>NC_134041.1:60119055-61429680 GCF_965140245.1 Athene noctua
GTTCTGAAGGAATTTGTAGCTTAGGCTGAAACATAAAATGTTGCCCATATTCCACGGGAGTAATATTTGAATAAAAATATGTATCAGGTACTTTCTTTCATCAGGCAGATGAATAATTTTTTTTGAAAATATTATTGTTCAAATAATACAATCAGCTAAGAAAAATAAAGTTTAATCTTCAGATTATTTCAAACATGATTTATTTTTATGCCTATACTGTAATATTTGATATGTTTTTGCTTTAAAGGAGGAAAGAAATAAAAAGCTTGCTTCAAAAGTAACGTATGAACAATAATATATATAGCTGTGAATGTAATTTTATAAAAATGCATCAGGTTTTGGATGTTCATAAAGTGGAAATTAATTGTCCACCCTGATTTAAAAAAAATACATCAAAACCTAGTATTTCTTGTGAAGCATCTTCAAATATGTTAAACAGAAATTTTAAAAAATCTCTGGTTTTAAGGTGTTATTGGAGAAAACCCCAAACTTTGCATAATTACCTATATTTCTATACTTAGCGAACATTAATTGACTTTAGCTCCTTTTTCCCCCTTGCTGAGTCTTAAAGCTTACTGCTTTTTATTTATTTTATTGCCCTTTGCCTCTCTTGTCTGATGACGACGTTTCTCTGGATTTATTGTTAATTTTGGAAACATACTCTGCTGCCAGTGATTTTATTTGCAGTTGAACAACCACCTTTTGCTCAGCCATCCCCTAGATTTATATTTCTCTTGCTGCAATTGCTGGGGCAGTTCTAGGCTCTGGCGAGGCACTGAATCGCAGCAGAGCCACTGTCATACTGCGAGGATGCAGGAGCAAAGCTCACCTTGCTTTCAGGTTGACTTTTTCTGGGGGAAGATCCACTCCCCATCCATTTTTGGCCCCCAACTCTTAGGAAAAGCCCTTCTCTATGCCGGGCCTGATCTTTCCTTGGTCAGAGCAGGTTCCCAGTGCCAGCAAAAGGCTTTCAATTGTCAGGTCCATAGTGAATTCGTACTCACAGATTGTCTTTTTGACAAAAACCTCATTTACTCCTGTGTCATACTACAGTTTTTGGCCCAGAAACTGGAAGTTTTCCTTGCATAAGCAGATCAGGTTCAGGATTTAAATAGCTTTGTTCCTTTTTTCCTTGAAATTTAAGTTTTCTGGCATACGTGTAACACAAGGCTTTCAGCGAAACTGAAGATCATTGAAGCAGCTGAAGTGTATGTGTATTAAAAAATACCCATCAAGGCTCCCCATTTGCGGACTGCAATTATTGTTATTAATACTAGCAAATAAAGATGTACTTTTCCTGGAATTAAGTATTCAGAGCACATTTTTAGAAACTCAAATTAAAAACTAATCAATGCGAATTTACATGACAAAAAGATTCTTGGAAATGGATAAAGAGTGAACAGAAGAATCTTTACTTAGGAGATAGTATATTATTACTTTGAGCATTTTTTAAAATCACATGTCAATTACAGTTTGGTGTGATTTCAGCTCTTGTTATAGGTATTTTCGTGCCAGTAGGTATTTTATCAGTTGGACAAAGCAACACATAAAAGTCATTTCAGCTTTCTTCATAAATATGCCAACTTTCTTTATGCACATTTGCTTTCTACAATAAATACATTGATAAAAAATCAGTCTAGACTCAAATAAATGAAAATTATGCTTATTAAATCTAATGTCTGGTGTCAAAAGTAAGGTGTCAATCTTACCTATCTTACTTCTAAGCAAGGCAAACAAAGCTGCTAATTGTAATATTTAAGTTTAAATATAGAATTATTGTTCAAACACAGAAAACAATGGCATGGTTGTTCTTTCTATAGCTATATGATTAAGACTACTTATGTCTCATTTTATGCAAAATAAATGACACATGATTGTGATTTAATTCATGCTAAGTAAATGTCTATGGGGATTTATGACAAGAAAAGCAATAACACTCCATACCTTGTTACTTGTCAATAACTACATTCAGAACAGTGGGGAGTACTGAAAAATAAATAATTGTTCAGAAAAAACCACACATACGCGAAAGGAGTGGCATGCAATAATTTACATCACGTTAATCTAAGGCTGCTGGTTGTAATACAGTGAGTGTTATAAATTACTATAGTTCTCTACTATTCTGTCTCATTTTATTCTCCCTTTTATAATGCCACTACTCCCAGATTCAACGTGACTCGATCCCCATTGCTGGCAACCAGATTAGCGCACTCCATAAACATGATGAGCTGCGTTTAGTAAACTGTTTGCTGAGCAAAGATAAGACGCTGACATTTACAATTTTGTACTCCTGAAATTATAAGACGGATACGTTTTGGTGCGCAAAGGAAAACAAGAGTAGGACGAGTCTCTGGCCCTTTCCTCTTCCCGTGGTGAGGTGATGCGTGTGTGGTTTCCAGCCGCAGCCGGTGCCAGCAGGGGACGGGTGAGGGTGGAGTTAGGGGCTGGACTCCTACACAACCACAACGCTCCAACGTGGGCAGGGGGTGTCCCTGCCACCCTTCTGGTTTCGACTGTACAAAGTGATAACAGGAAAGTCTTGACATGTCTAGCTGAGAGGGGATTCAGCTACTTGGCGGGAGGGGGGCAGCTGCCACCAGCGTGCCACAGGGATCCATGGGACCCCCCCGAATGCTTCGCCTGGCAGAACACATGACCGGTGTAAATCCAAACTGCTGATTTTTTGGGGTGAGAATAAAAGCCAAATAACTACTTGGCTGGCTTGCTCACCCTGTGTTGATCGTGGAGCATGATGTGAGGCTCTTTCCAGGTTTAAAGGGAGAATTCGTTTGAAGGTTGACTTTAGTGGGTTGTAGGTGCAGGAGTGATGCTGAATCTGGCTGAGGGTAAAGAATCCAGATTTGTTTTCAGGACTTGCAGAGTTTGCACTGGTCTGACAGAAAGTTGTCTGCTTAACAACAAGGAATGTGTGGACTCATGTTGTGGCCGGGTACCAATCTGCAGCTCTGTACAGCTCCACTCAGCAATGTTGTGAAGTTTTGTTCCTTTGCCATATTTATTCAATGTTTGGCCTGACAGACAAAAATCAGTCACAAACAAATGTATTTGGTTGTACCAGGTAATACCTTTTTAGTACCTAACTTCTGCTCACTGGACTTTGCTGGGATCCAGCAGCTCATTACGTGGAAGCCACATTCCTAGAGGGTCACATTGTCTCATGTAATCTTGTGATACGTACTGTGTGATGATCTTAAAATGGCGACCATTGCAAGGTCCAAGAAAGCACTAGATGATTTGGCCTCATCTCTTAAAATAAATGCAAATGTGGCTTTTAATGGGAGCTACACACCTTCTGAAGGCCTGATAGATTTCATTCCTGTGCTCCCCTAAAAGACTAGTCAGAAAAGATCAGAGATTTCTTGTTCTTCCCTGCAGTGGCAGAAGTATTAAATCTGCTAATTATGTTTATAGTGAGCCAATATTCCTACATCTTTTGTTAGAAGTAATGGCCAGTAGCACAGTACTAGCAAAGCAGCGAGAAAGAAGAAATAAGCAGGACCAAACATAAGCTTTGCAAGGGCTTATGGGTTATTCTCAATCACTTTGAAAATCTTGCTTCGTTTTTTCCTTTATCTTGTATTTTCTTTTTCAACCTCCCTCTGAACCTTGTCTTAGAGTCGGTCCTTTGTTTCTTCTTCCTCTGTGTTTCTTTCCCTCTTGTTTTTACTCTTTCTTCCACATTATCTTATCCACTAATTGGTTTGACTCTATCTCAGGCCTGATGGTTTCCTCCTGTGCAAATCCAATGTGCTTTGTTTTTTCCTCTTCTTTAGACCTTGCCACATGTAAGACTTTGCCATTTTCTTCCTCACATAAACATCTTGCTGCAAAAATACCTGCTAAAACTCATAAAAATATTGATGCTGCTCAAGTTCACTGAATGAGTCACTTCCCCTGTTGCCTTTGGACATCTCAAGACAAACCTCTTTTGCTAGTTTGTGTGTAAAAAGTAAAGCAGACTAGTGTTTTTAGAAGAAAAGCTAAGTGAAGAGAACTTATTTTTCTCACCTTTTGCTGCATATTTGAAACTCCTGCTCTGCACACAAATTTCCAGAATACGTATGGTTTTATCCTAACCTTTATAGGTAATCCTGAAAGCCTACCTAATCAATTGAAGATCATAAAATATTAGACTTAATACTGCAAAGTGCTGCTTTATAATTCACATAACAAGCTCCTAAATAATTCAAATAGCAAACATATCCCGCTACTCAGTGATGGGAGGTTGTTTAGATCAGCTGGAGAATGTCAACACATGCCCCATCTCATGGATCTACCGGATTTCAGGAACCCTATTAAGTTAATTGCTGGTTTCTGACAGCAGAGAGCATGCGGGGAGCAGGGTGATCTTTATTAGCCTTTTGGGCATTTGCAAACATCAGCCATTTTGCCCCTACTTGTATATACCAGGCACAGCATGGAGGATGTAAATCAAATTGTGAGATTGTCTCACTAGTGTTGGCACCACCTTTGCATTGGATTAATTTGTGAATTAAAATAAAGGTTCTAATGTCAATTGTTTTGCCTATTAATTTTATGTATAACACCATATATGTGTATATATATTGTAAAAGTCTAATAAGAACAATCAAGCAATTACATCATTTTGCACTGCATGTGTAATACACATAACAAGGTAATGAAATTGTGGTGCCTCACGTCTTCATAATGGAAGTACTTTGAAGGCTATAAATAGACAAGAAGCTTCAGAGTAAATTAGCAACACAATATAATTTTCATTAGGTACCTGCCTTGTATTATTGTTGTGCACAGGTGCTCTTTGTTCTTATACATGTTTTAGACCTATGTTTTGATTTCTAAATACCCCAAACACCCTTTTGTTCATAATTTTCATTTTCTGGCTCTATTTTTTAATTACCTACTGATTTCAAAGAGTCCTAGCAGGGAAAGAAGAGGGGGAATAAAGAAGAGTCTCTCAATTTTAGATGAAGTTCTATCCAACCATTCCTGGCCTGATCCAAGCCCCGTTGAAGTAATTTGAGAGTTTTGAAGATACTTTTGTGGTCTTTAGCTCACATGTGTAGCTCTATTAATTCTATATATTATATGCCACCCAGTTTTCAGCTGGTGTGACAGCTTCAGTGTAATCATTCTAGCTAAAGATCTTATTCATAAACAGAAATATAGGGAAGTGAAATTATTCAGCTATATAAATCAGTAAATACTTCTATTATCCATAAAACTATATCCTTTAATCACAGAATCAACTTGTTAAAAAGGATAAATAAAACATAGCATTCAGCAGTGTTGTAAATATGATGCAAAACTTGGTTACTTTCCTGAAATCAGCTACTGTAAAAAGGAAAAAACAATATTTAAAAAGTTAGTTCATTATAAGCATGGAGAAGTATCTCTTTTGCCTACTCTGGACACATCACAGATTAATTTTTGCAGGAGTACATAGAGAGTTGTATTTCATGGCTTATCTCTATAGCCACCACAACAGTGGCCAGTGTTGTTGCATAAATATTACAAACACATTTCCCAGGCATAGCTGATATTCTTTGGAGGAGTAGTCAGTACCACACATCTGAGGTGTATGAAAAATTCTAAATTGCATTTGATAGCTCCCAAATTGACTTGTTTCATTTGATTAAAAAAAAGCCATTTTAAGAGTGAACCAATTCACACACAAAAAAGTATGACTCTTCTTTTGTGTACGTGTGTGTATATATAAATACATGTATACGTATACATACGTGCACACATCTGGATGAGCATGTGTCCGATATTGCTCTGAAAGATACTAAGTGTGGGAACTGTAAAAAGCTAACTGAATTTACAGTTCTCTGAAGACAGGGCTGTTGTGAAGATAGGACCATCGTGAAGATAGGACCAGTATGGTCTGCTGCTTTTGATACTTTTGAAAACAATTGTTTCGCATCACGGCATAAGACAGAATACATGTCTTAATGTCTCCAATTATGCCAAAATACAGTATTTTTGTAATGTACGCAGTGTGTATGAATCCATGAGACTAAGACCTTTCTGATTACTAGAAACAGGAACATAGAAGTGTTATTTACTGATATATCATCAGGCATTGAATAAGCAGAAAGGTGCAGGCAACCCAACAGCTATATCCCAAGTCCCTGACACATCAATCTGACATATACTTTACTAACTGAAACGTTTTCACACAGACATTGTCATTGAAAGGTACTATAATAATGCTTTATTTGGAAATATCCCTTTAAAAAACAAAATTAATCCAGTACTTTCATGTCCATGAGTGGCTACTTGAGAACTGATCAGCAGATGTAAAGTTTACACCCCTCTCAGGCACTGGACACGTACGAAATGGATAAAATATGTTAGAAGCCCTCTGTACTATGAGTCAATAAGGGGTCTAAGGCTATGGCTTCCAGCCTGCTGCCATTCAAAAAGTAGGTGGCAAGGTAAAATCTTGCATGTTTCCTTCTGTAATTTATTTATCCACTGCAGAAAACAATCAAACAAAAAAATCAGTCTAGCAACATGCATTAACTGCAACTGTGTTTGATGTCTCACAAAGAATTCAGTGGGGCATATTTTGCTAGAGGAAAAATGTGCGTTATTTATCAAATACGCTTGTCTCTTTTCCAAGACTGCCAAAAATAATGTTATGCAACGTTACAGAGCAAGACGACAGATTGCTGGGTCTCATGCCAGTAAGCGATCTCTGATAACACTGAGAACTACATAGAAAATCAGGAACTGGAGAGATACAGAAGTTACGCATCTTTTGCAGTGTTTCACAGTTTACTAGAAAGTAGAGAGTTCTGAAGCTTCAGCTTTAAGAAACTATGGTCTGTGGAATCTAAAATATTAGGCACCCAGCAGAGGTTTTATACAGTAGTTTCCCCTAATCTCAGAAACATCTGTTCATTTTAAAAAGTAAATCTGTACACAGTTTACATTTCAAGGAGGGTCAGATTCCATTCTTCAATTTCCTTTTTGTGTGTGTGCGTGTGTATCATTTATTGAATCCGCAATCAGTGTGGGTTTTATCCCTGCTTTCTTTTTCCTCCCTGGTGTTGCCTGTCCCCTTGAAATAAAGCTGGCTTATTTTCCAGTCAAGTCATGTGTAAATGAAAGCAATTCCACAAGTGTCAACATGTGATACTCCCCCCTTTGTGCAAAAGTGGGAGCATCCCGAGCAATGCAAAAACCAAAATACTGTCTGGAGACAAGGAAAGGGATTTTCCTTGTACTTGGAAGCTGCAGGACTTCCAGGGCACATCAGCTGATTGATTACCCATTCAGTCTACTTTGTTTCCTTTCATAGTACAAATAAGATTTACGACAATTTAGACCTGAGATGAAGTTTTGAAGCTTCATTTGATTTTATGGCTTCTAAGAAGGAAGGCCTCCAGAACAGAGGGACTGGGTTCCTACCACAGAGAACTGATTTTTCTGGAGGCAGCTCTTCCATTCACCGACTTGACTGAAGGCCCTTTTTCTAGGAATGCCTTCCCAGTAATTCAAGGGCTGGCAGTGAGCACAAGAAGATGTTCCCTCCTAAGTTTCTTTCTTCTCTCCTAACCATTGGTGTTGGTGTCCAGATTGCCCAAGGCACCGACGATCTCTTTTAAAAAATTTTTCAAAGCATTCAGTCTGGTTGTGTGATAGTCGTAGAAGGGTTGTCTCTCTGTGTTTCAGCTTAAGCTGCAACAAGCAATAAAGAATGCTGTACATTTGTATATTCTGTTGATAATCAAACTGCATTTTCCTTGTGGCACCACAGCAGCTCAACATAGCAGAGATGAAAGAAGAACCTGTTTACACAGGCTCTCTGTTTTTAGAGCACTTAATGAGTGATGCTGTAGAGTTACTACTGGTCCAGGTACCCAGACTCTGTGGATAGTGCTAGGGAACATCCCAAGTATGTAAGGAGAAGAATAGAAACAAAATCTTTGTGTGAGAAATCACTTCATTAATTTGGGGGTTTTTTTAGATTTTTGTTTGATTGGTACTTTCTAGCGAGTCAGTTGTCATGGAAGCTAATGGCTTCATGAAGAATTAAGGGCAGGTAATTTTGAATAGCAAAACAGAACCTTAAAATGTATCTGGTGTGGAGAGCTGATCTGTCCTGTTAAGCAAACAGAATGTTGAATTGTGGTTCTTACTGGCATTTGTAACTTTATTCCTCTTTTCAAATTATAGCAATATTGGCTGGAGCTCATCCTGAATCACTATGGCTAGATCCAAGTCTACTAGAGCTGATCACGCCCTTTCAGGCTGATGCAGACAGATGTAGTTGATTTTTGGTCATCACTGCTATGTCTGGCTCTACAAGCCAAGTGTGTGTCTATGCAAGTACATTGAAACTATGCCAAAACTCGCTTTGCAGTTCAAGGTCCCCTGACCATAGAGGAACCAAGCCTTACCAAGCACACCCTCTTCTGACTGTCAGCTGGTGGGTTCCGGTAGATGCGAATCCACATGTTCATTGCTGCTCAGCACAGCCAAATCTGTAAGATTCTGTATTTGATAGCAAGGAGATGTACAAGTAGGTATAAACTTCTCACTCCTGGCATTTCAAACCGCTCTGTTTTTCTTGTTCTTCCAGCAGTGTCGTTGTTGAACAATATCAGGCAAAGGACAGAGCTTGTAAATCTTTGCCTGCAGGAACTTTAGAGGTGTAGGAACAAATGCTAAGAATGCTCAGGCTTTAGGAAAAGGCCTGAGGTCCTTCAGGACTTTAACGTTTATCCCCGGAAGCTTTTTGGAGACAAGACAAAAGTATTTGGCAGTATTGAATGTATCAGATACTGCAAAGCAATCCAGAAAGGTGAGTGTCGATTTACCTGTTTTTCCCTGAAGAGAAGAAGGGAACAAGCAACGGAAATGAGATGTTGTTTTCCTTGATCAAAAGCCATGGTGAATGACTGCAGTAAAATGTATCAACTTTCATGTTTTGTGTAGCTATTGCGATGGCTGATGAGAAATGTAGAGGCTTGGTGGTTCTTTGACAGCTCTGGGAGCTTGGAATCATGTTCACAAAGAACCATCAAAATGGTAACCAGGAATTGTCAATTTAGAAAAAACTTTATCTGAAGTGATATTTTTTCCCCCCTGTTGACTGGACTATTGCATTTTTTAGGGTAAATAACTGATTCCCTCATGCAAGAAGATGTTCCTAGCAGATGTATTTAGTGATAAATCTTTTATCATGTTGGAATAGGAAAAAAGAGAGTCAGAGGAACATATCCTGGTTGTATCCTGTATGACTAAAATATTTTATTTCTGATCCCCACTCCTCCCAGTTGTTCCTAGTGATACATAAACCCTCTCCAGATAGAGAGAAGCTTCTCTGTCTCTTAAGAACATGGTCTGAAAAGTAAAATGCAGACACAGTCCACTCCTGAATCTTGAAAATGACCTTTCTTTTTTGAATTCAAAGTATTCAGATTTGTTGAAATACTAAAAAAATCCTGTAATGAAAAAGAGGACCTTGTCTAATGCTGAAATTTTCCTTGGGCAAAGTTAATTTTGGGAGAAATTGCCTCAGGAAAGAATCTAAATGAAATATTTCTACTTATGACTATCAAACCCTTGTCACGGACTCACAATACCGTCAATGGAAAAAAATTCTCAGTAATTTTATAGACAAAAACTAGAAGTCAATATGACTTTAAAAAAAAAAAAGTCTCTTAATTTCAAACTTCTTTAAGAATTCCTTGTGTTTTTGGTAGGCTGGATAAGGGGAGATCTGTATTAAAACTGGTTTTACAAAACCAAACGCAGATTAAGAAGGTTGATGAGAGCAATGTAAAACCACCCCAGTTTGCTCAAAACTTTTATCTGTTTCCTCCTTCAACTCTAAACTTTCGTGGATGAGATAAAATAGAAACTGAATCCAAACAAGCCGGTTTTGCAAAAGCTCCTCAGCTCCTCTCTAAAAAAAAGATTAAAGAAATCCTCTAGGCTGCAGGAGATGACTTTATCTTGTTACATTGCTAACCTCATTCCCTTACTTTAAATCTTCTTCTCTCTTACTAAAGATAACTAATAGGGATGCTGAGAACCATTGTATTCTGTTGACATCTTTAAACATAAAGCAAGCTATCAAATATCTGGCTTTCGAGGGGTCTCTCTGCTAACGTTCTCAAGTACAAAAGTTTATAGTCATATCATTATGAGAAAGATGTATTTCTACACATACTAATGGAATTTACTTTTGTGAATCTTATTGAGGAACCCGGGACACCAAGGACATTGTTATGCTATGATTTGTGCTGGTGTAACACCCCTGACTTCAGCAGAATTACATGTGATTTTCTCTATACTATCCTAAAGCAGACAGGGGTCCAGAGACGTTGGGGTAGGACATGGACAGGAAACAAAATTCTGTGCCTTTTAAAGATCATTTATACCAATGAAATATGTTTAAATCACATTCTATTTTGAAAGAAAATTATGATATGGTGTCTTTCCTAGAAATGTATTTACTTCAGTGCAAGGTGAACTTAGCATGGCAGGTTTAAACATTTGTCTGGATGCGTCCTATATATTGTTTATAAGGATTCTTGTTTTTAAAATAGTACTGATGGTAACAGTTTGCATAGAACTGTTGATACGCAGGATTCTTGGCAAAGAAGTTATCTGGCAGGGAGGGAGGAGGCAAATCCTTTTTTCATTTGCCCCAGTGAGAAGTTAATGGAATGACTCTAGCTTTGTAAGTACCTAAGATCAGATTCTGGCTCAGTATCCCTTCTACAACGAGAGCTTACTGAAAACGCTGACCAGCACAATCACTTAATAAGGATCAGCTAAAATCATCTAAGTCTCAGAGTACTTTCCCTGATGATGTTTTTCCTTGCTTTTATTTAGCACTGTGTGATGAGACCGTTTCACTATCTGACACCCTGTGGGCCAAGTGCATCCCTGTTGTAACAAGATCTCTCATATTTAGAGAATTACTTTGGGATGAATGTGGTCTCATGTGTTTGCACTAAGTATAATACAGACACTAAACTGTGGATTATCATTTCCTAGTGGGAGATCTGTGTCTTGTGATGAGATTAAGAAGGATGCAGCTGTGAATGGGACCAGTCTGGCTAAGTTGCCCTAAAAAATTTAACTAGAGTAACTTTGGGTTGTGAAAAACTGGCTATGTGCTATGTTCAAGAAAAAGCTCCCACATAAAATCCTTGCAAAGCATGTGCAAAGCTCCTTTGTGGTAAAACAGAGCTGTTTTGACTAGCCATATATGTTTCCTGTGTAAATCCGCCACATCCTGGTCTATAGCTCGCTTGCATATCAAGTTTTCATGTGAGTCAGATTCCCAAGGCATCTTTGCAGAATAATAAAGTCATACATGACCATGTAAATGATACCCCTGAAAAAGCCCCTTAGTCTTCTTTTCAAAGTTATTTCCAAAACCAGATTTACACATTCCAGTTTCAAAAGCTGCTCAGATAATTGCCAAAACAAGAGTGCTCCACTACACTCATCTCTAATTAGTAAAATCTGACTTTTGTATTCCTGTGACAATAGCTTTATGTGTCTCTGAGAAAAAGGGAGGTTTATAGGATACTGGTGATATTTATTTTGAGATGGCAGTTTTTCATCATTTTAATATAACTGAATTAAAGGCGGTATTTCTGTTCATATAAATCATAATTTGTGCATTCCTTTTATCATTACAATCCCTGAGAATGTGGAAGATACAAAATCAGTATAACACATTAGCGATAGATAATACAGCCTAAATAAACATAATAAGCTTTCCTATATGTCTCTAGACCAAACCTTATCTAAAAATACCCTAATGAAGCTGAACCATCCAATTACTTGTTTCTTGGAGGAACCCCTTATTAATGACATTGCAGTGAGGGAAAAACATTAATTATTGGACACAGTGGGATCTTTTACATTCTGTCTAGTCTGGACAGCACCAATTAATACAACAATAATTATCAGCTACCATGGCAGGTTCGCTGAGCAGAGCTCCTATCTGCTGATTGGGTGGGGAATGTGGGACAGCTCTCAGGCTGTGCAGATTTCTCAGACTTCAGCCTCTTTTATTTTTTGCATTGCTATATGAAAACTGAATCCCACAGATATTAAAGCAGGTGGATTACTCTATTGAGGCAGGGGCTGCTCCTATGAGAAGGAAAGCACAGGTGCCATCATGTGAGAAATGCCATTTTCTCCTTCATCTCCCACCCACCTGCTGTCTGACTTTCTGTCGTTCGAGATTTAACATGATTGCTCTTTCGATAAGGTGAGTATGACGGTGCAGGCTTTTGAAGTTGTCTGTTTGCTCGCTCCCTTGTCCTCTCTCCAGCTATCTTGAAATGACAGTTTACAAATGCAGAAGCAAATGTTGACATGATTTATTGCTGGCACTATTGCTACAGTCTTGAAAGTGGAGTACCTATTCTCGATCAAATTCAACCTGAGGCAAACACCAAGTATGGGAAACTTCAGCTTGAAAGGTTAAAGTCTGCAAAAGTTATAAGTGAGTGACTAGAGGGGGAACAATGGAAAGTGTTAGACAACCTGAATAACAGGCGTTACTACTCCGCTGCCTATAATAATAATAATTCACCTTTTATCCATTGAAGATAAAAGGACACAATGTGGGAAAATTAAGCTGTATAGACATCTTGGGGATATCTCATCTGAGATCACACACCACTTCTTTCTTGTGGTTATCATGATTTTATCAGAGCCACTTTGAAGTCTATATAGCCTTATATCTCAGTTATCTACATTTCATCCTGTATGTATTTATTGCAGATGGGCCTAAGCTGCTAAATTCAGATCCAAATCCAGATTCTGATTTTGAATTCCCTAAGGTCCGTAGCTAGCTTGAAGCTAGGGCTTTGGTTTGGAATCATCTCTATTTATGGGTAAGAAAAGGGGGTTTAATATATGCTCTCCCAGACTGCATAGCTCTATACATGTGCACACAGAGTTACTCTCACTCATACATACATCTAGAAAAAACAGAAAGTGGCTATGTGATTAAAAGCTGACTACATTGTTATTCATATTTTAAAGAAGGATGAATTTATAAATGAGTCTTAGTTTTGACATTTCGTGATTTCTGAGTGCTTTCCTTTACAACCCTAACAGGCTTTTAAACATGCTTTAACATCTGGAGCTCCAGCACAGAGACAAGACACAGACACCCTCAGCTCTCCCTTGCATACAGGTAAAAACTGCGGACAAGCAGTTTATTTTACAAATCTTTATGTACCAGAGACTGTTTTCCTCTGTTACCTGTAGCCGTGACTCCAGCAGCAAGAAAACAATGACACAGATGTAAATAGGGTTATAGAAAAACAGGCTGCCACTTTATTTAAAACTCAAGAGGAATTCCCAAGAGGAAAGAGTGTCCTGCTCACAAGGAGGGGACACCAACCAGCTACACCAGGAACAAACTTCCCTTGTTCTGAGACAAGACTGTGTAGGATAAGCAAGCCCTCTGTGTCTAAAGGGAACCAGAAATGCTTCTACCTTTCGCATAATACTGCTGTGCTAATTAGGGCACTGATATCCTCAGAGGGCAAGCTCAAATCTGATGATATGTACAAAACACACTCTCCTCTCTCTCTCACACACACACAGAGGCAAAGCTTAATCAGACGGACAGTGGAAGCAGAAATCAAGAAAAACAAGTGCAGAAATAGTGTTTAAAATGCACGTCTGAGAGATCAGGTGGCATTCCTTTGTCAGCAAGCTGGCTGGTTATACGGAGTCACTCTGCCATCAAAACATGATCATTTGCTTAGCGACTCTCTTAGCATGCTGTACAGAGACAATTCAGCTTGTTCTGCCTTTTTGTTCTTCATATGATCACTCGATTAAATGATAACATATTAATCACACAGTAACTTAGAAATAGACTTTATAGGGGTGTCAGTATATTATCAGTGACAGCCTTTCCCTGTTGTCCTGTGATTTGAAGCATTTTGTACTAACATCTCTTTCTCCCACTCTTCTCTATCACCTGGGTTTCCTAAACCTAACGAGGTGATAAAATTCTCTCCACTAGGGATAATCCGTTTTCCCAATATAACTTAATTCCTTAAAGCTTCACATCTGGAGGAGACTTCCAGAAACTACATCTCAGCACCAGGGAGCTGGCATTTCCAGCTCTGAAATACCATTCCTTGAAAATAAAACCCCTTCGTCTGACTAAAGACACATTGTGTCTGGAAATGTTGAAGAAAAGGTATTTCCACAACAAATGTTTATTTCTGATTATGAATATCCTGCTAAAATTAATGAGTACTAATAAAATGTCAGTGAAACTGTATAGACGTAATCATAAGCCAGAACTGAATAGATATTTCTTCCTTCCATAAAACCTGGGACTTCTAATTTAACTTTGTAGATATGATGTAACACTTCTGTCTGCAATAAATTGTAAGGGACATTTTTCAAATGATCCTTGCGTCTTGTTGCAACACATTTCATCATCCACAAAAGACAGGAATGCTGCAGAAAGACTTTCAGTTTATCATGAAATCTTAAAAAAAAATATTTGCCGGTAGCATTGCTCCATAGTTCCATTAAAACTCTGCAAAACTTTTCTCATCATGCACCATCACCTGTCAGATTATGAAGTAACTGAGGGGTCAGCTCCTGAGATCCCCTAATTCACCAGTACTCAGTGCACCCCATAATTTGCAGAAGGCAGTCACTGCTTTCAGGGTCGGACATGCAGTGAGATCATGGGCAGATGCATCGGAGGAGAAATTACAGTATGTGCAAGTGTAGGACCACTAATCTAAACCAGTTTGGTACTCCAGGATTTAAAAAAATCTAACAGCCAATCTATCAGCACACTTCCCTCTTCCCCATCAAAATGCTATAAACCAATGGTCCTCGAGGTTTTTATTCCATGAAGGACATCATGCTCCAGAGTGGGGAGGGAGGGGAAGGAGGAAGGAAGGCTCACAGGGAACGCAGCAGAAGGGTGGATGAAAGGAGGGAACTGTGTCATACCTTATTTGTTGATCACAGTGCAGCAAAGGTTAAAAAGGACTAATAGAAATTATCCCTCAAGATATTCAGACTGTAGAAACCATAAAAAGAGTGTGTCAGGGACACTGTTTAGTGGCATCATCACCAAAGGGTGATCCAACACTTCAGGACTTTCTTAGGACATACTCTGCCAGCATCACTAACCTGCCATGCCAAGATAATGAAGATAACCCACGTTCACATATTTTCCTTTGGTCCACAGTCAGAAATGAGGTTCTTTGACGGTCCGGAAGTGCTGTTCTGATAAGCATCTGCATTTTTAAATTCTCTTCCTTTGATCTCTCAAGCAATCCAACCTGTTCCCAAAGATCCCCCTTCAAACCTCTAGCTCCCACACGAATGTTATTTCCAGCAATCCATAAAAAAACAGAGCAAAAAAAGAGCTCCTACAAGTATTAAGTCAATAGTGTACTCTAGAATATAAAAAACAGATATTTTAGAATAGATATTTAAATATCTAAATAGATATTTAAAATAGAATTATTTTAAATTGTAGAGGAGAGTGTTTTCATCAAACCTTTTCCAGAAAATGGAAAATGGACTGGTGAAAACATTTTGATGAAAAGAATTCTATTCTTTGTAAAAGAATAGGTTTTTCAAATATATGCAGCTTTTTAATTTTCAGACTATTCATTTACCTCAGATATTATACCAAGTAACCTGTCTCAGCTGACACAGTAGCTTCATTACCGGTTCTGAAGCAGAAGTAACTTGGAGAGAAATCAACTTACAACAAAAACAGATTCTGAGGATTAGGGACTGAACTGAAGAAACTGGCTTTGCCCAGTTCACCACAATTACTTTTTAAGACACAAAACATGAAAGAGTTTTTATTCCTATAAAGAGAAATATTTTCATTAAAGCTGAAATGTACTGAAAAGGCCATCAAATATAATGTTAATTTAATGGGTGACAAAATCTGACTCAAAATTTCTTGAATTTTAGCTGTCTCATTTTAGTAATGAGCCACAGTATAAACAACAGCACCAATTAATTCGTTTTCTTTCAAGAAGTCTCATGCCATACCTAAAAGACTGTTGTTCTGTCTAGTTAAACACTCATGCATTAAAATGCTAATAATTAAACTGTTACGACTGACTAATGAACTCTGCCAACTATAAATGATGGTCTTGTTAGATTCACTGCACAGCAAGGCTTCCTTTGTACTGAAAAAGTTAAAGGTTAAAGAGCTCTTGAAAACAGCGAGCAGCATCTAGAAGCAATTACATTTTTTTCCTGGAAACTAATAGTTGTACAATAATGTTTCAATTCGCACTCCAAAAAAAAATAAAAATTACTATGAGCTCCATTCATCAGAGCAAATCTGCAGCTTTCTACACCATGGCAGATTGTTAATTTGGCTTCTGCATCCAGCCTACTCAGCCTGTAATCTAGTGTTTTGCAGAACCTTTTGTCGATCCTGCTCATGGAAACTAAAAGGGCAAAGACGTGAGCTTGACTTGTGATAACTCTTGAGTAGCACTCACTCACATCAGGAAAACACCATGAGATTGAATTTCAAAAGGCTTACGTGGCAGATTTACTTGGATATAGTGTTTGTTCGCTAGTTGTCTCTGTGTATTGACTTCCAGACAATACAGTCTCAAGTAAACAAAGGAGACAGGGCTGGAACTTGAACAGTATGCCTGTAAGGAAGCCTACTTGATTATGCTGGTGACCACAGCTATGCTTCTTGACAAATACCTTCTGGGTGGGAAGACATGGGATTCCAGTGTGATCACTCAATGAAACTGCGTGTTTTACAATCAAGACTTTCTTGTAAACCTCACGTTCCTGGAAATTAAATAGAATGCCCAATTATTTCCCTCTTGTAAAAATTATTTGATCTTGGATTAATCGTTACAAAAGAGTTTCTATGAATCCTAGATGAAATATGACTAGTGGTCAGTGAAGATAATGAGGTATAATTGAGCGTGTACGGAAGTGCTAAGGCTCAGAGAAATAAATGATGTTTTCCTCTCTAAGTGTGGGCTTGTATTCATCTATCAATTTCATATCTAAACATTATTATTAACTTGACAATGCACTGAAGAGAAGCTTCTTCAAACCCATGGTAACTACTTGCCTATCCATGTTAAACAAGATCCCTAGATGTGATTTAAGCAAGTGTCTCTGAACGAACTGCACATGGTAAACAGCTCAGTTCTGACATTGCAGCTGGGCCATGGGAACCTTTGGCTGTAGATCAGCAGGTGACAATTAAGGGTGGTAACTTCTCTGTGGTATCTCTCGTGGTACCTTTGCTTTGTGGTGGGCTTGATAGACAACAGCTGTTTGATTTGGTCCTCCCATGGGCAACCCTAGTCAGTGCTGCAGTTGCATAAGGAAATAACTGGATTTACAGCCCTAATGGATTTTCAGCACAAAAACATTGTAAGGGATATAAAGAAGGTGTTAAAGAAGAATGGCCCTGTTCTTTATTTGATTTTTTTTTTTTTTTAATTCACATGGTTTAATTGCTCAAATGATCCAAGAAGTAATATTTTTTAGGTGTGCTAAGAACATATGGGTCCAATTCTTAGATTGGCACTAGATTGATAGCACTGAGCTCCATGAGCAATCTCCTCGAAACCAACAAGTCTTCTCAAAGGAAAGTATCCTCACATGTAACTGCAAACAGTTCTAGTTGCAACTTGCAGAGCTTGCTCTGATCATGGGCACTCCTTGGGTCGCAAAGTGTTCAGGCACAGACGAGCATTTGGAGTCATTAGCAAAGCTGTCAGCTATCTGTTATGCCCATCCTCGGTCACGGGAGCTGCAGCTGCAGGGTTCAGATGTGTCTGTAAGGTGGCTGATTCTGTCTTTGGATGATCATCTCTCCTGAAAGATACTTGTCTTTTTACCGGAGTCACAGTCATGAAGATCTGCTTATTGCACCAAATCAGGTGCAATAAGCAACACCCTCTCTGGTACTCTTGGCTGTTCACTGTTCTTTCTATCCATTCAGTTATATGCTATGAGAAAGCAGCTAAACATTTCCCTTGACTCTTTTTATATTGGCCGTACCTGGAGTATTGAGAGATCTGTGCATTAAACAGTCAGCTGGATTGCTACTGAAATAACTTTTATTTTTGTAAAAAATGGGCTATTGCTTAGATGTCAGTTCAGCAGTTAGTATGGTGAACGTACTGGTTGTTGGGAAAAATGTTGGAAAAATATTTTACAGAATCTCCCAAATATGACAAACATCTTTCAATGTACCAAAAGTTCTTTCCAGGAGCAGACTTATCATACCTCCTGTTGTGTCTACTTTTCTATGTACATTTGCTTTTGAATACTGCTGTGGAGTTATGAATATACATATATATATATGCATTGGCTGAGATTCAGGAAAGGGCCAGCATGATAGGTCATGAAAAGTGCAATTAATTATGTTGCTCTACCTCCTTTATAGTAGGGCACACCTCAGCATGCACAGACTTTTGCTTGAGGTGGTTACACTGGTTATACTCCCGGTGCCCATTTCATTTAGAAATAAAGTTCAGCAAAACTATAAAAGAATATTTTGGTTTTAATTTTCTTACTGTTAAGAATTAACTTATATAAATCTCCAACATCAAAACAACATGGCTTTATAATATCAGTGCTTCCTTGTGGCATAGTGGAAATAATAATAATAACTATAATCACAAGGGATAACTGCATTCTTTGGATGATATTAAAAATACCTGTGAGTTACAGATATTACATGCAAGAAGAGATTCACCATACCCAGCTGTGGAAGAAAGCCACCTGCTATTTTTTGTTAAGATAACTCTGCAGAGAAGAGCTTCTGATGAGGCAAAGAACATACTAAACTCAGTCCTGGGGAGGAAGTTGTGTGCAGCATTGAGACAATAACTCTGGAAGCCAAGCACTCAAATACTCAACCTTAAACATTCAACACAAGGACAAAAAAATACACTTACTCTCAACTTTATACAAAAAGTATTAATACAAAACAGGCACACGAGAGATGATTGTGAACAGGCTACCAGTGTGAATTATCTTAGCAACTGAGTGTTCTGTTTGGGAAGTGAACCCTGTGAACTTGGCTCTTTTTCTGTGCAATACTGAAAGGCATGAAGGACATAGATGCTGTTTTTTCTACACAAGAAGATAGTCACACCACCCTTCTGAGACTTAGACATCCTCGTTCATATGATCCTCTTAATACATTTGTGACATGGAACTGAGAAACTGGCTCAGAGAGCTGGGAATACACAGGATGTCTGAAAGGTTGGGGTAACCCTCTCTTATCTCATATTTTTGTCTTTGCAGGTTTTCCAACATTGTGATCTTGGACACACAGTACAGTTCACAAACTACTGTAAACTTTGTTCTTTCCTCTACACCTTTGTAGCTGACAGGAAGTAGGAAACATGAAGAATCTACTTGGTCAGCATTTTATCATCAGTTTTCCAGCAAAATGTTGTAAAGTCCAGGGAACATAGTAATTTGAATTTGTCTTATTATACAATAGTGGGGTTAAGACAAGCCTCTGAAAGGCATCTCAGCAAACAGTATCTTTTGAGCTCTTCCCTGATCAATAATGCTGGCAACCTGAAATGAACAATAGTGTTGTGAGGACCTTAGTGTTGATATTAAATCAAAAAAGATCCTTTAAATGTTAGATACACTGAATAAAGGAGAAATATATGATACCAAGCTCACCAGAAGCCATTGGTTTTGAAAACTGACTTGATCAATATTGGATTTGGTTTTTCCCAGGAGGGAAAGTGGGAAAAAAAGATCAAAAAGAAGATTTGATAATATATCTCTATTATACGAGAGAGGAGGTAGTAAAGATGCAGAGAATAATTGCAGGGAAAAATATTAGTCAACCATTGCTGTCAGAGACCTAGCGTGTTAACATGATGGAGAAGAGAAAATACTTCGAGATGCAGATGGTTACAGTATAAAATATATTTCACTCCTTTCTATTGTCCAGCTTCCATAGAGTTCTCTCCTTGTTTCGATATCTAACATGACAACAGATACATCAGCTAGGATGTGGTTCATAGAAACAACAACAGTAAAAAGAACCAACTTTTATAGAAAAAAAAAAAAAGAAGAGCATTGTAAGTACTAGGGAAAAGTTTTGTGAATTCAGGCTAGCTTTTCAGACATTCAGACCACCCCATAAATAGCAGCTACAGTTCACAGGGGCCAGAGCTACACAAATTCCAGCTCTCCCTATGTGGTAAGTCTAATACTTTCTTTTCTTATGCTTTAAGGACTTCAAATAGGGTTTGTGCATTTGACTCCTTTTATCTCTTTCATAGAGTTCTCTCTGCTTTTAAATCCCTAAGTATCTCTGTCCTCCCCCTGCCATTCCTTAACAGATCCAGGACAGCACAAATAATGCCTCTTGGCTTTGAACACATCATGGCAAATTTCACTGACAGAGGAAAGATGTATGAGCAGTTATCTGGGATAGTTTTACACCAATCCATCTATTGTACGCTATGTTCACAATCTTGGGCTGGAATGAATTTCAGGCAAAGTGCGTCCCTCGCAGACCACTTAAAAACAGAATAGGTTCTGTCTGAGGGCCCAGTCCTATCTGATGCTAAGCACCTTACAGCATCAGGACCTCGTTGAGAAATATTTCCCTTAAATTTCTCCAGGGCTGCACAGGGCTTTGTCTCTTGACAATGAAAAGATGACAGGAAGATGGCAAGAGTTTAGGTGGCTAAAATCCTACACAATTATAGGAAAAAATGACCCCATCTGCATCAAAAGGAACCATATCAATATGCAGAAATGGGAAAGAAATATTCAAAAAGATGGGAAAAATGTACCCCTTCTTGGATGATGACCCCACAGGTTTCTTTGTTGCTTCTGCTATGAGGATCTACGCGCAGTTTTTTTGGGGAAGGCAACACATGAAGGGACTCACCTGAATAAAGCCGCACAGTTTTGACCTGCATCTGCAGGGCTGGGGCTTTTGTAAGATACTCATGACACAGGCTTGTATTTCTTCTTCTGTATGGTGCCTGCCATTCTTTGGAGCATGGTATAAAACAAGAACTAATCATTACACTACTAGCATGGAAATCCAGTCATTTACATTTTCTAGGTATTCTGTTTAATCAGTGCATTAAGACGTAGACTATTTGGTGTCTCCATAGTACTGTGCTTGCATATTTTGCCATAAATTTTAGCCTTTGGTGAGAAAAACAATGGCTATAGAAAAACGGGGACTGCTCTGCTTTTGTATTATAATTCCAAATGCAGGAATTCTGTGTTTCAGATAAGACATATTTGCATAATTTTAAAGCTTGAATTGTAAAAAATGTGAAATGCCTGCAGTTTATACTGTGAAACATTTGAAAAGTAAAGCAGATTTTTACAAACATTTTTGTAACAATGTATTTTTAAACATGCAGTTCATTAGTGAAGAAAATACAGCCCATGTAATGAAGGATTGCTGTAAGAAGATTTAATATATTCTAGCATTTAAATATTATTGTTGATCATAAAAGATTAAATGCCCTTTGGTTTCAATCCTCTTATTAAAAGCAGCAAATTTATATTTCTTGAGTGTGGCAAGTAAGTTTGAACCAAAATGTAAAGGCTTAACAGACTCTGCTCATATGTGCACACAGGCGTGTGATGAAGGGATGGGGCATTTTCCCCAAAGCTTCAATTTCAACTTACTCATTTGTTATCATTGTTCATTAACTATGTGGTTGACCTAAGATGAGCCTGAAGGATTACAGAATATTTGCCTAACTGTTTAACAGAAGCTTATAAAATAATAGTATTTGTTAAACACCTCAGGTTTCCCTCCCACCGCCACTGTAATCTGAAAACATGAAAGGGCTGGGTGGGATGAACGCAAACAGAGATGCTTGGTTGGGTCAGATGTGTCAGTTCAGCTTGGTTTGAATAGGTAACCCAGTCCCCAGTGTAACTACATTAAAGGGAGTTTCTGAGAAACCACTATCAACTGTCTGATTTCATGCTGATTTGTTTCTGGATGGGAGCTGCTCTGTTTCATTGGGTGGTTGAGTAGCTGGGATAATCAGATTCGTGTCACCTGCAAGCAAGGGTGGAACGAAAAGCATGACTAAATGGGGAGGACAGCCAGGATAGTGTTTCACCATCACCTATGTCCTTAAAATACTGCTTACTCTTGCCGTTACATTTGCTGTCTGTGTAGTTTCTCATGGGAACGCTGACAACTTAGGGCTCACAAAAGCGAAGCCAGCAAAAGCTATGCAGAGAGCGGAGCCCTGACGTACCGTTACCTTGCTCGATCATCACCAGTTCAGAGTAAGCTTCAACAAGGGGGGTCTGTGTGTCATCCTTTCTCGTGCTCAGGCAGCCCAAACCCCAGTGACTTTTGGTGTGTAGACCTGTTTGGACAGGAGCAGTGGTGCAGCCCTGACTCTGGCTATAAAACGTTCTTTACTAGTGCTTCCTAGTGACTCTGCACTGTCTGCTGCTGTCACATGTTAAAGAGAGAGATAGCCTGATGTCTCCTACTTGATTAAAAATAGTCTCATATCTTAAAAGAAAAGAGAGCTCCAAAAATCTGACACTGGAAGCCTGTTAGAATAGGAACATACGGAAATTATCTACATTGCTTCTGCCAGGATCTAGCGGATGTGCTTAGGTTAAAAGTCTTGCCTGCTCAGGCTCCTCTGTGGGCACTTTCCTCATTAGCTGAAGCCTGAACACAAACTACTTTTTTCCTGCCATGCTGCAGGATACTGTTGTGTCTGTAACACTGAAGAGAGAGTTCAGAGCCAGTCCCTAAATTTCCTGCTGTGGCAGATCTGATCTCTCATTCTCTATTTCAATCAGGCTGGAAGCCCATGTGTCTTGAACTTACTGGCAGGGTCTCCCAGGTAGAAAGACCTTTCTGAGAGCATGGCAAAATTTGAGACCAAATTTCAATTTATAGTTTCAATGCATGCTTTAAAAGACACCCTTACGGGACTGAACTCAGAATTTACCCAACGTGGCTGACATAAGAGGACAGCGCAGGACATGCATTTGCACAGAAATAGACTTTTAGAACTTATTGAATATAATGCTTTGGTAGTTGATTGTTCTTTGCTGGTTAAAGAGGTGCTTCCTTTCTAAGCCCCTTTATGAGTTTTCAGAAAAAAAAAAAATTACTCCTTTAGGCTGATACTTTTGTAGCTTTTGGAAAGTTTGGTAAAAATCCATATGGTTGGTTTTGAGAATGCTTAAAGAATTGTTTCAGATGTTAAACTTGTGCTAGGGTAACTGAAAACAGTTCAGGCTTGGCATGTAGTCTCCAGTGAGAAATGTGGGCTTGGATAAGTTGGAAAAAAAATTGGTTCAGAAAGAAAGGAGTTATAAACAAATGGAAATAGTATGCTTCAGTTATCCAGATGTATGCCAGGCAAGCATAGATGTCTGGATAGCCACATGCTGAAATAAATGCATCTGTATTTATTTAAATGTGTGATGTAATGTTCATGTGCAAACATCTCAGTAAATGGTAGGCATGTTAATTTTTCCCATCTCACAAAATAAATATAGACAATACATTAGATATACATATACGTACAGCTTAGAAGTGTCTGGCTGACCAACAGAATGACCCAGAGTTCTTGGATGCCAATGAAAAGACTGTTCCTGAATGTAATGGAATAAGGATCACAGTCCAATGCCCTACAATCCTGTTCATGTATTAAAAAATAGAAAGGGTAAATACACATGTAAAATGTTAAAAACCTCATCAATCCTTAAAAGTTTCCATTACACTATCTCAGATAATATTCAGTGCCAACTGTGATGAATTAAATGTTTCCACAGCCAGCAAAAGCTGTTCAAAACCCAAAATGTAATATACGATTTTCTTGATTCAGAATTTCAAAACACAACCTTTTAAACAGAGGTTCAATCATCAAATCCACAGGAGAAGTAGCTCTGGGTTTTCTTGCTGAAAATCCAAATTACTTGGGTGCCAAATCTTCATATGCCTAAAACTGGTGTCGCTCCATTGATTTCAGTGAAGCTATGCTGATTTACACCAGCTGCATGGCTGGCCCATAAATATTTTCAGTTGATCTGGATTATTTTATATATTATATGCATTTTCTTTATGGATTACACAGCAAAACATTTGTTCTCAGCTTCCATAATGTCAAGCTCTGTGAATTTATTTTAATGTGGGACCATTTGTGTGGTTCTATTATTGCACAACTGAATACATTTGTGCTCATAACATGATTTCACTGCACATCCTCCCATTTATGCACTCACAGACATCCTAACAGAATTACTATCACTCCATCTATCCATAGGAAGTCATATATTGGCGTGAAAAGGTGAAGCTGCAGCTGCTGTGAGAAACAGCACTGATTGTCAAGCTGTTGGTCATGTAAAAATTTCCACCATAACACTACGGTAAGTGTAGTTCTTTGCATGTAGTTATGTTAGTGGGGTTTTAAAGTTAATCATGCATGTTATTATTCACCAGGGAATTTATGCTGGACACTTCACTTAGCACTTCGACACAAAGGTAAATAGATCCCATGGAAGCTGAGTAGTGGGATAATAAGATTTTATTAAATCTGTGATCTTCCCCTCTTGTAATGGCACCTACTGCAGGTCCCCTTTTCTGTGCAGTATTTTGTTTGCAATAGCTCTGTTGCCTCAGTACAGAGCATGGGGTTTGAGTTTATTATGGGGTTAGTGAATACATTGAGACCTTTCATCACTAAACCCCTGGGACGTGGTAGGCAGGTGTGCAGTCACCTCCACAGAGCCCCTTCAGGGCAGGACAGCCACCATGCAGCCAGGTTTGGCACGGGGTGGCTGCAGATGCAGGCAGGGAAATACCCTCTCAGCAGCCCAGGGAAAAGTGATCCATCTTTCCAGCTACATAATCCCATTTAGGGCGCAACTAAATGCAACATATTTACCTTGTATTTACAGAGAATATATAAAGAATGAATTCCTGATTAATATATGTTCTACCAAATACAGAATCATAACAGAAACCAAAAATACTTTGTTAAAACTATCCTACCACTTTATCCTGCTTTTCTGATTATGTATAGCCCTTAACATTCTGGTCCATAGCATGTTTAGCTTGTGTTAGTCATTCATTAATCCTTAACAAACTATTTGTCAGTTAAATGTTAAAGTATGATTAAAGGAAGAGTAACAAACACACATGAGAAAAAGACCATTGGTCCGACTCTCAAAACCCATGCAAACATCTGATAAAATCCTCCTGAATCCAAATTCAAGTAGTTACAGACTGAGATTGAGGTATATGGTCTGGTAAATTGGCAGAGCCTGAGAGCAGTTACCACCACCTGCCCAGATGGTACCTATCTTTGCTTTTATAAGCCCTACTTTCATTTACAGTTTTCTAGAAGAGAAAGTTCAAAGCAGCTACAACTATTTAATATGTGTAGACTTTCCTTTATATGCCAGAGAAATTAATATTAAAGAAATTTCCTCAGTCGTCTTAGTCTGCAAGTGCCATTTAAAAATCCAGCCAGACTATCAGCCCTGTTTCCTTAATACCCGCAGATTTTGTGGTGTTAAGTACATGTAACACCCCGTGAGGCAAGAAGTAGCATTGCTCACAGAGTGCATTGGGGAAACTGAGGCACGGGGAGGCTGAACAACGCAGCTAAAGCTACACAAGAGTTAGCTGTGCCTTGCTGTAAGGACAAGTGCCCAGGTCACCCTGGTGCCAAGAGACTGCTTTAACCAGGTGGCTGGACTTTCCTCTCTCAGACTGCAATATCTGCTGGAGCACAAACAGCACAGAGGACAGAGTATCTGCCCACTCTTCCACTGATGAATTAAAAAAAAAAAAAAAGGCAAATCTCACAAGGGTTAAAGGCTATGAAACTCAACACTAAACAGTCCAGCAGTTCCAGCAAGGGTTAAGACAAGTCTGTGACACTGGGAGACATAACGGGGCTCTCCTTCTGTGCTACATATGTAGATGGGTATTAAGGACATGCATCTCTCCTCATCTAAAATCATGAATTTTTATGAAGTAAGCCCTGCTTTCCCATAATTCAGTAGGGTGCACTTTGCAGACCCTAAAGTGCTGTCACTACAGAAGGTTTCATTGCTTGCACCTGCTAAAACATTTGAGGTATTTGAGAGGCAGTGAAACACATTTGCTTTTCATTTTATCTGACTTTGAAAATCTTTGAAGTGTTTAATAGTAGTCCAGAAAAGATTTCTGCCTCTTAATCATTTACTTGTAGGGCACATTCTCCACTGGTAGCCTGTCAGGCAGAAAACGAGTTTAGCCCAGTTTTATTAAGTGCCACATGCCGAGTCAGTGTTCATTAAAGGTGTTTTAAGGTTTGAATTATGTAATTTATGAGAAAAAGAAATACAAAATTCCATTGTTTTATTAATATGCAGCACAGGATATACTGCTAATAACATACTTTTTAAACAGAAGTTTTATTAAAAAAAATGCTTTTATAGGGGGCTACAGATAGGCTTTTAAAAATCTCTTTTTCCCTGTTCAATAAAATTCAAACATTTTAATTCAATCAACATAGATTTGAGAAAAGGAACTATTCTTAACCTCTCCTTTCGGTCACTTTTCTTTACACACATTGTAGACAAAGGGGGAGAATAAAAAAAAAAACAAGAATCTTTTTTTTTCCCCCCTTTTTAATAGAAGTGACAGTATATGGTATTAAAAGCAAGCCAATATTGAAGTCTGCAGTCAGATGTTAATTCAGCCTTTAAACAAAACCAAACCAAAAAAAAAGAGAAAAGAAATGGTAAAGGAAAAAAAGAAAAACTACATTATAACCCCAGGAAGCAATATTTTCCAGAATTATTTTAAATTGCCCCCCACGGATTCACAGCTAAGGGGATATTTTTAATTAGATGAGGGCTTAACTAAATCTTTTGGTAGCCCACTAAACCATTTTTATGGTCTACATAGTTTTAATATTGCAAATAGATTTTCTTAAGCATATGCGAAAAACACATCTTATGAAATACAAGAAGGAGTACATTTTTCTTCCCAACCTATCTGGCTCGAGTTACCTGAGCTCAACCCTGGAGACCAAAGGTAGGCCTGGTCCTGCAGCTGGCTCTGACAGAGAAACTCTCTGTCCCCTGAGATGGGATCACATCCATCAAGGGCTCTCCTTACCCTGTCTCCATGGAAAACTCCCACCAGCATCCCATAGTTTCTCTTGAAAAAGAGATTGTGTGAGGCCTGAGGAACCAAGACCAGTTGAGTTTAATATGAACTTTTATTACCAGGGAAAAATCTAAGTTATCCAAACTTATACCAAACTGGAATTCATTAACCCCTTCAAGGCAGGCCAGGCTGCAGTTCCTGCACTTCCAAACTGGTTTTGTTTGCTTCTGTTTCATTTATTTCATTAGGCTGTTACTTACTGATCCTCTGACAAGTTCCAGGAAGAGAGGAACACTGACCCTTTGGGGTGGACAGGCTGTGTCCATGAGGCTGAGCTGCTGGATAGCTCAGGTTGTGCAAAATGAAAAATTGCCAGTGCCCGCAATGAGTGCTGCTGGAAAGCTTAAGAAAAAACAAACATTGCAGATGTGATGCAAATCACTAATTCTGGAGTTCCGTGTGACAAATCCTGCTCATATATTGGTAATGTGATGATCATGTGGAGTCTTATATGGAGAGGGAGGTATTAGTGTCAGACCTTTGAGATCGGGCTGTTTCTAGCAAGTGAACTCTGCACATGCCTCATGCACAGCTGATGTAAAGGAGTGATGCTGTATGCAAGTGACACTGAGAATCATTAATTGCCAAAAGGCTGCAAAATATGAAGTTGCTGACACTGAGTTACTGGTCATAACAAATCGTACAAAGATTACAGATGTTGTGACAGAATGTCTTGAATACGAATAGCGATTATACTTGAGCACAATCATTAGTTTTCAAATTTAAGTTAAGAAGGGGGGAAAACTCCTAACTATATTAAGAATTTGTTCATTTGATCCAGAGCAACATTTTTAATGAATTCTCTGGAAGCATGAGCCAAGAACTGTTAAAAAATCTTGCCCTGGAGAAAATGCACTTTTAAAAACCTATTTACTCTGAATGAAACATTATTTTTACAGTGAGTCCTCATTTTATGGCAGACACATGCTTGCAAATGTTGCCATTGTTTGTGTGGAAAAAGGGAGGGAAAAAAAATAAGGGGAAAAATTGGCAGATGCTTTACCTTACAGCATCCTAGCCATTTTTAAGATGGCTTCCCCAGCCCTGGCTCTGCTAAGGAGTCACTGGCACAAGTAACCTCGCTGAGTGCACTCAGCATGTGTCTAACTAAGGATGTCAGGCTGCAGCACTGAGGAAATTTGAGAGCCAGAGCAGTGCATCAACTTTTGCTCCAGCTCTTAATGCCAGGTGTCAGAGACGACCTCTTTAATCACGGAGGCAGGGTCCTTTTGGGAGGAGGGAAATATGGTGACATGGCAGTTGTACTGCCATCGCTTACTGCAACCCACTGGGACATGGAGGTGGGACAAAGTAAGACGGAGTCTGCTGCTTCTCCTTGTGAGACTTGCAGAGCAGTCTACGTGCTGTGGCCATGTCCACACCTGCTCAGAAAGGATGCTTCCCTTAGGCACATGCATAAGGAGCAGAAGACTTATCTGCCAAGCACCTCACCTCATCCCCAAAAGATGGGATCACGCCTTACCTCTCTGAAGTGGTAGGGAGAGGGTGATTTTAATTCAAGTGGAGGAACTAGCTGCTTCAGTTTTATTGCAGAATCATGCTAGTAATACATCCAGATTACTGAAGCTCACAGTAAGGAAGTCAATTTATAATGACTTTGCCATTGTCCTGTTGCTAATGTGCCACATTTGATTCTCCTCAGCCGGCTTTGAAAGGTCTCTTTGAGCAAGGAGGAGACAGCACCCTTGCTTATGAAAAAGGCAAATTATACCCAGGGGCAACATCGCTGCACAACAGGAAAAGGCCAGCCTCCTCCCAGGAGACATGGCCTCAAATTAAATGCAAGTAATTTCCTGACTAACCTGTGATTTCTATCTGGTTGTGGCTTCTGGCATACAGCTAAGTCTCCGGTTCTGCTGTTCTGTTCAGCAGGTCTCACATGTGCTTTCACTTTCATTTCCAAACTTTAATACAGAACAGCCCATCCACAACCTGCTGCCGAGGCAGTGTTGGCTTGGGGGGCAACCCACGAGAGGCAACGTGCTGGCAGAGGAGGTGAGAGTGGGGAGAAGAGCGAAACACTCCTGCAAATCGTTTCTCCACCTCCCATATGCCACCTAATGAGGTTTTGGGTCTGGCTGCTCCCTTCCCTCTCACCGACCTAAAAGTGATGGAGATACCATAGGCATCGAGCTGGAAGAATCTATGCTAGTAACTTTCTTTTCTGCAGTGGGCAGGTCTCCATCAAGAAAATCACTGGTATTAGGTCAAAATTACTTTTTTAAAGCACTAACAAAGGATTCAGTGACAGATTGGAAGGGTGAATGATCCTTAGCTGTCCTGTGGCTGCCTAGACATCAGTTAGGGAGGAGGTGCTTAGGGAGGGGGATGAATGATAGCAGCCTCCATGGAGAGTGTGATGCAAGGAGAGAGCCTTCGAGAATATAAAAAATCATATTCAGCCTTTCTGTGGTTACTTCTAGGAGAAAGCACTGCCTGGAAGGAAGGAACAGGAGAAAACAGCCTGCAAGCTCCACTGGGCAAGTGATGACAGATTTACTTACCAAAAGTACTCTACCATGATTTATCCCAAATAATACCTATCTCCCTCTTGTACTTTTGCAGCATTTGGGGATAATTTCTACGGACACTGTAGCACTTTTGCATTGGGAACTATCTGGTTAGTAGATCACGTGAATATGAGCTACAGACACCACTGAAATTATGTAAGTAGAGTGAATCAAATGACTGACCCTCTTCTAAATAGTCAGTATGATAGTTGAAAAGCCCATGGTAATAAATGTTGGGACATGCCAGAATCATCTCTAGAATCTATCTAAAGTTTAAACTAATATATGTGTATGTGGCTAAACAATACAGAAGCTCCCTTACTGCTTCATGATATCAGCAAAGATGGTAAATTATCATATATTTAATTACTTTTTCTCAATGAATTAAGATTTTAAGGAACTATACACTACAAAAGTGTCAGAGTAGCTCTAAAGATTTACCCAGGTCAAGCTGGAGAAAGAAGCAATATCAGTCTTTTAACATTTAAGGCCCTGAGTAAAATAATTTTTTATGCTGGTGTTACAATTTCATCTGGGAGTACTGTTTTGACACTGTTAATTTTTTTAGCTTTAATAGTTAATCTCTAGTGTGTCTTCAGCCATACCAGCAAAAGCCTTCCTTCCACTGGTAGTGGCAGAATTTTTACTGGTGTGAGTAAATTCATGCTGGTCATCACATAAAGAAAAGGCTACAGCATAAAGAGAATGTACTTTTTTATTATGCTGATATAATCAAAATAATAAAACCTCTGTGTGTAAATGATAAGGGATGTTAGTGCCATGTTGTTGAGAAATTGGCACAGGAACAGCAGTGAATTAAATACATCTGGGAATAAGAACCTAATTCATATAGTAAATAATAGCTTGCACAAATTTAATCAGTTGGAGAACTATTACATGTGTAAGTAGATACTCTGTGGTAGGGGAAAACTTTGCAGGTCTTAAATGGTCAGTCTGCTCTGGATTCTGTTCTGAAAACGTCTATCTGTTTTAAGTCGGGATGGTTTTCAGGTTGGGGGATTCATTTTCATTTCTGAAATAACTGGTCTATATCAAAAAACACAGATTCCGATTTGGATTTGGACTATACTCCCATTCAAAGTATAGGAGGTTTCCTTCTGAACATCTCTATCTTAGGCACAAATGAACCCCAAAGTCCAAGTAGAAATAGAGTTAATGTTGCCAATTTCATCCTCATCCCTGATTAAAACCATGTGAGAAATGATCAGTTTAGACAAGGTTTTTTCATGAGATTAAAAAAAGATACCAACCTGGTATAGAAGTTCAGAAATATTTTAATGCCCCCAGGCAGCGCTTTTTGTTTGTAAGAAAACCAAACAATAAATCAGGTTTTCATAGGAAACTTTTGCAAAGAGCATTTTCCCATTAAATTCTGTGGGGAACATGCTTCAGGTTTTTCAGTGATTGCTAATGCTTTTGCTACAAAAAGTTTTAGTATGTTACAAGACATATATAGCTTCATATAAAAAAAAATATGACAAAATAACATATTTTTTCTTAGCTTTTTTTGATTCTTGAACTTAAACTTCAGCTTGGGTGAACTTTTTTGTGTGTGTGTGAAATGTCCCTGTTTACAATAGGAATACTAGATGTTTCATTTCTCCTAAGTATTGCTTCTGAGGAAATGCCATAGCATTGTATTTACAAGATACCCTGAACTGTCAGTTTCCTTGAAATGCAATGTATTTAATACAAAGCCATTAAGCCTTGTAAAACTGTCAAAAATGTAAATGACACTTGTAATAAAACCTTGTCGTGTGACCAGCTCTAGCTAATCAGGGTTGATGATATCACTGCAGCTGATCACGGCTGGTGCTATGTACATTTCGACAGCTTTATGACCTGCATGGATTTGTGTTATTAAAATTGTACAGTTTTTTAAGGAATTTGGGATTTAATAAAGCAGCAGAGAAACTACAAAAGGGACAATATATCCCACTAAAAGCGAGCCAGGCTTTAAAAAAATAATATATAAACAGATATAGGGCATGAGCGTGTGCATGTGCGTGCGTGTGTGTGTGTGTGTGCAAGTGAATAGGGAAACCAGGAGAGGTTCTCTTTTCCTAACTCACGCGGGGTACGGGCTGCTCCTATAAACCACTTTTATGTATTTATAGCTCGGCAAATACCTTGCATCTGTGAGACCATAAAACAAATTACAATGTATCCAATTGCTTCAAGGTGGCGAATTGTGCTTAAACTTAATGACTTGTACAGATTATAGGAGAAAGAGCATTACCTGTTTAATGTCTGTTTTAATAAGTAATTCCCAAATAAGTATAGCAAATGGGAGTTGGGGTTTTGTTTTGGTTTGTTTTTTTCTTCTTTTTCTTTTTTTTTTACCTCTGAGATTTAAATGGAGCAGGTCTTCACCCTTGTGAACGCAAGGTAATGCGCTGTTTTATTTATTTAGCAATACTTGGAACTGCTCCCCAGAGTACAAACATGTCAGAAGAGGAGAGACGAGGATACATATTCTCCCAATAATCTATAAATTCAACTTAATGGGGCAGATATCAGAAAAATGTGTTGGATTGAAGGCACATAAATCACCCCTGGTTTCCTGGCATGAGCTGGCACTGTGTGCCTTATATTTCAGCCAAATTATTCCATTTGTTTCTGAAGATATTTTAATCCCTCGTGACCTCAAACTTCCCGTGAACCAGGGCCTGAACAAAAGGCCGCCCACTGTCTTTGCAGTAAATCTGTTGTCTCCCTTCTAGGCCCGCAACCTGGGATCATAGATCACCCCTGCACCGCATCTTGCTTCAATTTACTCAATTAACTCGAGTAAAGCACTTGTAAGTTTGCAGATGTTGCTTTATTATCAAGGCCTAAAATGTACACGAGGGTTCAGGAGCCCGAGGTTACAGGAAGGTTGTGTGGAGGGGGAGGGAGGGCGGCACAAGGCACAGGCCTCCCAGCCGCTTCCTCAGGGCAGGCAGGCCCCGGGCCCTGCGCCCCGGCCAGCAAGACTGAGCCCTAAGAGGCATCTTGCCTGGCAGATTGGGGGGCTATCTGATGTTATCTCACAGAAATAGGATAGGAGAAGTAGGTATTCCACCTAGAGATGAGATAACGTTGTGATTAACAGATGTTTAATTGGGTCATTCGTCAAATGAAGAACCTGCCTAAAAGTCAGTGAGGCTAAGTAAATTATTTCCAACCCTGCAGGTGTTGGACTGGCAGCTCTATTACTCTTCTGGAAATGGGCTTTAGAAGATTTTTATATGAAAAGATAATTTATTTCTATGGGGTATTATATTGTGCCTTTATTTATGTAATATGTTTTCAGGTCTAGGTCCAGCTCTCCTTTATCTTGTGCACTGGAATGAACTGGGCAGGGACAGGAGGAAAACCAGTCTCCCTCTTACCGTATCGTCCAGACAAAGTCTTGTGTCACGTTATTTGATAACTTCCCATCATCCCTACTATGAGGTAGAGGACAAATATGTGAGATAATCTTACAAAAATAACTGAGTTAGGCAATACACCCCAAACCCACCAGCAATGCAGAGGCCTGGGTAGTATAGAGGCAGGGGTTTGGGTGCTGTGGGTCCTGCTGCTGGCGTGGGGTCAACAGCCTCCTGACATTTCACTGTCTGCTGTCTGAGGTTACGATCTCGATTCATACCTGGTTATACCTGGATTTTTATTTCGGTCCATGTGGTTTCCCCTTCTTTTAAGCTTCCACAGTGATTCTTAAGTTCAAATGAGCCCTAAGTCTCAATCAAAACCACCGGAAAGTACAAAAGTTTTCAGGTGAAAACTACATTAGAAAGGGTAGATTTTCAGTGAGTTTGCAGCCAAATTATAATCTGTCGGATTTTATTAGGGATGAGGTTCATGTTTGTTTAAAAGATCTGCATATCTGGAAATTTTTTAAACAAATATTAGACCCAACATTTAGAAGGGATGAGTTGCCAGAGGCCCAGTTACTTCATTAGAAACTCCATCTGTTTACATCAGCTGACAATTTGGCCTGGAAACTGAGCCTCAACACATCGCAAAATCAGTTACCAGGTGAGTTCGGTGTCGTTGCAGATTTCACGTCAAGTTTCATTCAGGTGTAATTATTAACTGTGTTTTTCAGGGAAGCTCAACTTAATAACCATTTAGCCTGCATTCATTCTACTCTTCAGCACCTAGATAATTTAAGGTGATTTTTGTGATAGTTACAAAAATACCTACTTGCAATTTCTGTGGACCATCTTCTTCCAGCTGCAGCTTTTTCCTGTCAGTCTACAGTTGTTGCAGCAGAGGAGAAGTCTTTGGAGCTGCTGTGATGCTCATTTCTGTAGTGCACAGGGGCAGTGAGGAAAACCCTAAGCAGCCTCTTCATCTTTTTCATTAATGTCCATGAAACAGTGACAATCTAAAAATAGGGCTTTTCCCTTGGGCAAATTTCTTCCACAGGACACGGCTAATACTACTGGGGTGGTTTCTTGCATATCCTCCAGAATATTTTAAGACTATATTACACCTAAACTGAGGAGCAGATAGGGCTTTTTATGTGTAGCAAATTGCTCACTATGAAGAATAACAGGAGTAGCAACACCAGTGCCAACAGCTATCAGGCTTTACCTTGCCTGTAGTCTAGCTCCATGATCACAAGGCAGTTGATAGCATATTTCATGCTAATGCTTTTTGTGATCTTCATGCCACTTACAAGTATCTGAGATAAGACCAGATCTCTGGAACAGCAAGAATAGAAAAGAAAAACAAACCTGTGTTCCTGGATAACTTTTGTCCTTATGGCATTCAGCCTATGCACATTACGCTGATAGTTTTACAGTTTTTTAGCTTTGCAGGCATCTTTATCAGGCTTAAAAGGTTTTGGCATATGAAGTCATTTCTAATGGTGGCAGTAATTGAGCAGAGTGGAATGAGTTAAGTGAGGTCCAATTCTGTCGGTTTCTCCTGCATCATCTAAACTGAAGCTTGGGTTTGATAGCAAGCCAAATTTTTAGTCCTCAGTTTTCAGTATCTGTAATGCTTTAAATGGAGAAGCCAAACTAAATCTCAGGGGAAGTCACATGGCTCACAAATGTGGATGCAAATAGGTTCATATAATTTTTGTGCAATATTTTTTGTGTGAAAGTCTCTCAAACTCTTCTTGGCTTTTAACTTTCATAACAGAGTCTTTAATTACTCTTTGAATATGCCATTACATTTCTTTTTTTACTCACAGCATTTTTTTTTTTTTAAATAGTGGTCTGTTTTGTTTCTATATATAATGGAAGTTAATAAAATATGTGCCAGAAGCCAAAAATATGATGAGCTACAAGGCATACTCCAGACTGTAAGGAAAAAGAAGAAAGAGCTGGCCTGTACTTCCACAACCTATCAGTATTTCTCCTTAGAATAGATATTACTTTTGGTTTGCTTCCCCCAAAATGTCTGGCCTGAATCTAAATAATTTTCCACCTTTCTAAATCTGTAGCTCACCAATTTGTGCTCATTTAAAATCTGTCCCCTCTGCCAAAAACTGGCTATCATTTAAGTCCAAAGTCTAGTTCTGAACTAGAGGTTCTCCCTGTCTTTTTCTTAGACAATATCATCAGTGTACATATGTAGGAGCAGGTCTGTTGAATTAAGACAGCTCGGGAAGGAATCTCAGTAACACGCTACAGATCCATGAATTTATTCAGTTTTATTACTGCAGTGGGAAGGAGCAGGTATATGAAAGTATCAGTTTGCTGTTTCTGCATCTCTGACTGGCCACTGGGGCTCAGGCTCATTGCCCCTTGCTTTAGACCCTTAAGAACCTGTGTTAAGAAACTGGTAGCCTGGTTGCTGTAGGCAATGCAGAGAGATAGAAATCTTACCTGAGCTGCCTCCCTATCTCCATTCTGTAAAGGGAGCTTGGTGATACAACTAGAGATGCTGGGATCTGATTTATGAACATTGACTGTCCTATGAAATAAAATTGTCCATCGATCAATCTATTGGACTGAGTATCTGAAATGCCGGGGCTTCAACCCCAAGCCCCAAGTTAAGGTTGACATCTGGGTGATTCCCACAGCCCTTCCCAAAGGGGGGTGAGTTTCCCTTTAGGCTTCCCCCCAGGGTGGGGCCTTGCAGACAGAGCCATTGGGTAAAGGAGCCCCAGGGGTCCCGCAGTGAGTAACCCAAGATCAGGGCTCCCACTGAGGGATAAAAGCTGGGACCATTGCAGGAGGGGCAGTGTCTGTGTGTGAGGGGGATGCCCTGTGCAGAGTTCCCTGTTGGGAAGGACCTCCCGCCTCCCTGGGACTGGGCTCCACTCAGGTCTGGCTTTTGTAAACGTGGGCTGTGTAGAGATTCAGTGTGTGGCTTCCTTGGTCTGATGTGTTTGGCTGGTTGACTCGGTTGTCTCCCGTCCCTTCTATGGCAGACTGCATGTCACCATTTATCCCACCCATTGCTGGTCATGCGGTGTCGTTGTTGGGGTCAGGGGGATTGATGTCGATTATGTATAATCTGACCGACTTGTTTGTCCCCCCAGCGCTCACCCATGGACTGACCCTTGTGTATCAAACACAATTTGGTTATTGGTTCATCTTTATGCTGGCTGTGTCCTTTATGCTAGGCCTGATAATTGACAAAACAGTATCCCAGAAACAGTCGGAACTTGACTTTTAAGCAGTTCTGCATGTCACTGCTTCTACACGTTTGGCATAACTAGCTCATCTGAACCAGGCTTAATGTTTTGTCTGATAACTCTGCTGTCTGGAGATGGTTAGCAGGCTCTCAGGAGCACAAGACTCACTCACAGCAGTTATCATATATATGGGTGTATTTGTGACAAATGTCTGATTTTCTTCTCCCCGTCAAGCTCAGTTAAATATGTTCACATTTATAGCCCAAATAATTGGGCTAACTTTGCTGCTTTTGGTAGGGACATGACATTAGCATGTCATGTGCTAGAAGAGATCACTGTGTCTTTACAAAAATGTGCAGGTGGCACTAATGTTTCTTCATATAAAAAAAGGTATAGAAGTCTCTTCAGCAACTGACATAAATTGAACCTGCTGCTCTACTATCTATACTCCTATCTTTTAATAGAAAGAATGCCTTCTGACTTAGAGACCATGCTGCAGAGGATACAACTTAGGCAGGATGAAGGAGGGGTTGCTGAGCTCATCTAACACTTTGCTGTTGCGGAAATGGCAAATTCTCAGTCTTCCCCTTTCCTCCCTACTCTTCTGTCTTCCATTTCACTCCTAGCCTGATGAGTCTCCCCATCACTGCACTAAGTTTTTTCAGGCCTTTGCTGACCTCAAGCAACCTGGTAACCTAGCAGAAAGGTCAGCAAGGCTGTAGCAGCACCAGGTACATAGGGGAGCTTGGAGCCAGGAGCAGGCAAGGGCAAGGTAGAGATGGGAACTCCCTGTTCAGACATACCTAAACCGCAGCTAAATGAGATGACTTTGGGGTTTGCTGGCCATATAGCTCCATGTGAATTAGCTGTCTGTGCGTTCACCTAGCAGCTGTCATGTGAGAAGCGATCTTTGCTCAGGTCTGTACTATCAATACACCAGCTGCCAGCTATTGGTAATCTGCTATCAAAACCTGTTAACTAAAAGCTCATTTGGGTGTAACTCTCCCAGCTCCGGCCACTGTGATGTTGCCGTTTTTGACAAGCTACAATCAGGAGACAGCCACTGATTTCAAAGGGATATCAGTCAGCTCTCAGCCTGTAAAACACAGAAATATGATCCTGAGCATGCCAAGGTCCGTGGGGAAGGAGTATCCTTTACCAGTACAGTCACTATTGGAAAAACAGGAACATCTACAAGGCATGCAGCCTTCCTTCAGGTTTCTATCATGACTTTCTTCATGATCTTCAGAGTCAGGAATGCTGGGTGGAGAGAGTTCATGGCTATACCTTGTCACCACTCCTTTCTTTCCAAATCCCAGTTTGGGAACCATTCTGAAACCATGTCCTGCGCATGATGAGGTACATCTTGTTACCCTGTTGTTTCTCTGGGACCTTGCACTTGGGACTGCACTAAATAAAGATCTCTTATTACGCTGTATTCGCTGGTTAGTTTATAGAACTACATTGCAGTATGATATTAAAAAGCATTTATTTCAACAACCAGTGTGGATGATGCCTTCTCAGGCCTTTTATAGAAGGTAAAGTGTAAAGTTGTGACCTTGTGTGTTGAAATGTCTGTGTGCTTATTCCAGCTGTGTCTACTGGGCATTCCCAGTTCTCTCTCCCTACTTATCTGGTCTTGTTCTTAAACCTACTAAAGCAGGCCCTCTATGCTAGCACTGCTGCTGGGGCCTGGGAACATTTTCAACTGATCAGCCCATTCAGCATTGTTGCACTCTGGTTCTCACCAGCATGTCTTCTTCACTTTGTCCCATATGTTTGGGCTAACCTTCCTTTCCCCTTACAAATTATTCTTCTGTGAACTACTGGCATCTCTACCCACATATTTTTGTATGCAGTAGGAAATGTATGGAATCAACATACCCTAAAGAGCATCACAAGCAGGTCAAACTTTATATTTCTAATGAAAAGTCTTAACAATGTTGCTTCAGACTCAGCTGCAGTTCAGCCTTTCACTTCCTTCTAAATACGATTTTATTTAGTATCTTAAAAACAAGTTCCAGGAAATTCCATCTGGTCTTGTGAATCATAAGCCTACTGTGTCTATTCTCTGAATACTGGCTTGGCTTTGCACATATTTACATAGAAAATGATCAGAATAAAAACTTGCATTGACTTCACTGGAAGAAGTTGAGATTTTTTTCAGTTTGTTGTTGGTATGAAAAGTTGAACGAAAATATTTTGTCAAAATAAAAAAAACATGTTTGAGAGATGTGTGTGTATTGAAATGATAATTAAAATCACAATTTTGTTTCAATAAAATCGAAGGTTTGATTCCAACTTGCATATTTTGAATATATTATTTTATTTTTAAAATAAAATTTCAGAAGATTGTTATCCAGAGGTGGTTTTAACCTGAGGAATGGGTGTGTTCTTTTTCAAATCCAGATCCCACCATCCCATATCCATCAACTGTTAAGGAAAATAACAAACTCATGAATATTTTTGGTATTTAATCTTTAATTTTTTCAAGGAAAGTAAGAAAGAGCTTTGTGCAAAATAAAAAAAAAATAATATAAAGGTCATCAAGCACCCCTGGGAAGCTGGACTGTGCTTGAATAATTAGTGATTTTGTAAAAGGTTAGTACTTTTTTCTCTATTTGCAATACCAGTAGCACAATACCCCTCAGAGACGTGAACTAGGCCTGTCCCAATGAAAGACATTTTGGGTGCCTGGATTTTTTTCAATATTGAAAGTCACGATATCCCATCAGTTACACTGAAGACAACTGTTTTGTTGGCAGTGGTTGGTTTTAAGTAAATTGAATTAATTAATAAGTAAATTTGAATAATATGCAGCAAATTGAATGACAGATACAATTTTGAAGGCTGAAAACCTAAAACCTTTAAGCAGTGATTTAAAAGCTAATTATTATGGATATAGCCATTCAACATTCATTTCTTAATATTGTTCCCTCAAGAAATAGTGATTTAGTCAACCAATTATTTTATCTCTTTTAGGGATACTTTCTTAATTGCAAAACAATCTAAAAATATAATCAGCATGCTAAATACATGTGGTATCTTGTTTAGAATGCCATGTTGGAGGAAGAATGCAATTAAACTGTCAAAATGTAATTGTTTCTCATATTTAATTTAAAGAGGCTGATTCGCATTTGTTTTACATGTTTAGGAGTTAAAAAACAAAGCAAGCTACTAGTACAACAACTAGTTTTTAATGAAGACAACGTAAGCTGGGAGCACTGACGAAAGCTGCCTCTGTCATGAGACATTGCTATGAAAAGATAGGCAGACATTCACATTTTTTCACTCCTCATGTAACTAGAGTTCAGAATGGAGAGTTTCAGTATGTAAGATGACGTTTGTAATTTTAAGTGCAAGTCTATCACGGAGTGATGTGTAAACTGCACGTTCTCCATGCACGCCGTTGCCATTGGAGCCACCGCTCCTCAGAGATGTCTTCCACCCTTCACTGTTTCTTCCTTGCTACTGGAGGAGGTTTGGAGGAAGGGGACCTTGAGCCGGAATCCATCACATTCAACTTTGCTCCCCATTGCTCCTGCTCTGGAGGAAGGCAGATATACAGACCTGCAGTCACTTCACCCTTGTATACCTACATCCACTAGCCTGGTGTCACCTAGTCCATATTTGCCTTTTTAACCATTCCACACCAAGTAACAATGTAAAAACAGAGCAGTGCAGTCCTGGGACTGCTGTTTCACAGGATACAAACCTTCAGTATAGTGGAAGGAAATGCTAGATCTGTTTAGGCAGGTGCATTATCTTCAAAGACAGCTCTGAGCAGAGAATTTTCCTACTTATGCAGATGTATGCAGATATTTTCACCAGGATGCCAAAGCAACCAGCTTTTGCTTCCAGGTCAGAATAAGTAGGTTTTTCTCCTTGTCTTTTAAATATCATGTTGGTTCGGGAATCCTGTGCACCTTTTTTGGTAGCAAATGACTTAAAAGTTGTATGACACCCAGTTAAGGAAAATCTTTGAGTGAAATTAATCCAAGTCTGCTGGGCCCATATCAAGTTGCCAGGAGCTTTTCAATCCCACTTATCTCCTGAGAAAAGATAGAAGCCCTGTGGAATCAGTAGCACTGGGATTTAATTTCAGATCTTAAATGGGGTGGAAATCTAGTGAGCACCACAGTGAAATTCATTTTGTGATAATAAACACAGTATCACAAACTATTCCAATGAACTCACCTGAACACCTTGCACTTGGGTATTGGTGCCTTAAGTGGTACATATTCTGTTCTGGTGAAGAGACATGAAACCCACATGCAAATGCAAGACAAAACCAAAGTCATGGTTGTACACAGGTTTACTGAAGTGCATGTGTGCTTTGACTTGGATCTGTTATCTAACAGTTTATCTCGGAAATTGTTCTGTCATTAAAATGCTCCCATTTCAGTGTTGTTTAAGTGAAAATATAGAAATTTTTTTGTAACTGTATTGTTTCTTGTGTACTGTTTGTATCCTATATATATTATTATTACTATACAGAGTGGATTTACTTTTATTTTAGGTTATAAGTTTTGTCAGCTCTGTAACTAGAACAATAAATAACACCAGTAGATTGTTATCCCATCTGTGGCACAGTCTTTAGAGGGAGCTGAGACATCAGCAGGTGGGTTTCCCACCTATTTGTTGCCAGCAGAGTAGATCTGCAGGCTTATTCCTACATACAAAGGCAGGATCTAGTAAAAAGATGGTTAAAGATCTGTTTCCATCTATCCCCTAAGATCTTCCCTTCTCTTTACAGTACCCTCCTTATTTCATAACGTGATCCAGCTGCAAGTGAGATGCTATACAGGAAGGGAGCATTACTGGTGCAAATTGAAGTCCTAACAAGGCTCTGGTGAGCAAGAGTGAAGAGATTTACAGCTATGCCAAAGCTGAATGGACATGGATTTACACAAAACTGCAGGTGGAACATCTGTTACTACAAAAAGCAAGCCCCCTTGAATATTTTCTATTGTAACCTTTCCCCAAAATCCAAGCCCAAATAAGACACACAATGTGGAAAAAAGCCTGCCCATGCAGTTGATGGAAATGGTGCTTTATAACAAAATGTGGTGGTAGACTTTAAGGCCACAGGCCCTGCCTAGAAATACCGTGATGGGCCTGTAACACATCTCAGTGTAATTTGCATGAAAGACCTGATTCTGGGTAGTGTCTAGCAAGATAAATGACACGAAGCCCATACTGTCTAATTAAAATTTATTTGAGTATTTGGCCTCAAACGTAAGAAACCAACTCTCATCCACATTTTTTTTTTTTTTTGCTTGTGTCTGTATTGTTCTTCCCTACCATTAAATGGAAAATAGATAGTAGAAACCCCGGAGTCTTCACCAGACTTGCCCTGTGCTTCCTGAAGGGTTTTGTCCCTTCTGTGACAGCAGGGAGGCATGGAGGGGGTCCAGGCTCCTGGGGGGAGCTGCGGGTCCAGAGGACATCAGGATGCTGAAAGGCTGCTCTCTGAGCCACTTCCAGGTCCTCCTCTGCCACATTTACCAGCTCCAGGCTAAAGAAAAGCAATGTAGCTGTCACCTTCCTTTCTCTGTGTTACCACCTTTTCAGCATGCTTCTGCCCTGAAACCGGGTCGAGTCTGGGGCTACAGATGCCGTGTTTATGTCTGCTACCTCCTAACCAAGGAAAATCCCTATATCCACATCCAGAAGTGTGGGAGGGGGTTGCATTTTAACAGCTTGATCCTACAAATCCTCAAGTCCTGCCCCAACTCTCAGTGGCTCCACCAATGCTCTGGTAGATGTGGAAGCAGATGAAAAGCTCCCCCGCTGTCCATACGCTCCTGCAGCCATCTTCATGTGAAAAAACTGATTCACGTGTGCCAGACCAGGCTTTAACTCGACTCCGGGAATTTCATACCAGATTTGTATCCCATAAGAACAGGCATTAGGGTTGCCAGTTTGAAATATGACAAAACCCAGCCGCCTCAGACAAATGGCTGCTACCCACGCTCAGCTTCGTCCGCACATGTGTGGTGCTCGGGATAACAACTGCCAAGTCTATAGTAAAAGAGGCCAGGCAGGAAGCCAGCCACATGGCAACTCTAAATGATATTAATAAGACTTTATAAAAAGTTAAAAGCACAACGTAGCTTTTCAAAGTGTTTCTTAGAGATCTCTACATATGCATAGGTGTTTCATGTCTATGAGATAGAGGCTTGGGGTAAATTTAATGCAGTATAGTTTTCTGGCTAAGAAATTTTTTTTCCTCCTGAAAGCTGTTGATACAAACTGGGACTCATTAAAAACACCTTGTGTTTTGTTTTTAGAAATCTTGAATTTATGTCATTCATTGTCGTTAGAAAGTGATGTAGCATCAGCAACTGTTCTGAAGGAGCTCTATCTTGCAAGAAACAGAATATTCTTGCTGCAGTCAGCGGCAGTAAAAGGGTGCTTAGCACCTTTCAGGAGATGCTGAGCTTCTCTCCCAGGCCTAAGTCCAGAGATAGCATTCCCAAAGGACAGATACAAGGATATTAAAAAAGACTTTGATCAAAGAAATATTGCTTCTTTCCTCCTTTCACTAAGCAGATGTGCAACGTGTCTTGGGAAAGAAATAGAAAAATTCCTGAGTGATTTATTTGATGAACCTAGTTTTAACCCAGGTTATTGCATGCCTGATATGGTGATGCTGGTTATTAGTTTCCAGTTGAAAATGACCAGATAGAGGACATATTCACTTCATCAATATAATACATTTATTGGTTGTCAAGAGAGTCACATCACACAGATATGTAAATCTGTCACTTTGTCTTAAAAGTGTATTTCTCTATTACAATGTTGCTTGATGTATGTTTTAAGGCAGTAAGGCCTTTTAAATATTAAAAAAACCCAAGACAAGGGGGAAGATTTGTCTATTCAATCACAGGATTTCAGACATTAAAAGCAGATGCATCATTTATAAAAGTGGGATTTTATCAAATGCCATTGTAAATTAAACAATCATATCTACCATATGTAGATATGTGAATTAAAGAAACCTTCTTTCCCAGGAAAATTAAGAAACTCTTTTACTAACACTAAGATGGATTAGTCCATGAAGCTGGTTACTAGTTGACCACAAATCCTGATTTGCAGCGTCAAAACTAAAACAGAATAGAGTCTTTGTTTAGTTTATAAGTAAACTTTATAAAGAAATGTGTTTCATTCTGTTTATATGTCCACCAAAGTAATCCAAGCTTTGAAAAAAATACGTTCAGCACTGGAACTAAAGGAACTCAGAGAAGTTTAGTTGTAATTTAAATCTGTTCTTTACCATTAAAAACTGCAAGAACTATCAACAGCAATAAATATTAAAATATACAGCAAGAAACTCAGTAATTCATATTTCTCTCTTCAAAATATGCAAAACTGGCTTTTTTGAAATATGATGGCATTCTATATTTCAAAACAAAAAGTAATGCCTAACATCATGACATATTATAGTACTAATCCTTTACAAAGGCCCAATGCTGTGATTGTAGCATTTGTTTGATAACAACTCTCTGTATAGAGTAAGATCAGGTTGCTCAAGCACCCTGAAATACTGAACCAGAGCCTTATTTTTTTCTGTTAATGGTAATTTTTTGTGATGGGACAGAGGAATATGGCACGTGACTCGCTTGAGTTCACATGAAGCCTGTCAATTGTTATAGTGAGATTTGTGTCAGGCTCTTGGGAAGTAGCTTAAGATTTAAACTATATTGTTCTGGTTAAAACACATGGTAATATACCAGCTGGTTGTCCTTGCTGAAAAGGATGTTGCTAATACAGAGGAGAACATGATAGTTAATTCATATGCAACCAATTTAAAATAAGGACAGGTAACCATGACTGGGGAAATTACAAAGCATGTCAGAAAGAAAATAAAAAGGACATGGAAAACCACATAGTTAAGATACAGATTTTTATCTTCATTTGTTGAAGTACCATAGATACACCGAACTGTAAAAAAGGAGATCTTTCAGGCTAGTCTAAGGTGTTCTAACCTAAAATTTTAATGGACTTCATGACAGAGATTTGAAGCATATGAGAAGTATGGGTCTGGGTTTTGACCTCTCCCACTGAAATATAGGGTTGTTAATAACCAGACTTTTGGTTCCAGTTCATCTCCAGTGGATACTCATCTTAAGTCTAATATAAGCAGCCATGACTTCATAATATATATGCACAATTCATTATCATGGAAAAAGAATGTTAAGAATAAAAAGACACCAAGGCTGACTGCAGCCTGAGCAGTTCCACTGTGTCCAGCATGCTTAGCTGGCTGCCGGGCTTCATAACAGTTTTTTGAGCAGAATGGCAACTTCAGGAAGGAGAAGGTGCAATCATAAAAATGATTTGTCAATTTGGTCATGCTAGGAGAAGCTGCAGTACAGTAAATGATAATTCATGGCTAATGCTTCTTAAATACTCCTAAGAAAACCATTAGACTATGAGACTCTGCATGGAAGTGCTTAGTACATCATGATAGGGTTTCCAGGAGAATTTCCTGGTGTGAATTTGGGATGGTGACATTACTCAGATGCACTGAAGTCAACGGTGAACCTAAACGTAGTGGTGCTAAGACTGTCATTGAGGCATAACAGTTCTGCATGGTGCACATGCTACATTCACTGCAGAGGGTGTTACTGACTTCCTTTTAGGATTTTAGAAAATCCACATTGTTGAGACTGTTTTCGTGTCTGTTGTCCTGTTTTTCTGTCTTCTTACAAGGACAGAAGTTTCTGGGCTCAGAACCTATTAAAATGGTCAAAAATAATTTATTCAAGATCTTAAAAACAAAGGTAAAAGAAGTGTTTTGATATTGTTTTAAAAAAATTTTAACAACAGTTACTGCACTGGAAGGAAAAGAATTACTGATACCTACACTTTTTCACACAGTTGAACGGCTACTTTCCAGCCAAAACTACCCAAGGCTCTTGATAATTTAGGTGTAGCATGTACCCATGCAGGTAGGTTTTTCCTGGATCTCTCCACCCTGTAGAGATTTCCAGGGATTGCACAGCCTAGCTGCAGGACCCTGAATGTAGCACCACTCACACAATCTCTCCCTCTTCCCAGAAGAGGGAATACACCCTGAGAATTTTTTTTTTTTTTTTTTTTTTTTTGTGGCAACCCCACTGGTAGTCCAAGACTGTGCAGTTCTCTGCCAGGCTGCCTCAAGGGAAAAGGAAATGGGGCTCTGGTGGGGTGAGGGAGTTCACAAGTACCCAGTAGCCAACAAACAGTTGTAGATATGGCTCAAAATAACAGGTACTGACCCTGCCTGCCAGCATCCCATCCCTGACCACACCTGCCTCTCCCTTTCCACCTCATCCACCACCACCACCATTAATGTATTATCTCCTGCCTTGGTCCTCTGTCCTTCCCTTCCTCCTTGTGTCTCGAGTGCCCCGATTTTCCCCTGGCTCCTACCCATGCATGCACACGTCTGCCTGCATGCATCAAGCATAGTAGTAGTAGTAGCTTTTATTACTCTCAGTTCTTTATTAATGCCACATGTGCTGTTGTAAGGTTAAGTTATTAAGTGATATCCAATAATTGTCTCTGCTCTAAAGTGGACGTTTCATTTAACTATACTCATGTGGATCTGTTTCAGTACCATTTATCATGACCACATTTTAAGAAACGTTTCAATAGGCCATTTCTCTCTTTCCTTTCTTTAACATAACTAGACCTATAAGGTCCTGGTCAAAAATTAAATACAATTACCTTTGGAACGGCAGAAGGGAATGTGGTGTTTGCATACGCTTTAGAAGTTAAAATACATATTTTACTGGGCTATCATCTCAGCTGCAGAGTTAATTTTACTGTATTTGTGCACTTGCTGGAAATGCTTACATGAAGGCATACAATGACCTGTTTAGTTTGCAGGAGAAAATTATGTCATTTGCAAGCAAGCTTTCAGCTGTGATATTTTATAATTGTTTAGATGAAAACCTGATAATCCTCTACTCCTTCACATAAACTGCAATCCATCTTTAAAACTGTGATAATTCATAAAACCTGCAGCTTAATAAACTAACAAACCCCAGGCCTATGTTATTTTAAGGGAAGTCAATCTTTGATCAGTCAAGCTGAAATGGGTCTGATAAGTGGAGGCCTTACTCACAGGGAGCAGCACTCCAGTTTGTTATTGCTATTTGCTCATCATCCTCAAGTGCAAAATAAGCAGAAGTCTTTCCGAGCTTCTTATCTCTTTTCACTTTCTTCTCTAGATCTCTGTCGCTTTAATCCAGCATGTCTGCTGCTGGTTAACAAGGAAATCCTGTGTCAATTATCGCCAACAACTTCCTGCTGTGAAGCTGTGGGGAATCAAAGCTTTTGAGAGCCTTTTTCACACCAGAGAGTAGTGCAGGGCCTAATTAAATGGCCCTCATATCCTGCAGCCTACTGGTGGCCAAATGATAGAGAGCTAATGAATGATAACCTAATTTTTTTTTCCAAGAATTGTTTTGATTCTTCCGGTCAGTTGTGCTTATTGAGTCACAGCTCATTGTTCGTGCTTAGGGCTGAGGAGGGCGTCAAGAGGTAGAACTTGGGAAAGATACCAATCTGCTTGGTTTATTGTGCACAGACCTTCGATTATATAAATATATATATTGCATATCGGGAAGGATATTTGTTAAAAATTGCTTTGCTGAAATGTGTTGCCCTTTTTCCTTGATATGAATTGCTTTGGTGACTCTTATACACATGTGGGCTGCAAAATTGTCCTATAAATCCCCCTCATAAATGCTATCGCTACAATATTATTTTTACAGAATCACAGAATAAGGTATCTGCCATCGCTCGTGCACAGCTGCCCCAGTTCCCCCTCCTCTTTTTTCTTCTCCTTTTTTTTTCCTCTAAAATCATTCTATGAAGAACTTGATCTCCTGCCCGAACAAAACTGCAGCTCTTGTACGGCTGCTGCTTGAGATTAACTAACCTTATGCTAAAGTTACACATAAAAGAAATACAAATCTATGTATCTCCACTGCTTTTAGGTTTAGACAAGCACCCTGAATCGCCGGCTGCGTCTGCCTGCTCAGTGATGCTGTTGTGTGAGCACTCAGTTGTTGCAGTCCTGTGCTGAGCACTGCTTGCATTAATGGAGACCCTGAGCAATGTTACCAGCAACAAAACAGCCTTAGGAATAAATAAAATACCTGAACAGATAGCAAGACACTTGCATTTACCCCAACTGTTCATTTCTAAGGGTCCTATTGTAGTGCATGTGAGTGAGGTGACAGACTTAGAGGTACCGTGGGAGCCTTAACTCTGAATTTCCTGACTTTTATGGTTTTACATTACAACTTTAATGTTCCATTAGCATAGTTTTTTTGTAGTTAATTTCCTCGGGGAGCTTGGGATAGTTCAGGTTGTTGCCTTTCTTTTTTTTTTTTTTTAAATAAAAGCGGTGGATTGGAGAGAGATGGTCAAATCTGCCCAGCTGCTTTGAAACGTTTAAAAGGATTTAATAGGAATTTTTTTTTTAGAGAAGAGTAAATCCAAAATGCCAGCCAGAAGAATGCACACCTGCTTTCAAATACTGAAAAGCTCAAGGTCTGTCCTGCCTCATTCCATACCCAGAGCTCTGGCTGAGGCTGGCTGACATAAGACCCTGTGTTAAGATTTTTTTTTGAATGGTTTGTTTTGGGGTGCTTTTTGGTTTATTGGGTTTTTTGTTTTGTTTTGTTTGTTTTGTTTGTTTGTTTTGTTTTGTTTTTAAAGGCACACGCAACTGCATATGCTTTTGGCAATAAAGCTTATAACTTTGAAAAACTTCACCTTAACTAAGCTTTCTTCCTTTTACCACATTTAAATTTATGTACAGTACCAAGGCTGTAAAGTGCTTGGTGCTTCTCTCGCATTCAGGTAGAATTTGCATCTAGGGGCTTGTAATCTAAGATGAAGACAGGAGCTATGGGGAAGAGAGACACCATGACTATTTGATGTGCTTTAAGGTGCATGGTGGAAAGCTACTGTTCATCTCAGAAATGAAAATATTTAGTGAGATAGCGAGAGGTTCAGGAGCAAGGCATCAATTCTGGATAACTTTATTTCACTGTGGCCATCTTAAAAAAAACAACAACCCATCTTGCTCTTCATTTCTCAGCTTTTCAAGGTGGAAGAAGGACCTCAGTCACTGTGGTGCAGAGAGGTTCAGCCAATGCTGAGCAGGAGGAAAAGAGGCAGCAGGGCAAGCGAGCAGGGGAGAGAAGGTGTTTCAAAGGTGGGTTTCATACTTTTGCAGTTGGTATTTCTTGGCCACTGCAGCTCACATACTTGGGCTGTGACTGTGCTCACTAGGGTCTGGTGAGTATGAGCATACCATGTGTTTAAAAGGAGTCCTCTCCTTTGGTCTATGAACATTATGAGTCAGGTCCTTGATTTGTTTCGTTTTTTATTTAATAGCAAATTCAGGAATCTTTTTATTTTGTTTTTCTGTGTTTGAGGCTTTTCATGTCCAAAATTCTAGCTCCAGTGGTTGCAGAGAACTTTAAACTTCAAGAAAACTGGGAAGTCTCCCATAATCACATGACTCCAGGGGCTGTGCATTCAAGAAAAACACCTGTGAAACACTGTGATTAAAGTTATCAAGAGCCAAGTAACTGTTTCCCCCTTAGATAGTGAATGATAAAGTTGCTCTGAGAGTATGGATGAGACAATCTTTTTCTCTTTTCATTCTTTCCCTGCTAACCCTCTGATCCTTGAGTCCTGGCCGCCATTCCCGAACAAGACAGTGTTGGCTGTGGATTCTATTTTCCCTGGTATAAATGATTCACTTGCATCCCCATTCTGACTCCAGCAGCCAGTAGAACTCCTGCCATCAGTTAAAAATTGCTCCAGGATTTAAGCAGCAGAAGAAGCAAGTTTTAAGGCCCCGAGTCAACAGAGCATCTTAGCAGATGTGTGCTGAGCATATAACTGTCCCATTCTTGGCCCTTACTTTTATGTTTAAAATTACAAATGGGCTTATAAGTCTTCCTGAGATGAGGAGTTCAGCCAATATCTCACCCCTCAAGAACTACCTCCGTTGTTCTTAACATTTGTTGACATAATGAACATTCTTTACCTCATGGAGTGCAAACTTTATTTGCTAGTTTTGGAGCTAATTGAATAGTTTTGCAGTTCAGTTAAGGATATTGCCCATATCAGTACGCTGACATGTGATATCTCACTATGCAGGTGGGACAATTTATTCTTATGTATATTCTGTTTCTACAAGGGTATATTTTTTCCCTTCAGATAGGATTAAAAAACCCAGAACCACTAATTACACATTGTATTAGCTCTGAAAGTACTTTTTTGGTAGATTTTTACCCCCCCTGAAACAAAGTCTTAAAATATATATTTCCCTTAGCTATTAATAGCACTAGTGGATATTTGCTAACAGATGACATATAGCGATGAGGCTAAAAGGAAATAGATTTTAAACAGTCATTCTTCACTTCCTCCCAAAGTGCCAAAAACGTTTTAGGGTTTACAAACCATGGACCATGTTTTACCTCCAGCTCCAATAGTATAAATTTAATACTCTGCATAAACCAGAATTCGATCCATACTTTTTAAATTTCCAAATATATTTCTTAATAACAAAATAAATAAATATACTTTCAAATCCCATGGGGAGCTTTACCTGACAATGTAATGGGCTAAACAGCTTGAAGGATTTGATAATAATTCACTTCAAGAATATTTCAGCTAGTTATATTTGTTTTCCCTATTTCTTTTATTAAAAATGATAAAGACTTGATCCTGCTTCCATTTTAAGCATCACTGCACCAGGTCTGATACTTTTTTTTTTTTTTCTTTTAATTCTGGTCTGCTTCTCAGATGGAAACAGAGAGTATTTGCTTCTATTCACACCATACACCAAACTATGAATATTATTTCAGTTATGATTTCCTATGTGTCTGTACTAAGGAAAGAGTGGAAATAAAGGACAAAACCAATAAAGATTCAAAACCAAAAGCATATGTACGGGAGAGTAATACACAAAACAAAACAGGGGCTGTTAAACAGATGACTCCACTGAAATGTAAAATATTCCACAAGTTTTGGCAACTTTGAAATGCTACACGTTCTACATTTCATCTATTAATCATTTGAAGGGACTTTTTTGGTTAGCCAAAAGAAAAAGTATTCTCTAACTGCATTGCTGATTGTGTGCATATAACTCCAGCCATAACTATGTTGACAAATATGATGAAAAAACAGGGAAGTGGCAATAAATTAAAAATTATCAGCCACCAGTAAGCTTCAGAAAAAAATGACAGATTCTTAGGCAAATGGCAATAAACTAGACCATAAAAATCAGGAAACAGACTGGCTGAGTGTCTAGAAAATGTTAGGAATGAAAAAAGGGACAATTCTGATGGAAAGTTTTCCGACAAAAATTAATTGTTTCACCATTGAAATGAGTCAAATAATAGAAAGTTAAAAAAAAAAAAAAAAAGTCCACAATAGGCAAATCTCTGTAGATCACAAGCATTCAGAACTTCCAACACCAAATAAAATACTGTTCCCACTTAAGCTCCACATTATCACCTTCCTTTGGGAGGGTTCAATAATTGATATAACCAGTTATTCCAATTAAAAAAAAAATAATAAGTAAAAGAATCTGTATATTAAATAGCACAGTTGTAGAGTAAACATAAAAGTCAGTAAAAGAACAGTAAAAATACCTTTCCTCATAGCAATATGCTATTCATTTAGTTGCCTGGAGAGTATCACTGGTGAGTCCTTTAAGTACTGTCACAACAAATCATTGGAAACTGATGAATACACAATCCAGGATCCCAAACAACAAACTATTACAAACTATCTATGTGTGAAAAGACTGCTGGAAATTCCTCTAAGCCTCTGTAAATAGCTTTGAGTGAGGCTGATTGAGGGCCAGATGCCCACCAGAGACAAATCCTGACTTTTAACATCACTATAGCTGTGCATTTTATACCCAGTAAAGGTTATTTCCTTTTGAAAATGTGAGACCTTAGTTTTTCTCTCTCTGATCAGGAGACTAATACAATAATGCCTCTTGGTCCAACCAGATATATGCAAGGCTAATAATACTGCAAATATGACGTGAAGTTTTAAAAACTGGATAAAATTTAGTAGTTGTTCCTAGGTATCTCTGATGGAAGCAGAGCATCAAAATGAAAAGGTAATCTAAATTGGCCCGGGCAATATGATCTCACCACAAAGTTTACTTTTAAACTTTACTTTCCTCTATAGAGGCTTATATTTTATGCAGAGTATCTCCAAGAGCACCACAATAGCAGCAGAAGAGCCAATACATATATATGTATTACAAACACATGGCACTTGCCTGGCCTTCTCCAGCTGGAGATACATCCTGAGGTGTATGGGGGAAAAAAAAAAAAAAAAGAAAAAGAAAAAGGTATTTGAAATCTTAAAAGGGTATATTTTCACATTTATTTAGGTTTTTCAGAATACGCTCCATTTTTCCAGTTCCACACCAAACTACCTAAACTGTAAACTGGCCATTTGAAGTTCTTTAATTTACATGTAATCATTAATTAAACTATTGAATGGAAGGGATATTTAGATTAAGAACAAACAAACAAAACTTCTCTTAAGTATTCTGTTATCTTACACATTTTTGAAATGCTGATGCTTAGTGAATTGAGGTGCCAGGACCACAGCAGTCAAAAAAAATTGCTAAAGCTGCTGTGGAGAAATGGGGGGAAGGATGGCTGCGTGCCAAGGATGTGTCTCACCCTGTGAAATAGAGAATCATGCTCCTGATCATTAAAAATACTTTAGGAAAATAGATAGGCACAGGTGAGGGATTGCTTTCAAGGTAAAGGCATGTGGCTGAATAATGATAACCTTACTCTCACAATGGCACTCAATGTACTGAACAGAGCAGAACTGCTCGTTTGAGTAATTTAAGTAAAACATGGCCCTTTAAAAGCACTTTCCATCCATAGAAATGAAATTGTTACGTTTGGAGATTTTAGCGCAGAGTGACTCAATACAAGTGTTAAAAAATTTGAGGACAGCAGTTTTTTCCTCTGTTTTGAAAGATATTTCCTTATTAGAATTTGGATTGTTCCCCCACTCAACAGATCAGAATAGACCACAGCTTTCCATAAGACCCTGACTTTCTTTATATTGTGGAAACTGTAGGAATACAGTGAAATCCCTCTCTCTTTTTTTATCTTCATCTTTTTAACTAAAAACCAGAAATATAAACATGAGGGTGCACTTAGGGAAATCTCAGGATTCTGAAAATATGCAAGGCATTTGAACTTGCAGCAAAGTAAAGTATCTCAGACTGAGGGTCTTCATGATTTCTTCCCCTTCTCCTGTCTTGTTTTTGGTTTTTTTTTCCCCTTCTCTTCTGAAACAAACTGATTATCAAAGCTCGGTCAGTGAGCCTAATGCTTTACATTGTGTGAGAGACACTAAACTCAATAGACACTGTTCTTAGTTAACTGTGAATATCACATCTTTCTTTCCAGGAATAATGGTTCCAAATGTCAATAGCAGTTTTAGCCATGTTTGATAGGTAAAGTAATGTCTGAGATGGTGCTTCTCAGACTCTAGCTATAAATGAGGATTACTAACAATTTTTATGCATTTTGTTATAAACTGAGACCAACTGTGAAGTGACACTGACATGTACCAGCAAAAACCCGACAAAAATCAAATACTTTTCTATGCCAATTGTGCACAAAGAGTTGGATCTAAGCGTTATTATAGCAGAGCCTTTCATGTTGCTATAGCCATGGTTGTGTTTGCATTTCCATAATAAAACCTATTTTCAGGGGGTTTATAACTCGGCTGTAAGAAATTTACTTTATGCTCCAACTTGGCATAACAAGGTATCAGCCGGAGAGCTGCAGCCCTCAAGCTTTAACATTCCCTCTCTGCTGCAGAAAGGAAGGGTTTGTGTGCTTGCTTGTAGGTGTTCACTGAATTTCATTCTGCAAAGCCAACATGGGCATGCGTAGGGGGTTTGATGGTCCTAGATATGGTAGACCATAGTTCCTAATCTCTATCTATCTGCAGAAGTCCTGGTGAAGAGTAACTAGGGGAACTGCATATGGAGTTGGCTACCAGGAGATGTATGTGTGAGGTATTTTTCTAAAAATCAACCCTAAACCCACCGTTTGGTGTTCATTCCTTCACGGGCTAGCTGAGAAATCGCTTGTAGTAACATGAAAATGCACATTTTTCAGGACTGCGGGTTTGAGAAAAAAGTGAGAGTTATCAAGCAGCAAAAACTGAAGAAAGTAATTAGTTTCGCAGAGAGCTGACAGTGGGGGGAGCAGCCTGGTTTCTCACAAAACGGAGTTTCAGACCGTAGGTCCGGTTCTGCTGCAACGTGCTCTCCAAGCACGGGGACCACAGGGAAATACAGCTGCTGTGCAAGTGTGTGGTGGGAGAGAAAGAAGGGATTTTTTTAGCTTCTTTTCAGACAGCTGGAGCGTGAGAAGTTGGAAAATGGATGCATTAAACTGGAGCCTGTGCTTAGCGCAAGCCACTGCAGAGGTTGGTACAACAAGGTAATGGGCTCTAAGGGACCCTCTGCTTAGCAGCTGCACTGAGTTTCCCACTGGAGCTCTTCCAAGACGCATGGCTTTTTTTCTTGGGGGACTGTAGGTAAGACTAGGAGTCAGGAAGTAATAAAATCTCATTATTACTATTTATTGTTAGTAAACATTTATGCAATGGTAATGTCTGGAGGTGCCAGCCATGTACTGGCTGTTTCTCCATCACTCTTTATCTCAGCTGAGCCTCCCAACGACTGAACATCAGGAACATGTAACCTCTGGATGTTTGGATTTCCCTACGACTTCACATGGCCTGGTCCTTTGTCAGGGCTGGTTACTAGAGCTCACCGCCTGGAGGATGGGGTCTCGTACTCAGTCTTGCTGTAGGATCTGGCACACTGAAGTCTTTGGTGCGTAATGACGTTCCCTGGTACCTGTAACACGAGCGGACTTCTCCCAGTCGCTGATTTAAGGAGTGAGTGGGGGGAGGGGGTGGGAGAGCAGACAAATCTTTACAAGCTGCAAAGTTACTATATCTACAAGGCACAGACAGAGCCAGAACCATGGGGAACACAGGATGGAAACAATCTGCAGAGCAGATTTGCCTGGAGCTACGCTGCCTTTGAAAGGATGATACCGCTGGCGGCAAGAGGAGGGGGATGGCAGAGATGCAGGGCTACACCTGTGTGGCAGGTACCACCGGTGCTTCCCGCACCACCCCTCTCTGGCCTCCACTCATACCAGGGTGAGATTCATACCAGAGAGGGCTAGGGTTAAGGTATTCCTGGTCCTCCCTAAACCTGAACGTCCCAAGGGAGCTTTTGGAGGAGTATGAGGATTGGTTTGTGCCACCAAGTTTGGGTAGCTTCATCCCTTCACCTATCAACAACCAGGTGGTTCCTGTGTTCCTTCCCATTTCTTAACACATGTGAGTGAGGAAGGGGTCAAGGGGTGAAGGGAGGGTTTGAGGTGCTGAAAATGCTCCTCCCAAGCAGAAGGAGAAAGATGTCCTGCTACCCCAGGGCCATCCACTCAGGCCCTGGGATGCTGGAGGATGCACAGGGACACGAATCAGTGCAAATGAGAAATTGGTGACCAAAGGATGACAGCCGTAAAGGTGATGTTATCCGTCCCTCTCCCTGCAACTTTTCATGCCACTTTAATACACTTTAAAACACCATCACTGCATCCATCGCGGTGCCCTGGGGGTGTGCTGTACTCCTTGGAGCAGGGACCTGAATCTTTTGCACCAGGGCAAAGCAATGCTGCTCCTGCAGGGAAAGGGCTAATTCCAGACCAAATATCAGGAAATACTGCCAAATATTTTTCAGAATGATTATAATTGTCTTTAAATGTTTGTTCCTTAGTTTAGCTTTATTTTTGAGCTACAGGCTCGTTTGGTGTTTGTATATTTTGCAAATGTAATTTGAAAATCTCCCACATAAGATAAATTTCCCTAACAAGATGTGATAGGGAATTTGTGTCAGGCATAATAGGCTATCAAAGGAAATGCTGCATTTGGCTCTTTTGTTATGAAATGTACAAAGTAATTATAAATCCTACAATATCAAAATCATCCATTTATGAGATGAGCACTGCTAAAAAAAGACTTCCAATATTCTGATCAAATTAAGAATAGCTTAAACCCTGCTGGGCCAAATTCACCCCTGGAATAACTTAGTTTAAACAAGGAGCATACATTTATTCTCTGTATTTAAGTATTTTCTAAATTGTAAATAATACTTAGATAAATTTATATCCCATGACTATTCCCTAAAGTAGCTTAAAAAAAAATTAACAAAACATTTAATTTGGTTCCAATTCATATTTTAGTTGTTACTTTGGCTTATGTTTCTTCAGCTTTTAACTAAAATTTAGAGTTTATGTCAAGATGAGATTTAATGCAAATCCATCTTAAGAGTGAAAAATTAACAGACTTGTTCCACAGGGAGCAAAGAAATCATGGTAGATGCATTCGTTGCAATGACCTTCAAGCACATCTACCCTACTTTTATGTCTCTTTTATATACTTTTTTTTTTTTTTTAATTGGTGCATTTCACTTTTGGTTTTCAGTGAATATTTCTTATGCTATTAATGATGCTTCTCTAGGAATTCTAAAAGGGACCTTTGACTCCTCTTAGACTTTATTTACGCTGAGAAATACATCATATTAGACAATGAATTAACTAGCAAGGGTTACTTCACAGTACACTATACATGGCTTTTATCTTAATGAATAATGGTTTTTAGCAGTGTTATGAGATATAAAAAATATTTTTAAAGATGCCATGTCCATGTCTACATTAAGGGCTGAACCATGTGCAGCATTACATGGATTAAAACATATCCCTTTCACACAGGAGATATCCTCAGGTAGACTTGTCCTTCTTAACGAGTCTGGGCTAAATTCTGTTTGAATAACCAGGAAAAAACAAACAAAAAAAAATCTCTTTTGCATATTTCCATTCCCATGACCAATCTTTTGATTCTATTATTTCCCTGACCCTGATCTCCATTTATATGCTTGTGAGTGTAATGGAAGAGCTATCATGATGGGCAGAGTTTTCCTTCCATGTTCTCCTTTTCCTACTAAGGAAACAGCATGGATGAGGCTGGGTTCCATGTTTTGCCTTTGCTCATACATGGATCTCTCTCTCCTCGGAAGATAGGTTTCACAGTATGCATAACCTTTGCCAAACTGTCATAGCAACAACCGTAAAATGGCTACATCTGTGTTTAAATGGATTTTCTAGGACTTATGGGATTTTTTTTTTTTTTTTGTCCCTATGTGAAAATGTACTTCCCAGGAATAAGAAATGAAAACCTGCAAGCAAAGGCAATGTGAGTTAACACTTACCAGCTGGAAAAGGGAGAGAGCGAGAGCAAATAGCAACAAGTTCATTCAAAAGCTGTAGCAGCTTTTTTCTGTGAAATTTAAAGGATCAGTCCCAAAAAGGCATGCTGGGTGAAAAAATCTGTTAGAGGACAACTTTTTCCAGAGAGAGTTAATAGAGACCAGACAAAGAGGAAGGCACTCCCTGACCTCAGACACTTTGCTGCAGAATAAAAAGGCAGTACCAGCTGTACGCAGGAAGATAATATCTGACCAAGTTGAAATAGTCCTGTAATATTTTATTTTTGCAACAGTTCAAGAACAATTCAAGAACTCTGACTGATTGTCAGTGTAGTTCATAAAGGTCTTAAATTATAAATGAAATGCATGAAACACTAACATGGAAAATGATGTTACTTATGTTTAGTGGTAATGTATACTTTAATATGGTATGATAGCATGTATGTCATGAAAGGGGTTCAGCCACATCCCACCTCACACACGCAGTCTGCAGTCACACGGAATGTTTGATCATCCCAGCATGTGTCCTACTCCTGCATCCCTAACACCCGTCAAGGAGAGCACGTTCACCCCGAGGAGCTATGCGAATGCTGGAAGGGGGCTCCCTGCAGCAGCTCTCGGAACTGAAGCAGTTACAGCTGGTACCAGTTACAGCCGGTACTAATTAATACACCTAAAAGATGCTCAGAAGGATAACAAAGTCCTCCTCAACAGATGCACCGTGAGAGGAGATTACTCTGCCGGAAATAGTTTTAATCCATCATCAATAATATGTTGATTTATTCAGTTTTCCATTTGATCCTAAAGCTCTGGGGTGTGTGTGCATTTCTGAAAACCTGTGACAGGCAACAGTAACAACAAAAAATAAACCTAAATTCCAAAGTTAAAATAAAAACAATAACCTTAGTGATTGAGAGTCCTGTATGCCTTCCGTGGGAAGGGGCATCCACAGCCCACTGGAGGTGTAGATCCTTCTTCTAGGTAGAGCCCACTTTGGCCCTCTTGGGACAGGACACCCCAAAAGCAGCTGGGTGCGATAGTGGGGGCTGGTCCCGGCCCTGAATCCCGTCTCCCCATGGGATGCCCGTTGCAGACGGTGGGCTGCACTCCCAGGCAGCGTGTCCCAAGCCAGCCCTGCCTCTGTGAGAGTCCCTTCCCTCACCGTTGTGCAGGGCAATCCTTAAATCGACAGGTAATTCAAAGGCCCCAAAATATCCCCCACGCATCAGTGGTATCCCTGTAGCTGGTGTGAGCTGGGCATGAACACCGGCGAGTGTCAGCACGGTTCAGCAATGTTTGTCCAACAGTCAGAGTGATATCAGACACAATTCTTTGTTCCTGTTGTCATTCTGAAGGTTAAAGTTGCAAAGTTCGGATAAGTTTTCCTGTCAGCTCTAAAATATAAGGAAATGTCAGTTTTCCTTGTTAACTTGTCATGAGCCCATAAAGAAAACAGAAGATATGGGTGAAGACAGAGGAGCCATTCAAAGAACTCTCCTGGAAGAAAAACCCATCAGGCCAGGATTTTTTTGCTGCTAATGTTTTGAAAGCTTTTGTGTAAATAGATCATCAGGCATTATTAAAAATTTGGAATTCAAACTAGTTTCTATTGAAAGACATATATTGGTTTGCAGCACAGGAATCTATTTCTTTTCTATGCATAACTTAGCAAATCTGGGAAAATATTTCTTTGCTGTGGGTCAGATATGCCCTTCAGACACTTTTGGAAGGTCACAGGTTTCCATGGATCTTCCCATTATCCAACAAAAAGACAGAAAACCACCATCTTTTGTGATTGAATTACACATCATGAGTTTTTTCTTTCGGTTTACACAAATATTAATACGAGGTTTTGACAGAATTCCTGACTGGGCCAAAAGCAGTTTAACAGACTGAACCCTGTTCCGACCACTTCACTGACTGCTATGGCAAAGGTTGAAAAAACCCATTTGAAATCGTTACAGCTGGTGTCCATTCAGCTTCTGTACTTAAAGCAGTGCAGAGAGTATCTAAGGAGATTTCTGAAATACCAGAGACTGGCAAGGCAGAGTGACAGGACAGTTCAAGCACTGGGTTCTGCTAGATGAGAGTGAATGAAATAAATGGCCAAAGGAGTTGTCATTTGAAACTTTAGGCACAATTACTCACACAACCTTTATATTTGCTTTCTGTTATTTTCTTTTTATGGTAGACCAGTGAGTTTTGTGCAAAGTTTAAGAAAGATTCCAGTAGAACTGGAACCCACGATACAGGTACTGAAAGCTGGCTTGGTGGTAAAAACACTGCTCATGCCAGGAGGGAGCAGCACAAGAACCTGTGTCCTACCAGAAGCGTTCTCCAAACTTTAAATTTTTGAAACAAACACCTGTACTTGATTCCCAGACCAGCCAGCAGCAGGGATGAGAAATCTCCTAAAAGACTGCTGTTTACCCCATGTCCTTAATCCAATCTATATTTCCACTTAACTACAAGTGCTTCAGCATTGATTAGATTCACCTCCCTCAAGAAACTAGTATCCTAACCTAGCAGTAAAATCATCCCAAGGTCTTCCACAGTCAGTGGAGGGGTAGACAGCCAAATCACTCTCTGGTGGGCTGAAGATCAAAATCACCTTCCATATGTGCCTGTAGCTGTATGGAGAAATCAGATGAACATTTAACACAGAAACTTGAACTGTGAGACTGAACACAGAGGGCCTAAGTCAGCATTGGCTGTGTCTCAAGTCCCCTTCATTCCTTTCTGGCTTGGCTGGGGCTTGGGGGCTGCGTACACAGGTACAGGCAGTACAGTTATACGTTTGCTTTCAATGTCCTCTGAGTGGTGGAAGCCCATACTCTGTGATTTACACTTCTACTGATGGGACGGTGGCTCTGGTGTGGAACTGTTGCTCAGGAGTAGTTCTTGCAAAGCTTCAGAGAGGGTTTTGTATTCACTGGAGGGCAGCTTTTGATGAACTTTCCTATGAGTGTGCTCTGCTCTGTTCTCCCTTCAATGTGCAGAGAAGACCATGGAGAAACCTGTAACGAGGGGATGGCTGCATCGGTGAGATGATGGTACCAAAGGCAATGGCCTGTACAGTTGTTGTCCACAAAAGTCCTTTGCAGAGGTCAGTTAGCTTATATCTGAGAAATGTTTGCACCAGCACTATAAAAGCATCTGTTTATTTAAGGACCGATTCTCCATCATCCTGGATCTTGGTCTGAATTTTATTCACAGTAAGATTCCCTTTAAGCTTTATTTGATAACAGATGTACATTTATATAAACAAAAAACTTTACAACTTTAAATAACTGAGCCACTGATTTTGAATATGCATTTCATAACACACACAAACACTCCCACATGAGTAAAATAGCTAGAGCAAAGAATTAATCATATAACTAGTTAAGTTAACCATGGCCTTATTTGCCTTATTTAACTTATTCACCCTCCCTGTGCTATTCATTAAACATACAGAATGAAAGATTGAAATGAGAAGTGAAGGAACAAATCTATCATAATGGCTTTTTAATTTTTTCTTCCTTTTTTTTTTTTTTTTTTTTTTTTTTTTAAATGTGCCCATTTAAAAGGCTAATCTTTCCCACGGTAGCTAGGGTTTTTGGGAAGACATTTTAACATGGCCAAGCTATTCCTTTTCATACTTGGCCTTTTTGGCATTGGATTTGTTTTCATTGTTTGAAGAGATGGGAAAAGAAGATGCTTAGAAAAGTTTTGAGAAAACTTTCACAGTAAAAGTCGAAAGACAAATGAAACAAAGCCTTACACGTCAGTAGAGAGCAGCACCAAACTCCTGGCATTTTGAACTGTAATAAGCAGCTGTCTTTCCAAGGCTCTTCTGTTTCACAAATATGAAGTAAGTCCCCCCACAAAAGCCCAAACAAGCCCAATAAACAAATAAACATCCCCACCCTTGGCCATCCACTGGCACTTGCTATGGAGTTCATGTTATTAATGTGTTTGGGGGATAGGAATAAACACAACTCCAGACATTAACCTCCCAGTGCCAAGGTTCATGGCTCAAGGTGCATGCAGCACAGTATTTAGTGCTAAGACAGACAAGCAAAAATAGGAGATTGTTTCTAAATGCCCAGCTAACCAACTGAGTGGCAGGGGTAATCAAATCTGCTATTTATCAGAAATAACCCTGGCAGCAAGGGAATAACCTGCAGGGGAATATGACAGTGGCAGTATAGCCCTGAACACTAGCTGCAATTCTGGTTGCGGATGGGATCAGAAAACAGGTGTTCAATGTCTCCTCAAGATCAGCTGTTGCAGGGGAAACTGGGCACATAAATCCCAAGGCCGTTGGATATTTGGAAAACGGGGCAGATTTGCCACCAGACCTAGGCTGGAGGGTCTTGCTGCCAGCATTCTCCTTAGCCTTACCTGCACATGTCTCCATTTCTCTCCTTGATGTCAACAGGAGTTCCCTGCATGTGGGGAAGAGCTGAATATTACTGTCAAGATCTGCCGTGCAGATCTGAGAGAAGAATTTTTGTCCTTAAGTGTTGAAAATGTAATGATCTATTTGATAGTGAGAAAAAAAGACAGAAACAGTATGAAGATTTTTAAAAGAAAACACACACACACACAATCCAAGCAGCCTTTGAAGTCAACAGCTTTGAAATAAAAAGCAGCCACTTTACCAGGCCACGTGAAACATATTTTGTTAACATCCTAGGTGTTGTATTTAAAATTGAGTTGGCCAAATTTTGCCGTTGGAGGCTCAAATATAACTGGAAGCGGAGATCATATCTGTGACTCTCAGGATATTATCAGTTGTTTTAAATGAAATTAATGTATGATAGCAAGCCAGGAGATCTCACGTGGCCATTTCTGAAGGAAGGTATTTTTGAGAGTCACCAGAGAGTGACTTTATTCTTTCTGTTCTGTTAACAGAACAGCCACTGAACTCCTTGCTTTATAGGACATATTCGATCCTCTAGCATGAATTAGTGTTGGGATCTCCAAAGGGATTTAAGATTCATGAGGGACAAAACACAGCTGTCCTTTGATGGGATTTGGGAGCCTAACTGATTTAGTCTCCTTTAAAAGCCTCAGCTTGCATACAGTTTGTTGGGGGTTATTTTGAGTACCGCAGGTAAGGGTGACTAATGATGATGGCCTGAAAAGAAAAAATTACATCCCAAGAAAAAGACAAGGCTCTGGTAAATTTACTAATCCCAAAATGGTATAGACACCACCTCATTTTAACTAATGTATTGAAATGTGGAGATTAGTCTCCCTATGCGGTAGATAAATTGCATTAACATGATTTAAAAAACCCAACTAAACTGAGGCTCCTTTTATAGTTAATAGAGGGTCAGACTTCATTAGTTCTTCAATGAAAGCAGACCTGTTCATTTAGGGAGGTGGAACCTTGCCATCCTCTGAAATGGCAGATATCTGTGTGCACAAATTGAATCTCACATTTTGCCTCATCCTTATGGGTGGGATTTTTTAATTTTTTTTTTTTTTTTTCCAAAATAGAAGGTTTTGGAAGAATGCTGTGGAAATGAAGGACACTTGCTAAAAATATGTCTGCTTTGATGCTTTTGCTAATTATATCCCTTGTGAGAGAAGTCTGGCTCACAGCAAGCAAGGGAAATATAAATATTCCACAAAACCCTATGAGCTCATCATATGGAATATTTGTTAGGAAAAAGGATACCTCCATATACACATGTGTATCCTCTATTCACACGAATGGAGAGTCTCTAGATGGATACAGGAAGAGAATTAACTCCTTTCTTAGTATATATTTTTCTTCAGTGGAACTATAACTAAAACTGCCAGCAGCAGTTTTGGAGTAACACCTTTGCTAGTTCTTACCATGCCTTGTAGGAATTGTTTGCAGGACAAGCTTCATACTTCACAGCATTTTAAATCAAATACATACTAATTATCTTCTTTTTTTTTTCTTCCAAAATTCACATATTTTTTAAATTCATGCAAGAAAAATAGAGCCTATCAGTTCTTGCAACATTTCATTTACATTGAAAATGATGAATGTCATTCCATAGAGAGGACTTGTTAGAATACTAATTCTTTCTTTGTTTTCTTTTTTTTTTTTTTTAAACTGAAGTATGATTTATGAGTGAACAGATTCACTTCCAAGATGAAACAGAAAAACATCTGCAAGATGAGAATTTACTTGCATTATTAGTGCTATTTTTTCTGAGAATTTACTTGCATTATTAGTGCTATTTTTTCTGCACAGATGAGTAGTACAGATAATCCCATTCATTATAGACGTCCATAACTTTGCTAGCAAACATTTTAACTCCTATAGATGCCAGCATAGAACTGCATCACAGCAACAAATTTCAGCCAAGAATAGAATGGAAGCTAGAGGATATACTTCATGGCAGCACTTGACATAGTTCATAGGGCATTGCTGTCAGGGATCTGTTCGATCTCATTTACATCACTTAGGTATGGGTGTAATAAATGGCTTCTTCATGGAAGTAGGTAAGATTTAAACTGGTCAAAGGGAAATAGAATCACTTGAAATGAGCGGGTTATCACAGTGGGTCTGTGTGTGTTTTTCAGCACTGCACACACAATGCTGCAGTAACTTTTCCTGATATTTTTTTTCAGAGTAACTTTCCTATCATAACATGCTGGGGTTTTTTTCAAGGATGTCTTGATTTTGATAAAAACAGATTCACATTCAAGAGGAATGTTTCATAAGCCATTCTGGTTTGGTTTTGTTTTGATTCAATTCAATTCCTTCAGAAAAATTTTAAATTATGTCTGCTTTTATTGTAACATTCTGACATAATCAAAATTGAATGTTTTAAAATGGCCATTTCATTGTCTTAAAGATATAACATTTAAAAAAATGAAATTCCTGAATATGTCTCAATTTTTACTTTGTCCCTGTTTGAAGTGAAAACCACTTCCATACATCATACACTTGCAGAACCAGGGCAGCTGGGTCTATACAAGTAGTAAAGCCCAACCTAATAATCTCAGCTAAAACTTTGGTTGCTTTGAAAACAGGATTTCCTTTTGGTTTTTGGAAGTCAAAGACATCAGCTGTATCTTTTTTGTCATACATGTAACTCAATGTCTGGTGTTTATTGACAGCTGTAGATATTTCAATTTGATTTCAGACTGATTTATGAACATGCACCTGACTGCTTTCATGTGGCCAGGTCCCTGCCTCGTGGAACTGCCGTATTTTCAGGAAGAGAATAAACCAGTTACAGCTATCAAGCATGTAGAAACCATTTATAGATGAGAAACACCTTATGCATGTCGAGAAACACCTTATACATATCAATAAACACCTTCTACTTGGAAAAAAACAGTCCACAATACAGTACTTAAGAGACAAATGAATTTAAGAATCTGAAGTGAACTTTCTTATCCTTTGAGATCAGTATGAAGACACTTGTGTGGCCTGGAGCCAGGCTGCTGCTGCTGCTCCTTCTGTTGACACGCGGCAAGTACCGTGTTGTGGGGCAGAAGAACATAGTGAGCTTCCTGGTTGAAGAAAATAGAGAAAATTGACTTCCAAATTGATGAGGCCCATGATCACAAGAGAGGGGAACTTTTAAGATGGCTGCAACAACAGAAATATGGTTTCAGACCAGTGCCATACATTGTTACTTAATTCTTAGCTCTATTTTCTTTACAGATGTTCTGATGAGGTCAGGGTAACACGTGAGAAGTATGAGTTGTCTCCTCACCATGCCTAAGAATTTTTATTAACACATTATGCAAATACTTGGGGATTTTGTAAAAAAAAAAAAAAAATCAGATCATTTTTTTAGAGATGGATATTAAAATGGCAGTTTTGAGAAGCATAAGAATGAATATTACTCTTGGAAGCATTGTGCAGCCCCAAAATCGAGCCGGCTTGTGACCTAAAAGAGCAAATGTCACCAAGTGGTATTTGTAAATGGAAACCTACATGGCACTGCCATAATAATATGTCATCAGAAATAAATATGTTGCCATTCCTAATAGCAAGAGGCTATTTTTGTGTGATGTAAGTATTAGGGGTCAAGTCTGAATGAAACATCTTGGAACTGCTTTAAACCTGCTGTGTATTCCAGACCTGTGTTCACGGGAGAAGACTTCTCTTGTCCACCTGCCCTCACAGTGCTGAGAGCGGCAGAGCTGTGAGGTCAAATTAAGATGATGAGCCTGATGAGACCTTCCACACAGCTTTGCTCTTCTATAAAATGTCTTGAGATTTTCAGAGGTTAAGTGGACTTATGGGCCTGACTCCCACTGAAATTTGGGTGTCTGCCTCTCTGTGGCTTGTCTGAAAATCCCAGGCTAATACGTTAAGAAATATTCTGACTTCAAAAGAGGAGGATATGCAACCATAACCACTCAGGGGTTCTGATGCTGATAATACAGTACTTAGAGGGGACTGCTCATGCTATCCAGTATGATAATACCAGAATTCACAAGAAAGAGCTGTGAGCCTCTAGCACTTACCAGCTGTAATACTGAACAGATTACACAGAAAAATCAGGCAAAAAAAAGTAATATGCTTTCACCTCACAGCAAGAAATGCTGAAGTTCAGGAAGAGGAAATGTGTATTAAGAGAGCAGGTTAAAAATCTACATTATCCCAGACTTTCATGAAATCAAAATGATAGGCACGATGCTAAGTTATTATAATGTATTTATTACCGGAATTGCTTTCATATTTAACTGATTTGGCCCATCTTGAGACCTGTTTTAAAATGCACCACCTTGTCCACCTTTCCATTTTCATATGAAAAACAGGAAAGCAAAAACTAATTTACTCAGGGAGACACATCGACTGTTTGCCCGTTTATCTCTTACAGACCACCCCTCAGTCCAATGTTGACAGTACATGATATTCCATTAATCTGCCTAATGAAAATTTAACCAGTGTTATAAACAAATAATTGGCTATTATCCTCTCAAAGATCCCGAATAAATTACTTCTGCTTATTTTTTTTCCCCTCTTCTCTCTCTCTGCCTCTTCCCCTCCTCCTGCCCCCACGCAAAAGCCGGCTCTTTCTGACTGATGTCACAGGAGAAGAAAAAAAATATCTATAGCTGCCACTTTGCTACTGCAGGCAGTGAAACCTGGGCTAGACTTAAGGGGATGCTTAAGGAGTGGCCCCACACTTGCTTGGCTTTAGCTTTGGTTATTTGAAGAGGACCTGGGCTGTGCATCACAGGCTGCATCCCCGCTCCCACCCCATCCCCTGTCCACTCTCTGTTATTCCTCCGGTGCCTGATCTGCCTCCAATTACATTCCCATCTCCTCCAGCTCTCTGAAGCCACACAAGAGTCACAGCTGCCTTTCCCTTATCACTTGCACTGGCCTCTTTTTTTTCCTCTTATGCATGCATGTGTAGGGGTAGGGTAGGGGTTTTTCCCTTTAACGTCTAAGTGGCGTGAAACCTCTCTTCATTTAGAGCAATTAAAATTGAGAGGGACTCTAAGATAATGAACCAGCTAGGGAGTTATTTACGAACTGCTGCTGAGGTCCTTGGGCTCACCAGTGCTGCTGCCTCAGCCCCAGCCCAGGCGAAGCATCACAGGACGTCTCCTTCCGGGTGCGGATGGGATCCCTGTGCCGGGAGTGACACAGCATGGCACAAGGGTGCCGGGTCCTGCACCCACCCTCCGACTTGCTGGGCAGGACCTGTACCTAGGGGATGGGACTAATCTGTGCTGCTGTCCTGCCTCACCAAGCCCATCCCCACACCTTTATCCATGAAATGAGGAAAATACTGTTTAAAAGGAGCCAAATATCTGATTCAGCTTTTTTTTTTTTTTTTTAACCGTCAGGAAGACATGAATTACATACAATTTTCACAATAGGGTGTAAAAAAGCGTTCACCAGATATATCTTTGGAATTTGCACAGTGTTTCTTCACAAACAATAAAATAGCCATTTCTAACTGACGCGCTCTTTGTGACAGCTAAAAGGAAGAAGAGTGGCGCATTTTTCAGACAGATCCTGAGCTCTTTTAGGATATTGTGCATTGCTAAAATGCACCTCAACATTCACAGACACTTTAATAAGGCGCTGAACAAATAATTAATTTTATTTTCCTCCTGATAGACATACAGGGGAAAAAAAAAAAAAAAAAGGTCTAAATAAAAACTTTCGTAATATTTGGCAAACCTAAATAATTAATTTCTGTTCTGGGATTATTTTTATTTTTTTTTTAATAAAAGCAAGACACTAGTTTCCTAAAAGAACTACAGTACCTTCACAAATTGAGCAAAGAGTAAGAGAAGGAGCAATGATGTCTTGTCCTGAAGCAGCTCCTGATGCCCTCGGTCCGTGTCCCCCCCCATTATGGGAACTCAGAAAGTTGCTGAGAAGTTCAGCAGAACCTCTGCATAAGGAGGCCTATTTATGGAGCATCTCATCTCCTCTCCGGCAATTATTACCATCACAGCAAGACAAGCAGCAACTATCCTTCACATCAAGAAACTGTTCTTTATTGACCTACTTTGATTTACAGCCTAGAACATTCAATTTTTGGTTTATTTTAGTATATATCCAGGCTATAAATGACGAAGATCCATGCATGTTCCAACGATTCTGCTGTTGGAAGCAGCAGCCTGCAGCAAGGCACTAGGGGGAGAAGAGGCATTAATCTTTCAGTCATGCCAGCCTGGGTCTTGAGTCAGTGTCTCTGCTCCAGAGGAAGCAAATAGGAAATGAAGAAACAAAACTTTCAACTTTATCTGCCTGATATAAAAATAAATGAGCATCAGAACTGGTGTGGCTATAGGAACAATTTCTTCTTTAAGGCTTGAGGGGAAGTGGGCTGTGGGGGGTTTTGTTTGGTTGGTTATTATTTTGAAATTAAGAGTCTGAAGAAAGGATTTTCCAGGCACCTCTAGGACCAATGGCATCTGCTGGCTTGGTGCTGCTTGGGAAAGGTCTTGCACTGGCGGCTCCCTGGAGCAACAGGGATCAGTGAGCACTAAAGAAAGAGCAGACCCGAGCGCGTGCACCTCAGGTTGTAGGAGGTGCTTCTCTTTGTTGAAGCTGGAGCAAATCCTGCACCGTGGAAGCGATATCACCATCCCAGTGAGGGGGAGGCAGGGGGTGTGAGGCTTCAGGTCCCAGGTGTTCAGGAGTGCAGGCTGTGGGATTTTCCTGCCTTCAAGGAGAAACAGTCTTTCCAGGGAGGATGGTTGACAAAACACTCACTTAGCTCATGAGCCTTCATCCCCTCGGAGTGAGGAGCCACAGGAGACACGAGCTGCAGCCTCCTGTGCAGCTCAGCCCTGCTCTACCCTCCTCAAACAGGAATGGAAAGTCAGATGAAAGCCTGGGACCAGCCTAGGGAGCCATGCTGTCCAGCAAAGAGCCACGCTCTCCTCTTTCGAGAAGGCAAGTGAGAGCAAAACCAGCACTGTATTTATCTGTGAGTGCTCAAATTAAGAGTAGAAATAAGATTTTCACTATAATGACAGATTAATTCTTTCTTTCATAGTTTTATTAAAATAAGTATCTTCTGTCTTTTAACTAGACCTGACATATGCTTACATAGATACAACACACCCTGTAACCTAATCTGCTAGCAATCTTGAAGCAATTAACTCCTTCTAATCTTTAGCTAACAAAGCCCACCATGCAAAAGGTCCCCGGAGAACAACACTCCAAAGGCCACCGTAAGCTCCCTCTGACTATTTCTCTATTATTCAGTGTGTAGGAGCTCATTGGAGTGCTCGGAGAGCAGGGATTCGTTTGAAACAACAAAGATGAATCATCACAGATCATAAGATCTTCATTAACTCCTTATTTCTCTACTAATTAACACAAAAGGAATGACTTGAATGGTTGACAGGCAGCGAATGACCCACAGCTCAGTGGTTAATAGGATGCAAATGATGCCTAATGAGGGTCTCTAGCTGCAGTCTGGGCATCTGGCCTACTATTTTTGTTGAGGATTCAGAGTGGGCTTGAGATGAAAACAGTTTAACCAATAACAGGGGCTGCAGCTGAGTTCATACTAAAGTCTATGAATTTATGAGTCCAGTGCACAGAAGAATTAGCTTAAACCACTCATCAACAGGTTTGTATCCACATCAAGCATTTCAGAGGCAAGAGGTCTTGCTTTCCATGATAAACAGTAACACCAATTAATTTTTTTTTTCCAATAAAAATAGTTAATTTACAGATTCTTAATGACCTTTCAATTTACAAGGGAGACAGATTCTCAAATAACGGTAATACTGACCTTTAAAGTAGTTCATTTAAATCTGTGTCTCATTTTTAAAAGAAAACAAATTTGGGGTGCTCCATACTTTTTTTTTTTTTTCCAGTAACTATTTTCTGTTGGAGTCTTTATGATTCCTTAACAGGATTTCAGTGAAGAGACATAATACTACAAAAACTTCCACAAGTGCCTCCCTTACTCCCAGAAACTTAGAGTGATTTCAGATTGAGCTTTTGATTCAACCACTTTTGTGGGGTCCTTTTCCCTCTGCTTCTTTCATGTACACACAAAAGCAAAGGCTGGTGTAAGAGTGAAATACGGTGATTTCCTCTGTGTGTATATGTCCTGCTGTGGCTCCAGGGTGGGCTAAATTCCCCTGTTTCTCACCATTCTCCAGCCAGATGTTATCAACCTTTCCCAAATGGTGGTACAGCCACTCACCTAATCACTTTTATTACCAGCTGCATGAGTCAAGCTGGTTAAATAGGTTAAATAACAGAGATTTGTTGCCACGGGTCACTTTGAGCAAGGGGTAGAGAGCATTCACACTGCTTCCTTTCAGTGAGAGCAGTCATCCAACTGCCAAGGGCACTCCTGCTTGGGGAAAGATGTGCAGAGATTTATAGGAGGACTCATCCATGGACGAGGATAGCTCATCAGCTGGGATAGACTTGTACTGGGCTCCTGAGGTGGTTGTTCAACTACTCATGCTACCAGCTCCCATCACCTTGTGTATAACACACCTTACTGGCCAACTTCTCTGCTACCTGGGCTGCAAAATGAGGCATTCCGGTGATAGAAAATAGCAGTAGCAAAAATGGAGCACTTGCATCTCTCAAAATTCTTGTATAAGTTTAGGGTTTGGTTGGTTTTTTTTTTCTTTCTGTTTGTGTTATACCTTATTGAACAGGCTTGCCATTTAGTCACTTGTTTTGATTAAAATGTTTAAATACTGCCTTTCGTGCTTCAAACCAGTCACTGAACAGGACCATGAATTGAAATAGATCTAAAAGGCTTGAAATGAAAAGTGAAATCTATTTTGATTTTGTAGGTGGATTAATATGTAAAAAAACAAATTGAATTCTTTATTTAAAACAATAAAATTTGAATGTGATAATTTTCTCTCAAAAGACTCTATGAACTGTAAATCGCAGTGGGGTGCAGACAGGGTTTTACACACAGAAATTCTGTTTCAAGTGCCCAAATTCTGCCTGCGTTTTCCAACCACATCTGCTGTACTTTATCTGACAATCTTGCTGTGTTTATATTCTTCAACAGTCATGGCTATAAAAGATGTGATAATCAATACACTTCTACCAAATATACACAGTTACAGTCCTGTGACAAAGGCAAACATTTAATATCTTCTTGGGTTCTGTTTTAAAAATATCCGTTTCCATTTTGTTATATGGAAAAAACAGCTGACCAAAAAATACCTTTTCTGTACTGTAAACTCTGTGAAAAACCCAAGCACTGCATCAGCAGAGAGCTGGCTCTGTAAACCCCTTACGTTTCCCATTATTGTCAGTGTGCATCCAGGAAGCGTCAGTCTAAGACCATTCAGCCATATATCATTCCCACTCCATCTTTTTATTGGATGTCTTCCATCCAGAGACGAGAAGCAGAGCACACAGGCGCTGAGGTACCGTGCTCGGATGACGTGCAATAGGCATGCAAAAGCTGGTGTAACATCACCTTTGCTGGACATGGGCTGCTCATCCCGAGGCACTTAAGGGATTAATGAAATGAAATTGTTTTTGGACTTACTGCACTCTCTCTTATCTTTTAAATCCATAATGTCCCACAGAAGGCAAAATGTAGTAATTTTAGTCAGCAGCCTCTCATTAATTTTCTACCTTTGGGGGAACGTACATTTATAGAAAGAGGGACTATATGGAGGCTAAGCTCATCACATCATTGCTTTTCACTTAAAGAGCTCAGCATGGCACAGCAGAGACAGAAGCATAACATGCTTCGAATGAAAACATTCTTTCAGGGTGGATGCACATCTCAGCTGTGTCTGCAGATATACACACCTTCATGTATATTTTTTTTTATATGTGCGTGCTTATACACACATATATACAAACCTATAGAGTCATCAGTTTTGAAGATAATCTTTTAGGTTAAGTATTTTCCCACATTAAACTGATAATTATCCCCTCCTTTTCTTCCTCTGTCCCCAGACACCAAACAAGCTGGATTTTTGCTTCATGTATTATTTATAGAATCGAATTAATATGCAGATTCACAAAAACTTAAAAACTCATAATTATTCATAAAGGGCTTTAAGGTTATTTAGTACATATTTATGAAACTTTATGTTTGCTAGGAACTGTGTTTGAAAGTACTATGGAAGGGTGTTGACTGAGGTTAATTACTAGCATGGAGAGTAATCTGAAAATGATCAAACTCTTTGAATGAAAATATTTGTCAGTATTTCTGATCTATATTTAAGTGAAGTAATGGACATCAATAGCCTTGCAAATATATTCGGAAATGGCTCTGCAAGAAAGAAGATTTGCATATCTAATGCAAACAACCAATGAAGAAAAATGTCTAGTTAGACACCTTTGATCGCTAAGCAAATGTAATAAATGATAGAGATTTATCCTGTTTGTTGTCCATCTGTGTTGAGTTATGTTGAGTTATGTTCTTATACAAATATGCTCTAGTCTAGAAAATATTAGCAGCAATTTAAGGTAGCCAGAATCCTCCACTCTTTTCTGGACTAAGATTCAGAAATGAGGTGTGAGGTATTCACGATAGCCAAGATTTCTCTAGAAGTTACTTAGGGTAAGTACAGGCTGTATGTAAATAATATATTCTATTGGTTTTATATTTACATAAATCTTTCTATCTTATGCATAATTAACCTTGTTTCTAATCCATTGTGCTCAAAGGTTGGAAACCTATAAAATATGTTATGGGTTACGTTATGTCAAACAAGCAGCAGTGGCAGCAATTCAGGAATGTAGGAAGCACCCAAAATATTGTTCCAGCTTCAATCCTACTAAAAGTTATAAAGATGTTTCATTTTATGACCTTGCCTAGTCCAGCAAAACCAACAGAGGTGTGGTGCATGTGAGTGGGTCTGTAAGCACTCGCAGGGCCGGGACCATACCCTGTGAGAGGACAAGCATTTCAGAGGCTGTGATGGCTACAGAGCACAGGCACTCGGGAGTATGGCATGCAGGTGCTTATAACAGTGGGACGTATTGTTAATCTCATACATGTGGGGTTTATTTAACCCATGCTTTTCTTAAGACACATATCAATTAATGAGTTTACTACCCAGAACCTATTGCATGTCAATAAATACAATGCATACAGTTATTTATTTGACCGTACCATGTTAAACCTGTGAAAAATACTAAAAAGCTCTAGATACTGACCAAACAGCAGCAAATGATGTCTTAGTCACTGGCAGTAATTGTATCTCAGCATGGGAAGCTTCGGATGCTGCTCGGGAGACATGTCAGACCGTTCACATTCATCCTTTGGTTTTTGAAGACACGAGGTTCACTTACAGTTCAGGGTCTGAACAATGTTTTGCACTCATTCAACAATGGATACAGTCCTCTCTCTGACTCCCTCGTAGGTAAATGTGCTTGTATCACTGGTAAGGTACCCTTAGTTACATGAGCAGCTTTGTAACAGCTCATGCAAGTTGCTATGGAGGGGCTGCACATTAGGAATGACAACTCCGTTTTCACCAACAGAGTAAAAATGCTGCAGAAATAATAATATCAACAGTAATAACAACAATAATGATGATAATGATTATGTAGACCAGCTCTTCCATTTGGGGCTGATGGAGGGGAGTGGGGGCACCAGGGTCTGCGCATAGTTACTCACATGTTCTCACACACTTAGTGTGGAGAGGAGGAAAGGGAACACAGCCTTGCTCTAGCCCTGACTGGGGATCTCCCAGGGGAAGCAGTAATGGGTTACAAAGACCATTGCACTAACACACTCAAGACCAAGATGAGAGAACAAGAAATGAGCCTGTTTCCAGGGTGTTGGGTCATATTCTATAACAGGCTGAATTTTGCTCCCACCTCTCCATCTAGCACCCATAGGGCTGTGGTGCCAGAGGCTTTTTTCTTCCACTGTTCTTGAGCTCTGCAACTATCTGTGTGAAGCAGTTCTCTGTCTTTGCTGCTTTGCAGAGACAGCAATTTTTCAGATAAATATTTGGATTCTTTTGTGGAGTTAAACCCACTGACAAGCCTGGTCTTTCTTTATCATCTTCTGCAGACTGTTCAAAGGGAGTTCAAGGACCACTACTCCCAGGGAGCAAGGATCTCAGTACAAGCAGGTTAAACGTGTGACATCTGCGACCACCATCGTGCCATGAAAAATTCACCTAGTTTCTCATCAGTGACAAGAGTCAATCATGTTTGGGATGGATTGTATCTCTGCTGTGAAGGGGAATGTCTAAGAGACTGTTCCAGTTGAGCAAGGGGAGAAAAACTGATGCTGCTGAAGGGACCACTTTTGGCATCCTTGGATTCCTCCATCAGACCTCAGGGCACATACAGGGATCCCTGTGTCCCTCAGCAGCTCAGCAGCTTCCCACTGACTGCATCTCAGGGGCTGTCTCTGTGTCTCTGTTCTGCTAAATGGAGTAGCACAAATGAAATAACCAAGCCAGGGTCTATCAGGCTCTTCTGCCTCATCTGCCCTGGTGCTACTCTGAATCTACAGAGTGGGGTTATGTGGACAGGGCAAGGAGGGAAAAGGGGATGGCAAAGCCCTCTGCCATACAGAAGGGCAGATCATCAGAGAGTCTTTCTTACACTGTTCTTGGAGGAGCAGTCCTTGCCAAAGATATTTTGAAATAAATGGAACAATAATATAGCCATAATAGTTGCCCTAAGTGCAATGACTATAGCCTGGATAGATTTGTAATCTCTTTTAATAAATACATTAAATTATTTGAAATAATGTCCTATTTGCCAACAGCTTATTCCATAAATATATATGGAATATAAAATAGGAGAGATTCCCTGACATAATTAAAATTGTACAGCCGAGTAGGAGGCAGGGAATAGTGTTATCTTTTCAGCTGCAAACTATTTTACAGAAATATTTCTCACACACAAACCTTCTATTTACCTTTAGGGATGGTATAATTGCATATTGAAAACAGTACAGCTCTGAGGCAGTGATGGCTGGTGCCTCCACCTTCTACCCCCCGCTACAACAGGAACTCAGTCAAGTAAACTACAGCTCCCTTCTTACCAGTGCCAAGCATGCTCCCTCCTCCAGACACCTGCACAGAGACAACCCCGAACGCTACATCAAGATCTCATTTACCTTGCAACAAATACACTCCTTTGCCATCTCGGAGGGGTAGCCTGGATGTTCACCCTCCTCTGTGGCAAGGGGTCAAACGCCACAGAAAACATGCAGGTATTCGGCAGGGCTCGAGGTGCTCAGAGGGGATCTGGGGGCTGGTTGCTCACATTCATCATCTCCACAAGTTCTAGTGCTCTCTAAGCAGAGACAGCTGGCGCTTGAGCAAAGGATATGAAGGTTATAGCTGTGGGTTTTTACCCTCTGTGCAGACTGGTTGTTAGACAGAGTAATCTATGTGTTGTTCAAATGTCTTAAAGACATTACTTGAAAGGATTAAGTCTGCATTATGAAAACTATCAATAATGTAAATTATTGATTAGAACTATTCTTCTAATGCATTGTGTTTGGAGCCCTGGTGATTTATATGCATAATAACACAATAAAGAATGCAATCAATGGTGTTTTAGTATCTTATACTGGATATTACCTCATCCCACCTAGAAAAGCCTATTTATAACAAGGGATTTTTTACAGTCTCATAGCAAATTCATTTGGAGGAACTGTCTCTTTGCACCATAAACTATTATGTCAGACAGTAATTTAACTCTCAAGTTTAAAAATTAAATAACTGGAAGCAACAGAAGATTCTAGATGCATATGATATTAGCAGTCCTTCTGATCCATTTGCTCAGCTGCATTTTAAATATATTTATTGGGATTATGAGCAGTAGATGAGTTATATGTGGGCAACCCCCAGGTATGCCATGGAACCAGGAAGACAAAATTTGCATCAAGCAATGACTCACTGATGATAAAGAAACCCTCCATTCATTCATATCCCTGTTTTCTAGGTTTTTTTGCTTAAAAAGACAGGTGAGGCGGGGTCATAAATTCTGTGTGACTAACTTGTTACTGAGGGCTTGTCTTCTGCACAGAAGTCGACATAGCGCTGAGGGATCTGGTGTAGTTGGGAACTGTCAGTGTGAGGTTAATGGTTGGACTGGATGACCTTCAAGGTCTTTTCCAACCTAGATGATCCTGTGATTCTGTGAAAGGTAATTACCTTCCTAGGGTGCAGACTAGTATCTCCACACCAAATCCTTGTGTGCCCGCTGATATGCAAGGCATTGTACTCAGCTTCAAAACTGCTGCCTACAGAAGGTCCTTTAATATGCACAGAAAGTCTCCACATGGAGAATTAGCACAAAGTAGCCAACATGCTGTAAATTCACACCGTCTCTGCATGCTGACTTCCCTGTGATAGCCTCTGCAGAATTAAAATATGAGGTTAGAATGCAGGTAAAATGACACAGGCGAGAAGCGATGGGAACAACCGTATGTATATAGAGTAAGTGATACGTGGGGAGAGGAGAAGCCAATGCAAATCTTTGCTGAAGAGGTCATTTACTGGCTTTTCGTAGTCCCCTCTGGGTGAGGGAAAGGCTGCATTTTATTCTACAGCCAGGTGCTCTCTGAGGAGGCTGAGTTATGTTTTCAGCTGCTTTTCATGACTGTGCAGTGGCTTCGAGGCAATGTGATTCCTTCAGGCTTGTTGACTTCTAAAAAAAGGAAAACAAACAAGATGGTGACTTCCTACTGTGTCGCCTTACCTGGTGGACTTTAAACAGTCCCACTTGGGATCACCGATCCCCTCATCCCACCAGAGCACAAATCACCTAACACCAAACCGATAACTTCCACATTTCCTTCTCAGCACCAGATGTCAGGACAAACAGGCTCTAAATGCATCAAGCAGCAGGTTAAATTCAAACAAAGCTTAAATATCCTGTGAGGACATCGTGCCAGCCCTGTGTACAAACCGTGTGTATACAAAAATGCAAGGTGTAGTGTAGCTGCGGATGCATGCACGTGTATGCAGATGCACAGGTAGGACACGTGCTCCTGCCTACGCTCCCACACCTGTATAACTCCACAGCACTCATTTACATAGTTGTATGCATAAAATATGTCTTATATTCTCTCATTACCTTCAGTGGGTTTTGGATCTGGCCCATCTCACCAACACATTGCGTTGTATTTCACATGCACAATTTGTATTTATGGAGATACCATGTAAGTATACATCTTACCTTTGGTGGAGGAGTGGCTGAATTAGTTTATCAAAGCAGTGCTTAGTTTTGCTGATAGCAAAAAGAATTTCTCAGCTGTTACCCTGGATTATTTTCTTCTCTTTTTGTTTGTGAAGCACACAGTGCACGTTTTGGGGAACTGTAAATACGTAAACCAAATCATATAATTTTTCAGGCCAAACACCATAACATAACTGGCTAGGGGATGTTGCAAAAACTAAACAATGGATACCTGCAGCATGCAGGACAACTATGCTAATTAGAGAATTTGCATAAAAGAGACACCCCAAATGTCTGCTGAAAATAATTATTATATTTGCATGTGTTACATTATAGTTTAAAAATGTTGCCTGAAGTTGTGTTGGAGTGAGACAGAAATAAAATCATATTTAAACACTGAATTTAAAGAAACTGCTAAATAACCAAAACAGCTATTCAGCAGCCAATCCAAATTCTTGAACATCAATTCTAATACCTTCTATCATTTACTGGGAAGAATGTTAGAGATGCAGAAACTTCTCGACATTTCTTAAATCCAAATTTAATGGGGGGGAACAGCTGCTCCTATTCCCTTCTCACTCAGTTAGGCATCATTTTACACCGTGTTGTGCCTATTAGTTGGACTTCTATTATAAGAACATGAGTGATTCCCTTGACCTCTGTAAACTCCTGTATCCTGCCTTCATGATCAGAGATAGTCCTGTTTATTGTGGAGCTGATCTAAAAATCAGTTGAAGTCAATGAAGAGGCTCCCATGGGTTTCCCTGGACTTTGGATCCATCCCATATTACAGGCACATTGGGTTGCATTCTATATACATGTGAACCGCGAGCCTGTATGTTATTAGATAAGGTCTGCTTTCTGTGTGTTACCAGATGCACTGCTCTCTTTTCACCCCCGTGCATTCAGCAGATAAAAGATCCAACTGTGAAGAGTTGCTCCGTTCAGAATTCAGACCTGAACTTCATCAAACAAAACATTGCAGTGTGAGGGTTGAGTTTGAGATCATTATACATATAGGAAGCAGCTGGGAAGTTTGGATTTGTGTCACAGATTCAGCAGAGCACAATGGGGTCTGGGGATGAAGGCCATGTGCAGCATGCATGGCTTAGCAATAAAAGTCTTCAAAACCGGATAATTTGTGGGTGCTCTGCTAGTCTTACACCCATTATGCTCATAATTAATCTGAGAAGTAGAGAAATTGACTGAAAATCTCCCAGTGGCTTCATAGCAAAATCAGTTTCATGTTTTATTCAGAATTCAGCCTGTGGCATATAGAGCAAAATACAAGCAAATGCAATACAACCCACAACAGGCAGCATGTCACAATGTCTGGCTTGTGTCTTCAGACAAGACAGTCATTTGCACCGTTATATTTAGGAAGGTGTTTGAACCTCCTGTACCCCTGCTGGCCCCCAGTCCCTCTCTGTGAGCTCCTGTGAGCAGGACCTTCCTCTCTGTGTGCTCCTCAGCACGGAGCTGTACAGAGAAAGAAAGACCAAATCTGCAGGCTCTAATCTTTATGATCCAGAAACTCTGCACCAAAGCTAAAAAATAAAGAAAATCAAGTACGGAAAGGGTCATGTTCAAAAAATACAGCGTGCCTGGGTAGGGGCTGAAGGAAAATATTACTTCAGTTCCTCAGTAAATTATGCTATTCTGTCACAGAATCTGAGGCTCTAAAATTAAGCAAAGATGCCAAATATTACAGAGAAACCTCTAATGCAAAAACTGTGGTCACTCTTTGAACTCATACCTATAACAGACACTGGAGTATTAAAACAACAGAGGCACTCATATCTGCTAGGGAACTCCAGTATAATTTAGTCTGAAGTTATTCACAAACATTATCAATATTTCTGAGTTTACACTCGCACCTTTGACTGTTGACTTAAAGCATCTAGTCTGGTTCATGCTACTGGTAATGTTTACACTTTGGAATCTATTATGCATAGAAAAATTAGGGATTATCTTTGACCTGGGTCCCACATATTTTTATGCAAAACTAAATAATAGGGTTATTTATTCATTTAATCAATTCCATATATTTGCCATAAGCAGGCCTGATTTCTTCTGAGGTCGCAATCAACATCATACTTCTAGAAGGACATATGGTTTGACTACTAACACAGATACCCCATCCTCAGCTCTCATATCTTTTCTCAGGTTAGGAGCACTACATATTAATAATGATTAATCATTATATGGAAACATCAAAAAGAAAGTCGTTATTGGGGTAGTCCAAGCATGTTTAAATCTTAAATGAGGAAGGATGTGTGTATTCGTTAGGAAGGAAAAAGGAAAACCACAAAACGTTCTACACTCAAGCATAAAAAAAGGGATTTCAGGTGATGAACGTATCTGTCTGCAGGACCTCTCTCTGACCACGATGTGACAGAACAAAAGCCATGTGAAGGGTAACTTGTCACCAAAGTGTGACACTTGGCCACTTGGTGTGCAAAAGTAGAAGGATGCAGACCCTGTCGGTCTTTAGAATTGACAACAATAATCCTCATACCCTGTGTTATGCATAGAGTAGTATAGCTGCCTAAAGCTAAACACTGCTCAGTTTATGTTAAATACCTCTGCAGAGCTAAAACTCTGCTTTTCCATACACTTACATTTGCCCAGGCTTCATCCTGCTACCACATTATTTGATCTGTTTATTTCATATCATATCTGCTTCAGAGGACATCATCCGTAGCTTTAAAAATTAATGATTGCTAATGACCTGCAGTCCAAGAATCAGAAGCTTAGAGAACTTCATGAATATCTTGGGATAATGAATTAATTGTCTTTTTCACAGTCTGTTGGCATTGCTGGCAAAAGAGAAATGGAAAGGCAAAGAATGTCAAATATATTTATCCACTTAAATCTATTACTAACTGGCTTTAAGGAAAATGAAAGCATATTATTTCCTTTTAGAAGAATAAGAGTAGATTTGGTCTGAAAATAAGAGATATCCCTTCCAATGAGGGATAGTTGATCAGTAAGTCCCAGAAGTTAATGCATTTAAGAATTTGAATATCATACTAGGAAAAAAATCATTTATTCCATTCAGGCAAACTGCAATGAAGACTGATCAACATATTTTATTGAACACGCAAGTCATGCTGTTGTCAACATCTTAATAAAATGAGCAGTAATTTTATTATTAGCAAATGCCCATGTGCTAGTGGTGTAAAAGCACCTCCAAGAGTGAGGAGGAAAAGTAACAGTTAACATAGCAGATACCTGCCACAGGCAAAGGGATCATCAACATTTAATGACTGGAGTAACAATATCCTCCTTCAGCTGATGGAGATTGTATAGAAGCAGATGGAGTAAAATGCTAACAAACACTACCTACTAAATGTAATGGGAGGTGTGAAAGCTCGTCAGGATTATGCCACTGTGAGACTAATTGCCAGGGCACCCCAAAGTTTTAACAAGCGTGTTTCCTCCCCCCACCCCTCTTTTTGACTAGTGGTTATATTTTATATTTTATTTGTTTATTCAGGTTTTAACACCTCCTCTCGTGATTTGGAGGCAAGAGGAATTACTTTCGGCATCAGCACAATGCCTCATGCAACACTTCTCTAGCTGAACATCTGCTTGACAGAAGGCTGATGGGAGCTACATGCCAGTTTTGGGACCCTTTCTCATAGATTGTGTGGCAGGAGGAAAGTATTTAAAGTATTTAAGGACTCCTGGGACACACCAGAGGACAGGGATCTGTGAAGATGCATGAACTGCCTGTACAGAATCTCCATCAACATGGATGCAGGCTGGTGAGACCAGCCGAGGGCTGGTGCCAAGCAGGGTGCTGATGGGGACTCAGGGCAGTTTCCAGCCTTCAGATGATGCTGCTGACTGTCCCTACTGCAGAAGATATGCAGAAGAGCCAGACAGGTGTCTTCTAAAGATGTAAGAAAGGCCTTTGAAAATTGTGCCTAGCAGTTAAAACTTTAATGTAGAGATTGTCTGAAAGAAGTGGAACATCTGGAGCAGGAAAATGTTGCTCCTCCAGAAAGAGAGAAGCTGTAGCCCATGATGTTTGGCAGATGAGGAGTATATAAAAAAAGGGAGAAGCTAGGGGAAAAAAAAGGGCCTCGGAAACTAAAATCTTTGGCCATAAGGAGAACAGAATTGTTGCAGCAGGCTCTGAAGAGCTGGGCAGGTGGCTAGATCACAGTGTGGTGGGAAGGTGCCCTGTAAACTTGTGTTAACATAGAAGTCACTACGGCAGGTAGGGTGTCCTCAGCAGATCGATTAGAGGCTGCATCTCCTTCGCCTCTCAGTGGAGATTTCACAGTGAAATGCAATGGAGATTTCACAGTGAAATGCAGACATTTGGCACATTTTGTGCAGGGCTCCTGCTACTTAATCTTCAGAAACAGGGTAAAAATTAAAGCTGATATATATTTTCTACCAATAAATTGCAGGTGGATACTGATTCCCAGGTGCAGAAGAAACCCCGCTGAGATCTGCAGGAGAGTCACAGGCTGTTGAGCAGCAGAACAAATAGTAGCAGAAAAATTACAGGAGCTGATGTAATAGCACACAGGGGATGGGAGGGATGAACTCTGCTCCTTGTCATGGGGTCCTCTGTGTCTACTCCAAAAACAAAGCTAAGAGCAGATGGAAGATCTACCTGTCAGAAGGTGCTATCCATAATAACGCGATTTTCCACCAGCATCAGAAAAGAAAGTTGGAAAGCAGGAATGGACTCAAGGGGAAAATGAGAAAGAAATGTCAGAGGAAAATAATCCTAAATTGGAAAGTGATGCAGATGGATAGTCACCAATAAAAACCATCGCAATATAATAGGGAGATCTCAATTTATAGCTTTAAAGATTTAAACCTGTATTTCCTCTTCTCCCTGTCTCTGTTAGAAGATTCAAATATTCACCCTGTGAAGGCTGAATTGTGCCTATCAGCAGCTCAAGTCTTTATGTCTTGGTGTGAGGAGTCAAATGTCTAAATGTAACTTTGTATTTAACGAAGGAGAAAATAAACCAGGACTGGTATCTGCAAAAATAAAACCTTCCCAGTTGAGATCACATGGTGAGAAAGACCATGAACCTGTCCCTGAGGCAGAGATGCAACTTGTGGAGGGAGCTGAGGGCTGGGGACCAAGGCTGGGGTCTGGAGGCCGTCGGTAACGGGCTTAAAGCCTCCTGGTGCCTTCTGGTGATGTAATTAGTTCCCCATGTTTGTGGCATTGGTGTTCAGTGGCACCTAGCAGCTCTGGGCAATGCCAAGGATCAAGTACTCAGTTTCCATGTAGGGGAGGGACAATTCCCGTATAGCAGAGCAGGGAATCGAGCCCTGTCCTAGTCACAGCTCAGCCCCTGGCTGCAGAGCTGCCTTTGGTCAGGGCTTGATTTTTAAAGACAGTTATAATATGCATGGTTGTGTGCTTGCAGGCAACTCTGAACAAAGGTAGGACTTCTTAGTTGACCTAATAACTAGGCTTGGTTTTTCTTTTCATTTTTGCTGGATTTATCTCTCATATGCTCCTGTAAGTGATGTAAAAGCATATAACAGCACTTGCAACATTAATTTTCTCTCAAGTGGATTTATCAATATTTAGTTCAAAGTTCACCATCTCTAAACTCAGGTAAGTTTGGAAAGTTGAGCCCTTGGAGGTTTATTCAAAACAATTTAGCCTCAATCCATTTTCCAGGTTAGCAAACTTAGTTTTCTTCCTACAGCTGTTTGTATAGCCCATAAAATGTTTTGTGCACATATATGTCACCAAAGAAATGTTCCAATACCTTTTCAATAACAAATGGACTGCAATAACCAATATACATCTACCAGTCAGACAAGCACACGATAGTGAAGCATGCTATGGCATGCTACAAGAGCCAAACTCTGTACAAAACCCAGTAAAAATAAACTGCATCTTTGGAGTTACCTTTCCAACCTAAATGGAGAAAAATTAACGAGTGTGGTTCCAGGATTTAATGCACAATAGGATTTTTTTAAAATACCCAGGAGTCTTCAGGCTGTGTGATATTATGCTTTTGCTGGTCTTAATATTATTGTTTCTGTCTCATTTTAGGTTACTCTCCAGTGTTTATTATTAATTCAAATTCTCACTATTAAAGGGAAGATATTATCCATATGGTTGACGTGCTGCTCAGTATGTTCATAAGTTCTCCAACGTTTTGATTAACACTGACAGAAAACCCTTTGAAAACATATGGCCCTATATACGTCCTGTCATTTCTAATAATAGGGTACATTCTTCAGTACATTTTCTTAAGAAGATGAATTCAGTCATATTTTAGAAACATGCTAATACTTTGTTAATTAGTCCTTTGAGGTCAGGGGGAAAGAAAAGACTGAATGAAAATAAACTTTTCCTTGAGCAGACACCATGAGCCCTGTAGATAATTTGTGCAATAGAAAAACGTGATATCTATGAGTAATGGTCTCTATATACAGCCAGATTTCTTAAACCAATTAGCTTCTGGCATATTCCTGAAGATATTCATGCTCTATTTGATATGCCAGACCCTTAAAGCTTTAGCATGAAGACTGATTTTGATGCTCATTTCACTGATTAGGTCAGTATTTTGTTTCTGGTGTTGAATTTCTATATTTATACCAATTGTTTCCCTTTCCTAACACCTTTGGGATATCACGGGATCTCAGTGCTCTTCTCCCTTACACAGGCAGGTTTGATACCGAACCTAGTAGAGATATTGTTGACTTAAATTCACTTTGGCTTGCGCAGTAACATGGCATGTTTATATGTTAAAATTTGTCCCCAGAGACTATTTCCACCATGCCTGTTCTGCTGGGATTTTAATCTATTTTCACTGTGACAGTGAAAACTCTCACCTCCATGGTCTTTTTTAACTATATTTTTCCTACTACGCATCCTCAGACTGCACTAGCTCCCTATTTGTTCAGAGAGAAGCTGCTCAGCCACATATCCTTTAACATGATAGTTCAGGATGTGACCGTGCAAGAATAAGTCAGTTAATCTACTGGAAAGCTATGCAGTACAATGACATGAATATAATTTTAAAAGATGAATATCAATATTGTAATTTATAGACCTGAATATTTTCATACAGCTCACAGATGTTCAAAATATACCTACTCCAGTTCTTTCCCCCCAAAGATGTATCATTATTGTTAATGCTGATAAATAATGATGTTAAATTGCAAAATTTCTATTCTGATGATTTCAGCTAGCATCTTACTTTCATTTAGTACTTTTTCCCTTTCCATCTTGAGGAAAACTCAGAGACATACAATTCGATTCTCAAAAAAATTCAAAAAGGACTAGATTTTCTTTTCTCCTCTATCCTCTATCTCCTCCCCCTCTCTTTGCTCCCACTCTTTTTCCTTTGGGAAAAGTCCCTGTCTGGGCTACATCACTGAAGCATTTCTGGGCAAAAAGCCATCAGTCCTTACGAAACGCCATCTCTGACTACTACAGATATATTTCTGCAAGACCATCAAATCTCTCCATCTCTAGACTTCTCTCAAAGACAATATCTAGGAAAATTCTTTGTCTTTGTCTGTAGGGAGGTAGATAGAGGAACCTTGGTGTATCTGAAAGGTCCTTGGAAGCTGCAGGATGAGGTTATCAACACTCCCACTACTTAAGGACGGGGAAACTTTTCAACTCCTAATCAAACGTTACCCATACTGAAAAGAGTATCTTGCCTTGTGAAGGACCAGTCAAGATAAAGGAATTAAATACCATATAAACCTTACATATTTTCCATTCCAGGTGTAAAGAACATTTCTTTGATTTTTGCTTACTCTAACATGCATGTGAACAGCGTTTATAAATAATGATACCCAACCAAACACCTTCTAGAAAATGGAACATCATCTTGCATATCTAATATCCTTTTTAGGACCTAAAGGGAGAAAGAATGAAACACCTCTAATAGAGGTTAGCAGTGTCATTCAGAGCTCATCTACAATAAAAAGGAAGGTAAGATCATAGGAAGACTAGGACTAGAATAAATCAGAAGCCTCCACCTGGAAGGTGATGGAAAATCATCTGACTGATGGAATCACTGATGGAAAATCAAAGCAATTGGAAAACCCCAGCAATCAAAAGCATATTTATGATTTTGTTGCCAAAATTCTGTACACTTTCTGAGAAAAATTTTGCCCTATTTCACTGAGTTTCAAGAGTCGTACAACAGTTTAAGCTGTTTATGTACAAAAGCAGTACTTTTGTTTAAGCTCTGTCAATTCAGATAAAATATGCTCTTTTACACTTTGCTTTATACCGATATTTTGTACCTGCTTTTTTGGAGCTGCCTGTTTTTTTCAGACACTGGGAGACGTGAAGTGCCTTCAGACCATTAACACACGGCAGCCTTGCAGATAACTACTTACTCCTAATAAAACTGTGCCTGTGCTATGCTGTTTATCTCACAATACTCCTTAAATTACAATACTGTTATTTCACTTTTTTTTTTTTTCCTTTGGTTCTACATTATTTAAACTGCCGCACATGATACTGAAAACTTGAAGACTGTTATCAGTTTAGGAAAAGGGAATTAAATGGAAAAGATTAAGCTTTTGGCCTGAATCCAGCAAGCACTTAAATGCATGAGTAACTTTACTCCCATGAGTAGCGTCTTTGAAGCCAATGGGACCAGCCATGCATGGAGGAGCACACGTTTGTATAGACATTGGGGACAGCAGGCTCTCTGGCAAGAGCTTCAGGTTCAAAACTTGGGCCTGCATTTAGCTACATGTGTGTGCTCAAATTCATAAGACATTAACGTACTATACATGCTTGCTACACTCTTCCCAAATATCAGAGCTTTATTACTATGTTATTATTTTTCCCCTCTAAAAATAGGCAGCTGTTCTTAATTTTTTCTTACCTATATACTAGATTTAAAAAGAGTCCAGTTTCAGTTTTTCAGAGAAAATAAAACAAATCAGTGTTTCAAAAACACAGAATATATATTATACTATAAAGCATAGGGCCTGGAAACGCTTAACCCTATTCTCATCAGACTGTCAAAAAATAGGAAATAGGCATAAAAAACCGGTGGTGTACCACAACAACTTTAATTCCTCCCCCAAAAGTCACAGGTTTTTTACATCTGCATCTTTCCTGTCCCAGTGTTAGCTACTGTTCTCCACCATTTCCATCTTATATAAAAGCTCTGTACAAACTTGATTTATATTTAAATCTTTTGCTTCAACGTTTATGCCAGTCACTGGCACCACTGAGAGACAGACAGAAGTCAGGGACTAAAAACTGTTGTGCTATGAAAGACACCAAAGTCAATCTTCATTTTGTCTCAAATAAGGAAAACCAACTTGTAATATTTAAAAAATCATTTAATGGAAATTGTGTAAAACCTCCTAATTAGGAAGCAACAAACCTTCACTTCGGCATTTCTAACCAAACAAAATATCGCAGCATTACACAATCTAAATATTTGATTTCTGTTTGTTGTGAAAAAATACTGATAAAAGATGTGCCTTAGTGCCCTATAGAAACAGGGTCTCAGTGGCCTGTTACATACCCCTTCTCAACTACCAGGAAGATGCAGGAAGGAAAACACACCGCAACACAAGAGATGTAGCCCTAGGAAAGAAGTTACCTTACAAAGGAACGGGGATCATGAGATATCAGAATTAAAATTTCTAAAACCTAGTATAACTCAGTATAGCGTGCTGTCAGCAGAACAACCTTGCTGCTGTCAGTGGTGGCAGTGATGAAAAAGGCCATGTATATACTAAAATCTTTCATCCTTTCCTTTTGGGGACATCAGGAAAACTTGCTGGGAACCTACTATCTTCTGCAAATGAGGCATCATCCACAGCCTGTGTCGTTGGGGGTTATGCAAAATGAAACAGCATTATGAATGGCTAAAGGCAGTAGATTGACCCTATCCTACCGTGTCCCTCTTACGATGCAGTAATACACTGCAGGGGGTTTTATAAATTAACTATTTACTTCCTACAGTGAAACTTACTACTTATTCATACGCACACTCACTCAGCACAGACCACTGAAGAGATTTTCCTATGACAATATAAATGAGTTGAAATCTTACATCTAGCTGGCTGATCAGTGAGAAAAAAAAAATCAATGCGCCTGCAAAACTTATTTCTATGGGTGGTGAAGCTCCCTGCTACAGACTGCAGTACCTAATTTGCCAGATATTTGTTTCCTAGCTATTATTGCCTGCTGAATATTTTAAATCCATTGTAATTCAATATTCAGGCCAAGTCTAAAATAAACCTTTTTTTTTTTTTTTCCTTTTGATTATTTTCATTAAAGATATTTTTGTCTTCAATCTTCCATTTCAATCTTGGCCTTTTAAAAGGCCATCTTCAACTTTAAAAAGCAGCCTTCATTACTAGACATTTTGTCTCCTACTTGGCAACATAATACAAGATGAGGAAACTGGATGCAGAGTCTAATAAATTCGTAGCACCATCCAGAAGAGGCAATAGGATGCTACAGTCAGTTAAAAGCAGGAAACAATTTCTATCAAGGCCCGGTAACATACTATTGTACCCCATTTTTCAGGTGTAAAAGTACTAGCTCAAATTTTCTAAATTTGGCTAAAGACAGAAACATATTGACTAATTTTCAAACACTAGTCAATAGACTTAACATTTTGGTTTGACAATAGGATTTTGAAGGTTTTTGGTTTTATGTAAACACTTCTGGGGTGAGAGCTGTGTATTTCTATCTGTATTTTTAGGGCAACTAGCTACTTTTGGAAAAAAAAGTGGCCTTTTCATTAGCTCACGGGATCAAAGTAAAGGAATTTAATACAATGTAATTCTCTCATTAGGGAATACCACTAACTCTATTCCCACAATAAAGCTTTATTCCTACATAAAGCTTTAAAAAGGTAATTGGAACTGGACTTTCAGGAGTTATAGTCCAGGTCCTATTTATAGAAAGATTACATGCTTTCAAGAACAAGGAAAAAAAAAGATGAATCATTTCATGAGAAAAAATAGGGATTTTTCTTTTAACATCTGTAAATAGTGACAAAGACAGAAAGCAAGTTGCTAAGTGATGAAGGACTGAAGGCAGCAAATATACAAGCAGTAATACCTTCCTGCAGTCCTGAAGTGTACTAGGACTTAAAAATGGGATGGGGGTTCAGATCTGCTGCATCTTGAGTTCCTGTTCTCAGTGTCTTATTCTAGGAGGAAGGGAGACACAAGGTACTTACAACTGTAATAGGATTCCCTCCCTAACAACACCTATTTAGCTACCAAATTTTACTGTTTCTTAAAAAAGTTATTTACCTTTTTGCTCTGCTTCACAATCATAAAATACTTTTTTCTCAGCCTATGGGATGACAGAGGTACATACATTGAAGGGTGAGCCCTGATCTGAGTGAGAAAAAGCTTGAGTGATTGTTTTTGGAAAAATGTGAAAAAAATTATAATGTATTGTCTTATTTCTTTCTCTGGGTTTAGTTGGCTTTAGGGATTTGGGGGTGGATATAAACAAAACTTTTAAAATGAACTTTCACATTTTTAAAACGTTAAGGTGTGAGGTATGCTGGTGGTCATAAGCCATTGAGAAAATTGTGAGTATCTCTGCAATACGCTGCTATGCATCACATTTTGAAATGTGCTTGTTTTTTCAGGTCAAGAGGTGGTTAGGGAAAAAAAAAGAGATAACAATAACTTTATTTATACAGCCAATGACAGTAATACTGCCTGTGCGTTGGTCGCTAGAAAAATACGTCCATCTTATTTTTTTTAATCACTGACATGGTGTGTCACCACATCTTCACGCTTCTAATATTTTTTTTACTACACATTGTCTACTCTGATTACTTTCATATCTTCGTATTAAATCAGTGACATCAGTTCAATCAATGGAGTATGGGGCAGTAAGGATTTCCTTAGCACCTCTGCAAATTTTTTTATATCCATTCCACACATAAGATACACCCACTGCATGTGACCTGCATGTGCAGACTATGGCAGTATTGCCAAAATGGCATTTAAATGCCATAATTTCCAAGGGTCTTGAGAGACATGGCAGCGAGGACTCCAGAAAAGGCAGCAGAGGAGGAGGAGGAGCTGTGTAGTCAATAGGTGCCCGTGGTGTTTCCTGAAGAAATCAGTTCCAGAGGTGTGCATCTTTTTTGTGATTGTTCTTTTTTTTTTTTTTTTTTTTTTTTATATATATAGAGCACTGTCCGTTGATTTTTCTGTATTATTTATGACACTGCACATGTACCCAGGGAGGAGGAAGGGAGAAGGGTGAAGAAGAGGTATTCACACACCCCGCTTTAAGCACCTAATTTACTTTCTGCTTGGCAGTCATGCTGCTTTATCTAATCGCTGAAGAGAGATTTGCTGCTCCAAAGGGCAACTCAAAGCAGCTGCATTAGGTCCTTGAGCTGAATTGCTACCTGAATGACAGCTGTCAAGTGATTTGTCACCAACACCGGCAAGCCCATAATGTTCCCAAATATCTTTCATTGAACAGGAAGCCTTCTAGTAGAAGAGCTTTAATGATGGAAGAAAGGTTTGATTTGGCTTCTATATTAAGTCCATGATAGTGTTAATCCCATAAAAATATAAAACATCCAGAATTTCTCTCTAATAATTGTAAACACTGCTTCCTTTGTCAACTTTTTGATTTATTGGAACTTATTATAGAGCTAGACTTTATTGTATTTGCTTATGATACCACAGTAATCTTTTCCCAGGCTTTCACTTTATTTTGTTACATTTATCTAGCAAGCCAGATTCACACTCCCACAGTAACCATATGGAGAAAAGCCACAAAAGCTGTTAAGTACATTTAATTACTGTTTTGATGAGCTCATATTTTAATTATGTTTATTGATTCTGTGTGTGTTGAAATAGTTTTAGCATTTCAAGAAAAAAAAAATGGAATCAATATACTGTAATTACTGGGCATTTTATAATTTTTCTGTGTAATTAAAACTTTCATATAATATTTTAAACACTTTTTACTAATCCTTCAGCTGTGATTGGCTGCATTTCCTTCTATGTCTAGGTGAGTTTTAATTCTCAATTCTTCCACACTGTGAAGCTAAGTTCAGGACTAAACATAATTTTCATCAAATACTTTCTGTCCCCTTAGACCTTCTTAAGAAATCGAAAATAACATGCATATGGTATTTACTAACACAACACCAGTTGTGACACATTGGTACATCTTCCACTTGGAACTGTCATGACAGCACTGGCTAGCACTGTAGTAACAGCTTGATGGGTAAGACAGCTAAGAAAGAGGTCTTCCTAATGTAACTGTCACTGTCTTATTTCATTACAACAGCTGGCATTTTATCTAAAATGGTAAAATATATTTGACTTTAAAATATCCATATGCTTCTATTCAAGTATAAAATTATTTAAGGCTGTTCTCAGACTTCTAAATGAAATTTTCCTTGGATAGATCTAAACTTTTGGATTATTTAAAATGGTAAATCAGATGTAAATGTATGGAGACCTGATCCTCCAGTGGCACAACTGGCAAAAGTCCTTTTCTTTTCATGGGTCATAATTTTTCTTTCATGGTGAAAGAAAATTACTTTGGACACAAAGCTTGGCTGAAAGCAGGTACAACCACAAATTTGGGTTGTAGAATGGTGGGGAACCAAGAAGACTGTCAAGCTTTTAAAGTTATTGCATGTCACAATGAAGAGAAGCATGTTTTTCTCCATGGGTTATCTTTTATAAGACAATCTTTTTCTGATCCTGCTCAGGACACCTTACATGCCCGTTGATCTAGATGAAAGGACTAGATAAGCAGGTCCTGTGTATAGGAAAAACAGTTAGCTGTGACAGTATAGGCATTTTTAACAGAGGGACCTGAACAGGGATTGCTTTCCCTGGACACTAGAATTTCAATAATGTGACTGAGTCTTGAAATTTCTGGATTTCTCACATGATCAAAATTCCATCCTCAAGGGACCTCTGATGTTTGTAGACATGAGATGGTGAGCTTCAGACCTTTCTCTTTTACTTTGTCTCTGTGTTTTAATTTCAATAGTATTAAAAGCAAGAAGTAGTGTCATACCATTCAGCCATCAAGCTCAGTTTTCATTTGTTTGCACTCTTGCATGTCACACGGACAGCGAATTAAAGAAAAGAATAGAAAAAACAAGTCAACTGCTTGTATTTTAAGACTCTGATTGTAGAAGCATCATTTTCACCCTTTAGTATACTTTTGAACCTCTGACAAAATGCTAGAAGGTTATTCTGTGCTCCTGACAGTCAAACTGGAATTGTTACATGAAGAGCTATTCTTGAAGTTTTGTACCCTTGGCTCTCAATCTCAATCTTAAATTACCAAAGAGAAAGAAATATCTTTTCTGTGGAACTCATCTTAACTTGACCCCAGGCATATAATGATAGCAGGGCTGGAAACTAGGTGCTGGCTGAGGAAAGAGAAAGGGCTTCATCTATTTTAGTACTGTATATTACCTGAAGGTCATGAGATTACTGTGAGAAGGGGCAGAATGTATGACTCTGGCAACAAAAAGAGGTATCAAGAGCTGAAAGAGAATATTTATGGGAAAAAAAACACGTGATAGTAACACATAGAACTACCTGAAAGAAAAGTAGAAAGGACAGATAGGAAGAATACAGAAACAACACATAACTCTCCATTTGGAACGAGATAGACCACGATTAGAGAAGGTTTGAGTGTCATCCTGACCCCCAGAGAAAAGTCAGTGGAAGAGTAGGGAACAGGGAAATAGTGTGGTGCCACAGAAAGGTGGAAGCCTCATTTGCTCCTGTTTGGATCACTTACCAGAAGGGCAAACCCTGGTTCTGGCCAACATCCCCCGCTGCAGACCGGGGGAGCCCCTTAGACATTACAGGGAGTAAGAGCAGTAGGATTCTGCAGAAATTGCTCTAGAGCATCATCTGTCTGTTACAAAACAGATTTCACTGAATTTTCAAGCCAGGCTGAAGAATCCTGCTGCAGAAGTGACGGGGACAGCAGGAGGGAGGGAAGGTGATCACCAACTGGGGCTGGTGTCCTCACTGCTTGTACCTGCCACTGAATCTATAGGGTCTGGAGCGGTTTCCACAGGCACCAAGGTGCAAGAGCCCTCTCTTGACAGCTTTTAGAAGCTGCAAAACAAGCGTCAAAATTCAGGGTTCACCAAAGTCAACACAAACAATTTCTTTTGACATCGGCAACGTTTCTGTCGTGCACTTTTTAGACAGCCTCATTTCTGTGCGTATTTGTAGACATTCCCTTTGTACTCTTTACAGTATAATTCAAGTGTGTGTTTCCTTTGTTTCTGACACTAGTTTTCTTCTACCACCCTTTAATAAATTAGTTTTCTCTCAACATAAAACACATGCTGCATGCTTAAATATGAAAAACTGATCAAATAGATATACCTGGGGAAATGAAATAGGAGAGTTAAGCAGTCCCAGCTATTTCTTACCACATGCAGAACTCTCCATTTCAAGATAAAAAGCCAAAATCTCTGCAAATACACCTGTACAAAATCCAGCTAATTCTCCTGAAGTTGGAGTACTTGAAGTTGAAGTATTTATGGTTCCTGCCATGGAGAAGTCAATCTTTCCCCAGGAAAGATCACTTGACGTCAGTCTATTGACTTTTACAGGAGTGGAGAGGACATGTAGGAGGATTTCTCAGTGTAGCATGCCTGATTAATTTAAGCACACTGAAATAAAAGATTTTAGATAATTGAGATGGTAGCGGTGAAATGGTTGATTAGTCTAAGAGTTGCCAGTTGCATGAATTAGGATCAGTGTCAGCCATAACTTGGAATTTCCTCGCTTTACTAGGTGTGCCAACTTTATTGTTGTTTCAAGATAATTTTGGGGTATTTTTAAAGAAAAAAATATGAAGGGTAATAAAAATACTCTACTTCAGAAAGGCTGTCTTTCTGTCCTGGTCATATATATACAGACTTTTCAAACAAATTGTTATTCACCCATTAGCCTGGTAGAGCTCCTCTGAAGTGGTTTCCGTCTAAGGGATAAATACCCATTTATAAAGTTCTTTGCAATGCTGTATAATTTACCTGACAGGCCAAAATGGCTCCTGCAGATATATTACAACTCCAGACAACCATGTAGATAATTTTCAAGAGAGCAGCTACATACCAGAAAATCTTTTGAACATTGGTAAATGTGTAAGTACAGCACATATGTTTCTCAGTGTAGTAACTCAGCTGTTTCATTTCTCTCTTTTGCTCAGTATTCAGACCCTTGAGAGTTCCAACCCTGGCTCCAGTTTGGCAGTTTCACACACATAAAAGTCTTGTTCATGCAAGTTTTGTGAGCCACCAGATAAAAATAAGATTTTTTTTTTTTCTGATTTTTTTTTTGCATTGCATCTCTCAATCAGAAAAACACAATTGTTTATGAGAAACACATTCAGGTCCTTTTAATTTTATTTAGCAGGATGATTGCTGCTAATTTTCTGTTCATGATCTTTGTCATTAGATCAAAATGAGATGAAGAGTATATATGAATTAATCATCCGTGAGGACAATGAGATGGCGGATCCACAGTTACATTAGACAGGACAATATTATATTTGTTCTCTAACTGAGAAAGGGAAGAAGAAAATTCCTGATGTGCAGGTTATACTCGTGTTTCTGGTATGTCTGGGTAAACTGAACAACTGTCAGAAAAATATGACTGGACTGCAAGTGCCCCTTACATCCAAGCTGCTCCAGAGATTTGCAACCCAGGTATTTCTCTTGCTATGAAACAATGGTCAGACACACCACCAAAGGAGCTGTAGCCCAGGAGCACCCAGGAGGGAAATTCAAGACCTCTTCTCCCTTGAGCTATCTCCCTCTTGCACTGTTGAAATCCAGAACCCTCCATCCTCCAGATTTGATCTGTAGCTCATCAGTTTTACATTAATCTGATGGAACCTGTTAAATTTGAGATCATTCCTCTGAACTCCTCCAGCTGCAATTATGAGAGAGTAAGGTCACAAAAATTCAAGGTCGATTAGAATTAATAAGTTTAATAATTTCGTCACATATAACACTTTTTCCATGGGAACACTGAAGCCAAAGACTTCAGGAAAGTTTTGATACTAGCAGTACCTTTTAAGACCTGCTGAATATTTCCAAGGTGTTCTTTTTAAAATTGTGTTTTAAGATATTTTCTAAGCGTTGTTCAGACTAGCTTTCAGGTTTTTTCACTTCTGTTTATTCATTGGTTATTGATGGAGTAATTAAAATTTACTGATTAACAGATTTAAAGTTAGTACTGCTGCAGATCATTTTTTCTTGCCTATGAGCAGAGACCCCCAATTTTGCTCTGTAACAAACTGACTGACAACCTGACTTTTATACATGGGAACCTGCTGGTTTGCTTGCTGAGTGCTTGCCAGCTGAAGACCATTACTAGGTAGAATCTTTTTTCTTCACTTGGCTTATTCAGAGAAAGCAATCACGGCAGGTTAAAAAAAAAAAAAAAAAGCACAAACAAACCAACTCCAATTATCAGAAATAATAACAAGAGTCTATCAGAGAGGCTTCTGTGAGGTCGCCTGTGTGGATGAACCTGTAAATTTCAAAGGACGAGAAAGAAAGATGTAGCAAAGCTGATGAAGTTTTCTTGACATCAGATGCTGCCCAAAACACATTGTCACATAGATACTGATGTCACTAAAGCTCTCAAGGAGCTGCACAGCTGTAGTAAATGAAAATTTGTCCAGAGAAAAGATTGCAAATGGTGTAAAATTCGTTATCATCATCAGACTCTGGGCAACAACTATGAGACATACCCATACCATGCTCACTGCATGTTTCATGAAAGTATCAGTAAACATGAAGGCTCACCTCTGTACTATGCATGTCCATGTAAAGACACACACATGCACACAGGCCCCTTCTCCCTTTTCAGGGTTACATTCATCTAAAAGAAAGCTGAACATGAGGGATGCATTTTGTCCTCAGTGCATCTGCCTATGGGAATCAGAGACCTGTTTTGTTGACATCTTCCTTCAGCCTACTGAGAATTTTGATTTCACGAAGAAAAAAAACCAAACACAACAAGCCAACATGAAAAATACAGGGCCCAGTTCCTGCCACATCAAATTCCATTGCAAATGTAGGAGCACAAGAATTGTGTAAGAGTAACATTAAGTAGCAGATTTCATTCTACTCCACGGCAGATTTATCTCTGTTGATATCCGCAATGCACTGAGAAAGTCATGTACCAAAGACTACCTTCAAAAATTAGTGTAAAAGTGAAGGAAAAATCAAACTTACAAAACAACTGCTAGGGAAGAAGCTGTTGAACACTTTTGCCATCCATTAATAGGTTGTCGGCTGGCCCAAATAACAATTCCCCTTACCTGGGGGTCACTCTCCTGCGTATCTCTCCTTCCCCCATTTCCCCAGCCACTCCAAGCAGGTCACTGGGGAAGGGGAAATCAGAGTGTCCCCCATCATAGGGAGAAATCAGAGAGGGTACAAAGTTTCACTTAGCTTTAGATTAGTCTAAATTAAATAGAGTGGCCTGGGGAGGGGTCTCAGCCTGCGGGGCAACCTGATAGTGAAGCTAGAATCACAGTCTATCTATGTTCTAAATTGATGGCAATGAAAATAATACTCCCCAGACACAAAAGTACACTTGTTTTCAGATTAATGCATCCTGAATGTGAGCTTTTCATCTCCTTTCTGAATGAGTTAACGTGTGCTTGTTCGCCTTGGCCAGGAACTGAACTGCAGATTCATTATTTGGAAACTTATTTGTGTTGAAGTCCATAAGGCCAGTGGCTTGGGAAGATGAAAACAGCTTTCCACAGGCTCTCATTTTGGGAAAAGCTGGTTGCCCAGGTCTGCCAAATACATTCCCAGTGAACATTTGCAGGTTATATTTGGGCTGAAATTGAGACAGTGAATACTTAACTACTCTCAGGCCTGATCCAAGGATCTCCAACAGCTCTTTGCAAGGGCATCTGAAAAACAATTCATATGGCTCACTGAGGAGCCTGACAGTGCTGTCATCTTGTACTAGCATTGCATATTCCCTCTTTGCAAGAGAAGAGCATTGCTATCTGTCATAACTGCCAGATCCCATGCTCATATCAATTAAATCCTGGAGTGCAATGTCAATTAAAATGTGTAATGCATGATAATTTCACATATGTTGTAGCTTCATTTTGTGTTTTCTAAATTGTTATTAGTACAGAATTAAATTGTTCTTTGATTAATACAGCAACACTTTTTTTTTTTTTTGTGGTTTCAGATATTGACTTTTCAATAGTACAACTGTGTATTTTTCTCTCTTATCTGTGCATAGAAGATGTAAGATAGAAGATAGCTGTAAAATACATCTGTCAAGATAAGCTGGTAACTACTGTTCTTTCTGTAACTGGAGAAAAATTACGCTACTTTAGACATAGATGTTTTGTTACACTTAGCTTCAGTTCAGCTTTCAATGGAACAGAATACTGAAAAAACCCCATTAATTTAGAAGTTGGATAGAAAAGCCAAACCAGCATCATCAGTTCATGACAAAAGATCTATTTTGATACTGTCAAAACATTTTCAGACATTATGGCAACACCTGACTTCACAAAGTATTTCAGTTCTGACAAATGATGTGTTCTGATAGCGTGCATCTTGTACACAGTTCCTTCAAAGTTCTTCCAGTCTGATGTCATTTTATATTCCTCTTTAACAATAGACTATTCAAGTTAATGTGACTTATTTGTAATACGTTTTTTGCTGCTATTATAACTCTGCACAAACAACTGCCCTTAGTCTCAGCTGATAGAAGCTCCTCAAGCACAACCAGTATCAACACTATTAAATCAGACATACCATCCTTGGCCTAGATCATTTGCATACCTTGATCAAATCTCCTTCTTCTTCCAAGCATTAGTTCATTATCTCCCTGCTATCTGTGCCTATGACTGTAACTTCATCCTGGAGAACATTAACTCCACATACTGAGAGCAAAAGAGAAGCTCCACGGCTGCTTGTTCTAGAGTCCTTGACAAATGCAGCTGGTTCACTGAATCCACCCTACCTGAAATCTTCCTTACACTTTCATATTGGCACAGCAAATGCCATTCGGGACATGCAATATTGCTGTGCACTCACATGTGTCTGCTTGCTATTTCCAAAACTGGCCATGTTTTTAAAAGACCTAAAGATGAAAGCCCAATGTTACAAAAACCTCACTTCGTAAACTTACAAAGTCACTTTGACACTTGGAAGAAAACTGTTGAATGATCAGTTTTTTCCTATGATGCATACAGTGATAATATGCATGGGATAAATTGAAGAACCAAGAAAAACCTCTTTCTCAGCTCTGGAATTCCCCCTCATACAGTGGCATCGCTGTTTAGTCCAGGAAAAACAGTATCTGGGTTTGCATCAGTGAAAGCCCTGGCCAGAAATAAGAATGTCATGATACAGGACAGGAATATAAAGGGACAATTCAAATTCCTGTACTGCTAAATCACAGAATATCATACTTTAAGATCACAAACGCTTCACAAATATATGAGCTGAGAATATTTTAAGAGGTTTCTGTAAGCTAGTAATCTATTGTGGTCTATTTAGTGAGTGCCCTGTATTATAGGGCACATTTCACAGTTGTCTTGACTACAGACAAATCATGAAAAATAGACAGGCATATTTTTATGCATTCATAAACAGATCTAAAATTAGCTTAGTAAGAGCTGTTTATTCAAGTACTAAAATACTTAGAATGAAATACTTATAACGTAACAATCATGTAAAACATGAGACTTCAAGGTTGCCTTGACACAACTCACTTTTGACTTTGCACACACAGGTAAGCTCACTCTGTTTCTCATCTGTGTCACTAAAACCCTCTGATCAGAGTACGTAATCACCTCCAAACCCAGGCTTGTATGTTAAATGAAAAATATGTTATACAAAATAAGGTAAAACTGGTGAAACACCCCTCCCCAACAGTATAATTTCCACCGGTGTTGTAGCTCTGATTTTGGGAAGATGTATGCTAGCACGTCCTCCCCTTCGTGGGATTTTCATCTGCATTCCAGCATATGTGCTGGTGAACCACTGTGAACTGAATGATCTTATCCAGTTAATTCTTTTAGACTTCATTTTAGCAAAGCTTAAAATGAAAATTATTCTCACAAATAAAAATGTTAAGACATTTGAACTCACTGGAGCTTTTGAACACTGGTTAAATTTTTAAATCTATGCTGGTTAAACATGAATTATCATTTTACTTATGAAGTACTTTTAAAAAATATTACAGTATAGAAGAACTGTAGAACTACACAGCCGTCCACTAAAGTGAGAATATAAATTCCCCAATCTAATAGTTATTTGACTGAGCTAATATTGAAACACTTAATAGCATTTAAACAAAAAATGTTCAAATTTCTTTTAAAAGTAGTATTCTGATCATAAGATTGAAATTATCATATTCATTAGAGAAATCCTGTGCTAGGAGTGAAACTCTAACATTGCAGTGCACCAAATTGGCACACAGAAATATATTTGCCTTAAAAAGAAGATAGACACTAATGTGGGATATATTGGCACATGGAAGTATTCTTTGTCAGGGCTACTGTATTTTTCCCCAGAGCAAGTTATCATTTAACTTTCCCCATTTTTCCATTAAAAAGACAATCAATATTTTGAAAGAATAAATTAACAGTAGTTTCAAACATGACAGGAGCAGGCAGAAAAGACACGGTCATATGTCTTCATTTTCATTCTAAATATAAATGAAAACATGAGTGTTTATTTTTAAGCCCGCAGACCAAAGTATCTAATTGATCCCACTTGGGAGACAGGGTCTGAATAAAGGGCCATTATGTTTTGATGAGATACACAATTGCCTTGAACTTGCCAGGAGTTCAGGTGTGGGTATATCTGTACCCCGAGCACTTGCGGAATGTCGCTTTCTGCGCACTCCTGCTCATGCATCTGCCTCGTGTAGCCCTTGTAGGGACCGGCTCTATTTCACTAGAATAACTTCGCTATTCATGAACAATAAGGTTCAAATTGTACTTTTCTTTAACACAACATTAACTCTCAAAGAGCTGGAAACTCAGTATTCTGTTCCCTAAGCTTAGATTCCAAATCAGTCACTGAGAACATTATATGAGCAGTAATCCCATTAAATATATCATCTTGCAAATATCTAAATCCAGTTAATTAACTTGTATTGCAAAAGAACTCCGAGATATAGTTTTCAGTGAGCAAACTTATATTTTAGGTTTCTAATTATATCAGAAATAAGTTTCATATCTCCTTTTTATTTAAAAATTAGAGTAAAATCACCTAAAAATCTATAAGCATTGGCAAAATAGGTGTTATAGACACAGAAATTAAAAAAATCTGAGTGTTCTTTATTAAACTCTTATCTTGTGGAGAGATTATATAGAATAGAGGCTCCATAAATATTGAAAAAGGATGAACATTATCTGAAGAAAGTTGTAAATTATTTTCCACTTACTAAACTAAACAGGAACAAATGACTGGACAGGTAATAATTGAGGTAATTTTGCAGTTCATGAAGAATGCAGTATTAGAATTCCTGTACTTGGAAATTAGTTTACTAAAGGCTAGCACTGGTGAGAGCATAAAAAAAAAAAAAATCGGAAAAAATTTCTTCGCAGTCCAAAGTGATGAAAAAAACGCATAGAAAGATTTTTCAAGAAATATGAACTAAGCCACTTTATTATGCCTACAGTTACGGGTAAGGCACTTCCAGCAAGATTATATTTAAAGTAAACTGCGAGTTTATGTCTTCATGTGATTTCCACTTTACAAACAAATATTAAAATAAAGCCAGCAAAAGGCCAGCTTAGGCTATCTCGAGGTGCTGCTCATCAGGTTCTTTTCTTAAAGTACTCACCTATGATTTCCCCTCCTTTTCCAAGAGCAGCAATGCCTCACTAAGTCAACAGGACAGCTGTTTTATTCCAGAGCAGGATCAACATCCATCAGCAGAGAGCGGCGGGGAGGGGAGCAGAGGGGGCCAAGCAAACCACGTTGTGCTACGGAGCAGGATTCTGCGCAGCGATCGGGCAGGGATAGATGAGGGCTGTATTTTCAGGGCTGCCCACAACCATTTACTTTGCTTTCAAAAGGAACAGTAGTCGGTAAGTGGAAAATAATTTTAAGTACTTTAAAATAATTTGACACCCCTCCAAGTTTAAAAGGAAAAAAAAAAAATATTTGAAAAGGCCTTCTTAAAGTATTGTCTGATACTATGCAAAAAGAAATGGGGACATGGCCTGAGCACCTCACCTTATAGTCTTTTACAAAGACGTATGTTGAACTGTTAAGCTCAGCTGAAAATGTGTATCTCCACAAAGTTTCAGTGCTGTGGAGGATAGAAGCTAATTTAGATGTAATTAGAGGCTGTATTAGACCCAGGCTAACTAGCTAATTCCAAAAGTACTCTATATGCTAACCAGTCATTCCTCTCTCTACCCCTACCCCACCGCTGCACAAAGGCTGCACAATGTAGGGCTATATTGGCCACTGTCTCTCATGGTAAAAATACAGCTCTTTTTTATTGCACCTACATATTTTGGTTGCAACATGTTCTCTTCCAGCTGCACTGCCTTCGGCTGCTCAGAAACCTGCTGGTCAATACCATTCCTTTGGGTCTGCAGGCTCAGCTGCCCGTGTGAGTCTAAAGGACCTGAGCTGGCTGGACTGTAGTAAGCTCTAGGTCTTTGCCAATGCAGTTGTTTTCTCTAAAAAGAGGGATCGTTCACATGAACAGCCCAGCTTATGGGGCTGAAAAGGATGTGTAGCTGCACCCTCATGGGAAATCCACCAGGAACATGAGTGTGCTAGCAAGAGGAGACATGGGTCCTGTTAGCTCTGCAGGTTCAGAAAATCTTCTTGGCAGCAGTAATGACAAATTTATCTGCTTTCTGTGCTAACTGGAAGTGTTCCAATTAAAAAAATGGGGCAGAAGGAATAAACCCTGCTGTCTTTTAAAAAGACTGACCACAACAGACAATTCATTTGCCTATTAAAGTATAAGAGATATTTTAGAAACAAATCAGCCGCAGTATGTGGTTTGGTGTTTTATTAATTGAATTCTGCCCATATTAACAAGTGTCACTACTTTTTTTTTTTTCTTCAAATTATGCCAATTATGATTTCTTTTATGAAAATAATGATTCATGTTTTAGATTGAGTTGTGTGAACATGAAACAAAAGCAGTATGGAGTAAAACTGAAAAGAATTTTGAATTATTTCCCTCCAGTTTATCAGTACTTTAGGTCACAGTCCACTCACAAATTATCCAAATGGTACTTGGTCTCAAAAGAGCTAATAACTACTTAGTCATCAAAGAGAAGCTTCTGGGATTCACAAAACCTCCATCGCCACATCCTCACTTTAAACTGCCACGAGCAGTATTGGGGTATTGCAGTGTCACTGGCTGAGCATCACAAAAAAACAGTTCCTCAAAATACAGGGATAAATGAATATCTTTATTTTTTTTCCCCCTTTGTGGAAATTTATCTCTTCCTATCTGTCCTTTCTCCTTTTGCCTTTATGTATTTGGCTGTTGTGGTTATCTGTTACTCTGATCTACATGTCTTGCTCAGTTTCTTCCACTGAAAGATTGTCATTTCATTCCAACATTCATGCTGTCTGCCTCAGGCATAATTCAGTGCTCCAAGTCTCCTTCCTGTAGGCATCTCTCACTTTTCTCGCACAACAGGCTTCTAATTTTGGCTGTCCAGTACTCACCTGGGTTATATGTCTGAAGCAGTCCCTGCCTGGGGACACCCCCACCAAGTTAGGTGGTCCTGGTGGGAGAGCTGCAGCCTATTTAATGCTCTAGTAATCCTACACATGTGGAACACACAAGGTTCGAGTCTCCTGCTCTTGAAATATTGGAGGTGACAAGATTTTGCTCCATGCTGGCACAAGGGGATAGGGTCCCACCATCTGCTCCTGAAGAACTAAACGTGAGATGGACTCCATCTAGAACAGGAAGAAAATACAGTTTGCATTGGACAGAGCAAGGAAAGGGTGTTTCCCTCCTTAGACAAGGGTGCTGGGTCAACTTGGACTTGCAATCTGAAGTTTTAGCATTTTATCCCAAGGTTGAAGGTGTCTTATGACAACATCTAACGGCATACAATTTTTCACACCTTGGGCTGTAGCTGCATGCATGCCTGCGACTTTGGATCCATTTTGGATCAAAAGTTGAATGTCCAGGCCTCCAATCTAAAGAGAAAGCCTTGCTGTTATATTATAACATCACCTTCAGCATGAAAGTTATAAAAATAATGGAAGCATTTTTCACTTCATAGATTAAACAGCTGCTTCATGAGTTGAAAGTGACCTTGAAAAATGCTGTTTTCTCCAGCCCAGTGTGTTATCTGCTCTTGGATCCTCTTCAATGGTTTGGACAACAACTTAGTCCAGAAAGTTCACCTCGCATTTTCCAGTCAGGCAACAATTAGATCAACAATAAATCATATTTTCTTTCCCTTTGGGCTATGTCGAGAAACACACATCATTTCTCTACCTTTAGCTTCTGCCAAGAATGCACAGTGGCCAGGTAATTACTCTTCAATACGGTTGACTACTCGAAGTTAAAAAAATGCCCTTGCGAATTTTCCAGAAACCTCGAAAATATTATGACTTGACTTTAAAATAAGCTGTGATCTTCTAGCTTACCTGAATATTCAGCTTTATTTCCAGTGAAAGGGTTAATACATGTATTCTACTCATTTTGGATCAAGTTGTTGAAAGAGGGAGAGCTTCATGCACCATAGGAACCTGCAGTAGTACCCTAATGACAGTATAATTAGAAGTATCATCGTGGTAATGATTCTTTTCATCTGGCAAAAGGCTTTAACAGAAAAGATCTCTTATTCAGTTAGTTTCACCTGCCCATTTTCTTACCTCTGCAACGTTCCTTTTCTAGGTCAGCATCAGAAGTTAATACTGGGTGTTTGACATGGCTTTAGACTTTGTGCTCATCAAACTAATTAAAGAGAAACACATCCAAAGCCTGGTGAATTATTTTACTTTTTAAAAATGCTGCCCATTCATCTTGTTTAAAGATTTACCTGGCTCAGTGGGTTTGATTAATGAAAAGGACAATGGGGCTCTTGTCAGTGCAACCTACAGTCACTTGGTTCAGGGTCAGCAGGTTGGGTGAGAGGCCTCCATGTCTATATTTAGTCTCTATTTTAAAAATCCAAAGGATTGAAACGTTACTGATTTTATCAGCATGCCATGGTTTGGAGGAAAAGACAAGAACTGTCTTGATCTCAAACTTCATTCAAATCTTTTTGGTTTGTTTAAGTTAAATAGCACACAGCAGATCCCCATGGTTGTCCCGGATATAGACAGGTAGGATGGCTTTATGTTAACACTAAAATTGTGTCTGAAGGTGGGGTATGGACTCTGAGTAAGCTTAAAATGTAGATTGTTATAAATTGCTACTAGGGAAAATTTACAGTAATATACGTATTTGCATAAACTCTGAAGAGACAAAAAAAAAAGTAGGGAGGGGATATGATGCATATTAAATACCAGTGAGCTTATAAAATAATCACAAATGCCTTGATCCAGCAAACATTTTTTGCATACAATTAGCTGTACTATCACGAATGCTTGGATTGGATTGGATTGCTGTAAATTTGAAACAAGGTAAAAAAAATCACATTCATATACTTCCGGAAACAGCAATAAACCAGTTTTCTACTAAAAGTCAGTGTGGTCCACATCTCCCCTTCATTTCAATAGAAGGATGCAACCTCCAGCAGACTTTGGACTTGGACTGCTTCTCTGTGTCCTGTCTCTCAGCTCTGCTGCCGGTTGCGTTGGGAAGGGCTGAGCACTGCCTCCCTCTGCTCCCCGCCCTGCCTGCCTCCACCTGCCCACATGCAAGTTGCTCAGAGCTGTCGCCTACTTTATGACACAGGCAGCGAGCAGGAAAATACCCAGCACGGATTATAATCTGCCCTCTAGTGATTAATACAGTTAACATTTGGCAGCATCATTAACATTATTTATGCATTACATAATTACATATTCATTACATAATTATTTCATTATGCAACAGTGATAATGTTCATGCTTTACACCTTTCTAAGAGGTTCTTTAATATAATCAATGGACTAAGTATCTAGCAGTTTGCTGATAATTACGGGTTATGATCATTAATAACTCCTTCTACTGATATGTTTATAGCCATGCAAGACACAAATCACATCTATCATCCTAGGACAGCTACTGTTGCACAAAGCCATCTGCAAGCACATTACTGAGATTGTGCGAAACACCATCCAGTTGCTTCACTTCAGTGCTTAGGGCCAATGTTTTCCGTTGAGTGAGTTATTAAGCAATAATGCCCAGATCCTCTGCCGTGAGGCTGAAAAAGATTTTCTTACTGATTTAAATGACATAGAATCAGGGCTGAAACACGTATCTTTAGCCAAAGGAGCAGCATGACAAAAAAGGTGTTTGTGATTCGGAGGGAAAGGCACGGTCCCTAATGTTTAGTCTGGTAAGCAGCATTTGACAAGTCAAAGCCTTAGTTCTACGTTACTGTTATATGTTACCTTGATTTTAAGACAACCCTTGAGCTCCTTTAACAAGAATGAATTGCATCATACCAGAATAACTCAAAAGTGCATCATGGCAGTGCTCCACTGCCCTGTGACAAGCTTCAGGAATCCAGAACAGCTTCCATAGCTGACTTAAATGTTAACCCTTCTTTAGGGCAGGCCCCACTGCTATCCTGCTAATTCAGCTGGGCGAAAACTGGAGAGAAGGCATCATGAGAACCTTGGTCCTTAGTTTTGTCGGTGACGTACACTAGCCCCAGCACAGAAATGGGAGAACAAGTCCTACAATGACTGACCATGTTTGCAGGAGTGTTGGGGGACAATCAAAAGGACAGTGTCCCTCTCATCTGCACCCAGCTCCTGCATGCGTGCATACACTGGCCTCATCCCTCCTAGTCAGCACTGACTGCAGCTGCTGGGTAGTACAGCTGTGGAAACCCACCCTCATTCAACAGTCACTTTATTCTTGCCAATAAAACACTTAGAGGCTTGATCATTTTATCTACTCTAACATCTAGGAAATGTATTTGGATAAAGGAAAATTTATTGAACAGTCTTTTATCACACAAGTATTTCTACTAAAGAAAGACTTTCAGGATTCAACTCTGTGTATTTAAAATGCAAGATTCAAAGAAGTTTTATTGCCAGACTTTCACTTCTCAATAATTATGTCTTAATTGTTCTACAAGTGTCTGTTTCAATTTGTCGTACATTCAGGGAATTAGCATAGAGGAAAATCCACCTTTCTTCCGCTTAATAAATCAAGAAGTTGTATTTTTAATGCTGCTTTTTTAAATGCAGCCGTGCACTAACGTTCTTCCTAGTTTTTTAAATAGGTAAATACTACACTAGGATGTTTGCAAGAAAAAAAAATAAAGAAAAGATAAAGAGAGATGAGATCACTCTGGGGAAGAAAAGTGTCATCTTTTCCACATAGCAAGTTAGATAGCAAATATAGTCAGCTAAGAAAAAGGAGATCAGACACTGAACTCAATTTTTATTGTATTATATTTGAAATACTACATGTCTTTATTCCCATGAGAGAATTTTATGTAATCTGTCACACTGAACTTCTGCAAGAACCATTTGCAACCATGCTGCCTATGGTTTTTCAAGGCCTAAATTTCTAATGTGGGGAGGTAATTTTTTTTAGCATGCCATCAGTCATAGTACACCCACCCACTGAAGGCCTGAACCTTTCCTGCAATGGCTTTGAGATCACGATACCTGCAAGTTCTGTAAGAAAAATATTGTTTACAAATGAGAATTCTGATGCCTGATATTCCAGGCAGCACTAGGTGTCAGAACTTCTTTCTTGACATCATTACACATTTCCAGGTGTTAGGTATTTCATTATTTAAGAGTAGGTAGAAAAAACAGACAATAAGTATTCATAAAATGTCAGACATTCTCCAAAGGGTGTTTGAGTTAATACAGACCGTAAAGCTCTCACTTTTATTGGGCTTGAACATGATAGTTATTTGAAGGAAATTATGTCACTACTTAAAATATTTTACCAGAAGAAACTGCTTAGCACCATATCTTTAAAACACCAGGAAAAAAATTCCGGAGAGTTTCCACCACATTACAGCTTTCTGACAGCTCTTGCTAGTGTTGCAAAGCTATACAGGTAAGAAATAATCTTCCTATCCTGGGTCAAGAATACCAACGCCATTAAAATTATTTTTGCTCAAGACCTGTTCCAAACTGTGGGCCCTGCTTGGAGATTAGCCATGCTATTAGCCCTCTAAATCCAGTCCTTTGCAACCCTTCATCCGCATCTTAAATTCTTTCAGGTACACAAATTGACATAGGGTCAGCTGAAGGCCAGCTCACTTCCAAAACACATACGTAGTTGGGTGCAGACAAAAACCTGGTTTAAGAGCAGACTTATGAGCTAAAAGGCAATACAAAACGGCTCCTGCTGCTGCCCTATGTCTGAAACAGTACTAGAGATCTTAGCTGTTGCCATGCAGCTACCACAAGTGCTCGCCTGCATGCTAACTGGAGCAGAGGAGCAGCAAGCTAAGAGGCTTGCTATCACAAGAATAAGAGCAGGTCTCTTCAGTTTCTTTTTCAACTCCCTGTGGGACTAGAGCAGCCGATTTGTTCAGCTGGGGCAGGTCCATGGAGTCAGCCACAGGCACCTCACCACTGTCCCGTTACCGCAAAGGGCGTAGGGTGGCTCACGGAGGGGAAGAGCCAAGATGCAAGAAGACAACGGAATGTGAAGGTCGACCTAAGATCAAACAAACAGTGAGGATCAGGGAAGCAGAAATCATATTAAATAGGTTCCTGCTATTGGTAAGGTGAGGATATAAAAGAGAAATAAAATATCTGGGTTTGAATATAGAATAGGTTCCAGCTCCTGCTAAACTCTTGGGTCTGTGACAAATACTTGCAGAGCATATTTGTTTGAAGTCTGCAGATCAAAGTCAGTGCATAAACCAGGCTGTTGCTTATACCTTTATGAAACTCCCAAGATACTGTAAAACCCAAACAGCCAATGCAAAAGGAAGAGGAGTAACTCTCCGAGATAGCTGAAGACTGTGGTTGTATATAAGGATTTCACATGGACACAAATAGATATAATTTACCTGTATAGCTTTCCAACACTGTAAAGAACTCTTCGCCTCTTGGTGAAGGATTCTTGTTATTTGTACACACACGTTTTAAAATAGGGTGAACAAATAAAAAGCACCAAAGCATCCCATTGCTATCCGTGTTTCTGACCTCCCCAGATAAGGTCAGAAATCAGCTATGGTGCATAGAACATTAGCTAATTAAGAGACGTGAAAATGGACATTCACACTGCATAGTACATATTTTATGAACGGGGGCAATCTAATAGAACATCTTTATCTGTTATGATAAAATACTCTGAATTAGCAAATACATTCTGCAGCAGAGAATCTTTTTGGCATGTCTGTTCAAGTATGCCAGCAAAATTGTTGGTGAAGCACTGATTGTGATACAGCTGCTGGTTTGCCTTTGTGACTTTTGCTGGATCCTTCAATACAGTCATTCTGAAGGTCCCAGATGTTCAGTCTAACAACTCACAAGCCTTAATTGTGTTACAAGCCCTTCACTCTTCAGTATGGCTGTGCTTATTCCTGTAATGACAAAGTAGGTATTTCTTTCAATAACATTCACTTGTCATTAGAAAAATATCCTAATTATGAATTCAAAAGTGACAGATTGTGAGATTCAGTTTGCAAAGATGATGTCACTGGTGGGGAATTGGTGGGTAACCTGCAATTACCTCTTTGAATAAAGACATCAGTGTTGTATCTTGAGAAATAATGGCTAATGATATGTCTTCCAAAAGGAAATAGCGTTATTAATTACCTTACTGTGAACACACCACTTATTGACAGCTTTGAAGGCCATTCATCCAATTAAGTATAATGACTAAAAGCTTCATTTGGCCTTCATGGTTATACAGATGGGCTAAGAACAGAGAGCAAGATCCTGATTTCATTTATAACCTTCATAAATATTCAGAGAAAGTCACAAACACCCATGGAGCTACCCTGGTTTCTATTGCTGTGATTAGAGTCAGACTGTGGCAGGTAATGATGGTATAGAAAGTGCTGTAAATTGATACCTCTAATACCGTGAAGACTTATTGTTGTGCAATAATACAATCTGTCATCTCTTCTGATTGTTACTAAGCACTTTGCTTCCAAGCACTTTCCTATCAACATTTAAGGGGTTTTTCTTTCCCCAACTATCGTCCAGGCCTGCATACATTTCAGCAACAGATGATTTAGTTGCAACCACAGCCCTATCTAAGTTACTTCTTACAAACAATTTTTTTTTTTTCAGTATTTCACAGTTTCCACAATTTTTTTTCTCCCTCAGATGACAACCGTTCTAAAAATCATTTATTCATATAATACTTCGCCTCAGTTTTGTGGATCTGCTTCTGAATTTATTCACACTCTGCTGAAAGAAGAATAACGCAACCGAAGCCAACAGAATTTCTTTGGATTTTCCTTTATGTAAGTGAGAAAAGAATCGGGCCTCGGGCATAAAGGATCATTTTTATGGACCAATCTAGTCATCTCTACAGTCCTCATTAACATGCCTTTTTGCCGATTAATTATTTTAATGGATGGCAAGACAAATCCTAGTGCACGGCACAGCTCAGCTAACATGTCTCTAAGATAACAGTGTGGCTATTAACATTGCTTCTGCCATCCCTGCCTTTTATCTTTGAACAGCAACAGGTTGCTAATGATATGTGGTTATCGTTTTCACATTTTGGAACATCAAAAATGCTGACAGACTAAGGTGGCAACAGTTTGTAAGCACTCAGGTAGAACATCAAAGACCTTACTAAAGGTTTAGTACACACCAGCAGTAGCAACAGTTTTAGATCTACCCGTACCACCGGTCTAATCGCTCAGAAATCTGATACTGATGCTCATATGACATCCAAGAAATGCTTTTTTTTATTAAGTGGAAAGCAACATTACAGCCAAATGGCAAAGTATCTGCAAGTGCTTTGTTTCTATGTAACACTGAAGAGCCAAGAAACTCACAACCTTGTAACAGCTGACATTGTAGAATAACTTAATGCTGCCAACAGGTCTTGAGAGAATGCAGAATTATATGTAAATATATCAAGTAAATGTTTTTAAGTGATAGGTCTTCACCCTGTGCAAACAAGTTGCAACAGCAGTATTTATCAAAAGGGTGCCTGATGCAAAGAAGTCAGATTAATTGTTTATGCAGAGGCATTCAGTCTGCATTGCAATGAGTGCAAGCACGGAAAATAAATGTTTCTAGAAACCACCTCCTTCATCGGAACGACTGTGAATGAACTAAATAAAGCGGCAGCAATTTTAAGCATTATTTTAATACCTTCTGCCACTTGCATTGGCTGTGTTCATAATGTTTGAGTATATTTAGAGTTGATGCAAAGTAACTGTTACTGAGCCGGTGACAAGTACGACTGCTTTCTACATGAGCCTCGCACATGAGGGCATCGAACTGTGGAAAAACACAGTCTTGCCTGAGGATCCCTGGAAAGCCATCATCCCAGGGACAAAGTGATTTTTTCTTTAACTTGAAGGCAGTAGATATTGATCTCTTCTTGCAGTGTTACAGTATTTCTATCACTGTAATTAAGGTCTGATACTGTGGCAGACAATGCTTCCTGCAAGACGGGCAGGGGATCCCAAGGATTGGTCCACTTTGCTTTTCCCTGGCTATTCTTCAGAAGTTTACATCTGGCCCCATAGTTTCCAAGGTAGGGCAAATATTTCTGCTACCAGGAAAGTGGGATGTGGGGATAGTCAAAATACAGATAAAACACAAATGGAGCAGATGGATCCAAGTGAGATTCTGGACTTCGTGCAGTTACCAGGCACATGTTTTTGAGCTGTTGCAGGGTCAGTTCCACAGTAGGAACTTTGCAGGCAGGTCTGCCTGGATGGAGATTCAGACTCAGCTGTCTTGCTGGAATTCAGGTGGTTTTGTTTTTTTTTTTTTTTTTTTTGAGACATTTTAATTTCATTTATGAAAGCCTAAGTGAAAGTCTACTCTGAAACATTCTCTGCAGCTTTGAAGGTAATTAAGCAACAGGACAGTCAAGTGACTTTGCTTCCGTCATACCATGTGCCAAACAGCAATGAAGCGCAGTGACTGCCAAACGGTGGTGATACATCCTCCAGCCCTGTGTGGATCTCCATAATAAATCTTACATACCAAAACCAGACAAGGACAAAAAAGATATTGCATTTTCTTAGGGTTACAGCTGGTTGAAACTGAAAGCTGAAAAACAGGTTAATCAGCACGACTAGCCCTTCAAGGCAGACAGAAACGTTATGACCTCCTCACATGTTATCCTGCTGTCCCCAACTCTTTCCATTCAAGGATACTGGAAGAAACTGAGGAAGGCAACAATGACATCATTTCTTTGGGTCCCTTCAGTAAAGCTTTGCCACCTTCAGTGGCATACTTCTCTGGTTGTCTGCTTAACCTATAGCAAAACAAAAAACAATCTCCCCGCTCCCTCCCAATTCTCATGTTAAATATCACTGGATGGCAAAGCTCACACCAGAACTGGTGTAAGTTGGGAGATGCAATTTCTAAGCATCTTGGTGAAAAAATGAAGAGGACAAGGTCACTGTGCTTCATAACATGTACAATAACCAAAACTATCTTTTGATCTTGTAACTTGTTACATGTCAGTAACTACAAATAATGAGGAAATATGTTCAAAAGCCTCATAAAATCATTAGGGTAACCGCTTTAAATTAATCATGTCATTTTGTAATGAAGTTCATGCAAAAGTCATGCAAAAAATCCCCACCTTATTCCCAAGAAGAAAACAAAAAATAATTTCCAATTAAAGCATTTAATTATGACAGCTACCATGATGAGTAAAAAAAAAAAAAAAGAGAGAACATTGCCAATGAAGATCTGATTTGTCTATAGCATCCTAATTTGGGACCTCATTTTCCAAATACATTTAATAGCAAAAATAGCAGCGCTGATTTCATATGTTCTTTTTTGTTAGTAAAGGTAATCATGAATACAAGCATATTCAAGAGTGGAGTCTAAAGTTAGCAAATGCATGATAAAATTTAGGACCTTCTCCACCGTACAAAAAGAAGAGTGTAAAAACTTTTTACTTTCCATGGTCCTATTAAGGAGAGGTTTATGTAGGCTTTCAATTTCTTAAACGAAGTCACTATCAAAGTGCCTTTGTCGCAAAAAAGGATGAATATTTGAAGTTAGTTGAAAATACTGTAAATGTCAGTGTGAATGAAGAAAAAAAATGACTGATTACAGCAATCCTGGCATCCAAAAATTACTCAGCTCAGTGCCTATGCACAAAGACCACTATAATAAATAAAGTTAGAAGCAAAGCATAGGAAGAAGAATCATATCTCATGATATATTAGTACATGGCATATTACACACCTGTGATGCAAATACCTGCCACACATTCAATTTCCTTACCAGTCACAATAATGCTGTTAATGTCCTGTTAACTTTGGGTACCATTAAGTAATTTGTGGCTGACAGTGTTTTGGAAAGACTAATGCAATACTTGCACTTCCATCATTTACACGAGTAGCCAGGCTATCTCTTTATCATCCACAGCAGGTATTAAAGTTGTGCTGAAACAATAATGTAGAAACTATATCCCAATAAATTATCTCTACTGTATCACTGAGACAGAAATGCAAATTAAAAAAGAGATACAAAATTAAAAAATTTGTCAGAAGCACATTAAAAATGAAATCAAATCGGTGTTCTGTTTAATATTCTTGCCATGAGAAAATCTCCTGGTGGAGTCAATGAGAGATTATCTTGGGCAGGGAGTACTGAGCTGGCCTTAACACATTAAAAGATAAATCATATATAGCTGATGCAAGTCATGGGGGAAAAAAATGTTTCAGGAAATGTTTATCTTTTCCAAATCTTTCTTGAGGGCAGTGTTAAAAAAAGGTTGATGTGATTGAAGCATAATGTCATTACTTGCCAGGGGAAATACAGGATGTTAAGAGGCTGATTAACCTGCCTTCACAGTGCAAGCATGTCGGCCCTAAATTTATATCATATTAACTTTTTATCTTCTGAAGTTCTCCAACTGCAAATGCACAGGTAAACCCAAAAGGTACGTTTACTGCAGTTAAAGTGCGAGATGGGACCTGTGTGCCACATTTAAAGCCAGAGCTCATCTGAACTTTTTGCAAATCTGAGGAGGGTCAGCTCCAAGGATCTAGTTTAGATCCATGCGTAGCTAAAGGTAATTGAGGGCAAATTATGACCCCTTCAATCGGAGGAACTACAGAGCAATACTGCTTTTGTCAGTGTTGCTTGGGCTTGCACTGAATTTCTTGATGTTAAGAACAGAATTTGATCTAAAACATGCAGATTTATAATCCCCACTGTATGAACTGTGTGTGTATTTTTTTTTATCCTCCAGGATAGACCTACTGCTAAATAACTTTTTCCATGGCCTCCCCCAGCTTAGTAACTAACACTTTGATTTACAAAACAAAGTTCTCACCTTTGGTTGTTAGGAGTTTCTATTTTGGGCTCGAGCAGCACTCCTGGAATGCAGCAGAGCATGACTGGGTGCTGCACCTTCCCCCCATGCAGGGAAGAGTCTCCCAGAAGCAGCACCCGCAGGTCTGAGGAGAGCCCGACAAAGCACACGCGCTCCAGCAGAAAGCCTCAGGGGCAACGATATGCGTGCCAGCTCATGCCTCTTAAAACTGTAAGAACAGGCTGTTCCAGAGCATACATCATGAAATTCCCAACCTTGCTGACACCTCGATGCCTGTTGGAACACCAATGAACAGCATCATTACTCTTAAATTCGTTAATAAGGTTGCTTACTCTTGGGTGACTCTCCAAAGGTGTAAGCTTATTCACCTACATTACAGTGAGTTCGTAACTTCTCCCAGTGCCAGTAGAAAATAGCTTCATGCTAAAATGATATCAAATTATAGATTAAGAAATGTTACGAATGTAAGTTTATAAAGCCAAATGCTCCAAAGCTGAGAAATAACAGAATTAGCATTGCCTTATTATTCACATTAATTTTTTCCACAGGATGTACTGTGCTCATGTTAAGAGCTGAAATTATACCTCTTGCTCTCTCCCTGCCTCCCCCTCAATTAACAAGAAGAGACGAGTTTTAAAGACTCATTTCTCAGAGACTTTTATAGGCCCTCAACTGTCTTGCAGCTGATACGTTTCATACTTGTTAACTAATTATTTTACAACATCCAAGCGAGATGAATTGGCTTTAATGCCACAGCAGCTGATGTGGAAGCACGGAGCCCACAGTCGGTTCTGACTGATGGATGAACGAAGCAGAGATTTTGCAAGAAAAGGAAAAGCATGTGACATGTAATTGAAAGCTCTATTGTACTGTGAGAGTATGACTCTTGAGGCAGGTGACTTTTAGATCATGGAGCATGTCTCCATTGAGAATTTTTTTTTTTTTACTTCTGCCAGTCCACTCCAAGACAGTTGTCAGTGTCCCTGCAGGCTTCTCTGCCCCATTGGACTTGCAGGATTTTACTACACCCATTTGTACATAGCTGCTTGGTCACACCAGCAGGTTGCCTTTTAGACTTCTCCACTGTGGAGCCCCCAGGATCTGCCACGGAGAGGGAATTTCACAATCAAATCTGATCCTCTTCATAGGGATCACCCAGAACAGAACAGCAGGGCCAGAGGATGATTTGCTGATTATATCACTAGTCTGAAAGATGGGTGGTTTTGGTTCAGTTTCCTTCTCTATTACAGATTTCTGCATGATTTGTGGCAAATGTCCAAAGCCATAACCTGTCGAAGGACACAAGCACATAAAGGAAGACAAGAATAAAATTTAGGCACTCGTGTACAGAAGTACGGCTCCTCAGGTCACATATGTACCTACAATATCCACAGTAAAACTTCCTCAACATTTATAGCCCAGCACCATCACCATCCTCTGAGAGTTCAGTGCCTAGCTCTAATATTATACCTAAGTATGACTGGCATTGCCTTTAACAGTGAACATTCATCAACAGCTCCTGTCGCTTTAAGGCACCAAATACTATCAGTATTCAGCTAGAGAACTGTGATTCTGCCTCCTTCCTTTCCCAGCCCCATACTTTGTATGCTTTCTGCAATGCTGACAAAGATTTAGCTACAGAAGGGGAATGTCCTTGTGCCCAGGACTGTGACAGCCAGTGACAAAAGCATCTTTCTAGAAAGCAGATGGTTTGGACCCTTATACTTTCATTCAGAAGAGGACAGAGAAACTGAATTTCTTACAGCTTGGCCAAGTCCTCTAATCACTAATGTGCTCTTTTATCTTGCTCACATCTCTCCCTTCATAAAAGTAAAATTTAAAAAAGCCCAGTATCACTTCCATTTTTAAAAGGAACTACGTAGGCATGGAACAAGGTCAGGGGAGTCTACACATTATTTTGGCCCAGTCAATCAAGTGCCAACTTAAATACCTCAATACTGTCCTTACATTCACTTGCATCAATGAATAATCTTCAGTGTATTGGAAAAAACTTTTCCACATGGGCCAGTGAATGTAAGAAAACTCTATAACCACATACAAAATGTGTGGTTTCAATAAAATATTTTTAAAGTAAATCTAGAGAAACAGAAGTGGTGTAATCTATATGCTACAGTGAGCATATATGTTACTTGATTATGAAACCCTTTACACCATTTGCTGTAACAAAGGTTCCAAAATTGGAGTGCACCCATGGGACCACTGTTTACAAGATTCATTCAGAGATGCATCAACAGTTCAAGCCCACTAGGTACAGGAGAACATTGTAGAACATTCACAGTTCATAAATCCAAATATAACAACTGCCAAACCCTATAATATCTTGCTTTCAGAAGAACAATTCACCCCTTTATTCATCAAACAGCAATTTTCTTAACTGCAGCAATTCTGCATGTGATGAGAAATACAGGTGAAAATTAGCCCAATAGTTTCTCAGGAAAAGTAATTCAAAGAAACCCCCTAAACTTACTGGTGCATCTTTTTCAATATTAATGTATGATTTAAATACTTAAATATACTTGCATTTCTTCAGAAAAATTGGATACCTGTGCTCTTATACTTGCACAGGTCTTTCTCTCCCAGGATTAGTCTCACTGTAGTTTGCAGGATTTACCATGACTACTTATAATCACTGGTTGAAAAATTGACAGGCAAGGTATTTTTCCCAAGAGAAGTACTTTGTAGGGCTTAAGAAATAGGTATCTTGGTAATCGAATTCAGAAAGGGAATGCACATACATGTAAAGAAAGGTTATTGTTAGCTGAAGTGTGACAGATCTAGTCCGTATTAATCTATAGTGACTTGATGAAAATCCATGACTTCACTAAATTTTGGACTGACTCCTAACAATTGCAGATCCCAGCCAAATATAACAAGCTCTTACTACGGTGATTTTCAGATTGACCCATTTGGGATAATACGCTCCATAGAAATCTGAACTGTAAAACTTATGAGTTCTTTCTAGCTTAAACAGCTCCAAAGAACTAGACCAATTGCAATTCGAACTCTGGTTTCCATAAGCCTTTATGGTATCTCGAAGTATCATAATAAATCCTCAATTTTTTAATTATTGTACATTAAGAACCCTAAGTCTCCTTTAGAAAAAAACTTCAGTCCAGCAAACCCAAATAATAAAGTCTATTTCAAAAGGAGATTTGTTCTTTTCTTTTTGTTTTGCTTTCTTTGTGTGAAAATATTGTTCTTTTCTGAACCACCAGTTCTGCTTGAGTCTGGTGACTTGGGATTTCAAACATAAATTACAAGTTACAGCCTAAGCCTGTATCAGCTTACTTTAGGGGAGTTTGGAGGGGTTAAATAATGATAAATGCATGATAAAATATGAGGATTATAAATAATTTCTGTTTTATGAGCATCAGTACTATGGCCGAATTCCACTCTTTTAAAGCAAGATAAATGCTTTTTACTTATTTTCATTCATTATTAAGAAAACCATGATTTTGCTTATACGGAAAGCAGAGCAGAGTTCATGTCCTCCTCATGCTTGGTTTATATCTCTCCCCATTTAATTTTTATTGCATTCAATCTTCTGGTTTCAGCTTGAGCAGGCTGTGCACTGGACTCTAACAATTAAGGAAGTCTCCAACAGCTAGATTAGGTATCTAAAGCTTCATATTCTTTTTTTTTCTACTTATCCCCTATAAATTGGGGTGACTAACAGAAACAATTAAAGAAAGTTAGATTTAAAAAAAAGTATTTCAAAACTAATTGCATTTCAATAAATTCACAATAAGTTCTGCTAGTTCTAACTTATAGCTATAACTTATTCAACTATTTAAAATCAAGAAATATTCACACAAGTTTTCTCTAAATTTTGAGGAAAGTCTAGTTGAAGTCCTGGCGAAATATCTCTATCAGTTTGTTGAAGTCTTAAAGCAGGTTTTGACACTACTATCCTTTTCCATTGTATAAGAATACTTTTTTTTTTTGTCTCAGTTTATTTCACTAGTTCCAATTAGTAATTAGTTCATCCAGAGCTGAAAAAAAAATCAAACAGGAATTGAAAAATGGAAGAGATTATTCTCTTCTTTCTGTCTGTATATAACAATACAGTGTAAGAGGAAGAGATCTATCATCTCTAAAATTACGAAGGATAAGGATGCATGTAAGTGATTCAATTTTCTAATTAAATACAATATTCCCTTTGTTTAATAATTGAATTTAGATGAATTTATATTGTTTTCTTATATATCTAGCCTACTTAGGGTAATTTATTTCAGTAGCATCAACAAGATTAATTCCCAGATCTTTTATCCATTGGAATTATAATTTCTACACAAATGAGGATACAATCATTATCCAACCAATAATAAATGCAAATGTAAAAAAATCCATACAAGTGTCTAAATAATAGATACAAGGTATAGTGTGCCCTACATATAAGCAAACTTAAGACAAAGTTATAGCAGCCTTAAAGATGTTCTGCTTGCTTATTAATATTATTCAAATTACTTCTTTAGTATTTTGGTTTAAATCAGCTCAATTTGGCTCGCAGAAACATTTTTTTTTTCCTGTGACTTGAAGCTTTGGTCTAATCTTTAGGTAAAAATGTTTAATTTCATAAAATTTTCCTTTTTAGAAAAAACAAGTATTGGGTTATCTTGGATGAGCTTGATGAGCACAACCAGAACATTTGTTTGGTTTACCTTTCCTTGGATCTCTTCACTCCATGAAAAAAAATGCAAACTACCACGTGTTTTCAACCTCTGTACTCATTGAATAGATCCATTTATTTATCCAGACTGCACCTCTGTCTGTATCGTTTTATGGCAAGCTTGAATTTGATTTGGAGCTGCTCATTTTTGGAAGTCTCTTAGTATGATGCCTTGAGAAAGCAGAAGTTTTCTGAAGTGGTGACCATGTATAGAAAAGGGTGCTTTCTTCTAAGACTGAATTGAAAGCTGCAGAGAATAAGAACAGATACATTATCTTTGAACTGTCTTTGGTCTTTCTAGGCTTTATTGCAAGCCTCTCATAGCATGTCTCCATTCGTAGACTGGGCTAGGGAATTCTCTCAGTGTGCCAAGCTCTTGATTTTGCTTCTGCTCCTGTTGCAATAATTGCCATTTTTACCTCCTTAACCTCATTAGCTATCCGACCTTAACTATGCTGTACAGGCTTTGTTATTGAGTATGTGGTACACCAAATTCAGGGTTTGGTTCATACAAGTTCAGTAATACTCTTTTAATATAAATTTTATATGACTATGATTTTTCCCACTTTAAGGAATGCATTTCTCAACTTACATTATATGCAGAGCTTTACAGGATACCAGAGTATCCAACTCGGTTCCTGAATTTACTTATTCACTTATGTTCAAATAGATGTTATCTCAGTTCTGTCAGCCCAATTCCCTTTACTCCTCTGACTTTTGGGTAAATACCCATTTAATGGTAACCTCACAACATTTTAAAATCTTTGCAGAGCTCTAGATTATTTAATTTTTATCTCTCTAATATCAGTAGATAAATCAATAGACTGAATATTCCAGGTTTTATCCTACATCTAAATCTGTTTATAGGCCCTAAGTGATTTTTAATTTTTCCTTCCTCATTGTCAGTGGGAACTTTATTTGGCAGTATATTTAGATACAGTTTTAGCCTTTTTACGAGCTGGCGCTTTCTAACATGACCCTTGGAGAATACATAATCATACAGCATTATAATAATTTTTATAAAGCTTGTGGTTTTTCTTATTGCTTCAGTAATAATTTTGCTAATGTAGTTTGAATATTTTTTATCAGCATAAAAACATAAGTTTTAATATTACCTGTTATTATAGTCCATACTAGTTTTTATAAAAGGTTGTTCTTGGATTCCTAGGAGTAGTATTCACTTTTAATGTCAGCATAGAGACAATACTTACTGTTACACATCCCTGGAGAGTTCTGCAATGCCAGTTTGAATTCATTGCTATCAGACCATTCAGCTGACTAGAAGATCACCTAATCCCATGCCTGTTACTCACAAATGTAGACCTGTTAACATAAATAGGACAACACAGAAGAATAATTGATTGCAAGGGTTTTTTTGTTTTTATATCTTAGATGATGTTATCCAGTTCAGTTCTGCATTTTGATACACAAAACATGAGAGCTGGTTACATTATTGTGAAGAAACTGTTTAATTACCACAGATTTCTGGGAAAGGTGATGTTGCCTGAAGATACGGGGAGCTGGACAAGACAATCCAATCTGATGTCCCTACCAACCTGAGTTATTCTGTGATAAAAATGTCCCTATAGCACTTGGTGAAAACAGATGTCCCATCCCAGTGAGCTGATATTTTAAAAATTGATTTGGAATTTCTTTCCTGCTAGTGCTGTCATTGTGAAGAAATCATTCAGCCTTCTTGATTAGACTTGCTAACAGCCTTGTTGCACAGGCTATTTCTTCTACAGTGGACATGGAAAAGACTGATGTTTAAATTCAACTTTTTCTCCTCTCTAAGGCTGTATCACTATTTTCTCAGTAGCAGCTTTTCCTAATGCCTCACCAGATGGTTTCCTGACTCCACACGGATACACAGGTAGTAGAGGTAAGTGCTTTTGACATGGCAGATCCTCGAGGGGAAGGAAAGCTATTGATGGGAGGAAGAGCTTAAAACAGGATTTCACCTGCAAGCTGTGGAAGGCAAAAGAGATGTCTTGGGGGCTAAACAACATCAAAAGTTGAGAGCAGACCCCAGAGGGTGACAGAAAGAGTTAGGGTTTAGAATTTTTACTTCCTTTGTCAATGACTCAATGAAATTTGAGTAATATTTACAAATACATACACTTTCCTCCCATAAGAAAAGAAAAAGCTGTTTGGCTCAGTAGAACTGTTACAGAGTTAGTTGGACAAATTCCCACGTCCTGGGCTAATTACACAGAGATGCACAAGTCTCTCCTTCCAGGTGCCTTAGCCCTGCCTAGTAGGAAGCGTCACTCTCAAAAACATATGAACAATTGCTGTAGTAAATTTGTCAGTTATGAAAGTCAATATCTGGCTGTTTAAAAGAGAAATGCTTTCAAAAAGCAAGATATGTTTTTTTCCTCATATTTAAAGAAGATATTTACAATAACTTAACATTTGTTCAAATGGTGAAAATCCCTTTTAATTATATACGAAAAGCTTCATAGCTACAATAGTTTTATGAGTCATTTATTGTAAAAGATTGAGGTTTTTAAGAGGATCCAGCTGTAACTTGCCCTGAGCACTGTACAAATTCTTTAGTAAGTACTGATGACTTTTTTGTGTCTGCATGATTGAAAAAAATACCCAGTAATTTTGTTTATCAATGCAAAAACTTGTTTAAACATATTCAGAACTGTGTTTCTGTTTTTAGTGAACATAATCTGTCTGTTCCTCTTATTAAGAATGCTTTCATACAAATGATGAAAATTATGAAACCTTATGCCTCAGATTCACACAGAAGTTGAGAAAATGTCATGGTGGTAAGTTCTGATGTTTTCTGAAGTAGGAAGACTACAGAATATCTGTACAGTGTTTTGGCTTGGAGAGATTAAGTACTTTTAAAGTATAGCACACAGTGTTGTTCTTTCACCCAGAAAAGAGAAGTAAAATAGAGGGGTTTTGGCAAATTAATTATCCTAATTTCCACACAAATCATCCAAGTAAACCGAGTCTGACCTCTCCATTCCAAACTTTCTGGGAGCCACCATTTGGCACCACTGCATGTTTGCACTTTCCAATTATCTGAAGGAAAAGATAAAGTAAGGTTGAGGAAAAAAGATCTTGGAAAAAAAAACAAAACAGCTGTAAGGGTGTTTGGTTTGAACGTTAAGAATATATTCAGTAAAATCTGTTCTGCCTTAGTGGGTTACTTACTGTCCCTTGATCAATTTATTTCTAGATTCAGAGGTGTTGCCTGAATGTTCTACCTGTGCAAACCAACAAAATGCAACAAGGTGCTAAATGCCTCTGAAGTCTTGTGCTGGGTCTGCTGCCTTCACCAAAGTGATGTGCCTGCTACGTGTTCCTGGAATAACAGTTTCCCTTTTGAGTTGCTGACCTAAAAATGACAAGTGCTGCCAGAATTGCATCATTCTCTGTCAAGATTAAGGGAGAAACAAAGGAAAGCCCCTCTTGAAATTCCTCTGACATTTTTACCTACGCCACCTCACAGATCCCAAAGGAGACTTGAGGCTGTAACTCAACACATGATTTTGCATAATTGGACGCATCTTAAATTGCAGTCTTCTAGTGTTGCTAACCCTGGAGTCTGACCTTGGCTTTAATTTTTAAAAGTTTACTTTGCTGAAGCTTCTCCTTCTCAACTTCAGTGATATTCAAAACAATGACAAAGCAGCTAATAACTACAAAGTGGGCAAATAAAAGAGCACTCATCAAACTTTTTTTGTACTCGGATACCATTTTAAACACAAGCGATATTAGGAACAGAGCATGATTTAAATGTGCTTTGACATGGGAGATGATACCGGGGAAGATAAATGTTTTAAATCAAACTCTATTTAAGATAAGCGCGGCATACAAAGTAGCTACTTGACTCTTGAATTTAAAAGTGCAGTTATTCAGATACATACTTAAATATACAGAACTGTATCTGGAAATATGTTCAATGAGCAATTATATTAGTAAAGAAAATGCAACGTGCTCAGGCACTATGCCATTTTATTTATTATTATTATTCTTCAACTAATTTTTACAACTTGCCAAAGTGCACGCTCTATACTGATTTGAAGCCAAATTGAATGTACAGGTGCACCAACATGTGAGAAAGTATTTCAATAGCTGAAGAAAAAAGCTTATATTCAGAACTAAAGCTGTGCAAATCAATGCCTTCAGCTGCTTAGCTGTGTGCCAGAGGAAGAAAAAGCCTCAGACAGGAACAGACTGATGCTACTGCCATCTCACAAAAATCCCGTGTGACTTTACCATCAGACAAGTCAAAATATTTTGTACCTAGAGACCACGATTTATACTCAGCCCTAAATTTTCCTCTGTGTCGTCAAAGCTAATTGCTACTTTGAAAACAGATGTGGGAAGGGTCCGCTGCCTTGGATCTAAGATAGTCATTAAAACCCATACAAAGTGGGAATAGCTGTTAATACTGGAATTTAGTGGCATTTTAAGATCATTTTGACCTAGTATAATGCCAAAATTTGGCATGGATGTCAAAGTTTGAAAAAAATAATTGCACTTATTAAGAATTCAACAACTTTCTACTTAGTGAGAGTCTAGACAAAAAAAAAAAAAAGGAAAAAAGTTTTAAACAGGAGTGAGCCTCCTGAGTTTTGCTGCTCATGAGAAGTGGTCTGAGAACAAGAGATTCATGTTTTTTAGCAGATATGCTGCCAGCTTTTCTCACAGGCAGCAACAGACAATGTAAACTCCAAGGCTCTATCTAAAATAAACACATTTTATACCTGTGGGAAGCAGCAAGGTTCAGTTTTCCAATGGTCTAAATAATTAATATCCAGCAGTTGAGAGGTACAAGCTGATATAATATACAGTGGTGCCATTGGGTACTGTAGCAAAAGGATAACAATAATCCAAATGTCATGCTGAGATCTGCTATTGTGCAAACTGCAAGGGCTACAACCAGCTCGCTCAAAGGTTTTCAGACACTGACTCAGCTGTCCAACTACCAGTCCTAGGTTCGGAAAAAGATGAAATCCTGGAAATTTTATATTGTGATGATCTAACCCCTCAGCATCTTTTAAAGTGCTCTAATGAGAAAGCATTGCCTTCTAAAATACTTCAGAAAAAGCATTACTTTGTATTTGGGATTGCTGTTAGAGGTTATTTCAACTGGCCAGTATTAATGTCAGTAACTCTTCCCAAACTGGAATGACAGCTACTTCGTACAGGGATTTATTGAAGGAAGGATGTTTCCCAGAACATTGCAAAAAGCCCGAAGACCACCATTTCACAGAAAGGTTTTAACTGTAAAAAGAACTCTACTAGCCTGATATGTCCCTGTTATAACTGCATCACTCTTTGTTTATGTGTCAATCTTTGAACAAAGCATTGACTCCATTAGCCTTTAGTCAGACTAAAATCCATAATTTTTCTTTCAATGGCAAATCACAGGAAGAATCAAATAAAGCAGTAAAAGATTTGATATTTTTTGTATCTGCTAATTGTCCCTTGGGTAATAAATAAATACATAATTCAGGGCCTTGTAATTCAAGCAATTTACTTTGGGGGAAAATTTATGTATTCCAGGCACTACGAAAATCTGAGAAATCTGTTACTATTTGTGTTCACAGCATCTAATGCACTCCTGAAGTGCGATGCCTACTGTAGCTAGTCAGTTACTGCCTCCTGTAAGGAAGCAGTTATTGCTTCTCATGCCTACCACAGGAAAACTCAACAAGCTCATTCTTCACCTTTTATATTCTGAGAGAGATGCTGTTCCCTTCTACAGCTACCTTATATATTAGCATTTGATCAGTCTTCAATACAAGAACTATCTAAAAATCATCATACTTCCTCTCCTTCTAAAATTAACATTTCCCTTTTATAACTAAATGCACAACTGCCCATTGCTAAAGACCATCATTGCTGAATGGTTTTCTTCTGCTGTTTCTGAACACCTTAAAATCTTGGTACTTTGAGCGATACTGCGATTGTGAAAGAGGCTTAGCTTTTTCACAGAAGAATCCTCTTTTCTCCAATGCCAGCCTTTTTTAACACACACACACACACTCAAACGCAAAGCACAGCTATCCATGCAGTTACAGCAGTTGTCTTCTGCAAGTCTGCATATTTCTTAGACACAGGGAAAATGTGGTCGTTCAGGTGAACTGGCTGAAACTAAAAAATAGAAGCTGAATGTCTTCATCTTTTTAAGTTAGAGGAGGAAGACACTGAAGGTATTTAACAGAACACATCTCCAAACTGGGCAACATTTCAAACAAGTTAATGATGTTCCACATGACATTATCAACAAATGTTACCTTTTATTTTGAATGCTCTTTGGCTAACACACTTCTGTGTAGTAAGCCCAAAGAGACGAAGAACACGCTGACCAACCCATCCTGATTGATATAATTTGGAAATTCATCTGCTAATTTGCTTCCTTTTCCCTAAGACTAAAGTGACTGTCTAGTCTTAGGAGGACACCCCCCCCACATGTATTCAAGAAATCTGTTCTCACCTTGACATTTATTTCACTGTTTTGCTCTATTTAGACCGTGGCTTTGAGTCATCCTTCCAAAGTTCAAGATAGTTTTCCAATGAGCCCTTCAGAAACTTGCTTTGATCCCAGTTTTGGCAGTCAGCTCTTGTTACATATTTCATTTGTTACTTTAGACATAAGTCCCCATCCAAAACAGTCCAAGAGCAAAGAAGAGGAACAGCCTCCAAATATGGTGAGAGCTAAGCTGGTTTCTGGAGTAGTTTAGCACATCGGCATGCGTAAGAATGAAGAGAACTGGAACAAGTTTTAAATAATGCTCTAAATAGACTGTGGTGAAATGTTCAGAACTCAAAACTACACAGAATATCCTGAAACAGATCAAAGAATAGCTAAGACCCCATTAGTAAATATAACTGTCGTGATCAACTCCAGCAATAAGATGCTGCTTCAACTCTCTGAAATGTCTGATGAAACAAAGGTTAAGCACAAGTCCTTAACTTAGTATTTCGTTTATGAAGAGCTAGTAAAGTTTATACTGTCAAACATGAAGGATGAATTTTTTTCCAAAGCAATTACACTGGACCATTATAATAAAAATAATTACCAGAAAAAATACTCTTCAGATCACACAATTCTTCTGCTTTTAATTACAATTATTTTATTTCTCCCACTACTGTTGGATGCTCCTTTCATTTAGTCTCTAAACTTAAAATTCACACTATTTCACAATATTGTGTGTGTGGATTATGAGGAGGCCAATTACAAGAGGGTCTCAGAATGGCAGTAATGTTAATCAAGTGACTATTACATGTATTACAGCCAACAATAATCTGGCCATCCACAATATAGAAATAGTTACTTATACAAATTTTTAAATGTGAAAATATAAGAAAATAGTAAGTCTTCTATATCTGATCCTGGAAACACATAAACCTGGTACTCACACTCAATATACTGCACACACACTGAAAAAACAAAGACATCCCACAAAGCATCAACAATTTTTTCCTTGGTCCATAAGAGCAGTACCTAGCACCTGTTGTAAACTGATTCCTATTCTCTTGTCCTCCAGTTTCTAAAGAAATAAAGCAAATTTGATGCTAGCCTGTTGGATAAAGGAGTGCCTGGGGCTACATGCCCAAGTATAGCTGCACTGCAGTTCAACACAAAAGTTTGTACAATTTTTATGAAAACCTTAATTCTCCCAGAACTCGTTTTTAACTTCTACAATACACAAAAGAATACATCAGATACTTTGGCTCTGTATGCTTTGGAAAAGAATAATTTGGAAACTCACAATATTACCTTACAATTTAAAATATGGAACTGTGGTAGCTTTTGAATCATAACTATAAAATATTGGAGTACATATCTGTAAAGGAATTAAAACTATAAATAGCATGAACACTTTAAATTGTTTCTTGTTATACACATTTATTGATATAGTTTAAAATAGCACATAAAAACTCCTTAAAAAGTGTACTGAAAAATGCTTATCCAAATGCAATTGCTATGCATGACTTTTAAGAAAACCTGACGTTTTGCATTTTGCACCTCAGTGTTCCTTATCTACAGCTAGCAAAATATAAGCACATTTAAGATATTAATTATAACCTAATTAAATTAGCAGCTTTAATGGGAAAAACATTTTACTAGGAAATATTAGCTGGAGAGTCAGCAGCTGCTTTTAAAGGATGCCAGTAAGCTGCCATCATTTTGAAGAGCTCTGGCCTCAAAGAGGCATACCTCCTTTATGCATTGTAGAAGTCCTTGGCAAATTACATAATATTCATTAAATTTAAATGGAGATCCTTGATGTCTCCTGTAAAGATGTCCCAGGGAGTCAATTTTCAAGGAATTCATAATGTAAGCAGCAAGTTATCGGAGAAGGAGACATTCATCACCTAAGAAGGCCTCAAATGAATCATTTAGAGAAGGAGGTGATATGACACATTTTGCTGGTTCATTTGTTAGACTCCACAAGACCCTAAGTCAGACACCTACTTTGACTAACAACAGAGGCAATCTGGCCAGCCACGTGCTGCATATGCCAAATTTCCTCAGACATTTCCTAACTTCCCTAGGAAAGTGGTTTGTTTAATCCCTAAAGTTCATGCCAGTGTCAGAAGGACTAAAAAAGCAGAGGTGATAGCTGGCTTCTGCCTGAGACTTGCCTTGCACCCAACACCTTGGGAACTACGTCCCACTTTTGGGGGGAGGGGGTTCACCCTGACACCGATCTTACGAGTGGAAGGATGCTGTGTTAACAATTCCTGTTACAAAAAGAACCTGGCACATGCTAGGCAAACAGATCCTTTAAAATCCAAGTCTTAGTCCTACTAACTTTTTGTTGTCAGATTTTTTGCATCCCAATAGTGGAATCTCCTCAATCTTGCTTCTACTCATTCCCTCTGTGTCACACAGCAGATATTGTTAAGGCTGAAACAAAAGGCCATCCCATGAAGTTTTCCCCCTTTTTAATATACGGTTTCATTTAAAAGTTGTGTGTCCCTAAAACCTTTTTAAACTGCTTGCTTTTAAAGTATAAACATGTCCGTTAGCCATGGAGGGTATTTTTCTATCCTAAATCATCATCCATTTATCAAAGACTGATCTACATTGCTAAACGCTGTAAAAACACAAAAATACATTGCAATAACCTCCATGTAATAGCCACTGGCTTCCAGCATTGAATATGCTCATATTTATAAAAACATTACACGGCCAATGCCACACGGTTTTCAAAATGGGCTGTACTTAGTATAGTAGCCTTCTATCATTACTCAGTAAGTAGTACAGACAAGAAAAAACAGCTTCCTTTAGCAGATAGTCTTATTTGTATCTCTCATAAAATGGCACTATTACAAAATAATCCAAGAAAAAAATCCAACATTTATTAATACAGAATAAAAGATGGGATTTGGTTTTCAGCATCATTATTTATAACTTTACTAATGTGCCCAGTGTTACACAAAAGGGCAACATATGCCAAGTGAGCTGCAGAGTTTGCACAACACTCCCATAAAAACAAATTAAATATGGAAATGAAATCTTGCTTTTTACTCTCTATGATCCCATAAAGAATTAACTTTAATAAATCTGACTGGAGAGAGAATTGTCCTTAATGATCCTTCTAGTTTACTTCTAAATATTTCAATAGCTCTAACTGCTAAACTATATTTAAAATATCCTTGAAACCCTTTATTAGGGGGTTGAGGTGTTAAATAATGAAAACTCAGAAAACCCCTCCATGCTGGGGAAACTGGAAGCTATTTAACCAAGCTGGGCTCTTACACTGACAATAGAATTACGGTTGGTATCAACTAACAAACATTATGCCTCTGAGGTAGGGAAATTGCACTGGCTCCATTTTCAAATGGGCATAGGAACTGAGATTAGTTACCAGATGTGAATTACAGATGGAAACTGGTATTTAATATGCAGCTTTCAGAAACCTGCCTTTCTCCTCTGTCCTCATTCCTCATCTACTCACCCATCAGAACAGTTGCAAAGTCAGTGAGACATGGGGTGAAACAGCTGAAGGAAATCTGTATAATAAACCGTGTTTAAGCACATGCACTTCTCCAAAATTGACTACGATTTCCTCTAACCACCACATTTCAGGGATACCTCAAGGAGAGGAACACTTTCCAAACTTCCTAAATCCATAGTTGAATGATGAAGGACCTAGTCATGGAGCAAGTTAACTGCAAGGAAAGGAAACACATCCCAGTGAAATTCAAGACTCCAAGTAACGGGGTGAACTACTCACAATGTTGTTGTCCTGAGCCAGGACCACTCTTCATATCCCCTTAGCATCCAGAAAAATCTACTATTGTCAGGGCACAGACTTTGCGGTCATGATGCTCCAAGGAAAAGACAAGGCAAAAGCATTTTTTTTCTGAGAAAAGCATGTTGAAAAACTTGTGGGAGCATTTAAAAAACCCCACCTATGGGGCAGGGACGTGGGGAGAATGCTCCCATTTTCTGTCATTGTGGCTGAGTTTTATTCTGTTAAGCATGAAGAGAAAGATGTATCGTGTTTGCCGTATCAAAATTTGCAGTGTTTGTCCTCATGCTAAATGCAGTTCTGGCTTACAGCGTCAAATACTCCCAGTAATATTTACAGAACCACAGAATCAGAGGAATGGTACATTTAAAGGGACTGCAGCTGTCATATAAAAAAAAAAAAAAAGACATACACATTAGCACATTTAAAAACATGCCATTTTTTTCCCTAATTATAAGTTTTGGACACTACTGAAGAGACTTCCCTTCTCTTTGGACCCTACTGAAGAGGTTACCCTGCAAACAGCTGGGATATTAATTTGGAGTTGTCCTTAAGGAAACACACCTCTCTGGTCTGAGAGTCTTACCAGCACGTTTCTCACAAACACATACTTAAGCGGAGCTTAGGAGTTACATGCTTTGCATAACACAGATTAATATCACAATTCAAGAAATATTGTGGTAGTGCATTGTGGTGCTTTATTAGTGTTAGACATGCAATATTTATTTAATGAACAGAAATTAAAATATTAAGATAACATTTTAATCAAATTAAGGAATTGAAGTTGCAATAATGAAACAAAAATAAAGTTTTTCATGCATTCTAAGTTTAGTTCTCACATGTGCATATAGTTGTGATTCCGTACCATTATTAAATGTAGACAAACTACCATTGATTGCACGAGACGAAATCAACCCTTAAGTTATAAGTAATGTTCATATCTTTTACAGACTTCCTATATAACCTGGATCTTCAGCTTTTTATAGTACATTGTAATACAAGACATCTGGAAGCTTCTAAGATGAATAGGAATGGCTCTACTATTTGTAACATACAGTGGCTTCTTCAATGTACAAATTATGAAAGATAAAGCAAATGCCCGCCATGCTTTAGGAGACAATGACTTTTTCAACAGAAACAAATCTCAAAACCCTTCATAAACAGAGTAAAGTGCTACCTACTGCATATTAAATACTTCCAGTGACTGTATCTGCATTTAGAAGTTGTAAATCCCTGAAAATAGGGTTTCATACTGAAAGCGCTGACAGACCTTTAAATCTAGCATCAGCAACACAGCAGCGCTATAATCCTTCACCACGTACTTCAAAGAGAGGAAGTTAGTCAACATGCTTTAAATATCAACATTTTAAAAGCCCACAGCTAACGCCTCTATCATATCTACAACAGTAATGGATACATAAAGAGCAAAAAAGCATGAACTTACTTTACATACTTCATGTAGGACAATAATTTTTCTTTAAAGCTGGAAGTGTAAATAAACCTCCAGTGCAGCAGTAAACATATTAAAACAGCAGTTCTGTTTGTTTTAAGATGCATCTAAGAAAGGGCATCCTGTACAGAAATGCAGACTAGTACCCAATGAGCACGAGTTTCATCAGGTCCCCAAATCATGAAACCTTTCTAAATGCAAGGCAACATTTTCACAGCTGGAAAATTACAAATAGTTCTTGATACAGAGCCAACAGCAATAAATGTAGTTATGTATAATCTAGGGAGAATGCTACATTCATTAGTAGGTGGAAAACCGAGCTAAACGTAAAATACAGCAGCAAGAGGTAACATATATAAATATTAAACATCCTTCTTGAATGGCAGAAAGTTTAAATTTGTTACTTACAACATTAAAGCATGGCCTTCATATTTGTTCTTTATAGTAAGTAAAGTACATGGCTATGAGCAGAGCTGTTTCAGAGGATAGTTTCAAAGTATAGTGTGTGCATGGATGAACTCTTACGCTAATTTTTGAGAGGAAAAAAATCAAAATAATGTAGACATGTCAAAAATTTTCATCCCTACTTTTTAAAGGGCAAGAAAGACTGACCATAAGTAGCAAGTTATTATGTTTTAAAAATTATTTGCAAGAAAGTTTACAGTTTTATCCGATGGGAGAAACAGAACTGTCTTTGTTTTCAATATATAAATTACTCCATATGAAGTGTTTTCATTTGAAAACTGTGTGGTTCAAAAAATACACATGGGGTGAAGATGCTTTTCAAAAATAATCTCAAAATATAGAAAAATGTTTCTTTCCAAGCAGAAAGTGATGTGCATGTAATCTTCCCAGAATTGCTCCAAAAGCAGCCTACATCTTTAGCTATTGGAACTCTGTAAAAATATTTTCATAGTTGTAAGTGTCCCATTCTGCCTCTCGTAGTAACTTTACCTTTTCCTAAAATGCACTCTCCCCTCTTCTTAACAAACTCATAGAAACAAAAGGTGCTTTTATTCACTTACAGATCAGATAAAGACTAGATAGCACATTCAAAGCTTCACTAAATTTCTTCACTAATGCACAAAAATTGATCTTTTCGCTACCTTTAATCTGCTTATCGTTCTTGGTATGCAAATATGTCAAATGATCTGCTTTTAGTCAATTATGCAGTTTGATATTCTACATTTACATTCTAAAAGAAGTTATTTCAGAGGTGCTAAATATAGTAGAGTTTCATTTTAATAATTATAAGTTGGCTTGCAAGTGAAAAGGCATTGGAGCATATTCTCTGGTTAGTTTACTCGTTAAACCCCATTGGTGTGTATGATTTCATCCTTGTAGATACTACAGATGGTCTCATACCAGTTAGTTTGAAAATGACTGTGGAATTCAAAACAATTGCACAACACTTCCCCATTAACAATATGAGAAAACCGCTTGCTTCGGCCAAACATTTGAGAATGTTTAAGAACTTTTATGGAAATACTGAGTAACTGAAATACATCTTGGTGTAATTAGGAAATTAAAACCTAATTGAGTGCAAAACCTAACTTCCAACAGTAAACGTACCATAACTTAGTACATAACCTTTGGCACTTTGAATATATTACAACAAATTTACAGTCATTTAGATCTTAAGTGGGTCAAAAGAACATTCATGTGGTTTATGAGGTACCAAACTTGATAAATCCTTAGGTTGTCAAAAGAGAGACTACCTGATGAAGTGGGCCCGCTTCTGTGCTACAAACGTCTAAATGCAGAGCACTACTATTAGGTAGGGCTTGAATCACTCAGGCTCCATCCAGGCACAATGATCTAGGTAACGGATCCCAATGATGGGTTGGGAACACTCAAACTGCATACATTTTAGGGACATAGCGCTAGGGAGATGGGAGGTAGTTGCTAAAAAAAAAAAACAAAAAAAAAAAACAAAAAAAACCCAAACACGAAGAAAGGAAGAAAGAAAGAAGAAGAAAAAGCCAAAAAATAACTAAATGAAATCCGAGAACAATTGTGAAAGTATTTTTTTCTAACAAGAATAATTCTGTGCTGTCATACAATAGTAACATTGTCAGAAGCATTCAGATAGTAGGACTTTTTCAACTTTTCCACGTCATTATTCAAGTTATTACTGATTTTTGCAGTTTTACAAATGAAAACATATTTAGATCTTTTACAAGAACAACAAAAATATTGGAATTTAATTTCAAGCTTTTTTGCCTCCTCAGCAACAGCCATTACATGGTGCTGTACGAAAAAAAAAAAAAAAGATCACGTACAGAAAAAGAAGAGAAGGAGGAGAAGACAGTCAGTTTTCTTAAATCCAAATTTGAACTATTTTCTGTACTTTTTTTTAATATCATCTTACTGTTTCACAGCAACAGACAATCCAACTGAGACTCTTATGGAGGAAATTAAAATTAAAATCTATTTATGTTAATCTGTGAGGATTCTTCTCCTACAGTATTTTCCCATTTATGTTCATCACTATATTTTGCCAATTTATTGAACAGCAGATACCTTTTTCATATGTCATTTTACAAACAATTATTAAAGGATCAGGAAGACATTTACTACATTCTTCTTTCATTTGCCTCACTGAAAATTGACTTTTAGAAGTACTTACAAGGAATACATATTTTTTTATTAATGAAGAGCCTTTCTAAGTACTCTATATGTGTTTCAGCAACATAGCCTATTTCTAAAGGCATATCCTTTGTTGTCATAAGATTTAGAAAACCTAAGACAGATATATATCATGTAAAACTCAACCTTAAATTGAGTCAGTTCTATGAGTTATCATGTCTATTTAATTCAGTCTGTTAATTTCTCCTACATTTTCACTGTAGCAGACTTTGACTGAACAAAGTATTCATATCTTTATTCCATACTTTTCTCCAGTCCTACCTCCGACTCTAGTAACACTGTTCAAAGAACTTTAACACATAAAAAGGCATGCGATAACTTCATACAAAAAGATCTTCAAAACAACCTTGTGTCATGAGCTCACTACCAAAGTTCAATCATTATACATAAAATTTAGCATTTAAGTGTAAAATAACTGATTCCAGCATGTGCCATTACTGAAATGGCATGGTATTTTTTACATTTTTATACAAAAAGCACATTGTATAGAATACAGCATTTACTCCGCAAAGATTGTGCACCACTGTTTTCCTCTAATATGTGTAGAACAAACTACATTCCATTGCAACAAAACACACTCAGGTTAGTAAAGGATACTACACTGGCTTGAAAACAGTGGTCTTGATGGCATGCTGTAATATCATTATTGATAGATTTGCATAACACCAATAATCATTCAAGAAAACATTCATAACAGCAAAGGCTTCCCAGTTGAAACTGCCACATGGTGAATACTAAGCTATTATATAAACTGCACGGACATATTTAATGTGTATTATTAACCCTACTCTAAGTATTCTGTACCTAAAGGTGTTTTCAAAGAGAAAAAAAAAAAAAGTTATTTAGATAATCTAACAGAATATTATTTTTGGCAGTCCCTGCTAGTGTTCGGAGTAAAAAAAAAACAAAAAACCCCCATGCCATAGTCCCATCCTCCCCTGATTCCTGGAATTTCTTAGGAGAAAAGGAATGAAGAGAAGTCAAAATGTTGAAGTGTGATTTCCTTCCACTAATGTATTCAGCAGAAAGTACCATTAAGTATCGCTATCTTAGCTTTTGGAAAATTTGCCAGCTTTTCGAGAAGGTTCATATGGCACTCTGAGAATACTAGGTGTTTCTTCCATTACTCGTACGAGAAGATTATCGATGTAATCCTCAAGTTCACGAATATGGGTGTCCTTCTTCTTAAGTTGCTCTTTATGTTTCACCAGCTCCTGCAAAACCTCTTCATAAGTAAGGTTACGGTATCCTGCAGTGGCATCAAATGGATTTCCATCCTACAGATAAGTTCAAGAAAAACACCAGAATTTATTAAATAGTTCAGTCTTCTGAACAAACTGATGTCACTGCTTTTCATATGTTTCTCATGTGCAACTCTTGACAGAAGCAACTTCTCCTAGACAACACACCTCCATTTGCTCTAGAGCTTTTTTCCTCCTTAATTATAGAACAAGAGAAAGAGCCCTGAAAATTCAAGTCCTACTGTAACTTTTCTGAGTTTCTGTCTTTTGAGCTTATCATAGCAAAACATTTACTTAACTCAAAATTACATCAGTCGTCATCTGTCTTTCGCGTTCTATTTTTAGTCATCAGGGGTTCTACAGACCTTGGCCTCTGAATCATATAAAACTTTCCATTTCAAATTTCAGGTGAATCTAAAAGGCTGCATCTTATTTGCACTAGAGCATGTAAGACAGAAATGTGAACTACTAAAAGATCTTGCTTGCCTATTTGCTTGCTTTAAAGCAGGAGGGGCCCAGAATTAAGAAGGAGGGAAAAACTGAATTGTTTCTGTAATTATTTCTGATGACTCAGTAAGTGAAGGTATTAGCAGAGATGGACAAATTAGTCCCCTTAACAAAGGGCAACACGTGATCCAAAACTTGTAAAATTGAATGTCTTATCCTGTGTCAAGAAGAATTAGCTGTGACCTTAAGTAGCTACCTTATGAAAAATTTGGAAATATGTAACGGAGAAAAAGATTGAGAGGTGGTTTATGAAAGTATTAGCACTGTTAGACATGCTAAGCAGTAAGTTTTATCTGATTCAGAAGTGGGGACATTTAAAAGATATGGAACCTCTAATTAAGTAAAATAATCTAACCTCTCAAATCCTGTACCTCTAACAGGGTAGAAGAAGAATGTCAGATAGCTTTTGTTTACAGTAGAAACTTGTCATTTAAAATGACAAAGCTTGCACAGCTAGGAAGCATATGACATAATAAAGTAATATTCATTCCTCTTCCATGCTCCATTCCTTCTCTTTCCACACAGCTCCATATTTGCACACTGGCATATGTGGAATCATTAAAATACGCAGGTGGGCAAAGTTTTCAAATAAACCTAATTAAAAGTGATGGTGCACTGCAAATAGGCTGAAGTACGACAGATCAATCAGCCTCTCTCCATCAATTATATTCTAATAGTAGCTCTTGAAAAGATGTGCTTTTAAGGGTTTCTCCCTACATCTGAGATACTTAATATCACGTTTATATACGTGTATTCAGTATTTTAAACTTACCAAGTTACAAGATTGTAAGTGATCGGTAACTCCCACCTCATTAAAATGGCTAACTTGATGAAATTTATAAATTGGCTAGTAATTTATTTCCAACAAGTGCAGAAGAGAAAATACCTTCACTTTGTGGTCATTACACTTTAGCACATTTTCTTCTACAAGCAAGAAGTAAAATTTTCTCTTTATAATACTAAATTTTTGTACACATTGGAAAAGACATCATTAACACTTCCATATCTGAAATACAGAGTTTGCCTAATTTTCTGATTTGGCAAAGAAACAGGAATTAAGATGCAATGATGTCTTTAATTATTTTATAAAGTTGAGTGGAAAATTGTGTGTAATACATATGCTTTAAAGATGTTTTGTCATACACATGCTCCCTATAGATCTTTGAGGGGAATAACCTATCACATTAATTATGTAAGAAAATTCTAATTAAAGGATGTTAGTACTTAGAAATAAATATTGTTAAAGTTAAGATTTTAAACGTTCAGTTTGAGCAAATAATTGATACTTAAATGTTTAAGGAACAACTATATCTTTACAAAAACAGATACTACAATTTCAATACAAAACATTAATCTTATAATGAATTATTAAGAAAAAAATTCTAAATAACAAGCTATGCAAAGAAAAATTATCTCTGCAACAAAATACCACTGGGGTACACACTGACAGCTAGAAGAAATAGAATTAGATAAAATGGAAGGCCTGGCAATCTCTGATCATCTCTTTATTGTTCTAATGAGGAATTCTGCTCTGGGAATATCATCTAAACTACTTTCACATCTTTTGTCCTACTTACTTCATCTTCCTTTCAGTTCTTAATTAGGCCTTAAAGAGCTCACACTGCCCTTTCAACTGGCTACTGCTCCCATTTAAACACTGCTTTCAGAGACAGGTGTTGGCACCAGAGCAGAAGACATACAAACATAATTACTAAATGTGATGCAGAAGGAAGAAATATAATAACTTGGTGAGGGCTATTATTGCAAAACCTAATAATAAATTACTTCAAACACCTTAGAAAGCAATCTTGAACATTAAAAAAAAAAAAAAAAATCAAATTATTTCATTCAAAACTATGGTTGAGATATAGTTTCTTCTCCTAATTTGTATTTTGTATTAAATAAGCACCACCTCATAATCCTACAACTGACATTTAGGATAGCTCGTATTCCAAAAGAAAAATCATCAAGGAATTCTTTTATCGCCTTTAAATCCTTTAAATAAAACAATTCACATCTTATTTCTTAAAAGAATTAAACTGATGCTTTTACCAGCAATAAATTACATGATTTGCGGTAGTACACTTGCAAGCACATAGAAACTGTAATTATGGTTACTTTACAGACAATAGCAGCTAAGTTAAATCAATTTTTTTGATGTTGCTTTTTGTCAGAGATTAAGTAACTGCTTGGTAGAATTCAGTTTACTATCTGATCAAAGGCAGCGTTCATATACTCTGACGTCTCCCACCAGTTACTTACATTAAAAAAACTTGGGCATTTACAATAACATCAAATGTTATTTCAAATCATTTACATAAACTAGCAAAAAATAAACAGTACAAAGTCATATTTGCCTGTGAAACTTGTTTTCTATATATTTTAAAGACTGAAAACAAACCCACTTTTAAAGATTTCATCTATTCACAGAACAAATTCTAGCAAGACCACATTTTCCTTCAAAGACACTGCATAGGAAATAGGTGGATTTTTTTGTTTTTTTCTTAGGACACAATTTATTCTAGGTACTTTTAGAGACATCAAAAGAGTATTTTGAATAATAACTCCTCGTATTTCTATTTTTAGTGTTTTCTGCGAGGCTGTTCATTTATTATTTGTATTATTAATCCTATCATATCAGTTCATTACTTCCATTTTGATTTGTCATCTAAAGACTCTCCCTCAAGTCTCCAACTATAGTGATAGGAAGCTCCTGTTAGGTCAATTAATACATCACTGAGTAATGCAGAGTTTCTCACCTGACTATTACTTCTCTAGTCATCCGAAATACCCCAAAGAAACAGGTTTTTTTTTTTTCTTTCTGTGCAAAGATCTAATTTTTCCCTTATTCTCTAAATCATACCAGAAGTACACTGCATATTGAGCGTAAAAATCTTATTTCCAAATTTACATTAAGCCTGTAATTTTCTAATTAGACTTTTCTGTGTATGTTAAAATACCCCAAACACCCCCCAACGTTTCCTTATAAGAGGTTAAACAAGAATACTGGCTTATATTGTCTCAAGCACCAATTAGATGGCATTTACTGATGGCTTTCCATAACGCTTCATAACTCACCGTTGTTTTCCTGAGGTCCTCGATGCCAGAAGGATTCATATTAAAACTGTGGGAAAAAAATAACCCCCCAAATATTAGTAGTGCACACTTATCTGACCAAAACATCTACTAAAAGTCACCAGAGAATTAGGTATATAGCTACAGAATATTTAATATTATTTCTTTTCGCAATTTGTTGAACTTAGGAAAAGTAGGAAAATATTTAAAGTTAATGGAAATCTTCGTATGTTCTTCACTCACAAATTTTTCATATTCTTTTTTTTATATAATTTGAATAAGTAATAAAGAAATGCAAGAAAGGATATTACGGATTGGGCTTCCCTAGCTCTTATCTCTAGACTTACCTTGAGCTTCTAAGCAAATTAGGATACTTTAAATTAAATATTCCGGAAACCCATCCCAGGGATGACACTGTTCGAAACCAACAAAAACCTGCAGACTAACATGTATTCCCAGCTTTCATGGCAGCTGCTAGAGGAGAAAGGTCCTTTAGAAATTCCAGCTTAAGTCAGAGCTGAAAAGCCATCTTCTGTCAGCAATATTTGTTTTGTATTTTAGATTGAGTGAATAATCTACTTTTTTTTTTTATAAATCTAGTGATTATCTTACATATTCAAAAAACAACACTATTGCATGATGTTGTTGAGATTGTTTTTTTCTTTCTCAATTGCAAAAGCACAGTTGATATTGATAAAAACGGCCATTGTCTAAGTGTCAGCCGTAAGAAATGGTCCACTGGTGTCTCAGGTTGATGTAATTATTAGCAAATATCTTCAAAAATCAGTGCTGCTATGCTCTTATGTACTTGCTACAGCAAGTTTGGAGTGAAAATAACTCTCTGAAAATGTGTTCAGATTTTGGATATGACTCACAAATACTATTTATTTGGCAGCATCATAGCAGGCATCATTCTTTCACATCACAGAATCCACACTAGTTAGTCTGCATGTACTGGCTGTCAAAGGTGATGTTTGTTGACTGAGAATAATGCAAAAAGTTACAAAAATATGTTAACACTTCTTAACATTTTATTTTAAAGGTAGCTTAAAGTAAGAAATGTATTTTGAGAATGTTCATTACTCTGTTAGCTGAATTTATAGGCCATATATTTAATAGTGTAAAAGTGGGAGGGACATAATTTACAAAAGTTAATTATGTAAAATGCAAAATTCTGTTTTCTTCTGAAAAAAATTAAATACAATTTTTTCTACAATAAAATTTTGTATTCTGTACATTATTTTTCATATCCAAAGTAGGCAGACTTTTGCTCATACGGAATTCCCATGAACCATCTGCTGGACTGAGGATATTAGATAGATTGGATTACACAAACAGTCACAACTAGAAATCAAGAGGTGTCTGACGAATCAAGTTCTGGCTAATTCCCATTGTACCTGTTTGTAACAGTGATCCGCAGCAGTCTGCCTAGTTTGCTGGAGACCAGTTTTGAATGAGGGGCCTCTTTCATCGGGTTATTGTCTAAAAAGCTAAAGGCAGGAACCCTCCCTCACAACCCGCCTTTTAGTTTCACACTGATGTGTCAAACACATGATGAACTTGCTTCATTCATGACTGCCTTTTGTGATCCGAGTACAAAAAAAAATGAGTTAACTGAACTGGATCGAATTAGCTTGGTGAAAACCAAGAATGTCTCTATTTAACGAAGTGTGGCGTTAATTTGGGATATCTTTCTTTTGGGACTGTTTCCTCATGTCAGACAAGATATAGAATAATACGGCCTGACTGCTCAACTGAGTGACTTTCTGAAAGGTTAAAAAAGCAAGATCTTTCATTGCCTTGAATGACTTTATACTTTCTGTGAAATAAGTTCTAGGACTTTTTCACAGCAGCAGCTTAAAAGAAAAGCAGCAGTTAAGTTTGAAAATTAGAAATATAAATCACTGGCAATATGGACTATTTTATTTTTTTTTTTTAGCCAAAAAACCTGCAACCATTTCTGTAACATTGTGGAGATTGTAAGTGCAATTACAAAAGAGCACATCTGCGTATTTTACATGAAGCAATTTGAATATACTTGCAAAGAATGAAAAACTATTAAACAAAATATTCCCCCATAAAAACCCAAACCCCATGAATACTCTTACTCATATTTTAAAGAGATATGTGGAAAATATACTGCTTCTCAAGGAAGAAACAGGTGCTGAGATTGCATATAACATTTTTAAAATCAGATTGTCTGCTAAGTAAGGTGGGAGCTCCACGGCCTCGCTGAGCCCCGTAGGGATTCCTGCCAGCGCTTCCAGCCTGAGGTGAGCGTGAGCAGATACAGGCTCTCACCGCCCTACCCGTAATTCACTGTCTGAGGACCAAGAAATACCTCAAAAGAAAATACTGTAAAATTATGAACGTGTACAGTTGGGGGAGTTGCCTGTTTGGTGTACTGAAATTCATGAAAGCGTTTATTTTTTAATTTAAATTTCATCACAATAATAAACTCCTAAAGTTACCACCTCACTTGATTACTGGTAATAGCTTAGAGAAAACATGCCTCTAGGTCTCCAGCCCACACGCTGTACAACCATCATAAGCCTCCTTCGAGCAGCCATTTTCTCAACTTCCTAACAGTCTTCTGAAATCATTGATCTGAGCAATTACAAAAAAATTTTTTTTTTTTTGCTGTATTGCAATCACAGTTCATAGTGATAACGCTGGTTATAGTCCCAGCTCTGTTTTTTCCCCAGGGTTTGATAAACTGGCATGGAACCTTTGCAATGGAAGCAGGGAAACTATGTTCACAGCTTGGGAAAAGAATTTCTTTTAGCTTTTTTTTTTTTTTTTTTTTTTTGAGTGCAGTTTCCTGTGAACAGTGATTGTAAAACAAAAATGGCATTGTGGGATTCCTTAATTATTGTTTCTCAATTATGCTCAAACTAAATTTGGTCAGTTTACTAGCAAAAAGATGTTTCTTTTCTAACAAATGGACTTTCTACCAAGTCACCCTGAGAACTACAGTCAAACTGGGTTTCTCTGGCTCATCGTTATTAACACTGTGTAACTCCTAGATGTTGTCATATCTGAGTCTAACGCCTCCTCGCTGGACATACCTTCTAACTTACACAAACTGCCTTCACTATTCCTCTTTCTGCTCACTGAAAAGAGATCATCTACTTTCTTGCTCCTGTGTCCTCCATCATCTCAAGGAATCAAGTAATTTTCTACCTCTTTTGCTTATCCAGACAGGGCAAGAAGCCCCCTCTCCACCACTGTGGAGTCTCATGTGGCTCAAGGTGACGTCCCAGGTCCCATAACAATTTTTAACATTTGTCTTATACAACTAATAAGCTTTCATTCACTCCAATAACCTTCAAGAAAGTTAGAAACTAGTAAAAGGGAGGTAAATCACACCAGCACAGATTCAAAGTCAGCTGCAGTAGTATCATGCAGGTGATGCTGACCAAACAAGCCACTCAACTTCTACATTGCCTCTACCCCACTATAGGTCAAATAGACTTCTTTAATCTAGCACAGCAATTAGTCATGTCCCCCATTTCACTCATCTGGGAATTCAATTAGTTTCCTTAATAGTTACTTTATATCAGATATTGGTACCAGATTAAATAATTTTATTGCTTGGGAAATAATTTTTTCTTTATACGTACATTTTTAGTGAATAGCAAAGTTTGCTTGAATTTCTGGGGTTTTATTAGCTTGGATTTCAACTTCAGCTCATCTGAGATGAGAACCCTGTCCTATCACAATGTGTTACTGGGGGGAGAAAAGTGATGAGAAATAAAACCAGTATAAGGTAATAATGGAGACAGATGTATTACAATGCTAAATCTGTAGAGTGTTTTAGATTAGTATTTCATAACCAGAGCAAGCGTATTATTTTATACTTTATTTTCACTATTTAAATACATTTCATTAGAACTACATGAAACTTTTTTTTCATAACACCTGATTTTTATGAGGTAGTTAAATACTTACATCACATGCTGATTATTTCTATAGAAACTTCAACACAGCGGAGCTGAGTTTAGGACATATCACAAGCTCAAGTTTATGGCAGGAGCTTCTAATTCTGTCTTCTGAAGTTTAATGGTAGTTAAAAAAATCAAACATTAGGTCTAGTGGCTGCTTAAATATTTAGCTTCTAAATGCCTAGAGATTAAAACAATGTTTAAAAAAAAAAAAAAAATCTCTCCTATAACTGATTTAAACATTTTAGTGCCTGAACCATTTACTCTGACAACATAATGAATGGGATTCAGACTCCAAAATTATGCTGTATGGAAAGCACATTTTCCTAAGGAGCAAAAGCTTTTTACTTATCTTTTGTTATTCGTATTAGTTACATGATCGTTGTACTGTATACTATTAGAAATTAAAACTAGGATATTTACATTAATCCCTACTATTCAAAATACTGAAATCTTCTATGTTAACTTGACATCTTGTAAAATATCCACTATACCAATAAGCTCACTGCGAGCTTTCAGGTTTTTTCATTTAACATGGAACATCTGTGTACAGGTAATTAACAAAGCTCTACCATATTCATTTTCCATTAGATCAGAAATATTATTCCTACTTCTTGGTCTTTGGACTGATTCTTATTACAGTGCTTACGCATTTTTCTTTGGATTCTCACAACACATATCAAAATTTTGAAATATCAGGACGCAATTTAAGTTATATACTAGAAAAACAAAAGAAATGAATAAAATCAGAAACAGTTAATGAAATTCAGAAACTTTGCTTTCCATAGAATATTATTAGCCTGCTGTGCCTGGCAACGCAGACATCACTTTATACTCTGAGAAGGAATGACTGTCATGTCTGGCAGCGAAGCAAGTATGGAGTAAGCATATTACCATTTACTTCCCAATCAGATTCTGGGGAACATCACTTAAGACACTTCACTATATAAATTGTCCTGCTGTCAAGCCATGTTTCATGGCTTTCTGGAGTTTGTGGAACCCCAGGAGGACACAAAAAGAGTATCGGGTTCTGTTGCTATCACTCCATTTTCTTAATATTACTATAAAGTCTCATGCCAAGAGTTAAGAAACTGGACCAAAACCTCTGAATGTAAGACACACTTTCTCTGCAAATCATTCGTTCTCAAGCTACATATTCTTTACATAGACTCCTTTGGAAATGGTCTGTTTGTGAGGATGCTGCTGCACTCTGTGGAGCACTTTAAAGATGGCAGAAGGTTCCCTGAGATAAAGAAGTCACAGTCTCAGAATACAGTGCTCAGTAATGGTCCTGAACAGTATGCACTTCAAGGAAACAGCCTTTTCTCTTGTGGCTCACGTATATTTCAATTTTAGCGCAGCAGAAATACCACAGCGAACTATACAGAAACACAGAAACTTTCACTTAGAACAACTTGAAGAATTTAACAAAATTTTAGCTTTGTGAATAAAAACCTTTGTTTTGAAAACAGACAGGGCTTTGCATCCACAATAGGCTGATGACCCATTCTGAGGTGTCTGATACTGCTGGAGACACAACAAGGGAAAGTGGAGGTGTACAGAGCTGCGTTCACGAGCTCCGTCAGAACGCTAGACTTCTCCTTCCAAAAATGTAACTACTTTAAAAACTTGCACACCACTGGACACACTACTTGTGCAAACTCACTTATTATTAGGGACTTACAAAACATTCTAAAATCAAAAATCATCTCACTCAGTGTACTCAACACTGTGTACAGTGAATTTTAGTTCAAGTTTCTGGAAACAAACAACAACAGTTTAACATAAAAAAATATTCCTACTTTTACTAGGCAGTTGCACTATGGCTAAACAACTAATGAAGTTTTATTCTCAAGAGGCCACTAAAGAACTGTTATACGAAAAGTTGTTCCAGCACCTCCACTAGAAGACCCTACTATTAGAGATCTGTAAGTCAACCAAAAAATCAAACAACCCTAAAGTAAAATTTTACATTGAAACTTCCAGAACCATTTTTAAATGCTTAAAATAACAGCACTAATACTTATAGTGAAACAGAAAAAAAAAAAAAAGTTTATCAGTTTTACACAACTTCTGCATTTATTAATAAAGAAACTGGATACAACTATTTATTTATTTTTTAAAAAGAAAATATAACAGGCAGTGCATTTCCCCTTGGGATAGATAACATGCCTTCTGCATCCACTCAAAAAGATTTCACGTGCCCTAACATGTATCAACAGACAATGAAAGCTTGGAAAAAATCTTGTCATGCAGCCAGCAGGATGAACTTTCAAAACAGACAGTTTTGACACTTTCCCAAAACACAACTAATTAGGAGTGATTGCCAGTGAAGAGTTTGCAAAAGTCAAGATAAATACTAAGTATTTCTACAGTATCTCTCTAGGAATTGATGGCTTCGATACACCCTAGTAATATCCCAAATACTGTGACTATTGCTTTGTAGTAGCTTTAGGCAAGATTTCAGTATTATTCTCTCATCACATGTAGGGATCTTTCTGAATTGGATGAGTCTTGGCAGGACAGACCAAGACACTAGGAATCCTTGCATGACTTCTAGTTTCGTACTTTGCTGTTACCTCTCACATAACCTGTACTGTCTTTGTTTTACTGAAATAATGTTCTACTGACAGCTTTACCACACCGAATTAACAAATATTAACGGTCTACAGTATAACTGATGCACTGTTATAGTTTATTAATATTCTACCTAGACTATAATCACAGAAATATAGATATAGAAGTATCTAGTCAAATTTCAGTAGAGAACTGAAAAAAACCCTTTCACTTCAAGAAAAGCAATGCAGAAGTATTCTGTTCTTAAAATAAGACGTGCTAACACTGACAGAGGTAACAAAATTCTGAAAATGGCATAGTTCACCTGATGTCATTTTTTGACTAACAGAGAAATATACAGTAAAATTCTGGAACAGACTTTGTTACTCTAGCAAGCACAGTAATAAACTTGTTAGAGATCAACATCTCTGAACTGGGTATACAAAAATTACAAGCAGTGAGTTGTATTGCACACTGGGAAAGGCTGACCTACTTGGTAAAGAAATACACAGCCATTACAACCTTTTGCTCTGATGAGGCAACTTCTGAGGTTCATTCCAATGGAGCTGTGGCCAGTAACTATATGCCTCCAGCACATCATAGGTAACAGGTAAGAATGAAACCATTTAACAGCCATTTATCTTTGATGATGTTCAAGTTACTGCACTAATAACTTAGCTTCACTGTGGTTTAAACTAACAGATTTTACTTTACAACCACAGTTGACTAGAGCCAGGCACCTGGTCTACTAACAGCTCAAGTGACAAGCAGCAACCTCGAAAGCCAGAGTAACACCATGATTTTGCAAAAGCTTTTCTAACTAGCTGACCTTCACACGTACAAAATTTTAGTATTTGCTGAAATGTAACAGACAGCTTGTTCTTGAAACTTAACAATGTGATGTGATCTGAAAACACCGTGGTTATCAAGAGCCTCATGTTTTCATGGCACCTCAGTTTTTTGGTTTTTTTTTCAAAATCTAGTAATGAACATATCAAAATGCAGAGACGTTGCTTACTTCAAACATTGCACCCATTGGGAAAAATGAAACTACAGAGACACAGATTTGTTTGGAACAGGCACCACTGGAGAGGCAGGCAGCTCTAACGGCTGCATGTGATGACAGTATGGGGGAGAGAGGCTGAAGAAAATAACCACATTCAGAAATGACAGACAAAGCAGAAAGATGCAAAAGAGATGAGTTTAAGGCTTGTGTTGTTTGCTCTTTTTCAGTTGCAATTTTTAAAAGGCTGAAACAGTAAAAGAACACAGAAAAAAAAATATTTTTGTATTTTATGCTCCAATTGACCAATGACTAATGTCATAAATATGAGCATTATTCATAGTTGTTACAGTGAAACCTAGTAAGAGACATCCCCCACTGTTCTGCCTTCTACATTGCTTAGAGTGGAACACATTTATTGCCAGAACTTGAGACATATAACCAGTATGTAGGCACGAGCTTTATCTTCTTTCCTCTAAGTTTAACAATACTTAGGTCATGGAAGTGCTACTTTAAAGGGGTTTTTTAATCCATCCCTCTATATATGTGTATACATATGTATACAGAGACATATACTTATGTTGTTTCTGTGTATGTATATATTATATATATATTATTTTATATATATATATATATAAAAAATGTTTCTTAGAAAGCTCTCAAGCACCTATCAATTCAGTTTCCCAGATCTAGAATTTGATCAGACTAGTAACAACCTGTCAGCTTTAAATATTGGACTATTTGTTTCCCTGTGTCCAGTGCCTAAGATCTTGTTAATTACCTAAACTCTCTTTCTGTAGGTCTTGTTAATTACCCGTCTCCTGTCTCAGAGGACCTTGTTAATAACTTGTACAATCTCTCTAAAAAGGTCCTAATAACACATTAAAATTAAAGATGCTTTTCTTTTAGCACTTGTCAAGTGGTGTAAATTGAGAAATTTTCACATCAGTTGATTAGCCTACTGTAGTGTATTTTCCTAAACACAAACAATTTCAGAGAAATGATGCACAAGGTTTGGTCATGGCACAAAACAATCTTTGTTTACCAGGAGTACCCTTAATTTCTTTAACTGTGTTCAATACTAAATCCACGTGGCTCCTGACTGCAAATTAACCTCTTGAGAGCCATGACAATAGCACTAATGGTAAGAGTGACAGCAATTTAAGATTATATTAGGTAAAAGTTTTAAAACAGTGGATTAAGAAGTACGAAGGCAAAACTATTATTGGTAAATGCTAGCTAAAAATAGTAGACACATTGTGTGCTTAAAAATTCTTCATTGGCTGTATGATATAAATCCTCTGGAGCTAACAGATTTTGTAATATTTGGAAAAACAACGTTTCTTGTTTCACTGTGAGACTGCAGCGTTTTTAAATTGTCAAGAAATCAGCTCATAAATATCTATATTACACCTACACCAGACAATAAAAAAAACCCCAATCTTAACACTTATGTAATACTGTAATACTGTATCTATAAAACCCTTAAAAAAATACTAATTTATCCACTCAGCATTTGTAAGAGGTATCAAAATATCATCCCCATTTTACAGATCAGGATCAGGGAGACTAAGTGATTTAGCCAAAGCCACAGAACAAGCCTTTGCCAGAGCAGAGATTAATAGAAATGAGAGGTTCGTATTTTGTGATTTCCTGACAACTAGTATTATACACAAACCAGGCAGGTTTTGTTTTGCTTTTCCAAAATGCTTCTTAAACCTTCTTGAAATAACAGTAATAAATAATAGTAATAAAAATAAATAATACTTTTCAAATAATCCTGGGATACTAGTTGCTTTTAGGAAAAATAATCCTGTAACTATCACTGAACCACCTCTACATTTTATGTTATCAGCAGCTGAGAAACACATGGAAGATGTATTTATCTTCATTATTTTAATTAGTAAATAAGAGTGATTAGTGACAGAATATTCACAGAGCCAGTTAGGTCTTAACGGGTGGTCAGATGAAAGGTTATTCAGCAACCGTTCTGCAACTCACCCAGCCATCACTGAGTGATGTTGTTATGAGCTGCTGTCCTCCACATCATTACTGCTTAGTCAGCATTGCCAAACACAACGAACTAGGATGAACTTGAGCCTGACCAAAAGCTCCCCAAAGTCACTGAAAAGACTCCTGCTAACTTTACAGACATGGGTTCATTGCTGCCAAGAACCTGACCTTCACATTACACACATGAAGGAGTTGGGTTTGGTCCGTTTTTCTGAGGGTGGGGAAGAGAATTGCTGTGGGGTTTTTTCTTCCACTTTGTAGTATCTCCAGCCTGGCCCCAGAGACCGAATGCCCTTCTGTGGCTACACTGTGCTCCTGGAATACATCCTCCACTTGAGTTTCACCTGACAGGAATGTAGTTCACATACTCCAGGATCATTTCATCACTCAAACCATGGCTTAGCTAAGCACAGTTAAATGGGAGATCCACCTGTTAAGCAAACTCCTCATCCACAGCAGAACATGGATTTTGGACACACCTTAATAAAAAGATACTGCCTGGTTTACTTGCAGAAATGGTATCCATCCAAAAGAGCTTAATAGCATGCTGAGTAAATAAAAAATAACTCAAATTTTAAATTCCCTGTGCGTGCTTTCTGCATACTGAATTTCTTACTCAACTTCATTTATTTTGTGCCCACAGATTTATACAACTCTTTCTTCACAGTACTAGTCCAAAAAATTAAAAATGGATTCTATTCAACAAATCCTCCACAGATAAAAGGTAAACTTAAACTGTAAACTTATTAAATATGCACATTTTGTATTAGTTTCTACTTCAAAAGAAAATCACTGTACAAGTTACATTTGAAAGAAAGTGAACTTATTCTAAAAGGTTCTCACAGAACATAATACTGGAGCATATAAAAACAGAGAGTTTCTAACTTAAATTATTGCACACTAGATATTCCATAATAGCTGTCTTACAGAAAAGAAAGAAAATATTTACTATTTTTGGCTTTTTGAAAATAGCAGAATATCTACTTGTCTTATCATATGTTTATGTTTACATAAAAGTCAAGAACTAGTCAAAGAGACTCATATAAAGAGGGGAAACAAATGACTACAGTCCTTCTGAATGGGCACTGTGATGAGCTTTTTAATTACAAAATAAAGAAAAAAAAAGTCCATCATGATTACCATTAAAGATATATATTTATCAAGATCCGCTGCATTCAAGAACTTCAAAAGATTTCACTACTTGTATCTAGCATCTGCCTGAATGGATTTTTTCATTTTAAAAAAATTAAATGCTATGTAATTTTAATTGTTATTTAAATTACTTCTCTTTAAAGGAGCTTATTTAAATGGAAGTTTAATTTCTGACAAACCAAGATACATTCTAACCTTACTCTAATCTAGAGAAATCCTTTATTAAATAAATAATATTCTACGACTCTGTCTATAAACATGATATTTAAGACACTAGGAACTGACTTGACTTGTAGAAGACGTTAAGAAGATAATTCACTGAAGTCTGTATGAGCTTCTAGCAATCGAATCTTTTCTGTAGCACTTCAATTTCAGTTCATTTATCTAATTCACATCCATGATTAGCTTTATTGAGAAAACGATTATAACTTTAAATCAGGAGTGCATGTATTCTAACCTATGAATAAAACTGAGCTGGGATACAATAAGATCAGTCTGTTCCAAATTCTTAAAGAACAAGATAACGACAAACAAAAATTAAATTTAAATTTTTTAAAACAAAAAATTTAAAATTTAATGACACAGTAGTATTTTCCTTTTTTTAAAAAAAAGGAAAATACTACTGTGTCATTAATTAAGGAATTAATAACAGGGCAAAGGCAAATTTGTTAGAACCATGTTTTCCATTTAAAATGCTGATTATTTTACAACCTTAAAATTCCGGTTTGAAGCAGTGTAATTTTAAATTCAATTTCTACCAAATTTAAGTCCTTAAACAGAAATGAATCATGTTGCAAAAAAAAGCACTGTTAATGTCTAGCATTAATATAAGGAAAAAAATAAGAATGCAAATGAATAAAAGTTTAATTATTAACTGCTTAAACATTTACCTGTTGAGAACAGTACATAAGGGGGGTGTGTGGGGTGTGTGTGTGTTTGTGTGTGTGTAAATATATATATATATATATATATATATAAAAGAAAAGAGAGTATATTTTCCTCACTAGCAAACAAAAGCCAGAAAGGAAACACTGTGGGATACACATTTTTTGGTTTGGTTTGGGTTTTTTTGGTTTGGTTTTTAAAGAAAACAAGTTAACTGTTGATAGACAAACAAAGATTAAAATGGATTATTTAAATCAAAGTTTCTTATCAGCCCCTGTAACTTAATTCACTCTGCTTAGAACACAAACTGCTGCCTCATGAAATGACTTGAATACACAGGAACTCAGCAAAGCTACGGTGAGCCAAGCAAATTCAAGCACGGTAAGTGTCCATGTGGGTGCTCCCATTTAGAAACAGAATGGTCTTCAATTCTTGTGCTTTAATGTATAGAATTTAAATCCATTTTTTTTTCCCAAATGGTGACATCCACAGGACTTGTTTTCATTACCCACATTTTCTTTACCCTTTTATTTATCCCGTTTCCTCTTTCTCTTAGATTCGAAGCCTTTCCCTCTAAACCTCGACTTAGGGCAGTGAAATAATCAGCAATGAGTGTTCAGTGAAAGCAGAAGGCTTTCAGGAAGAACCCATTCTGAAGCACAAAGTTTTCCACAAATGCAAGTACCCAAGAACATTCACAGTACATATTAGTAATATAAATGTAACTACAAAATTAATTAAGAAAAGATCAAACTATATAAAAAGTTCGTAACTTTTACCTAGAAGCAGATAAGCAATGATATAAAGGTATATAAAGCACAAAGATTGTGTTGCTCAACACTTCACATTTTCATTTATATAACATGTTCAAGATATCAGATCGAAATACAGCAAAAACCTACCTTGAAGATGGCAACATGCTTGTAGGCTTGAAGTTTGTCATAAACGGATTAGTCGAATCATAATCAAAACTCTCCCGACGAGTTTCACCAAACGCACTAGGTGATTTCAAGTCAGTAGAACTGTCTGATCCCCCATTGCTAAGTTTATCTAACCTCTTGCTATCTTTTTTTCCAGTCACTCTTTCAAAAAGACTAACTTTCTCTTTTTTTTCTCTTTTAATTTCTTTTCTGATTTCGACAGGTTTGGAAAACAGACTTATGTTTTGATCCCATGTTGCTGGGCTTTCCTCAAACGGATTCTTCTGTCTTGGCAGCGTAGCAAATTTTTGGGGTAATGAAGCACTCACATTGGTAAATGGATCATTCTGTGCTTCAAGTGCAGTTTCATCAACTGTGCTGTCAAGCTGGTTCATTTTAGAAGTATCAACACTTAATGTCCTTCTATGTGGAGATTTTAGACTCCCTGCAAACAATCTGTCATTAGTATATTATCAACAGGACACTATATCATAGTTTATGACATGCATAGAACCCATTTTAGCTTAGGTCTAGAAACTTTGCAATTGAGCCTCAGTTCAAAAACACTGCTGAGTAACTAAGGTATTTTTTTAAAAAAAGAACAGCTGTCATCTTGACTTTGTGACTCAGAAATGTTTATGGATAGACACTATAGTTATCACATAGAAATCAAAAGTTTGCTAAGTTTTACAGAGAAGACAGCTGTGACTAGTGCATCATTCCAGAAAGCGACAGTAGTCTACCGCTGCATAATAACTTTAAACAATGCAAACTATTTTCTGTTCTTTGTATAAATCAGGTTTAAAACTTTGATGATAGTTTTCAACTTTTTAAACAGATTTTTATTTTTTACATCATTTTGCCTACAGTTCCCTCTAGAACACAATGCTTCGCTACAACATACTCTCAAATTAGGACATAAGAAAAATGCTAAATTACTGTAAATTATGACCAATGTAAGTTATTGCTTATGCTCAGAAACAGCAGTTCTGAGCTACCACCTAATAGAAAAAAAAAAAAAAAAAAAAAAAAAGGCCAGCAATAGTTCTTAACTTTTTGGCCTTGTAATTGTTTCATAAACTAAACAGACTTTTGAATGCTCTAATAGCAGTGAACTGTAATTAGAATGGTCATGAGTTTTACTTACCACCTTCATCAACTGAACCAAAAGAGTCTAGCTGACGCCTGAAAAGATGAGAGTATCCAACTGTGCTGGATTTCATTTTTTCTGAGGAGACATGTGATCCTGTTAAATCTGACATCGAATGAGCTGAGGATAGCCGCTGAGGTCCCAAAAGGAAAGGTTTTTTTGGTTTTGATTTCATTTGTACTTCACCACTACATACCTCTATGTTCGCATCAGGTATGTGAGTACTTGGGATGATTGCAGAGGAGGTATCTGAAAACGTCCCATCATTTTTTCGACCTTTCATTTTGTCTTTTAGTTTAGCAAAAGGAGATTTGGTTTTGTCCTTCATTGACAAATCAAACATACTTGCTGTCATGTTATTCCTCATAAACTGAATATTGACCTTTATTTCTCCTCTGTCTTTAGTTCTCTTCCCTTGTCTGGACTCCAGATGAAACCACCTTAAAGGAGAAAAAGAGCCAGTTAAGTTGTGTTTTCTGGAGGCTAATCATTAAACTCTGCTTAGTTGGTTATCTGGTTCGTGTAACTTAAAATACGAAAACAAAATTCCATACCAAAAATTAAAACATTCCTGTAACTGAAATTTTTTCTGGTCTATATTAGTTTTTGAAGAGGAAACTTAGTAACTAAGCAAGTAAGAAATTCTTTGCCATGTTCACCTGTTTTGAGAACCAAAGTCAACTCCATGGAAGCTTACTAAACTTCATCAAAGCTAATGGGCTCACACATGCTTACAAAGGAGAATTTGTATCTAATGTTAATTATAAATACAAATATATTTTATTTTGCTATTTATGAAGACACTTGATAATTCTCAAGTACCCTTTATTTAGCTGTGACGCATACAACCTGAATGTATACTATGTGGCAAATATTTCATCCAGTAACCTTTACTCCTTTGATTTTGCTCAGGTTTATACGCTGGCAAACGTTTTTCCCCTCTGTCCTTTCCTTCTAATCGCTGCACTAGCAAAGAAATATCTGAGGGGCCTGAATAGTCAACTCTCATTTCAGTTCTGCAATGGCAACCCCTACTGATGTTGACAGTAACTCCATGAGCACCGGCGGCAGAACAGTGTGTACGCAGAGGTACCTAAGAGCCATCTCTTCTCCTGCAGGTCACCAGTAGATTTTACTTCAGAAATACTTCCACAGGCTTTGGAACCATGACATAAACCCCACTCCTTGAAAACAGACCAAAGGCGTGATCATCTGTTTCAAAAAATGAAGTGTGCTTCTTTGCCAGGTCCAACAAAGGCTTTATTATTATCCAAGTTTCTTACTCATTCCCTGTTGTGCTCCATTGTCCCATGGAAGCATCTGCAGAATTATGGCTCAATCTTCCTTCCACAGCTTCACCTAAATGAATGACCAACAGACAACCCCTTCTCCACACCCATTATCAATAGCCTTTTCCTGTTTCAAAAAGGGTGTAAGGGCATATTTCAGATCCATCAGCTCCAAAGAAGGGCTCTAAATTCACTGTCAGGTGAAATGCACGCACACATACTAACGCAACAGTGAATTATCATGATGAAGTAACTTTTGAACTGGAGACTAAGAAATGAAATTGCCTATCAGCACAGATGCAAAATTGATTATGCAATTATACATACATTATTCAATACTGCCAAATATAGAAAACAAGGTCAGGAAAGGAGAAAAATAACCTTCAATTTCCTCTCAGATTTCATAAATATTTTTAAAGGTGACAGCTGAAATAAAATTTTCAGGTAGAGATACTATTTTTTGAGTTCAGAAAAATACTTCTAAAAGTGACCCGCCAAAGAAATAACAAAAGGATAAGTTGCTTTGTGATGCCCAAAAGGTTTTATATCCCATACAAAACCAAAATAATTGAGAAATCTCAGACCTTCTCTGTCCCAGCACTGGATAAGATGAATCCAGACCAGTAGATCCAGTAGGAGGACAACTAAACCTTTAGGAAGAAATTTTTTCTTCTGTTGTGAGGTAACTTCATTTATGTATTTTAAATGAAATGCAAAATCTGCAATAAGTTACATGTCTGAAGAAAGTGCATCATTTTTCTTTTTAGTTAATAATGTTTCACTTCTTGGTAACTGATTCCAGAAACTCTTGAATTCATCTATAGATTTATTACAAAAAACACACAACAGAACCAAGAGTATATCTTTTCTGTGATATATAATATCGCAAAAACTGGAAGACAAGATAGCCTACTTTATCTGAAACTCCTCTTTATTAGAAAATATGCTCAAATACTCTCTTAAAAAAAAAAAAAAATACACAGCCATAATGATCAAGCTCTTGCTTACAAATCTCCGTGAGACAGATCTTGCTGTGCAGAAAAAAAAAAAAACAACAAAGCAAAAACCACCCTGAAACTGAGAAAGTCCTCACCGTGATTCCTCAGACACACTAAACATAAACATACATATAAATAAGGCTGATGAGTGTTTTAAGACGCTTAATAGGCAGAGAGGACCCTGCTTTTCGACATTCAAATTTAATGGCTCAGCCTACCCTGTAAGAAAACATATTCCCCTTCTCCCAATTCCCCTCATCTCACGGGTCTCAAACATTAATACTGTATCTCTGATAAGTTTGCTGAATTTTCAAGTGTTCCTACTTAGGAATTAGCAGAACTTTAAACAGATGTATGACACTTGCTAACTTGTTTTAGAACAGTATCAAGACATAAATTGTTAAGCTTTTGCTGTGTGGAAGAAAGCCTTTTCCTTTAAAACTTGATTTAACTCCATTATTGACATTGTTATCATGAATCAACAACCCCTCGGTGTCACTACCAGCTCTCACCTGCTAACAGCATACCTCCACATACTATTTTGACATTCACCAGGTCTCAAGGACAGAATTCCAGCCCACAGCTAATACATTGCCTTTGCAGCCTGCACATTTATTTGAAAGTAGACTTTGAAGAACTTAACAGTAAAAATAAGTTCAGCTGGGAAAACAAAGGAACTCTCCTTACCCTAAGAAGAGAACACAACGGCATAAGGGACTGGACCTCATACCTGCTGGGACCAGGTTCAATACTACCACTGATTCCAACAGAATTTAATCATAAACTCTTTACTCCAGCAAAATTCCTCTGGACTTCAGTGGAATTCTTATTTGAATAATGATTGCTGGATCAAATCTTGGTATAAAACACAGATATTTAATTTTCATAGGCATTTCAAGAAGGTTTCTTTGTTACCTTGGAGAGTTTATCTTGTTTTAGTTATAATGAAGGTTCCATATGCTTCAGCTCATAACAAGACAATATGCGAAGCAGACTCAAATCATGATTTTCTTCAAATTCAAAGGCGAATAATTACTTTTTTAAACAGATGAGAACAAATGCAGGCAATGCATTTGTGTGGAACTGCACGTGAATGAGCAACTGAGTCTGTAAATGTTTCTTATTAGAATCTGTTTCTACAACACATGGGCGTGAGCAACAAATAGAAAAAACAGCACTGTATAGAATACAAAAAAGAACTGGAAAATGAAGTCCACTGTTTTCAGATAACAACATTTGGGTCCTAAAATACTAAATTCCACTATACCACTGCCAATTTAAGAAATTGTAATGTATTATAAAAGCCAATAAAACTTGCTATTTTGGTTTTGTTTACAGTACTTTTAGCCACAATAAATGCTCCATTTGTCAGGCTGCCATAAGCTTATTCTATAGAAGCCTGTACAAAGTAGGAAAATAGCCAATAACATACACGAACAAAACAGGGTGGCTTTTATGAGAGCAGATGCCCTTTTATTTAATAACCAAATATTACATCCAGTCTTGCAGACAGTCTTTATTTAAACAGACCTTGTACAAAGTCTGGCAAATTTTCCCAACTTCAAAGGAAGCCCTATTGCCTTCTGAATCACATTCATACTTCTTGCTCTCACCTTCAAATGTTCTGTAGGACAACGTCCTCCATACACCCTCTAATTTTGACTTTCTCCCTATGGTTTCCATCAGAACAACCCTTGCTTCTTTTTCTCATCTGTTTTTGAGTGCACTAATGGTCTTCGCCTGTCTTGCACAGGTTTCTGATCATTTTTATTTTGTAAGTATTATATAAATTGCCACTCTGTACGCTGTCAATTTTTTTGAACACAAAAAGAGAAGATCAAGATTCAAGCCTGAACAGGAAAAATCCTGCTGCCCAGTCAGCCTTGAAAAACTAAACCCCTATCTGAAGAAACGTGGCTATTTTCTAACCATGACAAAATTACTCAATTTTGGCCATACCTACAATTAGGGGTGCAAAAAAGCAAACTCCCTTATTTCTAATAAAAACAGTAACCATCTTCTGCATACTATTAAAGTAAATTGTGTAGCATTAGCGGTACTGAACCCTTTAGCTTAGAAAAGGCAGACAGGAAGAGTGAAGTAGAAAACTGAAGTTACTATAAATGAGCAAGTTATAAAATTCTGGCTTCCCTATTGCATCTAAATAGCTAGTGAACTACTAAAACACATATCTTTTCAACATAGTTTCTTCAACTGTTCTTTTCCTCTCCCTTTTCTGATTTCATTTTCTTCCCATGAACTTGGTTTTCCAACTTACTTTTGCTTATCTACACTAGTCTCATTGCACCCTTCATCCTGCATCCAACACATATTTTGAAAGCAGGATCTTGTTTCTCTTCTAACAGCAGGAACCTGATGTCGTCATGTCTTAACCTTCAAATCTGCCACAGAATTTAACAGTTCCAAGTCTTAAACCTCTCTCTTTGACGAAGCATCACTCAGCCTATTCTGTTCACCATGTAACAGTGAGCAGGATAGGTTGACAGTATGGCTAAGAAAAATAGTAACAGTATGGGTAAGAAAAAACACTACATAATTTTATTTTAATTATATACTTAAAACTTTAACAGCCTCCAAAACCACCGGGATACCTGTCTCCCAGTTTCAAGAGGGCTGAGAAGCCTTCTAGCCAACACATTCAACCTGCGCATGATATACGACCTTCTGACTCTGTCTTCTTACCAGTGCCAAAGACAGAAAGCACTAAAGGAAGTTTCCCACGCATTTCCCTGCTTCTCAAATATACCACTCTGCCTTCACTCTACCAGTAAATAACTATAGAGCTGATCTGATTTTGCTTTGCTGAAATCATTACATTGCACCCAAAGTTTTTTGCAAAATCTTGATTTTAATTCACAAATTACTGAGGGAATTCTGCAAAAAGCCACACACTCATCACAGCATCCACAAGGCTTCTAACCTTGATTTTACAGTAAAAGCAGCATCCTGATCTGCTAACCAACTTTAATCTGCTACACAGTGATGAGGAAAATTTTCTACACCAGTAGGTACTTCAAAAATTACCCCTAAAAAGACCATCAAAATCCCAGTGAGAGAACATGCCCATCAGCTGACACATGAAAGAAGTGCTTCTTCATTTTAGATTACTATGTTTAAGCTGAAGAAACTTGCTTCACAAAATCCTAACATAGATGTCCACAGCTAATGGATAAAACCCAACATCCAAAGCCCATTTAACATTTTCATTAGCAGCAAATACACATGAAACATACAGCAGCAAATATACACAAAAAATGCAGAAGTATGTTTTGTGATAAATCACTCAGATACCATACTGAAGGACTGCTCCAAAAGTCAGTGAGTAGCAAAATTAAGGCAAGAGGTTGAGCACAGACTACATCGTGTATAAGGGGAAATGAAAAAGAAAAGAGATTATTTATTAAAATAAGTGATGACATTCACAAGTATGAATATTATTACTTTCTGGAAGCCAACTGAAATGAGATATACAAAGCAGAGTTTAAAAATAAATAGTACAGAATGACATCGTAACACCACAAAACATATGGGAACTGACACATATCACAACACCCTTACTAAGGGGTTAGCTAACATCAGCTGGAATCACAGTAATTAGAGTGGTCTTAGTTTACTTATTATTTTGGCTAAGACTATGTGTGAAAACATTTATTTTAGAAACAAAATAACTGAAGGTATGAGAATTAAGGCCAATTATTTCAGTTGAGTGTGTGTGCAAGCACGTGTATGCGCACGCAGAAAATGAAACATTTCAGTCCAGATGACACTCAGACTGACTCAGAATTATGACTTATTCAGAGGATATGCTTGCATTTGTTGTCAAAATGTAAATGCTGGGAATATTACTAGATAATCTGAAAATCTTGCTATAATCCCATAAAGCTACAACTGGGCACAACTTCTTGTTTCCCCCATCTTTCTCTTCTGCTCCTCACTATTAACTCCTTTCATTTTTATTTTTTTTTTACATTTAATGAGTGGTACCATGAAAGCAACAGCACAAATCCATATGGATCCTCTAGGCTGTTCATTATTTCTGTATCTTTAACAAATTTCTCAGTTACTACTCTTCCCACTTTTGACTAGAGTGGAACGAGTTTTTCCTCCTACTTTAAACCACAACATTTTGTTAATTTATGTTAAAGCCTGCCATTTCCCCTACTATTTAGTTTTATCACCTAAAATCATCTAAAATGCATTTTCCTGGTTTAAACTAAATTTAAGGCTCAAAATTAGTAAATAATATTTATAAAGTGTTATGTTTTGTAGAATGATTTTTATTCATTAACAAGCACTGACCCATGGTATACTATCTATTTACTAGTTGCTTGCTTGTTCATAATTCAAGTTGTATTTGAAGCCACCTACTCTGGCGCCTGCCTCTTGCTCACATATCCTGTCCATATCCAAGAAGGAGGCTGCCAAGAAGGAATTCACATTAATTTGGAGGAAGTCACACAATTTTTATATCTTTCAGAAAGCTCAGTAGCACCAAAGTGCTTACAGCACAGGGATATTGATTGTAGTCAATCATTAATTCTGTTTGTTTGTTTGTTTGCCGAGAAGCTGGTTTTGACTCTTTTATATGATTGATGTAAGCAGAGGAGATGCATCTTAGATATGGCCAAGATTCCTTCACTGTATTATGCTCAAATAAGCTTTTTTTACAACACTGCTGTGATTAGGGGTGAGGTGGAAGGGGTGGTGAGGTATTACAGAAGACAGGGAGAAGGGGAATTAAGTCACAAATAATAGATGTCTCCTCCAACAAAATTTCTGTAAGATATAATAACTCTGCCATTACCTGCCCTCTCCAAATTTGTAACATTCCAGACAAGTGGTGCATCTTAAATCAGCTGAACGTACAGTAAAATTAGCTCTCCAGGAAATCTAATAAAGAAATGGACAAAAAATAGAGTGGAACTGGAGAACAAGAACGAAGCTGGTTAAGTAACATCATGGTGTAAGAACTGAAATTTGTTCTTCTATTACTGTGTTCCTTTAGCACACAGGGAAAAAAACCAAACAACTATGCACAATCTTTAAGAAAAACTACTGAAAAATACTTCAGTAAATTAAGACATGTCAGTAGCATTTTTTTATTCTGTGATAATTCAAAAATTTGTTTTGATGTTACACATTGTCAGATCATCAGCAGTATTAAGGCAACTATGAATTATAATCGAATTGAAATTATTACAAAAATGTATATATGCTTTACAACAATATATTCACTGATCATCATTTACATTTAAACTGCAAGAGCAAAAGGGGTATATTTATTTTGCAACAGCAGACCAAAAAAAGTTGTCATATATTTCTCAGGATTAATTAAAAAACCCCACAAGATTTTACTGCAAAAAAATAAAAAACACGTCAAAAAACTAAGATCTGAAACTTATGCTAAATATACTTCCATTAAAGCAGTATCTCCCAAGCTTTTCGAACTGTTAAAAATACCACAGTAAAATCTCTCAGCGTCTGGAGAAAAGAGCAGAAGTAAAACCAGCCTGTCCCTTTCCAACTACAGCAGAGATGCCAGAGACACAAAGTTACAAAGCTAGCACAGTGTGATGGGCATTTTTGCACCAACACAGAAAGAAATGAACTAGGATCCTGCAGATGCTTTGGCTGAAGTCTCTGGAAAAGACCTAGTAAGGGACCATCTGAGCCACATCTGGATCTAACCGTTCCAGGAATTTTCACTTTTAAGAATTTGAAAAATCATCAGTTTCAGAAAGAAAGAGAAAGGACATTACGTGATGGCGCGTACAAAATTTTCACTATCAAATTATAGTAAACATACTTGCTTTGTTTCATTAAGTCTTTTGCCAGAGCGTTTCTTAGAACACAAGACGCGCAAATCCTATCATGAGGCCTCTGCCTGAAAACTTTACTGTAGAGAGTATTTTTCTTAAGATGTGACAAGTAACAAAAAAAGTGATGCAGAAAGAAAGGATTACTTTTCCCTAACATAATGTTTCTGAAGCTACAGTGAATTTTTAAATTTATTTCTTCCAAATTATAAAAGAATAAATTAAAAAAAAAAAACAAAACCAAAAAGTCGAATGTCACACACCCCACAATCTTCCTAAGAATTCAAAATCAGCTGGTAGCCTTCACTTCTCATACCTCCTTACTAAAAAAGCACTAGGGAATTGCTGACAGGGTTCAGCATTGTGCAGAATATTAAATATCTTTTTTGCAATACCCTGGTGACTCTTGAGTCTGTCTCTTACAGCACCATATGTACAGCTGTGTTGGAAAGAGGAAGCTATTAAATATATTAAAAAGTAGAAATATTACCAATAGACACTTCATCAAATAACTGGATCTCATTCATCCCCAAACAAAGCAAGAAATGTTAAGGTTACATCAACATAAGAAAATAACTCTGGATTTAATAACACCACAAGCCTGTTGAACATATTTGAAAGTAAAAACATTGCTTAATAAAACAGATTAGTGTTTCTGAAACAATGAATATAGCTTTCAACCATCAGAATGCTTTGGTAATAAAGACATTGGACTTGGTCTTGAAAGGCACTGGGTGTCTCAGTTCCCACACCAGAGTCACGGCTAGAAGGTCTTCGGGTCCAAATATATTACCCTTAGTTTACTGCCAACACAGGACTAGGAATATTTTGTATCAAAAAGGATTTAATAAAAGGAAAAAAAAAAAGAAAAGAAAAAGCTTTTTGTTTGAGATTGCATTTGCAAATACACTCTTGAAAGTTTGCCCTCCTCCCACATACATGTACAAATATTGCATCCACATCTCCAACTAACGCTTAAAGGAGACAGCAACAACACACCCTCATTCCACAAAGGCATACAAGTAGAGAACCACAATAACTTTTCAAAAACATCTAAACACTTAAGGACTCTGAATTATTTTTTCAACAGTGAGTTTCAAAAAGGACATTTTCGAGGTTTCTAAGCACCTAAAGACATCGACGGGAAAACCGGACTTCCAGTGGCTCCTATCGCATAAGAATTTAAATCGGCATTAAGTGAATATGTGCTGCCAAAAATCCCACTAACCGCCTATCTGCACTTTTACACTTATGTAAGACTTTTACAAGTACGGCTGTTGAGCTCCAGAAGCCTAACACCCATCAACTTTTAATAAGATTTGCAATCTTAAATGCTCGAGTAACTTCCGAAAACAGGACTTAGGCTGTTTGTAAAAATTTCCCCACAGGCCCCCATGTTCTGCAGTACAGCTCGCAGGCAAAGCACAGCTTTCTCGGGGAGCCCTGCTAACTTCGGCGGTGATTTGGGGAAGCACTGTCACACGTTTACATAGTGTGAGCTCCCCTCTCACACTTCAGGGAAAGAAATGAAAAAATAAAAGAACACCTATGAAGCCCTGCTAAGCAAAACTTCATATAAAAACCCTGAGGAGATGTGAATGTTTATTTAACTATCTCAAGAACTATGCTAATTATGCCACTTACAGATTTTTGCAATAATTCTGTGAGACTCCAATACTACTTTTACTAAAATTGGTGCGAAAGCCTAGGGTTCCTCAAAGGGACAAGAGGTTTTGTAACTCACAGTAACACAGGAATAACTCACGTATTTTCCTCCAGTTTCTGAAGACACATTTCTACCTGGATTTACAAAGTTTTTACAGTTAGTAGTGTTTCTACTTCATACATTCTCCTGTAGAGCACCAAGGTGTTTAAACTAAGGCAGCTGCCTACTGACTTGCAAGATAATTACAACTGATGATTAAAGAATGTTTTAAGATGCATGTCTAAAGAGCACTGAAACTTCTTGAATCAAGTGTAAATAGAAATTAAGACCCTAAGGCTACAGGCATTACCATGTATTGCATCAAGATAACTGGTTTGACTTAAAAAGATAAGCAATTAAGAAGTATAATACTTCAGACCACGAACCCACAAGAGATTCTGCACGGACACATTCTTTCCTGTTACATAATCAGTGAACATACTGTTTTGCCAAATATGTAGTTTGCAAAAAAAACCCCACACCAGGGCAAAGACAGCCTTGACTTGTCTTTGGCGTTCCTTCAACCTCAACCACCGTACATAAACAGGACCAGGTTTTGAGAGGGTTTCTGAAGAAGCATTCGCCTGATCCACAAGACCTGGCTGGTGTTGCTGTGATGATTTCCGCCTCCACCTGCCAGCTCAACTCTGCTGCTGGAGGTTCACACCTCCCCAGCACTGTCAGCGAAGACAACCGATGCCAGCCTCTTAGTCACTTTGATGCAAAGTCCAGCATCTCAGTATAGACCCACCAACAGAAGAAATACCCAAATTTAACAGCTGAGATTTGGGCACAGGAGCCTTTCTACTCTACTGAAGAGGCACTTGAGGAGGAATGGCACCTGGGGCAGGAACTTTTTAACCACTGCAGCAAGATTTGTCAGCACTCATACATCACAGCCTGCATATAAGCTACCTTGGAGGTCTCCATGCTGTTCTCTGACTACTTCTGTGGGACAAGCACAGCTCAGACACAAATCATGTAGTCTACAGGCATGCCTGCAGTGTGCCTACACCTACAGTTTATTCCCATACACTTTGGAGGATAAATCACACTGGTACCAGACAGCTTCGTGCAACCACATCCTCTCTAGAAATTCAAACAATTTTACTAATTTAGTTGAAAAAGTCAGAGTTAGATACATACACAGTTCAGCCTGATAAACTGCTGTGATGCCTTTTTTTTTTTTTTTTTGCATTCCAGTGCTAGAATTTGCTGGCACACAGCAATTTTATTTGACAAAGGCTTATGCAGGTAATGATGGAGGCTACTACCACAACAGAAATTTCTCTTCAGTCTTCTCTGTTGAGGCCTGCTGTACAGAGCAGCCTGCAGGGATCGTGGCCTCAGACTAATCAGGATCAAAAAAGCACTGTGCAGCTGTGGTAAACCTTCATTAAGTCACAGTTCATTGACCACTAAAACATAAATATAAAATATTTAAAGACGCTTGGTTGCAGCAATTGAAGGAGAACATTTTTAAAGAGAACAACACCAGGCTTTGAGGGAATCTGAGTTTCACATATGGTTCAAACTGAGGTGGGAGTTGAATGGGGATATGGCCTGAGCAGGACGAAGAAAAATCTTTAGAAAAACGTACTGTAATGAGTTAGTGTTGCACACAAGAATTTGCAAAACATGATAATGTTACTGACAGTCCTTCGCTGTGCAGGGCGACCACTGTGATTACAGTAAACTTCTCTCTGGAAGAGGTCAGGATACAATGACGTAACTGAATATATTAGGGGCTTTGAACACACCGTTGAGAGAAACATTCTAATTTCATTTCCAAGTACGTTGATAGTAAGGCTATTTCCCACCCTCCCCAAATGCAAGTGTAGAAGGAATACAAACAGAACGAAAAAAACCAACCATCACTTACTCTGTTTTCCGTCTTTGCTTGTCTTCAAATATGTCATTCAGACTTATCGCCACCTGTCCCAAAAACTTGTCCAGCCCCACCAGCGACCTGTGCATGACAATCAGGCACAGGATGTATTTTTCTGGATTCTCCTGCATGAGTAATCCAGGGAGCTCGAAGGAGGCCTCCTCTTTCCAGACGGGATCCAGGGTCTTCTCAGCCACCGAGGTGGAGTACTTCTCCTTGCCCAGCTGTATGATGGTGTAGGCATCGTTGCTGCCATTTTTACCTTTTGGCTTCAGACCTTTGGCTTGAAGGACCGTCACTTGCACGTGAGTTGGGAACCACTTCTGGGCTTGCTCTGCCAACATCATCGCTGAAGATCGCCGCAGCAAGAACGATCGCGACGTCTGTCAGTCTCGCAGTTACTGCGTAAGGGCACTTACGGCGGAGACACCTGTCAGGGGCTCGGCGCGGTCCTTCCTCCGGCGCTCCTCGCCGCGGGGGGCACTCACCAGTCCTCAGCTTCCCCCCTCCCCACGCAGCCCGACCCGCGACTCCATGGCTGGGGGCTGCGGGGGCCCCGCGCGGCCCCGGCCCCGCTCCCCTCCCGGCCCCGGCCTCCCCCCGCCCGCCGGCCCCGCTCCCCTCCCGCCGCCGCTGCCGCCGGCCGGGCTCCCCGCCGCCCCCAGGGCATCCCCCGGGCAGGGCCCCTGCGCCGACCGGCCCGGCGGGCCGCGGCCCCCTCAGCGCGGCCCGGCCCGGCGCGGGCCCCGCAGGCCGCCGGCGGCCTCCCCCTGCCCCTCAGAGCTCCGGCGCCTCAGGGCGGCGGGCAGCGCCGGTGGCGGCGGAGGGGGGGGCGGGTGTTCCGCCGCCGCCCCGCTCCTCGCGGGGGTGTCGGCCCGGGCTGCCGCGGCCGTCACGGCGCTGCCCGCCCGCCTCAGCCTCTCGCCGCGCTCCCCCCCCGCCGCCGCCGCCCGGCCTGACGGGCCGGCTCCGCCGCTTCCGCCTTCCCCATGCTGCCGGCGGCGGCGGCCTCCGCGGCGGTCAGAGGGCAGAGGGCAGGGTTCGCCCCCTCCCCTCCCTCCCCTTCCCCGCCGTGCCGCGGCCGGGCACTCGGGGCGGGCGCCGCCGAGGACACCGGGCACCGCCGAGGGCACCGGGCACCGCCGCGGACGGTCCCCCTCTCCGCCCCGCGGTGCTGCCCGAGGGCAGGGCGGGGAGAGGCCGGGGTCCCCCCCAACCCGGGGGTAACGGATTGCTGGGCCCGCGGGGTGCCCTTCTGCCCGAGATCCCTGCCTCGTTAATTAATGCATCGCTGTTTGCATTTGTGGAGGGGAGAGAGATCTCTACTGGAGCTCTGGGGAGGAGGGAACTTACACAGACATCCGTTGTTGTTGTTATTATTATCATTGTTATTATCTAATAGTCTATATCAGGGGCTCGGGGGCAGCTGTAGAGCTCTTGGTCAGCTCGTCCTGCTGCCACCCATCTCGGGAACTTCTTTACTTTCCACCCATCCGCCCGGCCTGGCACTTCTGTTGGATTTAAATGAGAAAGTGACAACAATTGTCAGATGTTCTGCGAGCACATAATGTTGTTGATGGTACGCCCAGAGGCTTCACACGTATGTGTGTGTGTAGGTACGTACCGGTAAGCGGAGTCACAGGTATTAACTTTGTTTCTAAAAAAAAAAAAAAAAAAAAAAAAAAAAAAAAAAAAGCAGCAGCAGCCCACACTGAATTGGGGGTGCAAGGCTGTACATCCCACCCCTGCTAACCGTAACAGCCAGGGAAATCAGCAACCAAGTCAGATATTATTACTTCATCCACCACCCCTCACTCATGAGTCCCCACTCCACAGCTCACGGGTTAGTGAGCAACAAAAAACTTGGGAGACCTTCTCATACTGCTGAGACCTACAGGAAATTAAAAAAGTTAAAGCTGAAGGCCATTAGGGAGAGTAAAGTATGATGCTGCCCAAACCCCTTAATGCTGAGGGAGTTAATGTCCGGGGTCAGAAAAGGTTGAGGATCACCAGTTCTACACGTAGTCATTAGTCTGAGTCTCAGCTCATGTTATCTCTGTACACAATTTAAGTAACTACTTAAATACCCCTTAAGTTTTGACTGGGAATGATACTCGTCTGTGTGCTGTGATAATTAACACAGTGCTGGCACTTCTTTTCTCTTCCACATTGTATCTGATTTTTGTGGATACTAGAAAATAGATGGTCCAGTTGGAAATGATAACTTCAGAACATGTCTTGGGATCATATTTAGACAAAAGCATATAAATGGATTATCTAGAGTTATAAATGCTATGGTTATCAGCCTTGGTTTGTATTGGTGAGATACTAATGGTCAAATTAAGGCTGCACATCAACTCTTGGGGATAAATCGCCATCCCCCTCACCTGAAAATTGCTTCCCCTCCTCTCCAGCTGCCCGTGTCCCATATCCTCAGGTCTCTCCCAAATGTTTCGCAGTGAGTTGTCAACAAAGCTCTCCGGGCGAACTGCTGTGTTTGAGGAAAGAGTAGCAGTACTTCAGGCTGGAAGAGCCAGGAAGGATTATGGTCACAGCGTTTTGCAGGAGACTAAGGCCACGGGGCTCGTGTTGGAGAACAGGGGGATGTGTATATCACATTATTTCTTAAATGGATTTTACCACATAGGAATTCTATTTTAATAGAATATTCCTTATTGCACTAAATCAAAACCAAGCACGATGCACTTGTCAAATCAAAACAAGAAATTAATTTTGGGTAGGCAGAATGTATTTATTTAATCGGAAATTTAAGTCAAACATCATGTCTTGCATGCTGTGTCTTAAGAAAAGTTTTATGAGCTCTTATAACAGGCAGGATTTGTGCTTTTTCCTTGTCTTTTATTGGTATTATTCTATAATTTCTTATTATTGTCTCTTTCTAAACAGGGGCTGACTGGAATACACAGTTAAACAGGGGAAGATAGAAGAACTTTTATACCTCTGAATACAATATATCAATACAATACCTGCTCTGCCTTTCCTGTTTTCTAAAATAATCAGATTATTAGTCCCTTACTCCTTATGCACATTCTGGCATGTGAGGAGAGTGAAGCCTTTCTCCCTTTCTCATGTCTCTCCTCAGCTGGTGGAGCAGGTGTTGGGGAGATGCCCTCTCAACTCCCCCACCCCTGTGTTTGAAGTGAATTCTGCTCGAAGGTCCACCAGATATATTTTATTCCCTTTTATAACCCCTCTAGGGTCAAGTTGCAATCAGGCCTTTTGATTTCATCCTCTTTGGAACAGGGACATTGTCGTCTTCTTGAATGTAATGTGCGATATAAATGACAAAACATTTCAGAGAAATAATGATATCTCCAGCCACACAGTGTCCCCTGGCACTATGTTGGGAGCATTAATCCAGAAACGACTCAGATTCCCGTTTACTAAACCGCCACCACGTCTCAGTGGCTGCATGCACTGTAGGTTTTGCTCATCACTGTCCATGATTTAGTGAATATTACATTAGAAAATCCTTTTTGTTTTCTAAGGACCATTTTGGTTATGAGACCATACCATTCCTTCCCTTTTGCTTTTCCTCCCCATGTTGAGATCAAGCATTGTGGATGCAGGACAAACAGTGCAGGAATATCAGTGGTCATTAATATTAAATACTTTGCCTTAGCAGTACGGTGGGAATGCTAATGAGAATGACTAATCTTTGAGAAACCATTTTTTCTGCCTGAATTTGAAGTGGGCACTAACCAAACAACAGTTCACGTGGGGAAGGATACTGTGAAGCTGACAGAAGCAATGGACAAATTGTGTTTTCACTGTCTCTTCACTGATTAGAATATGCATGCAAAAATAGATACAAGAGAAGAAAAGTCTAGGGACTCTGAAAGAGATAATTAAAACTCGTATGTCTCTTGGGTAAAGGGAGGAATTTTGCTTAGATTGGGTTTTGGCAAGATCTGTAATTCATGCTTTCTCTGTGAAAAGGAGTTACGGCTTTTTATGTATCAAGGTCACCATAGTCCTTCTAGTTAGCTCACATCATCAAAATGCTCCTTAATCCCACAAGTTTATTTACAGTTGTTTATTTAGGAAGGGATAGCTAAGTGGACTAACAACGTCAGAGAAGAGGGGGACATTATCTACAACGAGAGGGGGCATTGGAGCAGCCACCAGGAACACAGAACAGACAGTGCAAACCAGAAATATAGAAACAGTTTTTTGAGGCCAGATGTTCCAGCTTTGAGGGCTTTTTCTTCAGCAGCAAGACTCCTGGGCTTGCTTTTCTCAACTCTTTCTCCCGTCCTACACAGGTGGTGGGAGAACAGGGAAAAGGAACAAGGCAAAGAACGATACAGGAGCTACCAACCATCCTCGGAGAGAAATCCTTTTTACCACAATATAGCACACAAGGGAGCTGCTTTTGACAGCAAACTCCAAACAACATTTTGAGCTCAAAACCCTTTAAAACAAAAAAAACCCAAGGACTGGAAAGTTTGTGATAGAACACCCTTAGAATGAGCGGACTTGGAGAGAAAACGTGACATCGTGATGAGAGTGAGTTTTAAAAATGATTGTTTATCACAGAACAGCAGTGGATATCTATGGTGTATTTAATATGGAACCTTAATCCTCATGTGTGCCATCTATATCTAATACACATTCTTCCAGGCGTTTCTGGCCCAGGAGATCTACATTGTTTTTTAAAGAGGGAATTCCAAGAATTATGGTGGATTTTTTTCCAATTTCATTAATTTGAAATACCCTCTCAATTCTCCCTCCTGAGCCAACAGTATGTCTGGTTAAACATCAGGCTTGATATTCTGGCTGCCCTTGCAAAAGAAAATGCAAGAAAATCTTTTTGCCTGTGCTGCTGAGACAGTTCCATCCTCTGCTTTTCATTTCCAGTTGTGTATTCACTAAAGAGGATCGGAGCAGTTGTGCTTCCAGTTGTAAACTGTAGCAGATAATTTGGTGATTTAATTTCTCCCTGATTCTCTTTATGAAGTAGGAAGCATTTTGTTATTTTTTATGAAAATTCTATCCCTTCTTTGAAATTATTTGCTGAATAATTCTTTGTTGTCATATCTCGGGTGATGCGTTTTGAACATTATGTAGTTGTGAGGCACAGGCTGGTTTTGTCTAGAGATGTTAACAAGCTTCTGCTTTCTGTTTAGCTGACTCTAACTTTCAGTAGCTGTTGTAACTGTCCAGATTGCACATTTTCTGGGGAGACTATGCAGATTTTGAGACTGAACATTGTTGTCTGTTAACTTTATCTTAGTTGTTGTTATTTTTTCAATTAGTGACTTCTTCAGGAATTCACTAGAATTAATTGATTGCAGAAATCAAATAGTTGGGCTCAAACCCACTGCTGTGAATTGGAAGGTTTTTCTCAAGCTACTGGTTTTGCCTGCTCTCTTAGTTTGAGAAGAATTCATTAAGCTGGCAGTATTTTGATGTAAATATTAAATGCTAGATGAATATTCATCACATTTCTGTCCTGAACCCAAAGTCTGCATCCCAAAATGTTCAAGGTTTTCTGAGGCTGGGTGTGTTAGGCACTCTCCTGCATGCTCTCTTTTACCGTTCAGGTTCACTCTTACAGAACATCTCCTCAGAAGGAGGCAGCATTTGGCCTCAACACTAGAGCTGAATCTTCTCTGATAGCTCTTGACAGCCCTACACACACCTCGTTGGTACTGACCTCTCAGGTACTGTCGCTGTCATTACTTCTGTGCCATTGTTCTCTCTAGCCAACTATGGGTTTGTCCTATGCAATTTGTGTCTCCCCTGCCTCATTCTTCACTGTCTTTCTTGCATTACTGCAATGAACAGGGTCAAACAAAAAACGGCAAAGGAAATGTGTCTTTGAAGAGAGGAGTGGGGGCCTGAAGTCAGGCAAATGTCCATAGAATTGTCCATTGTTCTGATAGAAATCCAGTAGTTTTCAACCAGAAACCTGGAGTCACAGACACAGTAGAACTGTGTGCAATATCAGACTTCAAATAAATGGCAAGTACCTCTAGGAGTGTTGGAAGCATCATCTTTTTTGTTCATTTTTAGTTGAACTTGTTGCACAGCCTTTCAACATGGTCATCCATTGTGAAGTTCAAAGAGGCTTAAATGCTCCAAAACAGTCATCAAATGCTATAATTAAACTTGCCAGTCATCCAGATTTGACTCAAACTGCCTGTGTCTCAAGATGTTAGTCAGCTGTCTAGGTTAGATTTCAATTCAGTCTTTGAAAAACATGAAAACATCTAGTTCTCAGCAGCTTTTGCACAAATCATAAGCAGGCTCTTCTATCAAAGTATCCCCGTTATGCAAACTCCTTGAGCGCTTCTAACCTGAAATACCATGGGATTCCTCAGGCACACTGAAAGGCCATTGCCCTGCCCTAGACCTGGTAGCATTCAAACTGTCTTCAGCAGTACCTCCATGAGGAACAGGGCTCGTTACATACAGCTCTTCTAAAACTAACTGCTAAGGGCTACATTCAGATTTGCTGTTGGATCTCCTAAAACTTCATGGAAACCTCCAAGTTGACCCTTAGAGAAGTACCCATTCAAAAATCATAGAAATACAAACCGGGGCTCAAATTGAAGAGTTACATGAGAAATAGAAATTGGCTATGTGACATGCATTTTCAGACTTAAACGTGCACATTTTTTTTTTAAGATATGTTTGATGCTTGAAGATCACAAACAACTTTTATGCATTGGAAACTGACATAATGTAAGGAGAGTCAAAGATAATTTTGCCATCTCTGCAGAGAATAATTTTTTTGTGTTTGACAGAACCTAAGAAACGTTAGCAGTAGAAGCAAACAACTTCAAAATTATGACCTTCTTTTCTGGTTTCCTAATGAACCAGGAGGAAAAAAAAAGAAAGAAATTTTTATCACTGTCTTAGTATGAGGCTTCTTCGGAGGTATTTTTCCTGGGCTTAAATAACTTATGCATTTATTCTCTCTTTATAGGTCTCCAAGGATCTCAGAGACCATTACCTCAGAAATTATACAAAGTTATCAACTCTCTTAAGGAGATTCTCAGCAAATACCAGAAAATTATGTCCTAAAAAAAAGCAGTTAGTAATGGAAGTTTTGAACTTCTCTACTTTTCCCTCTCTAGGACCTCAAAAGTGCTTTACAGGATCTACACATTCAACATCAGTAGGCTGCTGTATAAGGGCAGACAAAAGGGAATTATTTGTAAGAATATTAAATTGTTATATCACTCCTTTGTGTACTAAGTTAGCAGTTGCAGCAAGCAGATGAAATACCTACCCACCTTAAAACATAATGTGCTCCTTGAAAAGAGTGAAAAGTCCTTCTTGAAGTTTGGTCTTAACTAAAACAACACATTTAATAACTTCCTGCTCATTCCCAAGACTTTTTCCCAGGCTTAGCTGCCCCCAAAATTTCTTCCCAGAGATTTTCTTCTACCAAAGCCCTACCCCATGTCTCTTCTGTTGTTGAAGGGTCTAATGGAATCCACCTGCAGCACTGAGTCAGCCGTGATTAATCTGCAGTTAACTGCAGGGTCTCAACACCTCCTGCGTGTTGGTAACAGGAGAACCCTTCTTCCCTGATGATAAAAAATAACCCCAAAACAAAAGAGCAAAATAAAATAACATAAAATACTTAAGGAAGGAAGGAACAAGTATTCATGTATTTGTTACGCTTAGACTTAACATGTCTCCTTTCAAGCCCTGGTAAACCAAGACATGGATTTTCTAGCTCTTCACCCCACATTGCAGAGCTGATATAAAGCCCAGGACAATATTTGGTATTTTGGAAGAATTTTTTGCTCTTGCTGTGTTGATGAATAATTCAGATTTTATATCATCTTTGCCTCCTAGCAATATAAATTTCAATTTGGCTTCAGCAAGGTCTTAATATAAATATGTGATTAGAGAAGGAATCTAAATTAAATTGCTGTAGTTAAGTTTTATGTGCATTAAATGTATGTACTCCAAGCACTCTTCTCCAGCGTTACTTACAACCCTCCTTTCTTTGAAGCATGGTTTATTCTTAGAAAACTCAAGCTGCTTCTAAAATTCTGCTCCCAGTAAGAGACAAATTAGATAAAAACAACTTACTGCGAGGAGAGAGCTTACAGACCTCATGCAAGTGGATGTGGAGTGCTGCTTGACAGCTTTCTATGCTTTTTTTCTAAGAATTATCCAATACCTAGTCATATAACAGATAAAATTTCACTTTTCCAAAATATCTGTAGTGCATCTTCTTCCCAACACCAAAAGTTGGAAGGATTTTGAGGGCTATGGGAATACTGCAAATTTATTTTGGCACTGCCTAGTGCTTCACGCATCCTGGAAATCAGCACTGGATATGTTCTCATAGTCTGGATGTAAATTAGCCATATGTGCATTAGTGGCATTATTTACAGATTGAATTGTGCAACTATACTTAGGGCCTTAGATAAATTATTTCTATATTGGGTCCAATTTTTGCTGTCACTTACAGTAATATAAATCTAGGATCACTCCACTGAAGTCAGTGGGGTAATTACTTTGAATTTTCTCCAGTGTGATGGAGAGCAGAATTTAGCCTCTGATTATTATTTGCAGCCCTGAAGCCCTTTCCCCTACACTAGAAATCTACTGAGGCTCTCTGTCACTTTGTCCACTATCACTTCAGAATTGTGCTCAGAAAATGTACCTGCTCATGAAAGCAAAACGATGCAGTCAGATTTAGTTTTTTAGAGTATGAGTAAATAAAAATTAAAACAGTTACCTGGTGTCACGATCTTTTGTTGGATATATAACTTTGCTCTTCATGCTCCTTTGTTTTTGCTTCTAAAAGAGGAATTGCTGTGGAAGTTTGCCACCAGAGCTATCTCTGGTTGAGCCTCACTAAAAAAGTCAACATTAGCAGTGTCAGGACATAGACTTCATCCTCTGAGCTTCTTCACCCAGCACTTTGAATGGACCTTGCATTAGAAAAACTGCTTTGTTTTCTTACTTTGGTCATTACTTCTGGGTTTTCATTTTCACTGCATCTTCATGGCTAAAGCCAGTGGCGCTCCCTCTCTTTCCATTGATGTTTGACAGCATTGTCTATCTAACTGTGAAAAAGCAGTGAATAACAGTGAAAGCTCTCTATAGCAGCTCTTTTGAAACTCCCATCTGCTAGAAAAATATGAAATCAAAGATGGAGTATACCAGTCTCAATAGAAAAATAGAAACCATGCTAACACATCAGCAATTGTTCTCTAGAAACACTCTCACTGATGCTGGAGTAGATGTGATTGTCCATATAAGAACACAGATGTCTCATCATCCAGCAACATATGATTTTAAGGCATACCAATGTTGGATGCAAGTTCGTAGCTGTGGTTCAAAAGCTCATGTAAGAGGAACACACTGGGATACTGGTTATATCTTTTTCAACTCAGTATTTCTAATGAGAAGAAGATGTCTGAATGTATTTTATGTAAGTCATAATCATTTGAAAAAATGCATTAGCAGGCACAGGTCTCATAAGTGATTTTAAATCATCTCCATATTTTGTTTTCCCTCAGCTTCTCCTTTGTTTCTTTGCTGCTGCTCAATCTCATTTTTTTCTCTTCCCCATACTACTGCAACAGCATGTCCACCTTCATTTACAGTGATAGAAAAGGCTACATAATTAAGTGCTTCACTTTGACAATCAGGTGTTCATGGTGATTAGTCTCAGGATCTTTTGTACAGTGTTCTGCCAATATGTGGATCCTTCCATCCCCTGTGACCCTATGAAGAGGTGATGGAAATTTTTAGGTAAGGCATTAATAAGTGCACCATTGATGGGTTTGAGCAACATGATTATGCCTAGAGAGTGCCGACTACTGTGCAAATAACCTTTACTCAGCAAAACTCACAGGCAGTTGTAAGTACTAACTTAAATAACATCCCAGCCAAGATACCAATTTTAAGGCTTATCCATGAAATTACTTAAATCACAGAAACAGAAATTCACTTCAACATTTAAGTATCCAGCATATGTTTCCAAAGAAATTTTTCCAGATTTTATATCAAGCCTGAAATTTAGGAGTCTGTGGGAGAAAAGAGGTTGAGAGGTAAAAGAAAGATTGGAGCAGTTGGGTTGTGCATGGCACCAGTGGGATTGGACAAAGCAGATTACCTGGCTCCATTTATATATTTTCTACAGAAAAATCCAGACATGGAGGATATTGGGAAGGAAAGAGGGAGCTGTGCACCAAGTCAAACACATGTGACAGGGCTTCCGAGAGCATCAGCATTGCTGTGAAGAGAGGTTCATTTGGGATGTTCAGGTTTTACTGTGGTTCATATGTTGATGTTGATTTTGTCAACTGAATACCACTGACCTGCCCCAGCACATCTTTGGTCATAGGGATTTTCCCTGGCCAGGGAACTCTGCACCCAGACCAGTTCACAGGTCTTCTTACGTCAAAGAGCCATCCAGTCTTGACTGAAAAGCTTCTGTGGTGAAGAACCCACAATCCTTTAGTAGAATATTTCCTGATGACTACTTAACCTCACTGTTAACCCTGTGTGCTTTATCCATAATCAGAATTTGACCATTTTCAGTTTCTAGGTCGTGATTCATTATGATGCTAAATTAGAGAGCCATTACAAACCTTCACCACGTGTAGGTATTAATACATCATGATGAAGTCTCTTAACCTTTCTTTTGATAAAGTAAACAGATTAGGCTGCATACATCTATCTCTACAAGGCAGATATTCCAGATCTTGAAATCATTCCTTTCTGATCTATTTTCAGTTTTCCATGGCTTCTTTGAAGTGTGAACACCAAGAGTAGTCATGATATTCCAGTAGTTTTCCCACCAGCTCACACGCAGCTGTACTTCTTGTGCCAGAATCCCTGGCCCAGTAATTCTGCTGCTAGCTTAGGTTTAGGAAATTCAATCCAGGGTATTAAAACACTTGCTATATATTTTCCTTGCATAATTGGAAAGCAGTGAGAGATCAAGCAAGGGATCAAATCTGGGGAGAAGAAAAGTTTCCAATTCTCAAGTCCTGAAAAGTTTGGAGAAATTTACTACAGAGATACTCTCCCATAGAGTAACCGAGTGGTAACTGTAAGTCTGTTTATGCTTTGGACACATCTGTATGGCAGCAGCATAAAGAGTGTGGCATGCTGTTTAATATCTGTCAGGCTTCTTTTTTAAACCACTTAATAAGCATGTATGTAAATTCTATGCAATAAAAAAGTTCTAACAACTAGAACAAGAATAACCTTTTATGTGGTGGCTCCCACCCTTAATCCCAGCTTCTACATGCCAGTTCCTCCCCCCACTTTCACATCCCCATTTCTTGACAGGTGCCAGAAGGTTTCAGAATTTTCTTGCGGCTTCACCATGGGAACTGCCATTTCACCAGGAATGAATTTGACCCGCTGAGCAATAAAGCTGAGGCAAAACACTTATGCTTTAGCCAGAACGGGGGAATTGCTTGTCTTTCTGTTGGCATGTTCTCCTCTGGCAATTTTTTTTAGCCAAGGAGAGCTCCATGTTCATTCAACCTCCCTCTGACTTCACCTTGAGAAAGAAACAGGACTTTGAAAGTGTTGTTTTCCCAGCAACAGCTGCTGCTTTTAGCATCCAACAGTCTTTAAATCCATAGAAGGCTAGTTTATATGGACAGGGACGCATTAAATGCTAGGAAATGAGGGTCTTTAGGTAACTATTCCAGATCTGCTATATCTGCAGTTACAGCAATTGGTGGTGTAGGTGGTGTTCTTTTACTGGCTTTTAATGAGACACATTTATTACTGCCTTGCGATAAACCAAAGTAAAGCCATAAAAGTGACTTTCATTGAACATTTGTTTGAGTCCTGCCTGGGTCTTATAAAGCTTCATTTGTTCAAGACTTTAGTTTTTGTTTCACATGCCTGCCACCTTTTTTGGTAACAGCTGTTATCTCTTTTGATAGTTACATAAAATAGGCTTACCTTGCATGATGCAACAGAAACTTGTTTCATGACTTGTGTGAGATGATAGAGTTGGTAGTTGATCCTTCGTAATCTGCTAAATCGGCTGAGTAACCCAACTACTCCATATGAGCGGGCAGAACATGGGTTTGAAACTCCTCATGTTTATTTGTTATAATTTCACAATAGTTGAAAACTGTAACTGTGTAGGCTGATAACAGAACTGAAATTTTAAGAACAGCATCAATCCAGCAGTCTTTCTTCAGACGAGTGAAGTCCCAGTGATTTAAGAGAGATCCTTGATAGACCCAAACCTTCAACCATAGTATGATGATAATAAATATTATTTTTCAGGTCCAGCAGTGAATCGACTATTGAAGGCTTATGCATTTTCTTCATCTACTGGTCTAGTTCAGATTTCACTAAATATGAGTTCCAATATTGCAGCTAAACTGTCCGGAAATATTCTTCAAGAAATGTTCTTAACAATTCACCTCCATAAGTTAATACCTATTAAAACCTAAAAATGAATTAGATTTGGAATTTCCTGGATTCTTGTGTTTGTCATGCAAATTTTCAGTGCTGTTCTTTTTATGATAATATGAAATAAAGTAGTTTCTTATAGTAACACTGTAAATCATTTGCTTTCTATTACACGCAGCTGGTTTTGTTACAGTAATGATTTTGTATGGGTGCACACTGCAGTGCATATTAAAGGCAATGAGACATTCTTTTTCAGAGCTCACATGCAATTGATGTTTGTGCAAATATAACCAGATAATGACAAAACAGTAATTTATTATAATATATTAGCAAGGTTGTTTTTTCTGCCTTCTCCCAAGATGCACCTTCTCATAAGCTGCTCTTTTTCCCCCCGGGGAAATCCTTATTTTTCCTGTTTACAGAAATGACTCCCCACCCTTGCAGATGCAGATTACAGTTTTTCAGCTCACTAGAGATCCAGAATCAAAATCTAAACCAGCTGGTGTTTTTAGGCGGGTGTCTTACTTTAGCTTACTCAAAAGAACACAAGATGAACGGTAAGAATTAAATAAACCACAAATTATTTTGGGGACTGTCTGGTTTAAATTAGAAGTAAACTTTTCACTGCTGGCTGTTGTTTCAAAACTATTGCCTCTATTTTTGATATTCATCCTTGGGATCTAACACAAACTATGTCTTACTAGTTTAATCCATTGTTAGGCCATGTTTAAATATCTTTTATTATAGTCATCTGCTATAAAATAGTTCTCACTGGAGTTTGCTGGCTTGAAGCCAACGGGTAATACTGCTTCAAGTGGCACAGTGCAGTATTAAAAGAATTTTTTCCTTTGGTGTTGGTACTTACCAATTTCACACCTTGAAAAGAGCCTAACTACATCAAAATGCGATGTATCTACTTTGAGTGCAGGGACTAGAAAAATATTATAGGACAAAATGAGAGCAAAGAAAACATTTCAACTGTATCAACAGCTTGTTCATTTTTGTGCGTGATTAGCAATTTTTGTAAATCCTTGCTATAGAGCCTAGGAATTATACACAAATATTTTTCAAGCTTTATTTTTTAAAAGTAATTCTGTTTTTAACCTGCTGCAGCAAGGCCATTTACAAGAGTACAATGACCATGATTTTGCTCATAGTTAACATTAAATTAGGTCATTTGTATTTAGAAATATTTTCTCCTTCTCTGAAATGATTATCGAATGAAGGGTGTAACATCTCCAGTTCAGCTTCTGACCGCATTTTTTTTTTTCCCTCATGCATAGCCACAATCATGCAAACACTACCAATAAAGTGAATAAAGAATGATAATAATGCTTAATAATGTGGACCTTCAATTCTGCAAGCTTTTTGGCAGGAGCAGATTCCTTCCCTGATACATTTCAAACTACTTCCAGGTATGGACTAGGTTCCATTGGGATGATCAGGGATTAGGATAAAAAAATTGCTACCATTACTTCATCGTTGTGGTTTGTACCAGCACCTTCATTCTAGGGTATTATGACATTCAGTTCTGTTGTTTCTATTATTCATGGTGAAAACATGCCCAGAGAGGAAGGAAAGAGACTGTTAGGAGCAGTTAACCTCTGCAACTTCCAAGGAGAGCGCTAACATTCAATATATGCCAAGTGCAGGCCCATTAGGTTGAGTAATGAGTAAGTATATCTGAGACTTTGTACAAGACAAGATGAAAACAGATTGGGCAAGCCATTGTACCACACTTTATTACCTAGTGAAATGTAATTTGATCCATTTGCAGAAGGAAGAACCAGAGATGCTTGTTTCAGTATTCAATTGTTCCAGAAAGATGTAAGTACCCTAGTGTTGTTATTTTTATATCGATTTTTATGAAACACATGTAGTTACATTTTTACAAGGCAGTAGGTTCTCTTAACGATGGCAGCAAGACAGGCAGTGCAAATGTTAGGGGGCTGAGTACATTCTTCTGTCAAATGACAGAGGGCAAGAATATATAGTTTAACTTCAGCCTTGTAGAAATAAAACCAGAACAGACATCCAACTCCAGACAAGTTGCAGTCGGTTTAGTTCCTGGTGAGGTGACTCTCTGCCTCTTGCTGTATTCTCTCAGTCCCAGGTGGGGATGTTTGTTAAAGTGCGTGTACAGAAAAAATCTTGGGCTAGATTCACCACGCAGCATCTTTAGTGGTGGAATTTCAGTTTTGTATTTGAACTTGACTATTGATTTCAAGGTGTGGTATTCTCTGCTGTGATTTAAATTTGTGTTCTCAAGATTTTTACAGATCTGTTTGAGAGTGAGAATAATTCTGATCCTGCATGCTTGAATTTGCAGTGAGCATGTTAGCAAAAGATTATGCTTGTATCTTTAAAAGGGAAACACAGAATTTAATTAGCATAACTTCAACTTTTTTTTCCCCCTAGTCCCTCTTGAGTTGAAATAAACAACGAAAAAAAAAAAAAAAAAAGGGAAGGAGATATTGTCAGCAAAGCAAAAAAAGAAATGTCCCTGAACTTGGCTGTTATATAAATCACAGCAGAAATGCTGTTGAGGCTAAGCATTATTGTATTTGGGAAAGTAGCCATTAAGCCAATATCAAATGAGACATATATTTGGATACAAAACTCAGCTTGCTGCATACCTTCAGGAGAAACGAAGAAGAAAAAAATATCATACTCCATTATCACCAACAATATTTAGCTTCAAAAAATAGTCTATAAATAAATTAACCCAGGAACTCAGACAGTAACCCACACCTTTTAGACCGTTGCTTCCCAGGGAAGCTGTATGTGGAAGTGTACCGTGAAGTTTTATGGAGATACAGTCATAGCTGCTGGTGCTTTTCTTACCTGTTTCTCTTTCAGCATCAGAAGACACTGCTTTTTAGGAAGATCCTACTGAGCATGTGGAAAGTATCATCAGCATCACAGATCTCGAGGCTGACTCATTCACTTCTCTGTCCTGTTTTATTTTTCCTTTTTTCAACATCATTGGCCTTTTTTTTTTTTTTTTTTTTCTGTGCAGACTCTACAGTAACTCCTGAAATGTTTAAAATCCTATGAACTGACATACCTGTTTTTTATTTTGTTTCTATTTCATCAGTATGGTAAGTGTACAGCAACTCTTTCAAATACTGCTGTATCTCAGCATCTTCCTTCTCACGTTGCAAACAGCAACTCCTTCCTTCTGGTAGTCTTAACCTCTTCTCACTATTTCTGATTGTGTGTAGTCCTGTCTTGTTCCTGAAAGAAAAATCCCCATCTTTATGTCTTCATCTTTACTTGTACATGGTTCTATTTTGTATTCCTTCAATCACTTGCTCCATTCCTTCTCCTGACAGGAGAAGACCTCCTGCTTGCATCCAGCTCACTTTGTGTCTAGAAGCAGACTTTGTTCCCCTTTCCCTCCTGTCCCAGTTACTCTCTGATAGTTGTTCCATCAGCCTGGGTGTGAAAGCCACACGCCTCCTGTAACTTTACGCACCTCAGCGTGTACTGGTTTTGAGCTCAGCACACACTGCTCAGGCAATCGCACTGTGCACGACATAACAAGCCATACTGCAGTTTCCACAGGTAGACACTGGAAACACCATCTATCCTCTGCAGCCTCTAAGCAACAGTCTGGTGGCTGCAGCTGAAGTTCAGCATCCCTTCTTCCCAGCTGCAGCCCTCGGAGGTCACTGATAAAACTTTAATACTCGAAAAGATGTCTTACACAAACTGTTACAAGAATTGGCAGTCCTGGACTTCACAGGGAAGGACCTCAGCTGCAAAATTCAGGTTGTGATGCAGAGCCACAGACTGGCACAGGAGCTTCCAGAGGAGGGCTTTGATTCACACCCATTCCCAAATCACAGCGTTTATATGAAGAAAGAATCCTTAAAGCTCCTTGAAATATGTCTGAATGCAAGAAGAGATTCCAATGGTTTAAACATCTTTGAAAATCCCAAATGCAAAGCAATTGGAGTTCATTATACCTCATCACTTCCTCACTTCCATATTTTTCAGTCTGCTTTTAAACTCAGCAGCATCTGAAATTCATATTTTATTTCTTTACACTCATTTAAACACTTCTGTAGATGCCATTAAAATATCCCTACATTGATAATCTCAAGAAACATAGCTATATAAGATGTTTAAAGTTTTATCATAGTGTAATAGTAGATAGAGGCAAAATAGCCCTAAAACCATATTTTAGAAGCTTGTAGTGATAATGAAGAACCTTACCTGCAATAAAGCAGTAGTGCGTTTTTTTATCTCGTTTGCATAAGTATGCTAGCTAAATATGTAAATTAAATAAATATTCGCTGTACCAGCACATCTGTCCTAATTTTTTGTAACTTTTTGTTTAGAAGATTTCAACTGTCTTTGCACAAGGGTTGTTTTACTTGCTCTGTCCCAGAAATTGAGTGTTCTTATGAACTGACCTTCCGGAGTATTTCTGTATGGCGGCTCTTCATCATGGCTACTAAAGCCAGTTATAAAACCACTATTAACGTAAGAGGGATCATGATTAGATCTAAATCTGCTAACTTCTGTTGTCTAAGGAGGAAAAAAAAAAAAAAAGTATCTGAGGATGTCTTTCCCCCCATATTTCCTGAGTGGAAGTACTTCAGAGACAACAGTAAGGTGATATTACACCCTAGAGCCAGATCTGGGGACACTTGCACAAGCTAAACTAATCCTTTGCTCACACAATCATCTCAGTTTGTTCTGTCCTGAGGGAGATAGAATTTAAAGAAATAATCATGGGATCTTTATTCAATAATCTATCTTTTACCGTGATACAGAATTCATAGGGCAAGTGATGAATAACAAATAAAAGCACAAGGAAACATAGCAATTATTTAGAATTTCCATAATATTTGACTCTGTTGTAGCCAGTAAGGCTCCCTCGGAGCAAAGGAGCCTTCTCTGGGGAGCAGTAAGTCGTGACCCCCTGGACAGAGCACAGCAGAAGGCTCTTGGGAACAGAGGTCGTACCTGTAGCACAGCATCCGAGTTTTACCTGAACAGCAGATAGCTTTACAACTCACCTGCAGCAGGCACTGCTAAGGGTCAGATAAGCTCATAGTTCATAGTGACAAAAACCCCACCCTGCCCAGCCCAGCACAACACACACACACCTGATAGACATATGGACGGGAGGGGGATCTGGAAGTTAGCTCTTCGCGGCATGAGGATAAAAACAACTTCCAGATGAAATCACAGGTGTTCATCAAATTCTTTCTGAAAGCACCCCAAAATCTAAAAAAAAAAAATAAAATAAAAAAATAGAAACACAGAGAGTTTCTTAGCTATGTCAAAATAAGGAAAAACATCTAGTGGCTCATGACAGTAGAGCACAGAAAGGAAAGGAACTGTGAAGTGAGCAAGACTAATGGGTTAATTAACGATTATCCCGGCTATCTGGAGTGGAAAGCTTCTCTCTTTACTGAAGCCATGCTGGAGATTAATTGAATGACAACAGGGTTTAAACTGACACATCTTCCGAGATAGATAGCATTAGAGGCTGGCTAAAACACTGCCCTCCAGGCTCTGCTAGGAAACTGTTGTTTGGTGACTGTTGTGGTTATGGATAGATTTTCCGCTGATCACAAACTCTGCCTGGTTATACCAATAGTAGCACCTTGTAGATTTAGTTTTACTGATAGAGGATGTCAAGGTGTTTTAGTCCAGAAGAGTTTCCCAGCTGGAGCAATCTGGACTGGTGTAACTATTTGGTAAAACAGAGCTGTGTTAATGCTGGGAGGAAAGTGTGTAGCACGGGGCAGATGAGTTGGGTTCACTATTTTGTTATGGCACAGATAAAACATGAAATAGCTTGACGTTTCAGACAACCCTTTTTACACACGCACATGTGGGAGTGTAAATGAGCAAATACCAAAATTTCCAGCCTAACAGTAGGTTTTGCTCTGCCATCTCTGACGAGCAGAACAAGGCAGCCTGAGGGCAATGATACCTTTCCCTGACCCCTCTTCCTGCTTCCCTTTCAATCCAGATAGTTTCTCCATACAATTGCCTCACCTATCTTTTATTTCTGAGGAGCTGTGTGTTGCTTTCAAGGTGTTTTACCAATGTCAGCCGAGTGATATGAGGGCAGATGGTGATCGGGTGATGGTTACTGTACAGTCCCTGTCCCAAACACTGTTAATCTGTATCTGTATGTAGTGACTATATCTGTTTTACAGTTCACTGTCCTGTCAGTGTGCTCGTCCCTCTACAAATGGCAGAGATCCTGCTCACTGACCCTTGCTGCAGATCTTTGCAGTAGATCAAAAAGATTAATGGTGCGAGTTGGTAGTTTCAAGACCCAGCTCTCCAAATAAAAGATATTTTTTAATTACTGTCCAACCCTATTAGGCGTAGGGTTGGATAACATGTGTTTCCTTTTAGAGATGAACTGCCCCAGTGGCAGTCCCGGAGCACTTTTGCATAACTCTTTCCCCCTCCCTCTTGCCCTATCATTGTGCTGATGTGTTAATGTGCAGACATTGTGCTAATGGCTTGGATATGCCTGATCTTAAAAAGTAATTCTGATCCAGTCTTTTCTTGAGTGCTGGGCTGGGTCTGTGTTACATCTCCGGGGAGGTGCTTCCCACGAGCAGGCAGGTGCTGCCCAGTGGCTTTGGGATCTTAACTCCTTCCTGCCAGGTCTGTTTTCCATTCAAAGATAAATCTCTCTACCCCACCAAATACCACACCTGTTTCGATCCAAAAGGTTTGGTTTCTCTTCTGGCCAGATTCTCATCAGTTTTATCCCTATTTTTGTCTTTTAATGGGGTTTAACCACTGAGGAGATGTTAGCAGAAGGGGTTTGCAAGCATTGTCTTGTTTCAGCATTTGTCTAAACCTGGTTCAGAGCAATTTCCAGTGCTACCTGAGGTCACAGGGTTAGGACAGTGAAATCCACCTCTTTCCCACTGTGTGTTATTTCCTGGATTCAAGCAACAGTTTTCATGTGGATTGAAACATTTGAAAAGGTCTCAGCCAAGTGCTTCACTCACCAGCTTTTAGTCATCAATTAAACTGGGATGAATCCCGCAGCTTTTACCTGTATAGGTAATTCAGAGCCCTATGAGTAGACTTAGATTACCTGGATAATTACAGATTTTTCAAATGTGAGATGGTTAAGGATCAGGCCTGTCATTTTCAGTATGATTGGAGCAGAGATGACACGCTTCGAGTAGGGTTTGCAGGGTGAAATCTTCATTTGTACTTCTGAAATGATCTAGTTTTCTATTGCCTTATTTGCTGCCTACCCCTGATGCTGGTCAAGACAAAATGTTCCACCATTCAAATACCTGGCAACAACTATTTAATTTGACAATTTGTAGATGGTATTCCTGTATTACCCTCTAGGACCTTAATAATAGGTTTTTCTTTAGTGAAGCATTAGAACATTAAAGGCCATAAATTCCACAGTCACCTGTATCCATTTATTGCTAATTTATTATGGAACATATCATAAAACTTTGCTTGACATATAGGCCTCTTCATAACTATAAATCTTTTTTCAACTGTTTAGATAACTTATGCTTAAGTTCAAGGAAAGACCTCTATGAACAAATATTTTAAACATCTATCTATTATGCAATACTAATACGTACAAACTGTATGGCAAATACTGAGAAATGTTACTCTAATTTTCAAATTTATCACTTAAAAATTTTGGAGGATACATCTATTATAAAAACAAAATTAAAACTATGTGCCAAGTATCTTCTTTATTCAAAGGTGTAAGAGTTCTAACTGAATAAAGCTGTTATTACAGTTAACATCAAACATATAAATGTTTCTCTTCAGATTGGGTTTGTCATTTGTAACCTGGAGCCACTGAAAGGATTGTAAGTGTTCGTCATACAGGAGAGCTCAGCAGAGTGAAAACAAAAGTTTTCAGACTTTGTAATGCCAGATCAAAATAGAGTCTGTAATATCATTGCTACTACAGAGCTTGATCTTGCTCTCATGAAGTCAATTTTAAAATCCCAATGGTGCTGGGTCAGATATATGAACAGAAATAATTTGGGCATTTCATTTACTTTGTCTCAAAATAATTGTTTGGGGTTTGATACTGTTTATATTTGTTGCTTTTAAATTACCTGCTGTTGTTTCACATGAGAAAAAATGTTCTTTTTCTCTCTTGCAGTGTATAAATTCAAAACCTGCTGGGATATATCAAACCAGCCTTCTACAGAATTCTTTTTTTTCCTTTAATATTTTTGCCTGGCTGAGTTATTAGCATAAGTATTTGCTAATAATACATATGTATTATTAGCATATGTAGCAAACTAATTGGTTTTAGCAGTAATGCATGTGCATACACCCAGCCAGCTTCTTTAGAAAGAAGTTGGTTTGTAAAAAAAATTGTTTGGTTGTCTCATTAAAAAACTCTGTTTTATTTCTTTTTCTGCAAATCAGTTTGATTGCACATGGAAGGTCATTTTAATTTTGAAACAAATTTCCATCTTAGTGCTGTCTCCATCAGTTCAGCTTGATATGTGTTTCATATACAGGATTTTCTTATACATTGTTAAATTATATGACCGAAGTCATGGTGAAAGGCCAGAACAGTACAGTAAGCACATTGGTATATTAAAGTCAGAAAAAGAGGTGGAAATCTTCTACAAATGTACATTAAATCCTGCTGTTTTAAGTGAGCTCATTCACAGTAAAATAATTAAGATTGCACAGAATTTTTTGTACTTGAGAAAACCAAAAAAACAACTTACCCTCACGCAATCACCATGTCCTTAGCATTCAAATGAAAGCAAAGCAACTGATTCTTTCAAAGCATACACAAGTTATTCACCAGTTTTCTACTGACTTCATCACTCGTTTGTTAATTAGGGCTTGTTTGTCAGGACAGGACAGGGAGGATTCATACTATAAACTGGTATATCCACTCAACACTCAGGGAAGAGGGTTGGTTGTCCACCGATGCTTTGGCCACATCTCTATCTCTCAATCTTATTTGCTCATTTCTGCTTTTCAAAACATCTCTCTTCCCCTTCCTTATTTTCTCCTCGTTTTCTGCTTTGTCTGTTTTCCTTATCCTTTTTGCCAACCCTTTCCCCCAATATCCTTCCACTCTCCCCCTGCTTCATATACACTCTTCCCCTGCTACATATGGAGAGAGCTCTGACAGCCAGATTCATGGTAGATATTTAGTGTAGTATCACATGAAAAGTGCTGTGACCAATTTTGATGGGACTATTTGTGCGCCAGACTCTTTTTGTGGCATTTATGACTTCATGGTTTGGGACTCAATGAATCGGTATATACCTGACCAAGAGAAGAATGCCAGCAATTTGTAAGATTAAACAAACCAATTAGCTTTTGATTAAATTGTCTATAGCAGACATCATTTTAATATTACTTATGGACTCTGTGTGTCTTTGCAACAGGCTCCCAGCACATCTCTAAATTTTGCGGTATCACAATAAATAACTTTTTATATTACTTCCCAGAAGTTGACCCTGATGGATTGTTTAATTAATTATATTGCTGATATCTGACAGAATAAGCAACTTTCCCAGTTATTTATGGTCTTAGATTTCACTAAACTGCATAATACAATGTCTCCTTAAATGCTGTCAGGTGCTGTGAAAATTATCAGCCTCAAGCAGTGAAGCCTGGGGAACAAGACGAGGTTTAAAGTTAATACCATGAATTTCAGTTACTGATATAATCTTACCAAAATAAAAGAATTACCTTTAATAAATATATTCCAGGACAGTCTGTGATGGGACTCAACAAGCCAATTAAGTGTTGTATTCAAATACTTTGTTTTCCTCTGCAGAGAAACTCCTGGGCCAGACTCCCTTCTGGCACAAGTCTGCTTAAGTCAACAAATGGAGTTACACCCGAGATGAATTTGCCATGCTATGTTTTTCTAAATAGATTAGGGGTCATTTGAAAAGCTGTAAATAAACCTTTCAAATTCTTTAAGGCAAAAAGAAACAAATCTCCAAGAGGAAGAGAAAGGGGGGGAGAAAAAAAAAAAAAAAAAAAAAAAAAGATTTATTCTGCTTTCCCAGAACTGCAAGTTTCCAGGTGTTCACCTTTTGATCTGGCTACAGGCAATGATTTTCTGAAGTGGTTTCTGATGGTGCCTGACATCATTTATGGCACTCTTGAACAATCTTGTAATGTGCTAAACTACACAAAATTAAGTGAGTTAGTGGCTAGCTAAGAGCAGCAAAAGGGCCATGGGTATCACAAGAACTTTGCTACTTGCAACAGCATGTGTAGCTCCAAAGCAGCGTTATTTCTTTGATTTGATAATGAGAATAAAATAATGACTGTTCTTAATTATTAGTAGTACAGTAGAGTGGGAGGCCCTTGGAGTCTCACTGTGCTTGATGCTGTACAACCACAGAGAAAAAAAAGTTTTTCCTAATAACTTACAGCTCAACTGGAGGCAAAACACAGCAACAGAGGCAGCAAACCATAGGAGGGACAGGCAGTGTGAACCTACATTAAGCCAGCAGAGCTGTGTGCGTGGTTGGACAGCCCATGTTACTCATGTCTGACTAGAGTTTTTTTATGTATCTTCTTATTCATAACTTGTAATTAAAAGGTATAAGAATCCTTCCCATGAACTAAAGGCACGGCAGAGCTGGACTCAGCTGGTAGATGCTGCACTGCTGAGCCAGTGGGAACTTTGCCGTTTATTTGCACAGGTGAAAGCATAAATGTTGTTGCAAGGAGAACAGAAGTTACCTCTGCAATACCTGTGAACGGGATCAAACTCAGAATGTCTCGACTCAAAACCGGCAAGTCAGTCACCTATGGCAAGTCACCAGCATTCACTTAGCATCATTTCTTCCCCCATGAGCTGCAGTTCATTAGCTTTTTCTCTGACAAACCACTGTCAGAGAATAAATTTTCTGTTGTGCCCAAGGAGAGAAACTGTTGGCAGTAGCCTGCATCTCAAGATTTTATTAATTTTTATAGCTCTGCTGGTCTCAACTTAGTGACCTTTTTAGAGAAGGGAACTGGACACCTGACTGGTGGTGTGTGGTGGGAACAGAGAGCAGATATGGAAAACCTGGGGATATGAGCTATAACTTCTGTTAGTTGGAATTTCCTCAGAGCTAAAGGCTTCTTGTGCAGATTCGTTGTTGTCCAGGCAAAGGATGATAAATAAAAGTGATTATTATGTTGTCTCCCAGAGTGGTCACCAACATGTGGGAGGTGTTTCTTGTGAGTGCTTCTGTGAGACTCAGAAATCTGGGCAATACTTCAGTACCCAGCATGGAAATGAGGGAAATGCTGCAGTTTTGTTTTTACAAAATATTTATTCTGTAAATAGCTAATTAGGAGCCTTGCAGAATTTGTCATTACCAACGTTGATTCTAAAGGTTGAATTTGTTAATGACATTTTAAATTCTTATTTTTACACCAACAAAGACCGTGAACGCTTAGCCAAATTAACAGAATTTGCATTGTCAATGAAATCTCCCACAAAAAAAAATCTAAGAGAAATATATGTTTGAGATCTTAACGTGATTTTGGTAAGTCTTTTCCATGTGCTTATTCTGCAAATCACTAGATTAATACCATTTAGAAAGATCAGGCAAATGAAGCTGCAATTAAGAGAATTAGTTAAATCCATTATAGGCTGCTGGCCTTACTCCCCAACTCAGGAAGGATTAAGTACCACACCCAAAGACTCTTTGATCCTATCTTCAGGGCACTATTTATTAATTACACTTAATTATTCATGGCAAACCCCAAAATGAAGCAGTTGAACATTAATCCAGCTGTTACTTTTCCCTCAATTCAGGGGATTTTGGGATGCTTTGCTCATCTTCTGTCTTTTCCATCCTTGTTTTACAGAGCATTTGCCCAAGAGTCCCTTGCTGCAGGAGCAGGCTCATTTCTGTAAAATGACAGGTCACTCTTTGCCACTTATCAGTGCTAAATCTAGAAAGCAACTTACTTACAACATCAAGCATTATAGAAACAGAGCAGACTAAAGGGCTCTGTGACCTGTGCTGCTCCTGGTATTTGTGGAGAGGTAGCATCTTAATGAGAGGATTCACAGCAGCCAAGCTAGCTAAAGCAGCAGTTCAGAAACACATCTGATAGGAAAGTCAGCTCTGTAGGATTAATTTCTAACCAAAATTTGTGTTTCAGAGAGCAAGTCTTCCACTCATCCCTCTCTCCCATAGTCCAATGGCTACCATATGTAGCTGGCACATGGGTAGCCCATGACTGAAATCCTCTATCTTATTTGGAGCAGGACTATGAAACCACTGACTTCCAAGTAAATCCAGAGTGCCCCGAAGGTGATCTGTCCTCTTCTTTTCCTTGACAAGGCTTGTGTTACTCAGGGTCAAAGCAAAGCACAGGGTAAATGACTGAAGGCAGCTTGTCACTTCAGGAGACAGAACACCCCATTGCAACTCTTTATTAGTTACCAATAATAGATTTACTAGAGTTACAGAGTAACTCTAGTTAGAGTCTATAAGTAGAGTTATATAATGTAGATTATATGGTGTTATTGATGTCGAGTTATGGCTCAGATGATATTCATTGTTTTAAGGATAAGAAAGTAATTTAATAATTATAATCACCTAGGTTTTGTAGCTTGTCAAAAACAAGGGCAGATTTCTGGTTGCTTTTTACAGTGAGGGTCCTTCTGTATGAAGAACTGAGCTGAGATGATCAAAACATTATATATGTAAAGTGTAAACAAAAAAAAATCAGCAGTGACTTTAAATTTCAATTGTCGTGGTCTGAGGGCAGAATAATAAAGGAAAACACAACACACTTATCTGCTTCCTATTTCCGCTACATGATCAAAGCTTTTAACTTCAGTTTGTTTAATTCTTAATGATCTTCAACCTGTTTTTTTTACTGTGAAATACCCACAGAGAAGTAGTAGAAGGTACCTGAAATGTAGGTCGTTCCTATGTTGTTGAACACCAAATCTCCCTTTTGAAATCAAGCTTTTCTGCAATCAGATTTAAAGCTGATTTAAAAATAAGAATTATAATGTTCTCCCACCTAAACCCATAATAATCTCTATTCCTGCCTCTGGATTTGCTGATGTACCATGGTTTTTAAGTATTTACCTCCTAGATATGAAGCTCCTTAGGACTGCGTAATGTCTTATTATTATTACCAGTCCCTCAAGTCATAATGAATTCTGGATTATAGCATATTCTATATTTAAGTTTCCAGGACCAATGATTATTGTATGTTCTTTGTTCTAAAATGAAAAAAAAAAAAAAGTCACATAATTAGTTCTTTTCTGCTCACTATACAACAAGAATTGATTGGCAAGCTCATCACTGCAAATGCTTGAGAAAGCCCTAAAACTTTTTTTTTTCCTTTTCTTGATGGTGGGAAGATATTTCACAATTTCATTATTTTGATTTACTAATCCAGAGAGCTGGCACAAGCTACAACTGTTAAATGATGTGATTGTGAATTTTAGAATGAGGATGTGTTATTTTTAAAAAAAAAAAAGAAAAAAGGACAAAAGGACTAATACCCACCTAGGTTTCCTACAACATAATTTTCTGCTTGGAAATTTTATCTGCATAGCAAGACTTCGGTCATTTACCTAGGATTCTGCATCAGTGGTGTGTAGCTGGACAAAATATGCCAGCCTGTATAAGAACTGCCTAAACAGGACCTTGACTGCTTTCATTTTACCTTCAGTGCTCACAAAGGAACCTCTGAGCTTGGCTTCTGTAAGAATAGAGCCGATTTATGACACAGGTTGATTTGTTCTTTCCTTAGTGCGCACACACTCCTGCTCTGAGTCCTTCTATCTTGCCTGAGAAGTCATGCTCATTCAACTAGCCCTGGAGTGGAAAGTGACCTATCTTATATACTTAAATTGGCATTACTTTGCTCGGCCAGAGATGCTGAAATTACCTTTCACACAGAGTTTTGATTCATTCTTGATAGGAACTTGCTCGCAGACATTTTCTTTATGGTCTCATAGAGCCTGTGTATCAAGCCTGGTCAGCTCCCAAAGCTTTAACGATGTGAGTGGCTTATGCTAGTTTTGCCATTATGGGCACCTAGAAAAATATGTCTGATAATAGCTAAAACAGGGTACTTTTTACTTATGAGCTGTTTCATAAGAAACAGATTCAAATTATACCTTTGTATGCACCTGTGCAGTTGCAGTGATATGAAAAATTTTAGAGCTGATGAAACAGATTTTGGAATCAGCTAATGTGATATTTGGTAACAATTTTTAATTAGATTTCAACATTAGAAGGGTTTCCTTTAGACAAATAACATCTGTGGGATGTATTGCCATTGTCCTGTATCTTGCTGACATTGCTTTTTCTAAGCTCCCTTTTGCTACTTCCCCGTTTCTTAAGCTGCATCCTGCTAGGGACTGAATCTTTTTTAGTAAATCTTTTCTTAATAATAAAGTAGATTTATGTAAGAATATGAGGCTTTTGGACAATTTGTTCAATTAATATTTGGGTGGGTGGAAGTTGTTGGGTTTGGTTGTTTTTTTTTTTTTTTTCAAATATTCAACAAGTGTTCTATTGAGTTTCCTATTGTAGCACAACTTATTGGCAGGCAGTAGCACCGTTCACCAGTCCTTTGTTTTTCAGGAATTCAGCACATATTGCTGATGCACATATTTCTTCCTCAGCACATATTTCTGCATTCAGCTCATATTGTGAAGACTGGCAAATATAAACGGGTGTAAGAAGTCATTTGGTTTCGAAGTTGCAGTTCTAGCATAAATAATATATATGGAGGGAGGAGGGAAGTAAGAATGTGTTCTATATGCAAGTAAAAGGCGTGATTTTCTCTTGAAAGCAAGAAATGGGAGTATGCTCAAGTATATCTATTGTAAGAGCAGCTATTTTGCCAGCGTAACTTCTAGTGGGGTTTCAGTCTCCCCAACAGGAGCTGAACCAAATGAAGATTTTGTTTGTCAAATGCAGTGGAATATCTGGGGAACGCAATTGAAATCCTTATTCCCGCTCTCTTCTTCTCTTGCTCAACTTCACTAAAACTAACCGTCGGCTCATGGGTTTGTGCAATATGAATCACAGTACATCATATTTTCCACTCACACCTGTGGAGCTGGGATCCTGCTGCTCTGGTGACATCAAACGCAAGTACCTTTTTCCATCTTGCTGAAGCAGATTCAGAGCAGGGAGTAGAGCACAGACACCGGTCTGGTCTGTAGAAACCAATTTCCTGGCACTGGAGTGTGCTAAAGAAGAGAGCACGGAAGGGGTGAAAGGGTCAGGGGGGAGTAAGGATGCTGAAGCCTGACTGCTGTGCAGAGGGAAGAACTGCAACATCGCTCCGTCTGCTAGTGCTGCGTGGGTGTTCACATAATAGCGTTCAGTCATCAGATCTGAACTACACACCTACACCGAGGGCTGTATGATATAACAGATTATGTGGGGGTGGATTAGAGGATTGAGTATATAAAGAATTCAGAGCCAGATTTTTTTTTTTTTTTTTTTAGTTTTGCTTTATGTTGCAGCTAATCATTGTCCAAAAGCATAATGGAACCACAAAGAAACTCAGCCTAAAATCACCTCACCTAGGCTTGCTGGATTTTAGATGTTGAAAGTCAGGATCTGGGATGTAATTGTGTAACATTACATGACACGTCAGGTGTCCTAAATCCCCCTGAATTATAGGCACATAATTCAGGAGATGCCTCAGGTGACCTGGGGAAAAAAAAAAAAAAAAAAGGTAGGTACGTGTAGAGAGCAGTTCAGATCCCATTGACAAGGCTGTGGGAAAAGGCACGGCAGCCAAGTGCCTGAAAATGGGAGGAAACTGCCCCTGAGGTGTTTCAAGGCAACAGAAAGCGTGAACCAAGTAATTCATCTGCAACAGAAAGTCTTTGACAGGGCTCACACTTAGAACTTCTGTCCATGAGAGCTTGTCCATTTTTTCCAGCGATATCAGTTTTCCTCATAAAATGCATTACTTCTGCCTTGCCTCCCTTGATCCTTCAAGTTCTCAAATAGGTGAGTAATCCTATTGACTTCCAAGCTCTTGACTTGGAAATACTTGTGAGCTTTGTCTGGTCGGGGTCCAAATGTTCTTCTAACCTGCAGGCAATTATGGAAAAAAGTTCTGGCTGAATAGGAAAAGTTGTGGTGCTAAAATATATTTAAAACCTCCCCTCTCCAAATCTCAACTGGCAAACAGAGCAAGGCCAGTGGTCTATTCGGAATCCCAAGTGTTTAGTCTCCCCAGTTTATAGTCCCCATTATATGTCAGTTATGAAGGTAAGCAATCCCTTGTTTGCCATAAAGCAAAACTCTACTCCAGCACTAACAATGCTCTGAAAATCAGGCAGCTCTGCAGGATAAACCAGTATATTTTTATATGCAGCTGTGGTTTAGTTGGATTATGGCAGGTCACACTTGTCATTTCTGTCTGATATTCTCTTGTTCTAATAAGCCCTATTTACAAAGTAATGGATTCTGTGACCCTTATTCAGGTAATTACTTTTTAATTTTATTTTTCAAGGATTTTTATTCAGACTTCTTGGGCAGATGCAGCGTCTGGCCTGTCTATCCCTTGGAGGGCATATGCTTTTTCCCAGGCAGGTATATTCAGGGCTGCTAATTTTTCCTCTGGGACTCTCTCATGGAAGTCTTCATTTCACTGTGGCAGGTTAAATCACTTCAGATGCTTCTCAGTAGACAAGTGCATACACTATCTCTGTTTCATAGACAGCGAAGCACTTTTATTAGCAAAGGAATAGCCTTTGGGAATCTGGAGACCTTGACCTGTTACAGTACAAGCTCATTTCTTTTTCTTTCCTGTTTTCATTGTATGTTCTAGACCCTGCCTGTGTAACCTTCTCCATCTAAAAGTTGCTCTCCACAAAGGTAGGAGAGATATCACTTTATTTTTCAGTTACAGTACTTTGCACCTTCATCAGAAGAAAGGTTCTTGTTGTCATGTAGTCCCCTGGAGTTACCACTTAGTGTTATTATGGTCTTTACTCAGGGTAACACCAGTTTGACAGCTTCCCATTTATTAATGTTGTTAAATATGTTAATAAACGTGACATTTATTATTAACATAACATTCTTCAATTACATTGGTACAGTCTTATCCAGCAAAAGCAAACCTGGGCCAAATATATGTTCAAAACGTCTGCACACATGCCAATGCCAGCCAAGGGTGTGACATTTTTTGGTTTTTATTTTTACAGTTTTTAAGAACACTTCACACTGGCAAAAGCTTTCAGGGAAACACAGCTTATACTGGCATCAAGTGATTTTGTGCTCATACAGCTTGCCTTGTTTGCAGAACTGTTCCAGGCTGGACCAGAAAAGCACTCTTTGGCCAGCACAAGCTGAATGTGTGCCAGGGTGTGCACAGCCCAGCCTTGCTGGGCAGCTGCAGCTGCGTCCTAACACCCCCCAACCAAGGGCTTCATCAGGCAATGCTAATGGGGAGCTGTAGCCCCTTTACCTGACCCTTATTTACCCCCAGTAAAACCCTTCTTGGTTCTCATTAGAAAGGTTCACCATTATAGCTAGGTATTAGCACACCTTTCCCACCTTCAGTTTTGAAAACTTTTCTTAAAGTTCAGGTTCTTAGCACTCAGTTTGCCTAAAACATGGAGCCAGTAGATGTTCTCCCTCATAAAGGGAATGCCACAGTAAACTGCATGTATGCTTTTTGGGCTTGCATGATCTGATTCTGGCTTCATAAACAAGGAAATCCCTTGCTGGTTTTTCTTTGTATCCCCTTGGTACCATCTGCACAAAAGAAACAAGGAGGACCAAAGGCTTTAGATCAAGAAGAAATGTCTTGTCTGGGAGGAGAGCAAAAGTTCATAAGAAGAGTTTTCTGTTTGATGGGGGACATTGCATAAATCCCTTGTTCTGGGGATGTAGGGAAACTTTGTGTAATAACTCTACCTGTTGTGATAGAGAAGGACGACTGTTCCCTGTCGAAAAATGTGCTGGTTTTCTTTTGTACAACTGCAATTAATGTTTTCCATTTTCTGGATGGGTTTGGGGTGAGAATGGTCTATCCCTCCTCTGATGTCATATGATAGAAGAATCATCCCTTCCCTGAAGTACATTTAAAAACAATTAGTACTCTAACTGCACAAATAACTTGCACTGAAGTACACCTGGGATGGTTTTTATCTATGAGTTGTTGTTTCAGGTTTCTAAGCAGCTACTGGAGTATGAAGTTGTGAGGTCTTGCCAATGGTAAGAACTGCATCTCCCCAAAATCATGTAAATCTGTAACTCCTGTGTTAGAGTAACCTTTTACAATGCTCACCACACATTTATATGAGAATGTACAAACCCTGTGTAATAGACCCCACAGATTTTTCAACTTTGAGAACAGCAAGAACTCACATAAACTTTCTTGCATTTTACATACACATCTTTCATTGTGAGATATTGAATTGTGACATCAAAGAGTTAATGTGGACAGAGATGTTTGATCTCATTCTACTTGAACTGATTACATTTTGAATTCTGATACTGTTATAGTGAAGCTGTAAATTTATCTTGAGGTAAGCCAGCAAAAAGGCACTATTTTCTAGTTAGTAGCAGCCGTTCTGTTCCTTAAAAGAAATTTGGGACAGATGTGTCTGTCTTTTTATTTCAATGAATGCAGGGAGAAAGTGTATTTTATTTCTTATTTAATAAATTTGCCTGTTCATCTCAGTATGTGGGACTGTCAAAGTTTATAAATTTGGCAGCGTTTTAACATGATCATTCTGTTTTTCTTTAAACCAAGTTATTAAATTGATATATTTTTATAAAAAGCAGAGGCTGACGGAAATCTTTTTTCATCTTTTGACATTTAGTTGACTGTTAGGTGGTTTTAAGTAACACTGTATCTTAAATCAGAGTGGCAGAAAGATAAAAACTATTCCAAACACTGCTGAAAACCAACCAAAGGACAGGGATGCACTGGGGAGTTTGCTGCAGTGTTGTAAAGCAGTGTTTGATTGGTTTTCACTATTGGTTTTTAAGTCTTAATTCATCTTTAAATGGCTCATCCTTTTCTCCGATTGTCCATCACCTGACTGCACGGTAACCAGAGATTAGCTGTTCTGCATAGAGTTTTGCAAAACCTACTCTCAGTTCTGCTAAGATGGCTTTAAATTTACAGCCACCATGAAGACCCTTTACACCACCTCCAGTAGTGGTTCATTGTGTGTAAACACAAATCAGGTGTAGGCTAGACCCTGCACTTGTGACTGGGGAAAGTTTCCCTTTACTTTAAAAAAAGGCCCCAGTTCCTCTGTAGGCTGTGGAGTCAGAGTTTGTGTGCTGGAGTGGATGTGCTCAGCCACAAAGCTGCACAATTTCAAGCCGAATCTCTCTCTTGAAGAAAACACTTGGGTTTGAGTTGTATAGTGACAAGCTGCTCTGACTGTGTGAGGAGGTATTACAGCAAATCTTCACACCAAGAGCTTGAGAAGGGGTGGATTTTTTTTCATAGTCTTTGCAATTACGTTGAGAACTGTTTAACTTTCTAACAAACAACACCAGACATTTCTGTGGGGAAGGAGAAAAAAAGTGAAAGCAAAAGGTTATTTAATTTATGGAAAGGAAGATGTGGACATGGAAATGATGAAATCAGTTTGCAGCGAGCAGCAAGTCAACCCTCCTGCAAGAGAAGTGATATCAGCTTGCTGCTCTGTGCACTACTGCCCACACCTCCTGAAAAAGAAGGAACAACACGAAATTCAAAAATTAAGCCAATGCATCAAGATTTCAATTTGTTCCATTGCTGCTGCTGAAGAATCTGGTTAGTTACACCCACAACTACTTGGTGTGCTCGATTCTTCTCCAACCTATAATGGTTCAACACATAGAAAAGACCATCTGCATGACAGGGACTGGAGTCAGACCCACAATCTGAACCTTTTTTTAAATCACATGTTGCTAAGAGTTTGCCCAAAAGAGGTCTCTCTTCCCATTTCTCAGGGCTGAACATGTTTGAGTTTAGGTAAAATTTTAAAAGGAATTTCAATCCGATGAGCAAATTCAATATTTCAGCATTTGCTGTAATCCCAAAACAGGACAGTGTTTTGAAAATGCTGAAATTTTCCATGGGCAAAACCTTTTAAATATTGTTGATCCAGGGACCTGGAAATGTTTCTTTGGACATTTCTAATCCAAAGGTGTTTCGCATGGAGAGAAAGGTTTTCATTGCATCATGGGAGATGTAGTTTGGATCCCTTAGTTACAGCTGGGCTTGCAGGGGAAGTCTAGTTCTGCCATGCAAATATAAATTAATGCTGAACTCAGCCCAAAACAAAGCTTCTCAGCTAGACTCCAGTAATAATGCACGAGGCTGAAAGTATTGCTTCCCCCTCAGAATCCACTGCTGATTTGTTGTGTGGCTGGATGGGGCTTTGGATCAAGCACAGATTGCAGCAGTGGGAAGAACAGGAAGATAATGGGAACAAGTACTGAGCCCGGGGTAGATCACTGCTACCTGTAAAATTCAATGTTTATTTAGGAGCAAATCTCTGATCGTGTTCTAGTCTGAACTGGTGGTCTGTACGCTGCCATTAAATGCCCTCTCCTCTCTTCTGCTATATTGTGGTAGAGCAATTTTTATGCCAGAAACAAGTACTGCATAAATACTTTAATGTTTATCTTATATCTACCCTCTATAAAACGGGAGTAAAACTACTTGCTCAGCTTTGTGAAACACACTGACATCCTAAGGCAAAAGATCTTGTAGAAAGTGTGCCAACCTTATTTATTGATTTATTTATTCATAGTAAATGAAATTTCTCATTTAGTTTCCCCTTCCCCTGCCAGCACCTGAGCCGTGACCCAGCAATGTACATCTGCAACCCAGAAAGCCAATTGTTTCCTGGGCTGCATCAAGAAAAGTGTGGCCAGCAGGTCGAGGGAGGGGGTTGTTCCCCTTTACTCTGCTTTCATGAGACCCCCCTCCATGCAGTGCTGTGTCTGGCTCTGGGGCTGGAGCACCCCCTGTGAGGACAGGCTGGGAGAGTCGGGGGGTTCAGCTGGAGGAGAGAAGGCTCCGGGGAGACCTTAGAGCGGCCTCCCAGGGCTGAAAGGGGCTGCGGGAAAGGGGGGAGGGACTCTGGATCAGGGGTGTAGGGATAGGATGAGGGGTAATGGCTTTAAACTGAAAGAGGGGAGATTTAGATTAGATCTAAGGAAGAAATTCTTCCCTGTGAGGGGGGTGAGGCCCTGGCACAGGTTTCCCAGAGAAGCTGTGGCTGCCCCCTCCCTGGAAGGGTTCAAGGCCAGGTTGGACGGGGCTTTGGGCAACCTGGGCTGGTGGAAGGTGTCTCTGCCCGTGGCAGGGGGGTTGGAACTCTGTGATCTTTAAGGTCCCTTCCAACCCAAACCATTATGTGATTCTATGACCTGCTGCAGGCTAGGAAGCCAGCCACCAAAAGGAGATACATACGTCTGCTTCAACGTGTCCTCCCACGCCAGTGAAGGTGAACTTAGGCTATCGGGTCTATGCAATGTGCAAAGGAGCAGTTATAAATTTCCTCATGCCATGGACAGTAATGAACACTAATTGCTGTTCTGAGCAGGAAAAGGGTGAAAAGCATCCTTTAGCCAGGTCAGATGTGCTGTAGCCCTCTGTGGAGTAGAGAGCTCATGCAGGGCGGTGGGACAGTGCAGCTGGTGTACCCTGTCCATGATTACTTCATGCCATGCGTTTCTGCAGCCGGCATTTGTTTAGTCAACAAAAGCAAAGAGCATTTCTGTGAAGAGACCCAACTACTGTCAATGCACTTCACTTTTAAGTGGCTGGCCATGCCACGCTGGCAAATTAAATGGGGAAAGAATGATAATAGTTTAGCAGTGAGAACAACAATTTTTCCACCTCTTATCTGGAGATAATGGTGGAACATTGCAGGGGTTTTTTTCACCCTCTTCCCAGCACCTGTCCTTATTTGTTGAACAATTTATAGCTCCATCTGAAGTATTATCCTGCTAACAGTAGGAGGTATTTGCAGTTCAGCACAACATAATCCTCCCCTCAGAGATTAAGACTATTACCTCATTGATGCTCCTAGTCTCTGCCAGCCTTGGCATACCAATGTACAGCATGAATGCAGGTTTGCAGCATAATAGCTCACTATGCTACCAGCTAAGCCACTGAATGCTTCTACAGTCATTCCTTTTATTAGGTGAATGACATGACAGTAATAATGGATAATGAATTCTGTTAATGAGATGACTTATTTCAAAAGTAAATAAAGCTCAGGTGTCACGTGAATGAAAAATTTGAAATATCTGCAAATGTGATTTAGTCAGATGTTCCAGGGAAGAAAAAAGCCCCACACAAACTCTCCTTTGAGGCAGCTGCAATTGCATGGGTAAGACTCCAGAAACAAGAAAGGAGAACAGTAAACTTGTACATGCAGCTTAACTTCGTGCCTGGTGCGGATGATTGATTGCACAATCACTCAGGCTCCAGCATAGGCGCACGCAGCCACGTTAAGGTGTGGAACATCTCACCAGCGAGGCTGCGCCCCCGTTCCCATGTGTGTAGGGTGGGAGTGGCTCCCAGCAGGGGCTGCGTCAGCGCGGGGTCCCTGGTGTCCTGGCCCTGGTCTCATCCAGCAATGGCTTTCACTAGATTTATCACAAGAGGCTCTTAGTTTGGTTGAACCAAAGCCAAGGGAAATGCAAATATCCACTGGTGGTTTTACTAAATTATATTTACTCCTTTACTAAGTTATTATGATTTTCTCTCAATCACTTCCTATGAAGAAACAACTTCCACACAGAATCATAGGATCATAGAATACCAGATTGGAAAGGACCTCAAGGATCATCTGAACCAACATTTCTTGGTAAAAGCACGGTCTAGACACGATGGCCCAGCATCCCGTCCAGCTGAATTTTAAAAGTGTCCAATGCTGGGGGATCCACCACTTCCCTGGGGAGATTATTCTAGTGGATGATTGTTCTCATTGTGAAAAATTTTGTGAAAAACATTGTGTCCAGTCAGAATCTCCCCAGGAATAAGTTGTACCTGTTACCCCTCATGTTTTCCATGTGACTCCCTGTAAAAAGGGAGTCTCTGTGTTCTTTGTACCCACCCTTAAAATACTGGAACATGGTGATAAGGTCTTCCCTAAGCCTTCTCTTCTCAAGGCTGAACAAACCCAGTTCTCAACTCAGCTTTTCCTCACACGGCAGGCTGCCCAGCCCCTTGATCATCTTTGTGGCCCTCCTCTGGACCCTCTCCAGCCTCTCCACATCTTTTTTGTATAGTAGGGACCAAAACTGAACACAATATTCCAGGTGTGGCCTGACAAGTGCTGGGTAGAGTGTGATAATGACTTCTTTATTTCTGCTGGTGATGCTCTTGTAGCTGCAATCAACATGCATCTCTAATTTGACACAGAAATATTGGCATCCTCATCTTCTCACATTCTCAAATGACCAAACTGTGTTTTGCTTCATTTTTGCAAATCAATTCACTGTCAAGCACAAACCAGGTTTATAGCTTGGTTTATCCTATGTGAAAATGTAACCAACAACATCAGCATCACACAGAGATACAGACATCACCAACAAGAAGTAGCTGTGGTGAAGATGCTAATATTAGAACTGCCAGACAGCCTTTGTAAAACTTAACGGTTTTTATTGACCATAAAAGCATTAAAGCATCAAAGAAAGAGACTACTTGGTGTCTACAGGCGTATTTATCTTCTCTAAGATTTTTTGCCCTGATGTGGACGCTGACTACTGCACATCTTTAATACATTTATCCTCACAGTATGCCTGTGAGACACAGAAGAGCTACTATTTGCATTTTACAAACAGAAAATTGAATCACTGAGGGAGAAAGCAGGCAGGCTCATCTCTTGTGGACACAAGAGCAGAAACCTCCTCCATTATCTCAGCTGCCCAGAGAGCCGTGACCTGGTGCTGCCTCAGCTTCCTCCTGTTGCTTGTTCCAGCACAATGGCATAAAGCACGGGGCTCTGTGAGATGTGGGTTCATGTATCGCGGTGGGCTTGTTTGCCCATCTTGAATGTTTTGTTGATGGAGGGAAGATTTTAGAAACAAAGGGTTGGATGAAGAGTCCCAATGACAGGCCCCATGGCTTTGGCCCTCTACTCCAGTGGTCTTCAGAGAATGATGTGGATTTTTACCACCTGACAGCTCATCAGTGCTCTGTGTCTGGTATTTGGAGCAAAGACATTTTTGAGAAGCCCAGAAAGAAACCAGACTGTGACAGTCCCTGTGGCCAGTAGAGGCAAGACAGCCATGGCATCCTAGAGGATATTGTCCATGACACAGGGTAAGTATACATGCAGCTGGCCCCCACCAGCCTCACACCCAGCAGCTGCACTACCACTGGTACCCAAGGCAGCTGCTTTGATTGGGTTTGGGGATGGCTCTGTGGGCTTCAATCCCTGCGGACTGAGAGGGAACTGTGGGCTTTCATCCCAAAATAGAGAAGTAGGTTAAAATATGATGCTTATATGGGCTAGGGGAAGGGGGAGAGGGAAGGTGCAAAGAGGTATGGAACTGGAAGAAGATTTGGGTGCACAATCTGATACATTTCACCCAAAATAATCACAAAATCTGGGCTATCCTTCAACTTTCAGCACCGCTCCTTTTTAAACCATGGAGGGAAAGGTCCCAAGAAGATAGTGAAGGGGAATTAGCCTCCTCAGGTGGCTCTGTGGGCCCCCTAACCAGGAGGGCATCCAGTGCATTGTGAAACAAGTCCATCACAGCAAAGCTGGCAGGCCCTCCTGCCAGTGTCGGCGTGTGCCGTGGGCTGAGCAGCGCTGCCTGCCCCGCACCAGCCTTTCCAGAGTGCTCAGCGTGGATTCGGGCTGCTGAGGAGTTGCCCCGCTGTTTGGTTGTTTAAGCTGCGGCTGCAGAAGAAAAGAAAAGCAAAACCCTGGGTTGATTTATATCTCTTGGTTATTGTAAGTCATTCCGAAAAGAAACAAACAAACAACCCCAGACATTTTTAAACGTAACCATTTTAAAGATGGCAAAGCACTTCTATCATTTTCAGTAATTAAAGCATGAACAAAAATTAAAAACTCTGCTGGCTCTTTTCATTTGATGATTTTCAAGCCTATTTTTTCCCCCCTCACATACTCCTTGCATATTTCATTCCTCGCAATCCTGTCCCCATTAGTGGTGATGACAAAGCTCCCATTGCTCCCCATGTGTGGGAGAATCACACTGTAAGTATGGATTTAATCACCAACCTTCAAAGTGACTAAAAAGGCAGATAGATGGGATTCCTGGGGAGATTTTCAAAAGTAAAGCTTGACATCCTGGTTCTTTTGATAACGTTGCTGCTCTTTTCTAAAACATTTTGGAAAGCCTGCCCTTATGAGCCCAATTTCAGGTATCCCGAGGTACAGCTACATAACTGGTTCCAGCGACAAGCTGGCAGCTCTTCACGCTGGTGTAACTGGGGAACTCGGGCACCCCTCGCGTCGGCATGACAGTGCTGCTGCCAAGCTCCATCGCTACTTTCCAGTCTGCTGGCTTCCAGAGCATCTCCCAGGATGGGTGGGAAAATGTTGCCCTTCTACTATTTCCCATGTACGCAGAAAGTGCATGAACAGCCCCCTGGACATGCTGACTCATGATTTCTGTGGGGGAAGATGACTAAGGCCCCTTCGGATACCACTGCTGCGTTAGAAAGAGCAGATCAAAACTTGGAGATTCTTCTCTCAAGCATGTCTAATTAAAACCATTAATGGGGTTAATTAAAACACATGAAAAGCAGGAGGTTCAGCACTGAGCCAGCTTTTCTTTCTCAGACTGCACTTTGTATGCGCAGGTGAGTCCCTTCGTTAGCCCATGGCCGAGGCCTTCCAGACAACTGACCACAAGGCATATTGGTCTGTGCTCACAACAGCAAAACTAGCATCACAACTATTACTTTTCTTCATATTGGCTTGGTTTTTTAAAACAATAGCAGGTATTTTCAATTTTATTTTTATGCATAGGTAGAGAAAGTTGTGAATAACAGCTGCACAAAAGAACAGAAAACAGCTCCCTTATACTCATCAAAATTTTATTTTTATTTTAATTTACACATTTAAGAAGCTTATTTCTGAATACCAAATGAACCCACCTACTTTAGTTTGCTTATTAACTATAATTTTATATGCATGAAGTGGTATTTTTCAAGCAATATTAGTATTGGCAGTTGGCTTCTGGTTCCACATCTTTTCCAAAGGAAGTCAATGGGAAAATGTTCATTTACTTCAGTGACAGTAAGGTTGGACCTTAGTGAATAGTTGTCTGTACATGAAAACAGACCAGTATCTGTAAGGAGATGTACAGATGTTGGTCTGCTCACACTTTTAGGCAATCTGAAGAAGCACAGTATACTATCAACCACAATATAGGAACACCTTACACAATACCAAATAACTTTCCAGAATAAATACAATAAAAATATTAAGGCTTGAAGTGTATTGACTTATAAAGCAAAATAGTGTTGCATGAAAACAACCAGAGGTAAAGCTTGTTGCACAGACAAGCTCAAATCTTAGGATCTAAAAACTAGGACTTATGCTGGTTTCTGTGTTGTCAGGACTGAAAAAAGGAGAGATCCGTATTGTGGCTTAGCTGTGCTGGCAGAAGTCCTGACCACTGATGCAAGTTTAGTGGTCAGGCTGTGCTTTTATCAGCATACCTTTTATTCCACTTGGTAGGAGTTTTACTCTGTTGGTCAAAAGTAAACTAGGGCCTTTGTGTATATTAGCAGGGCTAATTATCAGGGCTAGACTGAAGGAAGTACCAGAAAGTTAATATACAAATAGAGAAGGGATTATTTATTTCTTGTACAGATTCCAAGGCACCAGTTGAGCCTGCACCAGCAGAAGCTGGGAGCTGCACAGACTCCCAGTACATCAAGCAGCAGCTTCCAGTACGAATTCAGCCAGAGTTCAGTTTGCAGCACTCACACTCCTTATAAGCCCATGAATTAGACAGCTGCAAATTCCTCGGTTATCATGAATTATCTTCATTTATTAGCTGTTTACACGTGCCACCGTAGTAACTGTGTATGAAAAGGAACTGAGCCTGCACTTGTGAAGAGAACTGCATGCTAGCTATTTAAACGTCAGACCCCTTTTGTTGACAGAGTAGTGTTTTCCATAAACAGTTTGGAAGTTGCTTCATTTTTTTTTTATATAATGGCTCAATGTTGATTGTATCAGCAAAGCTATTATGCTGAGCCCCTGCAGTAATTTGTCAAATAATCATCTCCTGGCACATTTTTTTTTTTTTTTCCTCTACAAAGGCGCTAATGATTACAAGTATGATTAATAACTGAACTAAACTGTTATTGCCGGAAAGTTCTTAGTGCATTCAAGGAATCGTGACCTGTATAAAAAACAATGTTAAGATCAACAGAAGTTGATCATACTTCACGGAAGGAATGTACGACCTGTAGTCATGTTTCCTTTTACCCTGCCATGCTTTTTTATTAGATCTCGGGATAGTAACCTTACGTGGGTCATTTATCGGTCAACTGCTCATCTCCACTGTTGTTCCAAGCAGGCTTCCTGAGCCACTACAGGAAGCACTGGATGATTTCTTTAAGGAATAGCACTATTTATAAAATAAATATAAAATCAGATCTCTATTTTGCACAAGCGACGAGTTATGAGAACTCCAGCAGCTGTATATTTGTTGAACACCCGCCTCCTGTGAGTATAAATTGCACCTTACTGAGTAGAAATAAAATACAGTCCACCAGAGACTTTGCTGCAAGGTGTAGCTGCTTGTCTATGGGCAAGTAATGACTTGCGTTTTCAGCTGCTCCTTAGTAAGAGCCTTAGTAATTGGAATCAGTTATTCAAAACATCTCTAAATGTGATTTAAATGGCAAGGATTTAATAACATAGAAAGAAGTCATTACAGAGGTTCAAGCAGGGGAGAAGGGAATTCCGTTTTTCAGAGCAGAGGGAGAAAAATAAAGCAATTACTTGATGTAAAGGCCAGAAACAGGACTCCTGCTGTCACAGAGAAATCAAATCTGTCAGCAATTAGTGGGATCTTAGGAGGCAAAGAACCCTTCAGTGTTGAACAGTGAATAAGGGGTTAGCAATTATATGAACTGATAAAAGTGTTCTGGTTTTCAAACAGCAGGTTAACGAGGCTTACTTTTTTCATAACTTCATGCAGATGTGATGAGTCACACTTTGTGACATTTTGCAGGAGGACTGTATGGAAAGGTAAGAAAATAATCAAGTGCATTGCATTGTTGTTGCATCTAAGATGCTGCTGACTTACTTATTGCAAAATGACCCACAGCACAATGATGGGACCAGCCCCAATGGCTGGCATTTCTCACTGGGTCTGGGGTATAGCTTACTTAACTCTGACTTTAAAAGTGCTGTTTGTCTTTCTTATGTGAGCACTGTGTGACAAAAAAAAAAAAAAAAATTATAATCAGGTCCCATTCTGTTTGATGCCAGAAATACATAGAAATCCCTGCAGAAGGTATTTATACCCTGCAAGATTGACTCTTGAATAGAAGAGTTCATACAGGGAAACAGAAACAGAGATGATTACGCCTTTTTAGTCTTGACTCTGGCTAATGCTTTAAGCACTGTATAGACATTGCATGATTAATTTGCACAATAAAAAGAATATTTGTGGGAAACTGAAAGATGAGGGGACTTTCTCAGTAGGTCGGAGTGGCTGGGGAAGAACTAGAACTCTGGATTGCATGCTTTTATTGACTTTATTAGGGAACTTTAAGAAACAAGAAGCAGAAAGAGACTAGGAACTCCAGATATACAGCCTGTACCTTGAAAAACTTACAAGGTAACAGTGAGCTTTGAAGACTTCAACTTCATCCTACCCTATCTTATTTTGTTCAGAGGCACCTAAGCCCTTCAGAGCAGGAAAACAAAGGAGCTCTGGCAGTTTCAAAAGGCTTTCTCTCTCAAAACAGAGGGATGAAGTGTGTCTAGACTGAGACGCAAAATCCTCCTGGAATGTCTAAAGAAATTAGGGCTATTGAGATTAGCAGAGAAGGCCTTTCAGTGGGATCAACATACACAGAGAGCATTGCTTTACACTCATTTTTCTCTCAGTGCCGAGCCCATCCAATGAAGCAAAAACCTCGTTGGCTTTATGTTGACTGCTTGGTATATGGCTCCTACAGGCAAAGACAGTGGGTTTCTGAGCTCCTCCAGACTGAAGAAGATTAGTTTGTGCCTGGTCAGTGAGTCATACTGGGTTTTTTTATCCCCCAGACTGAGCCAGAAAGTAATCCAAGCCTTGGCCGCACAAAAAGTGTGGTCTGAAGCTCCAAGATGGAACGATGCAGCTGGGCCTGCTACCATTCTATCACCATGTTCCTTACGCCACAGAGTAATCAGGCCCAGCTTCCCATGATCATTAAAACTGGATGTAACGTAGAGCTATGCTGGTGTTGCATTGTGTATTATCATGTTGTTGGGTGGTGTTGCGAAGGTAAATCAGAAGAAGTTAAAGAAAACCAGCAAAACCAAGACCCCTGTCCAGATCCAGGTTTCTCTTATCTAAAAATCTTACAAAGGCAACCTTTGCAGAATGGGAAATGGGGGCAATAATACAAAATACAACATTTCTATTGAGAAGCTGATACTAGCTTCCAAAAGACATGAAAATCATGTATCAAATCAACATGGGAGGAAGGTCTGAAGGAAGCATTAGATCACTCCTTTAGCCTAGGCACCTTGGAAAAACATCATTTTAAAGCAAATTCAGATATATAGCCTGAGAATGACCAAAAATCCCTTGAACTTCATTCATTTCCCAAGTGATTTTCAATTTAGATTTTTCATTAATATGTATTTTAGGTCACAGGAATGTTTGGAAACCACTTAGTACTAAAAAATGTCAAAAGAAAACCAAAATAATGTATGCATTGGAGGATGAAGCGGCATCTTTGTATGAATATATATTTACATTTTTAAATAATTCAAATTATTTTAAAGAAAATACAATTTTCAGGAGTTTGTGTCCTGTGCAGTGTTCTAAACCCCCCTGTTTTTCAAATTGCATTGCAGGTGAATTTATATGAGCATGTCTATGTATGGAAAGATGATGGATGTACACAGGAGAAGATATTATTTCCTAATCCTTAGTCCATCACCCTGTTTTTCTCTCCTGTGTATTTAGAGGATTGCTTGAGCTGAATATCACACTATCTGTGAAGAACTCCTTTTCTGATCCCTCGTTCTTTCTCTAGGATGAAGGAAAGCTTCCAAGGAGATTCACTTTCAAGTGAATTCATCAGGTTGCTCTCACCTGGGTAAATCCTTTGGATGTCATATCAAAACTCGTGAGATAACTTCCCATTTCATCACCTTTTGAACCCAAGGCTGAGCTGCTTTCTGATCCACGCATTTTTGGTTCATGATGCATGCATTAACATGCAATTACGACTGATCTCGATAGCAATTCACATGTTATATTGCCAGATCAGGCCTTGTTTTAGGTATTTCACAATCTCATATTAAGGAAGCACTAAATAGCAAGTGCCTATTGAAAAACAAAAGCATAAGTCCCATGGAGGTGATATTAACACCGATCTTTTTATGGCAGAACAACTGAGAAGTGAGGAAAGAGTGATTATCAAAAAGGTAGGTAAAAAAAAAAGAGGGAAAATCTTGGCCTGTGTGATGAACCTAGATGGTGTATAGTGATGAAGATTACATGCTTGACACCTCTTGTTCAGCTTTCAGGATCTGGCAGTGAAATGTCTCTTCTAAATCCAAGTGTGTGGAAACTGCCTGCTCCCAAGAGACGTTCACATGGTGCTGAGACCTGCTCTCCGGTCTGCGGGTGGAAGGAGGGTTCTCCGCAGGTTGTTGCAAGAGGGTAGGAGGTGATGTCCACAGTTTTGGCAGAATTTCCTGTTTCTGTTCCATATTTTAGAATTTCTAGGAGGTCTCCTGTCTTATTTTGGGAGCGATGTATCCAAATTTAGCAAGAATAAGTTTCTAATTTCAGTTTGAAGTTTTGAGTTTCCTGCTTCTCTCAGAGCAGAGATCCATGGGATTTATTCAAGAAGGAGCTGCCAGAAGCTAACAATCTTGCTGGCAAACCAGCTGTCTCTGCCTTCTTGTCTGGGGAAAATTAGTAGGTTTTAGAGAAAAGCCTTGATGGAAACCAGCATGACTTCACATTTCTTTGAACTTCTTTAGTTTGGCTTCAGGACTGAACGTGGCACAAAGACCACACTTGTTGCATTGCTTGCTGGTCATGGACAATTTTCAGATCTTTATGCTGATACAACAGCAGCTGTCATGACTGCTATCTAAAAGGAGTTAACTCCTCTACAGGGCATGTAATGCCCCTTCCATGGATCAGAGGACTGCCTGGGCCATCCCTAGAGCACATTACTTAAGTGTCTTTCCAATAACAGCTCCCTGAAAACTCAGTCCACTGATTTTTACAACACAAAGCAGTGCTCATCTATTGTTTCCCATGGAAATTTGTGTAGGTAGAAGGAGAAGATTAACATAGAATCATAGAATGTTTTGGGTTGGAAGGGACTAATATCTGTTTGGGGATATATTCTCTTCCTTTCCTTCCTGAAAGAGAAGTGAAATGGATGTACTTACACCAAACAATGTTACAGCAGATTCCATAGTGGCATTTTAGGGATGAATCAATTCAAGTCAGTGCCTTGGGACTCGTAAGCAGAGAGAAGACTGTCACTTGGGAGCTGTCATAGAAGCAGGCCTGTGCTGGGACAGGCTATTTGATAAATAGTTTCCTGTGGGTCATGATAGTGCTGAGTGTCTGCAGGGGGTCCCCAGGCTTCCTCCAGGGAACCTGCCCGACATCCTTATGGGGCCATTTTCTCAATCGCTCTCCAGATTTCAGTGATTAAGATCTTATCTTTGGCAACTTTCATCCTAGAATATCCGCAAACACTTTGCAAAACATCACACAAGATATCCATAGCTATTTACCACTTGGTAAACTGATTGCATCAGACCGGAGGAGGAAATTTATTTCCTTGTGAAATATGATCTCATTTAAATCCCTCGGACAGCAGTCATTGCAATGAACTGTGCGTGGCATTGCTACCTCCAACAGAGGCTGGAGTTTTAGCTCAATTATACTGCCGTTTGCCTTTAATAAAAAGGATTTTTCACAGATGAAAGCTTAAGTGTAGAAAACTAGGGAAGCACCATGTCGTTCCTTCCCCAGCTCGCTGTGCTGCGTGGGGAATTTGGAGGGTGAGTTCCTTATCAGGAAATGGGGGAGAGAAATTCTTTTCAGGTAAGTCAGAAGCAAAGTTGAAAAATAACCTGTGCTGTACAGATAGAGGCCTCTACATTTCCAGAATAAGTTTTCTTTGTTGCAAACCTTACTCAGATTTCAGATTTGAGGGGTGATTTTTTTTAAAAAAAATCACCTGCCCCTGCATTTTCTGAAAATGCAGTTTGTTAAATCTTGCTGTCCTTGCCACCCCCCACCCTTTGACTGTATTTTGGTTGCCAGCAAAGAGCATCGTGGTCCTGCTGACCCCAACATATTTGGCCAGTTTGCATGCCAAAGCGCCTGGCAGAAGCAGCGGGCTTTGTGCCTTTCTCAGTGTTATTGTTGGGCAAAAGAGTCACTTGAAGGCTGGAGCTGGGAGCAGCGGTGTTCAGCATCCAGCCGGTTTCAGCTCTTGAGATGTGAAAGGCGGCCACTTGGAGTTCATTACACAGCACGGCGCGGCACTGACGCCGCGGCATTGTGCAGCGCGGGAATCCTGGCGGCCTCCTGGCTCTGGTACAAGGCCTGGTTTTCTGCCTGGATGCTCAGGTCTTGCTTTTTTTCCATTGTGTTGCTCCATGTCCAGAAATAAAGGATACTCGGCACGTAGGGAGGGGGAGGAAGAAAGGAGTGTAATTTGTAAAGGAAATATTTCCTCTAGTTAAAGTTTAAATTGACTAAATTGTTATTTAGTCGGCCGCCTCACTTTAGGAATTGTATTTATTATCTTACAAAATATTTTAAATAACTCTACTTCCTTCCTTCTTCAGATTTTTAATGTATTGTCATCATTTATTTTTGAAATGACTGCTTTGTTCAAAAAAAAAGTGACAACGATTTTCTACATAAATGTGTTCAAAACCAGAAATATTTGAAAATGTGAGAAAAAATATTGTCATTATTTTGAGCTTGCTAGGTTGAAAGTGTCAGCTGTTTCTATGAGTTTTTAAATGAGTGATGAACAATGGTTTTAATCTAAATTGTTTTAAAGTGATACTGAGAAAAGCCCTCGTTCATACGAAAAATGAAACCAAAATAGTTTCCAAAAACTATTTCAGAAATTCTTTTTTTCAGAAAGAAAAACAAAGGCAGAAGAAAAACAAGGGCATTTTTAATTAATGTTAACTTGTTGAAAAGTTTTAACACCTACTAAAATTTCAGCAGCCATACCAGAGTCACAACCATCTCTGCTTCCCAGAGAGCTCCCGGCCACAAGGCAGCGAGTGCCTCATGCTCAGAGCGCGGCTGGTCGCAGAGCCGCTGGGGGAGGTACCACATACCACATCAGGGCAGACACACAGCCACCTGCAGAGCAAAGGCAGAAAGCCCTTACAGAAGCAACCTTCATAATATATACCGCTCATTAACAAGTCAAGTATTTTAAATTAATACTTTGCCAGCTCATTTGTTTTCATTCGGGAAGAAAATATTCTACAACTGCATTCACGTAAATCACCTCTTTTTGATGGGTTCCTGGTGCCACAGGGCTTGTTCCAGTGGAAAAGAATCCCCCTTGGCTCCAGTGATCTCTGGGCAGGTCTCTGTTTTTTTCAGTTTAAAAACCAGAACCTATCCATCATAATAAGACTTTGTTCTGAGGCTGAGGGTACAGGCTGTGGACACACCAGCAGCCTCAACTGAGATAATAGCTAAGCAAGTGGTAATTATTGTGATTAACCGCTGCTGCTTACCTTCAAATTTCAGGCGGTTGCTCTGTTTTAGCACACCTCTGTATTGCTGTGCCTTCCCCGGGCGTTCAGTGCAAGCCTGTCTATCTGCTGTGGGGATCTTCACAGTTTGTAAACTCTTTCTGGGCACTGGATGCTATTACTTGTATATTTATACAGCACCCAGTATAACCTGGTTGAAGCCCTGTTATATATCTGCTAAATAATACCAGCCACAACAGTTGTATTTTAGTATTTTCTAAGCTGTACCTGCAGTTACGTTTTTCAGCAGTTCAGTCACTTGTTGCATAGACAGAAAGAAAATTAACCACAAGCACTGATCTTTCTATTAACCGCAGGGCTTCCAGCTTCGCTCCTCCCTGCTTCTAAATCACTGTTTATTGCTATTTTTACAGGAGAAGATTAATGGACTTAAATGGGCATAGGTAATTCTGCATTGTTCGAAGTCTCTTCAAATAGCACCTGCTGTAAATTCTTTAGCTCTTGTTATCTCTGCAGCATATCTCAGTCTTTAAACAGTTTGTTCAGTGGAGGAGGAGTGTGAAGGGTCACAGTGCCCTAGGAACTTTTCAAAAGCATCTTAGATTTTACGGATGCTGTGCCCTTGGTTGAGAGGGTTTTGCTTTCGCAGGTTCTCAGCCAGGCTGGAGTTCAGCGTGCCTCTTGGAGTCAACTTAGGTTGCTGCTGCAGCGTTCACGGAGGCTGTGGGAGAAGTGCCCATACTAATGGTTTTAGACATTAGCTTTTCCTTTTGTAATTTCCTCTCGTTTGGTACGTTCAGCTCTCAGCTGAGCTTTGTTCCAATAGCCTGGGGGGGATGTGACTTCACCGAGATATAAAACACACACGCACAAAAAGAAAATGCTTGAAAAATCGCAATGACATGGTTGTGTTGGTAGCTTGTGATTTTCTGAAATGAAATGTGCCTAGACAATGGAAATTGAGCCAAGAAACTGTATTTTCCAAGCAACCTTTTTAGCCTTCAAAGAGGTTCATTGGAAGAGCTGCACAACACTAAACTACCTTCCTGATGCAATCATTTTTTTTTGCAGTCCTAAGAGGAAAAAAGCGCAATACAATGGCTAACATTGCATTAAGTAGGTGGGCTCATGTTGCAGCAGGTCAGGATGGATGGACAGCAAGAAACGGCAAGTGGAAAAGCCAAATGGCAGAAGGTGCAGCACTGCACCGCGGGGTGGGTGCAGGGGAAGGGCTGCCTCTCTAGCACAGCACACACCGAGGGGTCCAGCTGCAGAACCGTGCCCCACACAGGCACTAATGCCTCTGTAAATCAGCCGGGTATTCAGGGATGCAAATAAGCTGTGCCAGTGCAGAAAATACAGGACTTCTGTGTCTAACTAGTTGCAGGTGGAAAACCATGGGCAACGTTTCAAGAAGTGGCTTTGAAAGTTGGCCCGTTGCGACCATAAACAAGAAACTAAAGAGCTTTACAGTATGTACTTACAGCTTTTAATTTTCTCTCCCTGTTCACAGATATCCAAGTATCTCGCACACTCGCGGACAAGTATTTTGATTGTTCAGCCCTGGTTTTACATTTAATAGTCTTGCTACCTTCTCCCCACAGCGATCACATTCTGCTCCCACATATGGAACAGTTTACATTTCTCTTTTGCATAGAGGTAGAAGGCAGTCGGGCTCAGTTTTCACGGTGAGAAGAATGGGCTCGCAGGCTTTGTCTGAAGCCCGTCAGGAGCCCAAGCTCCCCGTCACGAGCATTGCACGACAGGGGAGGCGTTGCAGAGAAAGGGCTGGGATCCAGTAGCGCTGCCTGAAAACAAGATTTCTGCCTCTTCCACAGCTATTCTCTAGCCTGGTGGCACTGAACAGTCATTAACAACCGGTGCAATTTTAGAGCGACTGGTATTTACACATAAGGACAAGGACTCATTATCGTCGTCATCTACATATTGTTGTTTTACATAACAGCTGCAGTAGAGCAAGTGCACTTTGGTCAATAGTTTCATTTATAATAAAGTAATAAATTAGGAATATTTTTCCCTTGACAATAAGTTTTATGCCAAGATTTTATGTAGCTTAAAGCAAGTTGTCAATTAGGCTACTTAAATTAATTTTTGGCAGCAGTTAATTGCAGCCTAGAGTCTTTTGTCTTTAAACAGCTAATCCTAAACAAGAAAATACAACGATTAAATGTTTCTTAAACAATATTATTCACAGAATTTAAAATATAGCATTTAATTAAGATTTGGACTTGTTAATCTTTTTTAAAAAATTTTTTAGAGAGATTAATTTAAGTTTCTTCAAATAAAATTGCTACCACGACTCTGATTAAACTGTCTTACTGCAAGGCTACGGTCTGAGACCTTCCAACACTTCTACAGCTCTTATACCCAAAGGCAAATTATTTTGGATTACTTTCTAAACAGACATATTTTGTCCTTTCAGAGAAGCAGGGCATTCCCATTTGGAGCTCCGGAAGCCTAAGAGTTGTGTTCACAGGATAAAAATGCTGTGTTATTACACTCAGGTACTGGTAAATACTCTAAACAAATAAAGGACTTCAGTAAGGCTTCCCAGCATGGCCGGCTTCTGGGCAGGAAACCAAGATTTCTTAAAACCAGAAATCACAGTAGTCTACTTCAAAAAAGGCCAGTAACCAAAAATTCAGTCCAAGGTTATGATTAGACTAATGTGCTTCATATCAATGAAAGTAGAGCAGCTAGACAGAGAACTCCCAGTCTTGATTTAAAATTTTTCCAATTCTGGAAATCTGCTCTATTCCTGGCTAAATGTACCATATGGTATCATGCTTTGCAGAGAAATGGGTCCTGACAGAGTAATATTCCTGACTGAATCTCTTCTGTATATCCACCATCAGTTAAGCAGAGTGAATTAAAGCATAGTTCTTTGGTACGTTACACAGGAGTTAAGATTAGATAATTATAAAGCTTCCTACTATGAAATCCTGGAAGCTAATTTGTAATTAATGAATTAATTAAAGAGGAAATAAGATGATGCATTTTAACTAGTCACCTTCTCTCTCATAATTCCAGTCTTCAGTGCCTCCTTCTTTACTGACAGGGAATATACATCAGGCAGACTTCATATATTTCAGAACTTTCGGAGTAAGGGCCTGTTAGTTTAAGTACCCTGCACCACCATAACCACAGAAAACCAGCCTCTTACAAAGGCACAGACGTGCAGAGAGAGCGTTCCCAGCTCTCTCTGGGAATGAGGGATTCAATGAGGAATGGGGGACCTCACACCATATTTCCTTTTCCGTGCTAGAGAAGAAGCGTTTGGGGCTCCAGGTACAAAAGGCACTGTTCGAACTAACCCTCCACCCAGCTGTCTCACTACCACCACCCATGTGAAGGCAAAGCCTGTTGCTACTGTTTTGTGGTGGGAAAGCCCATTGCTACAGAACTCGTGGACAAGGACAGCAGATGAAAGCAGCTAGGAGTAATCCAAGCTGAACTACTTTGGTTCGAAACCAGGGAATTGCTATTAGGGAACCATCTTAGTGACTTCTTTCCCAAGAGTTCTGCAGTACTGCCAACCCCATGTATTCAGAAAGTCCCTCCTCATTTGTGGGGTTTTCAGACAAAGAAATGTTGGGTTCCTTAATTAATGTCTTCATGTGTTTAAGCCTTTGAGCTTTACATTCTTGACCACTTCTTTGAAGCCAAGTAGCTAGAAAACTCTTCCCTTCACTTTAAAATAAAATTAAATTCAAATGCATTTACAGGACTCTAGCAACTGGGTCTTCAAGAAAACCGTCAAAATTCATGAGTCATCCTAAAACCACAAGGGAAGCTAAGAATGCTGCTCAAGGCCATATGTCTCACAAAGAAAGAGCATTGCTTTTTGACTGGGAGCACCGAGCCTGGATGTTATTTGAAAGTTAAGAGGAGAGCTTCTCTGCTACAGTGGTGTTTTCTTAAGTGTCAGTATCATCCAGCTCAGCAGCACTGAGTCAGTCTACAAAAAAAACCAAAAAAACTTGAAGGTGAGAACAACAAAAATCAAATGTGAAACGAGCAGGACTGTTTTCATTGTCCAGGCTGATCGAAATGCAGAACAGCCTTTTTAGTTATTTAAAACCAATTTCACTTGTGAAAAACTGATTTTTGGTTTGTAACAAAATGATTTAACTTTTAACAAAAACCCACACATTGGAAAGATGGTCATCAAATATAGACTCAAAATATAGTATCAAGATCAAATGCTTACTCATGGGCAACTGCTGAAAAAACCTTGAACTATATAAATTAAAAACAGATGCTTTAAATTAAAACACATAAATTACCAATGCTGATATTACTATAAATTTCAATGATGAAAATACATCACTCAAGACTTTAAGGGAGATTCTAAAGGTTATGTATAGGAGTATTTTGCATTATTAAACAAAGTGTCACCTGAAGAAGTTCCCTGAAGAATGTAGGAGGTAAAGTATCTCAGGTTATTGTGACATGATTCAAATACTATTGCTGGTTTTATTCTGGGTCAGTGTTGTGTATCTGAGGCATTTCTTTGTTTAGTTTCTGGTGTGTATTTAGAGTCTGAACATAGAGCCCCATGTACCTCATTCTATTTCCAGCTGGACGTATACTTTCTCCCTATCCCCTGTACAGAGAACACAGCTGGAACTAGTAACGTCTCTGCAGATGAACTGAGCTTTTAAGTTCAACCATTGTATCATGCTTCAGGCTGCTTAGTGTCTTTCTAACCATAGTGTAATTTGGTATTATTTCCACTAAATAATGGTCAAACCTTGTATATATGTATGGAAAGCTTCCATGTCCTCAGGATAGCGCACTAGTTAAAAATATCATTTATCTGGAGTAAACAGGAAAAACAAAAGCTATATTTTTAACTCATTATTTTGGAAGGGTGACATTTACCTCCAGCTGGAGTATTAGAATTTTGCGTTAAGCAGTTTTGGTTTTGAACAGTTTGAAACAGCACAACAGTGTTGAAAACCATATATCAGTATAATAAACAGATGTTATAAATATATAAAATATGTTCATACATGTATGGCTGAACTATGTGAGTGCACAAATATATATATATATATTCTCACACATACACGCATGTGAATATAGACATTTTCTTAACTACACACATATGAAGTACATTTTATTAAGAAAATCCAAATTTTCATATATTTATTCTAGCTGTTTATACGAAAGCTTCTTTGGTTTCTTTTAAAACCATTTTCAGACTTTTCTATTATGACCACCCAATATTTATATTCTTTATCTAGTAAACTGTTTCTCATCTAGGACTTTACTATATACAGATGAAGCATTACTTAAAGAGAAGAAAAATCAACTCATAAAAAATGCACCTTATAAATACCATAAAGTATTTTTCGTGAGTTGCTTTGAATTCTCTGTTTGTATTATTATTTTTAACGATCAGTGGGAACACAGTATCAACAACTGGCATAACTAGATGTGCAGTAGGCAAAAATGACAGATATTCCCTGATATTTTTCCATGCTGCAATATTTGAAGAACATTTGATGTACTCATAGTCCTTGATTTATAAACTGACTGTACAATCTTTTTCTGATATCCCCCTCCCCCCCACTCCACAATTTCTATTTCTATATTAAGGAAGATATTTTTTACTGTAAATTGACATTAGATTCTCAATGACTGAACTGCCTGAAGATGATTTGTTGGTTTTGGACATCCAACTATCATTAATTTATCATGGGACTGGGTGTCAAACCCTTCAGGTATCTTTAGAAGTATTGAAAGATTGTGTTACAGAAACAGGAATTTATACACGGGGGGGGGGGGTGTTCATTTAAAACACTGCTTATAAACAGTAAAATCAGTTTCTTCAGCAGTAAAAATAATTCATTCACTGTCTGCCTCAGTCAATTATGCTCTCTGTCTCTAAAGGCAGAACTGAAGTGACCTAGCATGGTTTGCAAAGTCCAGATGATTGCCCATGATGCCTTTCTTTGTATATAAAGGGAGCTTAAAAAGTAGTTTCTTATGTCAGGAAGTTCTGCCAGATTATTTTCAATAACCCAATGATAGGATTTCACCAACCTGCCATATATTATGCCCAATGGCTTCTCCTGTAATTAAATCATAGCTTCCAGAAAACAACCAAGCTAGAGATTCCCCAATTTTCTTGATCGTTTTTGCCCATGGATAATCACCAACACCATTAAAAACATACATCTTTCTTGTCACTGAAGTTCACCCAGCCGTAACATCAAATTCTTGTCAATACACCCTTTTTAAGAACATGCAGAAAAATGCTCGACCTACAAAATTTTGAGCATTCCTCCCACCCTGCCTGCACCTCACCCTCCTGGTGACCACCATCCTCTGCCATTTCAGTAGAACAACCTTTTAAAAATAAGACTATGTATTTTCCTAATCCACATTTTGTCATTCTTCCTTTCAAGCTTAGGCAGCAATTTGAAGCTGAGCTAACCTTCCTATGACCTTGAAAAGGTAAGGGAAAACCCTATGTTAACAATTCTTCTCTCTCCTTATTTGGGTAAACTAGAAGCCATGAGAGCCTTTTATTGACTTTCACTATAGTTTTCACCCTTGGCAGTACAACTGAACCTGCCCTGACCTCTTTTGACCAAGCGCCTTTGTCCAACAAACTGTTCAAAGCATCTTGCAGCCAGATGTGAGCCCCCACACCCTGAGTGTATATGCTCGACTGTACAGATCTCCTGCTACCTCCCCTGACTGCTTGTACCGCCAGCAATCGCCTTCAGCTTGCTGCCAGCTGGCCTGATTCTGAGATAAGACCCACTGGCCGGGTTAAGAAAATGACACCTGATCATGGGGCTGGTCTTGTTCCCATGAGCTGCACCCTCTCTGAAAGCTCAGTTGCGTCTTGAAAAACCACTCCGTGCTGAAGGAAATAAAAGCAGCACCTTCCACAGGCCATGGGAGGAACACACGCAGTTCTTCTCTCCTGCTCTTCTAGCAGGGCTTGCTCTGCACGTTCCTCAAAGAAGCAGAAGACAAGACTGTATTTGTGACCACCCCAGGTACAAAGGGGAGCACTGAGGATGGGAAGAGACTCGTGAAAGCACAGAGCTGTATAATGCAGTCTGTCCATCTGTTTATCACTGAAACAATCACTTTCTACATGGACAGTCATCTCTCAGTCTGCGCGGCAGCAGCTCACAAAGATCTCATCCATCACCCAATATTTCTTTATCTCAAAGACTGTCCATACAAACTCCTACTCTCTCGTGATATATCTAGCGCTGATCTACCTAGAGTTTGGCTACTTGGTTAGGCAGCTAATTTTGATCTCGTGGCTGTTAGGATGCAAACAAACCAAGATGAATAGAGGCAAACAGAAAGAAACAAAAACAGTTCTTCTACCTTAACTAGCACAGAGCTTACACTGAGTTCTGCAGGCTTTGGATCAGATATTCAGGATTGTTACTAGATATTATCATACCTAAACTTTGAATCACACTTGCGTTCATTGTATTATTTTGTCCTAGATATCTATGAGCAAGTATGGTTGGTCTTCTTTCCTGTTCACCAGCCATTTCCAGTCTTTTGCAGTCTTATGTATTCAGATCATGAGTTTTAACAAAGGACTGCTTTCAGTCCTAGTTTGATCCCATTTTGATCTTATTTTGGCTCATTTCTCAACACACTTAGACATCCCTGTGTCTGTCAGCAACAAATATTTGTTTATCAGCTTTTCCCTGACTCACACAGTATTGAAAATCTCAGTACTACTCATTGTAAACACAGCACTTCTGACTTCTTATTTACTCCAAGGTTCTCCTTGTACTTAGCTGCCATCTCTGTCTCCCTGCTCCACTTGACTATATCCAACATCTGGAAAGCAGATCTATCCCTGAAGTCAATCTGACTCACATTATCTGGAAATAGCCTGGTTCCATTATAACAAGACCTTCACTGCCCCATTGCCTTCATGGCTGAAAGACATCTCAGCCAATGGGGGCATGGATTAATGTCCTGAAGGGAAAATGTGCAAACCTTCTAATGAGCTTTTTCTTCTCTGTATGAAAGAACCTGAAACAGGAATTTCAACTGAAGCTTCCTTGTAATTCTTCAATTAGGCATTCAAAATTAATTTCTATTCCCTCCCAAAAGTGAGACTAATGCAATACTGAACCCACCCAAACACTTGTTTAGTAACAAATCCACTAAAAGTGGAAGGGTTGCTACCAGGTTTGATCTACAAGTCAACCAAACTCCTACCAGTAAATACTGACTTATTGGCACCTGGCAAAAATAAAAGTGGGTATTTTTAAGTTTAAATATTCACATACCTATGAGATTTTCAGTCAGCTCTACAGGATGCGGTATTGCTGATAGTCCTTGAAAAAACCCAACCAAAATATGAAACCTTCTTTCTCACCCCTTCGACCCCCGTCAACACTGTTCATTTGGATCAGGTGTTTTTGAAGTTTGCACATGGCAGTCTCATTTGCATTTAATGTCCTTCAGATTACTTCCTTTTTGTTGTGCTAAACACCTCTCTCAGTTGAGTCTAATTTGATGAGGTCATGCTGTGACTCCTGACCCTTTGGGTTCTAAATGAAACCATCTGACAAAAAAAGTAAGTGGAGTGAGTCTTTTGCCTGTTCATGGACATTTGATATTTGCAGATGTGCAGCAAGTTTTACAGACAAATCTTTTGCCAGGCTAACGCTTGATTGGAGAGGTGAAAATAAGTGAATTCCTAGAGAGAATAAAATATTACAAAAGTAAATGGGTCATGGTAATCCAGTCTCCAAAACTCCACTACCTAAAATAAAAATAAATCAGAAGTAAATATGACCGTTATCTAAGTAGAAGTAATCCTAAATTCCAGAAAAGCTTTTCAGCCCCCAAATGACTTAATATCCTGGTGTTTTCTTCAAATGTTTATGAATGGAAATACTGCATGGCTTGGCACGGAGACCCTGGGATTGTTGTAGCTCAGAGGTAGCCCGTTGTGCACATAGGAACCCTCCACCCGCTTTGGGCTCATGTGCCCACTCCACCACACCATTTATTAAAAGGCTGAAGGGGTGAATTTATTTTTTTTTTCCCCTACTTGTCTACATCCTGTGTTATATGGGAGGTCAGCCTGGATGATCTCACAGTCCTCATCTGGCTCTAAAAGTCTGGATCTGTTACGATGGCTTTGAAATGCTCTCAAGTGCTGATCACTTCACTACGGGCTAATTATGTGTAGAGGGAGTCACTGGAACATTAACACATATGGTCAAATAAAGAGCCAAAATGCTATTCCAGACTTTTCTGGCCCCAAAATAGATCTGCATTTTACTAGAATATTGTGATATAAAACTGGAAAAAGAAATAAGAAAGCTCAGAAATGTCTTCAGAATATTTTTTCTATGTTCTTCTGCTCATCACCTGCTACTTTTAGAGGCTGGAAGTGGGACCATGCTTAAATAATGTTTGAGGTTTAGCCAAAATACACTGAAATTGTCAGAAAGACCTCATCAGTGAACATTAGATGAGGCCATATATCTGTTTTTATTTGTAAGTCTTCCCGTGCCAACCCTCCTCACTTCCACATACACATGTAATTTCTCCTATGAACTCTATGGCTAACTGTACAGCTGCCTGTGGTATGCATGCCCTCCATAGCAAGACTATTTCAGAATTATCTGACTGTAGTAAATCATCTTGAGATATACTGTAATTAAGAAGGAACATGCAAAGCATCAGACAGATTATCTTTGAAATGCATCAAAGTACATTATATTATAAAAAAATTAGGAAAATCTGTAGGTCATATATTCACTAAACTCCTCTACCTTATATGAAAATGAGTCATTTTCCATCATACCCTGGGGGTGAGGAGGGAGTCAGATAAAGAAATAAAAGACACTGTTAGTTATGAAGAGCAGACCATGCCAAATCACAAATTAAAATTGAGATTTTTTGGGTAGAGAGCAGGTGCATATGCTAAAAGCCATTCCAGGGCTGGACTAACTTCTACCTTTTATTTATTTATTTATTTATTTATTTTATTTTAAATGCAATTTTACAGACCTGAGTAAGGGCCTCAAAGACTGAATGTTATTGAACCAAAGTCCTAGATACACACACTTAAAAAATGGAACACTCAGGACTGAATTTTAATTTTCAAAAAAACATATTTTCAATTGTCTGCCAGCTTCTGAAAGAAAATGTTAAAAAATAAAATTAAAAATAGTTTTTAAAAAGGTGTAATTGATCAATTTTCATTTGTAATATTCAGGACTGAGATACAGATATATATTCAGTTAGATCTTAACACAACCTTGATTCTTGAAGTTCGAGACCCCATGTCTTTTCAGTTATCCACTAAATTAACTGTACTCCTAAAAAGAGGTCAGAAGGAATTTATTATCATTGCTGTGTTCATTATGATAGTTCTACGAAACTTTACCTACTTGAATTTGAGCTGGTTTTCATTTATATGTTAATTGTATAGACCAGTAGTCAAAATGGTTCTTGTGGATGGAAAGGAGCACTGATGGGAATTACAGCCAAGCAGCCATAGCAGCCCTAGCAGTTACAACCTCATCAGCACTTACAGAAATGTGAATTATTTTGACACATCCATTTCTATTCACGTATGCCCAAATCCTCAAAATTATTTGGAAGACCTTTACTCCCACTACCTTCAGCAGGACTCACCGGACAAATCACAGAAGGAACTGTACCAGGCTCTCATGAAAGATGCTGAAAACCCCAGACTCCACAGGAATATGAAGGACTCAGCAGCGACAACATCCATCCCTTGGATGTCCACAACTGCACGGCCAAAACTGAGGAACTGAGGTTTGAGTAGCCACTCAGTCCTGGGGATGTCTTGGAAAGGGGAGATTCAAATAGTGAAAAAAATTACACACATACGTATGTACAGGGGACAACATTTTAACGTTGATGTTTCAATTTAGAAATGTAGGAATCTAAACTTGCATCGGAGCGCATTCTGGGATTACATGTAAAATGCATATTCATCAGGATTATAACAAATTTGGGCCTCAAGAAAGAGTGGGATTTTCCTTGTGTTTTGTACACCGCAAGAGAGGTGGGCCAGAAACACACGCGTGCCTGCTAGCAAGTGAAAGCCTGCTGATATCTAAACCATTGGGGGCTTTTTCCAAAAATGATTTATCCTTATATTACTTGAAGATTACTCATGTAATCCTGTTTGTAAAGCTGAAAGAAATTGTAACATGCTTCCTACAAATATTAATCTGAATCCTTAAATGAATTTTTTTTTTGCTATGTTCACATGCCTTTGGTGTTTACTTTTCCAAGGAATTCTTGCAAATGCATTGACAGGCTCTGAAAGAACTCTTTTTCAACAAACATGCTGGATTACTATTCTTTGTCTGTGTTTTTATAATTATTATTCATATTACAGAAGTCTTCAGAGACGCCAACCAGGCTACAAGCCCTATCATGGCAGATCAAATTATAATGACAAGAACTGTACCAGAAACCTGATCCCATTTATAACACCCTCAATTACATGCATGGCTCTTCCCCATGGAGGCAGGAATCAGCTGCTTCTGTAACACTCCCAGTTCTGGGTTGAAAGGAACATAAGACAGCAAAGATTACAAGTGGGGAAAAAAATACACAACATTAATCTTCCTTTAGCTTTTAAAGTTTAAATCACGAAGTATTGTCAGCTAGAATGGTCTTAACGGGTCTTCCATGAGTATTCCCTTGATTTGAAATATTCAGGTTTTCATGGTGACCTGAGGTGGATATGAGAAACTCTGTTGCTGGTGTATTTTGCCACCATGCAAAAATCAAAAACCCACAAGGAGTGGAGTGTTGAGGAATTTAATAAAACCTGTACAAATCAAGGCATACATTGGGTGGACAGGACCATTTTGTTAAAGTCAGGCTCTACTCAGTTAATAAACTGGGGGAAACTAACACAGAACCCCACAAAGGCACTCCTTGCTCTACCTCCTGGCCTGGAAGGGGGGGCTGCCTGGCAAAGCAAATAAAACTGTGTCACATGACATGTATTTCCCTCATAAAAAATTCCAAATAAAGATAAAATTTCAAACAGCAAGGTTGAAGTCCTGAGCAGAATAAATTTGGAAGCCATATCCATTTCAAAAATCCACCTCAAAATTCAATATAGTAGGCAGCTAGGAACAATAAAATAAGACCATATGGGCTTGGATCAACCTATTAAAAGCACGCTATGCTGAAGGGCTGAGGCCAGTTATTCAGCTATTATCTGCCTTTAGTGACCTTGAGATGTGATCATATGATTGCACCAAAGTCAAGTTTTCCAGGCTCACTTCCTCACGTCTGTGAAGTTGTAATCTTCGAGTATCCCAACACACATTAATTTGCTCCAGGGTATAAACTCACAAACAGTGTTGGTGCCCTGTCCCACAATGGCAGAGACTGTGGCAAACAAATTCTGACACAATCTCCAGCACAAGCGAGGCAGAGGGTATGCTGGCGAAGGGTGAAGCTTTACTGGTTTGTATTGCAAGTCTGGTTTAAGCTGCTCATTTTTATCAGCGTAGCTGAACTTTTTATTGACTTCTGACAGCATTTTAGAAGTGATTTCACTTCTCGGGGGATTATTGGAAATATGTTCTTTGTCTGAAGCTCTCTTAGAAAGCCACCTTCCTCTCCAAGAAATTACTGCACTTGGAATCATGTCTTGTTTAGGTCACAACCAAAAAAACATCAACAGCCCAGCCTGCATCCCTACAGACCGTGCATCAGGATTACTGGCGATCTGTGGAATGACTTTTATTTGAAAAAAAACGAGCCTAAAGACCCTGTTCTATTTGTGTAGAGCGACTGTTTCACCTGGCAGAGCAGGAGCCCCTTACCACGGCGGCAGCTCCACTGCAGGGTGACAGCAGGGACAACTGCCCCTGCCCCACGCTTGGTGCACCTTTCCTCACCCTGTCCCTGGGGAAGTGCCAGAGGATGGGGACAAGCTCTGCCCTCCCTGCAGGCACCAGTCCTGGGCTGTGATGCTCTGGACGGCTCTGGGGGCCCAAGGATAGGGGTGAAGAGGCTGCACTGGATCCCCCCCTCCCATGTCAGCGTCAGCCCACAGTGTGGGGAGTGGGCAGAGGTTGTCCTGCCCCACAGCTCTCCTTGGAGGCCCCACAGCTCCACCTGAGGGCCACAGCAGGACCTCGTGTTCGGAATTCATCTTCCTTGGTCTGAAACAGCCCTATTTTGTCAACCCTCAGGACATGCTGCAATGCACATTTGTTTTCCCAAACTGAGAAAAACTGGGAGAACTCTGGCAGGAGATCACAAAGACTGGAAATTTCTTTTCATCTGCTAGGTTATGATTTATGTTAATGATTGGGCAAAGGAAGGAGGGGGACTTGAGAGCAGGCTGTCTGTATGGCAAGGAAATCTCTCCAGACAGTGGGAAGGAGCACTCAGCACAAGGCACCGGCACCGCTGCCTGCCTTGAAAATAAATAAGCAGCGAGGAAAGGCAGGTGGGTGCATGGCAGATCCATTGGGCAAAATCCTCTCTCTGAAGAGAGCGCAGGAGAAGCAATTGTTTCTACTCCATGTAAACTGTAGCCGGAACCGTGCTGGAGTCTGCAGAGGGAAATCCAGTCCCTGCAGAGATCCCCTGTGCAAAATATGTTTCTTCCAGTTTTGCTCAGGAGACTGGGATTCAGCTGCAAGACACGGGCAAAAGTAAAAGTTCAAATGCAGTGACAATTACATATGATAGGAAAGCTCTTCTTTTCCTCTGCCTCGGAGTGAATTTCTTTCTGAAAATGCTACTTATTTCATTATACACTGAGTTTGAATCCTTTAACACTGTAAATTTCAAGCCTGAGACATAAGAATCTCACAGCCTTACGTACACATAGTTCCACAGAGCTTATACATGCAACTTCAGCTGCAGCTTCTCTAATTCACTGACACTGAGAAGATGGTGGAGGGAGAGGGGAGGTGAGGGAGAAGAAGGGCAGGAGAAAGACCCAAACATTGAAACACTTAAGTTTAGATCTTCCAGGGATCAACAGCATCGTTCCCAGTTTAGCAGCCAATGATTAGCATTTCAGCTATGTGTGCTAACAGTGAGGTGAAGGGGATCTTTATCCTCTCTAATATTGGTGGCTATCCTTCAGGGCTCACCAGGTTGCCTGTGTAGGGTGAGCCTGAGTAATAGTGCTGGGTCTGTGCTGCACAGAGGTGAAAACACACACCTGGGCTGAGCTTCAGCTGACCTCCGCTCCCACGGGCAGGACCGTGCTGTGGCGCACACCTGGGTTTTGCTGGTGTGACTGGGAGGGGTACTGGAGGATGAGAGCCAAGACAACAGCCAGCATCAGGAGTTGGGATCTTTCTAAGCACGCTGTAGAGACTCGGGGTGGGATTCCACAGACAACAATGCCACACAAATCCCAGTGACAAGTCACTCACGAGAGGAACTGCCTTTGAACACCTTGAACCAGCCAAGGAAAAACGTTGCTTACCAGGCACTTTGGTGCACTGCATGCAAGTTAGATCTGGGCCACTCCAACTTCAGTTTGTCCACTCACAAAGCTCTCCAGTTTGGTTCTTCACCATGCAGACCAAGCCTCTATGTCACATGTGCAGAAGATTTGTCTCTACTTGGACTGAGAGTGCCATTCAGTCCGGTTCCCTGCTCATGACCCTCAAACCTTGCATGAAGATCTGCTTTGCTGGGATCTATGAAGCACGGATAGAAGACATTATCACCACTCCCACCCCTCCATTTCCCCATGAGATGCCTGAGGGGCATCTCAGTATCTACATGGCTGTGCACACTGTGTCTCTGCCAGCCCCTTTTCACCAGCTCCATCTCTGTATCAGGGTGGGATGTCACTGAGGGGTGCCTGGGTGACATAAACCCAAAGAAAAGCATGTAGAAGCTCAGTAGGGACTGTGTGGTTGCTCAAAATCAACCTATTAATGGCCGATGCCACCCACCGCATCCCCACCTCAGCAGAAGATATTCTGGCAGAGGTGACCTTCCCCTCAGAAAACCCTAAGGCTTTACTTCAGTATGAAGGTCCCTTTCTAAAGCTACTGTGAAAACACGAGAAACAATACTTACAACCAAGAATCTTAAGGCCTTTCTGCACATTAATTAACCCTGCAGCACCCAGAGTGAGACAGCGAAGTGTAGTTAAACCAATTAAATTGCAGATGAAGGGGAGGAACTGGGGGTTAAGTGCCTTGCAGATGGAGGGACTGGAACCCAGGCTTTCTGGCTCACAGTCTCGGTTCGACTTCCCGGGAGTACTGGAAGTGAAACTTTCCCTGTAGAGCTGTCGCTCTATGAAATCAGCTTGGCAGTGTGTGACAGACATAATCCTTTTCCCATATGTTTTATTTTCTATAAATAGAAAGACATCTCATTAGCATTCTGTAACTTCATGAGATAAGGAGAATGAACAAACAGACAAACAAATATCTGAACTATTTCCAGAGAATTGCCTGAAATTCCAGGCAGCCCAGGAGAGCAGCACTGGATTCAGCTGCCTTCTTTCCGATTTGACATTACCTGCAGTGCCAGCGACTGGGAAAATATTTCTCCAAATGGCAAGAGGTGGTTGAGCCCCTTACAGCTCACTGCAACACCGAGGGTGAAATGGGCCACACAACACAAAGCAGTACTTTGGCTAAATTCTATTACAGAAACTGTATAATTCCAGTCCTAATCTTTGCAAATCACAGCCACAAGACAGGGAGATGAAATAGTTTCCATGTTTAGGATGTTCACACCCCACACCATAAAAGCTGTAACCCTCCCTGTATTCCTGTGAAACCATGATGGCTTTTTTACCCTTGTTATGGTAGCATTACACGAGATTTGTGCGACTGATGTTTCTGAAGATACAATATTGTTGGGACTGTTCTGAAGAGTTTATCATGGTATAGACTGGCAAAATAGAAAATTTTATGGTCTGTCCTTGACATTAAACATGTAACATATAAACTTTCAATTATTTTAGTCCCAATTAAAATGATCTTTCTTCTGACTACATAAGGGGGGGAAAAAAAAAAAAAAAAAAAAAGAATCTATTTTGTATTTGATGTTTGTCTGAAGGATTCTTAAACAGAATAAAGCATGCAGGAACTGCCACACTAAATTAGATGTGGAATCATATTCTCCAGCACTTTGCTCAACAGTAGCTAGTAACAAACACCATAAAGGAACATGAGCAGAAGCCTGCATAATAAATAGGAAGGACTAGCCGTTTAGTTTCATGCAGAAATTTGAATTTTTAGAAATAGATTTTTTCAGAATGAAAATAAAGCCTATGAAAGAATTCAAGAATAAACAAAAGGAGAAAAAATTTCCTTTTGAAACAGACACCTAAGGTGGGAGACACTACCTGAGGTGAATGAATTAGGCACTGTACCATTGTGGATGGCTATCAGTCAGTATCTTCCCTTCTTTAGCTCAGAAATGTTTGCAGAAATACTTCAGATATGATAAAATTACATTCTCCCCTGTTCTCTCCCAATTTCTTTAACAAGTTTTGAACAATTATGGAACTCTAAATCTGGTTCCTTCCTCATCTGATTAACATCTTGATTTCTTGCCTTTCGGTATCATTGAACACCTCTTTTTAGATATTATATGGCTTGGTAAGAGGACGAGTGGATCTGCCTTCCCTATAGAAAATACTGATTCTAATCACCTGCTTTTTATGTCTTTTCTCTCTAAAGTAAACCATCTCATTCTGCACCACACACAAAGGTCACCACGACTCTACCTACTGTGGTTTCCAGTCCCTCACCCACTCCCACACCTGTGGCAGCACCTGCCCTCTGATCTGTCCCAGGGACGGGTCAGTCCTTCAACCAGCAAGGACCACATGTCTGACAGAAACTTCAGGGCACACACATGCAGTGACACGGTTCCTTCCCATAGGAATTTCTGGGCATTTAAAGGGTTCTCAAGTATATGAGGTCCCATGAAAAACTTTATTTGCATTCTAATGCATCAATGACTCATTCCATCAGTGATTAAAAATAACAAGCTGGGGACAGGTGATAAATATACCCCGGCTCTTTTTAAAATAAGAACCCTACCAAAATCACAGGGAAAGAAAAAACTTCTAGCGCGCTGTCATACCAAAATTATATGAATGCCTAACTCCAGGAGGATAATTACAGTATAACACAACTTGAAATGTTTTTCATGTGTCTGTCAGGATCTTTTTTCCATAGCAATTTTTTTGCCACAGGCCAACAAATGCCTTTAAAACACAAGCATTTTTTCTTCAAAGAGGATATCCATGATTACCGTATGATCTCAGGAACAACTGTAGAAGCTCTGGGTAAGATTTATCTTTGTCACTTGCCACGAGCATACAGCTCTGGGTTTTGAAGCCACCCCATTCCTGCCTGGACCCCCAGCGCTCGCCCATGCCAAACCCAGCTCCAGGTGCAGCTTCTCAGACGGGTGCTGACACCAGGGTGGGCTTTTGGGCTGCAGCATCCACACTCTGGTCCACAGGCTCCCAGGCGCTCAGCTTCTTCCTGGACACCAGGTCTCAGCCATTCAGGTCTTAGGAACCTATTTTATACTGCACAGCGTGTCACCTGTATCTATATACATTTTACTTTATCTAAAACTGTGATTAATTTGACAGTGAATCACAGCATCTTAGAAGATAGTAAAAGGTAGGAAAGTAGGTGGGAGGGTAGGAAGGTATGAACCAAAGAACACACAAACATGTTAAAATATCACAATATTTTCCATAGAAGCCAACAAACAAACTGTACTTAGAACACCAACAGAGTATTTTCCAGAAGTGGTAAACTAATTAACTATAAAGATCATCTCCTGGAAACAACTAAGTCTTGAAATTAAACCGTTGAATATCTTTAGAGATGCACAATTATGATTTTTATTAATTGTTTCCACAACAGAAGATTCCACAATCAACAAAGCTCTCAAAAATTTAGCTCTTCACAGAATCCTTTCCATATTTGAAATGAGCTTTCTGAGGGACAATCTTTACTTTGGCTAGCAAATAAGTCAGAGTTAATTGTGGGTTTTTTTAAATTATTTTTAAAATTAAATAAACCATGAAACTTTTGTTCTTAACCAACTGTACACTTGGTGGAACATCTTCAATCACATTTCAAATGTTTTCTTGCAGCATTTTTGGAGAAAATCAGTTTTTTGCCCTTCATTTAATGTTGTCCTTCCTCTCTTTTGTTTTACCGAGCTCAATCTATCAGCAGCCTTTCAGAGTAGATCGTAACTGAGACAGGGGTTTTGTATGAAATTATGAACTCCAGTTCATATTATATGTTTGACTCATGTCTCAGCTTGCCCAAGATGAGCCTATTAAATAGCATTCCAGACAGCAGCTCTGCCCAAGGGAGACACTTGTCACTCCCTTGGAGGACTACCACTGGGAGACCCTCAAGTCTGTAACCCCCTGCCACCCTGAGCTGCTGAGCTGCCTCTGAAGGAAAATGGTGCCTGAATACAAGGTACCTAAAATGCTGAGCAGGCGAACAAGACTAGAGGTTGGTGCTGGAGCATGTGACAAGGTGATAGGATGATTTGTGATCAAGGGACTTTACTCCATATGCCCTTTCCAGAGTGCGGGTGGGGTATACTCAGACTGATTTTGGATACTTGGATTAGGGTAGGGTCTGCTCAGATTAAGATGCAGAGTCTACCAGGACATTTTCATGATCTCTAATACAATCAATACTATGTCTAATACTTGAACAGCTTCACAAAATCTTATAGTTAAGAGTCATGTGCTAAACTCATTGTATAAAAAAATTGTTTTCCTGTAACATCATCCCAGAATAAAGCAGAAGACCAGACCACGCACAGCCCCTGCAGAGCCTTGGGAAAGCACATGTAAACGACTGGTGGGAGTTTGGGTGATCTTAGGGGTCACAGCTTGGGAGGACCCCAGTGTGCCTCTCAAACCTGAACCTAGAAATGGCAACTAAATTGTAGCCAGACACAGAGGAGTCAGTGAGACCACCTGTTGGATCAAATTGTGTATTTAAACGGTGATTAAATACTCTTACAACAAGAGCAGCCCAGGGGTGAATGCCCAGCGTGGCTGGGCCCCATGCAAACACACGCCACAGCAGTCCCTGCCCTGAAGAACATGCAGTGGAAGAGGCATCGCCTCTGCAGCACGCAGGGCTCAGGCAAAACGCAGCACTTCAAAGGGAGATTTGACTTTGATAGAGAGTGAGTAGGGGCTGCTGAAGAGGGACCTGTGCTACAGAACAACCAAGCATGTGCTTCACATTTCAGAAATTATATGCAGAAAAAGACTTCACAGATGAAAAAAGAAAGTAAGGGGGGGGGGGGGGGGAAGAAAAAGAAAAAGCAGCAGCATAAAAAAAATCCTGGGCATCAAGACTCTTCTTAAGGTAGTGTTTCTGACCCCCTTACATGCTATGACATTGTAGTCTGTAAACTGCAGCGTTTGCATTTAAATAAAAAAATATTCTTTTTATCCCATTTGGACTTATTTAGCAACACCTCTCTTGAGATGTGAAAGAATGCAAATAAAACATCCAATATGATCCTTACCAAATACAAATTACATTAATTTGTCCTTTGGAGAGTAACCTTTAACCATTACAAAATACACTGCACTGGCTTTCTTGCTTTTTTTCCCTCTCTTTCACTCTTTTCTTGGACTTTTGAAGCAGATTTTTGTTGAATAGATCATACAGGATTATACAGTTATAGCTTGCTTTCATATATTTCAAAAAGAAAATCATAAATATGACCTCATATGTTAATAAATCAATTATGGAATGCTGTTTTACACATATGCTTAAAACATGACCTCTTCCAAGTTCTCTTAGAGCAGAAAGTTAGAGTTTAGATTTAAGGCATTTTAGCTTTAAAGATATTGGGAAGAACATTATCTGGTAAATATTAAGTAAAGCAGTTTCTCTGTTAAGTTTTATCTTGCCTTCAGTGATTTATTAAAGTTTGCTTAACACCACCATTTTAGTTACACATGAATAAGCCTTAACCTTCCTTTTCTTCAATAACAAAAAATGGTGTTTAGTAGCTACAATTTATTTAATCACCTCTGAGTTATGAAGGGGTAAAACAGAAGCAGGCTGAGTTTTATATATGCTCTTTTGCACTCAGAGGCAATTCAGTGCTAAAGTATTTTCATTTTATAAAACAAAACAATGCTGGTGACTCACTTGTAATGAAGACTTACATAATTGCTTTGCTGGGAGTTTGACAAGAAAAAAATGTGCAGCAGCCAATCCACGTAACTTTTAAAACTGTAAAACAAAAGATGCACAGAACACTTTTCATTGTATTTTAGGTTTAACTGTCTACTAAATTTCATCCTGGGCTTAATGTAGAAATGTTAGTTTTATTGTCACATGCCTGAAGTAGATGAGATAATGTTAAAAAACATTTGATATAAAATAAAACCACCACCAATATATCCTCCATTGTTTTCTATAGTCCTTTTATGGCTTCCATGGCCATAGTATCAAGTAAACCAGCATTTTTCCATAGCAGCTCTCCCTCTGAGGCTGTGCTCCTCTCCCGTTTGGGAAAGTGATGCACAGAGACTGAAAGCCAGATGCGGGAAAAGGACAGAGACCGCTGCCGGGCTTGGACAGAGTGGAGGCTCTGAAGTCCAGTTTGTTGAAACTGAACTCAGCTGAGATCAAAGAAGTTTAGAAACCGAGTTGCTCTTCCTAACAGCTATAGATATTTTCCTATTCGGCCTCGAAATTCTCACGTGCCTACAGCTGGGTACAACTCATGCTGGGACCTGCATCAGTTATACAACCTATAGGTTGTAAGATTGAACCTTTTCCACCTGGCGCTTGCACTCACCAAGCTGAAGATGGCTTCTGCTGGGGAGCAACATGACAGAAGTATTTCACCATACCCTCTACCACATATAATAATGTGGAAAATGGGTACCTGAATCTGCAAAGAAGCACATAGGGAAGCAGAGCTGTGCCTGTGCTGAGCAGAGGGCAGGATATCCCCCTTCCCCTCATCCGTGGGGGCTGCAGGGTGGACAGGACAGAGGTCTAACAGAACCAAACAAACTTAAACCCCAGGTTTTCTCTACTTTTTCTGCTTCACAAGCAATCCCTGAGTAATCAACACAACCGTATTACAGTGTTTATATTCAGCAGACCAGAGTTATTCCTTCTGATAGGAGCTACACTAGTTTACATCAGCCAAGAGTCCTGCTTCTCTATCTCATCACACCTAGTATCAACACACTGTCCAACCGCATACAGTGACAAAACACCTTCTTCGAGTTGAATTGCTCAGTACCTGGTGGGATATATGTCTAGGCACTTATAAACCCTTCTGTCTTCAGAGCTGGATGCTGAGGAAATTAAAATGAGCGTGAGCGTATTGCTATCAGGATACTTGTGAGAAGTAGAGAGCCTGTTACTGTATATTTCAGAGAAAACAGCGCTATTAAAGGACACAAATGTGATACTCGATTTGGATGTTTTCCCATGCAGATGAAAGGAATCACTCCTCATGCAATTCTGAAAGAAACTGATTAGATTTATGCAGGCAAGTATCAGCTTGTGATTAGCATTTAGGTGAGGATGCAGTTATGTGCTACAGGAAATATTGGTGTGTGCATTTTCTGTTTACTTTCATTATCTAATGTGCTCTGCATTAGGCTGGGAAAGACAGAAGTGGTTATTTGAGAGATTTTTGAGCACTTGTAAATTTATTAGTCTTTCCTGAGAGAGGAATCAGACATACTACTTCTTCATAACACCGCCTTTTGGATGGACTGGTATAAAATGCCTTCCAAGCAGTTTCAAGCAGAGAATCAGTCTGTTGTTCTGCTTGGAACAGGTAGGAAAAGGTTTGTAGAATCAGTTTTCCCAAAGAAAGTTCCATGTCCTCAAAAATATTTGTTTTAAGAAGCAATGTTGGCTTTGATGAAAAGTTCAGTCGCAGAAGTGCATGAGGGATTGTATATATACATATGTATATACACATATGTATTTGCACAAACACATATGTATTTTCTCAGTTGAATTGGGATAAAACAAATCTGAGGTTTTAAATTATTCATTTATCCAAAAAATCTGTTACCAAAAAGCTTAATTTCTGGCAACATTTGTGTTGAATCGTACAGGGACATTTACCTTCAGGTAACCTCTCTCTAATTCACGTCTTCATTACATGAAGCTAAGTGGGAAGATAGACTAGTTAGTCACTACCTAAAAAGAAAAAAAAAATGGAAAAAAGCAGCCAAGATTGTTGTATAAAAGCTCAGAAATCCTTTCATGCACTGTCTAGGCTTGGAATATAGAAGGAAATCTCTGCCAAGAAGCAAAGGATGTTGAAACAGAATCATGCAATGTGTTAATGCCGCAGGGCATTGGAAGTAAGATGCCAGGGACTTCAATCAGAAATTGAATGATCTTTGTGATATAGCAAAGAGGATGGAATAACATCAGAGAACTGTGCACACAATGGAAAGAAACAGCATAATCATTTGTCATCACTCCAAGCAAACGAGTGCTGGCAATGACGTTTTCTGCACCAACCTATTCATGTCATAGTTTGAGGTTCAAATACCTTTCAGTAGCAGATCCCACCAGCAACATCCTCCGATGGCATGGAAATTTGCAGCAATATCCACCTCATCTGACACTTCAAAGGACTTGTGCTCTGGTTCTCAGACAGTTAAGTGTGGATACGCTAAGGTGGCTATAAAAATCAGATTAATTTAAAGAGCTTGTATAATTCACAGCCTATTAAGTTAACCCAATTTCAAAACTGGTTCCACTTTGCATGAGAATGGACATCTGTGGACTTCAAAATCCTCTACTATTTTTCGTTCTTATGATGTATTCTTCCCTCCTTTATACTGCTGCTGATCTCTAGCTGTGTCTTATAAAGACTCAACTGAGATTGGTCAGATGCTAAAACCGGTCCTGGCCCATTATATGCAAAATAGATAATTACACTGAGATTGTATAGAAAGAAAGGTGTCAAAATGTCCTGTACATGGACAGAACTTGAACCAGAAACTCTCACTTTGATGCAAATAACCCATTCAGTCACCAGTGTTGGTTATCTTTCTGCATATTTTGGCAACAAGGTGCACACTGGTTCCCAGTGCTGAGTTAGTAGCTCTTGATAGTATCTAAAGGCATCATATGGTATCCAGCTCTTCTGTAGAGGGCCCTACACAAATATTTGAAAAAAAACTAAATTTAGGCTCCTATTTCTGAAAATCTTGCATTTAATTTAACATCCAGCCTTCATTTGCCTAAAAATACAGAGAGAAAGAAAAAATCAAATACTACATATTAGAAAACTTATAAATATGTGAAGTTTTAAGATACAGGGATTTACTCAGGGATGTACGTTAAGCAGAGAGCAGTACTTTCAGGCTGAGGAGCAGTCAACACTTCCACTTAGATGGTGAAACCAAACTCTAATTATAAGATATCGTCTAGCCAATATAGCTTCATGTTTCGACTTTCAATACAATATAATGCAGTCTAATTTATAAGGTGCCTTATCATGCAAACTTCCATAGGCACAGTAATTTTAAAGGGATTATATATAAGCCCCTCTAAAAGCAAATATCAAAAAGAAAAGATTCTTAGTCTTGTAATATTTCAAAAACATTTATTGAAGAAGCTACTCTGTTTTGGGGTGGTATGGAAGTCTAGAGAGAAGAAGGTATATGCCAACATTGTAGAAGTTGGATGCCTTCGCTTGGGTACTTAAATCTATATTTAGCATTCAAGGAACGGGCACGAATTCACCTTTTCAAAGGGCTGTATCTTAGATCTATGCAAATCAATGCCATTCCACCAATTTATAGCAGCTGAAGACAAAACCACTGGTTTTAGGAATGCTGTGGGAACACTTGGTTTGATTCTTCACATTCACACATATTCCTGAAATAGAGAGGATTCTTCCCCCCTCCCCACATTTTTTTTTATGTCAGTTTCCAGATGTCACGATCTTGTCATTTCTTTCTCATGGATTTTCAGCATACAAAGTGTCCCTGATTTCCATTCCTACAAGACATGTGTTGCGGGATGAGAAGGGAAAGCAGAATTTAGCTGTCCATGATCAGGACAGAAAAATGTCTACAGGCAGTTTTGATAAGAATGAATAGCATGAAGATTTTTCATGTAATATACACATAAGAATATAGCACTGCAGTGCCCTCCTATCAAACTACGCCACATAGACATCTTTTTCCCATTCTTCTAACAAACAGGGTTCATGGATAAATTCCAACTGATTGCTATGCTCTGAACAAAGCAAGTGCAATGGAAATTCTGGCAAGCATATTCTCACCAAGATTTGCATAAGTTTTCATTCAGGATTACAGGCTTCATCCTACACAGATGAAGACATTTAACATCTTCTTTGACCTTATCAGCAATTGGAACATCAGTAAGATAGCTAATAGACTGCCTTAGGAAGCCAAAGCTCTTCTTTTTTCTGTTTTTAAGGGAAGTTAGCCATTTGTAAAGATGTTACCTTTTAAGCATTGCCTGCTGCTTATACAAGTGGAGACATCTTTGGGCAAACTGAAATTCCTGGGTGCTTTAATTTCGTTCTCAGGTACCAGTAAGATGCTTCTACCAAAGATTCATTACTTGGGGTGCTGCATGTACAGACAGCCCACAGACAACCCTGGCTTCCAAAAAGGGGTGGAAAGGTAGTTTTCTTGTAGAGCTGTGCATATGTAATATGCTTAGCTAGTCTGAACTCTCAGGCATTAGTAGAAAGTGGGACAAATAAAGATCGTTCCATTACTGTGTGGATGTCTGCCCATGCCCCCTCAGAGAAGGGAGGTGAACAGCTAACATGAGTCAGAAAAAGTATACCCAGGGTTTTTTTCAGTATATTCATCACTGAAAATGCATCCTGGGATCAGTTTCTCCACACAAACTTCAATTCTTGGAAAGGCATAAAAAGAGATCTTCATGTAATATCACAAGTTAAAAAGGTAGACACATCCGAACAAACTCAACTGCCAGATGTTACCTTTGGGTAGAATTCAATCTTTAACTATAGTTTTTAAAAGTCTTTCTGCAGGAAATTAGCACAACCTATCTCAAGCCTACCACAACCTGCTTGATGCTCTTTACCTACAGACAATCAAGCAATTTATATTAAGTAATTTAAATGGCCTTTTCTGTGCACTGAGCCATTGTAACTGATAGTATAGAAATGTACCAACTTGTCATGACATCAACTTCATTGAGCTCATGGAATACATCAATTATTTTGAATAGATTTCTCGTAAAGTGAATGGAATGTTTGTTATTATGAGAAAATAAATCAAAAGTGCTCAATAGCATTAATCAAATGAAAATAATGTGGAAATTCAGACTTTCAAAAAAGAAAACAGTGAATCATCTGTGAACTTGGCACTGCATCAAGCATACGCTATCCATCTTCACTCTAAAGGCCCTTCATGACCTATCCACACTCCACCTCTCATTTTTTTCATGCTATCAACATGTCAGCTCTTTCCACTGATCAGCCAGTGATGTCTGCCATCATCACCCATTCGTTATGTTCACCAATGAGCACTTTTGCCCTTTCTCCCATGCCAGCCTTCATGGATGGAAGAAGCTCTCATAAATATCAGCAAACCCACTTCAGTGTTCTCTCTCAAATGCCTGTAGAAACATCTCCTTTCCTGGGATCACCACAGGAAAACACTTGATAGTAAATATAAAGACTTTTTTTACTCTGGCTATTCTGACTTATTTCCTTGTGCTTCCCTGTCTGTCTGGTACAACTACCACTATTGTGGTACTATATCTGCTGCTACTAAGGGCAGCAATTGAGTCTTTGGGCTATATTTACACAGTGTTGAGTATAATGCGTTTCTGTCTATAACTGGGGCTTCTTAAACATTGCTGCAGTATTGATAACTTCTCAACAGAGTTGTACATCCTTATTTGGTTTATATGAAACATAGTGGCAACATCTAACCATATGGATGCAGTCCTCTCACTATTTAAAAATGAACCACTCTAAAAATTTGAAATTTTTTCCTATAGATAGTGTATTTACTAGGGAATACTCTACCAATCAGTCTAAAATTAGTCACAATCTTTTCAAATCATTTTTGAGGGGAAAAAAAATAACATGAAACGAAGATCTTAAAGATTCTCAGTCACCCTACCATCCATATAAGTTCATTTTCCTTATGACCTAGAGCTGAAGGTTGAAAACACCTTTGTCTAGATGTGTGCTTGGTGAGCTGGACTGTTTCAGTGGAGGGAGACATTATTGCTGCATTATTCTGGGAAAGGCACTTAAGTCTAGCCCTTTTGTTTGCATTACTTTAATTGCATATGCCCATCATTAGAGGAAACCAATTTGTTACTAGCTCAGGAAAAAGTTTTCTTTGACCAGAATTAGTAATACTTGGTTTTCATTTAAATGCTTTTGGTTCTATCTAAACCATATTTTCAGACATTATTTTCCTCTCACAGCCCTAATCTCAAGTAATAACTTAAGAAAAGGGGCAGAATTTAATATAAACCATTACTGGTAAGACAGGTAATAATAATAACAGTAAAAAGTGATTTCCCCACCACCACCACAGTTATTCGTCATTCTCAAATGCCTGGGGGAGAAAAGGTGAACTTTCTACATGTCTGAATGTCATGAAATTCAGGCAGTTTCAGACCAAGAAAGAATGAATTCCAAAGCTGTGAATCTGTTCTTTCCATTATGGTTCTAAAAGAAATACAAGACCTTCCACAACATGTAGGGAAATAAAAACGTCTCATGGTTATAGGGATTACTGTGGTTAAATCCCAGACACTCGATATTTGTATTGCACAGGTTATGGTATAGTGTGTGGCATAGTGGTGTCAGGTAAATATTTATTGTTGTGCATAGTAAGAAAGAATCTAGAAGTAATCAGTAGCAATTAGTAGAAAACAAAACGAAAATAAGTTATCATTTTGTCTGGTTTCTTTTTTTAAAAAAAATCATCCTTCATTCTGAAGTTACTTTTCATCACTTCTCTTATGAACTTGTAGCTGAGACAGTTGTATAATACATAGCTACACATATACATATGTGATGGAAAAGAATGGTCGTGTCTCTCAGAGTCAAAGGCAAACACCCCATCGACTAAACGCGTACATAAAGATAGCTCCAGAATAAACGAAACAGCACCTGTGCTGCATCAAGGAAGGGCATCAGCACGTTGGCTGTGACCTGATGTTTCCAATAAGACCTTAAAATGACACAGGCACTCAGCTACCCCACAAAATCAGTTGCTGTGAAAAACAAACAAACAAATACATACAAACCCTCTTCAACAAGGAGGAATGAGAGTCTTGGTGTTCGTTTCTCTGTTTCCCATTGCTGGAGGGAAGAAGAACAGGTTTGCTTCGTGGGGTGCACAGATTGCCCAGATGGAAACATAAGTGGGGATGAAAAGTCCAGCAGTCCAAGCTCACAGCTCTCCCTTTTACATCAGCAGCCAAATCCAGACATGCAGTGGACAAAATCATTTGTCTTCGTTGCCTAGAGATAAAAGACACACATGGAGCATCCACCCAGCCTAAAAAATGAAGCAGCAAGATTTCAAGACTTTGAGCATTTTTAACATGCTGCGTGGCAGTTATGAGGGAGTCCTTAGGTGAGACTTCGTTTTCATCCTCCCATTGCACAGATTCATATATTTAGGGTATGGAGGAACAATTATGTCTTTGCCAAGGCCCAGGCTATCACAGCAAACCTGAACCCCACTGTTTTACACAGCATTCATTCTTCGCACCACGTAAAAGCCTTCTGTACATGGTGTGCCAGGGAATAGATGCAAATAGAGCTCTAGATACCGTGCTAGACTCCTCTCACTAAGCTTTTGGCTTCCTAATGAGTGATTTTTTTAATTAAAAGTGAGGCGGCACATGCCAATTGTCGTGTCGTCAGTGGAAGTTAGAGACATAGAGCTTGGAGTAATGGTTCCTTGTGTAAAATTTAAGAGTCTTTTTCTCACTTATAAAAGCACAAGCACAGACATTTTCTCAGTATCACATCCTAATATATAACATGCTTAATAGCTTATATATCACAGTAAAATGTAACAGCCTCATGTTAAATGTCCCACTGCAGCCCTGGTCAGTTCTTCCCACAGCCACAGCCTGCTTCTCCCTTCACCTGTGGATTGCTGGGAGCTCCCTCCAAGCAGGTGTAGCCCTTCAGATAGTGCAGGCACACACTCAGCAAGATGCTCTAGCTGCAGTGTTTCAGCCCCTTTCTCTTCAGGCTTCCAGCTTTATTTCTTCCTAGAACAAAATACATAAAACAAATTCACTTCATCAGCCACATCCCCTTTCCTCTGTTTGCCAAGGACTTTGCAGACCCTCCAGTGTAACACCTGACAAACTACATTCTCTCCTACTCAAGCTTTCAATACCACTCTCCCTATAATTGCACCCAGGCACTAGCATCGTGCTATGTTTTTTAAGACCTGTCAACCAGGTGAAGGGCTTTAGAGGCCAGATGACCCTCCCAGCTTTGGCTAGGGCACTTCAACCAATTGCATCTCAGAGCAGGGTCTCATGCCTTTGTAAATGCCAACCTTCAACTGACAACATATATTTGCAAAAAATCTTCCCTTGCTGTGGCTGCGTGCCACATTTTTGTTGAAGGTGGGTCTGATCTAGGGGAAGGAAGCAGTGCCAGAGCCATCAGTCCCTGAATTCCCAAAGAGCACCAGAGCTCAGGTGCTTGGTGCTGTCTCTGCAGCAGGATGAATTTTGCCTCCCAGCTGAACGACAGTTGCAAGAGGAGGGATGGGGGAGAGAGTGGGAACACCTGGATTCACTTCTTTCCTCTGCCCTAGATTTCAGTATATTATTTAGTTTCCCTGTGCCTTTCTTCCCCATCTGTAAATTCATCATTTGAGAACCTTTTCCTCCAACCTCATCTGGAGATAACAGTGGTTTCCCACGTCATTGAAATACTAAATACATAGAAGATGATGAGGTTCTCAGTTGATGCTTGAGTGTGGGGATATGGAAAACACCTAAGACAGGCTGGTTATGCATCTATTACAAAATTTAATTTTCACATAATCAGTCATGGAATGACTTGAGTCCCTAACAAACTTCTCCTCTCAAGTACAGCCCAGAGTCACGGCACTAAATGATGCTTCATTCCCTCTCCTGAGTAATCCCTGAACTTTTCAGCCATGTTCTAAATCCATTGTATCTGGTTTCAGTAAGATTAGATGCACTTTTAGATGGCATGCTCTGAGATTTTGGTAGGTTACATTATCAATCAAACTTCAGGGACATTGAATCAATGGCTCGGCAACAAATATTAAATCAGCTGAGGGTTTGTGTTGTGGTTTTTTGGTTTTTTTTTGCTTTTGACAGTTTTACAGAAATGCCACCTTTTTATTACTATTACTCTCACTAAACACAGAAGTCAGTGAAAACCTTAGCCCTCTTTCAAGTTCTGCCAATAATTTATACAGATTATTTTGTAACAGGCTTTCATGAATTTTCTCAGAAGAAATTAACTAGAGATAAACAGAGGACTGTAGAGTTTGGGGAACAATATGACAGCCATGGCTATTTTCTCACCTACTAGAAATCCTACTGAAGAGAAGGGGACTGCTTTTATCTATAAATATAAGCCATAAGTCCATGGTATAGCTCACAGTAATTTCCAAAGAACAGACAGGGGATCTCCTTTCCCAAAGAGGTGGATGAAATAAACACTTCTAAGCAGGAGACTCACTAATCCCACACCACATTTTTGCTGAAGGCGTCCATTCCTTGCAACATTGGGCCCAGTCCTGCTCCACTAAAATTAATGGAAGAAATTTCCTGTCACCGACTTCCTAAGAGCAGCGTAGTTGTCATTACAATGTTGAAACGATATTGCAAAATACATGGTGTGTTTCAAAAATATTGTTCCTTTTTTTTTTTTTTTTTTTTGTAATTGCCAGCAATTAAACATGTTTATCAGATTTTAGCCTCTCTCCATCATTCAGAGAGGTAATTAAAGGTTTAGTCATTGCATACTGGGGTGTTTTTCTGTTTCATTAGCTGCAGTGAGTCTCTGAGAATCAGGCTGATTCTGCTCCTGCAGTGTTGCAATACCATGTAACTTCCCGTAAGCCGGCAGAGCACCACTTACTGTGCCTTCTCTTAAAATCCCACCTCCTTCAAAATGCATTTCACCATGCACACAAAGCACTGGCACTTCTGAATCACTGAATGCTGCCGGAGCACGGGTTGGCATTGCACAAAGCAGGGCTTTGACATCCCTCTGCTGCCATGTGCCTCCCACTCCCCGCGCACAGGCAGACGCCCCTCAGCTGGGGAGGCTACAGCACGGCTTTTCCAAACGCTGCCAACGAGGTCTTCAGCCAGCTGCTGTTTTACCCAGTGACCTGGGCTTGAGCTACAAAGGAAAAAGCTACAAAAAAGGGTAATCAAAATTAGGTGTTCCAACCTCTCTGAAAATTAGGTCATTTATCCAAGTGCCAAGAATGGATTTGTGACTAATACCACAATACTTCTGCATCAGAGTTATGCACTTAAAGATTTTATTCCTTCAGATTCTAAAAGGAAGAAACTGTTGTTCTTTTAAACTAAACACAAGATCACCTTTTGTTCTGGGTTTAATTTAATCTGAAAGTCTTTCAGCTCAGATGGCTGCTGGGTGGTTCTTTCCTGCTCCTCCAGACAAAGATCTACTTCACAGAATCCCCGGGCGAGTAAGTGATGCAGCCACTTGCAAGGCTAGCATCTCTGTTGAGGCTGTAGTACTTTAGCTCTGTGTCATGGGAAGGCTGCCTCTTGTCATCTTACCCAGGGCTGTCAAACCAAAATTACAGTAACTAGAAAAACCCAAAGCACTTTAGGTTTCACTATTTACTTTTGATTCTGCACTGCGAAGTCTGACTTCAAAGGATAGGCATTACATTTGGGTATCACAACTGCAATTCCTGAAGCTATTTACCTTGAAAAGTTTGTATTACAGTGCTAGTGGTGATATATGAAAATAAAATATTTACTTAGTTGTGGGATTCACTTCTCAGCTTAGGGAGGAGGTTTGCCTAAAAAAAAAAGACTGAGAGCTTTTTACTGACCTAGAAGAGAGCCTTTATAACTAGGGGAAATAAACATGAATCCATTGTTTATATGAAATTATTCTACACTGCATAGGAGGTTTCTTCCAACCCACTGACTCTTCACAAAGGTGATGTTGTCATGATGTAAGTGAACAGACAAATCATAAAATAATAGTATGGGACTGTTGGGAGTCATTATAAATAATTTTATTTTGCCATTGTTTGGAATACATGTATTAAATTGACAGCCGAGGAATGTGGGCCATGGGATAGAAATAAATGAATATGAATGTTAGTGATAAACATGCTGCAAAGATTGGTGTCATAGAAAATAATAATGCATAACTTCAATGCATAAGTTTAATGCAGTCACAGCCTAACATCCACCCTGTTACTCTGTCCTGATTCTGTTTAAACCATTCCTATCATACTATTATAAAAAGTCCATTTCTCAGGACACACAGAAGAAAATACTTTTTACCAAAAAAAATTTGTGAGCATGTTTAAAAAAGAAAAAGATAATTTTGTGTATGTTATAATTTTAACTATTCTATAAAGTACATTTTAAAATCAGAAAGTTTGCAAATAATAAGTAAGGAATGCCTGTACTCCCGCTTAATGGAAAAATAAATATTTGGTTGATAATGCCTCTAAACAAGAATTTTATATATAAGAACATTTGTTAGTATTAGTTATTTTCTTCATTATTTAACAGGTTTCACATTGATTCTCACATGCATTTGTCTGGAACCATGTTCTAAGCAATACATGCCACTGTACCTTCCTCTGCCAACGTACTGGTTTTTCAAGAGCAAGTTTTTTCCCCATGCAGGCATTTAATAAACTGCCTGTTAATTCTCCTTTGGATAAATTTAATACATTGGTATTTTTAAATTGGTTGATATGAATCATATTTTTCAGCTATGCTTCATCCAACCAGGTAAATCCAAGAGCACTTCCCTGGAACATTTCCCCCCTTGATTTATAAATAAACATTCCAGATAGTTTTTTATTTATACAGACTCAAGTTTTCACTAGATTCAAGTCATCACAGCTCTGCAGTTGTGTTCCCTTTACTAGACAGAAATGTTGAAGCTGGCATTTTTGAAATGGAAAAGTCTAGTTAGTTTTATCTTACTACTGAACTGAAACTGTAAAAACTCATGATAACTAAATTTAGATTTGTTTCTTATGAACATCTTTCAAAGTGTGTTCAAAGTTCTCTCCACCTATCAAAACCATCTGTAAAATAAACTCGTTTGTTTTCATTGACCTCGTGAGGAGGGAACAATTGGACTGTATCATAATTAGGAGCGTTTCTTCTTCAACGTGTATTTGGGTTCTCACAGTGGCCACTTCTGAAAGCATATGTCTTTTCAAGATGATACAGTATTTTTTCCACACTCCAATACAAAGAAGAGATTTAGAGTCAGCCTCCCACATATTGCTAATATAACATTTCTACTGTTGATCAGGAAAGTCATTTGAACCCAATACAATTATATCCACGATATTCTCATGATTTCTTTGAGCTATTGGCACCACTGATGTTCATCACAACTCAAGCATATTCATGCTTGATGTTCTCTTCTGAACAGTCCTACCCCTCTAGCTCCTATGTGTAAGTCATGGTTTGTGTTTTGCTATTCTGACTGTATTTTATTTAATTCTACAGACTGCTCCAGCCTCTCAAGTTCATCCATTTGTTCGTGATACTGGCAAGCCAACATTATGGTTATATCTTAATGGGCAAGCCTAGTTCTTTAGCTGCATGTGCTAGACATCCACACCTGACTGCCTGAAGCAATCCATATTAGTTATCCAAGTTTTCTTTATCCAACTTTAAATTGAAAGCTCTCATCAGTTAAGTCAGTTGTTATCCTTGAAGACCAGTACTCCAAGGCAGGTACTCAGGTTGGATAATCTTTCTGCAAGTGCCCTCTGAAGACATAAAATGACCCAAGACTTTATTCAAAGGACTGAATTTGACCCTTTTTTTCTTTTAATACATCCTTCTTCCCCCCTCAGTCTTTTCAAATTTTTTTCCCCTTATTTCAACAAAATAACTCCTTCTATTATCTTTCACAGTTGCCTTATCTCACCTCAGCATTCCTCCAGTTCTAGCTCTCATCTTCCTTTTTTCCTGTCCTGTGACATAGCTCCATTACTCCTGCTTTTGTTTCTGTCCATCTCTCTTTCCTCTTTTTAGTAAAAAAACCCTAATCCTGAATAACGCCTCAATCACCAGCCAATTTTTCATCTTAAATGTTATCTCACACTGCTCTAGAGATCTATTCTTTAATACATCCCATAAAGTGGCACTTATGCAGAAATTGTTTTTTCAAGCTTTAGCCGCCCCAAGACAATGTGCCACCCAGCTGCTGGGTCCAGTCACTTTCTGGTCTCTCCTCTTGGTGTATACTTTCACTGCTCTCTCAGTAACTGTTATCAGTTCTTCCTAAGAGTACTTTTAAGAAAGATAACAGCATCTCCATCTCATAAATTTCCCCAGATGTTTTCCTGTTTAATTATTCAGCTCCTTGGGCTCTTTCGATTTTAAACTAATCAGCCTGCCTACTCACTTAGCCTTAATGGATAACAGGTGAGAAGCTGTCAGTCCTAGGCAGGAATCCTCATTCCTTCTCCAGCTGAGAATCTCTGCCCCATTTACCACTGAGACATCCCAGAGAGACAGCCTGCTGCAAACTGCAGCCAAGTCCTATTTCCCACAAGCTGCACTCTCTTTCCTCCACAAGAAAATATGTGTATTTGTTTCTCTCTTCTACCACAGAATAGTTCACAAGAAGTAGTTAACAATATCTCATTTAGTCACCTCTCTCATCAATGCTGGGATGACCAGAATTGTAAGCAGGTATCTAATGCTGCTGAGGGAGAAAAGAAATTTGGATACATTAGAAAATAACATTTTACATGACTTTGATGGATCTTTAATAACTTTTGAAAAATATGTCTAAAGGAATTCTAATTTTATTGCTAAATTAATTTGAGTGAAATGCTTCTGGAGAGCGTGATTCAGGAATTTCTATAAGTAATATTTATCCCACCAGTGAGAATTATCTGACTTTTTATAAGCTAATCCTCTTGAGTGGTATGTCTCAATCCTATGAGAAGGCATGTATTATTTTACATTACAAATGTTTTAATTTTATCTTCATTAACTTCTAGCATGATACTTTAAACACATATAAGAATTTCCACACAAGGGCAGACAGCAATCCAGATGCAACATTCATAGGTTTTGGTAATTATTTTCCATTATCATGCAATAGCATCTAGTATTTTTGAACAATTCCTTTGTTTTCACTCTTATTCCCATTGCCTCTTATTTCACAGGCCATCCCCATTTTTTCATGTCTTGGCAAGTATCAGCTGCAAAAGTGATTCACCTTCTGATGATTTTTTTGTCTCACTAGAACAATCAAGGGAAGAGAAAGCAATGCTTTCATATTTATATTGAATTGTGTTTATACAAGGTGGTCAAACTCTGCCCTTAACAAGAGTGCCCAGCTCCTCCTGTGAACTCAAGAGACTAGGTTTTATGTGAAGATATTCTGCCCTTAATGCAGTGATCTTTTTTTGTCTTGCACAAGGAAATGAATATTTTTATGCCTACAAAAAGAAGGAGATAGTTCTTCCTTCATTTCAGTGAAGTCATAGATCAGCTATGGATCTAGTGTAAATGTACAGCTAATACTCATTCAAAAGCCATGACTGGGACCTGATATATGATTCTGAATAATTATGGTGCCTTTATAAGGATATATAGAATTATCTGCCTTAGTTTTTCAGTGCATACATTTATAAACAGGAAACATTGCAGCTTTTAAAATACTCATGACTGTGCTAATATAAACCTCTAATTTTCCTTGGATAGACTGAAAATATTTAGCAAAGGGATCACGAGTGTGAGTAAGCAATAAGGCAGAGCACGAGAAAGCCACTAAATTTCAGAAAGAAGCAATATTACACACGGGATGTTTACACAAACAGCAGGTCACTGTCACTAACTGGAATCCCCTTGAAGTTATCAGTATTGAGTCAATAGGAAGTCTGACAAGCCTGCATCATATAGCTGAGAAAAAAATGACACGTCATTGCCTCATGGATTTTGCTGGGTATAGTAGAAGAGGTGTAGCTTTGCACTTGATGAGTACCAACCACTTCTGCTGTGTCCCCTTGTTGCATCTCTACCAGTTCTGCATCCACACCTTCTTGATTTCTTGCATCTCCCAGAAAGTTCCCCAAAGTAGGGATTGCTTCTCTACTCATCATTCTCTCTGTAACTGTACATGGTTCATTGGACAGAAACAGCTTTGTGTAGCCAGCCAGTGTATGATTTTTATGCTCTGCTTAAGTCTTACTAGTACTAGCACAAGGCTTAAGGAACTTTTAAATCACACAGACTTCTGTTAGCTTTCCACAGACAGGTGAGTTTCAAGAGAGAAAACAACTCTGAAAAGACAAGCACCCCATTATGTGCCCTTTCTACTGATTGCAGTACGTTCTAGAGTTTCAGTGGTTCCTTTGCAGCCAGATGCCGAACTCAGCAATGGATGTCAGCAGAAGCCGTATCAAAACTCAGTTTGGGCTACAGCATTGAACGTCACAGGTGGAGATACTGAAAGCCACAGATGAGTGAAACATCACCACTGGCACGTGTCTCAGTCAGTAGAAACACCACTGAATTTTATAGACAGGTGTTTCTGTTTATTCATAATGACGTAAAGTCTATTTTATCTATCTAATAAAGGTTTACAAGACAATTCCATTATTGATTTAGATCAAACAATAGCATCATTTATTTCTGCAGAATTCCTTTGTCTTGGATGAAAACTCAAGTATTTCTTACCAAAGTTTCTCAGTGTATTCCTCTTTAGAGATACTTTCCTTGTGAAATTGCAGATGCAGGTCTGAAAGAAATGGAGCAATTTTGTCTTCCTTAACTCAAGCAGCATTGCAAAGAGTCTGTCCTCATCAGGATATGAAAATGTTCCAACAGCATCTGTATCTCTCACTGCTCTCTACACCACTATTCTTCAGAGAGAGACACAAATCCTCCCAGTATTCCTGAGCAATTCATTTTGCATTTGGAGTTCTGACTTGGCTAACATTTTACCAAAAAAAAAAAAAAAAAAAAAAAAAAGTATATATTCAGACAGCTCTCTGGTGACTATTACACAGCTGCAGATGCTGAAGGGCACAAATTATTCCTGCTAAGGTCAACATTACCTTACACTAAAAAATTGTCTTCCTGACCATTCATCCTTTCTTGACTTCCACACTGTGAACAAGTGATAAATTTTTATGATTTCACCACCAACCATTGGTCCTATTATGTATCTCTTGGGAAGGAGAAGTGAGGAGGTGGAAGGAGGTCTCAACCCACATATAGACACCTAAAGATCTGTCCTTTTTTGTTTCATAAGATGACATTAAACAAGATGAGCCAAAATTTGATTTGGAAGCTGTTACAGGGCTTAATAATAGTCAATGTAAGTGAGCCACAGAATGAATCTTATGGAAGGATGTATTCAGACAGCCCAAATTTAAACTTGTATTCAAAGTCTACTGTTTCCTACTGGCTAGCCAGTTTGGAAGGCACAGATCCAAGCAACAGATCCAAGACCTATCTGGAAGTTAGTTAGGCAATTTTAATATTGCCCAGAGCTGCTTAGCAGTAAGTGAAATTCCCCAAGCGGAACCTGTATGGAGGATAGACATTCTGTTTCACGAAGGAATATGGTACTTTAAAATATTATTAAATTCAGATGTGGGATGAAAAAGAAAAATTAGAAGTTCCTCATGACTTTCCTTTAACCAACTGAAATATTATATTCACCTACATTGAAAAATTTTAGTTTGCTTATAGCAACACTGGAAGCAGCATATATTTAAAGATCTCCACTTCAAAAACAAAAGCTTACACATTGCAAGCTTTGCAAGAATCCATTCTTTTTCCTTCTGCTCCATATTCTCATTAAAATTGATACCACTGCATCAAATGTTTTTATTTCAACTAAAGTGCATTTTACAACAAAAAAATTGTTCCCTCAAAGATTTTCCTATTAGCTTTACCCACTTACTAGTGCATACAATTCTTTCTCCAATGGAAGACAGAGGGAAAAAGAATTGGCTGTTTAATACTTTATTAAAAGTGCTCAGATTATTTTAATACCAGAATAGACGTAGAATGGAACAGAATTCACAGGCTGCAGGCAAGAACTTTCTATACTTTTGTCAGAGCAGGCAGCATGCAGAGTCTGGCCCTAATCAGATTAGGTTGTGCATATTTATAAACATCTGAAGACCATAAAGAAAGACTCCCACTTAAAAGATACTCTGGATTTGCTTCTGCAAGAGTTGCAGAAAAACATGGTGATTAGCATTTCCATTAGAGACTGCGATTTGGCATAAGACAGGCTTGTCAAACTGGGTCCTCTGTAAATGTATTTTATGCCAGAACATATCCCTGCATTCTGTTCAGATACATTGAAAAAACATGTCACATTTGATCTGGTTGTATGAAGTTACACAATGCCATGTCACTGCATGGGATGTAACCCCATGTAATGTAATGCACATTCGAGCAAAACTCTCTTTTCCATTATGGACGGGAGTTTACCATAATTAACCACAAACTGGCACTAGGGCCTATTTTCTGTCTTTCTAGATTACTATCAAGTAAGCGAAGCCCTTCTCAAGATTACTTTTAAAAGTAGTTAAAAATTCAATAAAAGATATATAAGAGGAGTCAGTTCTGGGGATAAATATGCTGTATGAACTATCCAAGAGATTTGGAATAAGAGTGAATCCAAGATGCTGGCTAGGTGTGGTCTGTTTGGTAAATAGTCTATGCCTGACTACAGTTTCTCATAAAAATGTTTTAACTTCTTTTTATTTGACCAGTTATTGTTCAATTAAGATCTGTGCTGTTACCTCTTAACAATAACACAAGCCTGAACTCAGGATCAGCAGCTGCCCACAATGTGTCTCTTACAGCTGAAATCACTTCATCATTTATTATTCCAAAAGACTAAGTAAGGGCAGGCATTTTTCTAAAGAATTGATTTTTAAGGGCTCAGTATCAATCAGTTCTTTTTGCCTTTGATCCTCAGTAATCAGGGAGCACAATGTTTATAGAATTCAATATGTAGCCCATTTCAAGATATACTAGACTTTCTGCTGCTCCCATGAACCACCTATTTGCTTTAGACAATCAGCAAACTTTTTATTAATGGGATGCTTTATCAGCACACAAGACAAACTCAGGGCGGTGTTTCCCTAAGACAGATCTAGAAAAGTAAGCACTCTAATTGGTCCATTTGCATTTTAATATTCCTGCAGCAGCTCTGATGAGCAATACTTTGTTAAAGCACAGATGCAGAGCCTTCCCAGTGCAACAGTCTCCATTGTCACTTATCACCCCTGGGCCTCATCCCTGGTGCTGCAATGGTCGCTTCTGCTTTTCGGTTGTCCCTGAGCCCTTGCAGGAGGTCTGCTTGGCTCTAGAAGCAAGGACCTTCTGCGAGTCCACAGTTTAATTTTTGCCTGCTGGAGTGTAACAGAGATCTGATTCATCTGCAGATCGCATTCATACGTTTCTGGGTTCAAGTGTTGGAGAAATTCCAATTAACAATTTTGTAATATTTTTTGTGGACAGGTTTAGCAATCAATCCAATCCTTTAAAGCATTACCTTTCCAAATCCATTCATGTCATATTTTCCCTGTTGTAAAGTGTACCTTTTCAACTTCACAGTATCCTTTACTCTCAATATCCTAGTTTCAATTGCTTCTTATTTTACTTTAATAAATGAAGTAATCTCCAGCCACTATAAAATATTGGCATATGTTATTCAAATGCAACCCGCGCTGGGAGCAAGAACCAGAATCTCACAAAAGCAGATGCACCTGTAGCAACGTTTCACTTTGGAAGACTCACCTTGACTGTCCTGGGATGTGCTCAAGTGGGGAGAGGAGGAATAAGGATGTATTTATTGTCAGAATACAAAGCAGAATCTTACAGATAAAAGGTCCTGCAGAATTTTTTTTAAAAAGTCTTACTTGAAAAAAAACCCAAAAGATTTAAACTGTGGACTTCCCCATTATTATTTACTAGAATTACAGTCCTGGACACACCTTAGGAAGGAAGTACATGTGATCATACACAACACCTGCAAACTGCTGTGTTGAACAGGATGGGAAAACCACCTGCTCACAGCACAAAAAGACTTCGCTATCATACATAGTAAAACAAGATGCTGTAAGTGCCCTGGGAGATCTGCCTTTTCATTGCTGAGTCCTGTTATAACACTGTTCCTCATGTAATTCTCACTCAGGCTAATAAGATATGATTTCAAGCCATATCCAAGCTATAATGAAGGTGGGAAAAAAACCTGAAGTAGTGCTATAAAGCTCCAGTGGTTTTACAAACCTTAAGCCCTGCGTCTAGTTGTGTTGTGCAACACAGCTCAGAATACAATGAATTAATTAAACTGGTAATTCTTCAGATCAGTTTTGATACAAGAATTGAGTACAGTCATAGGCATTAAAATAATTAAAATTTTAGTACTGACTTGAAATAAAATATGTGAAATACCCACCAAATATGCACCTCTCCTTGCATTACCAAAAGCATTTAAAAAAAATCCTGCTGCTTTTAAATATTTTTTTAAAAAAAAAGAACTCACTTTCTAAGAAGTTCACAGAAAATCAGCAGAAAGCAGGTAACTGGTTGGACTCTGCCCCAACCTGTTCTCAGCAGAACACCAAGAGCATAAATCAATGTCTATAAATCCACCCCTCTTCCTGAGTTCAACATCATCAATAACAGAAATATAGCTTCAACCTCAGTTTCAGCCCTGTGGGCATCACTAATGCCTTTCTAGCATCTTTCCATAGCATGTGGATTCACAACAATTACTCCCTTTTCTTATATATTCAATGGAATAAATAAGCCAAAGCTAGCTAATTTTCTGCAGGATTCTTGAAGCTGTGGTGGGATGGGTTTGCCATCCAGTTGCTTTCTGCTTTAGGTATGTTTATGTACTGGGCATGTTTCACAGACTTCTAACTACCTTGGAGTGAAGACATATCCTTCTGATAATGAATCTTTCCAGAGGAGGCTCATTTGGAGATTTAGAAGCAAATTCTTGTGACTGAATCATCATCATTCAATTGTTCTCTTTTAAAAATAATTTCATTATGTAAACAATTAAGTACAATTATATGGATTTAGAAAGCTTTTATTCCAGCTTGCTCTTGCAATGACAAGTTATAGCATAAGCCTTAACACCACTTCGGACAAGACTGTGCCTAGACACTTTTCTTTGGTTACCACAACCCCTTGGGTCCATACCTGTGGTGCCACATTATCTGAACTGTCATGAAATCTAGTGGGACACGTTAACAGAGTGCATAGATGTGTCAGAAACATCACCTCTTCTCTGGATGAAGACTGATTCCAGTGCTACATCTGAAAATCAATGTCAAACAATGACAGAGTCATCTGGAAAGCATGATGGAGGCAGCAACCCAGCCTGACATGGGACTGGATTGTTACCCCCAGGCTGGTCATGGCCACCAGCCTTCCATTCAGAGAGAAAGCTCTTCATCCAAAAAGCTGAATTCTGCTCAGCTTTGCTTTTTTAAGGCAAAGAACAAATCAAATCGGTAATATATTCCCCATTTTAAATGCTTGGTAACAGGCGCACAGGGAGCAGACTTAATGTGAACTTGCACAGGCACTCACACTTATTACATTTACCAGGGTCTAGAAACTGCTCTCACTTACCAGTTTGACCATTCTTTGTTTCTCCTCTTTCAGCCTGAAGAACTTGCTAAAAGTTAATTTAAATAGTTCTATATCTACACAAATATTTAAATTACTAAAATAAAGTATTTTCATAAATACTTCCAGACTGAATGCTTGTTCTCCCTGACTTCAGCTAAAAGTTCTTTTCTTAAAAAAAGACTCTTGCTAAATTAATTTCTGTAGCTTCCTTCTGGAGAAAGAAGAAAAAAAGAATGGCACATCTGTGTAAGTTACTAAACTAACTTTGAGAGAAGTCCTCCAGCGGAAAACAGCTGCTTTCTCTTCCCTCTTTTTATATTTAATATCACTGTATGTAACCTTAACAGCTGTATTTACTACAAATTCCCTGTGAGTTTTTTGGGTCATTCACTTTCTAAAAGCATAAACCAGAAATGCACACTAAGAGTGTTAATGCTCATATGCAGTCACCCTGGCTTGACTCACATGCGTAATGGCTCCTTGGGTGATTAGCAGTTTTCATCATCAGGTCCTACATGATTAAAAAAAGAACTTTCATGGCACTAAAAATATCAGGAGCCAGCTATTTCATACTAATGACTTGTTAATGTAACATTATTGTTGGTGCTGTTGTCCTTAAATGCTGCACTGCATTCATGAAGGACTTTGGGAAAAAAAGAGAATATGGTGCTGAGACTTACTGCATTAAGAGATCGGTTTAACAGATTGTTTAGTTTTGGTAATATAATTTGACATCTAAACATAAGCTGAGAGGGATCTCCCACAAAACCTTTGATAATATGATTCATTGTCAAATGTTTGTTTTGCCTATCTGGTACTCATTAATTAATTCTTTTTAATATATCTTGGATTTACTGATTTGGAAAAAGAGAATTATTCTTATTGATGTTGCTAAAATATCCAGGTGGCTTGAATTTCACCAACTAGATGGTATAATCTAGCACATTTGTGTAGACCTAATCAAATCTCTACTAACAGATGTGAAGAGCCCAGCATGGGAGCAAATGTTTGTGTCTATATGATAATTAAATTACCTCAATAAAGAGAATAAATGAACAATGATGACTATAGTTTTTTTAAACCTAGGTTATCTTCCTCATGCACAGCCTCTATTAACCCCTTTAGCAATTGGCAAAACTTGAAGATTTTCAGAATGAACCATGCTTTTCAGGTAGTGCCTTTGATTAAATCTACCAACCAGGCAATATGACTAACTTGCTAAAGAATTCCTATGCATCCCCATTATTGGAAAGCAAATAATAAGTTCTGCAAAGATATGCTGTGTATAGTGTATTTCATTTCAGATGAACAGTTAAGAACATATCAGTTTGTGTTTTAATTCCTTTTTTAGTTCTCTTGTTCTTGGGGAACTGTTTTGATTATTATCATAGCATTATTAAACATCTTTGTCTAGATTTTAAATGTGCTCAGATGCCTTAACAAACAGGCTCATGTCCTTCATATGAGCTGGATGTATCTGTATGGATATTTCTGAGAGCCCCAGTAAGCACTTGGGTGAACTATGCGCTGCTAAGCATCTTCAAAATGTGGCCCTCCAAATCCAGTTTGCCACACAAGCAGACAACTTTATTTGAACGGCTACGAAGTACAAGAAAAATCTCCATTACAACCCATCACTGAATAACCATTTCTCTATAATTCACTTCAGGGAGATCTATAAAAACAAGCTTTGTGTGATAAAAAGATATTTTAAGCATATCTTTGTTTTAAAGGTGGCCTTGTGGAAGTGAGATGCTTCCACAAGAAAGGGAAGCTAGCCCTTAGTAGCACTGTTGCTTAGATATCATTAAGCAGGCCAAGTTGCAGCTGGAGTTCAAATCACTTCTGACCATGTTTTTGCTACAAACAGGGGAACAGTTCTTTCTCTGTTCACTCCACGGTGTGCTCTGACCTTGCTGGAGGCTAAGTAATGTCACCAGCTGCATGTGTAACATGGTCATTGGTGATGAAAAGTGAACCAGTGTAGCTCGCCTAGGGATGCAACCCCTTTTAACATATCTAACATTCCTGCAGGTGTGGTGGCTTTATTTGTGTGTTTTACTGTGTTTGTTTATTTGCCTGACTAACTAACTCATGTCCTCTTGCCCACTGCATATAGAGCCTTCTGATTTAACATTCCTGAAACTCCGAGTGTTTAGGATATAGATTGTTTCCAGTCTCAGGATGTAAAAGACATGGGATAGAAGCAAGAGAGATTAGGGCTCTTTCCCTCAAAGTTAAACAACTGGATTGGTTTTCAGGCAATGGGGCCCTGAAATAGCTAAATAAAAATAGTCCTGCACTTACAAGGAACTCACAGATTGTATTTCTAGAAGGTCTGACCAAGAAGCTGATATGACCAGCAGCACTTGGGAATAGCCCAAACACATAAAACAGTTACCTCCTGGTGTCATAAAGAGATCTTTAGTCAGCTGAAGTGATGCAGCAGTGGAGCTGGAGTCATTTGGAAAGCTAGTTATATCCCCTCTGTATTTAAATTAATCTTTTTACTGAGCCTTTTGTACTGTGGGAGAGAAACAAATCAGGAAACAGGCCAGTTACTCCCAGCTCAATAGGTCCCAAACTACAGACTGTTTCTGAGAAGACCTGCAAAGAGATGTTGGCTTTTACTGGACTTCACTGAGTGCTCAGAACAGCAGCACAGCTGGAGCTTGGTGGAAAAGGGGCAAAAGCCACTCAAAAAACCCCAGAAGTTGGAACAAACAAGTTCCCTTTCAGGAGCTGCTGTAGTGCGATTGCTGCATCTTGGATTGCTCAAGTGTTTTTATTTCCAGACAAAATGTTGCAGGTATCAGCTAGCACCAACATTTTTCAACGCCCTTTCTTACCTCTCTGTCTGCCCCTGACTATGGGGCTGCAAGGGCACAGGCATCTGCCAAAATCCCATGGCTATTGCCACGGCTGTTATGGACTCGCATCTCCACCAACTGCTACTACTCCCTTCTACAGAGAACTGATTACATCCATTCAAATAAAATGTTTATTTCCCGAAATATTGATAAAATTCCTGAAATGATTTTTGCTTTGGCACTCAAGGTCCACCTGTGTGGGTTATTTCTGCTGGAATTACTTTTCTCCTGCACTGTACACATCCCACAAAGGCATTGTTGCATAAATGCTTCTGCTTCCTCTTTCCCATGTTAAGGAGAGTGAAGAGCTGAGTTCCTACCCGCACTCCAGACCGCGAGGCAGTGCCTATGCCCACAGCTTGCTCCAGCCCCATGTGCCAGAAGGATGTTACCACATCTTTCATCCACACACTCCAGACTTAAGGTTGGCTAAACATGAGCTCCAGAGTCCAAACTTTTGCAGCCTGGCCGCTGTGAGCCAGTGGCCCCAGATAGAGAGTTGATAGCTCTCCTTTGTGCTCTGCAAACATCAAAAGTAGCCAGGACTGAAGTCTTGGTCAAAAACATTTTTAAATTATTTATGTTCACATGAAAGTCCATCTCTTCTGCTGATTGTATTCATACAAACTCTATCAACCAAGTTCACCCTTTTCAATCTGTGTAGCTCTAACAGGAATATGTCAGCAACTATTTCCTCCTTGTCTACCTACTCAAAGCAGAACCTGATAATGAAAAGGTTATTCTCTTTTGAAATATTTCCTTAAAGGAAGAGTTTGGGGAAGTCTATTCTGATTAGATTTGGATGCAAGCCCACAGAAAACAAGTAGAGAGAATGGTCTTTTGCTGCTCCATCAAATTCCCAGGCTTCACAGCCAGAGGCATAGCTAAACATCACCAGTGACCTGTGAAAATGTAGCATAAAATAAATAATCTTGTAACAGGGAATAGGAAGGAAAGCTACATGTGTGTTTGTGTCACCAACACAACTATTAAACTATTTGTTCAGTTAGGAGCATGGGACCAAAAGTGATAAAGTGTTGGGTTGGTTTGGCTTGGTTTGGTTTAGTTTTGCTCCTTCTTGGTGGACATATCCACTTTGGATTGACGGTGTTCCACACCACCGCCAGCTAGCACAAACACTGGACTGCTGCTTGTATTCAAACATCTCTTGCACTGTAAGGGGTCACCAGCTCATAAGCCATGGTGACAGGAGAAGGAAATAAGGCTGGAATCTACCCATTTGTCATCTGAACCTCACTCAGCCTGCTGGGTCTTAGATTTGTCTCTTCCACATACCAGGTCAATAACAGTTTTGGAGCTCTGTTCTGGCATGACAGTTTGCTGTGGCAGGGTCTATACTTCCTTCACTCCTATCTGTGCCTCCTATTTCATACACTTGGTCCCTAACAGAAACTCCTGCTGGCATGGGGACCATCCCAGGCCCCTTCCATGTCACTGGACAGCAGAGCTAAGCAAACAGAGTCACAGAGGCTGGAAGGGCCTAAGGAAGTATGACACGTCAGGAATGGTGTCCACCTCCCAGGGCAGACATGCTCCAGCCACATCCCAACCAAAGTTCAAGGCAAGATCTGGGTCTGGAAGGAAATCCAGACTGAGCAGGAAGGGTGCTGGGATATGCTCCGAAAAATCCCCAAGTCTAAGAACTGCATTTTGGTGTGGAATTGAAATAGAGACACAGCCAGATAGTTTCTGAGACATCAACTCCCTTTCTCTCCTTCTGCAGTCATTTCAGTGACTTGCTTCAAATTTCTCAGATATGTTTTTATATTTCACTTCCATCCTGTCTACTTTCAACCAACTTTTTGTTGTCACAAAGACTCTGAGAAATGTTTCAGTGTGGGCAGGCTAACTTCTTCTTTTCCCCTTTACTCTGCTAAGAGTTCCCTATGAATTACTCTGTGTTTTCCTTAACCACCCTTCATGGTTCCTCATTGTGCAACCAGGTTTTAGCTCATTTTTTCGTAAACAGGTCTGCATTATACAAGTGGGATTTTTTTTTTTTTAAGTGGAAACAAGCTCAGTAATTTGTAAATATGCTTTGGTTGAAAAGGAGTTAAAAATACAGTCAAAGAGACTTTGCTTCCCTCGTTTTTCCCGTGGTTCATGACCTTTGCTTTTTTCAACTTCCTCAATTTAGTTTCAGTAAATTGTCACAGAATGGCACAACACCTGCCTTGGGTACTTGAGAAATTGACTTTTCCTGCAAATTACCCTGATCAGTGACCTTGTCTGGCTACTAAAGGGGTTTGCAGAAGCAGCATAGCTTTATGTGTGGCCATCTTCCATCTTCTGATTGGTATTTAGCCCTTTGAAGTTCACTTATCTCCTTAATGTGCAGCTACTTTTTGGAAAAAAAAGAAAAAAAAAGAAAAAAAAAAAGAAAAAAAAAAAAGCCCATGATACACTTGTCATCTCTGAAACTGAAATACCATCAGTAAGACAAACTGTACTCCATCTCAGAAGGTGCACAGAGCAATATAAGCTGAAAGGCTCCACTGATCCCTCTTTCCAGAAGAATGTCTAGGATTTCTTTTTAACTGTTAAATGTTCAGACACTGACTGACATCATTACAGTGGAGTAGTGTTTGCTAGGAAGAATGTAACAAGGCTGACCTTTCCTTCCTTTCCTTTCCTTTTTTTTTTTTTTTTAATCTATTGTAAAAAGTCACTACTCTGAGGAAAAAGCAAGTATCTGCTCCTCCACATACTGCACAAGTATTGGGGCAGAGGTTACTTCTGGAAACCTAAAAGGTAAAATTCTTTTTTATGCTGAAGCTTTGATTTCACAGCGCAGCATAAAGGAATTATTTGTTTAATTAATTATTAATTGCTCTGGCGGCTAACAGGTGCCAGGTCTCAAGTGCAGTCCCCGGGGGCAAGCAGCCCAAGGGGAAGCGTGATTCACAGCAACCTTGAGCAAATTGGCCCAGGAGAAAGTTCTGGAGCTACTTCCCATGTCCTTGTCAAATATCAAAGAAAAACAGTTAAAATGTAAACTTATATTAAGCATTGTACTTAATTCTGACAAGCTTTTAGGATCGAATTGCAGACATTAGTCAACATAAGGGAATTAGTCCAGGCTCTTCAGTGCAGGGGGGGTGGGTGGGAGAGCTGTTCGAGAGCTATATGCATATCTCTCATCTTATTTTTCACATCTGTTCTATTTAGCTAAGCACTTTGAGTCACAACTTGTGGCTGAAAACTCAAATCCTATTTTACCTGGGACTCCAACTGATATTCTAGATCTTAGAAGGAAATTAAAAAATGCCTGAAAGATTACATTTTCTAATAAATTTCCCCCACTCCGCTCTCTTTATTTTTGCAACTGGTAAAGATTTATTGCCTAATTGCAATTTAAGAAAAATTTTAATACATTCAAATGCAAATTCTGTTTGACTGCGTGGGAGGATTTCCCTTCCTTTCCTTCTTTTTCCCTTATCTTGAAAAAAGTCTAACAGAGAAAAGCCCACAAATAAGTTTTGGGTAAGGAAAAAATAGCAGAGCACTGTTTTCTTTATTTATATTGCTGTCCTTACCCTGTCTTGCCTGATCCCCTCTCAAGATTTGCGATTTTAACCTTCTAACACCATTCTGAACTGCGGAAATATTACTCTTGTTTTAGAAGGAAATTAAGACAGAGGGCAGATAACGTAAGAAGTCCATGGCCACAGACATACTGTGTGTTTGGATCAGAAATGATCTTCAATCTGCTATGGCCCGGAAGGGCACGAGCACGGCGGCTGCGTGAACAAAGCGTCTCCATCCTTCCTCGCGCGAGGATCCACACGGGCTCCGTGGCAGCCCAGAAGGAGCGCTATGAGAGCATCACGGCACCGGCACGTGCTCCCCTGGCAGATCCTTCCTTGCCACTCCCCTATGCCACGGCACTTCCCAGCCACCGCGGGGGAAGCTGCTGGCGTGCTGCAGGCTCTGCTGCGGATCTTGGTTCTCCCCCTGTTATCTCCCTTTCCTCCGGTGGTTGTTCTACCCGCTGCCCCTCACCATAGCCTCGGGGTGCACCTTATCTTTGTTAGGGCTGGACACAGCCACTGTCTGAACCGGACAGAGGCCCCCAGTGTTACAGCTAATGGAAGCTAATGAGAATAACAAACCACAGTGACAGGGTGCTCCTCTGCTATTAGAGAGGGCAGAGAGATGAAAGACTGTAAGGTGAGTCCAGAAGTCTGATACACTTAGATCACGGGGATTTAGCTGTGATCTCTCTTGCCCTAGGGTCAGGTACGGCGTGTGAGTTATCCGTGATCTCTGTCATTGCAAATGGGACTGAACCATACTAGAAGCGATATCCAGCCCTGCCAGTCTGGCTCTGCACCCTTGGTACCCAAATGACAGCACAGTGACTCCAGGGCTGGGATGCCAAACTCCGCCAAGCACTGAAGCCAGGCCCTGGTGTCTTTAAGCTGTTTTTAAAATTGGGCTGCGTGGTTTAGCTCAAAGTGTTGTTGGTTTGACCAGGTTGAAAAGCAAACAAGCGCCAGTATGAATGCAAGCTCGGGACAGAACTTCGTTCAACAGGCAGCTTGGTTTGAGAAAGAATCGTTTGTAGTTCCTTGTTTTCCTACAATAGAGATCAGCCCGCTCAGAAAATCAGTACCCAGCACCATGTTTTACCATAAATTAAAACAATTAAAACACAAATCACATCTTGAATCTGTTAACTTTCAGATAAGTATAATTAGACCCCAAAATGCTTTAAGTAGTGTTTACGCATTTATTTACCAAAAGACAATTATTTAAACAAAGAAACATTTCCAGTTAATTGATAGAAAGATATGAGAAAACGTAATTAACCATCATTAGAGTACGCAGCCCTTTATTGTTCAATGGCCTGTAGCTGTGGGAACTGCTGGCTGTGACACCGCTCCCGTCTCTGGGACTTGGTCTAGGAGGACAAGGGAGGTGGTGGTTGTGCACTGCTGTGCACTTACCATAGGGGTGCCAGCCCTTTCCCATGCAGCATGTCCCAAAAAGGTATGGCTGCTGCAGCCTTGCCCAGGAGAGGACTGGCGGTGGGGACCACTGTGTGCTGGCAAAGCTGTGCGCAAGGGAAGGGTCCCCTCTTCTCCAATGGAACTGTGCAGAGCTGCAGACAGCTCTGCCTGTAACTGTTAACTACACACTGAAGGTCTTTTCCTCTGCTCCATACTGACAAACAGGAGAGACCGAGATGACACAGTGCAAACAAATCCGGTGGAGAGCAGAAGAAATTATACACATCAATAGAATGACACCAGCAAGGGAAGAAGGAAGCAGCCCTACATCCTTAAGCTATTTGACTCTCCAAAGCACAATACAACAATATCACATTTTGTGTGGTAAGAGAGCTTTCTATTCCAACATGATGTGAAGGAGCTTTGCTTGAAAAATTTCTTCTGTGTTTTCAAAAATCCTTCTGGTTTCCCAGAGGGGAAATGGGGATTACACCAGTAAACCCTGAGCAAGCATGCCCATTGCAGGAGCGTTTATTCAGTACAGAACCAACACTGGTGATTTCCTTAATTGCAGCAACTCGGACAATTACTTTTCTTTTACTCAGAATGCCTTTTGGAGATAGATGAGTTTCCTTCTGTTTGACAGGAACCTTTATAATTTGGGGGTTTTATCCTCCAGTCTACTTGTGAAGGATCACCACAACTTTCTCCACTGTTCAGAAACAACTTGCAAGAAAACTCACACTCAAAAATTCAACCCTACTACCATTTTTCTGTCATAAACCTACTTTCTTCTTAACTCATTGGGATTCTGAAAGTAGAAAATACAAAGCCTTTACAAAGACCCATGAAATTTCAGCTGTTTTCATCATTGTGGTTGAATTTCATCAACCACAATATCTAAGTTTGAAATATCTTGTTCTTTGTTCAGCTGTACAGGCCTTGCAAAATACACTAACTATCCAAAACAAGGCCATGAAATGCGTTATGGATGGTAGTAAACTCTTTCTAATCTCTCTAAACTTCCGTTGGATTAGAGCAGGATACATGCCCAAATTTATTTTGTGGTGTCTCAGATACTATTCTACTATTTGTAATGTCAAGAACTATAAGAAATAGTGATTCCTGGCAAAATTCTATCCTGAAGGATTACCACTAATTTACCTAATTTCAACTTTCACCCCTGTGTCTAGTCCCACTCCTCTTTACCATTGGATTAAGTGCTGTGTGTTACTGGGCTACTGTACTACAGATGCTGCTGTGTTTCACCCAGGGGAAAGCTCCAGTGTCAATATGGAGAAGGGCAGTTCCCTCCACAAGAGCAGGGTATGAAGAAAGCACTCGAGCTGGTGAGACCTTCTGGAAGTCATGACTGTCCAGGATACCTGAGCTGTTTTAGGAAAGACAAAGCCTTTCAAGAGGATAACAAGATGTCAGAATAAATTTTCCCACTGATGATGAAGGATCCATCCATACAGGAACTAACTGCTATATGACAGCACAACTGTGCAGAATATTGATGTGTGAAAGCCACATTCACAGAGTGACCTACACATTGCACTAGGGACCCATACAGCCTTTTATAGTGGAGACATGAAAATGACTGTCACGTTTCACTAGGTTCTGACTAGTACAGGCATAGATTAATTTCTGGAAATAAATTTCATTAGTTATTTTTTTCCTTCATTTCTTCTCAAAACTATTCTTTAGTCTTATGTCTCATGACACATCAGTTAGTCTCACCTCTCCTGCAAATACCTCCTTACAGTACAGATGATCTCTAAATCACACTTGGGACACAGCAGCACCCAAGACAACAGACACATTTCTACAGAAAACTTTTTCCTTCAGGAAAAACCCTTCAGGATTCTTTAATCTGAGAGAAAAAATTCTAAGTCCTTAGTTGAAAAACAGATACCTGGTCTGGCGGTAAAAGGCTTACTAACAGTCCAAAAGGAATAAAACCAATTTACCTAGCTGATAAATTACAACAAGATCTCAGTAACAGAGACGACTGCCTGAGCAGCCAGAGTGGGGTACCAGGGTCTGCACAGGATGGAGCTCTCGCTGTGATCACTTCCACTCCACGCCAACTCTCTAGTAATGAGAAAAAGAACCCATAGATAAAAGCTTTGGCCCGTCCTCCACTTCAGCAAGTGGTAAATGAGCTGGTAATAGTTAGACAGAAAAGGAGGAGGAACTGAAATGCATTAGTAGTATTTGATGTGAAAAGTTTGATATAATAAAAAATTATGCTTTTTGTCATACAAATGCAGCTTTCCATAAACAGCCCCAAGAATAGGAAGCACATTGTTTGGATTTCCTGCTTTTCCTGGGTTTAGATGATCTGGTTTTGCTTTTTATTAAACACAAAAGATTATTCTTAGGAGTACAAGCTATTTTCACGCATAAGCAGTAAAGAAGAGGGCCCCTGTATATTCAGTGCCTGGAAGGAGATGTAGTAAAACATGGACTACATTAATTCTAAATACTGCTTCAAAATTATTGATGTTACATTGCCAGAGTTCCTTTGACTTACTTGAACATCTTAATTGCTAAACTAGTTGAGGACTTAAGTCCTTCCCATTTCTTCAGTTCTTTCACCCTCAAGAAGCACATTTCTGTCGCTGTGGATCAGTCAGGCTTGAGCCTTTTATTAGTACATCACTTGCGGACTCTACATTTCATTTATAGCTTGCATTCTTCTTTTCCTTTCCCCTTTTCCTTTTAAAGACAGACCATCTTTACTAATTTTTTTTCAGCTATTTTTAATTTGCTTTTCCTGACTTGGAACAAAAAACTTTAACACTCACCCCCCACCCCCCTCATTAGACAGTGCTGTAACAGCACCATCGAGCAAAACAAAAACAACAAATAAAAGCAAAACAAAAGGAGATCCAAAGAGCATTTAGAACCTGTAATAAGGGGTGTTTCTTAAGCGAGGAGAAAGATACAGCAATACACACTGAAAATACTTTGAAATTACCATCCTATATACCAGCCTTCTGCTCTGATGAAGACCACACTGATAGTTTTGTTTTGAGCAAAACATGAATATTCTGTCTGTCTGGTTCTTATTGCCTTTGTCTTAATGGGACCAGGAACTATCACTTTCCCCTCTGTTTTATCACACTTGAGAACATTATATATGTGAAGGGACTACCCACTAAAACTGAAGGAAGTATTTGATTTATATAATCCTAGAAAACTCATATTGTGGGCCAGTTTCTTCTCTTTTATACCAAGGCGCTCAGTTGATTTCAGAGTTGCTCTAGATAGAAGCCAGTATCAGAACCGGCTTCTACTACATTTGCCAGGACAATGCAAGTTATTCTTTGAGAAAAGTCATGAAAAAGATACAGCAGGGAAGACATATCCCCCCCCCCCCCCCCCCCCCCCCACACACACACACAATGACTGCTGTTTGGGGAGGGATTATCAAAAAAGCAAAATGAACACTTTCAGGACCGCATCCCTCAAAATATTTTTATTTCTGTTCTGTGCTATGCATATATGTATATTTATAGAAAGTCTATATTTCAAATCTCCCAACGAAAAACACATTTTAAAAGGGGAAGGGGAATTAGACAACCCTGTTTTTTCATTAAAATATGCATAATTTTAATCAAATAAAAAATTATGATCATGAAGCTATATTCTAGTTTAAAAGAACATTTCATTGGACACATTTTTGTCAACCCTAGTCCCACCTAGTTATTTAACCAGAGACAAAACAAAGAATTTCTCCTCTCTGAAACACAAAATAGGATGTAGATTTGTGGCATGTTTCTTAAAAGCTGAGTCCAGAGTGATTCCCTTCAATGGCTGTGTAAATCAACACTCACCCTGAGACCCTTAATTTAAACCTGCCATAACATTCACTTACAGACCTAGCACCCAAATAGCTGCTCTCATCCTCTACACATACTTTCCTCCAAAAGATAACTAGCTCTTTCAGTGGCTTGTGTGATATATAATATCCACTGCAACGTGCTGGTGGAGGCAAGAAGCTGTTTAGTTGATAACTGGAGGAAGAAAGGGATCCGGTCTCCCTCCCGGGCACTGTAATATCATTTCACAATCATTAAAGACTCCACATTTACCGGCCCCAATACCACCACCCAAGGAACCTGCAGTCTCTCCCTCATAGCCCAGTGACCAAGTTCTTCCAGCCTAGAGATTTTAGGGACCAACCAGCCCCTCTCCTCTTCTATAAGTCATTAAAGCAAGCAGTCATAGGAGACAGTCACATATGCCACTCCTTGCAGACGAAGAGCTGTCACAAGTCATGTGGGCAGGCTATTCTGCTGCCAGGACTGGAACAAGGCTGCTTTCTCCTCACTGTCGCCCCTTTCCTAGAAGAGCAGAACCTGCTAGTGCAGCTTTCCTGTTACATACCTTGAAGCTTCTAGACAAACCCATTGCCTTGTGTGAAAAGGGATACCCCTTTGTGCCCGTTATCTTAGCCATGAGGCAGAGTCAACATATTAATCTATTGAACTCTATAACAGAACTAAAAAATACTCATTTTCCCCAAAAATATTTTTATTTTTCCTTTCTGTTTTCACTGAGACTTCTTTTTTTTTTTTTTTTCCCCTCTGGTAAAAATAAGATTTCCTCAAATTTCTGGACCTCAGGGCAACCTGGACAGAGTAACAGTTGTGACTAAACTGCAGGTGCCTGGAAGATTATGGATCTAGGGCCATGGCACACGAACAGATCTGTTCCCAGCTGATATTCACCTCCAGCTCATCCGGGATGCCTCTCACAGAGAGCTTGTGCTCACTCTGCAGTCCTGCTCCTCCCAGGACACAGAGTACCTTTTCCATTTCCTTACCACAGCTAGTCATGCATGCTCAGCAAACTCCCCACACTGAGGATGGTGCCCCTGACTATGCATGGGCCAACCTTTGGGCTGTTGTCCCAGAAACCTAAAATAACAATATGGCAGTACAAAGATAGCAGGGGACTAGGGAGGTAACACAGTAGTGGTGAGAGGCATTTCAGAATCGATGTGCATCCTTGCAGAAGTGCTCTCCTGACACATTTCTAATCGTTTGTCCAGTAGCACAGAAATACTCTTGATTTTCATGTGTGGGACTTGCATCATTTTCCACAGCCTGGTATATTGAAAAGTTCCTGGCACTGAGCTTGGATTTTCAGCCCTGCATCTCAGCTATGTGCAGCAGACATGGCCCCAGAATTCCACTGCTGGAGATGTTGTACATTCCCTCTGGTGGGGATATACACATGAATGGTTATATACAACAAGCTGAGCTTGGAAAGAAAGGGGATGAGAATGTAAATAAATAAAAACTAACCACCGAGCTAAACGGAGAGGGTGAGGCATGTCAGAAATAAGTTCTATCCCCTGCCACAAAGATCTGGCATTCAGCATGAGCATTCTGTCTGAAGCAATAAGCCCTGTTGATCTTCACTGGCTTTGAACACAAGTACAGTTACAACTGAAAAAGCACCTGAAGAGTTGGTCTGTCACATGGGGAGAGATTCACAGAACACTCCAGAAAGTACCAGTTTTAGGATTTTACTGAGATCTCCAGGATGAGCTGGGAAGAGAGGATTTTTGTCTGGCTAGAGAAAAATAGTATGGCTTTAAGCATTTTGATGATCAAGTAATTATTGCTTCTGTAAATCTCACCTGACAGCTGGATCCTCTCATGTTAGGAACTACACACCAGTGAGCAACACCTGCCTTGCAGAACTCCTTGCAAAAACACACAAGAGAAAGTAAGCCTTATTATCTTGTTTATGTATAGGGAGAAGCAGCACACCTTCAGCAGTGGGTGAGCCTTTAAATACACCTATAAACATATTTGCTAAGATTTCTTATTAAAAGATACCCCTTACATCCTTCCAGTCACAGCCCTGAAACCAGAATATGATGGACATGCAGACAATAAGCCAGTCAGTAGAAATACAGAAGCCATGCAGATGTGATGTATGGCCACTGTCAGGAAGACACCTGTGTGTGGTACCGGTGCAGCTTCCGAGTGACTGCTCATTAGATTTGTGACAAAATTCTCAAAAGGCAAAAAATACATCAGAAAATAAACTGCCAGATCTACACTGTACACCAGCTACCCTGTCCAGAGAGTAGTCCCAAGAGTGGGGTCACCTGGGAGTCAGCAATGGTATTCATGTCATGTTTGAACCCTTATTCCAGGTCAGTTCCCTACAAATCCCGTCTGCCCCTGCACAGGTGAGGCTGGAGTCTTTGTAAGGAGCAGGTTGGCAGTTCTGTCTGCCCAGCATAGTCTCTCTGATGTCACCAACAAGGGCAGATGAGGCAGACAAAGATTTCTGGGATAACTGGAGAGTGCTGGAGCTAGTCTGTCCTACATACTACACTTAACAAGATTTGAAAGCACACAAATTATCCACCCCCTGGAAATACTGACTGCTGCCACCAAAGGCAGACCCAAGGATGCTGCTGTAAGCAAACAGCATATGGCAAGTGCAGCCTTTGGGCATGGGACTGCTCCTATGATGCACACAGACATAGAGGGTCATTCTGAGTCAAAGTATTTTTACTGTTCAAGAAAAGCACCAGTCTTAATAACCTTCCTAGAATAAGAATATTGCCCATAAGCCAACCTTCAACTCCAATTATGCTGGAAAGGGAGGAAGAATCTGGCCCACGTCTTTCAGAAAATAGAAAAAGCAACCTGCAGGTGTTTATGAGATGAGCTAGGGAACACGCTATATTTTTATATAATGGACTTCATTCAAAAATTCTGTTTCTTAGTTTCCAAGTGAGAAGCAAAGAGCAACATACTGGGCCTTAGGGCAGAGAGGGTTTTTTGCATTGTTTTTGTCACAGATCATTAAATAAATAGTGCTTACCAGACCATTTTCAAAACCACAACATATTCTTACACGTCACAACATATTCCTACTCTTTCCTCCCCTCTGTGACAGCTATTTAATTGAGCTAAAACTTTGTTTCTACTAAGATGCAAATTTGGAAAAACAAGATCACTGTTGCCTCAGGCTGGGTTAGCTGAAGATAAAAAAGCAACACCTGTTTTAGGTATGGCCATGTTGAAATGCAGCTATTCCTCAGGCAACATACCCATGGTAACCAACTACAAAACTTGTCCTACTTGTTTGCTTTCTGGAGACTACAGCACAGATATGGATTGAGAAGTCTGTGTGTAACATGGATTTTTTTTTTTTTTATAATATTGCCTTGTGAAATGTTGCTCATTATCATTTTTAATGTGACATAGAAGACAGCTTTCCATTTAAGTTGCCCGTTAGTCTGATTAATAACTTATTTTTATTTTACATTTTGTGTTTTATGCTGCCTGCAAGGCAAATATTATCAGTGTTTTCCTACAAGAAGTAAGACAATTCACAGAACACATTTTATGCCCTGAGATCAGAGAAATAAGTTTAGATTTATAATACCCAAGGACTGTGTCTTTTTATGAAGTGTATAAAGAGGGCATGTTTAATTATGTTTTGTTTATATCAGTGCTTTGTCTGCAAAAATAACATGAATTACCATATTTTCCTATCATTGGCAGTTATTTCTAATGATTGATTAAATTTCTTAAGTGCAGAATGGATTAAATCACAATTTCTTGCAAATAATTTGGGAAAGAAAAGATACAACTAACCACCCAATTAAAGAGGGAAAGATCAGAGCCTGACAGCTCCAGGCAGAGTCCTGTCCATCTTTTATAGTGACAACAACCAAAAAAAAAACCCAAAATGCTTATTTGAAGTAGTAAGTATGGAGATCTAGATCCTAAAAGCTTTGGTTTGCAACATCTACATGTATTCCCAGAGCTGGCCTGACCTGAATTGTTTATAATTTTTGCTCACAGTGACAGGGCTGCCCCTTTGGGCTACCCACTACCCCCCCCCCCCCCCGACCTCCCCTTGGTGAAGCAGGACCCCGTGTTCTCCTGCATGTGCTCCTCAGTGCTGAGCTCACAGCCACGGCAGCTTTTTTAAAAAATCAAGACACCGAATATTCAGAAGTGCTGGAAGCCTTACACCAGACAAAGATGGTACGAGTGGTCTTTCCATCTTGGAAAAGAAAGAAATATCTTGGTGGGAAAACATGGCACGATACCAGCAACGCTGAGGGGAAGGCACTTGGTGCTTTTCTGGGAGCCAGTGGTGCCAGCACACAAGGTCAAGGACTGTAGCATCCAATCCTCCAAAGCCCTTTGGTTTGTTTTAGCCGGTTAGCACAACAGCAGCTTTGTTCACCTGCATGTTATCACTGTAAAAATATAATAAAAAATTATTGAAAGAGTTTTATTAGAGGCACGGAGAAAACGTCGGGCTTGTTTTTTAGCCAGGAAAAGGCTTTTTAAGGGCGGTGAACAGAAGTGGTTGTCAAATACCATCTAGTGGTGGTGACGGAGAGTGCAAGTGCGCGGCAGCGCGCAACCTGCGCGGCTCCGGCCGCGCTCCCGGCCCCGGCGGGGTCCCCCGCAGCCCCGCCACCGGCCGCCCCGAGCCCCGGCGGGCCCCCCCGCAGCCCCGTCGCCTTGCCCCGGCTCCAGCTTGGCCCAAACGGCAGGAGCCTGAGCCCGCGGGCCCTGCGCCGGCCTCTCCCCCTCCTTGTCCCGCCGAGGGCCGGACCGCATCGCTCGAGGGGAAATCCTGCTTAAACCCGACGGCACCGAGGGCTGGGCTGTCTCCTCGCGTCCGTGGGCGTCTGAAGCAAGTCCCCAGGGCTGCTCCTTCCTAATCGCAGGACTAAGTAACGAGAACTGAAGGCAGGGAGCCCAGCGTCTGCCTGGCATACAGCAGGGAAGAGCTCGCTCCTGAGGGCGGCTGTAGGATGTTCGGTGTCTCCGTGCCAGCGGTTTATGCAGAAAGCCTGAAGATTTATTAAACCAACACTCTTCTTTTGTTTTCACTGCAAATCTTTTTATATTGGGAAAGGAGGGAGTGACATGAGAAACAATGCCATACAAGTTAGCTAAATTGATATTGGGGCTAAATTTTACTTGAGCAATAATTTGACAAGGAGGCTCCCAATTTCTGACTTACTCTGCATGTGAATCGACCTTCCTAGAGCCCAAACCCAGAGTCAAGCTGCATCCACAGATCCTGTGCGAAAGGGACAGCCAGAGAAAGCTGGGCTCCGTGCTCATGGGCAGCTGATGGCAACTCTCAGCCATAATACACCAACTCAGAGGGCTGACTGGCCCAGTCATTATTCTCACACGGACCTCACAGCTCACATGCCTGCTGGGAACACGACTATGCCGCATTTTCTGGATTACTCACTGCATTTTTCAACTAGGACTCTCTCCTAAACCAACACATTGTTTTCCCAGTAGACTAAGACACTTCCAGTCAAGGGCTCAGCAAAACTACTTTCCTGAAGCCATCCCCCATCATTTCTAGTCTCATTCACCCTATCCCACTATTTACAAATCTAGGCCCTGATCTTGCAGCTAGCTGGACCCCTGTGGATAGACCCTTGGCCCTGAGCAGAGCTCCACTGATGTTAATGAGGTCTTGTTGTGCAGAGCCAGTAGCAGCATTATATCAATAATCCATAATAATAAAGTCTAATCAACATTAAAGCTGAGTGGCCATCTGGCTAGAGGAAAGTGTTCAGTCATCCACCTACACAAAGCGCTCCCGTGCTGAGTGTCGAGAACATGCCGGGGGGAGAGAGTCTCCTTCCAGCGGGATGTGCACAGGGCTTACAAGTCTAGATCAGGAGAACAGACCCTATGGCATGTGCTGAGGTCCCCAAGATCTTACCTACCTACAATCCCATGTAGTGACAGAGACTGTAGGACTTCAGACATAATGTGACGTTTCAACATTCAGCATTTAACTTGCACTTTGCCCTGAGGGAAGTGCTTTCCTGGGTTTGGGGCCAGAATGCCTCATTTTAGTTTTTATATTATTTTTACTATGACAATTTTGGCCTAAGAAACCACTTCTGTTCAAAATAAATTAGATAAAACCACTCAGGACAGAATGTCCTTGCTCCTTAGCTGCTTTTGTTTTGGCTTTATTTTAAATGCTCCCTCCAGATATTGTTATTTCCATACATTTCAGAAAGACAAAAGGAATGCAGGAGTCAGACTTTAATTTATAGGAACTCGAAACACTGATGCGATCACAGACCTTGCGGGAGCTCAGATACCACAATGACAGGTGCAATATAGGAACCACCTGTGTAGATTACTTCAGACTTAGTCATTGTGGATGCTGAATTCCTTGTGTTTTGCATTCACAAGGAACTCTTGGGCTGTAATCCAGTATTCAGCTGTGAAGTTGATAATTATGACATAGTTAGGGAAAGGAATTATTTAACACAAGTGCAAGGTCACCACTGCAGATCTGGCTATCTTTAACGTCAACAGGGCAAGATAAGTGGCCTTATCAGTAAGACCAAGCAGTGCACCTGCTGACAGGAGCTGAAGACAAGTGCATGAAAGCAGAGACAAACCCAAGGTTTTCATGGAGTATTTTGTATTGAATGTCTCTTCCACAACAAACCAAGATCTCTATTTAGAATCACCTTTATGCAAAGGAAGGCTGGTGGGAAAATCATCTACAAACAAAAATGGGTATGAAAAAACTTTAATTTGCTCATTTGTGTTCAATTCCTTGCAGTACTTTGGTTTGGAATCTCTAAAAGGCACATTAAACCATACCTCACAGCCTGCAAATCAAGTGCTAATTAAAACTGCATTAACCCTAATGGTATGGAAAGAAGAAATATAATTGAGAAAACTTCTGTTTACCTAAGGCACGCTGGAAAAACAAACCATCTCATATTTCTCTTGGTTTTTTTTTCCTTTCTCTCAGCATTCACACAGAGAATTGTCTCCTCTTATTGTATAATTTACTAAATCAACCTTTTGGGGGAGGTTTAAAGCATGCCAAACCTCTCTCATAGAGCTTTGCAACCAACCTTGTACTGTCTGCAACTTCAAAATATTGTGCTGCCACTCTCAAAGTCATGCTGAAATGGGCTTGTGCTCATCAGAGTCACAGGTGCTTACTGCTATCTACCCAATTTTTTCGTTATCTTCTTCCTCTCCAAGGATCAGTCTGTATTTCCTATACTGGGTGTAGCTATCACTCTCACTTACTGGGACCAGTCCAGCCATTCCATAAATTCTCTTTAGATTAGAGCAAGTCTTGTCTTGTCTACCTTGATTTCCCACATGGATGGGGCAGAAGCATCACCGTGGAATCTACTTAATGACAAGCACTCCTAGAAGTGCTAGTGATAAATGACCTGTTGTTTCGGGTGGAAGGAACCAACCATGTATTCTTGGTGCCTTTGTTTCTGTTTGTTTTCCTTTTAGGTCCTCATACCCACCTCCACGCAATGGGGACATATCAAAAACGGCACCTCCAAAGCTGCACACCCATCCTCAAAATCAGCAGAACCTAGGCTTGAAACCTGATGGGGAGGGGGGAGCTAAGCTCTAAGTAGCCCCCTGAGGCTTGTCCTGATGAATACCAGGCCACAAATTAATGAAGGAGGTTTTAGGAAAACATTGTGATGTTTAGCCCTTCAAGCATCAGCAAATCTGCTAGAAGTCCAGACAGCTGTTTGTAGCTTGTTAGGATGTTGATTGTTTACAAATCAGATTTTCTCTTTGAAAACCCTGCACCTATCAGCCTGCTAGTGTCACTCATCGATAAAGTGAGGCTGCTTTCTCTGTCAGAGAAGTCTGACTTCAGGTGGTCTAGTCTCCAGTGAGCTTATTTGGTTTTACCTCATACCGTCAGAAATATTCAGGGTTTTTTTAACTTCCCCATTTCAGATGGTTTTTTCCCTGGATTTTCTTCAGCATTCACAAATTCATTTGTTTGTTACAGAAACAAATTCAATAAGGAGCACAAGTATTGCCTTTGCATTTTCAATATGCAAAATACTTTGTCTTTTCTCTAGAAACAAAGGCTGGTGTCTGGGGGGAAAAAAAAAAAAAAAAGGAATATGATATAAAAGAGGAGTTTCTGTATGAGAAGATTTGTTTTCTCACTGACAGCTGTACAGCCCCACAGGCAGCACAAATTGGCTAGGTTGTGAAGTCAAGGCCAGTGCCTACAGCATTCGGCAGCTTCCTGTGTCTTAATCTTTCTGTTTGGGGAATGAACTGTAATTTGTTTTCATTGACCCATAGCTTCAGTTGCAGAGTGTAGGATTACCTTAATGGACCAAAACTTGAGAGACATCAACTTTCTTTTTAGTCCTTCCAGTGCTGTATCCTTTCTTGTGCCATTCATCCCCCGGGTCTCAGCAGAGCATACTGTGCTTGCTGTCTGCTCAGCAGCTCTAGAGGAGAGAGGGGATGCTCTGGGGTGTCTGCACTGCTTCAGGCTGGCCAAGGGTCCCCCCAAGTGTCTCCACCACCATTCTCCTGCACCTCTTGCTCTCGAGCGCAGTTCCTCCACCCCCAGTCCATCTCAGGAGCCTGTTTCAATAACAATTAGGAATCCTGACTCAGTTCGGGGCACCATAAATCAAACCATGAATGCCCAGCAAGACCAATTTCCTGGCTGCAAGTGAATGTGCTCCATAATTTTCTGTGCACCATTCAGACCTGCCATTTAGCAAAGGCTTCAGGTTTTTCTTTTTCATCAAGGAATTCTATTGTGCATCCCTTTATACCATATCACTGTGTGTTTACTCTGAGCATGGACAACAGATATCCATGTGGGTTATCCACCTCACACAGGACTCTCAAAGCAGTGTTAGTCCACAGTAAGATGCACTTTTGATTAAAGTGGCAGACTTGAGGAACAGCAGTTCTGCTGCAGCTCCTGGGCATATTACTTCATCTCTTTGTGCCATTCTTACTAGAATGGAGATAAAACTTTCTTTTTTCAATTAGATTAGCATCTTCAGGGCATAGACCATATACGCAGCATCTGCATAATTTCTGGAGCCTCTAAATACACCATATCCCACTGACAATGCTACCTTTTCAAAATTTGCTTTGTGTTCCACAGAATAAGGAAAAGAAGTAGAATATGTTTCTTACTTTTGAAGCTCAAAGTACTATCAGCAGTTGTAACATTATGTTGTGCACTGAAAAAACCTTTCTACTATTCCTTAGGACACAACTTCTAGCCCTGGCTCTACCTTACGGTTAGGCAGCAGCTGGACAGACCTGATGCAGCTTCTTGATGTCCTGGCAAGGAGTGCTTAGAAGTACCTACAGGTACTAATAGGTTCTTCAGAAAAATATACTATACACTGTTAGGGGAATCTGAAATATTATAAGTCTTTTCCAAAAACTGATGAAACTCCAAGTCAACAAGCACAGACTCAGGGGAAGCTGCTATGCAACACTGAAACTAAGCCTGAAGCTTTTTGTGTCATTGGATTTGCACTATTTCATGCTCAATGCAAAACAGGAAAGTAATTAAGAAGTAAATCAAAGTCTTCACCCAGACATTTTGAATAACTTTAAAACTGGAGTCCCTTGTAACTGTGCCTGTCAGTTGTGTGGGGCTTTTCAAAGGAAAACACAAAAATTAACTGATTCCCTTCCCCATCTGCCATTCAAATCATTATGGCACTGGTCCGGCAGACAGTAGGAATTTGTACTGCTTTATTCCAAAAATTTAGGAGCCAAAAGAAATTATAATGAGTCATCCTGGGACTTTATCAACTCTTCTCACCTGAAGAGAATTTTCTATCTTGCATGAGACCTTCCTCTGGCAGAAGGAGAGACACCTCTTCTGCTATTTTGGAGTGGAGTCCAAATCAGAAAATATTTTATCAATGCAATTAGCATATCAACATGGAAATCCCTATTGAAAAGTGCACTGTTGACAAAACAGCTGGAAGGCGGTTCATCATAATACAGAAAATGGAAGAAAAAAACAAAACCCAACAACTTGTATCCTATCAGTCACTGTGTTGGTGAGAGACCACAGAGGCCAAGATCCACAAGGTTTTGGACACTACTCGGTCAGAGTTGCAAAACAAAAATCAAGGGCAATAGGAACTGATTATCTTGGATATAAACCTTGATAATAGTTCCCGATATCTGTCTATTCCTTAATATTAACATATTTGATGGCACGTTTAAGCAGCACCCATAATTTAAGCCAGTCCACGTCTTTCAGAGTCCCTCCCAAGAAACTATGGCAGCGGGCAATAATTTCAAATTAAAAGAAATATCAGTATTTCCTTGTTTGCTGCCTGTCTTCTAAACCAGAAACATTCATTCCCCCTTTCCAGCTTTTTCTCTTACCATACAGGCCAATACAATAACTGATGTCACATAGTCAAACATCTCTGAGTTTATCAGCTGTAAGAGAAACCCAGAGAACCCAGGGCTTGTCGTCAAGGAAGAAAAATTTATTTTAGATCCAGTCTGTTATTTACGAATGGAGAACTGATTGTTCTTTTGCTTAAGAGACAACAGAAGAAAGTGTTCTGTATTTAGTTGCTTCCATGAGGTTGTTCCCCTACAAACAACTTCCTGGAGTGAAGCCCCACCAGGAGCAGGTGACTTAGGAATGCCAAATACTTTGAGACCTAATTTAACTGCCACAGATGAAGAAGTGCTCTTCTCCCTTCAATTGTCCTTGACATTCTGCCTGGTCTCCACCTCCACAGTTCTAAGAAACTTTATTAGACAGCATTAAAGTTCCTAGTAGAAAAGTAATTTCCTTTTTCCCCTCACTTTCAGTACTGTAGAAAACCTCAGGTGAAATATATAAAAATTCAGCACAAGTTAAGATCAAAATTTCCCAAAGTGGACAGTCTCTAACTGCTCCCCAAACAGTTTTGAAGTATCCGATGATGAGTCAGAATGAAATATTCACAGAGATTGCTAGCAGGCCTCTTGGCATTCAAAGTATTTGAATATGCCTTCAGGGAAAGAAAGAGTTAATGGAGCTACCTTACATTTAGTATTCATCTTTTTTCAGCTTTGTCAGGTAGCAGACAACAAGCCCAGACTTGACTTGGAGCATCAGCTCTGTACTAGCATAGTCTTGTGGGTAGCCTAATGTAATACTAATTGAATTGACATCTCTATTGAGATCAGTTACACATGTAGAATTCAAGTTATTTAACTATATATTTGAATTTTGTTCATAAAGACACATGCTGGGTTAACAGGGCCAGAGGCAGAGCCAGAGTCATGTGGAGCAGAAGTGACCCGGGACTCATATTTTTAAGGCATGATTTGTACAGGGGAGAAAACAGACTATTCCCATACACTGTTCTGTAATGGATATTGCTTTATAGTGACAAGCATGTTACATAGTCAACATTTAATCTTAAACTGACCCTAATTTAATTCATAATTTAATTCATGAGGGAGTGTGAACAGCAAAGAAACATCTCTGAGTATCTTCTACCAGCTGACCTAATGTGTCTTCCCTTCACAAAGAGACCTGGACCCTGGGCACATCTGGGCAGGCTCGAGGTCTTTGGAAGGGGAGAGATGAGGATGGCAGTCTAAATTATCTTATAGTACACAGCTCCAGAGACTGAATCACTGAGAATTCACTGGAAAAGGGATTTTGTTTCTGTCCAAAATTATTTCTTTCAAAAATTGCCAGATTTTGCCACATGCACAAAACCAGAATTGAACATTCTTGTCTGAAAGGTGAACAATATTTCCATGCTCTTAGTAAAACATAAAAAACCCCTCTGCACATTTCTCATGGAAATTTCTGTTTCAATAGGAACCTCCCACACACCCCCTATACTTTCCCTTGGATTGTATTTTTAACCAAATATGTTGGGAATGTCTATCTGCCCTGGGTTTCACTAAGCCCTCTGCCCTTTGCCCCTATATCTTGGTCTCTGGAAGAGACTTCCACGGTCAGCTGAGGATCAGCCTTCATGAACTGCTTGGTATCCCCGTCCCTGTTCACAGAGAAAACTTACTCACCTGAGAATCTGTTTGCTTACTTAGCTGTGTAAGTAAAAGTGTATCACATGACACCAAAGTAAGAGAATTGGCTGCAGACTTAGAAAGATAGGTCATTTTTACCTAAATTGGTTCACCCTGATAGGAAACTTTGCTGTATATGTTATGGTAGGTTTTTAAAAGGAAATCCATTGAAAAATCTGAACAAATATGAATTAAACCCACTTGCTCCAAAGTGGGTACAGTCAAAAAATGTGGCAGAGTGAAACAGAACAGCAGCACTAAAAAATTAATTCCTTGTGCTGCTTGCTTCCCTGCTTTCTGTGCCTTATGCCAAAACCCCATGCATTTCAAATCCAATCCACTGCAATTACACCAGTCCCTAGCCACGCACCATGCATCTGTAGGAACATAGTGAGCAAGAAATGGATTTCCCTCAGTTAAGGTTTCAAGGGAACAGCCAGCAGGTTGGAATTGCATCCAGCCATTTGCTCAGATATACAGTAGTGAAATTAAAAATACTTTCTGCCCTTCACCAAGATTCAGCTCACAAAGCTTTGTGATATTTTATCTTGATGACATTAAAACACTAAAACTTTCAAAGAGATAGTATGCTGCTATAGAAATTCACAAAATTTACCTGTGGGAGCACCATTTTACTGGACTAAAAAACCCCACACAACCATGTTGCTGTACCTTGGTGAGACAAGTGTCTCATGCTGAGATGAACCCTTACAGTGTAAGTCTAGGGAAGCGTGAAAGCTTTTGAAGTTCCATCTTCAGACCACAGGCAAGCAAACCTCTTGGAGACCCCACCAGCTAAGCCATTGCAGTAGATTTAGACACGGTGTTTGCTGAAAGAAGCCTACGGCTGGCTGGTTCTCACCGAAATCACAGAGCAGGGCCTCCAGACCCTCTGATATCAAATCAAGATAGTCTAGTGCTGGCCCCCAGGAGCCTGAGAAGCTCAGTCCCCACAAGCAGAGAGCAGCTGGCAGCAGCAGGTAAATCACTGTCAAATTGCTAGAGCGGATGTTGCAGCCATCATGTCTGCCCATAAGTAAATAATTGTGGGGGAACACCTGGTTTTCATACCACCTAACATACCTGCCACCGGTGCTCAGAACACAGAGGCACATGTGGAAAGCAGAGCAAACATTTATTTAAAATCACTACAGAAAACATGAAAATATCTGGGGGCAGGGCCTATGGTGCAGAGAGACCTGAAGGTAGCTATTTATTTTATGAACTAAAATGCTTTTGCACAGGAGAGAATGGAATAGAAGCAGGTGGTCTGGCAAGGCAAGAATCCAAAAGCCTTATTTCCAGTCATTAGTTTCAGATTGAAATATAATGATCGATTTCAGTCAGTTGGCTGTAGCTCTCCTAGGTACATGCCTGAGGCATAAACAACAACCCCTTATGTCCAAAGTCCCCCATTTCAGGCTTTGCTCAGTCCCAGTACCTAAATACTGTGGTTCGTACCTGTGATCAGTATACATTGGTAATGCACAGTGATGCTGCTGAGGCTGCATTATAGATTTCTGCAATTTGTTTCACAGCAGCTTCTAGATGATCCGGTGAGATCAGATCTGTGTTGTCCAAACACAGAGAAAAGTCAGACCCCTGCACACAGAGAGGTTTATCACTTTCCACCTAGTCTTACAGGAGCATGGCTGTGCTTTTTACACAGTAATATCCTTCCTCACAAAAAAAGCTACATTGCATTTCTTGCAGATACACCACTTGTGGTGGGAGAGCCTGGGTGCTTGGGCCACTGCTGGCTGAAAGGGTCTGTGAGCCTCACCAAGGAACTGGCATTATCATGACGGTTTTCAAGTTGAGAACTGTAATTATCTGAACTGTCATCTACTGAAGAAATCTGTAACCTTTTATAAGAGAAATGTGGCAGGAATATCTGTGTTTTTTTAACTGAGAGGAAAGGGTTGTATTTCTGGTATTACATTATAAACACAAACTGACTTGCAACTGCTGCCAGCACACATCTCTGTAAGCAATGAGGATATTTTTGGTCTGTCAGGATTCAGTGGAAACGTATCTCATACATAACACATTTGCATAATATCTGTAGCTTTTGTTATTGTAGCCCCTCATAGTAAAAGCCCTAAGGTCATCCTACAGACATCATCAGTATTATCTTGAGGTCCTTTTTCTTCTACAGAAGAAAGCGTGAGAAATTTAGGGCAAACATCTGGCTTCTTTGGTTCGTACTACAGATGTAGTGGCCTCACTGAGGACCATATTGTCATACCATGTACTCAAAGCCCTCGGTCCTGCTGCCCAAAGGGAGAATGAGGCTTGTTTTACAGCTAACTTGCCACCCTGATCTCCAAGCCCACATAACCTGGTGGAGCTCCACTTCTATGAACTGCCAACAATTCACATGTGGCAAAAACATAAGAGACAGACATTGATTGCACCAGGGAGTTAAGCTCCTAGCTGCCTTTATAAATCTGACCACTAGAACCACTCAGTATATTCTGATAAGCTGACCTAACTTGAGACAATAAACTAAATCACAGTTATTCACAGATACCCAAGCCATACCAACAAAATTGTATATCATCCTTTATCCAACTGACAACTATTGTTTGGAAATTATTAACAACTCATCTGCAGGGAGGGTATCTTAGTCCAGGGATCATCTTGCGTTACAGACAAATGAGGGAGTGAAGATGCCAAAGTAGTCTGTGGCTTAACTTTTCAAAGAAGGCTATCACAAGACCAAAGTTGAACAAAAACTCAAGTGAAGGTATATGCATTTCTGTACTTTAATATGGACAACGCTTATTCTTTTATATGACCCAGATAAAAATCACACTCAGTTGCCACTGTATCTCCTTTTCTAATGTTCACAAACAGAGCTTTTACAGTGCTTTGAATTAGATCTGTGATTTGTGAGCGACATGTATAATAATTAGACTGTGAAGATGTACAGTTAATCCATTTAAAGGTGTAAAGAAGTCCATTTAATGAACATTATAGTCACATTAGACTTGGAAGCATCTAACTCTTTTGTTGAATAAAAAGAAGTTCAATGAGATTAACTTCTCTTAGTTGGTTTTAAAGAATACTCAAACATGTCCTACTCTGATAGTGTACTATTCCTTGGTGCATGGTTTCTGCATACCAATGTCTTCAGTGTAGAAGAGTAAGAATAAGACTGGGAGACATTCTATTTCAGTTAAATAATTACAAATTAAAGAGGATCACTTCTACTTTCTATACTTACTGTAGTATGATAAGAAGCTGAACTCCTTGAACTTGTAATTATATAACAGAAATGTTAATCTCCTGGTTCGGTATTCAGTTCTACTGCATTAAATGTATTCTTACAATTATCAAGTTTACTACATGGCACATAGACATTTCTATTGGGAAACGTATTATTTGATCATATCAGATTTTGACCATAAATACTGTAATGGAATTCTGTTTTCAAATCTCTCACTGCCACAAAATGACTAATGAGGGTTAATACACCTATGTAGCTTGACAACCTGAAAAAAACATTCGTATAATTTCTGATTTTCAATTTGTAATGCTAACTGAGCTTCTGATTATTTTCCACAGCTTTGTGCAATTAAAAAAAAAAAGATTTAAGCTAGAGAACATATAAGTCCAAAATACGCTAAGTAACTTGTAATAAAGAAATTTAATTTTAAATATATGTACTTTAAGCAGCTGTTCTCCTCTTAGGAGAAACTCATTTAGGCTTAAGAGTTACTGGCCGAAGCTATCTTCTTTTCACAGCATATTATGTGTGCTATTGGCTTTAATAGTTTGGAAGTACAATTTACATCCTCGTCCATTTAAATATATAAAACTATTTCAAGGGGTAGGATAGCCAGTTAAAAAAGAAAACAAGATCATTCTCTGACTTTCATTTTTTATTAAGAAAAACTTATCTTTCCAGCAAAATTCTGGCTCCCAATGCTTTAATGAAGCCGTACCTCTGTTAAAAACGGAAGATAAATTCTGTAGATAGTCACTTCAGAGAGATTTTTGCTGGTGAAACACTTGCTTCCAGAGAAGATACCTGGCTTGTTGCATACATCAGGCTACATTCCTTTGTAGTTTGCAAAGCAAAACCTGATAAGATCAAGAGACAACATAATCCTGGCTAATGCAGAGTGACTTTTTATGTACTATATGGGATGCAACTGAACATTAGAAAGACAATCCTTCCACCTGGGGAGGCTTGGGCAGTGGAAATACCCTCTTGAGGGCTAACCCTGCACCTAAACAGCATATGCAAGTTATGCCTCCTGAGCACGTTGTGCCTTACAGTCACTGCCTAAAGAGACATTTTACCCTGTCCCAAGGAGCTTTGTATTGGCATTTTATAGCTCCCACCATTATCCTCTACCCAAAACTCACAGCACCATTTGCAAAGCACTGTCATGAACACATCAAAATAAAAATTTACTTCCCAAATGTGTCAGTTTGAGTTTTATTAGTCAGACACTTTTGCTTTTACAGGCAAAAAAGGACAGGCAGAAAGAGAAGCACGAAAGAGCAGCCTGTTCAAGAAAAGTTTGTTGCTAAGGACCTCTGAAGCTAATGCTGCTTTTGGCATATCCTGGATGTTATGCAGTCCAGAGAGTCTGCAGGCACCTGGGACTGAGATAACCGGGTTCTCACTCTAAAGGTCAGCATTAAGGTGCCTGTGCAGTGCCCAGATTCTTTGACTTATCCAGCCACAGGGACGGGGCGGTGCCTGACAGTCACCAGAGCTACTTTCTGCTAACCCTGGCACCACCCCTATGTCCCCTTTAGACCTCAGATTTCTCAGCAACCATGCTCTCCTCAGGCATTTGATGCTCACTGGAGCAAAGAACTGAGATAAGGATAAAATCAACTTTGATTGCACTGCATAGAAAATATACTTCCCTTTAAATTTCCTGCCTGCCTGAGTTATTGGATACACACACAATACCCAGTCTAATGACTCAATCATGCAAGCCAAGCTACCCAGCCTGACCTGCAGAGTCTCTCGCCACAGCCTGACCTACCTTCTGATGGAGTGTGGTTTGCAATGGTAGAGCTCACTCCACGCTTTCAAAGAGAATAACCATCGTCTAAAACGTCACGTGAGAGTCTAAACCACTTCCGATTTGAAATTATCTTTTGGTTTTGTCTTTCCATCCTAGCTAGGCACATTAGTCCAATACTTGATTATCCTCCTATTAGCACATTTCAGCTACTCTCTAAATTAAATCTTCACTGTTTCAGTGGAAACATCCTTGTCATATGCACTATGGTCCTGTAGGATAAGTTACTACCTCCTTACACACCCATACCTCTGCATTGCATGTGCATGATCACAGAAGTTGCCATGTCTGCCTTCTAACACAGGCTAACCAGAACCTTTCCCTTTTCTTCTATATAACCTCTTCAGTAATTTTTTCTGGACTCTTGATCATTCTTGCTCCTTTCCTCTTTTTTTGAAGTGTGGTGCCTCTGACCATGCTACTTCAGCTGAGGTTTTATTCCCCCTGGGCAGACCTGAAGGATTACTTGTGTCCTACAGCCTCTTTTGCTGATTAGTAAACTAACAGCAGTGGTTGTAATTTCCACAAGGCATTTTTACTTCCCTCCAACGTGTAAGCTGAGGAACACCAGATCTTTTTCTGAAAGATACTAAATAATTAGTACCCAGTGTCATGAGTTGTAGATGTCAGGCTGTTTTCTCAGCAAATGCACATTTCTGATCTACTCCTATTTGTGGCATCTTCTAGAACACTCCCTAGTTCTGAATAAACCTGAAAAACTCATTTACTTTTATTCCAGAAAAGGTTTTCTCAGTATCCCAGGTTCTCTGAGTCACAGCACTCAGAGATTGAGAAACTTGTCCCTTTTCTCCTGGGTCTGTTTGTTTTGCAAGCAGCATATTTCGTCCTTTGGGGGCAAGTGAATTCACAGGTCTGAGCAGTTCATGGCAAGTCAGAGAGACCAGAGGGACAGGAACATGCTGGGGTAGCTGAGACACTGCTATGGCCATGAGTAAGAATAAAAAGTGTTCTGAGAGTGACTAGGGATGATTCAACTTTGCTGTGAAAGGGCAGAGGTTCCCACTGAGCTCCCAAGGAGAAGTCAGAGCCCATCCTGTGCCAGAGGCTGCCGAGGGAGAGATGGCAGGGAGCAGATCCTGCCCTCCCCTGCAACAAATCCTTCCCTACCTGGTCAGCAGGGACACATCAGCAAAGAGACAAAAAATGTCACCACTCCAAGTTAGCAGAGTCGCATCTGGCTACAGAGCGGTGAAACTGCGCTTGCTCTGTCACAGCAGAGCCCCACATACTGAACAAAGAGCAGCAAGCAGGCAGCAACAGCAAAGCAGCAGATACTTGTTTGTTTTTAAAATGCAGCTAGCAAGTACTTGAAGAAAGTATTCCAGTCTCATTATCTTGTAATAAAATTCATATTTCCCTCAAATATACAGTCTTACAGTAACATCAGTATATCTCGATTAGGTTACAAGACTGTGCAAATAATTAAATAGTATACATAAATGTGAACTGGCACATTGGGAAATATACTGCACTGCTGCTTAAATATAGCAGATAAAGCCATGGGAATGAGGCACCAGAATATACTGCTGTAAGATTACAGAGATATAAATTCAAGTACTCTGCCGTGGTGCCACTAGAATATAGGGAGAAAGTTATTAGAAACAAAATTAATTCAGTAGCGCCTTGAACTCACTATCATAGTCTGGGGCAAGTTAATCACTTCATCCTCATCCACTAACACATTTATCCACCTACTAATTCTCCACCTAATTAGAGAGAAATTCAGAGCTCTACTGGTCAGGGAGGCAGGGATTAGGGTTAAGAAAACACTTGTATTTGAAACCCCCTACCTCTGCTGGTTAGTGTGAAAGATCCTATAAGAAACTCCCACCCTAGCTAATCCATGACCCTCAGCAGGGAGGAGTGTTAACAATTTGGTTTAAAACTCACACTCTCAGACAAATGCATCAAAAACGGCTTTTCTTCTTTGATTTATAGGTATTACTTGTTTTTCCAAGCTCCATTAAGGACTCTTCATCATGTACTGCAAGGGGCATTAAGCACTGAAAGTTGTTCCCAGCTCTGTGTTATTCAAAGGCAATTTACACTAATTATTGGAGTCCATGGTGTTACCCATACTCATAGAATGATCCATCTCAGCAGGCTAAAGTACTTTTGAAATGTTAATTTATTACTGAGGTATAAAAACGTCCTTACATTAAAGCACAATTCTTTCTTAAATGCCAAGGGTCTTCTATTACTGATATATTACATACTTACTGTTTATCCTAGATACAAGAATAAAGATATAATTTAATTTACTATATAATAGTGCCTATAAAAGCCACTATTAACGCAAATTGCACTGCATTTAAGATCAGTTACGACACTGATATTATTCTTGTTTTTCTTGTTTAGCGATTTTCTCAACACACATGCAAACAGAGCATGCAGAGCTACTCCATAGAGGCAAGCTTTTCAGACAAATAGCTGAATGGCAAAGCGAAAAAAGTGTTTCACTGGTGAAGTGTTTCACCTATTCCAAAATAATCTCATTCGCATCAAAGTACAGATATTACGGTGATATCACTGCTCTGAGGACAAGAGGAAAGGTGCATTCATGAACTGGCATGAGAGTGCACACGCAATCAAATGCCAGCAGACAAAATCCACCAAAAGTATGCAGTATTCTGTTAAATTCTGGCACAAAAGCCACTGATTTTAGTAAGAATAGCTTGGCTAGTGCTGAGCACCCCACCTCTTACAGGTTTTGTTTTTCTTGGACACAATGTGAAAAAATGCAGTCATGGCAACAAAAATTTATTTGACCTTGTGTTGACAAAAACCCTTGAACAATCAAGGGGATTATTTCTTAACTAGCTCAACTAACAACTTTTACTTTACGTGAGAAGCCACTGGGTTGCACTCAGTGGTAAGAGAAAACCCTGCCTTGGAAATGGCAGAGTCTTGGGATGCGTAAGGAGTTTATGGCAAATGAAAAAAGGCCCCTTTGCTTTCCTTAGTCCTCTCCAAGGTCCCGAAGATAGTCCTCACCCATGAAATGTACACTGTCGTGAATTAAGACCATCTGCTTTATATGTGAAAAATCCAAATAACATCACATAAACAAAGTTTGCCATGATAGGCTCAAATCTTTTATTATCCAAAATTTCTTGGCAATCTAGAATTTGTTTGTGCAGCTGAAATATAAAACACAGCTTTGGAGTAACAATACTCTTATTCCCAAACTCTGTCAAGATTTTGTACGACCTTGCCACAGATTTCATTTACCTCTTGAGATCTCTGTCTGACCACTGGAGATACCCTTCCTTATATATAGTAGTTCCTGAAATGAAAGGACTTACAAAATACAGTGTTATGCCAACATAAATCTCGACTGCCACTAACACAATGTGTTTACCCATAGAAATCCAAATTCCAAAGCGGTGGCTTGGCTACATAAACTGGCCAAGGCACTGCAGGTACTCGGGAGTCAGATGGTTTGCAGAGGAGTTGGGCAGTTACATATGAGAAGTATTGTGCTCACACATATGCCTAAATTCCACACACAGGACTATAATTTGCATGCACAACAGTTTGCATACATTAACGATTTTTTTTTTTTGCATGACTTTGCATGACAAAGCAATGACTTGTGTACAAAACCACAGTAATCCTACCTGCAACTCAGACCTTTAGATAAACAAGCTTGGTTTATAAAAATCAACTCTTAAACTATGAAAATCTGCTTTAGAGAAACATATATTCTCACAAGATGTGTAACTGATCATGAAAATTATTCATATCACAAAACACAACACCCCACAAATTTCTCCGATAAAATTTTTGACATGAATTAGAAGTAAGGCATATTATTATTTTGCAGCAGAATCAGGAAAAAAATGACACCAATCAGTTACATTTAATCTTCATTTAGTCACAGGCTATGTATTATCTATGGTATCTCTTTTATTTTAGGAATAGGTGGGCACAGCTGATCCTGGACTACTGAGGCACAGATCATCACAAATTCTTTGGAAAGAAGCAGTTGTGATATAAACAGCCATTTTACAGAATAATCACACATCCATAACACACCAAATTTTTGGATTGCAGATAAACCTACAGGTTTTTCAAGTTTCTATTTTATTCCTCACTGAAAATGAGCCAGTCTTTGACAGTTTGGACCATCAGTTGTCTCCATATAGAAGTAACTTCCAAATGTGAAAAAGTCAACCTGATTTCTCTTTTGCTAAGCTAGACAAGTCCCCGATGACTGGAAGGAAGGACGGGTGATGCTGATGAGCAGCAGCTTAGAAGCGGGGACTCAGATGGGCAGCAGCAGCACATGGCAGTTTCAGTTTTAGCTAAAGTCCAGTGAAAGATTTCACTGGGGAGAAACACACTGAAGCAGCGAATGTAAATACCGTTCTTGTCTGAAAATCTTACTGTATAGCAAACTCTTCTGCTTCTGCAGTTTAGTCCAAGCAATTAGTAGGAATCCCATGTCTCACAGAACTCTTCAAAAACGAATGGTTTGGGAGATAAATGATGGGTAAAAAAAACTGGCTGGATGGCCAGGCCCAAAGAGTTGTGGTGAATGGAGTTAAATCTGGTTGGTGCTGGTCACGAGTGGTGTCCCCCAGGGCTCGGTTTTGGGGCCACTCCTGTTTAATATCTTTTTTGATGATCTAGACGAGGGGATCGAGTGCACCCTCAGTCAGTTTGCAGATGACACCAAGTTGGGTGGGAGTGTTGATCTGCTCGAGGGCAGGGAGGCTCTGCAGAGAGATCTGGATAGACTGGAGCGATGGGCTGAGCCCAACTGGAGGAGTTTCCATAAGGCCAAATGCCGGGGGCTGCCCTTGGGCCACAACAACCCCCAGCAGCGCTACAGGCTTGGGGAGGAGTGGCTGGAGAGCTGCCAGTCAGAGAGGGACCTGGGGGTGTTGATTGACAGCCAGCTGAATATGAGCCAGCATTGTGCCCAGGTGGCCAAGAAGGCCAATGGCATCCTGGCTTGTATCAGCAATAGCGTGGCCAGCAGGGACAGGGAAGGGATCTGACCCCTGTACTCGGCACTGGTGAGGCCGCCCCTCGATTCCTGTGTTCAGTTTTGGGCCCCTCACTACAAAAGGCCATTGAGTGACTCGAGCGTGTCCAGAGAAGGGCAACGGAGCTGGGGCAGGGTCTGGAGCACAGGTCTGCTGGGGAGCGGCTGAGGGAACTGGGGGTGTTTAGTCTGGAGAAGAGGAGGCTGAGGGGAGACCTCATCACCCTCTACAGCTACCTGAAAGGAGGTTGCAGAGAACTGGGGATGAGTCTCTTTAACCAAGTAATAAGCAATAGGACAAGAGGTAATGGTCTCAAATTGCACCAGGGAAGGTTTAGACTGGATATTAGGAAGCATTTCTTTAGAGAAGGGGTTGTTGGGCGTTGGAATGGGCTGCCCAGGGAGGTGGTGGAGTCCCCATCCCTGGAGGGGTTTAAGAGTAGGGTCGACTTAGCGCTGAGGGATCTGGTGTAGTTGGGAACTGTCAGTGTTAGGTTAATGATTGGACTGGATGATCTTCAAGGTCTTTTCCAACCTAGATGATTCTGTGATTCTGTGAATACAGCCCAGCTATCATTTTAGGCAATGAAGTAAATTCCAGGCTGCTCCAGACTCATCTTTATCCAGATGGAAGTCTAGAAAAAGAATAATTTGAAGCTTTTCAAACCTTTAGTAGTCACTGACATTGGCTCAGCAGTTCAACTCAAGCACAAAAGGGCAAACTGAAGCAATTTGTGATGAGTTAAATGAATTTAACATCTATGGAAACATGCTGCAGATCTCTCTGTAGGAAATATTTTCTACCTTGGAATTAGTGGAAATTCCCTCAGAAAATTGCAATAAGAGCAGAGAAATAATGTCTAACCAAATCCTCAGCTTCTCTCCTAAAAGCCTTGTTTTAAAGATACTGGATCTTGTTTACTGGGAACACATCTAGAATATTATATACATCTCAAACTGACTAAACATTCAGCAAATAGTGACATCTGAGACTTAGGGAATTCTAACAGCAAACTAGAAATCAATATTCTGTTTCCCCCTACAATTCTTCTCCACAGTTGAGTCCCTCCCTGGTTCAAGCTAAACAAAAGGGATAATGCTCTTTATTTCTCAAGAAAAACAAGCAGCTTCTCCCGTGCCTGTGGTTTATGCACTGACTAAAAGCCCATCAGTTTTCAATGGCCATGGCTCAGTACAGAGTAAAGATTTCATCGTAGGGCCATATGAAGCATTTCAGGTTGCTGGACAGAACAGATACAGATATCAAGCTCTAACCTAAATTCCAATCAAATGGCTGCCAGATCAGGTACCTAATGAATATGTTTTATCTTATTAGACAGAAATAATTTTTATAAATAAAGTTATGAGGAAAAAATCTGTTCATAATCTTCCTTGTATTAATTTAATTTTTCAGACATAGTAACATATTTTATTAAAAGAGCATGTTTGCCTCAGAAAATATCAACAGGTTTGCCTAATAGCATCAAGCCAGATATTCTGTATTTTGTAAATTCATCAGGATATTGCTGTGCTGCCATTCAGATCACATAGCAGCTATGCATTATATATGCAAGGCTAGTGGCACTAGGCAGCTCTTTTTCTAAGTAACACAAGTCAGAGCAAATTGTTAGGAGGAGGGAAATAATAGACCAAAAATGAGAGAAAAGGAGACTTCTGCACAATTGCCCACTGCAACATGAAATCTCAGCTCATCTGCATAATATTAATGATATCAAATATGCAAACAGATGTTTCTCTCATTAAATGCTGTATGCAAAGAACACTAGGAGGAGTGGTAATGTTGTTTCAGGGTTGAGAGATCACGGGGGGTAATTAAAGGTTAATCCAGTTTTCAGTTCACAGACTGTAAGACATGAGTGGTTGTAAAGAAAAATTGTCACTTAACCTTCAATTCATTATCCACAGCACATGGATTTTTCTTCTAAAATAACAAAAACATATATGTATTTATTCACACTCTAGTGCCAAGGTATGGTGCATATCATTAGAGAAGAACAGAAATTATTTGTTGCTATGAATGCCATTAAGTAGGTGCTGGAATGCATTAATTAGGGAAAGCAGAATTTGATCAGAAGTTCTCAGACCACAATCTAAATGCTGTAATCTCACTAAACATATTTCAATTGCTGAGATGTTGTCAAATGTTAATAGAAAACCATCTGAAGTACTTGTGGAATGAGTCCCCTGAAATAATTAAAAGCCTAATGTTTGAGATTCCGCGCGAGTTTTGCTGTAAGCCCTGTGAGTTGGATGGTACCATCAGCAGCAGGCTGCCAACCGTCACTTTTGCTCAGAGTATCCTGCTGGGCAGATTGAAAGCAGTAAACATTTTAGCACTTAGATCTGAGTTCAACACACCAGATGAGACATTCCCACTCCTTCCTCATAGGAGAAAATAAAGTGATAAGTGTCTGCGCTGCAGTCTAGCCATGTTCTTCAGCAGCAAGATTTTGTGCTGAGGGAAAGGCAAGGCCAGTGTGAACTGCAGCAGCCACAGGTGGGAAGAAGTGGAAAGAAGCAAAGAAATATCTTGATTTGTGCAACCCCTCTCCGTATAATATCTGGGTGAAAATCGATGTGGGCCTGGGATAGTGAGAGTGAGAAATCAAAGAGGAGCTGACAGTTGGTTCCATTTGGCCTTGGATCCAGGGCCCACAGCATTCTCTGCTTCCAAGACCACATGGCACATTTGGATATTTTGGTGTTTTACTTAAAAATGTGCTTCCAGAAGTCTTGCAAATTATTTCCTTTAAATATGGAACAAGAACAAGGGCTTATGTGTGCCTCTCCGGTGTGCCTCTCACCATCTGGCTGTCCCCACTGTCTGTCTCACTCCTCCCCCAGTAACACACACCACCAGACCTTCCATCTGTGCCTCACCAATTCTTTGGGTTTGAAAACCAGTTTCCTTCCCTTCTGGCCTTTCAGGTTCCCATTTGTGCAGTACATTGCTTTTGAGCCTCACAGTCAAAGAACCATGACCACGCCAGCCTAACCTCAAAATTTACCTTGATTTCCTGGGCTGAATAGCTCAGATTTGGCCCAATAGCTTTCAAACCGAGCATGATATACCCTCAACTTAAGCTAACATGACTGTTCTAGCTCTAGAATTTCATTATGGAAATCAGTTTTAAAACTTCTTGTTAATTGAGGGTACCAAAAAATACATTTGAAGTGTATCATATGAGATAAAAATCATCAAACATCTATCTTTGTCTGCATTCATGTGGCATCCGGTGGCATAAACTCTGCTTTATAAAAATTCCCCTTCTCAATTATTTTAACAGCTATTTACAACCTGCTTCCATTTGAAAAAGTTCTGATATCCAAGAAAAAAAAAGCCTGTGAAAATATCACTTTTTCTGAAGTTGAACACTGCAGAAGGATTTTACTATACTTTATCTTGTCTTCAATGGCTGCAGAGAAATAGAAGCATTATCTTCTTTGCCTTGAGTGTGCAAGAGCAGTACTTTCCTTGGATAGTACACTTCATAAGGTTACTGTATTTAGCTAGCCACAAATTTTAGGGCAACACAGGGATGATCTACAGCACCACAGGAAAGACTTTTAAACATTGAAAGCTTTGCTTGCTCTGTATATCTTGTCCAGAGACACGAGCTTTGTATGAGGCTCACAGCAGGAACAGCGCATGGGGAAAACCCACCTCCCAACCCTGCTCAGCTGGAGCCTGGCTGCCTACAACCGCACATCCTTTCCCGTGGCCACCACCCCATCTCCGCAGCAGACGGGCAGCTGCTACCCCTTCTGAGCTGCCTGAATAAACAGCTGAGGATTACCCTCTTGTGAGCGAACACCCTCTGGCACAGTCACTTCTCTGTCACCCCGGGGTAAGGGGAGCGTAGGGCAGGATGTGGCACAAGTATAAAGAGGTGGTGGCCAGCAGGTGCAGGAGTCCCGCGGGGGCCTGTGACAGGCTGATAGCATTGAAGCAGCTTTCAGACCCCTGCTTTGATCACTTCAGCATAAAGGTGGCTTCCACGCCTTCCCCACTGCCCTTGTTCCTCGCCCAGTATCAGGACCTGGAGAAACAATTCAGACTGGAAATCTCCCATTCACTTATCTCCAGACCCCATCAGAAAAGGAGCCTGTCAAAATCTCATCTCTGGCTTATCGCCCCCAAGTGCTGTTAAAGCCCTCTGCTGCACGAGCAGGTGAAGATTTAAAGTTGTACCTGTGAAATCTGAACGAGTTCTAGTAAACACCACCTGATCCCTATTAAAGCAGATTACAAGTATCCCCTTGAAATGTCACAATGCATTTACAGGGAGAACCATACAAAAAAATTCAGCTGTAATTTTTTTTCCTTAGCATGCTCGAAATGTCCTTTCAGGGCAAGTGAATGCAGGTAGCTGTGCAAGCAAATCAGGACATTGAATATTTGGTCCATAGCTCACAAAAGCTTAAGAAAAAGTAACAAATTTAGTGGGTAAATAGATGTATGCAACCCTGAACGCTGACTTCTCACGGGTGCACTCACACACGCATGTCTGTGCACACAGGTCCCGATGACTAGAAACACATTCCTACATCTCCGGTTACCTGGGAGAACATTTGGCTGAAGGACATAAGCCTTGGGATCTTGGCACAGACAAAGAGAATAAATAGGTATTAAAATCTATTTATCATGAACAGAGTTTTGAACGTCTAATTGCTGCAGTTTGTTAGAGGAACAAAAAGATCTTCCCTGGCTTCAGCCATATCCAAGGGGATTAATTTGTCACTCTTCAAAAACAACTCATTGGAGGAATACCCTCTTTGATTCTTTATTCTCACATTAATTAGGAGTAATAAGTACACTAGATACACTTGGTACTTAAAAAATTAGTAGAAATAAATCTGCCACACATCTCAAGAGGGCAACAAAGATCTGGCTGTGCAGGGTGGGAGCCTCAAAAGCGAATCCTGTTTGGGGGACAGCCCTGCCACCCCGACCCGGAGCAGGGCACTGGCTGGGGACTGTCCCAGAGTCTCTGGCCAGCAGGGAGGGCCTGGGGATGGGGCCACCACCACCCCTGCCTCAGTGGCCACAGGCATGTGCCTTCCCCAGCCTGTGGCAGGAACCACAACGGCCTCTCTCAATGGCTGCCCACAACAGCCAACCCCAGTGGCCCCATTTTGCTGGCCAGGCCCGGCCAGGCCTCAGGAGGTCTTGGGGAGCGGCCTGCAGGCACAGGAACCTCCTGCCCCGTCCCCTCCGGCACAGCCAGTGCCCCCCATCTCACCTGCCATGGCCTGAGCTCGGCTCCCTGCCTCATGAGACACCAGAAGGCACCGGTCCAGAAGAGCTGCAGGAGGCTCACAGGGCCACGAGTGGGGCCCGGCTGGTCTCTTCACCTCTTTTTAAGGCACACAAGCACTGCACACTCTGTGTTGTACCTCCCAGCCTGTTCCTCGTGCCCAGGTCCTTTGTGGTGGCTTTGCTCTTGTCAGCAAAGTTTCCCTGGTTTACCATAGTGGAGGACCTGGCTCTAGGAGCACGGAGAGAAAAAAAAAAAAAAAAAGAACTACCAAAAGATGAGGTGACTGGAAACTTCTCCAGAGTATAATTCTGACAGGATTGAACCAAACTCTGTCATTGGTTTTCAACCGGGAAACTTCCTCGATGCTTTGGATATCTCTGAGTCCCTCTTACAAGCAATTTCTCTCACTTGAGGACGCCCTTTCCGTCAGTGGGACTGTTCACCTGAACACAGCCGGGCTCCGGGGACCGACTCTGCACCCCAGCATCCTCGCCGGCCGGCCAGGGCCCCTGCCCACGGGAGAAGGTTGGAGTAGCATGGGGATGCCGGCTTCCCAGCCGTTGTGAGTGCTGACACCTCCACCTTTCATCGTGTCCTTAAACCGCGTGGCTTGAGAGACGGCGGCCTTTATTGCCTGCTTGTTTAAGGTAATTACTACATGTATTTCCTCCCTGCTGGTTCTGCTGAAGCGGAAAAGGCTTTGGCCTTCACTATACATAATAAAGAAAAAAAAATCTGGTTTATAAACACCACTTTTTCTATACTTTCAAAGGCAGGTTGTAGGGTGAGAGTCAGGAGAATGGTCCCTATTTGGCAAGCAAGCTAATAATGCTGAAGTTGCTGGAGGGAAATCTCTTGTCGTATCTCCCTGAGCTGGAAGGACGCAGAGCACTCTTTGTTCCCTTGGTAGTAAACAATAATCCTTTAAAGATACTCTGCTGTCCCCACCACTCACTCTCCTGTAGAATATTAAAAAAAAACCCCAAACAACAAAAAGCAGCCCAATTGAGTGTAAAGGGTGGATTTAATTTCAGAGAGGGTGGGAATTTGTGACTTTTTAAAGACACTTAGTGTTAATTGAAATCTATGCAACCCAAAGAGATATATGGCACTGTTTTTCAAAGAGGGATGAAGTCAGTCTGATTAGCAAGTGTTTTACTACCATTAAAATATGCTTTTTGATTCTTAAAATTCAGTGCTTAGTACTGATGGAAAGCAATTTTTTGTGTCCCATATAGCAGTGAAGGTTCAAGTGACTTTAAAATACAAAAAACCCCACAATATACGAAAAAATACATGTATATACAGGGAAATCTTAAAAATAAAACTTTCTAAAAAAGTACATTGTGGAGGAAAACATACAAGCAATATGGAAATTCTCCATTTAAAATCTACCTCACAGCCGTGTGTTGATTTGAAATGCCTTGCCTTTCTAACTGTTCCCCTCCTCCTAATAAGCACTGCATCCAATTTGTATGTTATTCTGATGAAATGGTTTAAGCAAGAGAAAATGAGTAGTTTGAAAAATAAAGGAAAGTTCTACAGAAGAAATGAAGTGCTATCATTGAAATCTTTATTTATGTGAAAAGAAAGGGCTAAAACATTACCTCAGAATTCAAGATTACAACATCAGTAGGATATAAAGTAAATCCATTCTAGTAGTGAAACATCAGAAACCATAATCCTTTTTCAAAGACCTTTTGTTATTTTAATGTCTAACAAATTATGCTTTTTTAAAAGAAGAAAAACACTTAGATTTAAGAGGTTTCTTTTACTTCAGTAAAAGTAGTTTCACTGTTTAAAAGTTTTAATTTTCTGTAACCAATAGTATTTACCATGCTGGCTAAGTATTAACACAAGAGTAAGGTTATTTTAGCCTCAATAGGACCAAGTACAAAGTTGCCACCAAAGACTTTTGCATCAAGTTGTTATGGCAACTTAGTGTTCTAAAAAGTATTAAGTTTTAGCAAAGGGTTTTGTTTTGTTAATTTGGTTGCTTTTTCTTCAAGTTTTGAAGTTGTTAAGTGTTATAAAAATGTTAGATCATTATCATTCAAATGGCAGGAGGTCTCAGAACATATTTAAAACTTGTTTATATCGCAAGACATTCCAGGATAGTGTCCAAGGACCCCCATCCCTGCCTTTAGGGGGAACCCCCTGACCTCAATACGAGCACAAGAGTAATTCCACAGTGTTCCTAGCACTAAGAAACAGGGACAAAAGGAAACAAACTGCATATTTACCTCCAATGTACCAAAGGAGAGACAGGATGCCTCAAGAGATGGAAGAAGGGACCTTTCTGTTGTGCATCCAGCATTTCTCTTTCATGTGTTCATGTTGAAAAGCATAAACAGTAAGTTCCTTATTGGTATTCTGGACTCTTGACACCACATGAAGAGCTGGAAGAGTGAAGTAAGCTCCTGAGAGCTCTGCAACCAAAGGGCAGGTTTTGACTGGTGCAGACATGGCAGGTACAAGAAGCGCATTTTAGGGAAGAGACAGAATTATAGGCTTAAAACCCCATAATGGACAAGAGCTCAGGATCACAGATTGTCACAAGCCATTCGCAACAGCCCTCCTGAAATGTCCCCAATGCTGAAAGTTCCAGCTCTGAAAGCTCTTGGTTCCCTAACCCTACCTCTGATCCTAACCCTATTCTATAGCACAGCCTCTCCCATCTCCAAATGCACTGTGATACACGGGTTCATCCTGACTCCAGCACTTGTCCCACCTTGCCAGTTTGGGCAGGGGAGCGCTGGAGCTCAGCCCAAATGAGTAGGAACAGTCGGTTATGGAAATGAGCAGTGTCCTGGGCTGACTTCCCTGAGCAGCCCCATGGGTGTATGGCCAGATATCTCTGTTGGCTTCATCTCAGTCTGGGTTTGGAAGCTTGAATGTGTGTGGCAAAAGAGGAGAAAATAAGAGACTAAATGAATTGTATCTCTCATGAAAAGGGCCTGTTTTTTGCGTCTTGACAAATTTTCAGAGTTTTTTAAGGAAGCTGGAAATCATGGGGAGATAGTGTTGTTTTTATCAGAATTTTGGCTTATTGTTTTTCCTCACCAGGTCTCTCAACTCCTCTCCTAATTTTCCTACTAGGAAAACTACTCTTTTTAAATAGAAAGGTGGATGGAAACAAACTGGAAAAACTGAAAACAAACCCAAAATTTTCAGAAATAAAAAAAAAAAATTACATCCATGTGCCTATAATAGATTTAGAAGGTAACAAAAATAATTTATTTTTAAAATCTGAAATTATTTTGACATTTAAAACAAAATTTCCTCTCTTTTGCAGAAGAGGATCAATCCACTAGATACCTGCACTGTAGTCATTTTCCTAGAAGGCAAACAAAATAAGAAGCTTTGTCTACCAAATTCTGCCAAAGACTTCTTGTATGAACTTGGGCAAATCATTAATTTGCCAGTTTCTCAGTGTGCTGTTTGTACAATGAGAACAATACCACTTCCTTTTTCCCATCCTTTGTCTTGTTTATTGAGATAGTCACTACTCCAGGGAGTACACAATCTCTAATTATGAACAACTAGCATAATAGCACCCTGATCTCCAGGACCTACCGCAATACAAAGAACTAATAATCATCACAAGTCGTCTGTTCTGATTCATGGTCTGCAAGAGCTATGAATGCTAACATATGCTGGAAAGTTCTGTTTAATTTTATGTCTTTGAAAGAAAATAAAAGCCTATTTTTCCCATTGCTGCCATTTATACAGGCTTATACTTTCCAGGAAGCTTCTGCCTTTACATATCTTCTCTTCTCCTCTTCAAAACAGAAATAAAAGTCTCACTAAATAAAATAAAGATTATGAATGACCAGTCTTTTCCTTCCTACCAGTTACTGTCACCCAGGAACATGCAGCAAAGGATGTCTACGTTATCATTTAGTTTCACAGAGATCTGCAGAGATCTGCCAGCTGCTGGCCATATGCTTAATCCTAAAAGGAATTACCTATGTATTGCCTGTACATGTCTGATTCCCTGTTTATGTATTTTCACTTGATTATGGCATATTATAAATCCAGCCAGTTTAACTTGTATGATTAGAATCCAAATCCTCCAGTTTTTGAGGGTGTCTTTTAATTCAAATTAAATTCCACTGCCATTGTGAAAAATTCATGCAGAAACAAATGGGATGAAAACAGTAAGGCTTCATACAAATGTATCCAACACAAAACAGAAAGTCTCTGGAATTTAATTTACAATGACAACCCTTTTTTAGAGTTTGTTTTTTAATGATCTGATAGCATTTCATAGCAGACAGGATTTCCCATCAGCTTCCACAGCCCTGTGCAGAACCTCTGTCCACCAAGTGACTCATATGGTTTCCACCATGGAGATCCTTGGCCACCCCAGCCACTGCAAGGCTGGGAATGTATTTCTTCACCCCCCTTGCCACCCGTTATGAGAGGGGACTGTGGAGCAGGGAATGATGAAGTGAATTACTCACAGTCAGAGGAAACAGCCAACCTGGGAGTTGAGTTCCAATTGCCCAACTCTCTAGCAGGAGCCAAACCACAGGCTATTGTTTGCTATTGAAGCCTGTGGACATCTCCAGATATTTGAAATCAGATTTTATGAGTGGTCTCACTATGCACATACCCATGTTAAAATGATACAACATTGTACGACACCAAGGCAGGCTTTTATACTTCCAGGCCATGGTAAATCTTTACCACAAAAACATTCTAAAATGCCTTTTACATAGCAAACTTGTTTTTCAGAACACAGGAACATATCCTTTGGGGATGCAGATTGTTTCCTTAGGACTTAACTTAAACATTCCCATGTGGTAAAATGAAGTAAGAGGATCCAGTGAAAGGAGCTCTCACTCCTCATTTAATTTACTACCTAATACTCAGCAGCCCAAGATTTATAAGACACTACAGAACTGTCTACATGTTTCCCCTTGTGGCAGATAGCAGATAACTGTTAATAGACTTGCTTAGAAAGTTTATTTAAAAGGAAGAACTTAACTGTATTATTTTTCATGGAGGTGTGAACATTGCTTAAGGAGCTTAAGTCTCCATGTATAAGTATTATCAGATAGGTTCATGAGGATGTTAATGTGCATTAATATGAAACTCCAAAACCAGCTTTCACTGGTATACATAGATAGGGCCATTTTGTAAATAGTGCCCTTTCTGATACTGCAGAATTCTGGGATTGTTGAATATATTATTATTTTCAAGAATAATAATATTAACCCATAATACACACCCTCTCTATCCTCTTTGTGCAGCTCCTGTAAAATCAACAACAAAACCACTGATGCAGAATCCAGTCTTCTCTACAGCTGCACCTGGCACCTGCCTCAGCAAGATTTTGTCCACCTTCTAGACAAGACCATGCAGCCATAGTGGGAATGAAGGTGCTGGAGGAGCTCCAAACCAATTCTCACTTTCATTTGTCAGATGTACCTATGTACTTTCAACCTCTGCCCTGGTCCTAAATTAAATCTTTACTGCTCCCTTTAAGGACAACAGCAAGGAGCTCGCTCTGGTTTCCATGCACTGCAACATAGCTGTCCGACCTCTTTCCATGCCATTGAGCAACCTTAGCATCTTTGGCCTTCAGTAAGAGAGAAAGGTGCACACACAACACTGTTCAGCACTTCCAGGATTTAACCTACACTGCACATGCTGTGTGGTGATGAAAACATGATTAAAGGAGCATATATTACATTATGTCCAGCTTTAGGGAAATATTTTAATGGAATAAAGGAAGAGCCATACATTTTCTTTTTTTGGTTTAGATGTAAGCTTCACCTCCTGTATTTACAACATAAAGCCCTCCAATATTGGGCTGGTTAATAGAATCCAGACAATGAAGCCGACTAAAGAGAAAAGCAAAAGACTCTTTTAGTTTCACCAGCCAAGAAGAAAAGACTCAGCTTGATAAATGGTGAGAAGTGTATTAGATGTTAAAAAAAATTTCATTTTTAATAATCCTAGGTGTTACTGACAACCCAGGTAAAAAGCAAAGTTCATTTCTTCAAAATATGTTTAATCTGACAGTATCCCTTTAATTAAGTAGCAATTTAGATTCTCCTCCTCTCCACATACAAAGCTTTAATGAAACATGAAAGCCACAAAAGAAATTTGTGTGTGTTTCATGGCAAAGCGTGAGGAATGATTTTCTGTTTAAATTCACAGACAGTAGCTATACAAATGACATTTAATATTTGTCGGAAGTATTATCTGCCTTTTTCCCTCACAGCATTACATTACTAAGGTAATAAGTACATGAGAATACATGATTTCCTGGCTACTGTATTGAATATGCACCTTTAAACAAAGTTAGACTTGGGAATTTACCCATATCTTAAAATGCTAATCTAACACTAATTAAAAGGCCAGTGAATATGCTTTGATGGATTCTAGTTCATAGAATATGACAAATGAATTCAGATGGCATGCACGACTGCAGCAGAATTACAATATTGGAGCTGCAGCGAGCCGGGGGAAGCCAGGCAAGCGACTCTGCACTGGTACGGGGGCAGGGAGGAGGGAGAGCTGGAGCGTGCCACGGCTTCTGTGGGTGCTACATCCTCTCAAGGTGTGGCTCAGCCACAGTCTTTGTTTCTCATTTCATAGCTGCTTTCCAGGCTATACTGAAGCAAAAATTTGGCTTCTTCTGCATCCCACCCTCCCTCCCTGTAATATATACACCTCCCTGCTATTCACTGTGTGGTGTTGAATTCATCAGAAAGGACAACAGCCTCCCTGGGGAAGAAAAGTCAAATTGTAGCATTTCCTTTCTTGCACAAAATCAGGTCATTTCACAGGCTTCTTCAACCCCTTAAGTCTCATGAGTATCTCTTGTTAAAGAAGCATAAAGAGATCAGATAAATATTTCTAAATGAGATTCTATGTCCAATATCTCCTGCAAATGACTGTGATTTATTGGTCTTCCTGTCTTAGAATCAGGACAAAATTAAAACCCAGCTTGTAATACAACTTGGAAGCATGCCCTGTGAGCTCTCAAGTGCATGACTCTTTTGAACTGACTGCAGCCTTCTTCAGAGGTACTTCTTGCGTGATGATATGCAAGAAGTTAACTGAATTGCTCTTGTACCTTTACCTACATCCTTCCCACATGAGGAAAGCTAAAATTTAATTCATGTTAATTAAAAAGTTAGGGTAAAAAAAGTCAGATTTTTTTTCAAGTAGTCTTCTTAGATCTCTTTTAAAAAGGATGTGGAAGTTGGGATATCCATGTACCGTTAGTTACCTGCCTATGTAAAAGAGTCAGCCCTTCCTTCTTACACAGGTTTTTATATAAATCATGTAGAATATAAGGACCTTTTGTCTTTATGATGCCTTATAGTTGCTTTCAGAATGCTAAACACAGGTGAGGCTGAGAAATTTGAGAAACCTGAAAGAAAGAAGATGAAGAACACTTACCGTCCTGGGAAACTAAAGCAGTAGGAAGCATCAATAGAACAAAAAGTGTTCGCCCAAAGAACCAGGCTGTATGGTTTGGATTTAAAGCACTGGGTTTAGAGAGCCATTCCGGGAAAACAAAAAAAAATCCCTAAGAAGAGAATTGTACTGTGGGATGAGGTAGAAGCAACTACAGTTGGCTAGTGAAAGCCTTTGTTCTTCTAAAAGCACAGAGCTCTGTCCAGGAGTATTTTCAGTTAGAAAGAGTTGAGATCTTAGGCACTGGTTAGAGCTGCAGTATTCTCAGAGATACCCTGCAGCCCATGGAGGCTCCTCCATAGAGTCCTTTAGGAGATCAGCCACCACCTGCATGCCCATGTGAAGTCTTGTTCCCTTTCTCTCCCCTTCTGCAATGACAAAGGAAAACTCTTCCCCTCTGCAGCATAAGAGCGCTGTCAAGATCAGATTTCTATTTATTATCTGGTCTGAACATAGTAGCAAACACAGCAAAGAACTTAGCTACAAGCAGATAACACAAGAAAGGGGTTAGAGAACAAAAAATACTCTTTTTTTCCTGATTAGAAAACAAGACTGAGAACATTGTGGCTGTATCCCCTAAAGAATTCAGGTGTTGCAGTGCTGAGAGTTTGAGCCTGGAAGTGGGAGGTCACTCTGCACAGGGACACCCTCTCCTTGCTCTAGTGCCTGTGGTCCCCACGCATCATTGCTTAAGGAGGACCTGAACAGCTGAACTGTGGAGGCAGCAGTTTGGGATTATACAAATAAGCCTAAAACCCGGCACTTTTCTTGGACCAGACAGAAGGACCATCCTTGTTATGGTTCTTCCCACAGGAAGCAGTTGAATTTTGTGCATCCCATCTGTGATAAGATGGACAGAAAGCAACCAGCCTCACAGCAGGGACTAGCTTTTCACCAAAGTAGTCGAGTAGTTAAAGATTTTAAATTGATTATTTCTATCAAATTTGGACTAGAGTCTGGAGGACACCCTTTCCACAGCTGAGGAAATACCCCAGCCACTGAGGCACCGGTTAGCCTGGGCTTGACTGATCTTCCCTAAAAGTGTCATGTCAGTTTGTATAAATAATTAAATTTCCACTGGATCAAAAAGAGAGTGCCTGTACTTAGGGGTTAATGCACAAGTTCATTCACAGCCTCCCTGTGAGGCAGTGTCAAATTTTGAGTGGCTTTATATATACCCTCTGGCAAAAACAGAGACTGACTGAGCAGTGTCTTTTAAAAGATCAGTAGCATTTTAACAGTGGGCTCTGGGATGGCTCTGCATGTTTAAAAATCTGGCTCTGAGCATTTTTTCCAGGGTCTCACAGTGAAATACTGCCAGTACTGGATATTGAACTATGCTCTTCTGAGGAATGTCTATCCAGATTTTTGCAAACAAGGCTTAGGGACTCTCAGAAGGTTTAATGGAGTGGACACAGCACCACACTAATAGAGCTGCACAGATTTGGGATTGGAGCTGGCTGGTTGCTAGCCAGCTTGGATTGAGGACGGGATGATCTTAGCCTGGCCTGCAAAAGACCATGGAAAAATATATCCAGAGTCCAAATCCATACCTTAAAAACAAAATCAGACTGTCTTTTCAAGGGGGTGGGGGAAAGAGTTTTTTCCAGATTGCTCCTTTTCCTTTGTGAGGGTGGATCTTATTATGAGCACAGCTGAATTTCTAGATGAAGAAAATTCTCCCTCTCACAAGTTCTGCTTGATCTTACTATCACAAACGGTGTATACACCCCTAATATGTTCCTTGACTGCCACTTCTATGTTTCCCTGCTCTTCGATCAGAGATAAATAAACCAAAGACAGCATGATGCCTGTTATCTAAAAAGATTCAGGTAGAGCAACTATCATAGCACAATCAGGGTACTTGAAAATTGTATTTTCATGGAAAGGACTTTTACTTGCCTTCTTGGATCACACACAGAGGAAGTCCAAGGTCTAGAGGGAGAAAATAACTCAGTAACAGAATGTTTGAACATTCATACAGGATTAATTACTTGGTTTATTTTTTCTTTAATTTTGAATGATTGTACTGCTAGCAAAAGTGAAAAGTAAAGACTCTGATCTATGCCAGGCACTTAGTAAATGCAAATACTCTGCAAGTTTTTCCTATCTTGAAGAATTTCAGCATAGACTACAAAGGCAAAGTGGACTGAACCGATCCCTGGAGAAAACATGTGCAACTCAAATAAAAAGACCACTTGCTTCAATAGAATCATAGGATCATAGAATACCAGGTTGGAAGGGACCTCAAGGATCATCTGGACCAACCTTTCTTGGCAAAAGCATGGTCTAGACAAGATGGCCCAGCACCCCATCCAGCTGAATCTTAAAAGTGTCCAATGTCGGGGAATCCACCACTTCCCTGGGGAGATTATTCCAGTGGCTGATTGTTCTGATCGTGAAAAATTCCCCTCTTGCATATAATCAGAATCTCTCCAGGAGTAATTTGTACCCATTACCCCTTGTCTTTTCCATGTGACTCCCTGTAAAAAGGGAGTCTCCGTGTTCTTTGTAGGCACCCTTTAAATACTGGAACATGGTGATAAGGTCTACCCTAAACCTTCTTTTAGATCTGTGCCTGTTTATCCTCAGGATGAATTCACACATCTTTTTTTCTATTATTGGATGGACATCCTATTTCAAATGGAGTCTATGTGATCTAAGCACTTCCACTTATTTTTTCTAGAAGTAAAATTCTAGGCTTATATGATTTTGCATTGCTGAGCAGTACTATAAATATCAATTGAGGTACGTTGAAGTTTGCAAAGCCATTATACTAAATCTCAAATACTGGACTATATATAAAATTTCAAACAAAGCTGCTGTTCAGTCTTGGTACAGCAAATCTTTTGTCTGTGGCATATCACACTACCAAATTAGTGCAACAAGGATTATACAGCTCTTGAAAGGTCATCAAAATGGATGAATTTCACAACAAATAAATAACACAGGAAGAATTGTGAAATCCTAACAAGTATTCCCAAAAACCTATTTCAACAAAAATTTACATGTGATTATGGCTCATAAATTTCTAGTTAACATTTATTTATGACAATAATTAAGTCAATTGAAAATATTCAATCTGGAAGAAAGGCAAAATATGTAAGACCTGAGGGTTATGAGCAGTGGAAAATAGGTGCTTATAACAGATTACTGGTGAGTCACAAGGGTTGCTGCCAGGTTCTTACTGTATAAAAGTCAAATGTCAGGTTGCCTGTGCTTGGTTATGATTAATGTGAGGTCAAGTCTCTGTATCCTGTGAGTCATATTCTCCACAGCCTTGGCCAACTTCCCTAACCTGCCTGTGCTCTTATTGGGAAGGAAAAAAATAAGTGTATTTACCCTAATACTTGGGCCCTTGTGAGTCAGCAGTCCTAACTCGGAGCTGTGTGCACGGTCAGTGTGACAGGAATGAAGAGTGTTTGTCTAAGGGGCAATACAACTCAAGCTGTATTTCGTTCACATCTGTGCTAGCATTACATATTCTGTCTACACCAGAGGGAGCTCAGACACGACAAGCAGAGGTTATGCTATATTTTCCACATTGTATGACCACAGGGAGACATTTTCAGAACTACAGAAATATTCTCACTAGATTACACTAACTGATGACCTGATTGGTTTGTATAATCCATGAACTTCCTCCTAAACTAAGGAACTCTATTGATGAAGCTGTGTGTGCTCCCAACTGGCACCAAAAATGGGTCATACATGTCCTCTTTGGTATTTTTTCCAGTTCTTACCAGTTTATCTACAGCATTAGCCATGGTGATTGGTACACCTCCAATAGCAGTCATCTGGTTATCTTATGTGAGGGTAATGAAAGGGACTTGCCAGCTGTAATAAACTTTCACTGAACAGTACAAAAACATTTCTGGGAAGGTCTTTTCTGTTCTTACAGCAGTAGTTGCATTGAATTTTACAGAGCTCAAGCTAAAATATAAACACCATCCAGGCAGCCTTGAATGAGTTATTTAGGACCTCCCTGTACCTAATTAAGAGCAAGTCATGTACTCTCAACTTGTGTAAACTAAACATCTGTTTTTTAATAGACAGAAACTATCTCATCATTGACATCAGTGGAACTGGAAGAGTTTCAACCAATTTGCTTTCCTTTATCTCTGGTCCTCCGGCCTCTTCTGCTCTCAATTCCTTTTTTTTTTTTTTTTCCCAGCTTCAATATACCCTTTTCCTTGCATCAGAGAAGGAAGGTCTGAAGCCTGGACATCTCACAACACTCACTTGTCACTATCACCTAAAAACTCCTCCACAGCCTGTTCCATGTCACCTTGCTCAAGACTGTGAGAAAGCCAATATTCCAGAAACCTCAGAGCTAAGGCCCAGATCCTTTGACAGAGCCCATTAAATCCACTGGAAATCACATTTTGAGGATATGCAAATATCTGCTAGAACTCTGGCCACATGCATGTGCTAGGACCAATGAATATTAATGCAGAACAGAGCTCAGGCACCTGCAGCTGCATCAGCATTTAAGTGCTAGATTATGCTTACCAGCACCAAACACAGCACCGTCTGCTTCATTTTCTCCACCTAACAGTTGCCTTCAGAGTTTAAAGAGTTATAAACCCTTCTCCACTCGAGCACTGAAACAGGAGCCAATACCCATTCCCCTTAGCAAATACAGGTCCACATCTCCAGTCTAGTTTGTTTTTATGCAAATTTTGTCACCTTTATTTGTTCCAGTGTGACCAGTTTTGCAGCAAAGACTTTTCTTCATTGAGGACAGTAGAATATGATACCCAGAGATTAGTCTATGGCTAAACTGTGCCACTTTCATAGTGAAAGAATCTGGCAATATATTCCTAGAGCATGGGGTTTCTAAATGAAACAGAAAAAAAGAAAAATAATTGAAATAATTCTGTGCTTCAAATCCATAATTATACTTAACAACAGCATCCAACATTGTCATCAGATATCAGAATCAACAAAGGTTGATTCCAATGGGAGTGCTGTCAGACTAAAACTGAGCATGAGGCCCTTGAGTACAGTATGACCTGAAATAATGTCAGTAGGTTTATTCCCTCCCTCCTTCCTCTCCTATAGGAACTTCATCCTTCCTTTTGCTCCCACCCTCCCTGCCCCATTCTGCTGCTCCCCCAGTTAGCCTGATAAAACTATTTGTGGAGTTACACTCTCAGCAGAATCACTAAAATGACCTGCTTCAAAAATTACACCTTTTCCTTTGCAGAGAAGAGATCAGAAAAGGAGGAGCAACTCCTCAAACATACCAGAGATGGGTAACCTGAGGTCCTGACCTCAGTGGCAGGCAGCCCACTACAGGGTGTGAGATGCGACGCAGACCTTTAAAAAGCCTGCTAAAGGTATGACATGAATTGCCAGCCCTGTGGAACTAAAAAACGTTGCTGTTGCTTGACAAAGTGCACTCAAATCCCTTCTCTGAGCTGTTCTTTAAAAATTAAAGTGACCTAAAGCAAAGCTTATTTTAAAATGTTGTTTGTTACAATAAACAAAACAAAAAAAAACCCACCCCAACACCCATAGCAAGAGAAGCAAAAGAAATAATTCTTAACAGAGTATTGTGATATCTGTATTTCTACAGGAAAGGCCCTTGGCATTGCTGTGGTGAGAGTGGAGGACATTTTATAAACATATTTCTATAAAGAGAAAAGTATTCAAATTGGAAATGCCTGTTTGGCTGTCTCTCCCCCTTTGCAGCTTGTGCACTCCTTCAGCAGATAACAGAGAGGACAGCTCTTGCTAGCAGGCTGCTCTCAACATTCTCTTCATTAACTCTGGGAAAAATAAAAGCTCCATTCTACATTGTTTGATGGTAATTAGAAGCTGAATCATGCAATGCACTAACCCTCCAATGTTCTTTGCGTATTTACAGTTTATATTAGCATATTACACCTAGTTTTATTTAGACTTCTTAGAAACTTGTGCTGTTACACAGAGTGTAGTTTGGGGAGCTGGTGACATACTTAAAATATACTTGTGGAAAAGGTATTTTCATAAATTCTACAGAAGAGTAATCAATGTTAAAAAAATAAATCTCAGTGCCTGCTGGTTATGTTGGGAATCTTTTCAGTTCACAAAAGAACGTGATTTTTTTCATCACATATGCAGATTATTTTTCACAGAATCACCACAGTCGTCAGAGAAGATGCAGATTATTTCTCCTTGTTTCATTGAGCAGTTCTGGTAAATTCAGGGGGCTACTGGTTTGGAATGAATGGTCTCTATCAATAAAGGACAACTAGCATTTCATTCATCCTATTAAGGATGACCTCAGAAGGTCAGCAAACAGTTCTCTGCATAAAAAGCCTTAGAATACCATAAATACTCCCTAGGTAAGAGATTCTGGAGACAGCATTACACTTTACTCGATACCTAGATTTGCTGTTTGGGGTATATGAGTATGTTGGTCACTTCAGAGAGGTTGCCAAAAAAGGATGAACAAAACTCCCTCTTTGTCTATCAGAAGCAGTCTGTTCTCATTTGGGTAAGAATCCTTATTTACGTTGTTCGTTGTTTTTTTTTTGTTTTTCTTACATCACAGGAACTGCACTCAGTTACAACAAAAGTTGCAAAAGGCTAGTTCACTGAGATGTGTAACACAAATACAAATGCTCATGCCAGTCTGTGGTCACTTTATGTTGATCTGAAGACACTTCATCTGTGTGAGCCAAGCAGTGAGTATACCTGGGAAACCCCAAGAGAAATGATGATAATTCAGTAACTGACATACTTCTCTGATTTGGAACTCAACTGACATCTTGGCATGACTCTGTCTTCTCATCACAAATAGCTTTCTCCTTCCTCAGATGGTGCTCATCATATTTATGAACATAATCAAAGAATGAGCATGATAAGAACCATCACATGCAAAACCTGTAGATCTCATACTTAACTGTAAGTTAGCTAATTTATGTTTTAGAATTTATTTAGTTCTTATGGGTTTTTTTGAGGAGAAAATGTTATATTCCACGTCTGATTCTAAGCAAAGAAATAGAAAAAAACCCTCAACTCTGTTACACACAGTCCCAAGGAAACCAGGAAGACAAGATTTGATGGTATAATATATACAGCTGGAGGCAGATCAAAGCAATGCAGGCATTTTTCAACAAGAAAGATGACAACTCTTCTCAAATGAAATTAGGGCTTCTACTTACTCTCTGAACATCTGCATTCAATATCCCAGTTTTTTACCCTCTCAGTAGGACAGATGGTAATGAGGTACTCAATTCCCAATGGCTTTCAAAGAGATTTAGGCACCTGCCTCACATTTGTTCAAGACTTCTTTTTCCATGCTATTGCCAGCTATGACAAACTGCATACAAACCAGGAGAGTCCATTTGCTGCTTTGCTGCCACCTTGCAGTTTGCCCTCGCACAAAATTACTTAACCTTTGTATTCCTCTTTTTAGCCACCCCATTTGCGAAGTAAAAACCCCACCCTATTATTAATATATTTAATACTTTTTGAAATGTTTTGAGCTTGCACTAGAGGTACATTATAAATACTTGCATATCTAAATTACCAACATTCAAAAATAACAGGAAAAATACTCGATGGTGGATTAACTATGTATGATCAATGCCAAATAAAAAAAAAAATCTTACTCTGGTTTTGCTGAGGTCATTTAGTGCTGTACAATTCTCATGAAGTAAATATTTTTGAAAGTGTGGAATGCTCTGAGATTAAGCAATACATTACATTTTTTGATCAAATGCCAGAAGCCATAGGTGAATAGGAAACAGACATCAGTAATTACAGTTTGTACTTCAGCTGTTTCAAAACCCCTTGCTTCAATGAGCAAGTATTAACTGGACAGACACTCCTTCACAAATTAGAGGTTGCAAAGGCTTATTACACACCATATTTATCTTTGAAACTTGTCCAACAGAATTAAACTAAAAAAATAATGATACAGATTATGGTTGCAGGCAAAAAACTATTAAAACTCTAACAACTATATATATGTTATTATCTGTCAAACTGTCCCTGCAGCCACGCTTTGGTTTAGGAGCTCAGGAATGCAGTATTAAGAAATACTAGCAATTGTATTAGTATGGTGGTGTCAAACATCAAACTGCCTGTATTTTATCACACGAATTGATAAACAATTTATTTCTTGATTGTGTAGGCCTTAGAACATAATACAACTGCAAGAATATAAGTCTGAACTACCCTCAAATGGGAGTAGAAATGAGAATGTGTGACACCCACATAAACAACCAGCACACAACGAGCATCCACAGTGCTTAGTGAAACTGCACACAACCATCAACTTGACATGAACCAAATCTACTGCGAAACCAAAAGCAATATAGCCACCCCACTGTGTAACAGTACCCAAGTAATAAATTTAGTTAAGAGGCATTTCTGGCAGTTTGGCACATAACTGAGCTAGCTTTGCTCAGGTGAGGTAGCTCACGATACAACCCTTGTTCAAAAAGAACAATGGGTAATTGGGAGACATTCCCCTTTTCAAAGTGAGGTTTTCTGTTTACTCTGGAGAAGTGCACTTGGGAAGCTACAAGATTTTTCCTCAAATGACTTAAGACTACTCAGGATATCCAAGGCAGTACCATGACTATAGTTGGAAGAAATATGAAAGTGTGGTGGAGAAAAATACTGAGGCAAAACTAGTTCACATATTTATGTTTTTCAAGGTTTCTCAGGGGTAGGAAAGATCTTAGACAAGGCTGCCTTTTGTTGCCCAACTCAAGATATCATCAAATGAGCTCTTAATAAATATTTGGCTTCACAACAGATTTGTACTGAAATTAGTAATTTAAGTACATTCCTCTAGATATGCAATTGCAGTCAGATGAGGAAATAGCACAAACTTTTCACTTGCCACAAGAATTATTACTACATCTCAAATTTAGTTCAGTGTAAGAGATTATATATTTAAGATGATTAAAAAGGTTTTAGTTAACAGACACAAGCTTTTGGATTGTTTTAACACTCTTAAAAAACAGGAAAAGTTAAGTAAAACTGTGTTCTGAGATTTGTTTGACCAAAATTCACAGCACAGAGCAAAACCAAGGAAAAGTGTCAGGAATGCAAGACATGTTAGAATCGGATCCACAATTCAGGAGGATGTTTATTAAAGGTAGAGTTATGTGTTCATTTATTATGTATTTAGATGATATTTCTCTATAAATCTGTATTATGCTAGTTTATTTCCCCTGTTAATCAGGCTTTTTCAAATATGGTATAATTCTGGGAATTAACTAATATTCTAAGCAAATACTTTAGACTGAAATACTTGAAATATAATAATTTAAAAATTCATCACACAAGTAATCCAATGCGAACATTCTACATACTTCCTAAATAGTTACATTATTAACGGCCTAACATAAAACTAATTGGTTATTTTAAGTGAAAAATATTACAGGTGGCTGGGTATGCACTGCTGTGACAAATACAAGGTTGCAAGTTCTCAGACAATAGCTGTTTTTTGACAGTTTGGATTTCTTTTAAAGCACATTTTCATATCAAACAGTACGAATCCTTACAATTAGATCAAGATCTTTATTAGAATAATAAATACTGTTACTGCTAAGAGCAACTATTACAAAAAAACATACAACATCTGTTTAATATACTCTACTTTTAAATGTTTAATGGAATACTGCTGATGTTTTCAGCACAAAATTATCAGTATCATTTTGCTTTTCAGTATATAACAAGCAGAAAGGTCAACTGTATCTAACACTCACCTGCCAGCTGCTTAAAAAAAACAACAGAAATTATGGACAGAGTGCCCTCAAGTTTTGGACAGGAACATTAGGAACCGAGAAAATCTTGATGAAGGTTCACAGTTTAATCTGTTTGTTTATGCAAGCAAACATGCAATTTACTTTTATAATTACTTTACTAAGAGATATCACTTGCTTCCTTCCACACCAAAGTTTCTAAAGCTAATGTAGTTCATAAACCATAGTGTGAGATTTATGATGTTATACTGCAGAAACCTGTTTAGCTTCTGATTTACAATCCTGGCAATTGTATTCAACTCTATCATCATAACTAATTACAGCTAACTGCAGATTACCATATTGCAAACTCTCAACTTTGTGAAAGAAATACGATGTTCTGCTAAAAGAGAAAAAGAATCAAACATCCTGAGGGCTAATGAACAAAAATGCACTATTCCATGTTGGACTGCAAACCTAAACTCTTCAAATTGGTGCCGTAAAACTTCAAATTGCTATTTGTTGGCAAGTTGTTTTAGCCTCAAGTACTTACATAGTAAATCACCATTACACTAATACCATACCTTTGGCCTGAAACATATTAATCTTGGTTAACAATAACTGACATTTACATTACCAATTAAATTCAGGCATTGTGGTGAATAAACATACATGCAAGAGCTTCAGGGAGAAAAGTTACCAGTGTCCTTTTCACTGAACAATTTTGAAGAAACATCGTCAATTCTTCTTATAATCTCGTAACAAACATTCAAATCCTAACTGATCTGTAAAATATTTGACTTGGAGTAAAATCTGCATTTGTTTCTTGGGTGCAGCTAACTGCACGACACATTTTGGATATTTTTCAGGATAGCTATTTTTATACTTTATCTGCTCAAAGAAACTGTGACTTTTAAAACGTGAGTTCCTGGGAAGGAAAGAAAAATGGGACTTAAGTATTCTGAAGATCATGGCACCAAGATATGATGAATATATACCTGATCCTCCCAGGAGGAGGATGGACTTTTTCAGCCAATTTCGGTATTTACTACAATGTCTATAATTACTAAGCCCATAAATGCATGAATAATGATGGTTTTAAACAGGTAGGATGTTTTTGCTTTTGTTTATTGAGTGCCCCCTCAAACATTCAAGCAATCAGAAAAACAGTACTTGCTGCATTGTCTGTATAACCTCAGCAGGAACACATATCCCTCTCCTTACACCCACACATAACTGCAGAGCAGCACACATCTGGACCAAGCATTTTATTCCAACTTTAGAGAGTTCTCTGACAGACCTCAAATGCATTCTGCAATGTATTATCTTAAATTTTTATATTTTGGAGACAAATACTATATTTAACATAGTACTGATGTTTAGGTAGTATTGTTTATAACATAAGATAGCTCCAAAACAAGATACTGCAGTCTAACAGTATTAAGAGAAACACAAGAAATTTCATATGTTGGGTTTTGTTTCGGGTTTTTTTTCTGTTTAGATTTAAGAAGTCATCCACAAAGATTCTTCAGGTAAAAACCAGTATATGAGTCCTGAGGAAAACAGGATGGGTCACATGTATCCCATATTGCTTTTTGTTTCCCATCTTTTCTTGGCTTCAAATCTGAAATAGAGCACAAAAGCCACAGTAGGAATCAAAAGCATATGTATTTCAGGTATTCAACCACACTATTCTTAACAACAACAAAAATAAAAACTTATTTTTAATACTGTAATAAAGACATGAAGGAAACTGCAGCCATATAACCAATACATTAATTGTGGAAAAGCCCCTGTACTTATGTCTGATACACTGCTAAAAAAACCCACAAAAAAAACCCAAAACCCAACAAGGTTAAACTAAACAAATAAGATTAGCACAAGCCCATTTCAACTAAGAAAACATTTAACTGACATTCTATTGCATATACACTTAGTTCCAATGAAACCACAAATATTTAATTCCATACTCAAATGGCTTACCCCCAAGCAAGCTTCTTTTTCTTTCGAGCTTCTTGGGCAGCCTCTGCTTCTTGCTTGGCTTTTACAAAGTTGCGGCAAGCAGCAGCTTTGGCAATTTTCACACCAAGCTAAGACATGAAAAGGAACAAATGAAAACTGAATAGATGCAAATGGCTCATATGAAATTTAAGCCTCACAAATTAGTTGGTCTGATATTGTTTCTCAAAAGTCATTAGATATTAAAATATTAGGCTGATGCTGTACTATTAGATCAGACGAGCACAAGTGTGTCTCTTGAGAGAAATACAAAGGAGTGGGATCCTGGGGCGAGCAATACTTTTCACCAAATCATTCGTTTTCAAGAATAAAACCAAAGGGCAATAGCCCACTAGATCCTTTTGTTTGTCTGTTTTTTAAATATATAGACATACTAATGAAGACTGCATGTAGACATACACACATGCAGTCTTCATTAGTAAGACCACTCTGTGACCTCAGCTGTGCTAACAGAATAGTATCAGGTCTTACCAATACGAAAGCTGCCCAAAAAGAGTTTTATACAGGAATGACTGTTACAACCACACATCTTCCAGCAGTACCAGTAGACATGTTTTAATCAGTCTGTCCAGAAAGTAAACGAGGCAGTGTCCTTACAGTTCATCCGACAGTCTTCACATTACTAGCTTTCAGACTATTAGTGTGATAATATGCATGCATTTCAAATAAGGTCATAATAGGTTGGAGGTGAATACTTTACTTGCATAATGCAGGTGAAAACATTACTTTCATAAACTTACACTGTGATAATTAAGTTCCCTTTAGTGAACATCAATGAGGGAAGAAATAATAAAGCACAAAAGATGGAAGAAGGTATGTAAACTATGAACATATTGTTTTGCTTAATCATCATTTGTAACTTGTTTACTGTAGTTACACTTTGTGATTACTGTCATGACTTGACATTATCTGCACCTAAATTAGGAATTATGGAAAATTTGGTCTCAAAAGTTACTGCTTTTCTCCAAGACAAACAAGCAATGCATTCAGCCAAAACTACTACAAATTGCGACATGGACAAATAGGTTTTCTTCCTATACACTACAAAACCTACTGAAGTTAGCTAACCTGTTTCTGATTGGATATTCTAAATTTCCCAAAATGTCATCAACAAGAGAAGCATAGAAGATCCAAGTGAAAGAACATTCCTGAACATTTTGCTTAAAGTTCCATTATTAACGGCAACAATCTGCAGCATCTATACAGGCAATTCTTATTTACTCCAGGAGATCTTTTATCCAGGTAAGATAAAACTCAAGAATGCAGCTTCAGGTACAGATGCACTGACAACTTCTACAGCTCTCCCACCAAACACCTACCCTGTAGGTAGGTTGAAACCCTGATCATTTTATTAACAAAGCAAAACAAGAGAGCATCACTACAAGCTATACCACCTTACGGTCCTTTCAGGGTTCAAGAATCGAGACAATAGCCTTCCTGCAGAAGGCTTTGAGAGTCTACATGCATGTAGGCAGTAAGCACAACATCAGTTTGTCCTTTGAGACTCTAAAGACCGGCAACACAATCAGGTAAGAGGTAAGCATAATATTTTAAAAGGAAAATGTTCAAAGCAACGTGAAACAAGTTTTTCATCTACTATTTGCACGTGTTATTCATAAGGCCTTAAATACGTAACTATGGAATCATCTTGATGCACAAAATAATTAATGTGACCAGACATTTCAAAACTTTTACATTAACTACATCATTTTTCATGATGTAACGTTATATATAATCAGTAATTCAATGCCAACATCTTAACTGCCAAATCTCAAGTCAAAGACTAGTACATAACATTCTCTTATTTGCATTGTCACTTAATATTTAAGGGCAGCTATTAACTTTAATAAACTTGCAGTATAAGAAACCTTAAGATCACCTAAAACATTCAGAAAATGTTTACTTGTTAATTGAAATAGGACTAATTATTAGCTTAAAAACAGAGCAATCTGATGGCTGAAGCCAGTCACTCAGCAGAACCGTGCCTTTATTTTTGAGCTGTATTTTGCCTCCTAACATACTTGAAAATTAACTCTTACTATGTGATGAATAACAGCATATCCTTAAAATATATTCTAATGGCTGATTGAACACTTACACACAAATATACACAAGTGAGGTCTACACAAGCACTGTAGAAAAATCTTTTGATCTGTATTTTTTGAAAGACAGAATGAGTTCTTCTATCTTTGAAAAGTACAGAAAAAAATGGGATAATAATATCCTCTGTAGGGTATGTGAAAGTAAAAGGAGAAACATTTTGCAGCATTAATGTTATCGTTTCTAGGCTACGGAGTCAAATTTTCAAGACATGAAAACAAATGTGTCACACATAAACAGACATAAACATTTTAGTCGGATTAAACATCTGCTCCCACCCACACCCAGACATACATCCACACACACCCCCCACCCCCAAAGAAATCCTTAAAAGCTTGGTCAATGGGTTTTACATTAAAAAACCATTTCAGGTCATCAGATAACTCAATAAAATACAATCTTAAAAGAAGTAAGAAAGCATGAATAAAAATATATACAACAATTTATTGTGTAGTCAAAGTATCAGCATTTTCCATATAGAACATCCAATATTTTGCTGCATTTTAATTAAGGTGTCTAAACATTATCACAAAGAACTGCAAATTGGTCAGAGCACGCAGTAAGGAAAATTAAGCTCTAAAGGCTTTTTATCACCATATTTCAGGAACCAAGGGTGTAAAATGTTCTAATTTGGGATATATTAAAAGCCATAAAAGGTCTTTCAAAAAGATTAATGGTACTTTGCTTGGATTTAAGATAAGGGCTTTAGCTGGTTGGAAAAGCAGGGCCCTGGCTAGACCCTTGAGGCATTCATCTTTACAGCCACTTGGAAGATTTGTAAAAGCGTCTGCATAACCTCAAGCAAACGCACTGCGACATTTTTTTTTTTTTTAAATTCCTTTCAATTTTACAGGTTTAAAGTGTGTAAATCATATTGGGTAGTAAAGCTGATATAATGGCTCATCCTTGTAACATAATATATATATTTCTAAGACAAACTTAAAAACAACTTCGTCTCTACAGGGCAAAGACCTTTCCATTTTGAAGTTGACCAATAATCATGCCAAGTGTCTTACTGTAGATATTTAATGCAGCATAAATGAAAATTCCTTATCCGTTATTTTTCATAAATTTTCTACTCATCTGAAATTGTTACCTTGTAACAAATTTCTGAAGCTTTGCTTCTTTTTGAACAGTTTCAAGGCATTTATTTAAAAATACCAATTATCATACTTTAACTTTTTATGGAATAACAGGTCTCTATGAAAAATATTTATGCCATTCTCTTTTGTTCTTTAATTAAATGAAAACAGATGTTTTCTGAAGTAAAGCGGAACCATTACTGGAGTACTTAAAGTGTTAAGGTCTTTAATTTTTATATCAGTTTGGTCTACAATTCCTGATTGTCTTTACTCAAGCTCAACATTAATGTCAAGCAAGTTACCTAGGAGACGAAAGAGATCAAAGAGACAAAAAACCCTCAAATGTCTGATTAATCAAGCCTGCAAACAGCTTATTTCTTTTAGCCTGCATGCAAGTATGAAAATGAGATTCTGGGAGCCGTACATTGTGCAGATTTGTTCATTCTTATCAGAACAAAGCCAGCGGCAGCTTATTTCATGGATCATTGGCACTGTCATCAGTGCTACACAGAACGGGTGACAGCTCCTCATTTTGAGGCTTGAACAAAATTAGCAAAAAGTCGGCACAAATTAGCCTCTCATCTTTTTAGTAATATGACATTATTCATTTACTTTTTATCCAATTTTTAATTTTTTCCTTGTCAGCTATCCCTTTCTAGTGTTTCTTGCACAGCATCATAAAACACTTTTAAAACAAGCAAAGAAATGGCTGAAGTTGAAATAGTAAGTAAAGTTCAGGCAGAAGAGTAAACATTTTTATTAAGGTGCAAGAGAATCTACTGTAACTTCCAGAAAACTTCCTTGAAAATCAAAACATTTAACATGAAATATCATACAGCAAAGACGTTTCATTAAGATAGGACTGTGCAATGTAAGTGCTGAATGATACAAGTAATGAGACAGATTCAAGAATTGCTCCAGAAATATTTAGGTATAATATACAAAATGCTAAGTGTACAGAAGCTCTAACAAAACATCTATATTCAAACAGGTCCTGAAATATCCTACGATCATACCAGAGAAGCCAAACAGCCTTTTAATACAGTATTACAGTTTCTCATCAAATATGAATCTAGTTATTTCAGGCTTGCCTTTAGCAATGATTTTCTCCTTTTATGTTATGGAATGTTATCCATTGCTGACGTATATAAAATGTATAAAGCAAACAAGAATACCGAGTAGATTTTGCAGTGAAAATCGTCCCCTTTCAATGATGTGCTCAACTTCCACTGCAAAATACTTTGTAACACCTTTGTTGTATTTTTATGCTGTGTATTACAACATCAAATTATATTTGGATGACACAGTAATGGAGCAAGGACAGAAAACTGTTCTAATATTAAGCTCTTTGCTAGATTTAAACATTTAAATGCAAGTAACTTCTTCCATTCATGAGAAAACACAGCATTAAAAAATTAACTATAAGCTGTTAGATGCTTTACACAGCCCCCTTATAAGAAAGGCAGTTTTAAAAAAAAGAACTGTAGTACTGTTTTCAGCAATTTCTTTATCTCTGTTCTTCTAAGTAAGAAAGCTTATTAACAAGCTTTGAACTTAAAATCACATTTACAATAATGTGCCATCAACAGTTTTATAAGCTAATTAGAAAAAAAGATTAATTAATGACTGGCTGCTAATAAAATGGCAATCATGAAGAAAGAAACCAAGGGTGCTAAGCTTCAACTACCACCAATTAAGAGCTAATTACAAACAAATTATATATGTGTTTTGCTGTGGGCTTTAATTTACTAAAATGGTTTTAATTAAAAGAGAAAACATGCTGATTAATTGAACTGTAGAAAAAATCTACAGTATAAACTGTGCTTTGTCTGTCTCTTTAATTAGACTTGTAACATCTGAAATCTTTTTTTAAGGTTTGTTAAGGAAAAGATATACATAATTAAGGGAGCGTAAGAATGTAATTCTAGGTGATAACCCTGCCATGTTCCAAAGGTTAAAAGAAAACAACCTCAGTGAAGAGAGATATTTGGAAGCACCTCTGCTAAGTTAGTGTTAGAAAGAAAATCCTTCAGAGATAAAAAAGAAACTCTTATTTTTTTATTCCCTGGGTCCTTCAACGGGCAAGACTTCCAAGTTAATAGGTGCTTGATTACATTTTTTATAAAAATGCATCGATGTCCTCAGGTACCTAAAAGCACTATGATAAATTGTGGACATTGCCAAGAATTTAGAAATTTTTATCAATAGAAGAGCACCAAGCATCTGAAACTGTAATGTGTGCATGACCTCATGATCAATCATATCGTACCCAGATTTTCAAATGGAAAACAGCTTCCAGAATGGTTCTCAACAGTTATGACATACAACATGCTCCTGTACTTCCCATTCTAAATTATATGACTAGTAGTTATTTACAGACAACAGATACTAATGTGATCATAAGAAAATGGTCAAAACTGATCAACAAATTTTGAAGACAACAGCAGGAGTGATCTTGCTGTAATATGAGAATGATACCCCAGTGAACAGCCAATTAATTTTGCCAATTATGATGCAGATCTTTCATTTAGGCTTGATTACAATAACACAGTCTCCCTATAAATTGCAGATTCTAAAAAATCTTTCACCAAAATGCCAGAAACCACTAAGCTAAGCACTTAGAACAGTGCTGTCAAAAAGACACTGCTATTTAGAGACTGACAACTACTCCAGTAATTTAGCACACTAAATTACAAACTATTTTAAAAGTTCCTTTTGACAGGTAAGTCTAATATGGTCAAGATTATTTTATCATGTTACAGTCCTCAGGCTAATGCGCTCTTAGACAATGTGGCACCTACCTACCAGGCAGTTTTCACAAAAACTACAAGCAAATGCAAAGTTTGAGGTTTAGCCAGATTAGCTCTCAGAATATTAGAGCCATAAGAAATCTTCATTCTGCTTATTGAGACACTGCATGATGACTTGAGTACAAAAGCAGTTCAAAAAATTCTTTCTCCAAGTGAAAAAATGCTTGGAAAACATTTTCAGGTTTATATATTAGGGGTAGGGAGGGAATCTTAAAATTATTTCATTAAATTAGGAAAGGAACTTTTACAAGTATCACTCCAAATTGAAACTGATGTAAAGTGAAATTACCAGATACCTCCACATACCATCCTTACTCAAAAGGATAAACACCTCCAAATATGCAGTCAGAGTGCTCCAATGTATCAATATTTATTCTTCAAAAAAACAAGGCAGATTCCCAAACACAGTAGGAACAAGTATATTATGCCAAAAAGGTTTCTGAAAAGCATTAGAAAAGTTGACATCATTTCAAGCCTCTGTTCCCAGCTACATTTTCAAGTACCTGCTACCATTAAATCTCAACTACCCTATCCCAGAGCATCATCAAGAAAACCATTTTATCTCAGCCCAGCTAAACGTCCACATAAACCTCATTCTCTTCAACTTTCATTCTAAGAGGTTCAGAATTTTTGGTGAAACTCCCACATTAATACTAACACTTCTATTGGCATCTCTCAAGTTAAACAAATGATCATTAAATACAGTGTTCAACAATAGTTTTAGGTATGCCATTCTGCAGTCGAAAAGCAGAACTTTAAAACATGAAGGACTCTCTGCCAATGCTGAAAGCCTGGAATATTATAACAAAAGACAGCAACTGGATTACAATACTAAACCTTAATTGTGTATATTATACCCTGCACACCGAAGTGAATTGCTAGTTATTTAACACTAAGTAGTACTATGTTTTAAGTACCAAAGAAATAATTCAGTCAGTGTATTTAAAAATACAGTGATTTAAGATTAAGCAGTATGACCCACCTGCACTGTGTTGATGCTCAACACAAACTTTGGAGTGCTGATCCGACATACTGTAACTGCACTGAGCTGCTCAAACTAGATGAGGTTCTAGAGGTAGTCTAGCTAAAGAAGTACTTACTGATGGCCTAAATTATGCTATACATCATGCAGACATGCCCATATTATTTCAGGAAGAATTTCAGTCATATATAAAACAATGCAATCAAGAATTTCAGGCTCTCTGGAACTCAGTGAAGTAGAACACCCCACAAGAGAACATACTGTGGGGACGGGCAAGGATGCCACAGTTGGAGACCCGCTACCCTGACAACTCCCAAACTAACTGCAAATCACTTTTCTAGCCCACAAACTAGGATGACAGCAGGAGGCAGGTGGTAATACTTTGTAGTGAGGTTTGCCAACAGATTAGACTGAGTATCATCATCACAAATACAACTCTTTATTAACAGAAATGCAACTGCCAATAAAAAAGGGGTAACACGTTTTTACTAGTCTCAAAAGCTACATAAGAATCCACACATGCAGCCACTACTTAAGTACAGAGCCTTGTGCATAAGGTATCCCCAGTTCCAACTCTCAGTCTAGAATCTTAAATGCTATTAACAAGTTTTTGTTTCAAAAATCAGCATTTGTGCATATTCAAAACAGGAGAAAGCAACAAATAATATACTGCTCCAAGCCTCATTTTAGGGCAGTACAGCAGCATTTTCCATAAAGAACCTGCAACAAGTACCACATGGAAACGAGAAGACTCAAAGCCTTAAAGCAGTAGCATTTAGGTTGTTAGGATGTAAATTGAAGTGATCCACTCATAGCTGCTAGATTATGCATATTGCCTAAATCATCACCGATTTTAAAGGAATCTGATTTTAAAAAGCCTTTTCTCACTGTGTCATAATGATAGCATATTGACAGCATTATTTTGGCATTCCTTTGCTTTTTAGGACATGTTTTTACTGCCTATTCTCATCATCTGTTTATTTTTGGCTTCATTTTTCTAAATACTGAAGCTGCCCTATCAGTTTCACAGGCTTATAAATGTTATACATCAAAAATTAGTTTCACTTATTAAGGCAGGAAACAGCTTTAAGAACTCTGGGATCTGTGCCTCAAAGCAAAAGCTTTATCAGCAGGTTCCAGTCACTGCTTCTTGCAAAAGAAAATGGTGCCGATTAAACCCCCATACACCTGATTTCAAAAAGAACACCTACCCACTGAACATTTTTCACATGGCTGCAAGGAGAGCTGTACCCCAAACAGAAGGCAGCTGTTTCTCATATACTCCCTGCCCCCAACCCTGCAACACTGCTCAAGAAAAATGAAAACTATACATAAAAAGATGAAGTTGAGATAAAAGAACAATAATTCATCCACTTATTTCTCTAGACTTCAGAAGTGGCGTACTTCAGTACAGTCATAGTATATAGTTCCATGCCTGACTCCCTCACAGTGTTGTGTTGCATTTGGAAGTTAGAGGGATACAGATAGCCACATCTTAGAAGGGAGTTAATTTTTAAAGTATTATGTTAAATCAGCTTTAAAAGGGACATTTCTTTATATTGCAAAGAGAAGGAAAGTAGCAATGGAATCAATACTATACAATATAAAACCAGTATTTTATTAATTGTACTTGTACACAAAACTGATTTTTTAATCAACCTCTTCCATAATCAAATCCTTTTATAAAGTTCTTCACTAAATCAGAATTAGTCACCATCAGAATGATTTCCTTAAGTATTTTAAAAAATCCACTAAAAACACCCCAGCTTCTTAAAATCAAATAAAAACGAATCTCGCAGAGGGTTATGCAGCACATCTTTAACAACAGTAGAGAACCCCAGTGAATTCACATGGATTCTGCCTCGACAGAACTCATGAGATCAAGCCAGAGTCATTTGAGTTTTTCTTCTTTCAACATACTATTTATTCAGATAAACCCACTTAACCAAAACCAAGTCAAAGCTGTGAATACTAATAATGTTTCAAGCATTTTGTTTTCAGAATTACAACATGCTAATATTTGAAAGTCAACAATTTGGAGCTAATGTTCCACAAATAATAATACATTGCTGTAGCACCTGGGATATGCTAGATGTTGTACAATCCCATGGCTACTGAAATCAGATAACAGTTTATCATAAATATTACAAAACCTTAAAACTTCCCACATTAATTTGTTTTTATAGTCAAACAATTTGCACTAGAACCTCAGTATGTTTTATTGATTATGATATTCTAACCACTTTAGAGTAGATGGGATAATGACATTTGTGAAGGAGAACAGCAAGTGTTTTTCACGTTGTACACATGAAAGGGAATAGAACAGCGTCACAGTGAGAAGCTGGTCAGACTTCAAGGGGACATTAGGACACACTCCTATCACTGTCAGTAGCTGTTACCTTTGCCGACTGAAGTTTTGTGATCACTGGTGAAAAGGCAGGTAAGGGTCTAGTCCTTAGAAACTGCCCCGAGTGACTAAATGTAGGAGTTTAATGATTGTGTAAGAACAGGCACTTGAGGAACAGGTAGTTTTACCTAACCTTAAGAGAGTCTCAGGAACTGTATATCCCATTTCAAAAGCCATCTGCTTTTAAAACCATCACAGTATTTAATTACATTGCATTAAACAGATTTAAATCTGCAATTTTACATTAAAGATCAGCTTGAAACCCTGTACTTTGTAAACATTTGAAATATTTGTATGAGAATGAGAAGTATTTGGAATTTGTCTGTCTTAATGCTTGCTAATACCTTTGAATTTTGTCATATATACAGTAGAAAATTCCCATTAACTCTGTGTAGAAGAGTATGCAAGATAGACAAATTAAAACAAAAAATATGTAATTAATTTCTAATAATTTTAGAAAATTTATAATTATATAAATCAGATCACTTAAAAATTATAACTTCTCCACTCACAAATAGTACTTATCTAGTTATATTTTTATCTGTCTTCATAACTATTCAGACTTTTTATCCTACTTTTCTTCCTTTGCATTTTCTCCCACGCACAAACAGCAGCGGGCACAACAGCTTTCATGGATTTCAATTACATACTTCAGCTGCTACCACCTACCACACATGCACCAATTTAACTATTTCTTATATGAAACTGCAGTTACCAGAGGTACCTGGTAGATTCCTCACCAGTTTAAGTACTCACTCAGCACTACACACAAATTTAAAGGGTCTACTTTTTGTAGCAAAGAGCAGCATAGCCTTCATAAAATTAGTCATATACACCAACTAACAAGACATCTTTGAAAAAAAAAAAGGGGGGGGACTTTCTCTCACCTGGATTTTTTTTTTTATATGCATTTATATACTAAAAATGATGACAAGGAGAAAAAAAAATCCATTTATTTTATAAACATCTTTTTAAGGCTACAGCAATCTTTCACATGCATCTACTCCCATTGTTCTTCAGAATTCTTCCAGCTATCAACTCCCGATCACATGAATAAACAGTAAAAAAGCACTGACACACAAGTCTGAGTATGCCTGTCCTTATTTGGGCATGTTCTAAACTTGCTAAATCTCTACCTTTCTTCAGGCCTCCCAAGCTTTATTGGGGAGGGAATTCAAAGACAAATCTGAGGCACAAGGAACTCACAGGAAGGGAACATCCTACTCTTGTTCTCTTGGCTTGAGACGTGCAGGAAAATCAAAAGCTCAACAAAGATGAGTAGTTACTGACTCATCTGACTTGTGGAGTTGGCAGGAAGGCTTTAAAACAAGGTTATTTGGGATCATTCATAGCTGTATTCTCAATTCTTATACATAGCTTCAGCTGTCCAAGCATTATTAGATCAGCAACAAAATACTTCAATCACTGACAGAAATCAGCTTAGGAAACAGGAAAGATGCCCCAAACTATCTTCAATGTTATTTTAGTTATTACACCTTTTGTACAGATATACAAAACTACATGTTTCCTAAGAGCTTTTGTTAATAGTCCACTTACCTCACGAATGGCTAATCTATCACTCAGCTCCTCAGCCTTATCAATGTCACCTTCAGCCACAGACTTCTCTATGCTAAGTTCAAGGCCAGACTATAGAAAAAGAAAAGCAAGTATCTTTAGGACAAAAAGAAATAATACCTTTAAAGAGAGCATCTCCTTTCTAAAAATATTTCTTTCACAAAATTATTTATTTTAAGACACTGCATAAACCTGCAATTTTTATGTAACACAAATCACTTTGTCTATGTATTGTAATGGACAGTATAATTAAGAATTCACTGAAAGGCTGCCTGAGCACAAATCATTGCATTAGTTCCACCTTATGTGCAGGATAATACTGTAGGTTAAAAAAATTACACGGACTAGTTTATGCCTGTCACAATAAAATTTCATCTGAAGATCTGGCTTATCTCTTCCATCCCTGGAGCTTTCTAAACAAAATGTGAAATATATGTGTCAGGTAACATGAAGAATGGCAATTACCACTGTATCATTACAGTTCTAAGATCTTATCTTTATCCAAAAACTGAGTTCTGGCATGGTGCCACTCCACTGTGCTAATAAATTAAAAATTCTAGCAGTCTTATAGAAAACAATGAAAAAGGTTCAGAATTTAACCTCTGAAAATAACCTTTATGATCAACATAACTTGTTTAACAAGAAAGTTTACAAATAATATAACAATAAAAAGTAAATATTTACTGGAAGTTACAGTTTGAAACTCCTCAAAGAATACAGAAGGGTAGCATAGCAGTAGGTACTGACTTCACAAAAAAACTCACTCATAACAAAAGAATTTACAGCCTCACTGGTTTTAAATATTAGTGGTGCTAATGAAAACACATTTGACAGTTTCATAATGTACTTTTTCAAGATAAAGGCAAAAAAGCAAACAAAAAGAAAAAGCAATCTGCAAATACTGAACTTGAATTATTCAGGTGGAAGTTGGGAAAAAATAAAATACGGAGTACACAATTAGAAGTTGTGGAGATAGCCAATTATTAGATGTCTTTTCTGAAATTAATGAGACATACATTCCACTAATGATAAAATCTCTGAACTTATATGGACAGCATCTGCATTTTAAGACTTCGGGCCTCATTCCAGATCTACCCTGATCAGTTTAATGACAACTAAATACCCACCAAAAGAACTCAGACAGAACCAACAGCGTCTCATTACCTGCATGCAGAAACTTACTTCAGGCAAATGAAAAATACAAACTTTATCATAAAGGAGGCTAACTGAACACTTGACATCATAGAACTTACACAGGTCTTTACTAGAGAAGCAGAGCAAACAGTGCTATGCTAGTCTCAATATAATGAGTTTCCTAACTTACCCATCATCTCGTACCAGTTATTCCAAATATGACTAGTTACACAATAATATTTATGAATAGAATGTATTATAAACCCAACAAAACTGTATGGCAGGTTTGGCCCTCTAATGCCTACAGCCACTAGTGTTCACTAAGGGACTTACTTGACACATTTTTAAGTTAAAACATGACTAAAAAAAACCCCCAAAAAAGTCAAAACAACACATATGAAGTCTTGGTCTCTCATGATAACAGAAAACAAAGTTAGACAGGAAACAAGCACAGGTACTGTCTCAGAAGAAAGCACAGCAACCTTTCAATCCAAATACAGTTCATGTGATATCTAAAAAGCAATTAAAGATGTGTACTAAATTATCCTTCCTCACAGTGACTCAACCATTTACTCACTTTCAAATAATCTCAGTTTTATTCTTATCTCAGTTAAGGCCGAGTTCTTTTACTGCCAAGTACAAGCTGACATGGCTTTTGCATCAACAGTCACCTTTTGTGGAGCCTTGCTATCCACAGGTGATTCAAATCTATCATTGATTCCAAAGTATTGTGTAAGTTCTTTCCATTTCTCTTCATTTGCCAACTGTTGACTACTAAAAGAAAAAAACAACACAGAGTCATTAATATAACCAGATCCCTTTCCACAACTTGTAATATTCTTTCCAATGGTAAAATAAATTTTTCCATCTGGTAGTCATGCTCTTTTCACCCATTCACATGTTTTAATGGAAGTGAAATTAAGTTATTCCTTCCCCTCTGCAAGTGTAATGCCACAATCTCGGAAGCAAGTTTGTACGCAACTCCACGCAAAATATCATTAAGAGTAACATGAAGTCCATGTTAAGTTACATTAAATAATACATTTGTGTTCTTTTTAAAAAACAAGCAATAAACTCCATCAATCACTGGAATCAAATTCAGCCTGCCCTGACAGAGACACTGAACAACTTCAGCAGACTTCTCACACGATGTTCAAAGCTAGGCTTTGGCCACGCATGCGGTCAAATTTTTTTACAAGTTTTGGCTGATATTAAAACCAGACATCAAATAATCACATTGACCTGGTTATACCTCTTAGTCACTTCATCGTTCTTTTTCCGTTTTTCTATAAGAAAAAAGAAAAAAAATCCAACATTACAGAGTAATACCCTACAGCACCCAAGGAAGTTAACAGAACTAACAGGTCACATTTCCTTTAAAAGACTGACACACTAAGAGTTTTACTCAATGATCATGTGGATTTAAACCACTTAGCTGTAAGACTTTTCATACGAAGTACCTCCTACGGTATCTGTGAAGTTCTAAGCAGAGTCCACAAAAGTATGCTTTACAGAATTACTGAAATACACTTCATCATTATAAACCAGTGCTAACTGAATAAATTCTACCTCCTTTCCAAAAAGAGGACAAATGTACTACTTGAACTTTAAGTAGCAATTTACAACCTAATTCTGCAAGTGGAAAACAACACTTTTCCACACAAGTGGAATACAGTGAAAAAAGAAAACCCTAGACAATAGCTAGAATACATATACCCAGGCATTCAATTCTTGGTGAAAAAAAAAAACCAACCCAAAACCAATAAAAAACCCTACCAACCAGAAATTCCCATTTTCAATGTATTTGACACTACTTCCATTTTGAGAAAAGAAACTCTATAATTATATAAAAAAACCTTTTCTGTGGCGCTTTCTTTTTCGGCTTTTATTTTCCTGATGTGCTTGGGTCCTCATTTCATGGTTTTTCTTCTGAAGCTCCAGAAATTTCTACAAGATTAAGAAAAGGCAAATCAGTATTTTTTAATTTTTTTCCTATTATTTTTTAAAAATGTCCATAACATGCTGAGTAACACCGTCTTTATTATCCACACTACGTTGTTATATCTATTACATTAATATTTATGCATTGAGAACATCCAGCTCTTGATGGTGTCAAACTGGAAAGAGCTCTAATCTTTCATCACCTCTCTCTGACTTTCTGCCCTCCCTAAATCCCAGGGCTATTCAAACCCGACAGTTTTCTCATGGGACACTACACTGAATACACTTAACATTGGCTGTGCACTCCTGAGCTATGCAATGTACCGTTATTGTCTAGCTGGTAGTTTTTAATACAGGTATTACTGACAGCATCATCCTTGCACAGCAGGCTACCAGCACAGATAGAGGATGGAGGAGAATAACTAGTTTTTGCCAATTCTAATTTTCGCTCAAAAGCCTAAAACAGATTGCTTTTTTTTTTTTCAGTCCTTAAACGCAACAAGAAAGAGATTATAAGCAATTACAAGTCTGAGTGCCTGCAACTAACCCCTACAGAAAGCAGAAGGGTACACCTCTACGTCACAGAGGCATCACCAGTACAGTGGCTGATATACTTCAGAGTAAATCCTTATCAGTCAGAAAGCAGTTACAAAGAAGCTCAGAGCCCACACGCTACCAAAAACGCAAGTCTTTAGGCAACTGTATAGTTACCCAAACATTTCCCTGCTGTGCTTTCAGTCACCACTGCACTAGTGGGAAAAAAAAGGGTTACACTCACTTATCTAAATTCCTGTTCACCCTACTTGAAACAATCTAAGGTATATTACATGACTGTACTTTGATCATATTTTACTTCATTTCACATTTGCATTTTAACATTCAACAGTGAGTTATTTTAATTTAAAAATTAGCTGTTTGACTTTGAGTAAGTTGCATTCCTGCTCTGGACGTTTGTAGACGTGTAACAATACTCACATTCCACATAGTTAAAGAAATCCCAGAAGGGCACGTTTGAGATGCGTTCTCTCCATCTGTCCCTGGTACCACAATGGGTTCACTGATGACATTACTTTCAGGTCCATTCTCTCGGAATTCAGAAAGCTGAACTCTTCCAGTATCTTCTTTTGCATCTTCCTTTGAAAAGGAACCATGCGATTCATCTCCATCATCAGAACTTAAATCAACATCACTTTCATTCAGCCCCGGAGGTAACAGTCCACTCCACATCTTCCAGTTTAAACGAGCCCAAGGTACTTCAAGCCGCTGAGAAGACACCGCAGTTATGTGAGTTTAGTCATTCTGGAATAACAAAACCATAACTAAACTGCAGAAGAGAGAAGCAGAAATACCAAAACACATCATGAGGAATACTTTAATTTCTCTTGAGAGAAGCAACTACCATTAGATGTTTTAGACAAGCATATTATAAAGCTTCTAATACTCACAATTTCAGAGAGAAATAGATTTCAGTACACAGGTTGAAGCTATTCTCTTTTTTTTTTTCCTTTGTTCTTTAAAGTTTTGTCACTTCGCAGTTGTTTACAGCTGCCTTCAGTTTAAGGGCGATGCTGCAGCCTCTCTCCCCGGGCAGCGGGGGAGCACGTCCTCCAGCCAACCCCCCCCGGCCATCCCTTCCCAGGGCGCCGCAACCGCCTCCCCTCGCCGCCTCCCGCCTGCCCGGCAAGGCCGCTACGGGCGAGCCCCTGCGGCGCCGGCGGGGAGAGCGGAGCGCAGAGGCGGCGGGGGGAAGGCGGAGGCCGGGGAGCGAGGGCAGCCCGCTCCGGGCGGAGCGAAACGCCTCCCCGAGCCAGGGTGGGCGATCGCAGACGGCGCCCGCCACCCCGCAAGCCCGACGGCTCTGCCGAGCAGCCCACACAACCCCCAGCGCCGCCATCCCCCCCGGGCCGTGTTTACCTGGCCGCCATCTTGGCACCGGCGGAACACCCCGCCTGCCGATTGGGCTCTGCCCCGCAGCCAATAAACGGGCGCCTTGCTGCCTTGGGCCCGCCTCCTTGGTCTCCATGACAACTAGGCAGGGCGAGGCGGGAGCGGCCTGGGCCGGGGCCGAGGGTCGGGGCGCGGCGTCTGCTCGGACCCCGGCCCATCACCCCAGGGGAGGGGGTGCTGCCTCCCCGGGCAGGCCCTTCTGCCCTGCGGCCTGTGGGCGCACAGACCCCTCCCCTCAGCGAGGTCGCTCTGGGGAAACGGAGCCAATTCCTCGCATGCAGGAGGGCTCCAGAAGGCTCTGACAGCCCAAGCGAGTGAGGCGGTTTTGTCAGAACAGCAGTGCTCTGGAAGAAAGACAGGTGACAAGTTTTACAGCAATCCTAGTTGCCATAAAGAAGTACAGCGTCTGTTCCAAAAGTAAACCTTGTAATTTATACAATGCCTAACTGTTTATGCGGGGACAGAATGGCTAGGGTCAGCAGCCGTACTCTTCAAGGATGGAAAAATCCTTTTAAAGTTCCCACTAGTGTCATGGATTAATGTGGTAAAGAGAAAACCTCAAAAACACTAGTCCCAGATCTTGCAAGGTTGATTCATTGTGGATTGTTTTCCCTGAAACTGCTCCAAGAACGTGCAAAAGCTCTTAGAAACTCGTCAAGAATTCTGAGCCAAATAACACAGTTCTAGGTACTTCAAAGGTGACCAGTAAGTCTGTACAGAGCATTCAGCAAAGGACTTGCTTATTTGGAAGATTCTCTTACACCTCTTTGCCCTTTCAGCCTTCATAGGTGAGACACGAAACAAGTATTTAGGAGCAGCCTGGATATATTTCAGCGAGAACATCTTGCATTTAAGGAGCAATAGGAAGGGAAGCACAGAGAAACTGCAAGAAAAAGATGAAGGGATAAGTCTGACCACTAGCACTGAAATGTGTCTGAAAGATGGGAGGTTTTGTGATTGAAATAATTTGTAAGAAGATGCGTTTCTGAGTGACAATTTGACAGGTTGAAAACTTGAAATCTTAGTATCAAGACTTCTGATAAAGGAAGTGCTGCCACAAAATCAGGACATGACTCAGTTGTGGACAAACCAGCTGTGAGCGGAATGAGAAAGGGGCAAAAGTCAAAGCGTTATGAATATGGATAATAGGGAGTATGGCTTTGAGTAGGGATTTCTTGGTGGATCACAGTTTCTGAGATTGGCTGTGTATGGAAGGAGGAAAATAAACACCATTCTCATGGACATAAACCAGATCTTCAGATTCATTTCCTTTTTATGCCATAATTTTACATCCTCAAATTCATTTCTAAAATCAATTAATTCCGTAAGTAATCACTTTTTCATGAACTACATGTAAATTTCACACTCAGCTTGCTAACTAGATTTTCCTCTCATCTGGGAAATCAATTTTTAAGAGATTTATTTTTTTTACATTTAATAATTGATTGTATTTGGTATACAGATAAGTGGTAATTGATAAATGTATTGATATTGGATATTCATTGCCACTTCTTCTAACAAGATGTTAGACCATTAGACTGCATGATATTTTCTTAATGTGAGCTAATTTAAGGACACCCACAAAAATTGAAGGATATATGACATCTTTATGACCTGTAATTTATATGTTAGGTAGGGATACATTTTCAGAGGGCAAGTTTAATTTTGTGACAGTTTGAATCCTGGTGTTGTGCTCTTTATTTAGTATCCACAAGCCAATTTGTGGCACAAATTGACACTGGTAGTGAAGACAAGTACTCAAATGTTCACCTGCATTTCATTTTATAATTACAAATTCATTGTATTTTAAGATCCAGATTTTAAGAGCCAGATATCAGGATATTCTCCAGTTCTCCTGCAACAAATTCTGACTTCACACAGTTTCTTCCATGAGAAAAAAGAAAAAGGTGGAAAGAGCTCCTCCCTGCCTTTCAGCAATCCAGAAGCATTTGTATTCAAAAGATCAGTGATTGCTGAAGGTACAGGATAGATTGTTGGCTACTTACTGGGGTTTTTTTTGTTGAAACTGTGTAGAGTCTTTTTAACTAGGGAAGAAAGGAGAAGGGAGAACACCCTTGTGACCAACACTGATGTCCCTACATCAAATTTGTGAGGGCTGCTATTGTGTCCAAAACTTGATTAAGTGTTGAATTCTCATGCCAATTTTCTGTTCCATGTTGAGCAGATATTCAGATAATCTGATTTATTTCCTTTTGGTCAACTGATCTTACTTCCTTTCTCACTTGAATTCCTGTTCTGGACACCTGCCAGACAATAACTCTTATGAATGAAACGAGTCATGCCTCTGAGATTCCCATGGAACATCAAACTGGTGCAACACAGTAATTACAGGTTAGATATTTTTGATGCTATTATTAAAAACTGCTTGAACTTTAGAAGGAAGGCCTACTGCAATTAGATGTAACATCAAGTTTAATTTGAATCTTTTGGGATATCTTACAACTTTTCAAGTTCTAGGGGATTTTCTCTATATCTTTGTTTTCTACCTTTACCTTCTGCTGTTAGATATTTACAGAAACTACTTTTGGTCCCAGTTGTATAATTTACTTTGTGAGATGCATTGTCTTGTGGCAACAGGAATATGAAGCTCTTGCTGTGAATCTCTGTAGAGCAAAGCACACAGTCTGTTCAGGAATTGAAAACAGCAGCTCTGGGGGATGGCGTTTACTGAAGAGTAACCGAATATTAGTGTACAGCACCGTGGTACTTCTAGTTCGTACTGTCCTGAGGTAGTCTTAAGCAAGTTTGCTTGAGAAGAATGTATCGTGTATTCTTTTGGGTAACTAATCTGTGTTTCTGGTGCTATTTGAACTCCAGGTACCATTTAGGATGGACTCTTCATACCACCACCACATTTGGCAGTGTGCACTTTACCAAGCCTGAACAGAGCATTTTTCCACACCTTTGCTTGTTTTCATATAGCAGCACTGAGAGTTCCTGGGCAAAAGTATTATGATCTACAAAACTCAGCATTGCTTGGGTTCTTTTTGAAACACTCTCTAGTGAGTAACTGTAACAGAAGTGGTCACATTTGTCAGATACCAGAAAAGCTACAGAAAACGGCTGTGTACATACCGTGCACAAAATATACGCTTTCCTAGTGCAGAAATGGAATCTGCTACAACATAAATTATGCATTATTACCTATTTCTTGGTTTTTAGCAGTAAATGAGGACATGAGAAACTTTTCCTTAAACAGGGAAATATGCTACGTTTTATTCTTTTGAGACAGTTTTGGAAATAGGTAGAAATGATCAAGAACTAAATTCATGTTTAAACATAATAGGAAGGCCTTACTGTATTAGCAGATTACAGTCATTGTGTTAGTATACTATCTACCTTGTATTCATTTTTGCTAACATAATGGGAAATTTTTCTAGCATGATTATATTTTAATACAATGAAACAGTGTTGGAAAGGAAAATTAGGGTGATTTTAAATAGAGATGTAAAGGCAATACAATAACCTGTTTTTTTCTAAACTTTTAATTTGTTGCTAACTTAAAAAATACTTTTTATTAATCCTTTAAAATAATTATATTCAAATGAGCATTTAAAGTCAGTTAAAAGGATTACAGAGGGTTTCTTTTCCACTTACTGTGCCATATAAGAACCAAATTAATTCTTGCTAAACAAACATTACAAGAACCATCATAGACACAATTAATGGAAATCTCCAAAGAACATTATCTAAGACCATACATTAAAGTATATTAGTACATATTCTATAGTATATATTGTAAGTAGTAATGATGGTTTGTAATTTGAGCTCTCTCTACCTCATTCAAATAAGACTTTATTCCAGGCAGTCCCTTTCCTGAGCCCTGATCGAGAGCCCATTGAAGGCAGTGGAAGGATTTCCACTGGCTTCATTTAGGTTTGGATTAGGCCAGGAGTGAGCAGCAGAGAGCTGCAGAATTGTTATACTGCAACACAAGTTGGCCACATGTGCATACGGTTGGTTTATATACCAGAGATTGTCTTCTGTCAATTGATCCAAGTCTCAAGTCCCCTTGTGTTCTCATTCTCAAGGACACTAAGCAAAAAGATAGAAGGGAATGGAACAAAGAGTAGTATTCTGAAGAAAAATAGCCTTGAGCATAATCCCCTGTGTACAGCTGAGAAGCTTTGCCATGTGCTCCCTTTTTCATCACTGTACTGCCACTCGCCAAGAAGAGCTCCATGGTCAGTCCGTAGGACTCCTTGTTATGCAGCATCAGAGCAGGTGGTCTCAGATGCTTCTAGATTTGCTTGTTTGACAGCACTACATAACTGAACAATGTAGGATCAAGCCCCAAGCTTTCTCTAAGATTGTCTCACTGTTGTTTACTATGGTCTTGTTCCTCTAAGATTTGCATTTTGATGAGAATTCTGTCCATAGGTACAGAGAGAAATACCCATGCTTTTAAGCATCAGCAGCACATGCTTTGGCTACTTTTTTAAAAAAAAGGCATGTCTAAAGTATCAGCACACAGTATTCAGGGAGGAAGTAAGATCTTTTGTTCAAAATTCCTGATTGAAACTGGAAAGATCTGCACTCAGTTATCATTCTTACCACAGACTTCCTGTGAGGAACGAGCAACATATTTTCAACTTTAGTACCTCACAGGTAGAGAGAGCTTTCATCATCCTTGTCTGTTGCAAGCATAAACGCTGTAGGTTTTGATCCCATGTGGACTGTTGAGGGCAGCGACGAACACTGGCAAGGGCTGCATTGGAAGGCTAAGACTGTCAGGCCAGCTTTCAAAGGCTCAGCCTTCATAACAGATGTTACCTTCCCCTCAGTTAGGGATATGTGGTCAAATTAGTAAAGCAGCACAGCTTTCAGTCCTGTATTTTGTGTGGATTAATTCTAATTATGAGCATTGAATAGTATGGCAGTTTAGGAACCAACTCACATGAGTGGTGGTACTGTGGGTGTGGATAGGGAAGAGGGGAATGAGCACAAACGGGCAGAGAAGTTCTAACCAACTGATTTTAAATTGCCACTGAAAGTCTGTGACAGATTTTAGATATTATGTCAAACCGAGGAACAAATAACAATGAGATTAATTCATCTGGTGGGGTAGATCTGAAAAAAAAAAAAAAATGTAAGCACTTAAAGGTGCAAATGATCTGGGTTCTTGGAATTTTAAGAGAGGGCAAAAGCATAACTGAGCTGTTGTCGATGTACCCTTACCAGCCATAACCTAACTTGTTTGGATACCAGCAATGAGGGTATGAAGTTCACCTCTTGTTAAGTGCCATAGCATTTATTCAGCTACCTGGGACCTGATGACTGTTGTCCTTGCTGACCTAACCCCATTTTGTTGTAGTTGTAGACCTACAACAATATTTGTTATTTTGAGTATAGGCTATGTTTTACGGGACCTACAGACATATAATTCACTGCAATGTAGACATCACCCCTATCTGAGGGTCTTCACCTAGTATAGGACAAATTTTAGCAATTCAAATTCATCAATCCCAATTTTATTTCAATGGACACAAAGTCCATATACTGGACTGGCATCTTGGATACATTTCCTCTACTCTAGCGACAGAAGAGAAACTCCCTTCTGCCATATCACTAAATGAAATATCATCTGACTGTTTTTACACAAGAAGAATCAGAAAGCTGTTTTCTTAACCTCTCAGAGGGTTTTTATTTGTGTATTAACTGGCGTTATATAAGTGCAGTAGTGAGCCTTACAGCTAGGAGTTCCTTCATGTGGCACTCAGATGTGGAGCGAGGGCAAGACACTTAACCTCTCCTCGGTTTAGTTTGTGAAACAAACAACACTATTTTAACTCTTTTTCAAGGATATTAGACAAAAATTAATTAGTTTAGTATTTGTACTGCTGTAAAGGTCTATGTAATTGGAAAGTCTTATGAAACTTTCGATCTTTTTAGTTTTATTTAGTGTTGGTTTAACTTTGAAGGGCTAGTTTTGATACTCTGTACTGTATTTAAAATGTACTATTGTTTCATTTGTGTAAATAACAGCTGATTTTTCAAGCTGCTGTAACGAACCTATTCAGTCGTTGTGTGTACCAATGCCCTCTACTGGTTTGAAACACAATTGCTCAGCAGAGGGTATTGCTGTTCTCTTTTATGGAGGAAACTGTAATATTTAAATTATTTTACTTTGGTAGAATTTTAGTTGCATATCCAGGCTTCCTGTGAAGTGCAAGTAGCTGCATCATGGGCAAGCTGACACCTGGGTGACTGTTGTGCTCCACATGTAACACTGTGCCAGCTTTTTTGTTGCCTTCCGCATGGTTTTGTTTCACCAGATTTGTCATAGGTAGCTATCTTGAGAGGGAAGAAGACACTTACCTGAGACTTGTTCAGTACAAAGCTGCTGTGTAGATATTCTGTCAACACAATGGCCACCTCTCTAAGGAGCCTCTCTGCTCTTCAGTCTGGTCCAGGGCCTACCTTCGAAGGCAAGGGGCAGTTGCGTTGACAGGCTGTGGTATAAATAACCCTTGAGGCACAGGAGCCACAGAGGTAATGAAGTGCCTTGAGGAAAAAGTCTTAACTATCAAGGGATGGATCCACTCCCCCCCTGCCACAAACCAGAGGTCACGTGGCTGAGGAATGTGTATCCAAAGATAATGCTACCTTCAGAGAACTCTACTTACAGGTAAGTAACTCTTCTTTAAAGGAGGTATCTTTGTGTGGCAGACTGTTTATGGGAGCAATTTGAATTGAACTTTAAATGAAAAAGGCATATCTCTGTAAGTGGTAATAATTTTAGTCATCTCGCTGTGGCTAGGGGTTGTGGAATTCATTAGCACAGATTAACATATAAAGTGGGTGAGATATCTAATAGCAAACGTAGAGGTTTAGGGACCTTAATTCATCACTGAATGAACAGCGTGTACAGTATTAGGGACTATGAAATTTTTAATTTACACAAAGTGTCCAAGAATATAGGGAATAAATTTAAACCCAAAACAGATAATGGAGCTGTGCCCTGCCTAGCTGGCAAGTTGAATTGTTTTTACACTGAGTGAAGAAAGCTAATTATCCCAAGCACAAGGAGACTGCTAAAAATAATAAGATTATAAAGAATAATTTGCTGATATAATTACAACAAAATTGGGTACACACAATCGTCAGATACATGTATTGCTTGACCTGGGCGAGAAAGTGAAATAAATCCTTCCTCTATAGCCTTCGTAAATTTGTTTTTATCATCTCCAAGTGGTGTTTGCACAGGCAGCACAATTTGCATGTGTAATGTGGCTGTACAAATTGACAACAAGTAAATTATTCAAGGAAATAGGCTGGTCGTGGGTCTGAACTATCTCGCAAAGCCTATTCATTTTGAAGAATCACTGAGACGTGAAGCTCATACATCAACCATTTTCTGACAATCCTCAGACTTATTGTCTCCTAAAATGTCATTATGGCTATTATTTATGAAGCTAATTCATTTATTAATATATATTTAACTCTGACTTGTCATGCACCTTAGCAGGCATTCTGTGCACTGCATATTTTTGAATAGATGAAAGAGTTTTGCATGCTTTAATGATTACTGTAAGCTGCTATAGATTTATAGAATGCAGCTTTATTATCTACTTGCATTAATACCTTTTTGTAACTTTTTTTTTCCTTAAGGCCATCAAATATAAATGGCAAATGACATATCCAAAAGATTGTATAAAAAGAGATTTTCTCAGAGTTTGTTAAATTTTAGAACAAAATGAGGTAGCTAACTGTTAAGGCCTAATTCATTTTTAAGAGCATATAACAATTATGTTGGATTTTTGTGTATTTTGCTAAAAATATAGGATGAAATGTATAAATCTAGATGTTTGTTATACTTTTCTCTTTGAGGACAAGTGGGAATCTTTTGATTATACCAACAGGGGGAGTACAGTTTAAAGGGGGAAAATGTAGCAGATGGAAAATAGATCTATCCTGCTATAGTATACATAGAATGTAGAAAATTCCCTCATATAGAACAGTCCTTAGGAAATGAACGGCACAGAGAGTATGGATAATGAGGTTGCCTATGGTTCATGGATTTTTTCATCTTGATTCACTTATCTTTAGGGCATATTAAAAGACATAGGGATCGCAGTAACCCTTCTCTGACATCTGCAGAGTGTCAGGAAATTAAAAATTGCAATCTACTATGAGAAACATATTTGGGATAGTTCTAAATTTTATTACACACACGGAATTCAGATTAAACTTGTAATTATAATAACAAATTGGCTGATTTAAATGCATAGTTATTATGACTATACGGTCAATTTGACTATTTGCAAGGGCTCATGATCACAATTTGAGGCTACTGGCCAGTAGCCTAAGAACTGATTTGGAAGTTAGGAGCTCCTGCTTGTGATATTAATACCACCCACAGATTGGATAGGTCACTTGGTCTTGCTCCCCCATGTTACTGTCTGTAGGATGAGATAAAAAGTTCAGCTTGTCTCCTGGTGGCACAAAGCAATAACCCACTGGGGTAAAGGAACTTTCTGGTCAGAGTTGTTCTTCAGTATTAAAATTAAGAATTGTCTATTTTTCATCTATACCCAGGGTGTGCTATGTAAGAGCCATGTGGTTATGTTATCCATGGAATGGACAAGGAGGTATTTCATACTGTATCTTTACCTTCAAATCTTGCAGAACTATGTTGTTCATCATGGTCAAAGCTATTTCACCTTAATCAGAAGAACTCAAGAAAATCTTCAATGTCCAGAAGTCTTTGCACAACAAAGAATTACCAACTCCTTAGGTAACATGAAGGTCTTTTGAAGCTAATGCTTTAATGGTCAATATTATAGCTAGTCATATGGGAAAACTCACTACTTTGAGTTCAACTCTTTTAGAATGTTAATAAGAACACAAAAAGATATATAGGAGCAACCTCAGGCGATGAGAATAAAGACACTGAGAAACCAACTCAATCTAGACAAGAGCAAAGAAACTAGACATGTAGTTCTCACTATGTAGTGAATAGCTAAGGCTTTTTTGTGTCTGAAAGTCAGTAATAATAATAACAACATTCTGTGCTATAGAAATAGAAGCTTATATTTTCAAAAGCGTGCTGTCACTTTTGGTACTTACAATTTCAGGTGCCTGCCTTGAGACATCTTAGAAGGTAAACTCAGACTTCCAGAATATTATTTTTTTTCACTGAGCCTAGTAGAGTGATGTAAATTTGCCCTATGGTAACTCAGAATGTTTTAAAACTGATGAAATATATTATTGAACTTGTGTAGCTTAAATTTAAATATCTTTTATCACTTGGAAAACTTTACAGTGTAAATAATTGGTTGGTCTTTTGCATTTCTAAAGAAAAATGGAGTTTGCAGTCAGACTTTCAGTCATTCAGTAATCAACGCCTTCATAATTTTTTAACTTGCCAGCCAGTTTCAACTAAGAGAGGTAGATACCCAAACTTCCTGCAGGTTTGTTGACTATAGTCAAAGATAGAAACTGAAATGAATGCTACCACTAGATAAATGTGAAAGACTGATTTCTAGCATATTTTCTGTTAGTTTATTACTAATAAGGGGTTTTAGGTAATCGCAAAATGACACATTAAAGAAGAAAATTCATTGAGTGTTTCCTTGTTATATCTGAACATCTTTAGAGACCTCCCAGCTACAGTTTTTGCAAATAAAACAGAATTTGAAGAAGAGGTTGAAAGGTTTGTTTAAAAAGAGCATTTATTTTCCTCATCCAACAAGAGATTACATACTTCTGCAAAGATATTGTATGGCACATCAAACTGTAGTTCATGCCATTCCTGTGTACAGTAGTGGAGCTACTTTTTCTTTTCTGGAGATCAAAATTACACCTGCTACATAATATATTCATTCATCTTTATTCAGTAACCTGTAAAATTCAGAGTGTAGAGAGGGTGCAAATCTGCTTGATAGTTCTGGACAAAATTTTTCAGCCGTGATTTTCTGAGTGGCTCAGCTATACAGCCGCAGAATGATGTGCAAGGAAAGTGCCCCTGTGCTGCCTGTGCAGCTCTTGCTGCTTCTCCTGATGACACTAATCCATATTCCACTTCTAAGTTGGCTGCTTCTCAGGGAAACGCTGCTGCTTCAACATCTTTTACTGCTGATCCTGCTTTACATTTTTGGAACAACCCAGGAATTCTCACATCCTCCTTTATAACCAGGGAAAGTAAACACAAACATGAATTTTTGTTTCATAAAACAAAATTCATGAACCATGAAATCGTTATGTATTCTATCTGTAATGCTTTGTGCTGTGTTTAAGAGCATTAGTATATGCTGGGATAGAATTTGCTGGGGTACCATAATATCAGATGGTATGGATAGCATAACTGACCAGCTTGAGATTCTTCCAGTGTGTTGGGTCTCTGTAGCTACAATAGTCAACTTCTTTTACTACGGTATTGTCAGGAATAGGCTGGGTGATACCCAGAGGACTGCCCGCAGCTAGCTGCCTGGCAATCCCTTGAAAGCTAGAATCAGAAAGAGCGTAGTGTGAGCAGCTTCTAGATGCGATAGTTGCTGCAACCAGCCTACCTACCTCTACCCCAAAGTTGCTTTCCTTTTAACTATATCAAATTCATATTTTGGAGAAGAAGGTTTGACCCTTATAAAACCAAACCAAACCAAACCAGAACCCAGATCAAACCAAAACCCAAGCTTATTCACTGTGTAGCACCCTTCATTCTGCTGCAGTCATCCAATCAAACATCGTCATCCCTTATGCAGCTAAAGGGTACTAACCATCAAGATAGCACGGGAATGCAGTAGTAAGATCTGCGTTGTAAAAGTCCAGTGCTTAATCCCAATCAAATTCCAAGTTAAGTCGTTATATTTGCCCCCTAGACAGATAACTGATTCTTCACTTTTGTTTTGAACATTTACACAGTATTGCCAAGTGCTGACAGTTTCATAAATAACAGTTGTGTATCAACAGTGGAAGTTGACATGCCATGTTGTTAATTATATTTGCAAGGCACGTTGGGATTCTTTGGGGTAGCATAGTCTGTGCAAAAGGTAAGGTAATTGCTGTGTATATTTTGGGGGATGAGAGTCTACGAAACACACATTGTTAAGTGGGTGCTATTTAATTTTTTTAAAATATCTTAAATGGCCTTAGATTATAAATAAATCAACAATCATTTTGGGAGATTTTTCTTCTTAATTCTACATACAGAGTGTTAGGGAGGTCATCATAATTTAGCACATTTTAACCATATTTTTTGTATCTCGTTATTTTTCAACAGTAATTTTCCAAAAGCTGTGGGTTTGGAATGTTGTTAAAAAGTTAGATTTGTTACTTACAATACACAGAATTCTTTTCTCAGTAAATGTTGTCTTGACTATTTGCAGTTTCCAAGAGATGGGTATAGTTTAAGAGATGAAGACGTCATCTCAATACCATCCTTTATCTCTTAACAGCCTATCATTTGTATTGTAAGTACCCAGTGTATTTTCTTCATCCTTTTTTTCTTCAAAACTGTGCAGCATTGGTCTGTTTCCTTTTTTTGTTTGTTTGGTGTTTTTTTTAATTGCCGAGGAAATTAATGTTTTGATAAGGCCTCTGTTAAATCAGTGCTGAATACTCTAAAATCAGTGTTCCCATTCTAAATTCTTAGTATATGTAGTTACATGTATTTCAAAGTGTCAGAAAGCCCCAATCACATATTTTCTATATATTGAACTGTGCGTACACAGCAGAAGTATTTCTGATGTGGGTCTTTTTAAGGTTTGCACCATCCTTGCTGCCCACTGTTTTATTATGGACAGATATCAGTGAGACTGATTCTTCTAGCCTGTCTGTTTTGGTGTGTGATTCAAAAACCATGTGGATTGTATCAGGTCCTTGATGAAACTCAGAAATACTAAAACTGGCTGGCCTGTCCCTTTAGGGTCCCAAACTTAATCCAGTGCTGTTAATCCAGAATCCAAGAGAATGGATACCTCTTCTGAGTTGCAGGCAGCACTTGGCAAATTAAGTGTTGTTTCCTAAGAGTGCTATGGGTTTCTTCGTTAGCTGGCTGCTGGGTTTTGCAGGTGGTTGGATCAGTAGCAAGATCTGTGCAGCTGTGCATAGTTGGCAGTCAGGTGTGTAATTTTTGCATTTGTGAGTTAGCCATCAGCTATACTAGATTTTTAACAGCAATGAGAAAGGAAGGACTCAAGTACAAGGTTAACCTTGCTGTTCACACCTCTTTTTCTACACATCCAATGTCAGATTCTGTTCATATTGGAAAGCTCGATTCCCTCTCTTATAGTCTTTTCATGCACTCAAATCACCAACATCTTAATAGTAAAGAACTCTTAAAATATTTCATGCTTGTGAGAATGTAGAGTAATACAGTGTGTCTTGGAAGTAACTGAAACATGCATTAAATGAAAGTGAAAAGAGCAAGATGGAAGTGGAGCTGAGACAGTGATCTCCTGTATAACTTGTTTACATTATGGGTTGTGTAGTGACAGGTTTCTGTTTAAACATGAAACAATCTGACTTTCTCCAAAACTCAAATGAGGTTGTACAAAGAATTTAACTTCTTTTTTTTTTTTTTCATCATCTTTAAGTTCTTTATATTTTTCCAGTTTGAGACTGATGAGGAAAGCAAGTCAAAAGAACAAATTACCAGGGCCTGGAATTTTCATCTTTCTTTCTTGTATAGCAACACAGTATGTGACAAAGAAGATCTAGGTATATAGGAGCCCTGTCAGTAAGTATGCACTTAAAATATTTGTATCTCTGAGATGCTCTGCAAGACATAAATTATCCCTCTAAGGTAGTGTCATAGTGCACTTAATTTTTTCTGTGTCTTAAAAGACAAAATTCAAAAGCAAAATTAAGTTTGGAAAAGGATTTGGATGCCTGAGGATTATTTACAGATTTTTTTCTTCAAGGGTCAGTTCCCAAGAATGGCCTGTCTAATAAATATGATACTACATAAGGCTTGCAGAATATTAACAGATATTGAGCCCATGACAGGCAAAAAAAGTTAATCAGTTGTAGGAACTTCTCTTACAATAGAAAAATGTTTTGCCTTTACAGCAGCAGTATTCATACTGATGCTTATTTGTCTGAGCACTCTATAGATATGAGGTAAATGGGAAAAGTATAAACAAGAAGGAATGAATGGTAGAGGAAAAAAAAATTACCTGTGCAAAAGTCCATGCATTAGAATAAAAGGAATTATCCACAGCAGACACTTTTGGAAGTCATATGTACTAAATTTTATCTTCCTGAAAGTTACAAATATACTTGAGATTGAAATTTTCAAAAACATGCTAGGACCGAGATGGATTAGGGAGAAATGTTATATTTAACCGTCGTCTTTACTGAATAATCCATTCCCCTTCACCATATACTTGGTTTCCACTAATTCACGTAGGAAATGTTTGGAGATGGTTGCTAAACTCAATCCTGCCCCATACATTATTATTACAGGACTGTACTGTTTGGTATACTAATCTCAATAATATGTATGTATATATTTTCTTTAAACTTCCAGAGTCATGTTTCTAAGCATTTGAAGCATAGATCCCACAGGATTATCTAAATCTGACATTTATCTGGGTAAAAGCTAACACATAAAGTGTCACAGCTAATCACATGTTTTTTATACTTTCATTTGGAAAAGAAAGAGTACTGGAAGTGACACACTAACAAATAATACATAATCTGTACACGTGAAGTAATCTTTACTGTTTTGTTACTTCTTAAATGTGACATGCACCGCTCACAAATACAGCTTGTTATCTTTGTGGTTGAGAATCATGATATTTATTGTAAGTAGCACAATAAGTAAATCATTACTGAAAATTTGACTTGGGAGAAATTACCTGTTGTAAGATTCCAAGGCATGCTGATATTTTTTTAGTCATGTGATTTTAAGGTACAAATCTGTGGCAAAACTCTGGTCTTAGTCACACACAGTATGAAAAGTTAGAAGAGTTGTTCTGTTATTCTAAATATACTAAAATGACAATTTTCTTTCAATTTATTTTATTTTACTGCATTTTTGAAAAATTATAATCATGAGATTACATGAGAGATCAAAACACCAAAAGTCTTAGTTTACACACCTTCATAAAATCTAAGATCTGGAAGGAACTTCAGGAGTTCATTTAGTCCATCTTCCCCAATCCAAAGAAAGCTTTACTTCTGTCATCTTCACCTTACTCTATCATGCTGTTCTAAATAGTCAAAAGCTCTCCCTAAATAGTTGGCTAAAATAATTTGGACTGACAAGTGAACCTATTTTTCCCTCTACCCAAATTTGAACCATAAAGCATTCTCTAACTTTCCTGTTCCCAAGCCAAAATCCAAACACAAGTGTATTAGGAAATATGTTTGCTTCTTTTACTTACTATAAAAGACAGATTCTGACATGAAACACCATGCAAATTTTGACTGGGAAAAAATAAAAAACATAAACAGAGATGATAAATATCAAGGTCTATTTCCTCCCTTATTTCTGTTCAAGATAGATGAGACTATAGAATAATAAAATGCAACATTGTGTTAGACACAATTCAGTAGGTTTTCTAGTCAGATATTCTTAAAATGTTGCAAGATAATCTAGCTTCCTAAACGAGTGTTAAAATAACCCTTACCTTGCTTGTGCCTAGAGAAGTCCAACTACACGTGCTATTAGTCTATAGCTGTCATAAAAATAAATTAGCCAGTCTGCATTTTCAGGTTAATCTTCAATTTCATAATTGAATCAGTAATTACTATAAGTTAATATAATTAGGTGCTAACACTTAATTGAGAATTATTTATTCAGGAATCTTCACTATTGTAACTTTTTTTTTTTTTTTAAATAGCTCCAAATCATTCTGAGTAATATACTGCATCAAATAAGCTTAACCAGAAATTGAATGGACCTTACTTAGAATCTTGCAGTTTAGGATTTTTAAGCTACTTTTTATCAGTGAGGTTCTTGCTAAAACAAGAGAAGAAACAGGTTTTTTTGTTAGTCTTTCTAATTCTGTCCATGGCTGAAACGTCACCTGAACATTTTCAAAGGGCTGAGCCAAATTATATTGGAAAGACTCCTACTGTCTCCAGTGGTTGTTGATGAAGGTTCCAAGAGGAGACTTTGCCTCTAAGTCTCTCTCAGACTAAGTGACTAAAAGTGAACAGCAATCCCTGATCAGTATCTGGTGATTACATGTGTGGTCGTACCTTTAGCCTCATACCCAGACATGACTTTGTAATGTGTTATTTCAGAAAAAATGAAACTATATCGTAGTAAATAGGTGCTCTGGCTAATATACCTAAAACCAGAGTGATACAGTTTAAAGATTGTGTCAAAGATCAGTGAGGTTTTCATCTCTCTGGTTTGGAGTAAATTAAGCCCTGTCAGTAATTTACTGAAAATACACCAGTTGGTCTCTGTGGTTTTGTCTTTGTTATCTGTGGCTGAGTATAGGCTCACTTTTTCTCTACAGTATGGTTTGAACAAGTTGCATTTCTTCTACACACTTGAATTTGCTTGAGTTTGCATTATCCTTCTCTTTGCCTGCTGCGCTGGTTTGCTCACTCCGGTGTTAACCAAAGTGTAAATCGACATGCAGCCTTTGAGGTCAGTTAGGGGAGTTTGGATTGAAGCGTGAGTATGAGTCTAGAGCTAACATGCCAACATATGAAGACAATATGTCTAACTCTTTTAGCTAATAGTCAATACACAAAAGTAAAGGAAATATGGAATAATCACCTTTTGACCTGAGTCCTACTATAAATCAGGTCAATTCAGTAGAAGGAAATATGATAGAATTTAGAAGGCAACTTGTGTGTTACATCCAAATTTTGCATTGCTGTTTCAATGTATTCCAGACCAAGGTGTGTCTTGGTGAGCAGTTCACAGTGGTTTCATTTGCTGGTTGAGCAGAGAAAAAATGCGTTTTTCAAAATGGTGTGAGAGTGTTAAGTTGTCTGACTCCCAGGAAAGTCAATATTAGTCGTGCTGTTAGACGTCTGTTTCCTGCTTTATAAAGTAACAATGAAGTGCAGTAGGTTCAATAGAACTTCAGAATTACTTTGATAAATCTGTCAGAGGAAAGAAATATTAAAATCTGTGTACTGTCTGTTTGCCTTTTTTCTTGAAATATAAATTAATTATGACTATATAAAAACCTTTTACCATAGCTAATTAATCAGAATCTCCTCATAAACTATGTGTCGACAGCACTGTATGTCTAATTATCTTTTTCACTTCAGAATTGTGTGGTTGAATAATGAAGAAAACATTACCTGATGAATTCTTTTATTTTATGATGATATCTCTAGAGACAGGGAAGACAGAGCAGCTTAAATGCCATCTTAAATTACATCTTGGCCTTGGCAAGCTTTCAGCTGGTTTTGATTTGCATGGAAACCATTTTTGCAAGACTCATATTCTCTGAAAAACAGAACTTAAAGCTATAACTAGAATAAATTATCTATAGTTATTTAGGGCTCTATTAAATCTAGATGGTAGGCACCCTTTTCACATGCAGAATGCAATGGAACAGCTTTTAATACCCTGTCAACCTGTTCTGTGAAAAGTCGTTTGGGCAGGGAAGGTTTGATTTGGCTGGTTTTATTAAAATATCTTTCCCCTCCTTACACCATCATGAACCACTCAGCCTAATTTAAACCAGGCAAATTCACCAATCTGTCTTGCATGTCTATAGAAACAGCTTTTATTTTTTAAAGTGATGACATCTACCCATAACTGCTGGCATGCAAGCTCAAGACACAGTTATTCATACACTGCTGATAGGGAATTGTTCTTTATATGATATACCAATATAGGGAGCACGTTCATGGTTTAGATGCATCCATACCTCCCTCTTTTGATCCTCTCTAGAGCTAGTTAAGATTTATCCTTAGGATGCAGGGGGAGGGTCAAATCAAATACTGTTAGACTGTATATCTCATTAGTCAACCTTTTAAGTTTGTTATGCTCTTATAATTTAAAATATGTCCACCTGTAGTACCACCGTGGAATGTAACTATCATCACACCACACTGGGGTTTGTAAGAATGCAGTAAAATTATGATCTGATCTAATCTTATTAATTATTTAGATTAGAGCTTAATTTGATCTAACGTCTGAATTCAGTGCTTGTTTATTGTGGTGCAGACCAGCTAAAACCAAGGGAGCTTCACTGGGTGTGTACTGGTAAGAAAAAGGAAGACAGTTACAAATCTCTTAAAAGCAAATACTCACAATATTTGAATGAAAGACCAAAAAATTTAAAAAGATAGTTGCTCTCTATTTCGCCTGCTGTGCTTCCTGGAAATATTGATCTAGATCATGTTGTCAAATGTGCTTTAAAAATCGGAATGTCTTGTCTAAGCATTGGATTTCCATCTGTCAAGTCTCTTCTCTGCAGATCCATGCAAAGTTATTGGGAAAAGTTGCAGTAATACAAAGTGGGTTTTTCTTGCAGTGCATAGGGGAAAATAACCCTGAGACAAGACTAATTCTAGCTCCGAAATACTGACACTCATAGATACGTACATATGTGAAAAGACTTTAGAAACCTAATAGAGAGAATCCTGTAACTTTTTTATATCCTAATAAGCTATCTGAAAATGTATACCTTAAGTTCAGATTTAGAGCATGTTAGAGAGTCAGCTAGTCTGACCTCCATGGTTAATGAATTCCATGAGGAGCGAGCAAACACTAAAAATGCCCTGTAGCTCAATGTCTTCAGCCAAAAAGAACTAATCCAATTGACTGAGACCAAAGAAAACGACTGGGGATGTATGGTTCCAGAATGTCTCTGAGGTATTCAAACCCAAGTCAATTTGAGGACTTGTAAGTTAATAACTAGGACTTTACACATAATCCTGTACTTTACAGGTAGCCAGAGAAGGTTTTTTACAACCAGGGTAATGTGATTTTCATGCATGGTGTCAGTCAAAATTTCAGCAGCTGAGTTCCAGACTAACTGAAGTTTCTTCATCAGTGCAATAGTAAGACCTATAAAATGCTGACATGGAATTGCATTATCTAGTTCTAGGCTGGATACAGGCATGCAAACCTGTATTAGCAAGAGCAGATACCATGTTTTTTTCTCTATGTTTTAAAACAGGAGGAAATAAACTGCTCGGTAAGTAACTGAATATGAATACTACAATAGATATGACAGCTCAATTACTACCTGCAATTTTATCATAAATTGCACCAATCAAATATGGAAAAAACAGTATATTTTGTTGCTTGAAACTACTTGGAGTCTGTATTAAAACAAACTCGTCACATTTTTTAGTATGTATTTGTTAGCTGGAGTGGACATGTATTGATGGATAGGGTGGGAAATGGTTTTCTGACAAAAAATGGCTGTGATAAAGCGTTGTTTTTTCCTTTTCATGTTCAAAAAAGTTAAACTGGTATTTCCAGACACTGGATGCCTGCTTTAGAATTCACTGAGTGAAGGATATCATTTTCATCTTCAGTGGTTGTTGTTGTAATGATGAGCTGTTTGTACCTTAGCAGATGATAAATAGATACATAGACATTTAAGCATAGAGCCACCTGAGTTCATCTTTATACTTGCCTTGGCAGATGAAACTTGCTTTTCAATAGCTATCCTCAGATATATTGCTGAAAGTTAAGATATGAGAATCAATCATTAGGGATGAAAGTGCTGGGTATTTATAGGAGAAAGGGTTATTAAAAGAAGATCAGCAATGGTTTTACCAAGAATAAATCCTGTCAGACAGAATACGACCGAGTTCTTTGAAGGAATGACAAAAGAAATAAATGATGGGAACGTGGTGGACATAATTTATGTAGACTTCAGTCAGGGGTGTAGCCAGCAATTTGAAGTTTGTACACATCCTGGCTGATCCCTTGCCCCCTGCCTGCAGTATCCCCATAATCTCGCACAGCAGACAGGCCATTGCGTATGATCACTAATGCAGCAGGCACACATAGATGTAGATTTGTATCAGAGCTATGCTTTCAGAGCCCAGAAAAAAATGCTGGCCCCAGGAAAAAACAGATTGTATGTTGCGCGTGCTGCTTAAACTGACAGTTACAGAAAACGTCTTTGGTGAGACAAAATCAGAAATACAGGTATCAGCGTTATAAAGGCAGAATGGCCTCGGTCAATTAGAAATGTATTTCTGTTGGACATTTAGTAATATTTCTTCTGACGTCTTTCCTCTGTTATTTGCAGACTGAAAATCACATCTTAATTTGGGGAATTTATAATTTTTTCTGAGTTTTTAAGAGTTTAAGATCTCTCCCCCTCTAGCTCCTGTCTCCAGCACCAAATCCACGGTATGGTTCCCACTTCCCAAAGGTCTCCTCCACTATGATTACATCATCTTATGTCAAATGCAGATGTTTTCACTATCTTTACAAGTATTACGAATTCAATGAGTCAGAAAATCTTCTGTCAGCTTTTCTTCTGTCTTCCCCCCCCAAAAAATAAGGGGTAATTATACAGGATTTCAACCACCACCCCTGTACTATTTCCTAAAGCAAGGCTAGTTTTCATATCACATCCATAGATGGTAGACTATATGGTGGTTACTTATTTCTAACCTTTTCTGACTGCACCCGTAAAGAGTCTACTTTTCTTCAACTTATCTCATATAATCTATGATATATTACTGGGTGTTATTACCTTCAATAATGTCATGCTCCTAACTCATATTATTTCTATTCTCCTGCATGTAATTAACTAGACATCATTCTTCTGTGTTTACCTACATCTTAAAATTATGCTTTGCCTTACATTTTTTCCCAATTCCTCTGGCTAACTTAGTCTTTTAATTACTATTTCTTCATAATAATAATGTTGTAGCTAAGCTTGAATTAAGTCTATGGCTTTGAAGAGCCACACACATACAATTTGAATTAAGTTTCAAATCTGAACTTCACAGGTGAACTATACTGGTATACCGAGTCCTGAAACTTTGCATCTGTATTTCTATTTTATAGCTCACCTTCATTTCTGAATAATATATGTGTTAGGAGCATATTGTTTCTTTACAAAATTATCTGCAACTGAAACAAAAGAGAACAGATTTGTTTGAAGCTGGATATAGATTTTAAAAATCTGAACTATGTGCTTTTCCTAGATCTTTATCACTCATCTTATGCTACTGAGATTCTGCCATGTGGAATATGATTGAATGCAAACACAGAGTACACTGGCTTGTTTTGGTAACACATAGTATGCAGAAGATCTAGTAGTTCTGCCCTCAGGTGCCCAAACACATGTGCTTTTGACCACAAATGAGCTGTATTCCTGTGGTTTTTTGAACGTAATTTGGACCTAACATGAGAAGTACTTTACTTGCAAGACCTTGGTCTGTCCTCTAACACTTGATTTGCTTTTAGCTTTTGTTTAGAACTTCAGGTTTTGCCAAAAATTTGGTTTTTTCCCCCAGCATTTTGAAACATGAAAGACTGAAACAACATGAGGAAACTCTGTCATGAAAATCATTGCTTTTTCTTTTTGTAGCATCATATCTGTTTGTCTCTTCCCATTTCTACTAATGCTCACCACTAGACAGCCAGGGAGATTTGTTCAAGTAAGCATGTAATCATGTCCTCTAAGAAGTGGTGAACCTGATTACCACAAGGCGTGCAAATGTTTGACAGATTATTACTAGCTGTATGCTTGCTTACAAGAGTCAGACCAATCTGTTCTCTTTTCTGTGCTGTGTTGGTTCAAACACTAGCTGAACTGTTCTTTGTGTCTTATTATGTAGGCTTCCCCAAATGGTGATGTAATGATATGTGGTGGTCTCTCCACCTGAATTCAAGCATTGACATGTACTGCATGTTTGCATGTCCCAGCAGAAGCTGGGATTTTGTTGTATGTTCATCTTTCTACCAGTGCTATCCTTCAGGGTGTCATTATCAAAGTAGAGCATACTTCTCAACCTCAAACAGTGTGAGTCTTGTGGAAAAAAAAAAAATCAAGCAGCGAGATATATGAAATTCTCATTGAATTAATGGGCCTCTTTGATTTTTTGCCCAGGAGAATAGAAAAATCAAAAAAAATTTAAGCCAAAAAAATCTGGCGTCTCCTGGGTAAAATGTGAGAGTTGAGAAGTATGACATAAGCATTAGTAGCCTTTGTGCCTCTTGATAGCTCTGCTGAATCTCCCAAGACTCTAAAAGTTGATTTGTCAGCTTAACATTAGCTTCAGCCTTAGCTGCAGCAGTAGCTGTTGTTTCACCTTTATCAGCAGAAATGGTACAGCTACTGGAGGGACTGATGTGGTAAATCTTTTTGTGACACCATTTTGTTTTTGCCACTATCTCTAATTGGTTTGCTCGTGCACTCTGCATCCCAAGCTAGATATGCTGAAAGCTTCATCACACTTTAATTAGAAAAGAGCTATTTTAAAGTTACAGAGTTGACTAATTTTATTCATCAAGTCTCTAAGGGTCACATTTTCAAACTGGACCACTTAAAAATGCCATTGGTGGTATTTTGCACAGGCTGAATTCACAATACTGTGTTATAAGCATCATAATTTGACACATTCACATAAATGAATGTAAGTCTGCAGCTACAAGCAAAACACTATGGGTTTTGTATGTAAAAAGGTAACTGAGGCCAGTTAATATTTGCTCCTATCTTTTGTTGTGCTCACTGCTTGCCGTTTCCATCCATTTGATCAAGTCTGGATGCCCAGTATTGAGTGGTTAGATATAAACTCACTCCTTGGCATGACTCCCTCTTTCTTCTTTCTTCTTTTATTTCCTAATCACATTGACTGCAATGAATATATGGGTTTGCAAATTAAGGCCTGGCTTATTATCTTAACACACATTAGAAGCAAGGGTGGCCACAAGAGGATCATGAAGAGTTCTAGGGTGTACTGGGGCTCTATCAAATAATGAACAGTAAAGCTGATGGTACTGAGCTTTCTGGACATCCACATCCTTGTCTGTGAGCCAGTGTGTGGGAGGGAGAGACAAAGATCAGGGAGATCACCTGAGAAGAACTGCATCCTTTGTCCAGGCTAATCCTGCAATGTCCTTACAGTGTGCTGTGGGGCTACAGGACAGTCACTGTTACCTCTCACCTGCAAATCACTTCCTGGCTTCATTGTAGTCAGAAACATTTCTTACTACGGCAGGATCCAGTTGTTCATTGGCTTTGTCAAGCATGCAATGTTATAGCTTCAGACATTCCCAGAACAGCCTCTATGTGAGAAGTGATTTTCAGTTCAGTCAAGTGTATTGGGATTTTTATTGTTCTGAGTCCTGATTTAGGGGCCTCTGATGCAGACTGTTCATTCTGTATTTATGGGTTTTTTTCTGCCAAATAAAATGCATTTCCATTATACAATCTGGTATGATTGTGGTCTGGGAGGAAACTCTGTCTTGGTATTCCAGATAGGTGGTGGGGCACAAAGAGCCCCACATATGAAAACCTGACCTCACATATTCAGGTATGTTGAATATTTTCTTCCCAGAAGCATAGCCGCCTTACATTTTTCCTCTCTCAGATACAATAATAAATCTAGCACAGACAGCCTGTAATCCAGTTTTGAAGATAAAACTAGCCAGCCATGTATTCCCAGGGCTGGTATAAGGTGGTGGTTGTAGGAAGCCACTGCTGACATGCTTGAAACAGTGAGAGTTCTGTGATCTACCTGCAACAAGAGGAGGCAGCTCTTTATTAGTCCTTTTTCGTTCTGTAGAACTGCAACATTAAATTGCCCTTTGATTTTTAAAACCTTCAATTTGTTTGTTTCTCTGGTACAAAGAAACTTCTTAAGCAACAGTTAACATAATCTCTTTTTCTTATTATGGTTGTAGATGTTATCGGTCACAGTATCTTTCTTCATATATAAGGATAGAGAGTGGAGCAGGAAATCTATCCTCACTTGATAATCAGCATAGAGGGATTCACCTTGATTAAATGCAGTTATGCTACATCATATTTCCCATCTCTCTTTGTAAGGCTTAGTGTTAACAGAATCTGGGGCATCATGATGTATTCAAGCAATTTGGATGGCATTTAAGGCTTTTTTTGGTTGGTTTTTTTTTGTTGTTGTTGTTGTTGTTTTTTATTATTATTATTATTATTATTTTAAAGGTGTGTCTGCACTTTCTTTATAAACCCCTAATTTCTGCCCGTATTTTTTCCTTCATTATTTCCTTGTTCCCTCTCTCCCCAAATATGCAGCCCAGGAGAAAATATTTTGTGAAGTACAGTTGAAGGTGCATCTTTACTGTGTCCTGTTATGCTAAAATGTTTTTTACATGCACACAAAACATCTGTAATTTATAGTAAGATACAATTTTGGTACACTTGGCGTCCTGCATTGCCAACAGCGATTCTGATGGTACATGCTGCAACATGAGGAGACAAGGAAATCTTGTGATGATATTTTAATTATATTTCATCTTTTAATCTCATTTCAAGTGTGCAGTGCAGGTGGACCTCCACTGTTACTTGACTAGTTTTCTTTCTTTCATACTATTATGTTTATTTATGCTGGGCAGCAAAATGAAAATTGGGTATTCATTGCAGGATTGTTGGGAACACTGCCATGCTGACCTCGGTTTTAGCCTTCTCACCATGCAGCCAACTGTAAGCCAATTTTAAGGGTAGTTCTAAATTTGTGTGTGTGTGTGTAAGAATTGGCAGAAAGCAGAAATATCTACTATGCCAAAGTTTTGATGGTTCTAGGTTCATTATATCAGACTGACTTTTTGGTGTAATGGGTAGTTATATAAACAATTTTAAAATGTTAAAATGTTTCATTTTAGTTTGTTAGACCAGACAGATGTTTTCTATGGCATAGTTTAACACTGAACTGTGTTTTCCTTCAAAATATACCATAGTGATTCATGGGAAGTGTAATTCAGATGTTCTAAATGAATCAGTTTCAACTTAATTTAGAAAAAAAAGCAAACCCCAAACCTCTTCCAATTATTTCGAAGGGAATTTCTGCCCAATGGTTATATATCATTCTATTTTTATAAGAAAATGATAATGTTTTCGTTCTCATGAAAAGAGCACTCTTTCCTGGAAATAGCAGTTTGTAAAAAATTCTCACCTAGCTGTAGTGAGATACTTTCAGGATTACAACCCTGGAGAGATAGTGAGACATGACTGCCAGTTGTTTTTCCTGGATTCTTTTCCAGTGCCCCCTACATCTACATCCTGCTGTGTATTAAGATTCTCATTTTCTTCTGAGCTCAGGCCTCTTCTTGTGTCCTTGTTCTTTCAGGAAGTTACATGCAATGTAAAAGGATGGGCTGCCTGGAAACTTAAATTGGAGAGTACTAACATGTCATGCAGATAGCTGGATCAATGAGCATGTGGTTATTTCAGATCTGAAAGGTGGGTAAAGTGATTCAATTTTGGACCTATTTGGAAGAGTCAAAGTAGCCTGTGACAGGACACTTCTGTCTGCCAAAAAGCCAACCGTACTGAAGGCTTGGATGGTGCTCAAAGGAAAATCAAAACCAAACCAGGATTATACAGACCTTTCCAGCCTCTGAAATTGGTTTGATATCTTCATCACAAAATACAGGCTTCTCTGTGTCTTCTGTGGAGCCTTCTATGTGACAACTTCATTACTGATTTTGGAATCTAAATAGTGTTGGGTCATGGCAGCATACTACTTAAAATTGGTTATCATTAGCAAAAAAAATCTGGTTTGTGTTCAGAATTGATCAATAAACAGAAGCACTCAAATGAACTTGTTATTTATTCTGGGCATGTATTGCTTTTATTTTACTCTCTGAGATCTAGTTATAGCAAGTAATTAAGGTGTCTTTAAGAGTTAGAAGAAAGTTGTGGCCAATTTTCTGGGGTTGAGGGCCAACTAGATTGAATCGAAGCACAAATTGTTTATGTCGTTTTGAACAGTAATGACATTACATATTAGCTTACTTTATCAGCCTCTTAAGACCAATGTAGATTAATGTAGAGGAACAGAAAACAGCCACTCAAATTTCCATTTATACCTAATGGCAAAATATATCATTAAGTAATCAATCCTGTACATTGTGTGTTGGATGGCTTGGGTTCTATCTACAACATGTCCTAATGTCCTCAAAATATAAATGCCAAATATTATCTTAAGCATAAAGAAAGCTTGTATTCTGAGATAAATGTGCTTCCAGGAACATATGTTGCCATGGTCAACATAGCAATAGTAATTGGCCTGGACTGCTGTCTTTTCTTATTTCTAAAACAACAATGGCTCAGGGCTCTTGAACCTTCATTGGATGAGCAACAATAGGTGTACAGGCAGCCATGCAGTACACTGCTGAGGTCTTCTCAAGGTGTACTACATGTTTCACTGAGGAAGGGAAGTATATACCAATGTCACTGAAAGAAGAATAAAAATTAATTTTGAATATTTTATTATGCTAGATTTTTATGTTTGTCATACACATTTGATACAATATTCTACTTACATATGTGTATGTACGTATAGATATGCATATATATATCTTGTATGTGGTAAATGCTTGTGACAGGATTAATATGAAATAGTAACAATGTGTATTGAAAAAACACTGACATTTCTGAAGAGTAAAATTGATAGATTATACCAAGAGTCTCTGAAGAACAGCAAGTCCCCTTTCACATTTCTTTCAGACAGAGGTTATACTCATGGAGCAGGAGCTGAAGCCTCCACCCTTGGATTTCTAAACAATATTTTGTATTTTTCTTTTCAACAACAGCCTTTCTTACACACCCTGAAGAAATATTATATATGAAGTAAATTAAGAATTGGGGGGAGAAAAAACGCTGATTAAATTTAGTCTTTTGTATCTGAGCAAAAGCCTGGGCCATACCAAGAGCCTTTTGAATATCAACAGCACATCTTGAACTAGTTCTAATTTCCATTGAAATTATCATCTGGATGTATAGAAATACTTTGACTGAATCTGGCCAAGTACTGTTGCTGTGGTTTCCTATATTAGAACATTCCATTCTTACCCTCCTTTCTGCCGTGCAGTGTAGTGCCTTCTATTCTGGTGGAAGCTCCATGATCAGAAAGCAATCCATATTGTGGGTGACATGTGAAACACAGCTCTACATAATGTATTTGGAGAACCATTAATTTCTGAGTTTTGGAGATAATTCTTCACCAAAATTCTATAACCTGAGAAAAGATTCTTCTTCTACATGATAAAAAAAAAGTATTTTTTAGCAGAAAAAGAATTTGTATTAAAACCTGATTTTTGTATTTTGGAAATACAACTATATCTGCTTGAGAAATAAATATTAGCAATTTTTATCCATAATCAAAATGCTAAAAAATATTTTTTTCTCATCCTGTCTTTTAGCTTTCTTTGAAGTCACAATATTAAACCTCCTTTAAAATATTTATGTGTATTTAGTTAACAAAAGCTCCTGTAAGTTGAATCCATGCTGGCAAAAGGTTCAGGTAAGCTCTCTATATAAGCTTACAGACAATTGTGTAAATCTTCAGCCATTAAAGAGAAAGGAGAAAAAAGCCATCCTCATTACACTGCTGTCATTTACTCTTCATCTCCTGTCCTCTTTAGCAGCATTAAGATGGGATGTAAATTTGCCAGTTAATGCTGTTAGAAAATGGATGGTTCAAGAAGGGCAGGAATTAGAGATCAGTATTAGGTGCAGATAAGCTCCTTTTCCTCCGCAGTGGCGGCTGTTTAACATTCATGGGAAAATCATCATCAAACAGCGTTATCACAGCTCTGTTGATGGCTGAGGAACTTCATCACTATGATAATTTTTTTTTTATAGCTGTGAGCCAAAAAGCTCCCTTTTATTTCTGCTGTCTATAACTGCGATAGAAGCTTGTTTGTATGGGTAGGGTATTGCAAACTCATAGCTCTTCAGCCAGGTTTGATTTCTTTCCACCATCACTTCCCCCCTCAACCCCTTGTGTACGTTGCACTAAACAGCAATGCTGATAAAAAAAAAAAAAAAAAAGAGTGCTCAAACAATCCTTCAAATAATAACTGATATTTTTATGATCAGTAATTCAAAGTTTGACAAGTGATGCCATTCTGTAATGAAACTGTCATCCATTTTGTTGTGAGTAAAGGGTAGAGACTATAAAGCAAGCAGGCAGGGAAGAAATGAATATCTAATGTCACATTAACTTGACCAGGAGACCGTTTAAGGACCACAACATAACAATTTTTTTTGTCAGTAAGAGCTGCTTTTTTTTTCTTTTTTCATCATCAAGTGAAGAGGTTCACAGCCTGTTACATCTTTTTATCCCCTCACACCCAAGAGGAGAACTGTACTTTTCTGTATTTTCTTGAATATCTTTAAGTTAAAAGATATGTTAGTTCATCTATAGGTTTTTTGCCACAATGTCCAATTTTAAACTCATCAAATTTGCGTAAGGACTCACCTCTAAATGATAGTTCTACCACATGCTCAGCCATCTTCAAATGTATCTGAGATGCAGATCATGGTCGTTCTTTGCCTTGTGCTTGGGAGGAGGGGAGATACACAGTTCCAGACTGTATGCATTCTTCCAAGGGAGATAAGGTGCTATTCAAGGAAATTTTTTAATTTATTAAGGTTCTCAGCTTATACTTCTTTGCAGCTTTGACCTCATTTTTTGTAGTTTATCTGCTCTAAATGACATTTTCTCATTTTGAATATAGCTGGAAAACATTGTGCTAAACAGCAATTTTGTAGCCTCTGCGGCACCACCTGATAATTTTGATATTTCCACTTTGAATTCAGTATTGATTTGATTATTTAGGTAATTTACTTTTGACACAAGCTCATTCCTTGTCTTTTCCTGAGCAGGGACTTCCAATCATGCCATGTTGTGCTGAATTATGTTTGGAGTTTAGAGATAAGGACTTTTGTCTACTCGAGACTCAGCTTAGGCCACCAAACTCATTTCCCATGGGAGGAGGGTTTGAATCCAGTCAGGAACCTAAAGGTGAAAGGCTAGTGCTTTATAATTTAAATATTACCATATAAACATAAGTTTAAAGCAGATATTATGTGGTTAGGGGAATACTAGAGTTATTTTTAGTGGAATTTCAAGGAGCTCTTCCCTAAGAAGAAAGGAGACCAAGAGGTCCCCACAGCTACTGACTTCCAAACATCCCAGTCGTCCCCAGGGTGATCCCTTGCTTCTCGACCAGGCTGATTGTCATCTTCAGGAATGGTGCCAGGAAAGCCTTCACAGGCTGTCGCCCTGGCTCTCCCCATTGTTTCCAGGCTCCTGCCAGAGCAGGGGTTTAAGGAGACCACAGGAGAAAGCAAGCCTTCCTTTGCTGAGCTTCAAATCAAGGGAGCTCTCAACCATGGCCAGAATTGGGTGGTGATCCCAAGAATTATTATACTCTTGCATGAAATCATTGCACTTCATGACAAAACAGGGGTGTAATAAAATAAAAAGGCATTCTAGTTCGGATTGCCACTAGGATGACCAGCTTATAGCTACTATGAGAAGCCAGCTAAGGCAACTATACACTTTCTGTGTAACAGCCTCACAGACTGGAGATGCTTTAATTTTTCTTTAGAGGGAAAGTTTGTTTGTTCTTCTGTGTTTCTGAAAGGAATGGTCACAGTATTATCAAAGGAATGTTTTCAGGAACCATCACAGCCTTGTGAAAAGGTAAAGGAGTTGTGATGTTTGTATCTGAGGGGCTTGGTTTGTTTTAGCAGGACAGTAAAGATTATTATGAAAACTTATAAGTACTAAGCAAGGTCTGGTTTGGAGCTGTTCTACCACCATTACATACTTCTCCTTCTTATTCCTTGCTTTTCTAAGCAGGTAACCCCATCTAGTTTCATCAGCAAGGAGTGCAGAGGAATGAATTTTTAAATTTTGTGCTACTGAACTGGATGGAATTTTATCTTGCAGTAGCTGTACGATTTTCTTTCTGTGATGAAAGGGAGAAGCAATGTTACCATAACATTGACCTTAAGATACTTTAGTATTGTTAAAAAGACAAATCTAGACTTTTCCAGACTCTGTGAAGCCTGTAAAATGGGCAAATATATTGGGGTGTTTCAGTATTGCTTCAGGGTGGCTTCATGACCCATTTAAATATCCTGGGTTATATTCACTTCTTTCTGGGACATTATAGTTTCTTGTATGGCTCATTTTAAAATAACTTGACTAAAAAAAAAAAAAAAAAAAAAAGTGCCTTGGGTTCACAAGAACAAAAGACAATGATTGTAATTTGCCTCTGCCCTTTAGCAAAGCAATCAGCAATTTCCTAGTATTTTACAGTCATCCATCTAGCTATCTATTAATCTTGTAATACCCTTACTTTTTCTTGGAAATATTCAAATTTATTAACCTTTTAGTAACTGGTAACCATTAAAATGCTGTCTTGTATTAACAGAAGAAACGTCTATAAATCTTTGTGTGCTAATTTATTGGTTTACTTCCTTTTCTGTAGACAAAAATTGTCAAATTGTTGTCATTGTCAGTTGCTAGCTGTACTGATTTGGCTTCCATGTTGGCAGGATGGTAGGTATTACGTGGTTTACAGTATAGCTAATTCTGAGGTAACTAGATCTATTAATCTCCAGTAAAGTTGGCTCTTTGTTTGAAGTCACATTAGTCTCATGGAGGGGTCTGGAATTGAAAAGTGAGACTATTCAGCTGCCCCAGCCTGTTAGAGCAGTGCAAGGAGACACAAGGCAGTTTGTGCTGGCTCACTGGACTCCACTGGAATGTGCAGAAGATGGAAGGATCTTTGATTGTATGAAGGCTAAGGTCTGAGGTAGGCAGTGCATGCCTGCTCATGGACTGGTTTTGTCTTGGTTACTTCAAAGGTCTTTCTCAAGCAATAAAAGAGTTCATATTCATCTGTATTAATAGAAATGAACTCTGTATATCCCTGGCAAGCAAGGCGTTTCTAAAAATTACAATTCGTCATTCTGTATTTTCTGAAGTATGCAAAGATATCTGATCAAACTCTGCATGACCTAACTCGGATACTGACAGCAGCATACCTACATCAACACAGTGCTTTTCTGGCTAATTAGCTCTGGGCTAGCTCAATATTGCAATGTCGTGTAGACATAACCAAGTCTTACACTTGATGGTTGAGAAAATCTAGCGCTTTTGAAAAGGAAGATGCTTTTTGCCTCAGTTATTTATTCCATACGTACTACAAACCCACTGACTGCTCTTGGCCAAGTCTTGCAAAATTGAAGTGCAGATTCAAAAGTGGGCTAGACTGTGTCAGAAAGAATTATTTAAATAAGACTGGGCTCCTAGTTGTATAAACTATAAAACTAGGCACTGATCAGATTTTTATAGGAGGCAGAACCACAAGAAGATGGGGCTTGGTGGCTGCTGTGAATACGGACCAGACTTGGATGGAAACAGGAGGACTGTTTTGAGTAAGTAGATGATAAGATCTAACCACGAGTGGCCACAACTCATCTGAGTTCCAGGAAGGTGAACTTATTCAAGTTGTGTCCAAGTTTGATCTTAAATCATTTATTGATTTTTTTGATTCCCTGTGAAAGTTTCTGACTCCATCAAGACAGTTTTCTGGGCAGAAATTTCTAGGACTTAGGCTCACCTGAGCTGACATTGACCTGTGAGGGTATTTAGAGATTCTGCAGTGTCACAGAGCCCTGAGACTCTTGTTCCAGTCCTTTTCCAGCAAGATTATTTATCAGACAACATTTACTAATCTTTACAGCTCGAATCCATGCTGCAACCTGTGGACTTGTATGTGTTTGTTCATGCTGCATTTATGCACTAGGTCTGAAAAGATACAAATGACAAATGCACAGCACTGCTGAGCTTTGCACTCTAGTACCTCTGGCTGTCTTCAGCCACTGTATTCTGCAAGGACAGGGACTATGTGTCATCTTGTCTCAGTGGCTTCTGTATATACTGGGATATCCAGAAACTAAGCAACTTTTGGACATTTATCTGTAACCTTTAATAATTTGCTATGCAAATCCACTCATTCCTTTGTTATATTATCAATATTCTGCAGTGCTACTGGTTTTAATAAGAAGCCTTTTCACTGGTTTTCTTTGTTCTAGTCATCTAATCTCCTAATGGAAGTTTCTAATTAAATTCCTACAGCCATTTTCAAACTGTGTTTTGAATAACAAAGTCTTGCAAATGCTCAAAGTATATCTCTCCCCCTGACTTGGATGCCCTACCTTGGATGCAGGTCACTGTGGAGAAATGTTGCTGAGAACCTATCTCAGCTGAATGAGAGGCATATAAATGGCATGTTCTCCATACAGGAAATAATGCAGCAGATTTAAGAAAAGGCTTCCAAGGTGTCAGTCATAGTTTTAATGAACACTGAACTAATGAGGGAGGAATACCATGTATTCATGGACAAAGGAGCACTTTCCTGATGGACCTGGTGCTCCACAGAAGCTGAGAAACTGAAATCACCAGTGAAATTTATTACTTCTCTATCCAAAATCATCTCGTTTGGCTTTGAACTTTACCCCTGGGAGCAACTAAGGGTTTAATTACTGTAATTCATATCTCATCAGCATTCTTCAGCTACTGCTGAAACAGGAAAAAAAAAAAAAAAGTGAAAAGAAAAATGTCAGAATCAGCTCATAAATATGATGAATATGATAAATATTAAAGACTCTGTTTATCTAATTGATCCTTTTATTAATCCCAGGAAATACTGCAACTGGCATGTGCCATCATTTCCAGATGGATCAGCAGCAGTACACAGAGAAGCCTAGCTAGCAAAAGGTGTTTCTCAGTGTTCATGCTTGCATGTGGTTCCCAGAAATTTCTGCATGCAAACCTGGTCATCCTCTGGCGTGCAGCTGAATGTTCTTTGACTACAGACCTGATGTGAAAGCCTCAGCCAAAGCTGCCACTTTCTCCCCTTACTCTAAAGCACTGTTACATTCCTAGTTCTCCTGCACACCTGCAGAGGATATTGTTTTGGCCAGAATAAGATGAGCACAGGTGGTGACATAATGCACATTGCATCTAGATTTAACACCTGTTGCACAAAGGACTTACGAGTTTTAATCTGTTTTATTCAAGGTTTTGGCACTTTGGTTTTCTAGTTTGTTTTTTGGGGTTTTTTTAAGTGGTTTAATAAGTGGACAAAGAGCAGCAGAAGATTTATTTAGAGAGGGTTCAGATTTGTTATCAGGGGCCTGCTCACAGAGGGACTGTGTTTCAGATGTGATATCTTTTTTTTTTTTTTTTGCAAAACTATATATACATTAAAAAAAAGACTTGTAGATTTTACAGGTGTATGAATTAAGATTTTTTTTATGTTAGAGCTAATATGCAAGTCAGCTGTGGCCATTCGTACCTGGCAATCACAAAGCCAAAATGGATTCCACACAGAGTTGATTTTAAGGGCTTGGCAGGTTTGATTTTAAACACTTCTTCCTTTCCCCTGTCTATGGGATGACCCAGGAGTTGGACGTTAGGTAGAAATGCCGGATATCCACAGTGTAGGCAGCATGAGTTTATGTCTTTGTGTCTCATGTCAGGTACTGACTGGTTCCAGATTTGGTACTCGTGGCACTTTATTGCAAGCATAGAACAGTTTTTGTGTTGAAATTAAATCCCATGTAAAATGAGAAAAGGCCTTTGAAATTCTCTATATGAACAGTGTTCAGTACTCAGAAATGTCAATATTTCTTCTCCCTCAAGTCACCACAGAGAATTCTGTCCAGCAGAGCACACTAGCAGGTATGCTTTTAACTTTTTTAACAATACAATAGAATCTAAAAGTGAGTTTTATGAGCTACCAGGAAAAAAAATCTTATAGAAAAAGTTATTGGAAAAGACTGTCAGTCTAATGGTCTTTTTAATTCTGTTCAGCTCCATTCACAGCACTCTTTTCACCATCATCTGAAACAAACTGTTTAGTCAAAAATATTTTTTCTGAACTTGGAAATTTTATTCCCAGACCATTCTAGGAGAAAACTTTGCAAATGTGTTATTTTTTTGAAAAGCAAAGACAGACAGGAAGGCTTTCAGTTTTCCCGTATGTTTGTGAATGAATTCCCTTACCTTTTTCCCCAAATAAAAAGACCGTTTATCTCCGTGGAGGAGACTCTCCACTGCAGAAAACTGAATGCCTCATCGGCGATGTAGATTTCAGGACAGACAGTACATTGCCTGTAAACTTGAAGCTCAGATGACAGATGGAAACCAGATAAAGTGAGTGTGCCGATCACTGCAGAGAGATTAGACTGTAATTTGCATCTTGTCTTCCAATAACGTTTGCTCCATTTTTGCCTTCACATTTACCTGAGCTTTAAACACAGCTATTTGAGGCCTGAACCTATATGAACTTTATTTTTTTCAAGTGGAGTACATCTGTTCAGCTGGATTTTAATTCTATACCTAACAAAATACAAACACTTCAGGGGAAGTGTGTCAACATTTCTGCTCCCTCAAAATTCACTGCAGAGGCTTCTATTCAGCACAGCACCCTAGCAGTGTTTTTGTATTTAACAATCCAGTGTCTCTTTGAGGACTCCACTCTAAACCACGTTTCTGAGAAATATCTCCTCTTCCCCAAAGCACTGGGCCATTTTCTAGCTGGCTAAGCCTGTTCCCCTTGAGAGACAGACAGGATGGGGCTTAGGGTCCTTCTTAAGGGGCCCAGGCACTGCAGGGGTAGGTTGACATTAGCTAGCCTGCACAAATATTTGCTTGCATCTTTGCTGTTTTCAAATTCTGTCTCTCTTGTTTACTCTTCTTTGTTCCTGCTTTTTCCTGGCTGTTGCTATTAGTATGTAATCTTTCTATTCTTTTTCCTAAACTAAAGCACATTTATGGTTCATAATCTGAAAGATTCTGTATTAATAGACATAAATAACATTGCTAGTGCCTTACACATAACTATAGCATCAGTATTGTTCATAGGAGGTGTCCCCCATGCAACAGAACACGTTCTGTCTGTAGCCAAAGGCTTTTACTGCTGGGCATTGCAAGGGCAGTGTGCAGCTGACCTCAGGTCAAAGACTTCATTTGATCAGTTCTGTATGTAAAGATTTGTAGAAGTCGAAGAGGAGGAGGTTGAAGGAGGGACAGCAATGAAAAGCTGTCTTTCCTCTACTTTTTCTTTGTTTTCCCTGGAATATTGTGAAATCCCATTGGGTGGGAGATGATCTTGTCTTTTAGCCTGTGTAAATGGTACTGGGTGTTTGTGGACTTGTACATGGTAACCGAATATTGCTTGAAATGCTTAAAAAACTGTTCTGGGACGGTAGAAGTAGGATGCTTACAAAGCCTACTGAGTAAATTTGAGTAAGATCATGTTGAGCAGTTTGCACATTTTCCCATTCATCTTGAACTGAAAATGTTTCATTTCAAACAGTTCTGCTTGCTTGTAAATTGAAGACCTTCACCACCAGTGGGACTGAGACCTTATCCCTCCAGGGAGAATACCAGAGAAAACTGGTTTCACCTAACTGATCTTATGATCTTGTGATGGATGGATCTTAGGATCCATTTCTAACGGTGTCTTTAGCGGAAGGTGCAAAAGCCCGCATGAAGAACTGCTCAGAGAGGAAGTAGTTTTATCACCTTTATCTTGGGGTTCTCTATAGTCTGGTATACTAATCAGCTGAGCCACTGAGTACTTTCCCGTACACTGTGGAAAGAACCTGTCTTGATGCTCATGCAAGCTCTCTGACACTACACACAGCTCAAACCTTAAGCCTTTTTTTTTTCAGTAGCAATTAATGAGAATGGTAATCTAGAAATTAAAATGCTAATGAGCTTTTAGCACAATGAAAAGAGCTTGTAAAGGCAAGAAAAAGCATTTGTGGGTCTCCAAGTCACATTGCTCCCCAAATACAAAAGTAGATGTTAGCCTTGGCTGGAATGAGCTGTATTGACTCATTTCATTTTGTACAAATCTGTTAAAGCACCCATAACCCTTACGTCATACAGAAGGATGATGCATTCGTGTCTCCAGCCTCATAATCTAGTGTTCTTCTTATCAGTAGCTTTATTAGTTTGGGGTCGATAAATCAGTATACTCATTTTGGCTTATTTTTTCCTTTGCGTTTGCTTAATATCTTTTAAAATGTACCAGTACAGTGATGTACAGCCAATGATTTAGGAGCTCTATAAATAGCTAGTGCGGGTTAAATCTGTAGAAAAGAATGTCTTTTTTACATGACTCAAATTATACTTGGAGCAATTTAGGTGAAATTCAACATAATTGCTCTAAATTAAAAATAAGTGCAAGTATATTATTTTGATCCTTCCCTTTCTCAATGAGTGCTAACAAGAGTAATACCATTTTGAAGAAAGAATGAAACTTTTTTATGAGCAATCTGTTTGCTTTTTTTGATGATTGTGTGACACTTTGCAAGTGTTACATTTACCCAAGTGTAACAATGAAGCTTCTCTCTCTGTCAAAGACACTTAAGAACATCAAGAGTTTGGAAAGTTTTTAAACTCAGCTTCATAAGCAATTCATATATATTGTAGATTGAGTACGCTCCTCACTGTTAGCTGAATTGATATGTTGATTATATGTCCAGTTTTTTGCATCCAAATTGAAAGTAAATTTCACTTGTGGGGGCAGAAGGAAGAAAGCATCATTCAGAAGAAGAAACTTTGTTTCTGAAATAGTTTTCTTTCTTTTAACATATGCAGAACATTCATCTGTTTGAAGTCTGTCTCCCAAATATAACAGGTTTTATCTCAGAGGCAAAAAACCCCATCGTAATAAAAAAAAACAAAACAAAACAAACAGACCCAAACAAACATAAAAACCGAACAACCAAAACAAAATATATTTTAAACTGTTTCCAAGTGTTTTGAGTTGTTTGGGCATAGGCAGTACCTCCATTTGGGGTCTAATGGAGAATCAGGGGTATATCTTTTCTTTTTCTCTGATTTTGTTTTATGACCATAATTTGAACCTACCTTTTTAAACAAGCATATATTCTCACAAACATGCTCCTTTTGCATTTCATGGCTGTATCTTACCACTCTTCATATTTGTTAATATACTGTGCACTTCTTAAAAAGTTGGAGAAGTTAGAAAAAATAAAAGTCTTGTTGTCGCCAAACAACTTTGAGAAACTCAGTGGGAGTTTCAAAGGTGTTGGTATAAGGAAAATGCCCAGTTTGCATTATATGGCTAAGGGATTCGTGAGATTAACTTCCTTACTCAGTTTTGAAAATCCTGCCTTGAAGACTCAATATCGCAATTCAGTATGAGGAAGAGGCAGAAGGTCACAGATTGCCATGTCCAGGGTACCCAGGGTACCAGGGATGGTACCTCTGTCATCAGAGAGGTCAAGTACCCTGCGATGCCTGTTAGAACAGAACTCACAGAATTGCCCTGTTTCTGAAGCCACTGAGAAAAATGCTTACCAGGCAGCTGGGAGACAACAGCACAGCAGGTATTTGGTTCCTAAACCCTTGACTGAGACTGATCACCTAATGAAAATGGGGCTTTATTCTCCCTGTCTAATGCAATTGTGGATGTGCTTAGAAATAGCTGATTTTTTAATGTATTGGACATGGATGGCTCTCCTGCCAACCTATGCATGCAAGTTATCTCTTTAACTTGAAGTTTTGTGGTTTTTTGACCTACCTAATAAGTAAAAGAAAGCGACCCTTAGAAGGAAGCCTGTACTGCAAGCCTACCTATGAGAAGCTACTTGTACGAATAAGGTTTTCAGGAAGGGAAGCGGGGCAGGGATAAAGACTAACTCTTCCAAACAGGTTTACAAAAGAGATACAGTGCACCATATTATCTAACAACGCACTGCCTTTTCACTCAGGGAGACAGACATTAAGGTGCATTAGTCCTATCATTTGTATGTCTGTAAATATCAATATAGTATGTTATTTGGCATTCACATTTACACAATGAAGGACGAGGACTATCCTTTTCAGGAAATTTAACAGAGCCATTCACAAACAAAAGCTCAGTAATTTAATCTTTCAAAAGCTCAATAATGCTAAGTTCAAAATTGCAGGTTTTAAACTAATGTACCTGATAAGTAATGATGACAGAATTAAAAAGGTCCATTATTTGGTAATCCAATATTCCCAATCCCAGTTATCTGTCAAAGAGAATACTCTCCCTTAAACAGCGCTAATGTGTTCACATCTACATTAATCTCTTAGGGAGAAAAGAAGCATTCTTTACGGGCTTTATCTGTTTCCAAATGTCTGACTCCACAAGGAGCCATTTCGCACTGCTGATGAGGCTATGTAAATGACTCAAATGTCTTTGTATGATAGGTGCGATTTCTTACGGATACACGCGATACCGTATTACCGAGAGGCACTCCCTGGCCAGCCAGCCCTCAGTGTTCGTTTACATGCTGTGCCTAGTGCCTTTGAATCCTCTGCTGCTTCTCCACTCCAAAAGAAACAACACGCTTACGGGTTTGCTCCTCACCTGCTTTTCTTGTGTGATATGCTGCTGTTCTGTGCAGCACAACTCTCTTCTTCTGTTGTCATCTCCCATCCGTACTCCAGAGAGTCCCGAGGCCGTGGTATTGGTGTGACAAGATTCACAAGGGGAGTGCTTAAAAGAATTGTGCCTCTCCTCTCTAGGAACTTATATAGGATAATATACAAGAGAGTTAGGATCAGGTATTATCACAGCTTCCCATGGACTCTGAATTCACACAAGGGTGCATAGGGTGGCATAGGGAAATAGAGTCACTCTATGCTTTCCTTGGTCTTGCAGGCTCCTTCCTTTCAGTTTACCTGCTCTATAAATTTCTCAGTTTGCAGCTCAGCTCTTCAAATCTCATTATTAGAGAAAGTTTGGGCCTTAAGAAAGCCTGAGTCTGTCCTGCTTCATTCTAATTTCAGGTTGATACAGGACTTTTTAAAGAGTGTGTGCAATAAAATAAAGGCAGTCACTACTTCAGGAATATTGTACTTTTTCCTGGCTGAAATTTTTGAACGCCTGTCCAAGTAGAACATACATAAGTACACACAGAGTTCTTTATGTTTCTTATGTCTTACTCTATCTTGATTTTCAGAACTTAATGACAGACACCATAAAGTGACCCAAAAGGAAACTTTTCTGAATCATTAAGTATATCAATATAAAAAGTTTCATTTGCAATGCTGCCTAGACAATGAAACAATGCAATTTCTTTCTAGATCCTATGGAACTGCATGTAAATACACTTGGCATAGAGCTATAAAATAGTTCTGAAGGTGGTGTTGACTCAAAGTTTTTCTGTACAATTCAAGGAAAAGGATAAATGATCAGAGTTGCAGTACTGATGAGAAAATGTAGTTGTTTACAATGTCTGCAGGCTATTGGTTTGGGAAAGTAGTTGAGTGGAAATTGCTTTTTTTAAAAAAAATCCTATCCTGAGTCAGGAAAGAAAGTCTCATGTTCACATGTGAAAGCAGCCCTGTTTAAAGAGTGAAACGAAAGGTCCTGTTCAAGGGATAGTAGCTATCTGTGCTTAATGGAGTTAGTGCTATGAATCAAGAAACAGTGTATATTAAAAAATTATTTTAATTTCTTATTAAAGTTATTACAAGAATATGTCACATTCAATATCATTAGATATTACGAATGCAATGTCTGAAATAAATAGATATGATATACTTGTGTACATAAAACCCACAAGACCATTAATTTCAAGGTGTGCTTTTGTTATCCTTGCAGAAAAGGAAAAAAAAATCTACTTCTAAGAATTTCAGAACAGCATAACCTTAGGAGAATGTCATATAAAATATATCCCCAGGAAAGCTGAGAGTTGTTTCTGGATGGATCACCCACAGAGAAAAACTATTGAAGTCCGTTCTATAGTGGGACAGCAGCAAAACCAATCCCTTAAAGCAGATGGATGACAATAGCTAGTCATACATGACTGGTTCAAAACAACATGCCACCACTGCTCAAAGAGCAGAATGTCTTTCCAGCCCCTGCTGAAAGCTGGGAGCTGCATTTGCTGCTGATGTGGATGCTGCTGATGCAGACTGGGTCTAGGAACCCGGTAAATGTCAGTTAGTCAAAGAACAGAACTTATTTCAATTAGGAAAATCATCATGATGGGGAAATTAACACAGCCGTTTCTGTGACACATATGTGACCTTCTGGAAGCTGAATTTACTGTGGAAAACTAATGCCTCCATATGCTAACTAAGCCATACATCCAATACCTGGCTTGAGACTAACTAGTTATCAGCCAGATCCAGGAAAGCTCTTAAGCGAGTGTTGAAGTCTGCATTCCTATTTTAGTGTTTTGCTGAATCGTGGCAAGGGCAGCATGATATTAGCATGACATGTGTAGCCCTTGTGGAAACATTCAACTTAAACATATACATGCTTACACCAGATGTAATGCCCTGCCTGCCAGCCTCAGTATCTGCTGCAGCTGAGTGTACAAAAGGCAGAAACAGAAACCTAGGAAATGTTTACTGTCTCCCTAGTACCATTTTACTCCTGTTTTTCCTCTATGGAAGCTTACAGGGGAAGCTGACCCTTTTTGTCCTGTTTGGCACGAGGCATTTATTTGGTGATGTTTCAAAAGGTTTGGAAAGATTGCAATGCGTTTTGCTTGCAGCTGTATGATTCAGAGTGACTGTCATTTTCACAGAAGTCATCTCAGTGCCACGCGTTACATGGGAAGATCAACTCCTGTGTATGTGCCACTGAACTAGGAGAATGTGCAGAATATTCTTTGTGTTTCTCTGTTTTACTTTGACCCTTCAAAACCAGGGAGTGCTCAGTTCCCACCTGATATATTGTATCTGATTGCCACAGATAAATTGATCTTTATCTACAAAAAGAGATCTTTTCTTCTGCTCACATGAAAGCATCTTCCCAGATGATGTTTAAACAACTGCATATTAAAGATCCTTTGCAATATCAGTAATTAAAAGTAAATGGGTCAGAGGTTTTGTTAGGTGCTTTCTGTATTTATAGGTAATTCCCTTTCAATTCCAAATACCACCTAAGAATTAATTTCTGCCTTTAATTGTTTCTTTAGTATCTCAGCTTTTCCTTTCTTTCATTGTTTCACTGCTCCCTTGGGTGCTTTTAAAAAGCTCTTTTCAGTATGTTTGTTTTGATTCATTCTACTGTTAAATATCAGACTTTGCTCCAGTTTAGTTCAGCGAGCCATCAACTCAAGCATACGGATGTTTTCATTTTTTAGGCTGGTCTTTCTGTCCTTCTAACAGATGACAGCCAGTATCCACAACTCAATTAAAAACCTGTTCCAGGCCTGCCTTAAAAAGTCTGGATTTCTCCTCAGGCTTGTGGATTTCCCCCCTTCCTTTCTTTTTTTCCTTTGAATTTGCTCTACAGGTCTTTAGCTCCAGCTAGTGGCTTACTCCAAAATGCAAATTTTGTCCAGTGCCTTAAAATAAAGCAGAAAGGTGGGGTTTAGTTGTAATTCTTACAGTGTTCTGAAGTGTGTGTTGAGAGGAAGAATTATTCAGAGGCATTAGTCCTTCCCAGCTAATTTGAGTTAACCCACAAATTCTTTATAATGTAATAAATACACTCCTCTTTCAGATTACAAGCTCCTCTGTTATCACATTGGGCCAAATTCTGCCCTCAAGTGTAGACTTGTATAGTTCTTCTGGACTTCAAAGGGAGCTGCACGTATTGTCTTAAAGCAAAAAAGCAGATGTTTTATCAAATAAAAAGCTTTACCTTAGCTCCTACTTTGACTCTACACCCTTCTTACTAAGCGTTGGTGTAGCCTTTGTACAATGTGCAAAAACAAAACTAGAAAGCCTTTATTTTTAAGTAGGGTTTAAGATTTGCACCCACCTTTGGTGAGATCCCCTTTCTTTTGGGACTTTGTAGCGCACGTGGATCTCTTCTGGGTCTGGGAGCCCCCAGCTCAGGCTGGACCCTGCTGGTGACAGAAGACCCTCTTGTCTGACCCCTTTGAGGCATTGCCCCTTGGAGGAGCACAAGAGAAAAGCCTTTGGAGCTTCCACTGGAAAGAGAGGTGACTCCCCCTGCTGAAAATCTCTCCTAGGTGGATTTGTGCTATGGCTCAGCAGATGCAGCCATGTCCAGCTTTGGTAAATCTGCAGTCACAGGCAGGGAGTGTCTGAGAGAATCTGAATACTGGGGTGGAGGGAAGCAGGTTGTTTCTGGTGACAAATGTTTATGTCTTATTTCAGTTAATTCACACAGACTGCCCTAATCTTCAGAATGTTAATTTTAAATGGTAAAAACATAATGCAGTTTAAATTCACAGAATCCCACACATCACTTTCTTCTTGGTTTTCAATTGGGAGTTTCACTGCAAGTGTAGGTAAAATAGGTATAATTTAAAACTCTCTTCTTTCCCTCACCCCCTGCCCCCACCCCAAGAAGAAATACATATATCCATACTCTGCAGAATGAAAGCACATGGGCAGACACAAGTCGAGCTTTGTTGTGTGACTCTCAGCGCTGGCACCAATACAGATATGGCTGCCTTGGCAGCACTAGAGGAAACCTATTTGAATTCTACAATCCTCTTGTTTAAACCCAAAGACTCAAATGTCTGTTGTTTGTTCAAAGACTTTTATTGTTTCCATTTCATTACTTGGTGAACTGGATACTGGGACAGGTGTGTCTACAGTCTGTTCATATTGACTGTCCATCTAAGATACCAGATAACATGATAATGCATTCCTGGGTTTCACAAACTTTGTCACTTCTGCCATAAAACCCTGGCACCTAGTGTAAATAAATATATCTGGAATACAGTAAATTCAATCCAGGTCTCTCTCCAAGGGCAGTAATCTGTTCCTGAAGGCCTAACCTTCCTCATCGGTCAGAAATTGTGCTAGTCCTACGCTATTGATTCAATCCTTTCCTGAAGGTGAGAAAAGCACCAGAGTACATTAAGAGATTTTATGTCAACACCTCAAATGTAGCTTTTGCCATAGCTGAAGCCTGCAAACTAAACAACATATATACTGTGCAATGCAGAGAATACCTGTACGTGTTCTGCTGTGATACAGATACAACTGTATCTCTGCTTTGTCTGTTTATATACCTATGCACAAACTCACTTATACACACCATTTATGTGTGTGTATATATATTTATATTAAAAGTATGCATCTGCACAGTCTCCCACCAGTTTGTTGGATTCCTTATCTCTCACAAACACTTTCATTTATTTCCAATATAAATGTTCTGAGAGTGGCAGAACAAGTAGAATTGTTAAGCTGCTTCCCAAGGTTCTGTTGTCAGTGAGTGCAATGTTATACCAAGGCAAAAAAATAACATATTAATGCTGTAATTTTCTACTGAGTGCACCAACAACACACTTGGGACGCATGCATAAGTCTATTGATCCACTAGGTCAGGGACCTTAAAATATTTGAAATTGTTCTTTAGAAAAATAAAATAACCCACACTTTTTTTGAATTACTGTGGTCTTTCAAAGTCCATCTAAAGTATTACGCAAGGAGACAAAGCTATTTTACCAGGCAGGCAGATATTCCAAATTACTGGTTCTTAACAAGCATGTTAATACATCAGTCAAAAGCAATAAATTTAAACTTAATGAAATCTCAATTTGCCTACAGTGCATTTCACTTTGACATTTTCTACATTGCCACGGTGCTTTGATAAAGTTTTTTAAAATGCAAAGAAAGTGTCTGTAAGGCTAAAGAGCAGACTTGGTGCCATTGTGCCCAATGGAACATTACAGTACTTAAGTTCCATCACTATATGCCCTGTGGCAGACTAAGCCTGAGTGCTAACATAGGTTCAGTTTTCATTATCATCATGTGATTATCCATTTTACTGCATTTAACTGATAATACAACTACCAGCTCACCTTAAAAGAATTAGCTTGGAGGTTTCATTGCTTTCCAAATGGAATTCATTTGACAAACAAATGACAATTAGCCCAGTCTCCCTGTTCTGTGTCAGGATGGTTTTTGATTGAACCTAGACCAATTTACAATTTTTAAATGAGTTTAGACATTTACATTTAAAATGTCTAGAGGAAATTAGCCTTGGGACATCTAACAGCCAAAATGCTTTTTGAAGTTGATTATTATTTGATCTAGTACCCTCTACCTGTACATTTTGTTCTGACTTCAAAGTTTTGGAATGAAAATGCCACCTACACCTCAAAGCATAGGGAAAAACTTAAAAGCAGTTTTACTCATTATGTTATGCAAAGAAACCTATATTTTAATATTCGTTTAATATGGTTAGTTAGCTTTAATGACACCAGTTTGACAGTGTCATAGTTTTCGAATATAAGGCATTGATTGAAGTTTCCTGTGCTTGCCGGCGTTTTTTTGTAGAACGAAAGAATATCTTTTGAAGGTGAGATTCATATGCCCCACACTACCATTCTGCCACAGTTAGAAATGTAATCATTTACAGATGAATGCATGTCTTTGTACAGAGTCAGAAATATGTTGTCATTTCTATATTATTCTGTGTATCAAAATCTTTATTGATGTTTGTTTTCCTGCATACTAAATTTGTCCAACTATATTTATAATGGTCTTAAAGCAGAAGGGTCTCCTTATGAAAAAATGGTTGTCAGTAGTTCCATTATAAATATGCAGGCTCAGATAACACAGCCATGAAAATTGGGCTGAAATTAGGCACATGGTATCTCAGCCTTAAGGTAGTTTGGATCATACTATTTTTATTTAGTATTATTAATTTATGCATTTTTGTAAAGTTAGAAAACTGTACATTTGGCCACTGCAAAATTATAAGCATAGAAATAAGTGCTGTTGCTTTTCTGGGTTCTGAGTCAAAGCTCCACTTGACGCCTGTGGGAGTCTTATGACTTTCAGAAATAAGTCCATTTTATTTTAACAAAATCACTATTTGGCTTTCAAGCAGTAAGGATCACTCGGGAAGTATTTTTTAAAAATGTTTGATGACTTTCTGATATATGTACTTTGTATGAGCATACAATGTTATCCACAAAGTATGCATTTCAATCATGAATAAATATAATTTTCTTATAACAGTTCATACAAACTTTACTCAATGGGGTTTTAGGCTTCTGAGGCCTTCAGTTAAGTGTCCAAATACAGCTGAAGACAAATGAGATTTTAGGACAGGCTCTGTTGGAAACCTAGGTGTGAACCAGTAGGACTAGTGTTTTCTCTCCTCCAATGGTTATGTTTGCAGAATCAAAGGAACCAAATTTTCTTGAGGAGTGAAACAATCTTGTATCATTATACCACTATCGCCTAACTTTTATGTAACGTCAGCTCCCGTGGGTGTCTATGTGATATCAGCTGCCGATGTTCAAAAAAATTCTTCTTTATGACATGCACAGAATACAATTTTTGCCATTCCTCAGCTAATTTCCAGGCTCAACTGGGATCTATAAGTTTGGCGTTTCTCCACATGTAGAGAATTGACCCAGTAGACCTAAATATCAAGCCAGACCTGTACAAATGTAGTGGGGGCTGTTGATTTTAGAGGGAGCAAGATGATGATGACACCCTGCTCTTACCTACTTAGAGCAGCCTCCCCAAAATGAGGCGATGATGGGATCACTTTCTTTGACAGTCATGGCAGAGTGTCCTTCCCCCTTGGCTCAGGGGAGGATTTAGGATAAACTCATGTCTCTTTTGCCAACTCTGAAAGCTCACCACTTGGCTTACTGCTTGTGTGCATTCCCTCCGCAAGGCATGTGATTCTGCTTCTGCTTTGGGTGTGATGCCTAGATGCCTAGTTTAGATTTCCAAACTTTGCTGTGAGGGCTCAGTTATTAAAAAGTAAGTGCATGAGTCTTAGGCAATTTGGTAACTAAGGATATTTTTGGACTTGAATCTTAGTCTTCCATGAGTTAGTCCTTGAAAAGGACAAAATCTTTGGCCTGAAACATTTCCTTGAGTGAAGATTTCTTAAAAGTAGAGAAAATATCAATCAAATAATAACCTGGGAAGAACCCTTGGGCAGGCTGTGTCAGGCCTGCAATGTCAGGGTCTTGAAAATGTGAGCAAATTTCAGCAGATCTGCCTCAAAATGGATCATTACAATCAGTTCAAAGGGATGCTGCCACAGTTTTTCAGAAATATTTATATTTTTTCTGTGTTTACTATACTCTAAGATATGTGCAAGTGTGATAAATAAATACATCTCAAACAAACACCCCAGGGATGGAGGTCAGAGACCAGCTCTCTTGAGAAATCTTTTAACTATTAAATTCAAAATCTGTAATTTCTACAGCCTAAAAAGCACATCTTTCAAAGCAGATACTAAAATCCTCAAGTATGCAAGTGTGAGTCTCTATAAACAAGAGTGGAAGTGCAGTGGATGGACTGAAGGCACTGGAAAATCAGAGTGACTAATCCCTCCAGTATCATCATTTAGAAAACTACTGGTTTTGCATTCCAACTAAGGGAACAACAGTTGGGTTTCTCACTTGGGAAACTCTTTTGCTTGTCGTACATGCAATGAATTCTGATAAATTTTAACAATTTCTTCTCATCAATTCAGAGAATTTAAATCTGGTTTTCAGTTTGTTTTTTGTTTGCATGAAAATCTGAATGTGTGGAAATGGTATGCGTGTTGTGTTCCTTTTCTGGCAGCTACAGGACGTAGCCACCTGAGCATGAAATACTCTGTGTCTTCAGGGATTCCTGCTCTCATTGCTCACCCATGTGATACAGGTATTTGGAGCATGAAGGAGTGAGAGGGAAAAGAGATTGAAGATATTTAGATCTAAATGTGCTGCTGAAGAAAGAAAAGATGGGATTTTTAGAGGAAAAAAGGTGGAGGCCCAAACCATGGAGCTCACAGACTTGCATGCTCAAAGGCACCTTTCTGCAGCTCTCTTTATCAGCCCGACCTCACACAAGACTACACAGCTCTTAGAGAGCGAGAGAGGGAAAGAGCAGGATGACTTAGTATTTCTAGAAAAAGTTGGGTTTCATTTATTATTTATAAATTTCATTTTGTACATATCTTTAGGGACATTAAGAGATTAGTAGTCATGCAGTTTGTTCTGAGCATTAATGCTAATCCTCAAAGATAGGTGAAGGGTAATTTCATTAGTTTTTATAAAGGTTTGGACTAAAACTAACCATTCAGTCAACAGTTTGAAAGGAGACATTTAGTGCTGTGCTCTCTCCTCTCCCAGCAGGCTCTGCCTCTCACAGGAATGTGTCAGCACAGACTGGCATCTCGGCAATAAGGGTACATTCCTCAGACGTTGTTTTATGTAAAATAGGTGGGTCCCTCTTTCCTAAATATGTCATATAAAATCATTGTCTCTGGCATGACATACAGTAGTTCAGGAAGGGAAGCTAATCTAGGAAATAAAGGGATACAGACTATTGATGCCAAAATCAGCAATTACATTGTATGAGATCTCATGAATAATTCCTGAGCTGTGATTTAACATTAATCTGAGTGTTTAGTACAAAGCTGGGCCGACACCAATAAAATGCTGACTGATTTGTTTTAAAATAGTGCTCCTTCAGGCTTCACTACACTGCTTTGAAATGAATGCTTTTAGGTAATACCTCAACCTTGCCTCTGTAAAACAGACAGATGCACTCATGTGACTGCACACTCAAACTCTACCATTGGTTTTTTCTCTTCATTTTGGGCTGAAACCTTTTCGAAGTGCAGTGTTTAATGCTAGCCATGACTTAGGCAAGTGGGCTTCATAGCACAGAGCTTTTCCTCCCAGGAAAAATCTTATCAAAACAAGACTCCTTAGTACTGAATGGTGATATTTGCTACATATGTGTCTTTCCAGTGCAAAGAGGAGGAAACCATGTGTGATGAAGTAAGCAAGAAATAACCCAACCAAACATGAGGAGAGTTAGTGTGTTACAATTGCTTCTGCGTCATTAAATAATGATGCTTTCCAATGAAGATCAAAGGATGATCAATGAATAGGTGAGTGAAACAGCAATGACCATCTCAGGAGACACCGTACATTATTCTGAAGCACTGCTGCCTGTGCCCAAGGAATGCTGTACTTATAAGCATCTCCCATCTCATTCACAGCTTCTGCCTCTGTAATAATGGCTTTGCCCCTTAATAATGGTAAAACACTAATCAAACATTTTTGTCTCATCCATTTGCATAGCACATCTGTTCAGTAGAAACCCTCAACCTGGGGTGCTCACACATATCCCCTATATGCTTTTTTGAGGAATTAGGAAACAGGGTTGTTCTGTACAGAGCCAGCGCTCGTGGTAGAGTTGTTCTGCAATGACTGCACGGCAGTCATGTAGTATGATTCTCTCAAGAAGAAATCACTGGTATATGTCTTTCCTAAATAATCATTACAGTGGAAAACTGCATCTTCCAAACACCTATTCCAAAACGGCAAAGTCAGCAATCTCAATAATAAGTGACACTAACCCACTCTTACCTTTTGCATACCTGCTTGCTATCAAGTACAATCTGTACAGCAAAAGGAATTGAGCTGTATAAGGAGCCTATGTTCTCTGTGGCTATGCTGGATTGTTCCAGAAATAATGGAGTTAATGTGTAGCTGTATGTCCTGTATAGCTGTATTCATCAGGAGAACTACAATAGCACAACATTAGGGTGCTTGGGGAGATTGTTGAATCTTCAGTATCAAAAGTTTTGAGTTGAGTTTGGTTTTAGCTTTAGACCCAAGCAGGCCAAGCATCTCTGTGATTCTGTTTCAGTTCTGCACTCTGATGAGCATTACAACTCATGAAGTTCCTAAGTGTGAAGATCATGAATCACCAAATCAGCCTTGGCACTAGCAGCCAAGTGAATGCACTGGAACTGGAGAATAACAAGATGGGTTGCAGTCTTCTGATCTCAAAAAGAGAATTTTTTACAAATGCTCTAATGAATGCTCTCATATGACAATGTTTTATATTATCTGGCACTTAAAATAACCCAGTGTCAATGCTAAAATAACTTTGGCTCAGATAGACCATACAAAACACAATGCTCTTTACAAAGAGGGGCATTTCCACCTAAAATGCACTTTCCAGCACTGTGCACCAGCAAGTGTGGGTGGATTGTCTAGTTTTTGCCTTCTGATTCAAATTGTGCTCGAGAGTAAATAACAGTAAGTAAAGGATCTTTGTCTGAATGACTTGTTTCTTCTTCATGTACTTGTTTATAGAACTGCCTGGACATGACTGAGTACCCTAGAACTAATAGTGTGTAGAGGTATTAATTCAGTCTCCCCATTCCCAATATCAATATTTACGTACTATGCACAGTGGTTTGCATTTCTCTTGATATACTAACCTATTCTGTCTTGTCTGATCACCACAGCAGGAGGGAAGGACAATAAAATGAAGCAGGAATATGAAACAATCTGCTAGCTGAAGAGCCAGAAGACTGAGGAGCTCTCTAAATGGGGTAGGAGACGAACCATTTCCACTCAGTGGCTATGGATTAAGACAGAGTGTAAGTGACGTACTGTGAGGGAGGAGAAGGGTAATTCTGTGAGACAGCATCCTGTCTGGGAGAACATGTGCTGCCCTTCACCTTCAGCGTTCCTTCACTGTTCACTGTATGGAATAACACCTGAGGATAAAGTTCCAGCCTCAAGAAGAGATGCTTTTCTTGCTTTACTTCTTTGCAGCTTTGTTTCCAGTTTTGCAACCCAGTGCCTCCCCTTTTAGTGGAGCATCCCTGCTGTCTTTGAGACTTCCACAGGAATAAGTGTGTAATAAGTGAGCTGACGGGCACAGTGTGCTCTGTTCTCACACATCCATTTCCAGCTGGCCTGAGTTGGTCAGGGTGCTCCTTGCCCACGAGGTGTTCCAGGGCTGTCAAGAGCTCCAGGATATGATGATCACCAAGCTGGATGTTGCACCAGCAGAGATGAATCTGCTCTGGGGCACTTGCCAGTATATTTTATTGACAAGTGAGAGCTTGGGAGAAGATGGCTTAGCAGTGGGCACATTCATGATATGGATGGGTTTGAAAATAACTATACTTAGGGTAATCCAGCTACCAGCTACAACCCTACTACTTGTTTGATTATTTGGGGATAATCCAACTATGGGCAGGGACAGGAGTTCATGGGTTTTTTAAGGTCTTTTCAGAGCTCTTTGGGGAACTAGCTCTCAAGATTCCTTCTTCTCTTTTTATATAAATCTTTGCTACTATTATTATTTTCCTCATTCTTGACTCATGATATAAAGCAGCCTCAAGACTGGTCCAAGATTTATCTCTTGATAAAATTCCCTGGAGTTCTGTTACATCTGTCATAATAAAGAATATCCCAAATGTATCACCTATTACCAGTGGCATACCCTAACATTTAGGAATATCCCAGCACTAATAATTATACCATGTGATCCTCACAGATATGCAAGGACAAGCTGTCTAATACAGCAGAGGAAGGAGAAAAGGATACAGTTGTCAATACTTAGACTTAATTTTTTTTATAGATTTGAAGTGTGTAGTTGAAATATAGGTAGTTGAGTAAATGCAGTGACTGTTACCCAGGGAAAAGTTTAGACATTAAAATTGATGAAGGAATGTATGTTTGTAGTTTGCAAAATGAAAGAATATATGGTGTCAGAAGAGGTTTTATCTCCTGTATATATTTTTTTTAAAATGTAATAAATACAAAGCAAATAGCATTGGTTTATCCAAGGGAATATTGAAATCCATTAGGAATGCACTTGGAGTAATCTGATTCAACAAGTCAGTATATTTCTCTCAAAAACATAATATCGGTACTACATTGTGCAAGATGAAGGTTAGATTACATTTCTTGCCAGTGCAATAATTCCCACATCATAAATTCTGATGAAATTATATCAATATATAAAGCAAATGGATGTCTGACCCACCATCGTTTTCTAGTTCTCAGATGTAGAAGCTGACATATAAGTAAATCCCCAGCTGCTTTGTGCAATACTATTACAACTGTGCCATTGCCTGGGAACTGTTATTAGCTATCTTGACCAGAAGCGGCTGTTAGAGTTTGTGGTTTCTGCTCTGAATATTAAACTTTGGCATACAAGAGTCCTTATTGTGGGGAGCACTTGGAAATGGTAATACTAAATTGCTTTATATTTGCAGGATTTGATTGCTTCAGATGATACAGGTCTAGCTGGTGGGCCTCTCTTACTGCTTGTATTTCCAGATTATAAATCATTCCTTTGACAGGGTATCTGCCATAACCAGTTCTCAGTTTCCGTAGTATCCTTCTTTATATTACAGCTGGCAACTAGTCTTCTGGGCCATGCACTTTTTGCATAACTTTCAAGAATAAAGGCAGAATTGAAGTTTTTATATATATCCTAATTTTTCCATCAAATGTCACTGAATATGTGAAACTAAGGTATGGGGTACAGTTTTGGAAAGAATGCATGCTAGTTTCCCAGTAGTGTTGCGCTGTAATAGCCATGCTATGATCAAGCTCCAGTATTAATGACTGAACTTGAAGGACCCTGTCAATGGCTAAAAATACTTAGGGTAAAGCAAACCAAACATACTATTATTAGTGCTGTTCTTGACATCATAAAGCCTTTTAGAGGAATAAAAGCTTACAGTTGATCTTGCAGGTCAGCTTGGGGTAAAAAGTTTGGGGAGTGTTTAAAGTCTGTGACAGAAAGAGTTACGTTCATTTAGGACATCCTGTTAAAGCAGCATAACAATATTCTCAGAAATAGAAAGAAAAATCATTAGAGTTATACTGCTCTGGTCCTTGAAGAATAGTGATGTTAAATTGGAAAAAAAAAAAGAATTATTGTTCATGATCTTATAGTTAAAATTTAGACTATAAACTATTAAATACAATTTCACAGTGTTTAATCATTGTTAATGCAGAGTCTTGGGTAACTCTTTGCTGTTTCATTATGCCTATGTAAGATTAAGACCTTAATGATGTTTAAACCACAATCATATAAAAATGCCTCAGTAGGTCTTCAAGAATATATATGAGATTTTAAAACTTCCCAAGTTCGGTTTTGTTTTGTTTTGTTTTTCAAATGTTTCTCATTCAGAAATTTTAGAAAATTTCAGAAAGTTCCTGAATACTGAATTATTGGTTATATCAGAAATATCCTGATTGCTTCCCAGGAAGTAACAGTAGCAATGGTATAATAATTAAACAGAAAAGTATTTGGATGTAAAACAAACAAGTAATATTAAACATGAAGATTTTAATGGAAATTTTCAAAAGTGCTTTTTTTTTCCCAAAAACATTTCCAGTGAAAATGGTGGGCTTTTTTTAATGAAAATATGCTTCAGATAATATTTTTGATTTTCATAAATTGTGTGTGAAATTAGAAAAATAGTTTTAAATTATGAACAAAACTGTTTTACAAGAAAAACTTCAGAAATTTTTGGAAATTGAACTGAAATTATTTTTCTGTGAAAATATTTGCTTTTAAGGAGAAATCACACTATTGTAAAAAATACATTTTGAAGAAAATTAATTAGTGATTAACCCTGTAAAATAAGCCAGCAACATTCCGTACTTGCAAATAATAATTTACTTTCAAAAAAATATTAAAATATATTTGAAACACACTGTGTCCTAGGGCATTCAAATGCGGACACAGTAGGAATCTGTCTCATCAGAGATTTTCCCTATGTCCTGGTTCTGTGATGGAAAAAGCAAAGGGGAAAAAAAATCATTCATCCTCACACCCCATAATTCAGCACACAAACCCTGGTACACTCTTCCCAAATCTCAGCAAAGATTTAACAGTGAAATGCTGTAGCAAGGTCTCATGTTACCAGGATTTATTGTTTTCCAAAATATAATATGGAGCATTGACTAGAATGACAAGAAGTTCAATTAGAAATAACAGAAAGAAAAGTACACCTGTTAGTTTTGAGAAAAAGCCTATTTGGGGATTCAGTTGGCTTTCCAGTGTGCTTATGTCTAAGGAAATTCTGAAATTCCTCTCGCCTCTTTAATAGGTAATGTTGACCCAGGACAAGTTAATGTTATATTGATATCAGAAAGCTCAAGCTGGTGCTGATTTTGACAATGTGATAAAGGGCTCACTAAGCAGAAGTGGTTTGTAGAGGAGGCAGGTTTTCTCATGTGTTAGGGCTATGCTTGTCTGTCTTCTACATCTGGGAGGAATATCTCAGTATGTCACCTACTTCTTTTCACAAAATAATATGTGCCTGATCTTGCAGCCATTACTGGTATAAATTTGTACACATGCCTATCGCAGGACCATTCAGTCAGTAAATGCTCTTTGCCTGAATCCCAGTAGTGGCCAGCAAGGCTACTGTTTCATCCTGAAACTCATCCCTGTACAGCAGGTCAGTATTAGGCCCAGTGCTAATACCTACCTCAGTTTTCATCTTGTGCTGGAGTCTCATGGGGCTGGTGCCCAGTACAGATATTTGCTGTGCCTAAAGCAGGGACACTCTCCTTTGTGTCTGACTTCTGATCCGTGGCATTGATCAGCACAGGGCAGGGTAGTACACACCTTCATTGCAAGTGCCCAGCACAAAACTCCCTGCTGGCGTGGACACTCCAGTCAAGCCCAACGCTGCTGTGTTGCTTTGCATTGATCAGCAAAGTTACATCTGGCCCTCACTTTTATTTAGGGGAAAGCTGGAATTTGCCTATATTATCCACCTCAGGATTTACACGCTGCAGCATCACTAACAGCTGTAGATAGAGACACAAAATTTTTTATGGTATGAACATCATTAGGTATCCTATGAGATGTGAATGCCATGCTCTATTAGATGAAGATTGCTTCGTTCATGAAAGGGACTGTCACAGTGCAGAGCTAAAATGACTTGTGGCAATTTCTTATCCAAATTGAGATTTTCCCTGGACTCCATGACCCAGCTACTTGCTTATTCCATCACCGCTGAAGATGTTAACTGCACAGCATAACAGTCAGCCTTATATAAATGCTGCTTCTTTTCCAAAAGCTGAGCTTACAACGGACAATGTACAAGGGTGGAAAGGTAGGCTTCACTATTGCAGAAAATTTGCTGAATCAGTTTCTGCTGAGACAGATTTATGCATATGGCTGGTATATCAATTTATTTTGGATCTCTTCTGGGTTCACAGAGCAATAATAAGAGATACACAGAGAGAATCTAGGTTATCTCAACAGTCAGGAATAATAACACTAGATGTGATATTACAGCTAAATGTTGCTGTAGCAGCTACTTAATGAATTGGCCCAAAAGCTTTGTGCATAAGGAGGATGTTGGCTTGGGAGAGGACAAATAAATGTGTAGCCCTCTTACGTGTTTGTTGGAGACCTTTAAATTAGTGACTGGTGAGAAATCTCATCCCAGTTGTCTAGGAAGCATGGGAAAACATACGGAATTTTAAATTCCTTAGACACTTGGGAAAACATAAATGATAGCCTCAAGGAAAGCCAAAGTAAAAATGGCCAGGGACTGTGCTGCAAACAAAAATGTAAGCCCTTTTGGAGTTGATAACCAATTTCAACCAATTTCTTGTTACCAGTTTCTTCATCTGAAAACCAGAGCTACAGGGTTTCCTAAACCCAGTTTATGATTTTGCATTCCTAACTGGAGGCTTCTTGCAGGGACTTGCTTTCCAGAGAGATGGACACTCAACATTTTCTCTCTCTCCTGCCAGAACACCCTCAAATTACTAGTCGCTAAACAGAAAAAGCTGTTTATATGTATTTAATATTTACACAATTTACTGGAGCTACATGGATAAAAGGCTGCCTATATGTTGAAGGTATGACTACCTTTCTTGATAGGCTGTCACTGGAGATACACATGCCAGGAAGTAAAATATACCCACTAAAAAGCCTTTTGATATTTCAATAGAAAATCCTGTGCGTTTTACTTGTAATTGAGTTGTTCCATCTCCAGATCCAAAGCACTTTTTCCCCAGAGCTTTGACCCTGCTGTGCCCTTGTTTTGATACTCTAGGAGCATACCAGCAGCTTTGGCAGGCGTAGGAGAGCACAGTGAGAGCCGCCTGCCTAGGATGTATACTTGGATCTTTGTATTTCTGTCGACTGCCAGTTGTAGTTGTGGTGAGTTGTCATTAGGTAAACTCGGAAAGCCTGCACTGTCTGTGGCTTGCTTTATAAGATGCATTTTTTAAAATGCATGGGATGCTGCTTTTCAAGAGATCCTGCTGGTTCAGAGGAGCAGCAAATCTTGTCCTTTACATCTGGTCAAGTGGAAATAAAAACTGGTGTTTGTTCATAACAAATATAGGACATAAAAATGTTCCTGTACCACGATTTACAGTAATCTAATAATAAACCTTGTGGAAGATGTTAATATTGCAGGAATTTAATTTTGTTTATCTGGGGCAGAATATGCACTAATTGCCTATTTAATCATGTTTATAATTAAACTCGTTATAACAATGATTCACGCGTCAGCTTCTCTAATTACACAGGCAGGACATATTATTTCCTCCTTACAGTTCTCCTGTTTAGGCTGGAATTGCTTGGTGTCACCTACAGACTTATACTTCATAAGAACTTAGTGAGTATGGACAGCATGAAAGCTGTTCTCCTAGGAGAAAGGCTCTGCTGTGACTGACCCACATATCTGTTTCTTTAATTGGACCCTGCTTATTGGCTTATTGTAAAAATAATATTGTATTTACTCTTCCTCTTCCTTTAAAGATTTCAGTCTAATGTGAAATACTTGTGAAGTGATGCTGCATTTGCCCATGCAGTCTCCTGGCCACCAGCATAACTCCAGCCAGGTGTAACTGCATTTGACACAGCTCCTGACCTCAGGCTGATGTGACACCGAGTCGCCCTTACTCTGTATGCAGAATGATTGGTTTGGCATTCAAACCACAGGAGGGGACGGGGGCTGCGGACTGAAGATGTCTTGAGTATTATCACTGACCTCTGTAGAGACCAAGTGAGCTTTGGGCAGAGGATATGAGAACGGTGTCATGTTGGGGGTGACAGGCACTTCTTGGCAAAATGGCTGCAGCTCACTACAGAATGGACTGGGTACCTGAGAGGGTCCAACACAACATTTTTTTCTTATTAGATAGGATTACACGATTCATATCAAATGAGAGCATTTGGTCTTATTCTGGCTCCGCTTTCAAGCATTTTGCAAATGAGTTCAGCATCATTATCCACAATTTGCAAACCAGGAGGCCAAGGTTGAGTCAGGAAATAGCCTAGTCCAGAGTTAAACAATGAGATGGCATTGAAAACTAATTCTCTGAGATCCACCAGGTCCCTTATTCACTGAACAACACACTTGAAATAAGGATATCTTCTTTTTTTCTCACCATTTTTCATTTTTAAACAGACAAAATGGTAAGGAGCCAGGCAGCGCAATGTAGCTCATTCTTTCACTGAGTACAAGAGGTTCAGTTCAGTTCTTGCAAGAGACAGGATAAAATTTCTGGGGATGTATATGCATGTGTATATATAGCTACAGATACATAATTAGTACTCCCGCAATATTACTTGCACATCATAGTTAAAATTCTGCGAGATAAACTAGGAAACCGTATTTTCAGCAGTCTAACAGCACTGTCATAAAAATTCACAGCAGGCTGAAAATATCTCAGCCTAGGAGCTAATTACTTTAAAATATTTTTTTTTTTCTGGAAAAATCTTGTTTTCCCCTTGAGGCGATGAGTTAGAAAGTGTATCCTTGTTTAAGTCTCCACCCCACCCCACCCCCCCCTTCACTCGTCTGCTATAACTGAAAAACAGCTCTGTTATTTAGTTAAAACAATTGCAGACAAATTGAATCTGTAATGAGGATCAATTACTATTGGTATCTTGGAATGTTTTTACATAATTAAGTTCTAGACTTTCCCAAGCAGGTCTCACTGCATAGGAATTAGAGATGAGGGTTTAGTGTTTGCACAGTGTGGTGCAAAACATGGAACACTGTCTGGGGCAATGCTCTGAGTGCCTGTTTTATTCTCTGACGTACAGAAGTGCTCCAGCCCCCTCCTGAAGATCTAAGTCCTTGTTCTGGGGACTGGATGAGTCCATCAATCAACACTCAGAAAATTTTTGATCTGTATGTAAAAGAGACATTTGTCATTTAGGTCTTGCAAAAGTACGGCTGCATAACTTCAAACTTGGCAAGGTCGTGAATGAAACTTTCATCCCAAGACAGTGAGATATCTGTACCCATGCAATGCTACTGCAGCTTTTTATTGCTTCATCAGAGATGCAGCTAAGTCAAACCCAGCTGAAATTCTCAACAGTTTGAAGAAGCTTTCTCTCTAAGTTTGAATGCAGAGACCATTATTTTTGTGGGTTTGGTTCAGAAGATTTCTTACGGCCAACCAAATTAGCCTTTCAAAAACATGATCATTGTCTAATTCAACTGGAGTGTAGCCCTAGAGTGTAAAGTAAAGGATTTTTACTGTCAATTTTTGATTAATTGATATTACACTTAGATAATCTGTGCTATAGAATCTGCCTGTGGCAGGATCCTGGGCTGTTAGCTGCACAGAGAGCTTCAAGAGCAGCTCTCTGGACTGGCAATAAAAGAACCACATAAAGTTTGACTGTGGTGAACTACCCCCTTTCCTCTGAAGAAGAGTCACCTTAAAGTTGTGACCCTTAGTGGCTTGCTCAGGTATGACGTAGGGCCAAGCCCAACAGCAGAGATTTGCTCAGTCCAGTATTTGAGCCTTAACTGGTCAGTACTGGGTAACAAACCAGAGCACCTGATGGGATGCTGTGCTGCAGGGGGTCCTTGTGCCAGCCCCTGAAAGGCAGAGATCACCTCCCTGTAGCCTCTAAATGGCACCGACTGCAGTGCAGTGGAGAGCAGGAGGAGAAAGTCAGAAAATAATTTTCTTACTTCAATGTCTGACACATCAGAAGTTTTCGGTCAAAAGCCTGGGTCAGTGCCAGGGTGCAACAGTAATGTCACCATCTCAAGCCTGCCATGGCCAGCTGCTCAGGCACCAGGCAGCCAGGGCTGATTTTCAGTGGCCTGGTGCTCCCCTGACCTGAGCTAATGATCAGCTCGCTCATTAAGAAAGTCTTCCCTAGAACAAAAGTCAGGGTTCATCGCTTGTTCAGGAAATAAGCTCCTCTTTCAGCATATTGGAAGAAAAATGCTAAGATCAGAGCAGCAGGAAGCAACATAGGAATAGCATTTTAATAATATCTCTCTCCTGTGAAACAGTGGTACCAGATGAACACAATTACACACACTGCATTTTCTGGGTCTGAGGCATTGTTTGTCTTGCATTTGGCCCAACAAAGTATCAGAGCATCATGCCTGTTCTGCTATCTAGTGGCTACTCTTGTAAAATACATCCAGTGCTACACAGTCTGAAAAAAAAAAAAAAAAGATAATCCTGCTTTTCCCCTCCTCCTTTATCGTATAACTTGTTCAATTATATTGTCTTTTCTTCTCTCGATTCCTATCTACAATTATACCTCCCCAAAGCAGCTATTGTATAACCTGTGGGTCTTGGATTAAGTTCACTAGTCTAGTTGACCCTCATCCTGACCTTCACTTAATTAAATACAGGATTAAGCCCAAGAAGTATGCAACTGAAATCTCAGGTTAAAGCAGAGGGAGTTCAGAGTGCTGGCAATGAACTGACTGATGTTCATGAATGAGCTCACCTGGCCTTGTAAAACAGCACAAAGTGCGTGATCGAGCCTGTTGCTTTTGAAAAGGCAATGGGCTTTAACTCTTTCGTGGTGAACCTTTCACTCCCTGTGAATGGAATTGAGCAGGAGGACAGTGCTGTTGAACAGGACAGTGAGAGTTCACTCCTCCCCCTAAGAAAAACAACAGCCTCTGCTGAATTCTGGTAACAGTGGGAAAGACAAAGTCTCATCAACATTTTTGAGAGAAGTTCAATGTCAGACATGCTGTCAGGGGTCTGAGCGCTACCTCGGTAATCTGGGGAAGTTTTCAGCACTGTTACTCAGCACGTTGTTTTCTCCTCCAGTTTTCTGCTGCCAGGTCTTGGGATCAGGCACAGCAGATTATCAGCATTTCTTTGAAGTTTACATGGGAGTATGGATTATCATTTTTGCCGTCAGAAACACAGACCAGTTAAAGCTAAAATAAGTCATAAATCAGCATAAGAAGGCGCCTAATTATAAAAATGAGGTATATGAAACACTTCTCTCTTCTATAACCAAGAGAAGGAGTATTCTTCTCAAAAAAAATTCATGTTTAACCTTGGAAAGAGAACATTCATGTTTAACTGAAATAAAACAGAAGCAGCAGAACAAGAGCCCCGGGTATACCAGGACTGCCTGTGCTTGTTTCTGAACTCCACACCATCCTGTGTCATCTCTGATTGTATTAGGATGCAACAAGTTGTTAAGGTTAGACCTGGGTCACAGTAACTCGTGTTCAGTATATCTGACCTTTCCTAGAGGAGTTTGTGTGTGTATTCCTCAAAGCTGTCTTCCAGAACCTGAGTTACCAGAATCGGTAGTTTTTTCTATATCTGTGTATTAAAGGGAAGAGAAACAACCCGATGCTGGGCCAAATCTTCAAATGATGCAAATCAAAGAAGAAAATGGGCAAACCCTGATTTCCACTGCTGGTCCTCTAAATTTGAGGCACTTGAAAACTGTCTGTGAAATTTCACAGAGCAAATCTAAAACCTTATACTTAACAGGGATGATACATAAGCAGCACACTGTACATTTCCCATCATGTCTGGCCATAAATGGAAATTTTGAGAAAGAACATCCCATTATTCCTGTTAAGGGACTTTTTTGAGAGTATGCTGTATATGATGTCAGATTTAATTGAGCTTTAAAGCGCATGCAGGAAATCCTGCTGTGTTCCAATAGTCACAGCATGGGGATGAAATCTGGAAACGGTCAGGACATGAGGTTCCAGCCTGCAAAAACTTTTGTTTTAAGCAAATGGGTAGTTCTTACTGAAAATTTAATGTTCACTTAAACATTTTGCACATTGAATGACTAAACCTCTCTCTATTCACTCCCCCAAACAGAAATAAAGGGAAAAATATCTCCAAAAACCGGAGGGTTATTGGATAGAAATGCATTTAGCGTGCATCATCCAATACCTGGCTTCAGAGTCTCAGAGTAAGATCCAAGTTACTTTACATTTCCACTTTTCTCTCCTGAGACGGTGTGAGACAAACACCGAGCTTGTAAATCATAAATTCCCTGAAAAATTCTTCGGTGCTTTTCCAAATATCATGCTACAATCTATTCACCCGTGAACCAAACCCAGCAGGCACAAGCCCCGAGGCAGTCAGCAGCATCTCTGAAGAGGACTCGGTGAATGCACTGGCCAGTGTAAGAACAATTGCAAACACATTATTCAGGGTGTCTTGTATCATCTCTATACCATATATTGACATTTTCTTGACGCTGTCTGCTTTGCAAATGTCATGTCACACAGGATAAAATGAAGAGCAGTACCAGGAAAACCATGTAATCTGACTGGGTCAGGAACTGAGCTCTCAGGAAACCCACAGGAGAACTCAGCCTGAACTTTGTCAGGTAATTAGCATTCAGGTACTTCAGGCTTTTAAATCCATTGCATTAGTTGAAGAGCATTTGTCTAAGATGTCCGTTACTGGTGAGAAAGAGTTTGTTTGTTTTTAAAATCTGCTTTAAATCTAATGGGCTACTGAATCTCCCCAAACTCCATTTGACAGTATTATTTTTCCAGATTAATTTTTTTAAGAACAAAGGAGCTTGACACCCCATACAATGTGGAATAAAAACTTTGAAAATGAATAAAAAGCAACCCCGTGACTAATACATTCACTATGTGAAGGAGCAATGGCTTAGTGGATCTGCTATTTCATAGGCAAAAATGCAGAGATTGCCTCTTTTGTCAGTTCATAGATAAAATCCTATTCTTTGTAATCCCTGAAGAAACAAATCAAATAAGCTCTGGCTGAGCTAACCATTTTCAATCCATCAAAGCAATCAAATTCTGTTTACCTGAATCAGAATGATTTCTAAAATGTTATTAAAAAGTAAAATGGAGTTTAACTATTCCAAAAAACTGAAAATGATGTGCAAACACAAAAGGGATAAGATTTCAGTAATTATGTAGACACAAAGTCGGTGCCATCATTTGTACCACAATACAATGTAGCTATGGCATATAAAGATAAAGCTTCCTTTGTCTAACATTACTGCTGCAAGTGATGCATAAACATAATTAATGTAAGAAGTCTTCAAAGGGGCGAATATTCATTTAGTCAGTTAGTTTTATTGCTCTTTCAAGCAAACAAAGGTTTTATAATTTAATAAACCAATTAACTGATTATATATTTCACCGAAAATATTTGTATATCACACATTACTATCATTTCACCAATCGCCATCGTTTTTCAGGAAGCAGAGCCAGTGTGTGGTGCTACAGTTAAAGCGTTGCATTTAATATTCATTTACTTTGCTCGTTATTTTGGAGTGAATGCCGTAAGAGGCTTGTGCCTAACTACATCCCCTAAATATAGCGGCAGGTTTCATCCAAATCCTATCCCATGGTAGCTTTGAAATGAAATCATTATGTTGGTCCTCTGTCATGATTCTTGAACCGATCTACATGCAGAATTACGTCACCTTCAGGACAGGACTCGGTGCATTTTATCACCCCTGCAGAATTGCTTTTCATCTTGAGCAGAGAATCAGGCGGATGATTTTAGTGACAGTGCACAGCACTGCAATGCATTCCAGCAGGGGGGCTCGCTTGCTACGCGACAGCTGACGGGGCTTTCCTTTGTATATATGTTGCAACATATGGAAAAATACACCTTGTAAAAATTCTCACCGAGCGTGACATCTTAGGGAGCCAATCAAAGTTTGATGCAGCATTTTTTTTAATATCGCCTAAACAAACAAACACCTGCACAGGGAAAACAAAACCAAAGAAAATCTCTAAATCCATAGTGTAGGGGTTTGGGTTGATTTTGGTTTGTTGGGTTTTTTTTTAATATATGCATCTGGGAACCTTCACAGTCAGATTTTGCATTCACTCTACAATTTAAAAATAGTCTTGCTCCTTTAGTTGCTGAGGTCCAATACTGTCTGTGACAATTGCCATTGCATTTCTGTGCCCTGTCAAAATATAGTCCTAAATTTGTCAAAGCTATGACATAAAAATTATGTCCTCCCTCAGTTTTGAAACAAAACCTCAACTGCTAGTTATTTCATTGCATAGTAAGGGGCAGCATACACCAGTGGTTAGACACGAGACTGAAAGTAGGAACTCAGCCAGCTGTTCCCAGCTCAACCGGTGCCTCTGTGTCTCTGGAAAAATTTCATCCCCCCCTTATGCCTCAGTTTCTCAGGCAAAATTAGGAATAACAATGCTCTGCATGTTTTTAGAAACCCGGGAGGCATTCATACTGCACTAATATGGCCAGTGAGGAGCAGGAAGGGCTCCTGCACTGGATTGATGTAAATAAGGTTGTTTGCTGGACCAAAGCATATCATACAACCTCATGATAAAGTCCAGCTCTCAGCTCCACGTAACGCTGGAGTCAGTGGATGACCTTCCATGGAAATTCAGTGGGCAAAATATTTAGGCACCAAAGCTGTCCTAGAGGTGATTATTTAATCACACCTGGGCTTTGAAAATTAGCAGCAAGTTTTATTTCAGAAACTCTATATTTTCATCCTGCGAAGCAAACCAGAAACTTGGGAATCTGCAAGACATCCCAAGACTCTCCTCATGTGAGTCAGAACCCATCACTGCCTCCATTTCTTCTCAAGCCTTCACTGTGTTTCAGTATGTCCAGAGAAACCAAGAAGCACTCAGTCCAGCTGCACATATTTTCTATCTCCTTCTTTGTGTGTGTGTTATTTTTTAAAGATATAAATACTATTTCTGCAATTCTTGGCACTAAGAACATAAATCCCCAAAAAACCTCAACTCTTTATGCTTTGTCTTTGCAACTTCTACATTTCACTTTCCCATACAGCAAGGTGCTCCTCTGCATTGATAAATATTAAGTAATGAGGAATATACCAAAATGTGCAGCGCTTGTCCCTCTCATATACACATGCACAACCATGCACACGCACACGCACGCACACACACACACACACACACAAAATACGCAGAACATTAAAGAAAGCTGTTAAGCTAATCTGGTGCATCTAAATGGGCAATATATATTGAATCCATGCTCCATTGATCATAATTATTGCGGTGCCCTTTATCAAGTAACCATCTTAAACCATTATTTAGAGATCATTTTGCTTTCCATTACTGTCACTATATTGCAGAATTCGCTAGGAATTGGCGGCTGTGTGATAGAGGGGTATGCAGCTGTATTAGTCTGGAATCTGCTCATGTTATCCAACAATGTTTCTAAAATGAGAGACTTAGCACAGTATTCACACAACTTTTGGACAGCCTTTAACTTCATTCTGGACTGACAAGTCATTCACATAAGCTTTGTTTTCCACATAACTCCTTCCCTCCTCAGATTGTTCGCATATTCTTCTTAAAATTAAATAGTCTTGATGTGAAAATACAGCCCGTATATACCAAAAAGTATTTCTTAAGATGTAACTGAGAGTTACTAAATGGCTACACTGCTAGTCTTTGTGTTTGAAATTATTTATTAACCTTCAGAAAGCCTTTATTACTCTTTGGGATATGTGAAAGGAAAGGGGAAGTATTTTGTTCTCAGCTGGCCCTCTTAAACTCTGCATCACACAAACAATACAATAATTGCACAAAACTCAGTCTATAAATATCTGAAGCTGAATTCAAAGTACAGTATTCTCACAAGTACTTGGAAAACACCTGGCTTGTTTGCCTTGTAAGAAGATTAGAGGAACACAGTGAGAAAGAGGAAAACATGGTTCTTAATGAGACCAGCATCCTTTTAGACTGAATCCCTATCCCAAGCCTCTCAAAGTAATGCACCTGGCATGTGCTGCATGCTGTGATATTAATAGATGTATCAGGAACACAGGTGTTTAAGCTGATATTTGCCAGTTTAACCAGGTGGTAAGGAGATTTTAATGTCTCCTAAAAGTAAGAGGATGGAAAAACAGAAGTTTCAGACACTCATCAGCAGCGTTAGACTATGAAATGATACTAAAAGTTGGATATAACTAAGTCAGCATTAATCTCCTGATTTATAGCTTGGTGTGCAGCATATTAAAAGTTCACTTCAACTCTTCATCAGAGTTTGTCCCAGACCTTAACAGTGAAGTGTAGGAACCCTTTGGCTGTTCACTTGTTACTGGGGAGCCCTTTGTACATCACAACCTAACTGACCTCTGAAAAAAAACATGTAACCTTTCAAAGCCTTTCTTTTCCTAGCTGTAAAATGAAGATAATAACAATTCCTAATCTCAGATCTTGTGAGACTTCAATTGATTATTAGCATTTGTATAATCATTTTGAACTCAAAAGGATGCATATGGAATGCATAGGTAATATAACAGGTAAACATCTTGTTTAGCCATGGAGCTAGTCACTGAATCTTATCTCATTGGGGCTTAAGGTCAAAGGCAGAGAGAAAGCACCTGAATCTGATAAGGACTTAAGTGTTAGAGGAGAACTACTTATGTTTTGAAGAAGCATCACTGGTATCACTTTCCCCTTGACTTTATTCTACTCTCAGATGCTGTGTTTGCTACTGTGAGGTTAAAATCTATCTTTCTTCATGACTGAGGAAAAAAGCAGCTTGACTGAAACTGGATAAGCAAGCTAAGTGAGAAAATGCTTAGTGTCTTCATAGGCAAGAGCAGCTATAAGTTTGTTTACTTGTCTCTGTAACACCTCTTCTAGCCTACTTAACCCGTTAGAAGTCCAATTAGGGGTGGAAGAAAGAGAAGAATGAGACTAATTTGACTGGCAAACTAATATTCTTCAGAGAGCAGAGAAGTGCTTTCAGTGTTCAGACCACTCATAGATATAGATATGGATATGCAACCAAATTGCCATTGTAATTTCAAAGCTTTGTTACTCTGCAGCCATACTGGGTGTACATTACACAGCAGAGTAATGGCATAACTGGGAGCTGGACAAAGTATTTTCTATTTGTACAAAGTACTAGCACAAGTATTTCGGTACTAACAGAAGTTTTTGCAGCATGGGATGCTCTTCAACTGACAGACAGACATCCTGAGATCTGAAAAGCTTTTTCTGGTTGTGGAAAACAGTAGAGCAAAACCTAAGGACCTATTGAGGGTAATACTGTGAGGTCCAGGGTTGGATGTGATTCACTATTTAAGTCAGTAAAACAGAATCTATGTCAGTTCAGGTCTCATATGCATTTGGTCATTACCTTCAGGTACTTTATTTTTTAACTCCATCTGAAACTTCACTGCCTAGCAATATTTTTCAGCTGCAGTAGACTAGGAAGTACCAGCCACTCATTAGCATACTGTACAAAAAAAAAAAAAACAAAAAACAAAACAACATGGACTATTCAGAATGAACTGTTACCTGTGCAAGACACAACAAAATGAATTTTACTGTCCCATGAACAAGTCTAAAGGCCAGTGCTCACAGACATGGAACAGTAGCTTTGCTAGATCGTTGGTCTCCTCTATTATGCTGCCCAACTTGCATGGCTTTTAACACAGGACTTCACATTCATCATATCATGAGCTTCAGTGCCTTACACAATAATTCCTCCACAGGGACTATATCTGCAGCATCTCTGTCATTTTAGGGCAAAATGTGTCTTCTCCATGTGATCAGACATTATATTTGTTCAGTGACAACCCTTTCCCTTCTAATCCTCACAGAGGAACACGACACATTGCTGCCTCACATTTTCCACTAACCCAAAGTCACTTTTCAGTCTCTTTCCTGCAGGCAGATAAATCCATGCACTCTCTCTAGTTTACTCACTGGTATTGCTAGAAGCAGGCTTGCAAAGATGTCATGTCTGCATTAGTTCACTAGGATTTTTAAAAAGTGGTGGGGCTGTCACACCATATTTAGAAAAGGTGATGAGAATCTTAAACCATATTGCTACACCTAGCTACCAAGGAGTATTAAGGGAACTCTTCGCTTATCCATTCATTTTCTCCCAGATGATTGTATGTTTTCCATTTCTGACCTGAATAGTTTTACAATGGCTGAATTAAGTAGTATGACTTACCTCCAGATGATGTATGATTTACCATCAATATCTTTCTTCAGCAAATTTTGCTGACAGAATATGATTTAGAGGGATATTTTGGGCAAACTGTCATTTTTCTCCCTGATAATGACAGATGCTGAGCCAGGAAACAGAATTAAGGTAAGGATTCCTTCGAGGCAGTGCCTGGTTATGCAGCATAGTGTACATTCAATGGTTCATACCTCCCTAGGTTAGACTAAGCCCTGCTTATTTCTGTTTTTCATTGGATATTACATAATGTAGTTTCCAATTTTGCGGTTCAAAACCTTTCTAGTTCATTTGAACTTAATTGTCTTTAATGGTGTAAAATGTGTTTGCCTTTCTTCTTTTATCCTTTAGAAAGATAATGTCCTTGAAAATATCAAGTAGACAGAAGAGGTGAACCTGGCTCTATCCTGGTGTGAATCTGCTGTTCTGTTCTCCAAGAGCACAGCAGTCATTCTCCAATGTGACTTGATTCTTTCAAGCCAGTAGATGTGGGGTTTTAACAAAGCTTTTGATACTGTCACTCACAGTATCCTTCTGGACAAAATGTTCAGCATACAGCTAGACAAGTCCATAATACAACGGGTGAACAGCTGATGTGTTGGACTCAAAAAATTATAGTAAATGGGGTTACTTCAGGCTGGTGGCTGTCACCAATGGAGTTCCCCAGGGCTCAGTTTTAGGGCCAGTGCTCTTTAATGTTATTATAACTGATCTGGATGCAGGAGTTAAATGTACGTTATGTTTCCTAGGAGGAGCCGTAGACTCCCTCAAGGGTAGAGAGGCCTTACAGTGAGATCTGGATAGACTAGAGAGCTGGGCAATCACCAACCATATGAAATATAACAAGAATAAGTTCTGGATTCTGCACCTGGAATGGGGTAATTGTGGTTATACGTATAAATTGGGGGATGAGAAGCTGGAGAGCAGCCCTGCAAAAAGTGATCTGGGGGTTTGGGTTGATGCTAAGTTCAATATGAGTCAACAGTGTGCCCTGGCAGCCAAAAAGGCCAACTGTGCCCTGGAGTGCACCAAGCACAGCACAGCCAGCCAAGGGAGGTGACTGTCCCAGTCTACACCACACTGGTGTGGCCCCACCTCAAGTACTATGTGCAGATTTGGGCACCTCAAGATAAGAACAACGTCAAACGATTAGAGTGTGTCCGGAGGAGGACAACCAAGATAGTGGGAAGTTGTGAGGGCAAGATTTATGAGGAGCAGCTGAGGTCACTTGGTTTGTTCAGCTTGGAAAAGAGAAAACTGAAGGTGACATCATTGCAGTCTACACCTTCTTCAGTGGGGGCAGCAGAGGGGAAGGTGCTGATCTCCTTCTCTGGTGACCAGCAATAGGACATGAGGAACTGAAATGAAGCTGCATTGGGAGAAGTTCAGATTGGACATTAGGAAAAGGTTCCTCACTGAGAGGGTGTTCGGTCACTGGCTACACAGGGAAGTGATCATGGCACCAAGTCTGTCAGAGTTCAAGGAGTATCTGAACAAGAATCTTAGGAATATGTTTGCTTGTAGGTAGTCCTGCAAGAAGCAGGGAGTTGGACCTGATCTTTAGATCCCTTCAGACTTGAAATATTCAATGATTCTATGACCTTTTGAGCATCCCACACCTCTGTCTGTGCCTCCCACAATTTTTGAGCCTTCACCTCTGTCTGGACCTCCCACACATTTTTGGCTTCTGCCTCTAGGACTGGTTGACAGAGTCCCTTGGGAGGCAGTCCTGAAGGTCAAAGGAGTCAAGGAAGTCTGGATGTTCTTCACAAAGGAAATCTTAAAGGTGCAGGACCAGGCTGTCCCCATGTGCCAAAAGATGAGCTGGCAGGGAAGACCTGTCTGACTGACCAGAGAGCTTTGACTGGAACTCAGGAAAAAAAGGAGAGTTTATGACCTTTGGAAGAGGGGGCAGGCAACTCAGGAGGACTACAAGGATGTTGTGAGGTTATGCAGTGACAAAATTAGAAGGACCAAAGCCCAGCTAGAATTTAATCTGGCTACTGCCATAAAAGACAATAAAAAATGTTTCTATAAATACAGTAGCAAGAAAAGGAGGGTTAAGGAAAATCTCCGTCCTTTAATTGCTGCTGGGGGAAACATAGTGACAAAGGGTGAGGAAAAGACTGAGGTACTTAATGACTTCTTTGCCTCAGCCTTTAACAGTAAGACCAGTTGTTCTCGGGGTACCCAGCCCCCTGAGCTGGAAGACAGCGATAGGGAGCAGAATGAAGCCCCCATAACCCAAGGGGAAATGGTTAGTGACCTGCTACACCACTTAGACACACACGAGTCCATGAGCTGGACAGGATCCACCCAAGGGTACTGAGGGAGCTGGTGGAGGTGCTCACCAAGCCACTTCCAATCACCTATCGGCAATCCTGGCCAACCAGGGAGGTCCCAGTTGGCTGGAGGTTAACCAATGTGATGCCCGTCTACAGGAAGGGTCGGAAGGAGGATCTGGGGAACTACAGGCCTGTCAGCCTGACCTTGGTCCTGGAGAAGTTTATGGAGCAGATCATCTTGAGTGCCATCACATGGCATGTACAGGACATCCAGGCAATCAGGCCCAGTCAATGTGAGTTTATGAAAGGCAGGTCCTGCCTGGCTAACCTGATCTCCTTCTGTGACAAGGTGACCCGCTTAGTGGATAAGGGAAAGGCTGTGGATGTTGTTTACTTGGGCTTTCGCAAAGCCTTTTACACCATTTCCCACAGCGTTTGCCTGGAGAAACTGGCTGCTCATGGCTTGGATATGTCTACTCTTCGCTGGGTAAAATACTGGCTGGATGGCCAAGCCCAAAGAGGTGGTGAATGGAGTTAAATTCAGCTGGTGGCTGGTCACAAGTGGTGTTCCCCAGGGCTCATTTTGGCCAGTTCTGTTTAATATCTTTATCGGTGATTTGGACAAGGGGATCGAGCGCACCCTCAGTAAGTTTGCAGACGACACCAAGTTTGGCGGGAGTGTTGATCTGCTTGGGAGTAGGAAGGCTCTACAGAGGGATCTGAATGGGATGGATCAATGGGCCGAGGCCAAATGTATGAGGTTCAAAAAGGCTGAGTGCCAGGTCCTGAACCCGGGCAAAATAACCCCACACAACACTGCAGGCTTGGGGAAGAGTGGCTGGAAAGCTGCCTGGTGAAAAAGGACTCACACTGTTTTGGTCAGCCCCTCTGTGCCTCACACAATTTTTGGCTTCCACCTCTGTCTTGGCCTTGTACAACTTTTTTGGACTCGCACACTGTTATGTCCACCCACAGCTTTTTGGCCTCCAACTCTGTCAGGGCCTTTCACTTGTGTGGTTTTTTGTTGTTTGTTTTTTTTTTTTCTCCCACACCTTTTCAGCCTTTATCTCACTCTTTGGTCTCCCACAGTTCTGCTGGGGCCTCCCTCCACTCTTCTTGGGCCTTCCTCACCTTTTTGGCCTTCACCTGTGCATGGGCCTCCATCCCTGCTTGGCCTCCCACACCCTTTTGACCTCAATCCCCGTGTAGGTCTCCACACATATTTGGCCTCTCACAGCTTTTGGGTTTTCCACCTCTCTCTTGGTCTCCCACACCTTTTTGGCATCCCACAACTTTTTGGCCTCCACATCTTTCTATGCCTTCCACATGTTTTGACCTCCTTCTCTTTCTTGACCTCCGACAGCTTTTGGGCAACCCACACCTTTTTGCCTCAACTCTTAGCCCCACATCTTCAGACCTGGATATCAGTCTTAAATCTACCCCACTCTGCAACAAGGGGGCCATTTCCAGCAGGGTACTGATAAAGACAGCACAAGAAATACCTTCTCAGAAAAATGTCAAACTTCACCTCTCTTCGATAATACCTCCATTCAAAGACAATTCATCAGAGATTACTTCCTTCAATCTCAGTAAAAGCACGTTATGAAAAACTTCTATTCCTAGGAAAGAGACTTGACAGTTGTGTTAAAATTACCTCTCGTAATTTTATCTGAGTGTAAACTTTTATATTCAGTACCAACCATGTGAAATTTTACAAGATCAGGTTCCAGATTCTGCACCTGGGACAGGATAATCGTGGTTATACAGACAAATTGGTGCATGAGAAGCTGGAGAGCAGCCCCACAAAATGTGACCTAAGGGTTTGGCTTGATTCTGAGTTCCATGTGAGTCAACAGCGTGCCCTGTTGTGCCCAGAAGGGCCAACTGTATCCTGGGGTGCACGAAGCACAGCACAGCTAGCCAGTTGAGGGAGGTGACTGTCCCACTCTACAATGCACTGGTGCAGCCCCACCTTGAGTACTGTGTGCAGTTTTGGGCACCTCAAGATAAGAAGGACATCAAACATGTGTCCACAGAAGGGCAACCAAGATGGTGAAAGTTCTCAAGGGCAAGACTTACAAGGAGCAGCTGAGGTCACTTGGTTTGTTCAGCTTGGAGAAGACTGAGGGTGACCGCAAGGCGGACAGCAGAGGTGAAGGTGTTGATCTCTCTCTGGAGACCGGTGACAGGAAATGAGAAAATGGAATGAAGCTGCATCAGGAGAACTTCAGATTGTACATTAGGAGAAGGTTCCTCAGGGAGAGGGTAGTCAGTCACTGGAACAGGCTCCCCAGGTCACGGCACCAAGTCTGTCAGAGTTCAAGGAGCATCCGAATGAGGCTCTTAGTCATACGGTTTAGTAGTAGGGAGTTGGACTTGATCTTGAGATAATGATTCTATGAAAACTGATCTGCAAGCAAAACTACTCTGGATTTGCCAGGGTTTTCTTACGTACTCTTTGGAGGCCTTACTTGTAGTCACATCCAGGTATCCTGCATCTATAAAAACATCATATCTATAAATGTAAAATATAAGGTCATTTACAAAAGTCTGTCTCAACTCTTTAACCACCCAGCAAAAACAGAATAATCAGAACATTTATGCAGGGAGTAGTGGGGAATCTCAAAACTAATCATTTGGACCTTGCAACTATAACTCAAAAAGTACCTTGGATGCTGAGCAGCCAACCTTGACTGTGTTTCTTTCATCTTCCTTGAGATTAACAATAAAATTCAAATTAAGGTCCTGATTCTGCCTTGAGATTGGTGTTTGCAGATTGCTGCTTATCAGGTTACATCAGCTACTGCTCTCCTGTGCCACACAGCAGATTCTACAAGGTGTAGCATTGATGGACGGGAACAGCCCCTTGAGTTTCAGCTCATGTGAGTCATTAGAGAAAGATTTATTTCTCCTTCACTTGAACAACAAAGAGGTTTCCCACATGCAATTTTAAAAGTGTTTGCATTGAATGTATTAACTAAGTTTGATTAAATAATCGAAGTCACATAATTAATACCATTAAGAATGATTAATCATGTCTTGAAAAGATAAAAAAAGGTCTTCTCAAATCAAGTTACATATATAAGTTAAAAATAAAGGAATATAATCAATATCACAGGTAAGGCAAAGTGGAAAAACAAAGTGACTATATATTTTCCAGCAAATACATAACTTGTATTTTTAAATTTTTATCCAAGGCTCAGTTGTTTCTTCTCATCAGAGTATAAGTCAATTATGCTGTAGCACAAAAAGAAATCTGCAGTATTTTACTGTCATTGTTGGTAATTTGTCCCTTAGGGTGTTAGCATTCATACATAATTGCATATTGTCTCTCCCTGTAACATTTTCTACTTTCTTTCTCTGTTAGAACAACATCAGAATTATTGCATCCATGGGTTTTAACAAATTATCCAGCTAACTTGATTTACATTCTATTCACAAACAGAATTACAGAAGAGAAAAATACATTGGCTTTGTTTTTTTTCTTAGCTATCTTTTGGCCCTGGAAGATTAGAGTTTGTTATTTTTTTTTCATTTTTGTGTGTGAGCTTTCTTTAAAAGTATAAACAAAAATAAGGAAACACAATTGTATATAATGATATTGAAATCTCTAAATGAATCTCTTTTGAAAGACCAGATGTGGTCTGCAGACAATTTTATTGTAACTTGCATAAGACATACTTGCAGTTTGTAAAAGCTATTAACCCAAAATGCTCATTACATAGGTGAAAGCTGTATCTTTACTTATTTAAGTCTTCTAAATACTGGAGATGGCTGTACCATGCAAAATTCTCATCCTCTTAAATATGGCTACTCTAGTGAATGTGCTGCCCTAAGCTTTAGCAGATTTCTCATCTGGACAAACTTCAGGACTGATGGAGCAGCCCCAAGTGTCTTCAGGACCGCTGGATCATAATCCAGAGGCCTTGGTTCCCAGAGTGTCTAGAGGTGACCTGCAGTCAGTTTTAGCTACAAATAAGCAATTCTGTCTTAGTGAAATCTTCTGAGGATACTTAGATGATTCTGTGATTCTGTAATAATCTAGGTGGGAAAAGACCTTGAAGATCATCTACTCCAACCATTAACCTAACACTGACCATTCTCAGTTCAGGATAGTAAAGATACAGGTTGATTGTGAAAAGCTACAGAAGGACCTTATCAGTAGTAGAGTGATAGGGCAAGAAAATAGGTGTTGAAATTCAGTGTAGGTAAATGCAGTATGATGAAAATGGAAAAATACTTAATTTTCCATTGTATTTAAATGAAGTCCTGGTTGTCTGCAAGCACGAAAAACAGTGCTACGGTTATAAAAAGTAGTTTTGTGGAAATACCAACTTAATGCCAGATCACAGTCAAAACAAATAGAAAGCTGGATATTATGAGGAAAGAAACGACACAGGAAATATAATCATGCCCCTTTATAAATTCATGATGTACACAAATCTTGAGAATAGTCTAAAACTGGAGTCCCTTTATGTCACCTGGAGAAGGCATGAGATAGGTAACATGGATGATCACAACTTTGCAGTGGTTTCCACCTGAATGGATCATGTGTTCAGCCTGGGGAGACTGCTCTATGTGTTGGTGACCTTGGCAGGTCTTTTGTCTGTCCAGTAGTTGGAAGAACACCTGGAAATCTCAGGCAGCAGGGATATTTTTGTGAACACAAGCCACTGACACAGAGCGGGTGGAGAGCCATTTGGCACCATTGTTGCTGCTGAACTGACAGACAGGAAAAAGAGGAGCCTGGCTGTAATTAACAAAGCAGCTTAACTACTAATACCTTGGTAATGTCCCTCATATTTTAGATGAAAGGCTCAATTGGTAATTTGAAACGAGAACAAACACACTGAAAGGATGGCTACTGAGAGGAAAAGGAATACATAAAACCAGCAATTTATCGAAAACAACAAGTTTTCTGGATGTGCTCACAGGGTCATCTGTGGATGCTGGAAACTGCTTTTGCAACCACTTTTCACAGCTGAAGCAGGTGAACTGAAGTTACGTGCAAGTCTTGATTAACAGCTCCTAGAGAGCTCAGACAGTATTTTACCATTATGGAAACACCAGAAAACAAAAACACGCCCAAAACAACAAAACAAAAACCTTGTTTGAAGGGTTTTTAGAGCACACATCTCCATCAGTAAAAAAATTCATAAAAGGATACAACTCTTGTCGGGGGAAATGGAAAAAATAATTTGAAGACATTTTCAGCTGGGAATTATACTGGGGAAAAAATGCTTTTGCTAAACAGAAACCTCACAAAATTCAAAGCAGGAAATATTTTTTCAAACGCAGAGGATGTCCATACAGAGCCATTTTGCTTTATCCCTCCTGGTTCCTCAGCACCCTAAGTAAATACACATTGATATTTTTGTCAGCAAGTCCCCACTACTCCTTACTGTGCCAAATTACTAGTGGTTTCATTGCCAAGTGGCAGAACAAGAGCCAAGCAGGCTTAAGCACAAAGGGTTTAGGATTCCTTAGGATGACCCCTCATTTCCCACTTGATCTGATATTCTAGGAGCTGCATCTCTCCTGCATGAAGAGAAATCTGTATGATGCATAGATCCCAGGTTGCTTCCTCACCCTGAGCTCCATTGATTTGGCTGCATACAACTTAACCTTTCTTGCAAGGGATTGGCACGTGGCAGCAAATGTAGTGACAGCGCTGTGGTCAACAGCTCAGTGTTCAAGTGGAGAGCAGTGATGAGTGCTGTTCCTCAGGGGTCGGTATTGAGACCGACGCTGTTTAACATCTCAGCAACATGGACAGTGGGACAGTGCACCCTCAGCAAGTTTGCTGACAACACCGAGCTGTGTGGGGCGGTGACACACTAGAGGGAAGGGATGTGCCATCCAGAGGGACCTGGACAGCCTAGAGAGGTGGGACATGCAAACCTCGTGGAGTTCAACAAGGCCAAGGGCAAGGTCCTGCCCATGGTTTGGGGCAATCCCCAGCACAAATCCAGGCTGGGTGGAGAACAGATTGAGTGCAGCCATGAGAAGGACTTCAGAGTGTTGGTTGACAAGAAGATCAACATGACCCAGCAGTGTGCACTCACAGCCCAGAAAGCCAACCATGTCCTGGGCTGCATCAAGAGAAGCGTGACCAGCAGGTCGAGGGAGGGGATTCTTCCCCTCTGCTCCACTCTCATGAGACCCCCCCCCTGCAGTGCTGCATCTAGCTCTGGGGGCACCAACATAAGAAGGTTGACACAGACTTGCTCGAGTGGGTCCAGAGAAGGCCACGAAGATGGCTCCAGGCTGAGAGAGTTGGGGTTGTTCAGTCTGGAGTCCAGGGAGACCTTACAGCAGCCTTCCAGTACCTGAGGGACCTACAAGAAAGCTGTAGAGGGACTCTTTATCGGGAAGTGTAGGGATAGGATGAGGGGTAATGACTTTAAACTGAAAGAGGGGAGATTTAGATGAGATGTAAAGAAAAAATTCTTCCCTGTGAGGGGGTGAGGCCCTGGCACAGGTTGCCCAGAGAAGCTGTGGCTGCCCCCTCCCTGGAAGGGTTCAAGGCCAGGTTGGACGGGGCTTTGGGCAACCTGGGCTAGTGGAAGGTGGCCCTGCCCATGGCAGGGGGGGTGGAACTGGATGATCTTTAAGGTCCCTTCCAACACAAACCATTCTGTGATTCTGTGATCTCATTGAATTTGATGAAGCAAAGCTGATGATTAAGAGCTGATGATGTGATACATTTCCATTTTCTGTTTAGTTATCATTCTTTGAACATGATAACACTAGGAAATATCCCTTCACAAAGAATTGCTTTATGGATAGAAAAAGAAATGTTTTCGTGCATCACAGCTACCTATGTAGCTTTTGGGGGCAATATGTCAATCTTCTAATAACTCTACAGTATTAGTATCTCTGAATCCCACCTCATGGATGTTTTTGGGTAAAGTAGCTAAACCATAGTTACCATTAGTAAACCAGAAAAGTGTTTCCTGAGGTAGAAGAACGATGATCTGACAGTCTGGATTCTTTCCAGATATTAATCCAGAAATCTGTTTTTTTAATTATTATTTTTTTTCTTGCTTCCATTTTGAAATCCAGATGATTAGTTTTCTGGCATTCCAGTTCTCTCTGATAGAGTTCCTACTCTCATGGCTTAATGTCTCTTTGTATTCTTTGCCCATACAGCAGGGCTATGTTTGCTTTGCTCTCCTCCTCCTCCTCCATGTCCCATGAATAACAAAACCATAGGAACAGGCTGAATACATCTGGAATCATTCACGTAGCAGATGAACTTTGAGTGTTGACTTTTTCACCCTCACAGGCATTGTCCATTTACTTTATTCTTATATCCCTGCTCTAATTTGTACAAAGCTACTTGTGATTAGCTGGCATTTGCAAGCATGTACTGATTTTTTTATTAATTTATAAAGAGTTCAAACAAATAGTGGTAGTCAATTCTAGCAATAATCCCCCAAGAGGCTAGGGAAGATACAGACAAACCTGCACAATCTATAGGCAGTGCATAGTGCATTAACGGGGTGAGATTTCAGATGTCTGCATATTTCGCAATGTCCCTTTGTGTATGTGTTGAAGCAAGAAAATACAAACGTCAAGAGAATATTTTCAGCAAAGGCATCATTTAAAATTATTCCGAGTCATATTAAAAACAGCATGGTTATTTGTTAAATACGCGTTGGCAGGTGTTGAAGGATTCCTTCCGAATTTAGGCATCTTTAGAGAAAAAATAGGACTGCCTAAATCACAATCAACACCGAACGCCAGAGGCAGAAACAGAACAGTTGATGTAGTGTCTTAGCTCAGAAGCAAGGAAGGTGCCTGCTGGGGATCCCCCACCTAGATTCAAGGCTGTTCAGGGACAGAGGGGAACGCGTGCCAGAGTGGAGTTCACTGGGTCGTAGAGTAGGTGCAGGTACCAAAAAGTTTCTCTTGGAGACACATAGTGTGTGGCTACGCAGGCTTCAGTGCAGAAAGCATCTACAGAGGAATAGCGAGGGCAATATATATGGGTGTTTCTATAAAACACTATGCTTTACTTCAGAGGTATGACAAGAGTTCTTTCTCCATACATGTTAAGTTTCTTCTTTTTTGCGAGTAAGTATTGTTAAGTATTCCCCAGAGTGGAGAGGTAGTTTGTCAGCTTGGACAATTGTTTTCAATTTATCGAAACAGGTATATGATTCAATAAATGTTTTAGAGGATAAATATTCTATTTTCCTTAAAAACACCCACATCTATTTTTGAACAGCAATAAGAAGAATTTCAAACATACTGGTGGTATATTAGCCTGAGTGCTCATTGGAGACCACATAGCAAGGTTCTGTGTTGACGTGAGGATCATCCTGTGCCTCTCTAAAAGACTCACTGCATGGGGGATCCTTCAGTGCAGCAGCTAGCTGAATTCAGAGATTCCAGATAGCTGTTAAAGGAAAATGCCTCGTTATTCATAGCATCTGCCTACTGCCCTCATCTGAAGGCTGGTGCATTGATAAAAAGTACAGATGTCTTATGCAGCGAAATGTCTGGTGAATATAGGAACGGAATGCTTGTAAATGATGGTGAGAATCATCTAAATAAAATAAAACCACCATCAGATAGCCTTACGTCATTATGTGTTAAAGAATGTCATTAGCCAGAGTCCAGCAGTCCTGTGGTATTTAGAATCCTCTGGCATTTCAGTGACCTTTTATAAGACATATTGCATTGAACAATTAATTTATTTCATGACCATCCCATTGTATCCAAGAAAAAAAATATGTCAGAACCAGGTGTCCTGATCAGAGTCATGTATTGCATTTCAAAACCCATTGAGTGGAAGCTAATTTCAACAATTTGCATGAGAGCCTTTTGCTATCACTTCTATCATAGTATCAGTGTCAGCTCAATTTTCAGAGCAGCTGTAGCTCAAACACTGACCTGCTGCCTATTACAGTAGTGTAATGAAGTGCAATGGACTAGTAATTATTCTACATTACCGTAGATCAAGTAACATGCAGCCTTCAGTTATCACAATGGAATCCCAGTTCTTGCTCAAAATGAGAAAACTGACCATGAAGTTGATTTAAGGGTGTCATCAAAAATTACTTTCAGAGCCTGAAAATGTACTACTTATTTCACAGATAGCATCTGACATTGCTGTGCAAATGTCCCAGAGTCGCTGCATATTTGAATAAACTAGTTTCAAATAACTAAATGAAGAGTTGTATCTGAGAGGCAGAAGTAAATTGAGATGGGATGTTCTTAAAATTTCTAGTAATGAATTTGCATTAGGCAAATGATTTCAATGTCTCCTTTCTAACACCATCTGTGAAACATCCTAACAACTTATTCAGGAAATCATGTGGATTTTTCTTCTGTTGCTGCACATGAAACATGGAGCATTATGAATTTGACTTAAAAGCATGGCAAATTACTCACTACCTGCCTGTACAATAATGACCTCAGCCTGTCCAGATCATATTACTTCCAAAGAATGCGCCAAGATTGTCATCAGCTGTACATTAAGATCTACTCCTTCCCCAACACTCTTGATGCAACTGTCTCAAAACCTTCAGTTAACCCTGTCTTTTGGAGGGTGGAAACCTTGAAAGCAACTCACAACATAACAACCCAAGATATTGTGGGGGACAAGTGCTTCACAGTAATCAGGTTTTGTCACCCATTACTGACACATTGCCTTGGAGTGAAAGGAAGACACAGCTCCTCATAAAAAACCTGCATTTTTCTGGGTAGAAAAGGGGCAGGGAGTGTATGGTAATGGGCTGTACACTTCGATTTTCCAATTTTTTGCTTGCCTAGCTATTACCAGTAGTCACTTAGGAAGTTGTGTTGCTGCCAATAGAGATAATTATTTCTAATTTTTAAGCAAATTTTAAAAAAAATCTCTTCCCACATCACCATCAGTATCTGGCATGAAATTTTAGCTCCTCCCTACCAGAGGTAACAAGATATTAAAATATATGGAACAAGAAGACTGGAAAGCTTAACTGTCAGAAACAGTAACATTGTGTCAGGAGTAAAATCAAATTAAGTTCTAAAAAGGTAAAATAATCCCTGCAGAGCAATTTGTAAGAATCTGGGTGGGGGGTTTTTTCCCAGAGTGAGGAGAAAGGGAATGTGGCTTAGATTATCGCTTTCAGCCCACACAGAATTCACACATAGTAATTCACTTCAGGTAAGACCTGTGGGGATACACAGGCTGTCTGGATGAATATACACTCCCAGCAGCACGGTCAGGAGGCTAACCCTTCTTTGGGACAGAAACTGGGGAGTGCTGGGATGGAGGGGATGACAGGGTTTAGGGGAAGGTACAACAAGGCAGAAAATTCAGCAGCAAGTATAGGTGGTAATGTGTCAGAGAAACAGCTTTCTCTTTTGGCTGCAGAAACCAGACAGCGGGGTAGCTGATCTTCAGGATAACAGCCACACATCACATTTAGAGTCTGACTGCTGATGGCACCCACATTTCCAAGGGATTATAAAACCGGAACTCCTGGTCTTGTAACCCACCATTATCCTTCACTGATCCAGCTGATCCTGATCACAGGTCAAGGAAACCATGAAGTCACAGCAGCCATGGGGCTGGACTCAAGGGGTGACAGTCTCTCAGGACAGTCTTTAAAGCATCAATCTGTCTGTGTGTCCGTCTGCTCCTGAGCCCAATGGCCCTACTCCACAGTATCAACGCAAGATGCTCGATGCAACAGTTACCACTGCTTCTTGCGAGTAATAATGGAGGTAAATACTAGAAAAGAGTGTGAATGTGAGGCTGCAAATTTGTTTCAGATAAGAGTTTTCTTTCTCCTTTTATATTCATCTATAAATGATCACCAACTGGGTAGATTTTAGGGCAGATTTTAAAGAAAGAGTAGATTTTAAGGAAATATCAGCTTTTAAGGAAATATCCTCTTGCTTTCTTAGAAAGCAACTCAAATGCAGATGGATAAGGGTGGGGCTTATTTATACAATTTTAAAACCTGAATACTAATTCTAGATGTAACAAAATTTCAGTCAGAGGTACATCAATACAACAAGGCTAATATGTCCAACCAAAAGAATTTATGTATTGAGATGACTGTTTTCAGTTACAACTCATTAATGAGCCATCAAGCCTTGATTGTAGCAACTATTGCACAACTAGTCACAATAATAATAATAATAATAGTCAGAAGACAACACCTAATTTTGCATATTTAAGATAAAAGAAAAAATTCATCACATACACTTTGTTACAAAGACATATATATACACCACCACTTAATATGTATTATTCACTGTCACTAAATTATAATTCTAAATCAGAAGGGTAACAAGGTGTTTTCCTGTATAAGATTTAGCTAAACCTCTGGAGTTTTTAATCTGTTTTCCTAACAAAGTTTACTTAGAGACATTGGCTCTGTTCTGACTGTCAGGAGACCCCAAGTCTCTCTGTGTAAACTGAAAAAGGCTCCCCATGCTGGCTCATGCTTTTATTATGGGAATCACACTAAATGTGATAATTTTAGCAAAGTGCGTGTTTGCTGTTGTGTCAACTTCTAATTGTGCTTCCTTGGCACAAGCAGAATACAAATGAAGAGTATCGGTCTAACTTTGAGGCTAGTCACCAAACACAGGAACAGTCTCATCAAGCCCCCAGCAGAAGACACATCTAAAATATGGCAAATTGTGACGGGTAGTCTTCAACTGCCCTTACTGAGAGAAACATCGGAAACTTCTGCCTTCATTTCTGCACAAACTGCATTCTGAATATAAAAGCTCTGGGTCCAAAAGTCAACCGTCTGCCTTTTTTTTTTTTTTTGCATTGCAAAGTTTCTGTTGGGCCAAAAGGTACCACTGGTGAAAATGAGCCAATTCTCTTCCGCATCATGTGCACAGTGACTTGGCTGAAGGAGTTAGTGGCTGTCATGGGTAAGTCTAGGGCTTATGTCTAGGCAGGTTGTAGGAAGGACTCCATTTCAGCAACGCATGGGAGTTCCACATCTTCTAGAGAGCCCACATGAGGATTTCTGGGGATTGGAGAGAGAAGACTGAAGGGGTAGTATGACCTTCTAGTGTTCTGATGAAAGCCTCTTTGCAGAACAGATAGTTTAATTCAACATCAATCTATATGCGATCAGGAGAGAGCATTTGAAAATGTAGAGATTTCCTTTTTTTTTTTTTTTTTTTTGTCAGTCTCTGTAGCTCTATTGACTTGAATCTGCTAATTCCTCTCTGCCAAAAATTTGGCTCATGAACAAGACATATTTGAAATGTAAATCTCTGATGCAAATATCCAGAGCTGATTGGAAATCTTTTATCAGGATGATAAATAAAATTTTGTAAAGAAAGGGTATTTTTTCCCAATAAAAATGCAGTTACTGCCAGTTTGGAATTTTCTATTGGAAAGTTTTTGTTTCTCTGAATATCTGCAATTTCCACAGAAAAATGGAATTAACTGTTACATTTAACTTGAAATGCATTAAAAATCACTTAGTGATTTTTATTTTGTTTTCCCTGGAGTGAATTTCCCTATGATCCTTTGCCATATGGTGGTAGGAGTTCAGTGTTACAGACTGCTCACATCCCCAGCCCTGACGTTCATATCTTCTTGCCCACCGTGTGACCCAGGACATAGGTTTCATATGTAGTAGTTAGAAAGGGAAGGAGAATGGCAGACTCTCATTATACACTGCATAAACCCATGCTGGACCTCACTGTCCTGATTCTCAAGAGGACTGTATGACATTATGCTGATTTTTTCCTGACCTGGATTGATGTAACATCAAGCGATCATGGGACTTTGGGCTATGATACAAGCTGTGGCCTGATTAGGAAGTCTGGGCTATAGGGAAGAGCAGATCCCAGCTCCAGCTCCAGTGAGGCAGTGTCTGGCTCCCATACGCTTCAGAGAAATACATTTTTGACGCAGGATATTTAAGGTTGTTTTATCAGTGACTGAAGAAAAAAAAACATCAATTTCAAAACTGCTGAAAGTTGCATTCTGTTAGAAGAACATCCAAATTAATCTGTTTGTCATTTGTGAACTGGAATTAAGGTGGAATTTCCATTCCACACCAAAAAAAACACCCCCCCAAAAAACCCTGACAAACTGAATCTTACTTTTTAATCCTGTTTTAAATGGAGAGAAAGGATAAAATGTCAACATTTCTCCTGGGACAGGAATGCTGTACTTGCTATGCTCTGTAAACAATTTTGAATAGGAGACTGTTTCAGTGGAGATCACATTCTCAAATGCATGATTTATGGGCTTACAAGGGTATTAAGCATCAAATTAAGTGTCTGTAAGGATCTTTTTTCACCTGAAGAGACCATGACTTTAATATAAACTACCCTAAACTGGCAGAAGGTGAGAGCGATCAATATGACAGAAAAGAGTAAAATAACAAGGCACCTGATAAATGCTAAATTATCTCCTAGAAACTGCAATGATCCAACATGACACTAAATGCTTTCTTCATCTGAGTGAGCAAACTGGCTGCAACTTTAATGTGGTGTCACTCTCTCCCTTCTCACTGTGTTATACATTCCCCTCTAGTGGCTAGTAAAAGATTTATGGGAGGAATTTATTCTGAAAGCTAGAACCAAATGTGCAAGGGGGAATCAAGGGGAATTAGGCATGTAAATACTTTTAACAACCTAAGCAGGGGGTCCTTACCTCGTGCAGGGACAAAACTCACCCTCCTTGTGCTGCAGGTAGAGATCAAATCACTCTTTCGGCCTAAGGTCGATTACATCTAGAAATCAAAGGCTGAGCTCCATGTTTGGTACAGCTTGAGGGTGGGAGACAGGATTGAGAAGGAATCTGAAAAAATAGGTTTTGTGTAAGTTTGAAAAGTGTTTGCAGGTTTTTTTGTCCATATATTTCCTCCTTCTTTTTTTTTTCCTTTTTTTTTTTCCTTTTTATTTTTTTTCTTTTAAACGGGGAGGAGTAGCCTTATGATAGCTATTGTTTTGCTTTCATAGGGGTTTTTTTGTGTGTGTATATCTTTGCTTGCTTAGGTGCTCTGGGTTTCAACTCCATCTGTGTCTCCTGGATTTGGGGATTGGGGTCTGGAGCGTGTTTGTTCTGATTCTGAGTAAAATTACAGTGTGTTTGCTCTGAACACACTCTGTCCTTTTGTTGATTGCTGTGGTGCGCCTGCCCAAACCAGGGAAAGGAACAATCAGAGGGAGAAGTCACAAACAAATGGAGCTTCTTGGCACTCTGTCTGCTTGCTGGGGAGAGGGCTGGTGTGCCCGTAAAGCTCTGTGGGGTACTTGGGGAATCACAGATCTTTTCTGAAAGGGCCTGGATTAGACCTTAACTTTGGATTCGCCCTATGAACTCTGAGCTGGACTGTAGGTGCGGGGAGCACCTTGGACATAGTCCCACTGCCCTGTTCTTAGGGCCAGCTCCAGCACTGGTGCCAGCTAAAACTGCAACAAGCAGCCTACAATTGTGCCATTTCCTTGGATACTGAGGACTTTACTCCAGTGCAGGACTGCCACAGCAGAGCAAGTCTGCTTTATACCACTTTTCCCTTGCAGACTCATGCTCTAAGAGGATGAGGTGTAGGTACAGATACCGGCAATGACTTCTCCTTCCATAAGAACTGGATCTTCTGGACATGTGAGGCTTCTTCATGACTTTCTTACATTGATTGAAATGGGCCATAATCCACCTCAAAATACCTTTAAATTCACCAGTCTTTGCTGAAAAAAATTGTATACTTTCTTCTCACTATACATGATCATATAACCTCTGTTGGTACAGGGTTTGCAGTGTGTTGGTGCCAGCAGCCAGCACACAGGTTAACTGGCAAAGCAGGTTTCTGTAATTCCTTTTACAGCAAGGGGAATGAATCAGGCTCGTCAGTGGGAGGATGTCCCTGCCACCTTCTGACTGTTTTCAAACAACATTTGGGAATGATTTATGCTGCGTTATGACATTGGTACCATCTGCTCATCATCATAAGTATGAATGAAGTGATAATGAAGAAAATGTTCTAAGCAGCTAACAAGATGATTACACTATAATAACATAATTTTGTCATAATTTCGATCTTCAGCTATCTACAAACACTTCATTTCAAAAATCTAAAGGTCTGGAGCCTTACTGCAGCTACACAGAGCTCTCTTCTGACTTAATATCTGGGAAGAATAAAGTCAATCTTGATATATGTCAGAGGTCCTACTCCACCTGTCTGCTAACAAACACGTTCCCCTACACGGCATCTGCTGTGCTGCAGACTCTCGATGCATTCCCTTGCCTGCTTCATCTGTGTTTTGGAAAATTCTTACTGGAGCAAACTCAGTTTGTCCCCAGGGCAGGAACCATCTCTTTCTCTTGACAGGGGTTTCCAACCTAGTCTAGTCACTCTTCTTAAGGGAAAGCAACAGGAACTGTCCATTGCAGCTTCTATCAAGGCCCTTCTTCTTTTTTTTTTCAATGGAGAGTAAACTGGAAGTCCTAAGAACACAAAATAGTGATGATTTTGCATTGGACTCAGTGATTTTTCAGTCAAAAAAAAAAAAAAGCTGTAATTTGTTAAAAAATTATTTTAGTTTTTTTTAAAAAACCTTTTTCTTTCAAAATGACAATTTGTATAGAAAAATTAATTTCATTCTTTTAGAGCCAAGGATCAAAATGCATATTTTATTTTGGGTCTAACAGAAGTATCTTAGTAAAACCACCAAATGAAGAACTTCAGTTTTCTTCTCGGTTGCCAGTACTGGCATCCTGACCATCCGTAGCAGCAGTAGGTCCTGCAGCACTGTGGTCAGGGGTTATATCTAAGAGCCCTACTTTTCCAAGCAGGTCTGTTGAGACATGTTGAAGTTTCATCCATGATGTGGAGTCAACCATAGCTGTCCACTCCTTGTGACCCCATCATCAGGAACTTCTTACATACTCAACATTTCGATGTATTTCGGGGCCAGACCAGAGTAAAACACTGGGAAATTCATTTTGAGATGCACAGACTTGAAACTTTCAGACAGAACTGAAGGTAACCTGTAAACCACGGGGTGGTTTGGGACCTAATTGCCTGAAATATCTCCAGGTCAAAACAGCAACAAACCACCCCAGTACACAGCAGCAGTCCATGAAGGATCCAGCTGGGCTCTCTGGCAGAGCACAGTGGAGGATTGTGTTTCCTAAAGGTGAGCAGCCGCAGCTTGTCTTGCCTCCGTTTGCTCAGCCTACAGCGGGTGTAGGCCCAGAACTGCAGCTTTACACAGCGCTCCTGTTTACGCTGTCAGTAATTGGGTGGTCTGCCCAGGTCTCTCCGATGGTTGGTTATTTCTTGTAATGAATCCTGGATGAGTGTCCCACAAAGCCTTACGTGCTTCGACACAGTGGCGTGGCAGTGATGCAAGTGAGAGCAAATGTGCTCGACAGATTTTAGGCTAATGTTTCTAGGAACTCAAGCTGATTTCTTAAGCCTGCAATAGCATTTCTTTGTTCTTCAAGCAGAAATGTTGTCTAAATACTTTTTTTCTTTTTTTTGTCTGGGATATTTTTACTAAAAGTAGTCTTTTTCATAGCAGAAATTTGTGTGACATCTTGCTACCAATCTGATACAGCACCTTGTTAGAAGGAAAAATGCTATTTGTTCAATTGGTAGTACAGCAACAGAGCTGCCATCCAAGCTGATGTGCCGTTGACTTCACTTAGATGATGATATGATCAGATTGAGTAACAGTAACAAAAAATAGGAAGCACAAAGCAAATTTTTATGCTATTATTTTTCTTTCTTGTATTTTAATCTTTATATTAATGTTTTCAAAATGAATATGCAGGGAAAAAAAAGAAAGAACCCACATGAAAACATGTGGTACTGAATGACATTGTGTAATCCGTTGACTGTAGTTCCTGTGAGGATTCGTGCGTAGTGGACATGACGCATGAAACAGCTATTTCTGCACCAGGTGGTTAAAACTCAGCAATGACAGGTTTACAAGGAAAGCATCCTTAATCTTTCTCACCACACATGTGGATCAGTGGATTTGCAAGAGGAAACATGATTCTTGTTTACATTATTCCAGGAATTCTGGGGCCTCTGGAAACAAATTCATCCCCTTCTTTGGGCAAAAGCATTTCAGAAGACTACCAGAATCTGCTCTCATTCATCTTTTAAAGGATGTCCCTTCAGTCCAGAGGACTCAGTGTTCAATGCTCTTGACACCTCCTGCTTCCACTCATCTGGGACTAGGAGGGAGGAAACCTGAGGGATGGCACTGAAGCTACACCCTACCTAGGAAACCCACTTGACCTGGGAAATTCTATACAAGGAGGCTGTGCTGTTTTCCACCTGCTCAAGGCTGCTACAGTAATCAAAAAGTGGAAAAAAAATATATATGTGTAAACTGAAATATAGAAAAAATGTAAGGGAGATCTGAGGAAAGCTTTTCATAGCAATGCTTGAGGTGTTTGTGTGGTGGGGTGCAGGGTCAAAGAGACAATCAACTTCCCCAAAAAGGAATGACATGAAGAAGTATTAGCAGATACTCCTCAGTGATTTAAAGAGACAGAAAAATAATAAGGACCTAGAAGCTGAAAAAACTCTGTAAAAATACCCAAAACAAAACAAACAAGCTTCTGTTGGTGGTGTACAAATGTCTTTCTTCATTTATTTTTAAGGAAAAGAGGGAGAGAAAGGGAATAACAGCATTTGCCAAGTGTTCAGTGATTCTCATATACCCGATTCCCAGCTGCACCTAACTCATTATCACTCTTGTGAGTATAACACTTCTCTGCAAATGCTCCAGCCACTTAGTTTTTTGAAGAGGGTTTTTCAACAAGGATGGAATGTGATAAATGCAATTTAAACAAGCCACTTAATCAACTTATTTATATTAGATAACGATATAAGCAGAGCAAGTGACTCTTCCACACAGAAGCCCTCAGGAAGCCCCTGTGGAAAAAAAAAAAAAAAAAAAACAAAAAACAAAAACCAAACCAAACCACAAGATCCCTCTTGTGCAGCCACCCTCGCAGCATCTCTGTTCTGGGTGGTGGATCTGTGCCCCCTGTGCTCAGAATGGGCAGTCAGGGCATGTTGGTAGGACAGAGCTCGTGGCTGGGGAATTCACACTTGGTGGCCCAGTTTGGTCTTCTGACCCCTTTAGATGTCAGTGGCATCCCCTGAAGATCTGGCATCACTGGCACCTGAGCTCTGACACTACCCAGCTCTTTCCCCATGCCACAACTTGGTAAGGCTCTGATGAATTTGTCCTAGCAATTTCAGGAGAAAATTCATCTGCTCAAAGCTATTTGCTGTAATTTTATGGGAGGATGAGGAAGAGGAGTCTGAGAAAAACAACTTTCATTACTTTTATAAATTTTATTAAGGTTTTATTCATTTCTGAGAAGATTGCCTCTGGGAAACGCTGTGTGTGCCCCTCTGTGCTTCTACCACACTGTTATATATGACCTGAGAGCACATGGAGAATATGGTACCAAGCTCTGTACGCAGATTATCCCATCTAAAGTGCCCACAGGCTTCAAGAAAACATTCAAGAAAGAAATTTGTGCAGGTGAAGCTACCAAAACCATCAATGAACAAAGCTAGCTTTTAAAATTATATTTTCAGATCAGGAGTAGGAGATGATCCTCACATTAGGTGAGGAATACCAAAATAGAGACAGAATTTTTATTTTAATTATTCATTTTACTTAATCTGAGAATTTAAGTTGATCCTCATTTTACAGAAGCCTGTGGAATCCCTAATTTGAGATAAGGTCTGAGCGGGGATCAGAGACCCCAAGCAGAGAAGAGGGCTGATGGAAGTTTAAGCTGACAGAAGTTTAAAAAGAAACAAATGGGCTTTGCCTTTTGGAGAATGTAAGCAAAGACCACAGCTCTGGAGGGAAAACAAGACAAAGTCATAGTAAAATGATTCATAAACCACAGACTCCACTTCAGGAAACGCAGAGGCAAAGGTGAAACTCCAAGAGAAGATGGAGTAAAACTAGAGTGAGTTTTCAAGAGGCATCCTGAAGGTTTACACAGACAAGCACAAACCAGCCACATTTTGGAAACCTTTTTGTCTGTGTAAGAAGTTAAACATGACTGAAGGTATCGAAAGATAAAATGTATGTAATTTGCACAGATAAGAAGGATTTGTAGGAAATGCTAAGGAGACAGCTATATACAGTGACTGAATATTACACTGAGCATGAATGGAGCCCTTTTTACTTGTCATTCCAACACCAGTGCACAAGTTCACAGGAGGTCAGGAGTTGCATTAAAAATTTTGAAGAATAAACTTAGTAATGTTGCAAACAGAATGACCTTCATTAGAGTCAGTGGGGAATTTCTGAGCTAGATATGGAGAGAAGATGTCTTTCAACAGCAGGATCCTCCAAGCTGTGAAATTGAGCAGGATGTGACGATTAAAAGCCATGAGCTCCTTTGAAGATTTGCAAGACAAAGGAGACCAGCTCACACTGATTGAGACCTTTTGATATGCCTGGTATATTGTCACTTCTCTATAATATTTCCTTCTAATGAATGAGAGGTAAGTCAAATTACCGTTTTGTGAGATTTAGGATAAAAAAATAGCACTTTCTGCAGAATTGCAGCTACGACAAAATATTAAAATTATCTGGTGAGTAGTCTGCGGGAAACTACAGACCGAACCCTCCCTTTCCATCACAAGGACCTTCTCTCTCTCTAACACATGTGGAGCAACCTGCTGTTCCATCAGGAAGGATGTTTCTGTGTTGCAGCTCAGGTTTCTCTTGCATAACCATGTGGGAGTGTGGCACCTCACTCTACCTTCTCCCAGAGACCCAGAAATGATCCGCCACTCACTCTGCGAGCACACATTATCAGTGGCCTTCATCACACCCAGGACCAGCTCTGAATTCAGCCTTTCTTAGCTGCCACACTTGTCTCATCCACCCTTAGCATTTGCATTTTCACAGCAGTAACAGCTGTCGGCCACTGATGGCAGGATCCCAAGTCTCAACCAGGTTCATGGTTTCTGAGTTACATGAGCACTTACCATATGGACAATCCTGCAGTAATGTGTCTCGTAGACTATCGTGGGCTGAAGCTGGAAGTTCATATGGAAATATTTTTTGTGTGCATGCTGGTTTTGCCAAACGTCCTGTTTTAATTATTCATCTCTCCTCATGAATAAATGAAAAGGGGAAACATCAAAAGTCACCAAATACTCTGTACTGGTCACAAACACTGAAGGTTTCTTTTTAATGTACAATCAGAAAGTTGGATTAAGATTCACTCCTTTGATATGCAGCTGATTATTTTTTTTATATATAAAAAAGAGAGAAATTCCTGTTTCCTGCAATTAACTGTATTTTTTTTGAAGCGCAACAGGCATAGAGAAATCACATATCTGTGGTGACTCCTTTCAAAGAAAACAATTAGCATCCATATCAAAAAGCTAATTCAGAGAAATTAAAGAACACATACATCAGTAAAATATAATATTTCCTCTTTAGCACATCTCATTGTGTACAATGTGTCACTGTAAAATTGTTAGGCTTGGAGATAATGAAGAGTGACAGTTGAAGGGTTCAGGGCTTCATATAAGACTTTTGGGTATGTAAAGATTTTAATTGCACATAATTATGAATGTGGAAGTGGAACGATTTAATTTTTTAGCTTTCATGCTATTAGAAGGCTAATAGAACCAATATCAAACTGAGTTAGTTACAGCAGAATTACTAGAAGCAGCTATTTTTTCATTCAGCACTTTAAATTAAATCAAAACAACAAAAAAATTAAAATAGCTCATATGTATCTCTCTTCTTTTACATTTATATAGTGGTAGCAAGATAAGTGGTGTATGCTATTAACTGAGATGAAGAATATAGTTCTAATAAGATTAGAATATCCTGGAATAATGGGAATGGGTAATGGGGGAGCAGAGAAGAAAAGGGACAACTATAACTGGTGTAGTTAAAGTGATAAAGTGGTCTGTTAAATTTGAGAGAGGCTGTCATCTAAGGCAGCTCTCTATTCTTGCTACAAACACATAGCTGAACCCTTTCCCCACCTTAGACCAGATACACTACTGCTGATGGGCATAACGAGAGGAGGAATGAGCTCCTTTTACTGGGTCTGTGGGGTTTGTGACTGCTGAAAACACAAACAGCAGGGACAACACGTGCCTGATAACCAGCAAGGTGCCTGAACAGTGCCTTGACTCTGGGCATCAACTACTGTTTTCACCCTGGCAGTGTAAATAAGAACCACGGCAGGGATTGTTCTCTCCCAGCATCCTGGTTGACCATAAGCACTAGGACAACTTCCAGGATAGGAAAAAACAAGATTTCCACCACATCCCATTTTCTGCAGGGTTCAGACTTCCCCATTAGTAACGTTCCTTAGTCCGTCCCCAGAGCTGAGCAACCAGCCCCCTCCTGCATCTTTCCCCCTTCTCTTCGTAGCGACTCAGTTTCGGGTTCCCATGTCACTCCTGTATCCACACTTCTAGTGGGCATTTCCCTTAAGGTGCCTAAAATTCAGCCTTTCTCTGATACCTCGCAACCTTGTCTGCTAAGCAAACGCTCAGGCTGGGGGGAGACTGGAGTTTCCCCCCTGCTGCTTTTCATGCGAGCGCCTGTTCTTCCTACAGCTGTAACACAGCCTGCCCAGCACAGGGGACAGAGGGCAGGAAGAGCAGTTATCAGCAGAGAGGAGTGAGAGGAAATAGTGTCCAGACACAGCATTTTCTGCATCCATAACCAGGTGTCTCGGTTCTGGATCGCTTTTGCATTCCCCATATCGTTCCTCACAACAGAGCTAGAAAATGAATTTCTATCTACTGCTAAACCCTATTTAAGTCCATCTTTCAGCAGTAATTAGAAGTCTGTTGATGTTAGGATCTCTTTGCAGATCTTGGACCTTTTCAATTAATTTTAATCAGGTTCATTAGCACTTTTTTAATGTGTAAGAAATGGGCAAATACATAACTGAAGAGCCACTTACCTTTTAATGAAGGTAACAAATACGCAATTAAAAAAGCTCTGTCTTTCAGCAACTTTGCAGTAAATTAACTTGTTTTGTCATTATTGTACATGCCGAATGTCACTTACTCTGGAGTTTTGACATAAAATTCTTTATCATTGGCAGACTTAGCAAGTAACATTAAGAACTAGGAAATGACAATTAGTCGGTGAATTAGGTGGGATATACAATGTGTTAATTATTGAGGGACCAAACTTCGTGCAATTAAAATTTAAAATCAAGATAAGAATAATGTATTATTAGGCATCTGAGTATTTAATGAAGTTGAAAATGATAACAAAATTTTATAAATTAATTCTAAGGTTCCTTGACTATTCTTAGAAAATTTTGTGCCCTGGGACTTTTAACAGGCTGCAGTTGTTTGTGAATAGAATAATAATACAAATCTCTGAAAAGCCATATGCTTGGTTTTTCATCAATTATACATGTGCCTACAAAGGTGTTTATTGAATGTCTTGCCGCTAAAAAACATTACACTGATGCTTCTTCACCAAGATCTTCATTTCAAAGCTGAGTTTCGCATACAACTGCCACATCCAATGGTTTATTGCGCTGTGCATCAGCGAGCTGTTGGAAGTTCACTCTTCATTGTAAGTCATCTTAAAATCAACGGGCATCTTCCCAAGCAGGCCACATTCTGCCCATGCTACGTTCATGTAAATACAGAGTACATGCAAACAGCAGCTGGCTGTTGGTCGCAGTGGGACTTGGATCACATCCATAATATTGCATGAGACTTGATCCCATGGCTACAAGTGGAGGTTGGATAAATCACAAAGTTAGACTACCAGGTTGTCACTTAGCTCTGAACAGCCAGCCCTGTCTCATCCCAATAAACTAAACAGTAAAGCAGTAGGCCCTCAAGAGGGGTGATATCCAGGAGGCATCACATTAACTCTCAGGCTGGGGTAGATTTTATAAGAGGAGGCAGCTCTGTGCTGCTGTTTGAGGGCGGCAAGGGCAAGTAGGGATGAAACCAGAAAGGAAAAGGCTGGTAATCTCTCCATGTGATTGCAACTGCTTTTGAAGTAAGAATCCCATGGCTAAGAGGAATGGCATGTCAACACATTGCTGTTCTTCGGGGCTCTGAGGAGAGTCTCATGCCCAGGTCTCTTCCCCACCCTTGACCTGGAAGACTTGCAGCCCCCAGGCAGCAAAGCACCCCCCTGCCCAGCTGGGTCACAGGGCAGGTTGCACTGGTTTCTTGCCCATAAGAAGTTTTTTTTTAAAGGGTCACATGGCTCTGACATTGGCCAACATGAATGCCATAGGAAGGAGTCCCCATGTTTTCCCCCCGCACTGTAAGCCAGCATCAGGAGACCAGTCTCATGAGAACCCACTGATGACTGGCACAAACTTCTGCCCCACCACTACCGACAAACTGGGGCTGGGAGAGCAAAGCAGACCCTGAGGTTTGCATCTGAGCAACAGCAACAACCCTGAGGAGCTGATGCCAACATCTCCCTGGCTGTACAGTGGCAGTGCAAGCGTAGTTTCATTGCCAGCAGAGCCACAGGCTTGGGACCTGCTCTCAGAGAGCCAAAAATGAGTGAAAAAATCATCCAGCTTCCATTGGGTTGCTGCATTGGGCAGCCCAGGACAAGAGCAGCGAGCCCAGCTGGCTCCATCCATTTCTACCTCCCAGGGCCACTTACCTACCTGACAATGACAACCATTTCATTTCAACAACTTCCACAAAATGAAGTGTTTCTCTTGTAAAATCTCCCTCTTTCATCACACTCTTCTTTGTGAGAGCCAACAGTAACCTTCAGAGCTGCCTTGCTGGTGTGTCCTTGGATATGAGCCTCAATTTTTGCCACCCTTTCTCAACTGCACTGAAACAAATCTGCTGCATTTGTGAGTCAGTGCCACAGATGATTGTACAGCACTCCTAACATGAGTTCCGTTGCATCTGCTCCAGTAGCTGGATGATCCCACAGCAGAAAAACCTTCAACAATTTGCAGTAACAGGAAGTCCTGTTTAAAAGCTGTGGCCTATATTATTTATTATTTCTATCATAATGAGTATGATGGAGAGCTACATATTGGCAGCTTGGCACCCCTCCGGGACCCTCATTGCTCTGCGTCCTGTGAGTAGTCCTGGAGACTCTACTGCTACTAACTGCTAACTAGACCTGCTACTAACAAGGAGTAATTTGAGCAAAACACGTGGAGTTAAGATCAGAAACAGCTGAAGGCCAACAAGTCCATACAGGCGGTTGCTGGTGCTTTTAGCCCATGTTGGTGTGAGTGGCAGGGGGCCTCTAAGAGGCCGTCAATGTGTGCATGTTGCTGGCTGTGTGGAGAAGCCCTCCTACTCAGTTTTGTGCTCTCATTGCCATTTTTTTGTTCCAGCATCTGCAAATGACTGAATAATGGAGTAAAGCATTTTTATCTTAAGAAAACAAAGGTTTAGAGAGAAGTACTTGTGGAGGCACTCCATAACAAATTCATCAGTCCCAGGACAGTGTCTCTGTGCCAGGAGGCTTTCCATGTCCCTTTTGTCCCAGGAGATGGGCACATTTCACCCCCAGCAGTGGCCCCGTTGGGCTCTTGTGCTGGTTGTGGGTGTCACTCGCTGTACCTGCACTGGCAGTAATGCAGCATGTGGCGCTAATTCTGCATGCAGCCTACAAACAAGGCTCTGTGTAAACTATCTTATTTATTTCACTATCCTTCCCCCATTCACCAGGCAAATTATCACATGTGTGTTCAGTTTCAATAAGATAAAAAATTGCCTAATAAAATATTTACTCAGCCTTTGTCCCTGCAAGTGTAAACTCATGTAATTACAGAGCACTCCAGAACCTGTGGCTATAAATCTCTAGAAATAAAATCCTCAGCACATTGACAGAATAAGGCTCCCACTTACTGTGAAAATGGGAAGCTAGTCCATGCCAAGCTGTTAGATTAACTTAATGTGCTCCAACTCGTGCTCCTTCTCTCTCTTCAGTCTTCGGGGAAGGATGTTTATCTCTTCCTACTGCCTAGCAATGGCTGTCATTAGTTTTCCGTCCTAGGCTGGAAAAGTGATGATTCCACCTTTCTCTGAAATCATTGTCTCTCAACCCAATGTTGGCTCTCGCTGCTGGCTGCCATGGAGGCTGCAGTCAGTGGCGTTTGGGACATGCTGTTAGCAGAAAGGCTGATGTGTATAGATGCACTCAGAAAATTCGGAGTATCCCAGTAACAAGAAGACTTTGATTATCTCAGTTCCTAACAAGAAGCTGGTAGATTTAAGACGCTCTAGCCTGATCGTCTTTGCGCAGGCAACGTGTCAGCCTTCCACGGGACACAGTGCCAGCAGAGGCATGGTCTGACCAAACTGCTATTTCCAGGAAAATGTTCCCGAGACTTCAGGGCTGAATCTCAACATGGAGTGGGAACCTCTGCCTGAGGAGGCTACTCGCAAAAGGCAAGCGCTTAGCCATAATCTGTCCATTAGATGGGCAGGGGAGAAGAGAGGCTATTGTTCTTTAGTTTTAATAAAGTTTAGATTGTGGGACTTCAGCACAGAGGGATCAGAGAAGAAGGGAGCACAAGGAATATAACAATCTCTTTTGTACCTGTCACTTTAATGTATGCCTGCTCCCACTTTGGCACAGCACCAGAGTTTTTGAAACACAGTAGCTTAGAGCCGTAGAGAGTATATTTTGAAGCAACTTTTAATTAAGCCTGCCCTTGGGCTACTGAGCAGAGGCAGGTGGGGGTGCCTATGGCTGTTTTTAAAGGGTTCCTCTATAAAGGCAATTTTTTTCCCAGGCTATCACAGGCCTAGAATTGGGAAAAAAAAGAACCAAACAGGTAACCTCTCAAACTCAGCAGGTAACCTAAGCCACAAGCCCCTGAAAAAGCACAGCAATGCAGGCTTTTTAGTTCCCAAACTAATTACTTGAAAAAAACACTGCTTGGACACAAACCAGGTATCAACATTGCCGTTCAGCATTGTCACTCCAAACCACAGCGGACGGCAAACAGACAATAGGGGAAAGCAGGGAGCGGAGAAAGAAAATGTCCTTTACAGGCTGCCCTGTAGAGAATCAAGGCAACCTGAAGAAAACCCTTCACAGAAATGGGTGAGCAACCCCATCCTTGAGGAAGCCACAGCCCTGGGGTCCCCCTTTGAGAATGAGAGGAATCTTCCTGATCAAAGAAATAGTTGTTTTTTCTTCTTAGCTGGGCAGGCCACCACAAAACATAGGCTTTCCTTTATCAGTGTATTATCCATGCGAAAATATTTTGTTGAAGAAGAATCCCCAACAAGATCTTCTACCAGCTTCTGCAGGAGGTGACCCAGGTTGGAAGGGATAGGAGGGGGAAATCTCTTTAGTTAAAACAAACCGCCAACACACAAGATTCATAATGGTTGTGTTTATGAAAAAAAGGTTGTCATATCAGCTTAGGTGTTCATGTGAATCCTTCTGTCAGCCTCTGAGCTTCATCTCAGAAACTAGTTTACCCTAGGACTTTCCAGTGCCATATTTGCAATGGTGCACGTTAAGAAACACATCTAGCAGTGACAGCCACAAAGCTCAGCTCGAAATGAAGTTAGGCTGAGCTGAGCACTTACACCTTTAGTGATGGAACTCTGTTTCCATCCCAGAAATCAAGGATGGCAACTTGGCAGGTTTGCAAAGATGGCAGGCAGCAGCCTGATGGCTCTGCTAAAATAATCTTCTTTTCTTTGGGAAGTGCTGGCCTGGGAAATAGCAGGGAGCAATCCAGAGATGATGGGTGGCCAGGCTGAACCACAGACCCTACGCTATGACACCATCCAGGGCCCATCACAGAGCCTTGCTGAAAGGCTGAAAATGGCAACTGGGATTTCCTGCCCCTTCCAGTTTAGTCCAACATCTATTATGGCACTAAGGAATGCTTCCCTCTGGATGTCCAAGTTCTTCCAAATTCTCCTGTTTGAACACAAGGAAAAAAAATTGAATGTGTTTCAGTCTTAGACCTCCTTCACTCCTCTCTTTCAGTGATTTCTCCTTCACTTTCTCTCCACATCAGTACCAGAAAACAGCTGCCTCCTTCTACCTGGACCCTCCGTGGGCTCTCACTGCAGCTGGGCTGGGTGGAGCTGCCAGTTTGGGCTGCTGCTTCCCCCCCCACCCATCCCTGCAGTGGTCCCGTGCTGCCCAGCTCCCCAGTCCGGCCAAAACCCATCTGATTCTAACCACGAGAGGTCTTCCCTGTCCCTAGTTACCCCCAGTGTCTGACTGGCTTTTGTTGTCTTTTTCTTATCAGAGGGGAAGCGAAGGGTGAGTTCAGCCTTTAAAAGCAGAACAGATCTGCTGTTTCTTATGGCCCGGCACTTCTATTCCTGGAGCTTCCATCTGCAGATGTTTCTGCTGTGACCAGTGCTGCACCAACCGAGAGGGGAGAGAGCCCTCCTCTGAGCGCTGCCAAGTGCACCCATGCATCCATTGCACAGGTGTCTGCTTTAAAAAGGAATCAGAACAGCCTAAAATAAGTGACTGAAGGGCTGATTTTCTTCCTTTTTCTGTATGGTCTTAATAAAAAGCAAACATCCCCTTTGGGGAGTTACAGTCACAAAGTAAAATTAATTTTTAAAAAGGCCAGCTTCAGATTCACCTGAGCAGCATTAACTTTCCACGAATGCATCTACCAGATGCCACCCTGTGGTTGAAAAATATCTCCTCCAGCTGGTGTCTGAAGGAAGGTGTCCACTGCCCGCTGGCATTGCCACATCCCAGCTCTGTGGGGCAGGACAGGGAGCAGTGTGGAGGGGATCCCGTGCCGTGGCCGGGTGGGTGCCCTGGCCCCATACCAGGTGGGTGCCAGGACGTGCGTGCGAGAGTGTGACGCCACTGCCATGACGTCTGGAGATGTTCTTGCCTTGGGAAAACGGCGCTGGCTGTCGCCCAGAAATCTTTAATAGAGACTGAACATGGATGTGGGGATGCTTGTGTGTAATTATACACAACGTATAGGGCTATTTGCCATATGGGAGCAGTTGGAGCCCTTTGATCCTTCTCACCCATAAAGCTGGGCCCAAGGGGCCTGGCGTGGGAGAACGGGGTCGCGGGGGGGCTCACTTTCATTCCAGCAAAGGCCAGGGCCATGCCTGTATTTTCTCATTTCCATGAATGTTTGGGAAAGATATTTCCCAGCACAGCTGGAAGAAAGCAGGGAGCGCTGCTGGTGTCCTCCGGATCCCAGCTCAGGGGCCTTTGCAGGCAAGCCAGAGAGGTGCTCCAGGGAGGTTTGCTGGAGCCAGAGGCTTACCTCCTCTGGGAGGGACTCTCTCCTCCACATCCCCCAGAGCTGGGGAGGGCACCCCTCATTCAAAACAACAGTGCTGCCTGGGAAGTCTTGGCTGAGAGACATCTGCAGCACCAGGATTGCTTGTGCTTATGCTGGTAACACTTGAAGTGGAAGTAAGCCCACCTGCACCACAGACCCTCTGCCAGCCAGGATGTGGTGTGCTGGCAGCAGAGACAGAACAGCCACACCACTGGCCTCAAACAGCTCTTCAGGAAGGGTCCAGCTTACTCCATCAGTCCTTCCTAATTGTCAGCTGCTTCATCCACACCGGTGATGCTGGTATGGGCATTTACAGGGCAGGGCTTGGAAGGAGCTGCTCACTGAATGGGGCTTTACCATAGCAATGCCCATTTTTTTGTGGTTTCCACAGTTCCCTGACTGGATGATGCTGAAACTATTTAATGAGAAGGAATTATGTACTACAAATGCTACATAAATTCAGTTATTTCTTTTAATTTCTTTTTCAATTTGGAAAAAAAATAAAAGTTTTTTTGCAGAGACAGCTGGGAATTTTGTTATATTTTTCACAGTCTGGTGGGCATTGGGTTGTCATTCCCCAGCCTGACTTTATTTCTGACTCTGCCGCTGAGGTGTGAGTAACCCTGACCAGACCACTTGGCCCCTCTGACTCAGTTTCTTCTTTTCTCTTTCTTTTTTCTGCAGTATAAATTCCTTGATATAAGAGCTGGTTGTTAGTTTGCATTTACAGAGCGTGTTGTGCAAGGAGGGAGGGCACAAGGCTGACTCAAAGACACTGAGGAAACCCTGCTAACAGCATGATAAAAGCAATCAACCAGTTACATTTCCAAAGTCAGGGGAGTTTAATTGCACAACTTGTCTGTCCCCGGCTTTGCTCACCAGTTAAACCCAAGCCTGAACGCCAGCTGAGCCTCTGGCTGGTCCTGATCTGGGCTTGCCCCGAAGGCTGAGCCAGACCTTGTGGCAACCCCGTGGTGACCCTGCCTGACCCTGCTGCCCCTGTGCCCTGGCCCTGAGGACCTGCAGAGCCAACACAGCATAACAAACCCTCACGCTCAGAGACTTTCCTTCGTCTTACAGGCCTGCTGACAAGCATGTGCTTGCAAAGGGAAATCGAGCAAGGGAATGCTGGTGAAGGTTAACGATGCCTTTGTGTGCTCTGCTCACCCATAGTCATCTGTGCAGTCCTGCTGAGGGAGATGCCTGAGCACACCTGTGTAAGCACTCATGGGTTTAAAGGACAGTTTCACACTTGGATCCACACTCAAAAATATCTCTGGACCCATTTGTTCTACCCTCCCTACTGCTCAAACATGAGAAGAAGCAGCACTCTGCCTGCACTCAGCAGTGTTAACCCAACTGGTGCACGCACATTACCGTCAATAGATCCACCCAGCTTAGCTAGTACTTGTAAACTCTTTCCATCCATCCATCCATCCATCCATCCATCCATCCATCCATCCATCCTATGCAAACACTGAGTTTGATTTAAACTTCTTCCCTGTTTCTCGATCTTTTTTTTCAGGCTATTTGAGCCACAAAACTGGCCAACAGACACAGCTGGGAAACACACTGCAACACAAAGAAAAAATAATAAGGGTCGGGAGGAGCTCTTTTCCCCTCTACAGAACTGTAATTGGGCCTTCCATTTCTTATTTTTTTTTAAGCTCAGCTGGGGTATGAACTCTTTAACATTAGTTTGACTTATGGGAAAGGGAGGGCATTAGCATATTTATAAAAATTTACCTTGTTCTGAAACTGTAGACATGCTTCACCTTTTAATTTCATTATTAGTGTCATTTCATCATAGGGGAAAAGCCACTTTTTCTATCCAGCGGCACAAAATGACTACAAATCAAACACATGCTTTCTGGAATTATTCACACAATGTTTTCAAAAATCGACATAGTTCAATAGTTGAGCAATAAATTTTCTTACTAATGAGACACTAAAAAATGTTTTTGATGTTAAGCCCAGGGAGAACTAGTTATTGCAGATTTATAGGCAATCTGTGCAAAGACTGTCCTTTGCTTCCAATGAGTTTCTAATTTTGATTTGATGATATCCAGCTGCAGAGATTTGGCCATGATATTATATAACTTGTGATATCACATCTATACAGTATTTTCTTCACCCTCAATGACTGGCCTTTTTATACACGAGATGGACAGCAACATCCCTTAGTCTCCCTGTGCAAACAGCCGCGGTGTGTAGTGTTTATGGATCCCTCTAAGCAGTATACGTAGTTATGGTACGTGCATCTCATAAGTCTCTGAAATACAGCAGACAAATTTAAATTTTGCTGAAAACACAGCTTTTCCTTACAGTTCCTCCCGCACTCTCCGTTGCTGGCAGCTGTAGCTCCGAGCAGGTCAGGGTGTGGGCAGTCATGCACTGAAGGCCTTGCAGACAGCATTTTGCATTTCTATTTGTTGCAAGCATCTCTTCCAGTATTAGACTGGAGCCGAGCCAGTCAGGCTTGAAGCACTCGAGGGGCAGCCACCACACTAAGGACCAGAGTCACTGCAACCCACCCCCACAGAGAGGAAGGTTCAGGGCAGTCGGTGAAGGACAGTAACCTCTTCTGCCACCATTTTAGCAACAAGAAACCTGAGAGGGAGGATTTCTCAATTCAGGAATGGAGTATCTTCTCCTCCTCTTGGCAAAGGCAGAGCAGTGCATTCAGTGAGGGTGACCGCCAGTGCATTCCCTGGAGGTACCCAGTGGTGGCCCAGTACAAGAGTTTATTCCCGTGACTGTGTTGAGACCCTGCTGAAGGCGAACACAGATCTTCCCTGGGGACATTTTTAATCTGAAACAAACTGAGCAGTGCCGGTATTGATACTGCTGGCAGACCCCCTTCCATAGGAAATGAGGGAATGTGGTATCTCTCCAAGGGTAATAACAAGGCTCCTTGCCTGGATACAAGAACGATGAGTGCTTCAGAAGTGCTGATGATTAAGGCCCATGTTTAGGACGCTTGGAAAAAAGTGGTCTCCAAAATGAAACAGCCATAAGCCAGTTTGCTCCACCGCTCGCCTGCCTTCCACCCACATGGCTGCCTTGTGGGCAGGTTGCAGACAGCCCCGGCGAGCGCGTCTGGCAGCAGGCTCCCACGCCATGTGTGCCTGAACACGCAGGGGCCTGCCTGCGCCGGGCGCCATGCCTGACGGCCTCGCAACGCGCCGCGAGGCGTCTGGGCCCGGGAGCTGCCCTGCGCAGGCAGCACAGGCATGTCTGCATCCACTTGGCCAGGCCGCTGCTGCAGGAGACTAACACGCAATTATCTCAGCAGATGAGGAGCGCTTTTTTTTTTTTTTTTGGTAATTTTTTTTTTTTTTTTTTTTTTTAGGGAGTCTGCAACTTGAGCACGCTGTGAGTAGCTAAAAAGCTCCGCTTCTGGCGGAAGACAACAAGACAGTGGCATATTAAGCTAAATTACTGCAAACAAAGTCTACAGAACTATTTTTGCATAAATAAACATTTCTAGCTTCCAAAAAATGAGGCGTCTGTGGCCACCCTGAATAGTATTAAATCAACTGATAACGCACAAACACTTTGGTTATTCTTCTAAAGGGCTGCTGGAAGCACACCCATGGCAGAGGCTGCAAATGCCTTCAGCAGGGACTCCCCTGGGACTCAGGCAGAGCCATCCTCTCGTTCCTTGCATGCCATGCGTATGCATAATTCCATATAAATCATGGGTCTCAACAACAGAGAAGCACTAAACAAAGTTAAAAGTTCACAGAAACACATTCAGAATGACATCTTATTCCCAGCTTTCAGTAAGCACATTAGACATTGAAGAGCTTGCCATTTTTTTTCCTTCATAACCCAAGTTTTATGTCCCCTCCTCCTCATATATACCTTCTTGTCACATTTCTATCTCCAAATTCGCTGCTGATGCAAATGATTTCAATGGCACTTCACAAACATATGCAGAAAACACAGCCAGATGTCTTCCTGGGATTTCAGGAAGGCAGAGAAGTGTCAGAATTAAATCTGGATTGCTATGATGTTGCCAGAAATAGTTTCTGCACTCACTCTGTGTCTGTGAAGATGGATCTCAAGGCCAAACACAGAAATTAGCTTCCATATCAACATTTTACTGTCACTTTCATCACCACGCCAATAGATTAGTTAAAATAACATTGTTTACTGGCATGGAGTGTTATTGCAAACAGATGTCATCGTTAGGATAAAGACAAGTTCTACTACAAATAACAGGCTAAGTGGAGAATGAATTGAGAGCGGCCCCAAGGAGAAGGACTTGGGGGTGTTCATTGACAAGAAGATCAACATGACCCAGCAATGTGCACTCACAGCCCAGAAAGCCAACCATATCCTGGGCTGCATCAAAAGAAGTGTGAGCAGCAGGTCAAGGGAGGGGATTCTCCCCCTCTGTTCCATTCTCATGAGACCCCCCCTGCAGTGCTGTGTCCAGCTCTGGGGGCACTAACAGCAGAAGGACACGGACCTGCTCAAGCAGGTCCAGAGGAGGCCACTAAGATGATCAGGGGCTGGAGCACCTCCCTTATGAGGACAGGCTGAGAAATTGGCATTTTTCAGCCTAGAGAAGGCTCCAGGAAGACCTTATAGTGGCCTTCCAGTACCTAAGGGACGGCCTACAGGAAAGATGGGGAGGGACTTTTTACAAGGACCTTTAGTGATAGGATGAGGGGTAATGGCATTAAACTGAAAGAGGGTAGATTTAGGTTAGATATAAGAAGGAAATTCTTCCCTGTGAGGGGGGTGAGGCCCTGGCACAGGTTGCCCAGAGGAGCTGTGGCTGCCCCCTCCCTGGCAGGGTTCAAGGCCAGGTTGGACGGGGCTTTGGGCAACCTGGGCTGGTGGAAGGTGGCCCTGCCCATGGCAGGGGGGTTGGAACTAGGTGATCTTTAAGGCCTCTTCCAACTCAAACCATTCTATGATTCTATGATTCTATTTTATCCAGGAACTTATTACTGGAAATAGTGATTTTTCTCATTGAAACAAGAAACAATTTTCAGTATTTGAATCATTTACTCTCCAAAAACACTTTCAGAAGGGATTTTTTTGTTTCTCCCTCCAATAAAGAAAAAAATCAACATTTTGCTTGACAAGGCAAAATTCTGGTGGTTATTTCCAGTTAAAGGTTTTTCTCCAATGAAAAATGTTAATTGGAAAAATATCTATGAACAGCTCTAATTTCCTGTATATCTTTCATAATTGTATCTAATTGCATACTGCTTCCTTCAACTCTTCATCTGGAGTTGAATAATTCTAGTCTCAAATATATTCATGTTTTTCCATATGTCTAGTCATTGAACCGCCTTCTCTGTGTTATTTAGATAAAACTTGACATTTATTTTTAGTGATTTTTTTTTGTTGCCTTCCTTTATTATAAAGGGAGTATGTATGGATAATGGATACACATTTTAGTTCATTCATTAGAAAGGAATATGAAACAGTGCAATGTAATGAGATCGGCCACCAGAACAGAGCAGCTCAGGAGGGATAAAGTAATAGTGCACCATGAAGAAATCTGAAATCTCGGTCCTGCTGGAATGAGAGGCAGCACTGTGGTTGACTTCAGTGAGGCTAGGATTTCGTCCTAAGAATTTAATAATACTGCAGTTTCAAGTAAATTCAAGCAGAAACGCATGCTCAGTGGCACAGTAAGGCTCTCAGTCTTACACAAACAAAAGCCTATGCATTTAAGTAAAAGAATTTTGAGTTCCTATTTTTTATTTATTTAATCTACTTACAACATATTAAATATTAAAATCTACATTGTAATAGATTCAACATACCTCTCAGAAATAACTGTAAAAATCACCCAACAGACAATAAATTCAATAATGGCAAATTTGTATTCTTCCTTATTCTACTCCAGAGAAGACAGCAACAAGTAAGGTCTTGTTTGGCAACTGTTTTCATGTAAAATGTGGGCCCATCGGTGCACTCTGGGTCTATGATTTCCCTATACGGTGTCTAATAGGCTGTATATAACTTCTGTATGAAACTTGCAGTGTCCCTGTCACATGAGCTCTAGTGCCAAGACGGAAACTCCCCGCACTTCAGCACAGCCCTGGCCTCTGGTCCTACTCACATTGATGGAAAAGTTCCTTTAGACCTCAGTAATAGAGGGTCAGTCACTAAAATCAAAATCCCTTGGAAAAAAAACCCTACTACAATACATTTTTAAAGTCCACCAACTTGGTCTGTAAAGTCTTCTTGAGTACTCTCATAGTATGGGAGAATGGACCTGGCAAGAAAAAACACCTTTGTAATGTAAGATAAATATTTGGCTTGGGAAAAATGAGGAGAGCTCATATTAACCCCAGAGCGTACACATGAAGTCAGCCCAGCTCCTGAAAAATCCCAGGTTGAGCTCTGGACACTCACAGGGTGCCTGGAGTTGGCACCGGAGGTGCAGAGCTGTGGTGGATGGACACTCAGGCTGCAGTGAGGTCCATGTCCCCTTGTACCGCTGGAGCAGACCCCGGCGAATACTGACCTAAATCAGCCTAAATACAGAAGTGCATAAATGCCCCTGGGACATCTGCTGCTTCACTGGCACTAACTGTCTCCTCAGATTTTTCAGCACAGGCTGTTGTCATAGCACTGTAGCTTTCTGGGACAGCCAGGACAGGCTGTAGAACAAGCACTTGCCTTCTATCCTCACTCACAGCGCTGCACTGAGTTGCCTAATGCGTAAAAATCTTAATCCTGCATCTACTATAAATGCCTACAGGGACCACCGCTATGTCTCATTACGCTGAGCTGAGAAAAGAGCAGGAGTTAGTTACTGATGGCAGAGGAGCCCCCAGAAACTCTAGCTGGAATTTCTATCTCCTTCTACATTTGCCTTTACTGTAATTAGGTTTCAGAATAATTTCTATGTCAGTCTTCCACTTCCAAATATAAATGTCACTTCTCTTGCCCAGGTTCAAAACAAACTGTCAGTTTGAAATAGCGTCTAACACGTTAATAATGAAATACCATTTTACCCCCACTGAGAATAAAATGCTAGCACTAATCATACCATTCTAAAGGACTTATAAATCAATAAACCGAGAGGCAACGAATGAAAAAAATGCTGATTGAAATCATAAGCACATCAAGTATCTGCAGATAATCAGTGTCACATGTTTAAAAAAAAAAAAAAAAAAGCATTCCCTAAACATGTGGATACACACAGTGCCTTGCTAGATTTTATTCTCAAAATGCAGTTTGATTACCTAGCCAAGGTAGATGGAAGCACAACTGAATGCTAGAAAATGAGAGCAGTAGATTACTTTTAATGTGACATTCATAACCCAGAGTGGTACAACCTCATAATGAACTGTCTCCAGTAGCTGGGATTTGTTCTGTGACTTGTTTTCCCTCTTCACCACTGGGATATCAACTCGCAGCTTTTGGTTGTGAGCAGTTCTGGTGCAGTTCCCCAGGTCAGGGTTGTGTCAGATGGCCAGCACAGTGGCTACCAGCTAACCCAAATTTCCAGCTGGGGTCACAAACTGGGAGCTGCTGGAGTGAACCCCATCACACATTTCAGATCCAGCTGCCCACTGACCCAGGCCACACTGCAGCCTGGGGAGCTCAGGGATATACCTCTCCCCTCCCACCTGCAAAGTGTCTTACAGATTTTCCTGTTGCCTTCTCTCCCTGAAGCATGTGCTTTGTGGCTCTTGGCCACATGAAAATTTTGGTAAGCAGCTCCATATGGGTGGCTACCTCTGGTATCTTGTATAACACTTGATCAGCGTTGGCTGCTACGGTGTCCTTCTTAGCTGGATGCACAACCACCTGCAAGGTTCCTCTCTGGGTGAGCCACATTCTTCCCCATCCCACTGAGGCTGAGAGAGGTTTGTAAGTATAGTGTTAGGACAAGCTTTTCTCAAACTCGTGATAGTGCTTTTAGTAAGGGATTCACACAACCGCTGGTATTGCATCTCCACCTGGGGTTGTCTGCAAAGCTCTCTTATATAAAACATTGTCAAGCTTTCAGCTTCTAAGGCTCCCCAACATGTTGGTGCCATGGAGGTGTCCAAGCGCCTTAGTTCAGGCCCAGAAGCCCCGGCAACACAATCTAGTTTTTGCAGGTGTAGGACCTCTCGTGTGAAACCCTCCTGAAGAAACGAGCAGCCCTTTGCTGACTGACCCTTGGTCACCAAAACCACAGCTGCTCTCTCTGCCTTTGTCACCCAAAACCCCATCCCTTCTGTCACTCAAAAGGAGCCTATAAGAAATCTCTGGTACCTTGGAAGTGGCACATCACCATTTTTAACAGGTAAACATTCTTGTTTTAACAGTAAAGGCTGGCACTGCTTATACAGAGACAATATTTGATGCAAAACACCAATGGAGCAGCTCCTCAGTTTTATGTAAACGGGAGTCAGCAATAGATTTCAGTAATCCCCTGTGTGAGAGTGAGAATGGTTCTTATTTACAGTCAACTCCAAATTCTTTCCTCATATACTTTATTGAATCTTTCTTAAAGAATCATCTATAACTTCCTCCTGTGAATTCTGATACAACATAATGAATAAAATACAATAGAAATGGAGATGCTGGGTATTTATGCTTTTAATTATAGATCTAGGAATAAATGAACATGAGATTCTCTTGCTAGTGAATTGTAAATTAAGATAATGGATATTAAGTCTTTTTTTTTTAATTTTCCAATACTTGATGTTAACAGAAACTGATTTTGTGTATTAGTCCAAGTGTCTTTAAAGACTTTTAGTGTCGTTATTCAGTAATGGACACATGTTTTAAGAAATTTGCTTTACTGAATAGGTAAATGGATTAATTGATAGAGGATCATGAAAAGCTTTCCAAATGTGTGTTGATGAACTTGTTAATAAAACATCACACAAAATGTTTTATTCACACAAGATAGGTGGGTTCACCCCCTGTTAATATTCATCAAAGTTAAAATCTTCCTTTGAAGTGGAATTGAGGCATCATGATCTTCAAGTGATATGGGATAGGAACCTCTTTTAATAAAATCTTCGGGAAAATGCACCACATCGGTGGTTTAAATACACCACATGTTTATGTTGAGCGGTACCTGTTATTTGAACTGTGTCATAGAAATGCTACTGCTGCCATTTTTAACATTTCTCCCTGAGTGAGCTTAGCTCTTCACAAGTGAGGTATGTCCTAATAAATGCTTTAAAAACACAGTGGAAGGTTCTCTGTATGGAAATTAGAGAATATAAAGATCTTTTTGTCCTTTGCAAGATGAAAATAGTATTTCCTCATCTCTTACTTCCTCAAATGAGCATTCAATTATCTATTTTTCCAAAAGACCTACAACTCCAAGTCACTCAGCTAATGATTTTTAGAAGATTGCACTTGTTGGATCCAGTGAGCCAGAGCTGTGTAGCAATAAATACATACATCCAGCAGTATTATGGAATTCAGGCACCAATCTTCAAAAAGTTTTCAGAAGTCCAGTCTCTTCTGGAATCCAGTGCTAATTTAATCTGGTGCCTAGGAGCTGGATATTTTAGTAATGTCAAGAAGCTGAGCCATAGATTTTTAGAAATGCTGCCTCCAGCTATACCAAAGCTCATGAAGCCCCAGCTCGACACCATGCTATAGCTGGTTGCTATAGGTCAGTTCAACCATTATTCATCATCACTGCTTTTGGTCACTGGAGGTTCTAATTTTGGGGGGAATCTCAACAGAAAATTTTATATTAGTGCATGCACACACAGAGGTAACTGAGCCTTCAGAGAACATCACAGAGTGCAAGGACAGTATGTGTTACTCGTTACCAAGGCAATGTTAAGAAGATGAGACCATTTATTTCTTATGCATTGGAAAACAAAAAAAAGTGACCATTACCTTGCAAATGACTTTGTAAAGTTTCTCCTACATGCCCTCCTTCACATTCCACCCATGTTGGCACTTACCTGTTTCTGAGAGCTTGGGGACTGCCAACGCAATCCCCACTGGAAGCTGTTATGCATGGCCATGAATACTTGAGAACTCTGTAATGCATTTAAGTGTTAGTGGATGTAAATATCTAAGGAAACTTGTTTACATGTTGCAACAAGTTGTCCTAATTATCAATTTTTACTGAAGTTTAAACCCACTACGGGATTCTTGCACATGCACGTGCCTGTGCAGCAGCCCTCAGATGGGCTTTTGCAAACATGCAGGGTACACACATGGCAGCTTAAGCCAAACACAAGAGTCCCAGATCAGTTACTAGGTCTTTTATGAAGCAGAGGTAATATTTCTCCTGTTTTCACATGTATGACAACAAAGTATTCTTGTCTTGTGAGTATTGTCTTGACAATGAAGCTACACTGTACAAGTTTCTTCTTAAACCTGTTATGCTGTGCTGCCACTCTATGTCACCAATAAAATAGAGCAGCAAAGAATGTCTTTATAAAGGTTCATAATGTTTTGACGAGAACAGACTCTGCCATTTGTAAGGTTAAAACTGCCCCTACTTTGAAAGATAACCAGCAGCAGCCTGCCTGAATTTGTGTGGGGTGATTTCAGCTACTGGAAGTCAGCTAACACTATTCTGTGTGATGTGCTTGAGGGGGAGAACAAGGGAATTGCTACCAGCCTTACTGAAAACCTATCATTGCTTGCTTGGAGAACCACTAAAAAAAAAAAAAAAAAAAAAAAAAAAAAATCTTTGTTCAGTTGTGATCAGATAGATAGACATCTCCTTTTTCCCAGTCCCCCCACAAGCTATCTGGGCATGGCAGCACAACTATCTTGGCAGTTCTGATTTTATTAGGTTCTCATTAGTGCTTTAGTGAGAGCCAGAGCAGGGAAGATCACTCTGACCTTCATCCAGCTTCATTCAACGTCATTCTAATCCTATTTTAAAGTACAGTTGTATTCACAGTAGCTTGACAGGGAACAGTCACACATGGTCCCCTGTATCCAAGCCATTTTTTCTGGCACCAGCCAGTTAACGCCATCAGTTTGCATAGCAAAGCACAAGCCACAACTGTATGTACTTTGGTCACAGCTCCTTGCTGTCTCGAGTAATGTGTCTCTGGGACCACCCAACATTACAGACAGTCACCAGGAATCAAGAAGCTAGCAGGGAGAAAGGTGTGATGCGAGCAGCAAGCAGCACTAGTGCTCATGGGTCAATGGGGCTGTGGAAATAGCATCCAGCAATTTGTAGGAACCACAGGCTGAGTCTGGGGGAAGCGATAATGCCCTGCCTTTGAGATGCAGGACTTCAGGTAGGTAGACATCATACTGGCATGTCTCTAGAGTTCCCATCTGTTACATCTAAAGAACTCAAATATTAGGAAATATCAGGATTTAAGCTACTGAAAGAACCTTATCTCTGCCCTTTTGCATGTTTGCGCAGTACAGGGTAAAGCACTACTCCAGTGAGTAACGTCTTTAACTTTACTCACCTTTAACTCCCTGTAGAAGTATGAGTGAATTGGGTAACTAATTCAAACTTTTCAAATATGTCTACTGCTCCTTTAATAAATGATTTAACACCTGCTTCCTCACTGTCCCCTTCTGACAGTCACAGCATTCCCCCTTGCAAATTTTTGAGCTCTACTTCAAGCAAGGAAAAAAATAATTAAGTAAGAATAACATTTCTTCGGAGCATTCACTCTCTCCCTTGGCCAGGGAGCACCTTGTAGGAGCGAGAGGGGAATAAAGCCTGGCTTTGGTGGAGTTTCTCCATTCTGTAGCTTCCACTGACACCTGCTGGAGACAGGCATTTCTTGGTTGATCAGTTTAAATTCTGTATCCAAAATTCAAGAGTGCCAAACAAAATACACTTCTCCTCCATGTAATCAGTGAAGCACACTGCATGTCTGTAACAGATGGTCAGAATCAAGAACACTTGCCTATTTCTATCTCTGAGTTTATGAAATAAACCCAGCCTTTTCTAAAAACTGGACCCAATTCACAGTCATATACACACAGAGATTTCCCAGCCAAAGAAAAAAAAGAAGTTTCTTAAACAGATAGGTGATCTTCAGAGCTCCATTCTGGTCCAAATGGAGGAAGTTTTGGAGAAAAAAAAGGTAGGGAGGAAGGTCCACTCTGCAATCCCTAGCAAGCTAGAGGAAGAATAGGACCTGGCAATGGTTGTCATGCCTTCTGGTGTACACCAGCTCCACAGAGATGTGGGGATACCAGCTCAGTCAAAGGAATCGGCTCTCAGCTCCTTGTGTACGTTGGCTGGCAATGGGTGCTGGGGGAATAGCACTGCAGTTTTCACTACTGGGCTCACTTACCCCAGCACCACTGGAGGAATTTTGTCCACAGCTGACTTACAGACTGCTCAGACTACTTCCCAGCAGATCCACAAACATTGCTCTGCAAAAGAGCAAGAGCACAGTCAAATCTGTGTGTGACTGACGGTGGTTCATGTGAGTACAATACAGAGATGTGTGATGTTCCAGCACAGCTGTGGTCTCCTTCCCCAGGGAGAAAGCCTGGCCAAAACCTCCTTTTCATGTTAGAAATTTCACCAGGTCCCTGATGAGCACCTGAGACAATACAGGGAATTACAGGAATATAAAAATTAAAAAATACTGTAACATACAGGCCTAGTCCTAAAGCTTTGAGAACTAGAAAATGCATCACAGTTTTAACAGGAGGTGTTTTATGTTGGTATAAAGTGTTCCTGCTCTGTTTAGTCAGTAAAAAGAGGCAGTTGCTGCTGGACCTAAACCTTTCCTTCACTTTCAGATTTACATCATAGTTTGTGCTTCTGTAACAACTCAGACAGGCTTGAGCTGTGTATAAATGAAAATGCCTTTTCCACAGTTAGTTCATGGTATCTAGCTCATTGCATTAGATTTTAACTAAAGCCTCAGACTGCTAAAAAAATTGGAGATTTATAAAAAATCATTACATTTTGAATTCTGGCCAACAGGGAACATCTATGGTGAGGGCTTTTTTGCTGGCAGATATTAAAGGACAGTTGAATCTTTTGTTTATTACATTTTCAAGTTCATTTCTTTCATTACCATCTCACTCAAGTCACGGCCAGAAGGTGGCAGTGGAAGAGCACCCATTGCTCGACAGTCACCACACTTGTCTCCGAGGTGACTGTTAACTTCAAGGGCAGATGTAAGGACGGTTTTACACGACAGGACAGCAGATAGCTGCAGTTTGGGGTATTTGAAGCGGTATCTCCTCTCTGAGATACCCGGAGTGCCAAAATGTATGTCCCCATCGTTAATAAGCTGCAAATGTGTAAGGAAACACATTTATTCACTTTAAAACTAGGAGGAGGAGGAAAGCTCTTCTCAAAGCGTTACTGCAAAATACTGGATTTCAAGACAGCTTTAATAATTTTAATTACTCAGATGAGAAATTAAATTCGAACATCTAAATATCAGGTCCACTTCAACTGTCTGAAAACTACAAAGGATTCTCACGGCAAGCAAACTTAACAGAATTGTCCCAACATCACATTTTATCTATTTGTTAATGAGTCTATGACCCCCTTTTTAACCCAGAAAAAATCCTCCAGAGGGAAAGCAGGTGGTGAGTTTTGTCAATATTATTTTAACTTTCATTTAAAATATATTATCATGACTAATATTAGTTCTGCAAGATGCTGCATGACGAAGGACTTGATAGAGTCTGTTTACAATCCCTTAAAAGGAAACTGGCCTCTTGCTTATTCATCTGTCTGTTTTGTTCTGTGTCTGTACTTCTCCTTTGTATTTTGGGCTCTACAGAAAGAGGAGTGTTAAAAGATCTGGCTTGAAAAAGTAAATTAACTCTCTAGGAAGCATTTACTGCCATGATGTAATTCGTGTCAATATTTTACTAATATCAACTCAGACTGAGGTTCCTGTACCCCTCTGGGTGGCCCATTCTTGGAGTACCACATGGCCTGTCCTCCACTGGCCCATCACTGGTCACCTCAACACTGTAAACCTATAGGGTAATAAAACAAGAATGGGATAAAGAAACTGAAGTAAGTTGACGGTTAAACATAATCTGAAGAAAGAAAGCGGAGCATGCTGTCCTTCCCTGTCCCATTTAGGTGTCCTCTGGCAGGCAGAGTCAAAGGAGCTGAGTCCTTTCATGACATCCTGAGCAGTAAATGAGAGGAACGGGATCCTCTCTTTCTTTTCCTGTATCCTTTCCATCCATGTGGCTTACTCCTTTCCCTTTTCACTTTCCATTTCAGAAGAGTATCTTTCACAACGCTGCTGCGTGGCCAAGGCCCAAAGGGCAGCTACAAGCACCATGAGGGACAGCAGGTGTTTGTATGTATTTGCCAGATTGTGGCATGTGATGGATCAAACCACGTGCTGTGCCTGAATTTCTTCCACAGCAAGGCTGTGAGTAAAAGGCAGCACCAGAGAGAGAAATGCAACTGTTGTTCTTATGTGTTCCCTGCTGTTTATTTTCTACTAAGAGAGCCGGGCCAGGCCACACACAAAAGAAACAGCAAAAAGCTTCCCCATTTCATATTTTTTAAGAATATTTGGATTGGCTTTCCTTTTCTATACAGTAATGCTCAAATGGAACTTTCTTTCTAAAAATTCCCTTCAAAAGAAAGCAAAAAAAAAATCAGGGAATAATTACTGTGAAATTCTCACAAACCCCTTTGGTTCAAATGTTTTAGCTTTTTAAATTTTTTATTGAGGATGCAGTAAAGAAGAAAAATATTTTTAATGGGTGAGTGAGTAGAGTGAAGCAGAGCATAACCCTGAATTGGGCTTAAGGTCTTTTTCTTGAGCAGAGCAGAGACCCTGACACCTCTTCTCAGCACATCAGAATTAAAAAGATGATTATGTGATCCAACTAGAGGTAAGGAAAAAGATTCAGAAACATGGGGAAGAGTTATGAGTTCCTCATTCACCTTAAAAACAGAGAAGATGCTTACAGAAAGTAGTGACTAAATGAAACCACTGAGACAAGTATTGAAGAACAACATGAGTATGCAGAGACAAAATTTTTAAAAACTGAAGGTACAGAACAGGATTTTACAAGTGATATCAGGAGTAGCAGGAAACAATTCTGAATATATATCGAGAGACAGAGAGAAAGAGACCAACCAAATTATTGATACACTAGCAAATGAAAAAGGGAAGTCCTCAGCACAAAAAGACAAAAAGACCAAAGTTCTCTGTGTCTTGTGTTTCTGAGAGGAAAGATCAAGTGCAAAGACTGGCTAATGCAAGCAGCAGCAGCAGAGCAGTAGGATCTCTCCACGTAAATGCACAAGGAGGCATCTGCACACTTAGAGAACTCCGAAGTTTTCACGCTGCCTGAGCCTGATGGATTTTATCCCAGGATACGGCAAAAGAATATGGCAGAAGGAATGTCAGAACCACTCGGGGTTATCTTAGGGACATCATGTAATGTAAATAAGCATCATAAGGCTGGAAAAGGGCAAGTATATGCAATTTCTAAGAATGGAAGGAAAAGACTAATCGGGGATTTATCTATCAGTCAGCTTACCTTCACATACCAGAAAAACCTTGGAAAGCACAAAATCTTTGTGAGCACATGAAAGAAAACAAGGAAACGAGTAAGAGTCAAAATGGATTTGTCAACTGCAAATCCTCTCAGAGCAAACTCATCTCTTTTTATGAATGGGTTGCAGGTCTGGATAAAGAGAAGACAATAAACACTATCTAAAATCACAGGATGGGCTTTGATACCTTCTCTAAAGACCTTCTCATTCAAAAGGTAGAAAAGTATGTTCTACATGAAACTCTGATACGGCACAGGCCAAACAGGGTGAATAAACATGCTGAACTAATGAAAATGTAGCAGTTAACAGTGGCTCATGGTCAAAATAAAAGAATATCATTAACATGCTCCTCAGACAACTGTCATGATGTTGGCTGTATCCAAAATGTTTTTATTAATGACCTGATAGAGGGTTATACTGTTAAAGTTCTAAAAACCACTAAGATAGGAGGAGATAGAAGTATGTTAAGGACAGGGCTAGAAACTAGTCAGCTAGGTGAGTTGGAGAAATTATGTGAAAACACTGCATGAAACCTTACAGGACCAAGCGGAAGGATGTGCCTTTGCCAGGAGTGATTAACTGCACAAATAAGGGATGGAGTACAAATAGAAGCCTCATGGGTCCAAGATTCTAGGAAATCATGAGCAGAACATGAATCAATGTTTTCCTATAGTGTTGCAAAATTAAGGTAATCATCACTGCAAACCAGGATACTGTTTTCTGAACAAAACTCATGATGTATGCTTATAATGAAGTGGCATTCATGAAGCACACACTCAAACATATGTTTGAGCCAGTGTATGATGATCCATTTCCTAACATCATGTACTCTCACAGAGCAATTAAACAAAATTGCTCATGTTCCCTGAGAACAAACCTTGCTGGAAGGGACTGCAATAAATGAAAAACCTGCCTCTGCTAATGCTATTAACTCATTTCCCAAAAGCCGAAATTGCTAAGTGACCATCTGTAATTAAAAGGCCTGACACATTTTAAAAATCCTTTTCCTACAACCAGCTGCTATTGAACCTTTCCTCTGAGTTGCACATGAATGTAATATCAATTGATTTAGCACTTTCATAAACCTTTTAGCACAGGCGCAAGAAACCAGAACTTTCTGCCATAGCTTGTGAGAGGCAACCTTCACCAGCCAACATTTCTGATTTTTAACATCATTTCCTCTTATTCTATCTATCTTGTTCTAACTCTGTCTGTTAGAGAGAAAAGCCAAATAACAGAAAAGCATCCTTCCTGCAGGAAATTGGAGGTCAGTCTAGGTACTCTACAAAATACTTGAGCTCTTGAATATTTTTGTGTGTGTTCCAACCTTCAGGAGCTGCAGTAAATTAGCAACCAGACAGCTGAAATGATCACTCTTATCTGCTGCACTCATGGAAGGAAAAAACTATACTCCCAGGTTTGTAGGCTCCTTTTATCTCAACAGAAGCTGTAACCTTTATAAGCAATAGATTCTAGGTTCCAGGCTACATGTATAAACCCTTGTTTATATGGTGTGCTAAATCAAAGGCAAAAATAGCCTACAGGATTCCGTGATGCATTGCACACTGTGAACAATCATTTACTTTCCAGGGGACCATTAATTAGTATTGATTTGTCTTCTTCCTCAGATAGTTTACAGGCATACGGATGGGAGGCTGCTTGCCAGCTTGTGCAGCATCAGGAGCCTGTTATCCTGCAGCTTTTTACACAAGTGAAAAGATTTGCAATCAGAAGACATACTACATAGTTTGAAGTTAAGGTGATCTTCACATCGCCCATTTTCAGTGGCTAGTGAAAAAGGAAATAAATAAGAGAATATCAATAGGAATAAGAGACCTGTTTGGAACAAAAAGGGGGCTCATAAAACTGTGAGGCTGAAATCTGGAGTCTGTGAAAAGGCTCATGCCCTAGCCCAGTATTCCAGAGTAAGACATCCCTATGAATTTATATGGTGCATAGGTGCAAGGCTGACACCTGCAAGTCAGCACCATAACAGTCTGGGTTTCCAGGGATGGTCCATACAAAAAGGCCCTCACAAAATCTTGGATGCACAGTGAACATGTTGTCACAACTCTGCCCACCCCCCAGGGTAAAGGAAACCAGACAGGAAAGTCTTCTTGTGTTTGTCTATTTATCAAACACATATAAATATATGTTTAGTAAATATTGTCTCAACAGCCCTGACTGAGACCATCATTTCTCCTCCTTCCTGGAGACCTTCTCTGGTGCCATGCTAAGAGACCGTGAAAGGCCAGTTGTCTGTCTGAGATAACAGGTCTCACCTGGTATCAGGTGTGTGATTGTGCTGTCAGGAGAGATGGCACATATGGTTATAGCAGGCGTCCTTGCCATAAGGCCAGTCACCAGCAACAGAGGTTAGCCCTTGCTGACCGGCAGTGAGTAGGTGAAGCAACTCACACTGTTCTTGGGCAAGTTACCCCTGAGAATGCGACTCAGACCAGGCCGGAGGGCTCCGGTAACCAGCAGAACATGGTACTTGATGTTTAACTGAGCCTGCTAGAGTTTAGTCCCCCAAATCATGAACGTAGCAGCCACACGCCAAAGCCTGCTGGCAGTACACGAAACCCAGTGTGGATGGCCAGTGAATGCATCCCAGCGCAGAGCAGGGAGTGCCCAGAGAGCGAGCTGGTGCCCACTGACCACTGGGGTTTTGCTGCTCACCAGCTACATCCTACTGTTAGGCACCAAGAGATCATTGGTATTATATTTTGTGTACTGGCCAAAAAGGGAGCTAACCCCTAGGATAAGTGTTGGTGTTAAACGGAGATCTTGCTTACTGCTGGCATAGACTCTAGAGGAGAAGCCAGTTCAAAGTAGGAATTAGTTTAGCTTTATACTGATCATATTGATCCATCCTCCTCTCGTCAGACAGCAGGCACCGAAAAGATGGGCTATCAGTATCACCTGTAAGAATAGACAGCTATTAAAATTAGAAGATAAAGTTTCTTAGAAAGAATATAACCACCTGAGGACATTTTAGTACTCCAGTAGAAATGGGAGGTCTAAGATTAAGTGTAACCTCAATTCCCTCATGTCCCCCCTCCGCCAATATTTTTAATAAATTTTCATTCATTCCCTTCAGTCTTTATTAACAGATTAGGAAAGGGTTTTTTCTTTTTTAATAGGCTTCTCAGTGTCAGATAGTTATTCTAATCATCCTCTTGCAGATGTGGCTTCTACCTGTCTTCATGTAATAGCATCTACTAATAATGTAACCTTGTAAAACTTGTTGTTTAGTAAGGTACAAGTATCTATAAAACACTCCCATCCAACCCAGCCTCCAGCAATACTGCCAGTGTTTTAGCTGGGGTCTCTGTGTGCCCTATTTAAAGGCTCTGCCTGTGGGGCTGGAGCAGGTGCTGGAGGGCCAACTGATGGTGATGGGAGGACACCGTGTTCATCAAGAGGAGTTCTCCTAGGTAATAGAATGTAAGGTTTGCTGCTGGGTAGGAAAAACAGGATTTGTTTCTCTAATGTAGAAAGAATTAGTGAGAAAACAGCTGACTAGCGGGTTCCAGGAAAACAAATAATAACTTCTGAAGGTACTTTGGTGAATAAAGATCTTGCAATTTTATTGAATGTATTAATGCTGAATGTTGAAGGGAATATGATATTAGTTGCTTGTGAAGAGGTGGTACTTGATACACTGAATAGCTCTGATTTAGAGTTTTGGTTCAGCTCTGGATTAGGATGATATTTATGTATATTTATGCTCTGTTTTATGGTTTGTGCCTCATGGACTCCAATCTTCTATCTGCCATAGCTGTTAGGAGGAGATATCTCAGATCTTGAGTTTTTTCATTTATTAGAAACTGAACAATGTGCATGCGGGCGGGGGAGGGGGGGGGGGTATTGCTGCATCCTGAGGGTTTGTCATCTTCTGCAGAAAAGAAGAAAAAAAAAAAAATTAGGAATGGTGTAGAATAGGAAACTATCAGGTTGGAAGTTCACTTGTATTCTATTTTCTTCCTACTGGTGTAGAGTAGGAGAAAGGAAAGGTAGAGACACCTTGTAAAATTCCTGTTTTTCAGATCTGAAATCAAGACTACTGCTGATATGGATGGAGGTGGAATTAAGTTTCTTGGTTACCTGAGAGCAGACCAAAGTGTGACTGCAGCTGGTGGTGATCCATGTAGTCATTGAGGACTAACCTGTATTTGCTCTTCTTCTTTTCAGATAGTTTGTCCAAATATACTCCAGAAGAAGAAGGAGATATTTAAAACAGGCATACGACAATGCTTAAGTGCCCTGAGTCATTATAGTTTCCTTTGAAGCTTCTCTCTGCTTTTCAGAAGTGATACAGCTTTCAGTGACAGCTTATCCACACTGCTGCTTATTCTGAACTAAATGAAACTATTACTCTCTGGTGGATTCTCAAATGGCTAATTAGCACTTATTGGGAAATATGTGCGGGGCTGAGATTCAGTGGATAATAGCTGTCTGTTGGATTCTTAGCCATTAATAAACTAAATTAGCGTACTTCTGCATAGCTAAACACTGCCATATTCTATTGTAATCAATGTCTTCCTTGGTGTGTTTCAGCAATTACTGAAATATGTCATAGTGATTAAAAGTGGCAGTATCCAGCTCACAAAGACAGAATGTTTTCTAAAAGAGTATTGCTCTCCCTGGAAACATCAGTGCTCTAGGGCTGCCTAGACCAAACACAGAAAGCATAAATTCGAGGTCACAAGAGTTGTGGTTTCATAGAAAACACCTCTAGATGTGTAAAGATTAAAAAGAGTACTTCAAAGCTTCCAGTAGTCCTCTGTCATTTCTTTTGGTTTTAAAGATGTTTGCTTACTGTAAATAGGGCATTAGCAAGAGTTTCTGCTTACATGACTTGCTGTTTTCTATCCGCTCGTTATGCTGTGACTGTTAAATTAAAATCTTGTGGAGAGACACCTCAAAGCTAACTCTTAGAACTGTTATCTACAGCAGAAAATCATAGTGGCTTGGTTAAGTCTCTGGGCTCCATCTAAGAAGAAACAATACAGAGACAGTCATCTCAACTCAAAGGTTAGACTTCCTGCAATAAAAGGTAAAAATCAATCTGCAGATCCATGTTTCAAACATCTGCAGTTTACAGTAATCTGTAGGATTTGCTAGTCCTGCAACTATTTTTAAATAGATGAATTGCAAAACTTAGTGTAGCTTTACGTCACTTTTATCCAGCTCCTCCCGTCTCAATATTTGAATGTGAATAGCGTCAGATTTAGAAAGCTGTACTGACACTCTCCTTTTGGCAGTAGTGGATAGAGACTAAAAGTTTTAAGATTATTCTTGTACCAGTCTGGCCTTCCCATTACCCACCTTCCATCTCTGTTTTCAAATACTTCGTGTTAGAACTGGAAGTAAAAGTACTTGCCTAATTATCTCTATTTCCAGCATAGCTAGCACCATAAATCAGTCTGTGTTTGTTGAACAACATATTGCAGATTCAGCTTGTCCTCCTAATTCATTTTAGCACTGAAAATCCTGTGCACTTCCCCCTTGCCCTCAAATATTCTGTGTTTTTCTGGTCACTCAGCAAACACATAATGGTGTAGAAAGTTATCAAATATTTCACTTGCATATACTTTCTTCAGTGATGGGCAATTATTAAAACACCTTCTTCCCCTTTTAAAGAGACCTAATCCCCAGGAATCAAGGCATTTTAAGAACAATGTATTTTTTATGTTAATCTATTCTTTTAACATGTTGGGGTTGGGGGGGGGAGTGTTACTTGATAATAAGTAAATTGATAGTAAATTTCACACATATAGAAAAGATATTTAACCTAGGGATGTTGGTTACTTTACCACTTCTTTTTAAATCCTTGGAAACCAGATCTGGAATAAAATCACAAATCAGATTTAAACTTTATAAGACTGGAGGAATACATAGAAACTTTGACAGCATCCCAGGCAGACTGTAAAATACACTGGGAGATTTTACCCAAAATGTTGAATGATAACGTGCAGAATAAGTTGCTCTCTGAGCTAGATTAGCTAACAGCCACCACTGAGGATGCAAAGTGAAAAGATTCTAAACCCTTCATCTCTGAGATTGGGTGCCTCATACTGGGCATGTCTATGCATGGAATATGTCTATGCATACTGGGAGATGTCTATGCATGAAAATTAGTAGCTTGAAATTCAAGCATTTTTCCTTAAAATACCTGGGATATTTGGGAGGAGATAAATCTTCCTCCCGGTAATGACTGAAAGACAACTTTTCAATGCATACTTGCCTTTATCCAATAATTTAATGACTTCAGGATGTGGGCAGTCTGGCTTTTAATCCCCTCTTCTGAAGTGTGACCTGTCTTTTATGTCCTCGCCCTGTCCCTAATCAGCAGCATTTACAGGTGTATAGTGCCATTTTCAACTATTTCATGGGAAAACATATTTCTTCATGTAGTAATAAGGGAAGAATGAACTATGGAAGCATGCAGATCTCATCAGACCCTGTATACAACTTTTTTTGGTGAGAAGTGTTTGGAATAGTGCCTTCCACAATGCCTTAAAAATAAACAATCGCATCTTTTTGTTACTACAGAAAAACACAGCTCTTCAAGAGCTTCCCTGTACTTTGTTGCTGATGTTGCTAGAACTTTGTTTGACCAGTGGTGATTTGCATTTCATCTATCCTCAGTTCATGGCAATTATCCAAGAGGAGGTATTATCAAAACAGTTTAGAATTAGCTGTGACAACTGGCAATTGCACGGGTGGTACAAAAGGCTTTTACAAATAAACATTATTTTATACAACAGACATGAATACATGTTTTAATGAAGAAGTGATTCACAATGATAATATTATTGACTTGTTAAGATTTAACAGGTCTGCCATATGCTGTGTCTAGTGCTTCAGATGGCTTCAGATTTTCAATTTTTTTAGGTTATGCATATTAACAACAGGTGTTGAATTTTAAAAGGATCCTATAATTGAGGGGAAATCATTCCAAAGCTGAGTGGTGAAGGTTTTGTCTTCTTAATGATTTGAAATACTTTGTATATAGTGACTAAGGAAGAAATTTCTGGTGATGTAGCTCATAGCTAACCCTTGCACATGATATCTGGATTATTTTAATCTTACTTCCTCCACAGTTGCATCCACTTGCTGAGGAGTGGGTTGGCTGAACACTTGCCTCAGAACCCCATCCCCAACCTTTCAATTATTTTTATAAAAACCCCCTTTGAATAGTGTATCTGCCCTCAACCCATCTGTCTCTGCACCATACACTAATGGACCTCACAGTAACATTTCATGCAGACACCTGGATTGCCCCTGTTTAAGCTCACTGTATGGATGAGGGATGGGAGGAAAGGTGCAAGAACGCCAATGCACATGCTGCGAGTGAGGGACCACACTCACAAGAAGGTTTGTGCAACTCTCACATTCATGCAGAAACACAGCCTCTGGGTGGTTATAGATTTAGCCTTTGGGTAGTTATTATTTGCTTGAAGTCCAAAATTATCTTTCTTTCTTTCTTTCTTTCTTTCTTTCTTTCTTTCTTTCTTCCTTTCTTTCATTCTTTCTTTCTTTCTTTCCCTGCCTCCACAAGCCCAAGACAGGCTTGTTTTACAATACAGTGCATTGCTTCTCCTTCCCACTCCCAAATGCAGCAGGTCGCACAAAACTGAGCTGTGACTGATGGCAACCTGTGATAGTGCGTCACAGCTACCATGTCATTTGACAGTCACGTTTTCACTAGAGCATTGGCCTGTCTTGTCATGGATATGATGGGGTAGCCGAACACAGCTCCCTGTGGCTGACAAACCGTAGGCAGAGCAACAACACCTCGGCCTCACAGGAGCACCAGCTGCCTCCAGCTGAGCACATCACTGTTGGTGATGTTTCCAGGGGGTCCCTGAGCGTGTAGGAGCGATCCTCAGCACCATGCACATCACCAGACTCTCACAGACTCCAGCGCTACAACCCCTCCTGCAGCTCTGAGCCACAGCTTTTCCAGAATGTTATCTGGAAACCAAGAACTGTGCTCAGCAGGAGAGGCAGATCTCATTGCTACGCTGGAAAGCAGCAAGCTTCTTTGCAGTCCTGCTAGCTGCTGAATGAAACGTCTCCAGCACCTAATGGAAATGTAGGAATTGCAGAAAATGTAGAAGTAGTGATTAAAGCCATCATCTCCTTTTGTATGTTCCCTGCAGAGAAAAAAAGAAAACACAAGGAAATTATAGTGTAATGATGATAATTATCATAAACAAGATGCAAAGAATTGAGAGCCCAGTCAGCGGCAAATAGATAGCAGTGATTCCAAATTGATTTCCAATGGGCTGGAGACACAAAGCAGGGAGCTCCTGTGTGTGCGTTTTATTATTTATATCAATTACTAGCATCCTTAACTTAGTTTAACAAAGCAGGCTGTATAAAGGGAAAGTAAGCAACAACGGGCAAGACAGTCAATCCTATCACCTTCTTGGCAAAGAGTAGATCTTTAGATCCCAAAGGGACATAACTCCCAATGAGATATGTTTGAGTTTCATGCCCTTAAAGCATCACTTCTTGCCCTGTAGGGAGGCAGCCTGGCCATCTCATAGCTAGTTCTGAACCATTTACATCATCCCCCATGTAATCCTGGATGGGTCCTGAAAGGAGAGAGCACTTACATGTCTTTTCCTTCTCTGGAGAGCACAAGAAAATGTTAGTATTCCTCCAAATTTCAGATAGCTACTAGGATTTCAACACCCCTGAGGCTCCTGTTTCTACTGATCAACGGTTTCAAAAGTCTGGAGGATGGCTGGGAGAGCAGGGAGCTGAGAAACATGTAGAAAACTTGGTTGAAATCAGCCTGGGGAAAGCCTGTCCTATGTGGTTATATCACAGAATCACACAGAATCAGCTAGGTTGGAAAGGACCTTGAAGAATCAGTACAAGTTAAGTGTGTACTTGAAACGGTGTCTTGAAATAGGGAGCATGAGAAATGATTTCTGAAGGAAAGGTCCCATTAATATGGGCAGGGTACCTTTGATACATCTGCAGTTGCTCTCTGGGACTTTCTGTAAAGCAAACTCTTCGATGTGAAGGGAAATCAGGTACAAAGGACCAAAGTCAGTGATGGTGTTGACCCAGACTGAGGTCACTGAGTATGGAGAGGGGTATTTACTTGATACAAGCACAAAAGCCTGTGCTCCAAGTGGCAGACAGGCCAGGTTTGCTCCTGACAGCTGCAGAACTGCACAGCAAAGTCTACGTGTTAGCTATTTCTGTTTGCAGAAAAAAAGTTTAAGAGAGAAGAGGGTGATCTCCATTTTAGAAAGCCTCCCTGATTTCTGCATGCTTTCTATGAGGCAGAAATGTTTGCTCTGAACCTTGAGCAACCTTTTCTCCAGGGAAAGCAAGACAAATGCAACTATTTTTTTTCTGAGAAAATAAAAAGGTTGTGGGCAGTGAGAGGGGAAGGCCAGAGGTTAAAATTTCTCTTTCTTCATGCAGAAGTGGCAAAGACAGCAGTGGCTTTACCATGAGCATGTTGTTTCTCTCTCTTCCTCCTTCTCATGTGGTGGGTAGACTGATGGATGCATTGTTCTGTCTAATTTGTTATTTTTTTTCCCGCTGCAGGTGTACCTTTTTCAGTGTATATCTGTTCCCTGCATAATCATAGACATCTAATTATAACTCACCATTGACACCTCAACAAGCAAGATTCACTCAATTAAAACTGTATAGAGCAGCTGTTGTTCAGCTGGTATGAAAAATACCAGTTTTTTCCAGTCTATCAGCTGGGAAGTACTCACCATGTTCCTGTGAACGCTGTATGGCAGGATCTGCTGTCGCCCATCCCAGATAAACTGCCATTCCCCAAATATGATACAAATACAGCTCTCACAGTTTTCTTCATCTAAATATAAGGAAAACTTATTTAAAGCAATGGATTGCACAAACAAGTTAGTCTGTGGTGACTGCTCTGAGCTGTCGTTTTCAAGGTGGGGGAGACACCAACTCCACCAGACACTAACTGAGGTTTGATTAACTGTTGTTTTTCTTTGGCTGCCTGATTTCAGACTTGGTGACCTTTGTTCACTATCTAACCTCCTTTTTAATTACTGATCAAATACTGATTTACTTTTTTATGTGTTTTGTAAATACATTGCCTTTTAATACCAATCCCGTGTTTGACCGTAGGGAGTAGCTTGTCTGATCAAGCATTTCTGCATCTATAAACACTGGCAATACAGTGTATTTGCTAAAACAATGCTTTGTGAGTCTTTCCAGCAGCTATGCAGAATAGCTTCAAATTGTGAAGCTGTGATTCTGCTATTTAAATCTGTGTTCTTCACTTTAAGTGAAGACATCTCACTCTTCCCTGTTTCTCTCCATCAACTCCTATATCTCTATTAATCTCCACATTTAAGATATGCAGTGCCTTCTGAGCTGCAGAGGCTTGGCCCCAGTGAAATCTCCCAGGTGATTTTTACAATGAGTAAGTGTGGTCCTAAGTGGGCCCTCCATTTTCAAAGCCCACCATGCTCCGATAACGCACTTGTTGGCTAATGCATTTGATATCTACCTGAAAACACCACAACAGAGCATGTGTACAAGCTCCATAGTACATCTAGGAGTATTTACCAGAGACTGTCCTTTAGGAACAGTCTGAGGAGCCATCATAAATAGCATGTGTTTGCTGCTGTAAAATGCAGAACACCTGGGTTTCTGTCTGCTAAAAAAACATGTAAACAACTGGAATGAAATCCCAGCAGACAAGAAGCATATAGAATTCTGCCACACCTCAGCTCAGACACAAACCCTGCTCCATCCCGCAGAGCAGCTGCCCTGCAGTGTGCAAGTCCCCAGACTCGAATGTAAGCAAGAAACAACAACTAAAACCCTTACAAGGAAAGTTAGTAGGTTCACCAAGTTATGAACCGGGCTACTTTATAAAATCAAAGCTTGCAATAATTTCTTAAATTGTAATTAAAAATTATACCGCCAAAAATAGCAGCGAGCCCTGGTCCCTCAAAGAACCACAGCAGTTCCCCAGAGAGGGGTGGAGATTAGCAAACACATTTCACATGACAGCTTTTAATATAATTATTTGCATAACTGAATTAAAGAAGCACACCAACATGCCTCTGAATCTTATTATTGTTTATTACTCTGGATATCAGAGAAAACAGTAACTACATTAAGGAGAGATTCTTGGGGCTTGATTCAGAGGTGGGGCTGAGCAAATGTGGTTGTGCCTCCAGCCCTGCCAGCCTGTGGGACCCCCAGCCCTCCTGCTCAGGACCAGAATTCCTTTGTGGATCATGCAGGGAAAGCCTGGAAGAGTGACCCTTTAGGACCACTGAGGTGAACCAAGGGGGCTGCTGAGGAGAGAGAATGAGGTTCGGGAGCCCACAGCTGGGAAGCGCAGATCATTTCAGGGTACATCTGCAAAACCTAGTCCTGAGAAGGGCCCGAAGTACGGGGCAGGCTCTGGGCTTTCTGTTGCAAATGTAAGTCCTGACTGATTCAAGGCATGTACAGGTTCAACCAGCACTTAAACGAGAGTGCCCGCCGTGCTGGACACTCCTGAGGACCTCCTTGAGATGACAGATCCTGGCACTGCTGTAACGGCAGCTCCAGAGGCTGTTGATAGCGAGATGTTCCCAGTTCGTCCTTCACAGTGGGAACAATATATGCACAGAACAGCCCTTCATTTCTGTCTCAAGGAAAAAAAGAAAACAAATAGAGAAATCTCTCTCATCTGCTTTGTGAAGCTCTCTGCAGCAGCATCTGCAGTCACTAACATTCAAGAGACCATTAATAAACCAAACTGTAGTGCTGGCACATAAGGGTAAAAACATAATATGTAAAAAAGAAATTATCCCAGGCCTGCTGTGGTTAACAAGAGTCTTCCCAGTTATTCCACTGGGCTTTGGATCACTCTGGATTACAGCGCTGTCTGTATTTAGTGCATGAGGTTGTAAACATTATGGGCCATCTCAATGCTAATTAACCTTTACAAAATGACAAATTAACAGCTTGAAGTAACATTATTCCATAGAAGAAAAAATCTCTAAAAATCAGGATTTTGTTTTTATTTAAGGCTGCTTTTTGTAGTGCTCTTTCAGTGCTCTCTCTGTGTCCTACTCCTTGTTCTGTTCAAAAGACCCCTGAAACAAAAACTGAAAAGCTTATAAAATTTGGTTGGTTTGTTTGGAAGGTTTTTTTCTCACCTTTTCAAAATCACCAGTTATTCCAGTAACTTGCAATATTGAGATCGAAGGAAAAACGATTTCCTAAAGTTTAGCAAAAGCAAAACATGCTTTAATAGGTCATTCAAATCTTTAAATCAGGGTAAGCACGACAGATACACTTAATCACAGAGAAAACACAAGTAATGCCCACTTTAAAAGAACCTCCTTGATTCAGTGCCTCTAATCAACTTCTAATATCCAATTCCTTATTACTAGCAACAGAACAGCTTGAAATTCTAAGGCAATTTGTGAAAAGGAATTTCAAATGTTTTTCCAACACATTTCCCAGTGTGTGCATATGCATCTGTGTATTTTTTTAACCAGATTAAGCTTACTGAATGCTGATGGGCAAAATGATATTCACAGTTTCACAGTAGGAATACATTTACGAACTAGAGAAACCGTCTTCTCTTTCTTCCCTCTCCCCTCTTGACTATTTGCAGTGCCTTGCAGCGCATACATTCCTGGCCATGCTCAGTTGTGGTCGGATAGATGCCATTGATGACCATGGCAGAAACTGCCCCTGGATCGCGCTGCTTCTCTGGCTGATCTCAGCTCAGTACCAGGCAGTTCCTCATGCCACCCCGGATTCTGGCTGAGCTGGCTGGAAGAAACCTCTTCAGAAAAAATGTCTTGTTTCAGAATTTTTTTCCTTTATGCTTATCTATTATCTCAGACATTTTCAGTTCAGACAGAGGAGGGAAGAAACTAGAAACCATTAGGTTGATTATAGCTTCTAACTCCCTCATCTGATTGAAAGGTGGATGTCAAAGGAAATTGTTTCTTCCCAAAAGACTCCTTCAAAAGAGAGCACTTGCCACTCTGCGCCATTTAACGGGTTTTTCTTCGACTGGTCACGCAATGCTTGTACACGGCTCAATGTCAACAGCCTCTTCCACCTGCTCTCTCTTAACAGGCACCTCCAGAAGTGCTCCTGAAGACAGTATCAAAGTCTCTGGCTGTCTCCGGAGACCAAAGCTGATGGCAGCATTGCCACATGTCAAAATCAGTTCCTCAAGGAATGAGTGGAAAGCACCTCAGCATTGCCAAGGCTGTGACGACATCCACTCCTCTGGCTGGCAGTGCAGCTGACTTGTAATAGGGTCAGCAAATTGGGGTTACATGAGACCATGGCAAGAACACAGTTCAATATCTGTAAAGTGGTGGTATGTCTTAATGTCCTCCTGTTTGGATGATTTTCCACCACACATTACATTTCCAGTGTGTCCATCCTTGATGACAGCATCAGCAAATCCACCAAACAGGCTGTTGCACACCCTGCATCACAGTTGCGCCTCACAGGAATAACATCACTCTGGTTTTATTTCTGCTCCTGGCATACTACTCACATTGCTACATGTTGTGCTGCACAAGACACAGGAGCTTTGGGATTGCATGATGATGCTGGGTGTCAAAAGCACAAAGCACAGATTCCTGCCCAATGTGGCTGGCCATAGTGGGCAGGTGGGCAGCCCTGCTGCGAAGGCTGCTTCTCCATCCACCCGGCCAGCGGCAAGGAGAAAATGGCAGTGAGGGAGGAAACCATGCAGGGCAGACACAGCACACCCCACCACGGGCCACAGGCATGCGAGCGAGCCAGTCAATTTGTACAAAGAAGCTTGGGGGGAGCGCGGGTGAGCTGATGCCCTCAGCCCACACCCCACTCACACCCTCAGGAGTGGGGACACCCCTGCACACTGCTGCTGCCAGCACAACTCAGCTGGCAGAGGGAGGCTCCGAGCAGCATCTGCTAAGGTGGTTTCCTGCCTGCAGCTGAGACAGCTGCTCAGGAAGGGCATTTCAGAGAGCCTTAGGCAGTTCTTCAGCATGGCCCTAACCCAAAAGGACTACAGGGATATTGTTAATCCTCCACCCTGGATCCTGTGCTGAGGACTGGACTCTGGGTAGATATGCAAATTTATTTTTTTTTTCCCAATCCAAAGCACTTCCTCACTGATATATTTAGGTCTTATATTCATCCTTGCTTCTCCCTGTCCCCAGATCCCATGTCTGTACTGCCAGCAATATCCAAAACAGGAGGGATCCCTGTAGTTTACATAAGGGTATCTGATTGTGCTAACATCTCCTTGGCCTCTAACTCCTGTCAAAGAAGTAAAGAGATTTCTGGGACTTGATGTCTGCCTCTCCTTCTCCAGTCAGAGTGGAGGTGCTGGGGAAGCTATGCATGGGAGTTGTGTTGTCATAATTGACCCCTGAGGACAAAATGTCAGGAATCAGGACTAATTAACAGTGGAGAAGACTTACAGTGTTATCACATGAAGGAAGTGCACTCCCACCAGCTCTTGTTTACAGCACCACACTGGCCATAATGCAATTTGTAGTGGGTCCAATTTTCTTTTTTCTCCATACAAACATTTTCTTCAGCTCCCCCCTGAAGCTGTCATGGAGCCAGGCATAGAGGAAGGCATTGGTACAAGCAGACATCATTGCAAACCAGTGGCACAGCAGCTGGATAAAATTGAAGTACTGTTTGTCAATCAAGCTAATATCTATGTCCTTTATCATGTTAAAGATGTGCAGAGGCAGCCAACAGACTCCAAAGGCTGCCACCACTAAGACTAGCAAGCGAAAAGTCTTTCTCCTCCTCGCTCGGTCCCACTCAGCTTGGCCCTGGGTGACGTTGCCTGGGACTACACGGTTTTTCAGCTTGACTGAGATTCTCAGATAGGACAGGGAGATGACAGCCAAAGGCAGTATGTAGGTGATGATGAGGGTGCTGTAGGCGTAAGCTAAGCGATCTCTTTTCATGTGGAACCAGAACTCCTCACAGATGGAGAAGTCCAGTTCTGGGAACTCTGCATGGTAAGTGTGGACCAAGGCTGGGGCAGCCAAGGTACAGCTCAGCAGCCAAATAGCAGCCAGGATATAAGCACAAATAGGGATTGTGAGCCTCCTGCGGAATGGGTACACCATGGCGTAATACCTATCCACAGCTATGACAGTCAGCGTAAAGACAGACACAAACACAGTCACAGGTTGCATCAAGAAGACAAAGTAGCACATGAAACGCCCATACACCCATCCTCTGGGCTCAAAGGCATACGCGAGTGTCAGGGGTACACAGGTCGCACACATGAGCATGTCTGAGAAAGCCAGATTGCCTACCAGAAAGTTGGTGACATTGTGCATTTTTTTTGTCTTGCAGATAACATAAATGAGAAGGTAATTCCCAATGACACCAATAAAAACCACTAGCGAGTAGCAGGGGATGATGAGTGGCTTGAAGGTCTGAACAAACTGGAGCCCTGAGAATAAATTGCTCGCATTGTTGTGAATCGCAGAGAGGAAGCTTTGGGAGGTTAAATTATCCGAATTCATCATTTCCCTCCTTTTGTCGTCTGCCGTCAGCTGAGTGAAGTAGTTACCACTGCACTACTCCTGCACTCAATCAGTGTGGATAATGAATGGATTACTGGGTGTCCAGAGGTTACCACATGGATAGTAAACAAGCATCTGTAAAAGCAAAAGGCAAAGTTGTAATCCTTGAGAGGCAGCTTTCAGCAATTCCTAAGAAAAATCAAATACAACCGATTTCCATTAAAGTCTTCCTGCATTTACGGTTAAATCAAGATTTTTTTGACAGCATGCCACTTAATAAACATTTAATGCAATGAGTACTTACTGCTGTGGTTTTTTAATCCCATATGATTTTCCTGTGGATGCCAAGAAGTGCCCTAGATGTCTGTCTTCTGCAAATCCAGAAGCCTCTGTGTGTGTGTGTGTGTGTGTGTGTGTGTGTGTCTCAGAGAGAGAGAGAGAGAGAGAGAGAATATATGAGTGAGAAAGAGGGTGATGCGCATTTACAAGCTAAGTGGAGATCAGTGTTTTTAAACAGTCTTCACTACTAGGTCATGACAGATTTGTGCATAAGCTTTTATCCCTATTGGCTGTCCTCAGTATTACGTTGCTCTTTGCGTGTTTCTTACTGATAGTAATTAGTTCTAGAATATCCTTTCAAAAATTCTTTTTTTCTTCCAGTGCATCTATAATTGCCCCTCACAGCTAAAAATCAATTTACATTCATTAACGCCAGCCTGCACAGTACCTAATCCAAGATTCACTTTGCCACAGCCCTCAGAGTGTCCGAAAGAGCTACCTGTGATTTTGTTGCCATAATGTGATTGTAAATTAGAATTTTAATAACATGCTGAAGCCAAATAAATGTTTGTGCCACTAGAGGGACTCAGCTACGTACCTGGTGAATGAAGTTAGGATTAGAAATGTGCATTTAGCATCATAAGGGATCTTATTTTATTTAAATTTATTTTCTAATGGTGGTGCAATATTTGCTCACCCATTGTGAGTATTCTCAGCGGGGTTTACGCATCTTTAAAAGTAAACACATCCAAGCACCTGAAAAGAGGTATTAGCAGCCAAATAGTTTAGCTGTAAGGGTTTACCTGCAGTGAACAACAGCAAGCTGTTTCTAATATTGGAGCTGCACAAAAATATTTGAGGAGTTTCTTCGTTCCTACAGTAGGTTTGTGAACCTTTTCTCTACCAGACAACAAGTGCTAACCAGTCTGTAAAACAGTCTATACTTGGGGGGTTTTGTTCAGACAACTAGAAAACAAAAATATCGTGACAAGTGCCTACAGAATACACATTTCAGCAGAGATCCCCATCCAGCTCTTGCCTACTGCTCTATTTCTCCCTTAGCTCTCCTCCATTTCCACCACTTCTGGGACCAGTGCCTCAGCTAGTGAAAAATAGTGAAACCCCACTGCATCCATTTATACCAGCTAGGCAAACTGCAAAAATAAATGGAACAGCCCAACAATTTCACAATACTTTAGAGCAGAGAACATTGCTAGGTTTTGCAAGGCACTTGGGGATTTAGACTCAATTTCAATGGACAGTTTATGTCCTAATCTCTTAGACTACTCTTAGGAAATATTAACCCATTATTTATATGAGGCTATGGGCTGAACCACATCCTTCTTTTGATTTGATATAATTTGACATAAACCAAACGATTAAATAGATTTCTTTTGTGTCATAATCCTTTCCCTAATCTTAAAACAGAAGCAAATCCTATGTAGCCCTTGTTCAGACTGGACCCATTCTCCCACAACTACTTCTGATGGATGGGCATTTCAAACATAGTAAGTGCTGACTCTGTGCTGCTGCATTTATGGTTAAATTATGCTATGGACTGGAATATGGCTATAATTCCAGCCCAAGGGGAGAAAAATCATGTAGTCACGTTGCTCAGGAGTGCTATCCTTCACTTCATGGGTGTAGTAACCTACTCATGACCCGCACAAAATATGAAATGTTATATCCCACTTCAGAATCCAATCTCACCTATCTGAGCTGGATGAGACCCAGAGGAATATAGTACCTATTTATGTCTATGTACACAAATCCAGACTAGGAGAGGCACCTGAAGGTAGAGGTTGCAAAGAGGCAAGGAAAAAGGTGATTCCTACTGCTTTCACCACCCAGTGCAACCATCCTATTTGGTTATGAGTGGCGTGCTGCAAAAGTCATTCCTAAAACTCATAAACGTAATTGTTTCACTGAATGTGGGAGAAAAGTATGGTCTGATTTAAATCCTACTGAAACAGGATGCCAGTAGGCTTTGGATGTGGTCTCCAGTATAAGACAAAAGACACCAAAAAACTGAACAGGGAGCACATGTAAATGGCATTCATACTGCCCACTTCCTACTGGAACTGTAAGCCTTATGCTAAGAAAGCCTCGTGATAATATCAGTGCACACATAATAATTGAATATCACGTTTTTAAGTGATTTGTCTGTTTCATTCCCAAGATTTGCAGAGTAGATCCAATAAATATCCTCATTGTATTCCTATGAGAAAAAGGTTTCTACTTTTCTATGTGAGAATAAAAATCAAGCAAAGTATCATCTAAAGTAGCCTTCAAGATCACCTTAATGCTCAGATTACAAAAACCTGCAAGTAAATTTAGAGATTCTTTTATTTCAGGTTATACCAAGCAATCTTCTTCCATTTTCTCTTACCTTTAAATGTGTTTTCTTCACCTCTGAAACCAGTAACCAGTAAATCTTCTGTTTGAAGGTTCCCACCCTATTTCTGTTAGTGATTTTCTGTTTGTTTTGGCTCCAGGCAGAAAATGTCTTCAGTTCAACTGTACTCCACAGCCAAGACCTGGAAAAATAATATTTCATAGGGGCTTGAATAGAAAAAGTATTTCAGTATTTTACCCCAAAGAAATTCCCTTTCCTCCTTGCAAAACTGCAAATATTAATCTTGTTTAGCATTTCCAAGGCTAGGTGACAAAGCCCTTCCTGAGCTAAGTCTATTTCACACACAGAATTTTCTCATTAAAAGAGAAAAGGTCACAGAAACTGCATTACTGTCATATTAGAACTGGTTTGACATTCCAAGTGTATAAGGGTGTCACACATAGGAATGCTGATTAGTGTCTAATTGAAACCCTGGTCTTCCTTGAGTCAATGGCGAATGTTATAGCTAGAGCCAGACCAACACTTCACAGAAACGTTTCAAGTGTTCACGATCTCTTATGCTAACCTGTCCAACTCTGTACAGACATTTTGAGTACAAACATTGCAAGCTGCTATGTAACTTTCAGAAAATGCTAAACTTCTTAAGGCACTAACGCCGTTCCTTACATGCATGTCTAATCATCCTTGTAGTTCCTAACTAAACCAGCACGATCCAGGAATGACATCTGATCCTACCAGCCATACTTGCAAAGCTCAACAGTACTTCTAAAGCCAGCAGGCACTCTCTTCTATTATTTAGCCTTGCAGACTTAAAAAAAGTTTCTTCTGTCATTGAAGTCTCACAGCTTCAGGTGTTAGTGTTCTATGGGTTTGTTTATTTGATATGTGTCTTTTCCTGTTAAACACAACTTCTTGTGCATTCACACAACTCCTTTAAAAAGTTTCACATTCCTCCAGGAATGTTCTGTGCAATGATCAGGTAGTTCCTGCAGACTCTACAATAAAAATAGACGTTTTGCTTATTTTGAATGAAGTAGAGCTGGGGGTTCTTTTAGCAAATTTTTCTTTTGACCAGCCAGGGAACAAGGTTATATATCACGCAATAATTTCAAGACAGGGCAGCCTGTCTTTCCTTTTCTCATTTAATCATATAAAAGCATCCTGTCTGCTCCTGCTGTGGGCTGAGACTCTAAACAGTCTCTAAACTTTAAAAAACATGTTTACAACTAAGGGTTTTGCTTGGTAGGCTTGGAGTATTTTTGGTTAATGTGGCTGCTTTTCTCAAATTCAAGGTAGCAAACTTTGATAAATTCGGGATTGAACTTAAAATAATTTATTTAAGCTGAAGAGGAGCTTAACAACTTGAATGAAGATGAAGCTTGAATTTAAGTCAAAACATGCTGGATGTTGCATGCTAAAAGTAGAGCAGGGGCTCTATTCTTCCCTGTGTGCACCGAATTCTTAGTCTGCTGAGCAAAGTGAGATGAGAAAAATGGGCTGGTTCCCTGGATGACAAAGATCTTGTGCTAAAATAAATATAAAAGTGTAACAACTGAGGAAACTGGGAACAAAGGTGCTGGATCACAATTACCACAACAAGGTAAAATCTAAATGTAGAAGTGAATAAACTCATCCTGTCAGGAGCTAGCTAATCCCCACTGCCAGGTTCTGCAAGATTCTGCACATGGACCTGCTGGGTGAGAGGTAAGGGCTTTTTCTATCCGTATGGCACCAGAACACAACTCCGTGACAGAAGAAAATGGGCCACCTGTCTTCAAGAACAGGAAGGGAGGGGATGTGATGAGAAAGTGCAGGCCCCTTAGTCTGACAGCAGTTTTACAGTAGGTTTTAGACTGGATTTAAGGACAGAGAGAAAGAGAGAGAGGAGACAGAATAGGATACCAAAGGAAACTTTTGTCACATTAACCTTCTATGTGTCATTCAGATGATTTTTCTCAGTGTAGAATATACAATAGTTCTCAGTTTGGGTTTGCATAACATATGCGATGTAGTAGCATATGAGAAACCAACGTCTATACAAGCAGAAATATCTTAAGAACTGTGAGGTAGGCAAAGAACAGCAACATTTATGAAGGAATTGGACCAGAAGACAGCAACTATTCATGCTCCTCAAGAAACTTGATTGGGATTGACCAGAATTGGTAGCTCTTTTCATTTTATTATGTTAGCACAAAAAGCAGGACCACACCAATTGAATTTGATAGAACCACCAAATTTGGAACCAGAGACAATATGGAGGATGACTGCACAATTACACAGAGGAACTTCGAAAACCTCAAGGAGAATGGGAGGAAGTTTGATACCATTACAGAATAAAAGCTTGTCATAGACAGGATCAAGGTCATCTGATAATAAGCATTTTCACTATGGCTTAAAATGGATTAAATTTTGTATCAGGACTATATAAAGGAGCAGGCAGTGCATTTGAAAGTGCAAGGAAAAGAAAATCTACTACTTTATGACAGATTCCAAGGTGAATTTACTACTACTTTGTTACAATCTCTGGACAATTTTCTTGCTATAAGTGTCTATCCACTGGAGCAGAATTGTAGTGTATTCTTTAAAAGCACTGGGGAGGATGGTAAACTTCAGGGTAGGTAAAGATGCATTTAAGCTAAGGAACAATACTAATGAGAGAACAAATTCACCATGGACAAATTTAGGATGGAAAGTAAACCACTTCTAAGTGGGAGGACAACAAATTGCCTCTCGGAAGTGCTGGCTTTTGGAACAATCAGTGTATTGTGGGAAATAAAACACTTGCTTTTAACAGAAAGCTTGATCCACTTATCACATGCATGTGGTATGATCCCTTGCATAGGGCTTGGGCTTCAGGAGCTTCCTTTCCATCCTTCAACAGCACAGATTTAGACTTTGGACTTCACTCAGTCCCACTTGAAAATAACTGCACTATTACCTTTTTCTACAGTATTCCCATTGATAATGTTCAAAGGATAGAAATAAAATTTATATACATGCACACCCACACACACGGGCACAACAGAGACTAAGTCCTGAGATGTTTCTAGTGTGGGAAGATTTGTGTACTAGTGCCTGTGCAGATCAACTAGGACAGCACTTGAATATTTGCCAGATGAACTTTCACTGTGGCTCATCTTGGCACCTGCTCAGAGCAGCTGATCTACAAAGTAGGGAGAAAGGCAGGGTCAGCAGAGTCATTCTGTAAAAACATTTCAGTCCCTAGGCACTTCAGTTAGTACAAGTACTGATTCTTCTTTCTCTGCTCTTGCTTTCCTGCAAGATTGCTACCCATAGACTTGATACAAGCAGGCTCATTCCCCCACATCCTCAACACCTTAAGATTTCCATTACCAGCCAAATCCATGCAGGAATTAATGACCAAGAAAGAAGATGACCTGACTTTTTTTATGTTAGGTTTTGGTGTATATTTTTGAGGGATTTTTTTGGTTGGTTGGTTGGTTGGTTTGGGGTTTTGTTTTGGTTTTTAATTTTGAAGCACAGGATAAATACACTAAATGCTATGATGATTCAAGAGGTATTCATGTTTAATTTTTTGATTGAGCATGCTAAAGCAGAATTTTGCTGAAAAGTAGGGACTGGGTGAACAAGTCTGACCATTTTCCAGTTGTCTGGACAGACATCAATAGAATTTAAGATTTGTATTACAGATCTTTCTGTAAAACCACTGAAATAAAGCCTTATCACATTACAGTAAGAGACAGTTGCTGTCTTCAGAGTTCCCATAGACAGGATATACAACACTAGGAAAAAAAAAAAAAAAAAAAAAAAAAAAAAGTGGGGCAAAACCTGTAGAAATATCAGAGCTAGAAGTTTCATTCTTTATTTATAACTATGACTTTAGGCAATAGTGCTGGCATTTAATTTTAAAGTGTGCTTACCTTTTTTTTACCTAAATCAAGACTAACTTGGGAAATGTACATGAATGTCTCCGATCTAAAGGCTCAAAGGTTCCTCTCACAAGGAAGGATTAAAATGAAAAAGTATGACGGCAGATTTGCATATCCATCAGATCCAACAATTCTTACCCCTCCGGAAAAACTGGCATTTCTCCTCCGCTCACAAGCCCTGAAGGGATATAGAGTGAAGTACCAATCCATGCCCCAAGCTAGAACAGACTGTGGGAATTAGCTCCCAGAAACATTTGCAGATTGAATGCTGAGCCCTGGAGAAACTTAGTGTTGGAAATGTTCCCTGCAGATGTAAACAGTGAGGATTCGGGGTCACTGTATACCCCCAGGGCCCTGCATGAAGTTGAGCCCTGGTGTAGAAGAGGGCTGCCAAGAAAACCTGAGGGTTGAGGCTTGAGTCTTTGCAGCAACGGGGCAAAGTGCCGCCCGGCCCGTGACACTTCTCGACAGCACCACGAAGAAACAGTGTCCCTCTGCACTCCCTGGGGCTCGGACACCTTCCAAGAGTCAAGCAGACCCAGAAGGCTCCCTCCCCCCCGGCCCCCCCCCCGCGCCGAGGGGCGGCGGGGCCGGCGCCTGCAGCACCACGGACAGCGCCCGCGCCCCGGCCCGCGCGGGAGGCGCGGGGTCACCCCGGCACGAGCTGCGGTCCCCCCGGGGGTGACACGGCCGGTCAGCACAGACAGCCCCTGCAAGGCAAGGGCAGGACTCTCAGAAAATCCCCCCGCACCTGGCAGTTCTCTCGCTGAGCGCAAAAACTGTATTTTTCCCACAAAAAACACTTGGGGACAACCCAGGCTGGCGGTTGTACCAAACCCTACGCCCCAAGGGGATCTCTCCCCAAGAACTAAAGAAGGAAAAAGCATTTCTTGGTTTCTTCTTTCCTTCCAAAGCACCCGTCTACCCTAGTGATGGGTAAAGTGCAGAAGGAGGAGGGCAACGGCAAACCAATATTCTGTAATGACCACGTTGCCATGAGTAAACACTGTTTTAATGGGGCAATGAGTTCAGTTAGTATTTGTCAAACAGAAAGGAAGAAAACTCAGAGGATCAACACCATTCCAGCTGTTCTTAGTCATTATTATAAAGTAATAAAATCCAACTTCCATTTAATTAACTATCCCACTAACAATCTGCCCTGGAGCTTTGAAAGCTCTTAATTCTAAAAGTTTGTCTGGAGGACTGTCATCTAGTTTGATTATAGTTTGCATAATAACATTATGTAGAGATAAGAACAGTATTTGGAAATGCGTTCTCCTCTCTCATGCAAACTCATGTTTGGAAAAAAAAAAAAAAAAGAGAGAGAGGAAGTGAGATTAGACTTTAATAACCTACGTCATCAGGAAAAAAACACCCAACCTAACAGAACTTCTAATGAAGCCTTCTGTATGTTTTCAGCACAGTTCCATTTAGACTAATGAAGTGATATTTTTAAAAAAGAAAAAAAAAAAATTCCAACATATTCACAGCCAGGCTGGTTTATGGTCACCTCCCCCTCTAAATGTATATGTCTGCATTTGCTGTCAGAACTATTCTCTCACTCTGTGTGTGACTGTGCATTGTAGCCATTTTAGCTGTGCTTCAACATCTGGGTTTATTCTCTTTCTTTGACTCCATTTCTCTTCCATAGCAAATGTTGGCTGTTTATTTTTCCCTGCTTCACAGTGTCAGTCACTGCAACCATTAAAGTCATCCGCTGTCAGATGGGTAAAATATGTAGCAGAAAAGGCTTAATGTGCAAGAAATTAGAAGAACGTAGAAGGTAAATGATCATTTTGTGATGAATCCTACTGCCATGACTTACGCCCACACATCACTTCTGTTGTTTATTCTTTCATGCTTTTCTGATAGATGTAGCACTGGTTATAAATGCAATACTCCTGACTTGAGATTCTTTTGAAAATCATTATGAATTTTCCTGCAGATTTCAACATTGTCCATGTTCTCCCCTGCCCTTTTCTTTACCATATTTGCTTTAGAATTCTTCTCTCTAGCTTTGTTCACTTTTCCAAATCTTTTTATCTAATGCAAATTTGAAACCACAAAGACCATCAGACTTCCTTTACTGCAACTCCTTCTGGCCCATCTCTTTCAGCCCTTCCTTTGGATGCTCTCTCACCATTTAATGACTCTTACCAAGCAGGAATCCAGCCTCGTCTGTGGAGTTCCTCAGCTCATGTTAGTAGGTCCTATTATTCTCCATGGATACTATCCCATTACCTGATTGCTATTAGATTAAGGGTTTAGTCTCCAAGTAGCGTTGCCCTAACATTCTGTTTTAAGAAGCATTTAGTTCATTTTGTGACTATTTGTGATGACATGAATGTTTTTATGTATGAGCTTTGTCAGGTACATGATGAACAGCAAAAGTCACAGTTCAGCTCCAATTTTATGAACAGTTGTTTTCAACTGAATGCATTGATTGAATTACCATCAATTAGAAGACTTGAGCATGCAATGTCTACAATAAATATCTATCCCAGAATTTATCTGTTTTTCCACAGATATTTTTATTCTACAGAAAAAATCTCTTCTACTTTGCATGGTTTCTAAATGTCTGTTATCTGCGGTCACTAGCTTCAGGGCTGGATGTGCTCACCATCTGATGCTGGTGAATGATAGCAAAAGGTGATCCCATTCCTGCTCCTCTGTTGTGGCTGCTCTGCTCCAAGATATGCTACTTGAGGCAGAGAAATTTCCCACTTTTTTATTATTATTTTTTAAACAACAGGTTCTTTCCTTCTTTCTAGGTGAATAATGCCAACTCAACCACAAATGCAATGCCTATTGTTTCATGAAACAAGTGAACTCCATTGTTGTATGAGTGTTGACTTTATTAACCAAAGTATGTGGGAACCTTAACCTGGAATTTTACATTCTGTTGACTTTACTAAAAACTTGCAACAAAACACTGCAGTGTCAAAATCACAAATGGCTCAAGTACAATGTCTAATATTATATAATACATGAGGAGAACTTGATTGAAATCTGTGAGGTCTAGCATGACCCATATGCTTACATTTCTTAAAACACTACATATATTTTGTTTCATCATTGCAACAAAATAACTAGTTCTTATCAAGAACGTAAGTATTGTTTCAGATGTTTCACTCCTAGAAGTAATGAGTCATAAGAACCATATCCTTATTAGAGGAAAATGAAAAAGCTCCATAGAAGTGAGCTGATATATGTTACGTAGGGCTCGTTTATTATTTTAACCTTGTTGCTCTAGTAGTACTCCAGATGTTCAGAGAGACTTGCAATGAGCATTACTTACTGAACATGGTAAGACCTTCCCAAACAGAAGACAGCTTAATCACTGCAAATGCAACAAGCCAAGAACCTCACAGAATTTTATGCACAATAATGAACAAGTCTTTTTGACACCAAGCAAAGATCACTGTGTTCTCCATACTAGGAGGATGATGCTGAGGAGGATGATGCCGAGGCTGGATAATTTTTACCCTGGAGAAGGGCAGATATTGCTGGTAGAATTGACAAGGGATCTAGATCTGCTGATATCCTACCTAGGCAAATCACATTTCCCTGTTACTGTATGAGGTGTCATCACTGCAGAGGAACAAGAAGGTAAGGCAAGAATTTATAGCCAGGCATTCTCCCCTTCCCCTGTTTCTTTTCCAACATTGTAAAGCCTAGATTCAAGCAGACAAAATCAAAATACAAAATACACAGATGTAAGCAGCAAACTCCTTCAGAACCTTTTCTGAAGATGCCCACACTATTGTACTTTCAAAAAAGCCAAAACTCTATCCTATATCAGTAATGGTTCCTATTTTTGGTTTTATTAGGAAAAAAGCTTTTAAGCCTGGTTACGGTTTTATTTAGCAAAATCATTATACAAGATTCTGGTTAATAGAAAATGAAGGAGAAAAAACCCAGTGAACTCTGACCTCACAGTTAGTCAATCTGAGCACTGAAATAGTCTTTTTACACTCATGAACTGAAATCCCCTTCTTCTGAATACCTTGGAGAGAAGAGGTGCACCTCAAAAACAGAACAGAAAACATTGATAGGGAGTGATGAAGATGTGTATGTCTTGGTTCAGATGAAATGGAGTAGCTATATTTATTTAAGCTATTATTTTTTCTTTGTTGTTCCCACCAAGTATTTTAATTGAAAAATACCCATGAGAGCTTCTAGAATATTCAGGGAAATTCACCATCAAATGGTAATTTATAAATTTCTATTGAATCCTGAAATAACAGTAGCAGCTTGATGCCATGTCGAATGATGTGAAATACTTGTAGTTGTGGGATGACACTGTCATTGACATATACTTTTCTATGAAAAGCTATGGGTCAGAACCTTCAAAACAGAGCCAAATGGCTACTCTACTCATGAGCCAGAAGAAATTACATCTATTCCCTTTTGTTCCCAGTCTTGTTTACATCAACTAACCTTAGCCCACAAGAAACAGGGCTTTGAGCTGAAAGAAGGCAGCAGACCTGAAACTCACTTTTGAGGTCTGAAGACAGAGGCCATGAACAACATGATGTGCATCCCCACAGCCCCAGTCCCCTTTTCAGTCACTTATCCATGCTCTCGGGCAGAACAAAGACCTTAGCTCTCCTCAGGTGGCTCCCCATGAACCCTAAGAGAAGGAGGCTTGTGCCTCATGTATTTCAACAGCTGGCATGGACCCACTTGGCTGGAGACCGTCTCCGTCAATGAAAAAAGATTCCCATGTAGCTGCACCACTGTGATCCAGAGGTATAGAGAGGCAGTGGGCTAACAGACCAGTGATCATGCCAGCTATTTCCACAGTGTGCAGATCTCATTTTTCAGGATAGAGTTTGGAAAATCTCAACCTTCATTCTGGTCCATAGTGAAAATTAAAAGCTTTGAAATTATTCACAGATCATTTTTCCCCACTTCCTCTGTGTTACTCCACAAAGCAGACCAGTGAAGTCAACAGCTCTAGAAATGTGTTTCAAATCTCTTCACTTGTATCCTTGGGAAAAAGGGACTACTGTGAGTCTGGAGCCTGAATACCTGGGGTCTGTTCCTTGATCAATGACCTTCTGCATCTAAGATTCAAGCTTCTATTTGAATCCTAAAAACCCATCTTTGCCACTGGTGCAATAAGATGAGCTGATGAAAATACCTTCCCCCCCCCCCCCCCCCCCCGCCATTCTGGTTTTAAATATTCAAGGTTATAATTCCCCTTCACATGACCTCTGAACCAAACCTGCATAGCCTTGGGTTCACACCTCGCTTCATGATGGAAAGTTTTAACAAATTGTGATGAAACCTCAATAGCTGAAAGCAAGACAAAGGCATCTTTTAATCGTCAAATTAGCTGGAGGGAAGAGCTGGAACTGCATTCAGTCTGGAAAGAAGGGGAAATCATTAAAGGAAATCATCCCCTTTTCTTTCTCCAAGTAATTAGAAGAACCATCTGTATGTTCATTCCACTACAGTTAAGGGTGCAGATTAGCATTTCAGAGAGATTTGAGTTCAGCCAGCAATACTTTGATGTGTTAACATGAATGATGCTAAAATTTCTAAGGCTCTCAATGTTATACAAGTTAAAAAGGGTACACATGTCACTTTCCAGTCACTCTTTTTAAATGACTATTCAGCAAAGCCAGATTTACATTCATAGAATTTTTCTTTTCTCTCTAAAAGCATATTAAAAATATAATATATTCCCATTAAAATAAATATAGTATTTACATAATGCCCAGCTATAACCCTGTGGATCTGTACTGCCAGACTGTGCAGCACACGCTGCCATAATGAAATCAAAATTGTACAAAAGGCTTATAAAAAAAATCCAGATATAAACAAACTAAGTAAACCTTTCAATTATGACTGGTTTTACCCAACAGGAAAAATAATCCCTTAAATATTTCTTCTGTGATTTGTAAGGGTATAGCAAAATTTCAGGCACAAATTCATAAATAATTAAAGAACACTGAAAAGAGAAAATGAAAACAGAAAATTTCTACAGACTTAGTTTCACATATATAAAACACAACAGTCTGTAGTGTGGGACCACCTCTGGTTGATCTGGAAACAAATCTTTTCCCACTATTAGTTCTCTGAGTACTATAGAAATCTGCATTTGACCTGAGGCAGAATGGAAATTATAAGATAATATAATAGACCCTACAGACCTCATAAATAAAAGACCATGGGATGTCTAAATCATTCAATACAGACCTCTCCATGACTGAAATTAACTCATATGAATAAGTGAAGCTGAATTCAGTTTTTCCAAGATCCTTTGTGACTGTCCAATTTTCTTAATATACTTGTTCAAGTCATTAGACAAAGTTCTGCCCATTTATTTACCAATAAATGGTAAACTCCAGCCCCAGCAAGGCTAGAATTGCCCTCGGTGAAGCCAAGTCTGTCCCCATCATCCATCATTATAACTACTCAATTAACTTAAAATAAAAATGCACGTCTCAGGAAAGAGCTTTGAGCAACGTCCACAACTTTAAATTTTCCAGCAATATAGTGAAAAGAGCATCTTTTCCCTTGAAACAAAATATAATTGCTAAGGAAAATCACAGTTCCCTAGAGCTGGGTATTGCAAGCCATTAAGAATTCTCACCATTTCTTACAGACCCCTCTGTAAAGGGGTCAGGGAAGCCAAAATCAGTGGGCTCTGGGGTGTTATTCTTTCTAGACCAATTTCCAGGACACTTTAATGACAACTAGCTGTATTGTTTTGCTCATGGAACCGGAAAAGCAAAAAAAAAAAAAATATAAAGAGAAAAGGTACACAAATAGAGGCAGAAAAATCAATTTAATCTGATTTATACACACAAGAATTTGGCCTTTTTTCCCCACACTTGGATGTGGTTCGTGGAGAGCCTGAGTTCCTCCGATTTGGAATTTTAATCTTCAGAACACACTCTAAGGAGGAAAATGCTGCCACTCAATCTGTAAATGAGGAACTAAAACATGTAGTAACTAAGCAACTTTCTCAACAGGAGAAATAGCAAAAGAGAGAGAGACAGGACTTAAACCCCTATTACTACCCCTTGCAATGCCTTTGCTCCCTAAATGAAAGCAGAACATGGAGGATGTTTGTCCAAATAGCAGTGGTTCAAAATTCAAAGAATGACAAGGAAGGAAAGAAGAAATTTATTTTGCTGCATTAATTTTACAATAGAGCTAATGTTATGGTGTCGTCTCACCAACATTTCCAGAAGTTTTGTTCTTGACTTCTATAGGTCAAGGATTTTACCAAGACAATATTAAAATTATGTGGCTAACATATTCTACTGATTAATTCAATTTAAATTAAATGGCACCATGTGGCATACCAACCCAATTGAATTTGAACACACACATCCAAAAAGAACTGGTAATCTCTAATGCCCTCTCAGCATTCATGTTTCATAACGAGAAAGTTTAATGATAAAATAGATTCTCAATTAATGCAGTATGATAATTTGTGGCAGAGGAAGGTATTCACAAGGACTGAATTTAGCCTAGTGAGATATATCTCCCTTGGCTTCCTGTGGGGTCAGCTGAACATGAGACTGAGAGAGGATAGTTAAAAAGCAGCTAAATTAATCTACTGAATGGTTGGGTACCCAAATTTACCCATCCCTTATAAAATGGCACACAAGGAGTCTATCTTTGGTTTCACACTTTAGAAAGCCTTCATCCCCATTTGTGAAAAGATGAGATTATTCTGCCACTTCTGTTTTTTTGCTCTTCTGTTTAACTGAATCAGTTTAAGAGCTGTTAATATGTCAGGATTATATTCTCAGATTAACAAATTACTCCTTGCTTCGATTATTCAGGCACTCTTTAACTTACTTTATACTCCATAGTATATAGCTTTAACATCAAAAGGGCCTAGAAGGACAGATCTGAATGAGTAGACTAAAATTATTTATTCTAGGTACAGTGCTTGCCCACACAAAGTACCCCATTAGCAAGGGAGCAGTTTCCCTTTTCTCTCTGAAGTTAATGCTGCTTGACTACAATGAATCACAGCAGATAGTGTTTCCCATTATCAGGACAGCAAAAGTAGTCTATAATCCATAATAAAGCAATTTTTAAGCCACTTGAAATGCTTTTTGCACTTAGAGTTACTCTATTTTCTGCCATATACAGCAGGAGTTGCCTCCATCTAGTCTAGCTAGTCGGTTGCTATACACAGACTTATTTCATGGGTCTGAAAATACCCACTGCTCAAAGGCTACCAAAATGCTGCAGAAGCAGAGAGGAAGAAGCAAGAAAGCAAAGACACTGCAGAAGCTGTGACTGACTGAAAAACATACTTCATGTTGATGGGGCTTCGAGGAGACAATCACAAGTATTTGCTCATTTGTTAAAGGTGAAACAGAAACAAAGCTTTGAAAGCATAAAATGGAAAGACTGGGGTGTCTACACATCCTTGTAATGGGAAATGACACTCCTGAGCTGTTGGAGCAATTTGTATGCATCAGATTATCAAAGATCAGACACCATGTCCATAAATTGAAGAAAGAGATCTGGAAGGCTTGGTGGAGGTCTGCATTTGGTGCAAAGGAGAGGACAAAAGAAGCCCTGTAGATTCCCCTACAGTTCAGTACATCAACCTGACAGAGTCTTCCAAGTCGTGTAAGATGGCTATAGCCTTGCTGCGATACAGCCACCATCACCCTTGACAGCATAGCTGCTACCATAAAGGGTGCAGCTCTGTGGCTCCCAGAGTGTAAATGTGTTCTAATTATCCAGCTGGAGACTCTAAAATTACTATCCTGGAAGCACAAGACATTCACTCTAGCCAAAGAAGGGATTATCTTGATGTAAGCCTCAACAGGGGAGACTCACACTGCTTGTAGGCTATTATTGACACCAGGCAGGGACAATGTGGTCGGCACTGCACTGTCCCCACACATGATAAGGCGTCTAGAGTCTTCCCCTCAAGTCAGCAGACCCTCTGTCACCAACTGCCACATAGGCAACTTAGAGTCCTCATTATCCCAGATATATAATAAGTTGCTCCATGAAAAGCATATATAATGTAAGATATATAATGTAAGATATATATAGCTCACATTTCTCATGCCACAGCAGGTGTCCCATGCTCATGTCTATTATGACCAGCTCACCACATTGCTCTCAGCTCCCCGTTATAACCACTGACCGGTGAGCACTCACTGCCACTGGGAATCCTAGTAGCACAGTTAACGTTAGTGCTAGAGATAAAAAGCAGCTGAAGAACTGACTCTATTGCAGGACTCATTTGTTAACCAGATGTTTCTCAGATTTTCTAAGCCCAAAATAATGTAATCTTTCACAGGAACTCCCTCCCACACACACACATGTACTGTGCTATCACAGCTGTTAAATTTTATAAGTCGATAAAAGTTTGGTGTTGAAAGCTTGGTCTTTCTGCCTAACATTATGATGCCTAATTATTTCATACAGATGTTATCTACACATACACAGTTGTCTACAGAGTGTCTATATATTTTGAAAAGAAAATAATACAAGTCAAAAAATAAAGTACAGGGATAATTTTGGATGGCAATGAGGCACAGTGATGTGTAAAAAAAAAAGATGTTTGAGAAGGATCATGAAGAAACATGCAATTAATGGAATATATGTTATATATATTATTTATTTATTATATATGTTATCCATAAAGCATGAATCATACATGCTTTTGATACTGTCACTAGGAATATGGTCTGTGTATGTAAATAAGACTTGAAAGATCTTAGTGCAAAAGGACAGAGAAATATTCCCATAACAGGAGGTGAAAAGGACAAATTATGACTATTGAATGAGGTGTGGAAAAGTAACTGCAAGTCAACACTGACCAAATCTTGCTGTTCTTTGCCCTGGAATAGTACTTGTGACTTTTTGAGTCACAAGCTAAGTCCATGACTAGCTGAATTTAAATTGCAGAACAGAACAGCTAGGTTATCTAACCTATCTAGTCCAGCAGTCTATCACTAGTTATATCTCTTGGGAGAAGGAAAGGGGGAGCAGAAATAGTGATGCTTTCCCTGTGATGGCCTTCCAGCATTCAACATTTCAGGTTCTTTTACACCAGTGGTTTAATCCAGAGAGGCTTTTTCCACGGGCTTTTCTTCCACAAATTTGTCTAATTGTTTTCTGATCTCCATTCATCACATACCTAAAACAATCTCAGGCAAAAAAAACCCCACATTTAATAACACAGCTTTGGTTTTTAAGCTAATTGCCTGATCGGTAATTTTATGGGCTGCTTCTCAGTTTCTGCTTCCTCAAGTTCTACCACATAGTTTCCTTGCTACACCAAACCCATAAAGTTATCAGTCAGGCAACAGACTTAAAAATCAAAACTGCATAATTAAAATGTGTCACCTTTTTGTCAGAGATTGTGTCTAAATACAAAAAAAAAAAAAAATGTCTCTAGTACTGTTAAAGACACAGTCTGAACTTCAAAATAGGAGACTATATGGCCTACAGTACCTGGCACTTCTGCATAATTAGAAAAAAATACTGTTGGGATGTTGTCACTAAAAGTGATCAACATTACAGATATTGCATGAAACAGAGATATCTTATTGTTAAATTTTAATAAGATTTTGTTCTCTATACCTTCCTCAGCATTTCTTTCCTGTCTTCATTAGTTAATTAGTTCTGCCTGGAGCAGTAAGCTTGTGATGCTTAAGGAAAAAAAAACAGGAAAGCAGTAATTCAAGAGAACCTCAGAAGCTTTGATCATTTGTTCGCTCATTTTAACCTACAAATCTTTCCTTTTTATCTCTTTGAAGATTCTTGCTATAAATTCCCGCAGGAGAGTCTCAAACGTTGTTGCTGAGGTCCTTTCAGGTGAACTTCTTGTAAACACCTTCAATCTCATGTTGCTATAGAGAGTTCTCCACAGGAGCTGGATGCCATGGAAGAAACACATCAACCAGCTAGTCAGGGCTTCTGCAAACGATTAGGCATCTCTAATGAGATACCAAAGATGTGAATAAGCTCAGCATTTTTGACTTCTAATTTCACCCCCTCAACAAAAACTGGTAAAAGTCAGCCAGGAAAGCGTGTTGAGCTGGAGAGTGATTTGCCAGTGTTCGCACTGCAATAAGTTACCACAATCCTCACCCAAAATCAACAACAGTGTTTACTTCTCCATACAATGATCACTTCTCATTTGTTCTGCAGTAACTTAATTATCTCATAATTTAATAATTAAGACTATCTTGCATCTATTATTCACCTTAACAAGATCAGCAGATCTCAGATGAAATCTCAGATGAAAAGAAATTGAATATTTTTCAAAATTCCATGCGTATGATCTGGAAACAATATTGGTTTAGTTTGCATGGTTAGTTTTAATAGCTATAAATATTACTAGAAGGAAACACAAAATACATATTGAAAAAACTGTTCCTTCTCCAAGTAACAAACCGCATCATTGACCTTTCTGTTCAAGTGCTATCTACATGAGATTCACACATTTCCCAGAAGAGCCACTAATTTCAGGGTAGGCAATTTACTGGAATTTAAACTCATTTGTAATTTAAAAATATTCATAACAGCACTTGGACTATTTTATTTACTGGATGATTGGAAAGTTAATATTGCAACAATGAATTTCCCAACGTAAATGGTTTCCGGAATGATATTCACCCTGTAAAGGTTTGAATATAACTTTTTAAAAATACGTGTTAGTGAAATTCACAAACCAAGACAGAGATATGTTCCCCAATTTCTCCATTAGGTAGAATTTGCTTGTGATATTAGTCTACTAAAACATCAGATTGAGGCTAAATGAAGAGAGCAGCATTAAGAGTCAGGAATTCCTGAGGTGTCCTTACTCTACCTTTGCCTGAGCCTCAGGAGTGTAATTGGTATTTTAAACATACAGAGTGCTTCAAGCACTTAACCCTGCAACTATTAATCATGGAATAGTCTACTTTGAAGTATTACAAGAACAAGGATTTATTAGTATTTTATCCTGAAGATGTACAGGGGTAAAGACTGCTTGTGAAGCTGGCTTTCCAGATCCTCTGACAAACCTACCAAAACAGGAGATGTCCTTTCAAAAACATACACCTTGAAAAAGGTTACATATTCTGATCTTCCCAGATCTGTCAGTGGCAAGGAATTTAACTGCTTAAGCACTTAAGTTCTGGATCTTTTAAAAATTCAAATTCCTTTTCAGCTTCAGTCCCCTTGTCAGCTCATGGCAAGGGCAGTCTAGGCCTCCCAGCTCTGGACATGTACTCAACTCTGCAGAACCTGAAGAGACTTTTCTTCTTTTGCCATTGTCATAGAATCATAGGACAGTTGGGTTGGAATGGACCTTAAAGATCATCTACTTCCAACCCCCCTGCCAAGGGACGCCTTCCACTAGACCGGGTTGCTCACTAGATTATAGACATGCCCAGGTCCAAATCTCCACATGCCTGTGCTGAGCTAACCAGCCAACAGGTCGTAAAGTCAAGGCTGCTATTAGAGTTCAGAGGTTGATTTGCTTCAAACTGCAGAACTCCTTTAAAGAGCAGAGCCAGCTGATGTGGCTCTCAGTCCCTCTCTCTGCCTCCTGCTGCCGACTTGCTTCCGCCCCTCGGGTCTGTTGCTGAAAGTGTTTGGGCACCTGCCTGGTGAGCTGGATTGAGGAGCTGGTCTAGTTAAAAAATACCACAAAAAGCCAAACAATTAATAAGTAGGGTTGGGTCACAGGCTGTTCCCAAACCACTGTATCTCTGACTCACTGCAGCAGTCCCAGGGGCAGGAGGTGGACAGACCGTGACTCTGACACGGTCCTTTGTGCCTTTCTGATAGTGGCATAAAACCTGCAAGCATTTGTGCACAGCAACACAAGGGGTGCCCACAGTTCTGATAAAGATCTCCAGGCTGAAATCCAGATTGTATCAACAACTCACTGATTCCTGGGAAAAGCTTATGTGACCAGATCATGTGCTCGTGTTGCCCTGAAATATCCTCATTTCAGGGCGTCACTTGAGAGAGCCATTCACATATTTTTAACCTTTTCCTTGTGCATATTCTATTGCTACCCAATAGATCCATCTAATTTTTTGCTACATCCCACACACACACATATTTTTCAGTAAGTGGCAGACAGATCCACATGAGTCATCCTCAGAAATTATCTTTTCCTGTGAAGTTACAGTGGGTACAAAATTCCATCCATTTCATAACAACCAACCCTGCTGAGTCCACCCTGTAAGTGGCATTGTTGGTTGCTTCAGTCATACATGTGACAATTAGTAATGAAGGAGAAAAGGCCTTTTATGCACAGTTTCCAGCTGTGAAAAGATTAGTGTGGCTGACATGGACTGTGCCACAGAGTGACTTCACCTCTTGGCTGACCTTACTGACACACTGCTTGTTTCCCTCTCCACACATAGGAACAGAGGAGATGAGGTCTGTGTTAAAAATAAGCAGACGCTGGATGTGACCTCCAAATTTTTCAGCAGAGATACAGTGGGGACACGGCAATATTCATTACCTGGAAATCTGGCTCCATGTGACCATTCACTGGATAGGTGAACAAATATAGTCTTATAAACTTCCAAAAGGAAGCAATCAGCATAATACAGGCAATACAGAACTATCCCGTCTACAAGTGAACAAACATCTGCATGTCTATGAGACAACTGCAAAAGGGAAAAGCATTTTTGTGTAAGACACAAAATAGTTTCTAGTGCTCCTTTCTCCCCCTCTCTTCCAGCTCGTTTGCACCCAAAAATAAGTGGACATTTTAGCAAGGTTTTTCAGACCCATTTGTCAGACAACAAACCTTTCTGTTTCTTCAAGGTATTAGCTAGACTAAGGCAGGAAGAACTAGTTAAAATTTCAGTGTGAATAATTAGCCATCACTTAGCAGAATCACTTCCCGTCCTACGGGTATCATGCTGTGGTCAACACCAACCAGACTCTGCATCCACCTTTACTCACACAATAGGCGCCTTCACAAACCTTGATGAGACAGATCCACAGCTCGTAGAAACCTGGTACAGAGCAGATGTCACAGGCCACATAGCAGTGTCCTATAGAAAAGGCCCTGCCTGGTAAACTGGGAATTATATATACCAACATCCTGCCCTGGACAATCAACAGGCATCCTTTGAAGGGTGGGATCTGGAAATTCAATGATTACACTGGAAGATTTTCTCTGATACTTTCCACATCAGCCTATCATCACTTTTTCTTTTAAACTCTGGGTGCTCCTTATAATAATAATTCAGTATAATGGGTATAATTAAGTATAAACAGGAGGTTTGTTTTTTAAAAAAGATGACTAAATATTTAAAGTTTCCTTGAGTAAAATTAATATAAATAAATAGAGTGAATAATATTGAAAATCATTTGCACTCTAAAAAATATAATCCTATTGACTTCCACACAGATTAAGTAACATGGAGAACACTGAAACGAAAATTACCCTTTTATCTACACAAATTATTGGAAAGTAGTTAGACAAGGTGATTGTTATGCAAATGTAGATCCAATGCAATCACAAGGCCTGCGACTATTTTCTAAGGAATCATGTTCACTCTTTCTAACACATTTTATCTGCCCCTTCCAACAGTCTTTGAGTCAGGCTTTTCTAATCTGTCCCATGTACTTTGTCTTGAATAGGAATAGTTGCAGTTATAAACATTCACACACAAATACGTTTATAATTTTTCATGAATTATGAATTTGGCTGATGAAGGAATCTGCACTAACATATATAAGCCTTTGTAAAACATTTATTGTACTGACACATGGCATTTGGATTAAAAACCACAATATACACAAGCCCAAAGTATTGTGGGAAGCAAGCTCAGATGTAGATGACATATTATCTGAGAAAGTAAAAGGTTATCGCACCATCTCAAAGGAAAGGTTTGTTTGGTTGTTTTACAAAATCTGCAGATGTCACAAGGGATAGGTGAGCAGCAGCAGAGATGAAAACAGAGAATGAAACAACATTTATCACAGGACAGAAAAATAGATATCCTTGCACACATGCCAGCCAGCCTTCCTACAGCCTTGGCTAAGAATAGGGGCACAAATGGCCACAGATCCCAAATTACCACTTGTCAAATGCACAACTGTCTTCTGCACCAGCTTTAATCTTGTGATATTAACAAGTGCTTGGACGAAGCTGAGAAAGAGAGAGCTGTCTCACAGTCACCGTTAAGTAAGGCTGGATGCAAGCACAGTTACTACAGAGCGGTTAAAGAAGGCTGTGGTGGCTTCTAGCTGCTAGAGTTCAAACATGAGTCTTGGGTATAAAAGCAGAGGAATATCATCCTGAGGGAGAGGAGTGTTTGATGGCAAATGATCCAGCCTCATTAGGAGCAGAGCCAAAGCCCCGTTAGGGACTGCTCTCATGGCTCTTGACGGATCAGCTGCAGTCCCTGACTGCAGCATTTTTCCAACCCTGTCCTCACCTTCTGCATGGCCCCACTGCGCAGACCTAAAATGCCCCATTTATCGAGGTGCGCAGTCAGCTCCCTAGGTATCTTATCCTTCTCAGAGCACCCGTCTCCCTCAAATAGCCAACAAAAGCCTGTTCCACCAGACTGTTGGCTGTGCCTGCCTCACTCCTGCCATTTATAGCACCATGGCTGAGTGCTGGGCATTTGCTTTGCTTTTTGCTCTTTCTCAGTTTCTCAATATCCTCTTGAAAGTGGCAGAAAAACAAATACTCTGGGGCTGCTTTTCTTGGACTTCACTGTTCTCATGAAAGATGTGAAAGAGCTCAATATGAGTTCATCCAAGAGGAGGTTAAAAGGTAAATCTGTTCCAATCCACAGAGACACGAAGAGAACATCTGATAATGGAGGGTTTTATTAATCTACCAAAGGCATAATGAGAGCTCAAGGCCAAAGTTGGAGACGGATAAATTAATGCTAAAAATAAGGCAGAAAACATAAGCTATGAAGTTAATTGGACATTAGAGCTATTTTCTGAGAATATGGATTCCCTGTTGCTTAAAATCTTTAGAAAGATTTTAAGATTTAAGGGTTGATTGCCTTTCTAGAAGGTACTCTGCAGCTCACAGAGGACTTGCAATCTTGAAGCAATGGCTGAGGTTGCATGTGCTGTGTTGCACAATCCAATTAGCCAGAGAAAGCTCCCCTCTTCCCTGCGGACAATATACTCCTCGGGAAGTAAGAGGAGTATATACTTCTCAATGCATTAAGAGTTAAAGCCTGCATCCGTGTCTGATGTACATGCCTTCTTCCATGCCTGGGATTTGATTGTGCATCTTGCTAAGAATTTTTACTTCTATTTAAAGCCATCGTCAAAGATGTTCATGAACCACATGCTACATTTCTGTGTCACAAGTGCAATTTCAGATCAAACCCAGAATAAATGACTGTGATGATGAAGGCTAAGGAGTGAAATTAAATTACAGGGACAGCAGCTGAGCATTTCCTAAACAAAAGACTGGTACTGGAACAAGTACTGATACATTTAAAAGCTCGGCAGAAGCAATTTAAGAATATTGTGTATGCTCATTGTACTTGCTAAGAGCATGTTTCACTCACGCTATTTTAATCAGGCAGCAATACATAGAATTAACACACACTTCTCTCATCACACTGTCTCTTTGGTGCCTTTTCTGCTCTATCTGTAACTTTTCTCAGTATAGAGATTGCCACACAGCAGAGGGACTCTGCAGTTTTTATATTAAGGTGAGGGAATGCAAGAATTCTAGCTCCTTATGACCTACTGAAGGGACCTGCTCACCCATCTATGGATAATCATAGAAATGCTCCTACTGGTGACAGCAGACTCTGTATCTGGCCCATATTTCTGTACAATTTTTCTGCTGAAAAGGCAACATACCTGAAATAACTATGAAAACTATATAGGTTGGGTTTAGAGGTTGGGTTTCTTTTTTGTTTTGGCAACAGCTGTTATAAAAAGTGTGATTTTTCCTACTTGTTGGATTTATTTATTGAATGCCATCACAAAGGAGAGTTGGAACTGTATGAAGTCCTTAAATGGATCCATAGTTAGCCAAAAGTTCTATAAATAATGTGCAGTTTTTCCTGTTACTATATAAGTGGACTCTTGCAATATCGGTCTATCACATACCTTAGCAAATCCCAGAATTTGAATCTTTCCAAAGGGGACCATTGCATACAGGAATATCTATTTCCAATACATTGCTTTGGTAAGTGTAAGGAACAGCTCCAGAGCATTAAAATCCTTTGAGCCCATGAAGCTGGTTCTCTCAGCTGCTTGCTCAAATCCACCCCCTCCTATCCTGCAGGCACGGCCCTGCACATTTCTGCTTTGCCAATTAACAGCTGCATCTTTGCACTTCATGTTAATGGAGTTACAGTCTAATACACTGCCAGGCAGGATGACTGTTCCTGCTTGCTGGATAAATAATTGATTTTTTCAGTTTGAAGGAAGAATTAATTATTCTAAAAACTTGGCTTAGGATAGAAATTTACAAAAAGAGGGATATGACTGGAGTAAAACAAGAACAAAAACCCACAAAAATTTCATTCTGGGCAACACTTTTCCCATTTGGGGTTACTTCACCTTTTTGCCCGTCATCAAAATATACCATGTCAGTATGAAAAGTCAAGGTTGTTTTTTGAGAAAAAAAGAGTGATGTGAAAATTAAATATTTAGACAAATCTGGACTGGAGCTTTTTCAAAATGCTGAGGAGAGACATATTTTTAACATTCCTTCTCCTTTTTTTGCCCTCCAGCAGAATCTATTTCCTATATTCAATTCAAATTCGCAAGTAATTTCAGGTAATGGCCTCAAGTTGTGCCAGGGAAGGTTTAGACCAGATATTAGGAAGCATTTCTTTACAGAAGGGGTTGTTGGGCGTTGGAATGGGCTGCCCAGGGAGGTGGTGGAGTCCCCATCCCTGGAGGGGTTTAAGAGTCGGGTCGGCATAGTGCTGAGGGATCTGGTGTAGTTGGGAACCGTCAGTGTTAGGGTAATGGTTGGACTGGATGATCTTCAAGGTCTTTTCCAACCTAGACGATTCTGTGATTCTGTGACAAAGCCTTGGCGATGTCAGCAGAGCTGGGCTGAGAATCTCCTCTCTTGGTTGCAGCTTCTGTGCCTGCAGTTTACAAGCTGTGCCCTCAGACAGCTGCCACATTCCTCCCGGCACGAACCCCCAGCTCAAACAGGTCGCTACAAGTCTTTGAAGGGAACAAGCAAATGACAGGAGCAATGCCAAGTAAGAACAAGAAATGCCATATAACAATATGTATGAACATTAGTCTTTTCTTTCAACAAGCACAGTAAGTCCTGAAATTAAATAGATTCACACTGTCAAGGCTGCTGCTGCGATTCTCAGAAGACGGTGGCAACGCTGCCCAGACCTCTATGACACTGTGTGATTACAACAGCAGCTGGTCTACCTTGAGACATCCCACGTTCAATGCAAAGTGGCACACACAAGCTGAAAAGCACAGCTGTCCTCTAATTGTTGACTGATAGTCTTATTTGTTTTATTTCATAAAAGAGACTAAATCAAAATCTCATCCAAATCCATTAGAGTTTGACATGGCAAGGAATTGAGTGATCTTTAACAAAGAGTTTAGACTGCTAGAGAAGTAAAAGAGCTTGTTGACATTTTTCAACAAAAGCTTTGCCAAAATTCTGGGCTCTCACCTAAACAGCAATTGTAATATAACATATCTGCAATCCATAAAAATTTCTATTACGACCAACAGATGAAAGCGACACAAATCTGAAACATTCTACCAGGATATCCCATCATGCTACTCCCTAGTAATTTATATTTAGGAAACTGAACTTGAAGGAAAATCTTAAAGCACTGTCTCCAGCTGACAGAGCCACCATGTGTTATATAATCCCTTTAATAAATAGATTCAGCTAACCATTAATAGCATCTATCTTTTCTGTCCATGTACCTCCTCCTGAGGGCCTGGACCAAATCCAGCTGCTGCAACAGAAGCCTCTTCAACTTGCAATTAAATAAATCCCGGTGATACCTTAGTGATAACGTGGTCCTGTCCTCCAGCAGTGGGAAAGACTCAGCAATGGGACCTGAAACAATGGGTATACTTTGGTAAATTCTGTGTGTCCTGGCCTTACATGAGTCAAAAAAGGGAAGGCACAGTGGCATTAGGTGAACACCATGGTAGATAAGGGCAGACTGGCTTAGTGGTTGTCCTCCTGTTCCTCTTCCTTTCCTCAAACCCATTAATTTTCTATTCTGATAGCTGACCACAGGGTTACGTAGAAACTGAACCCAGATCAAGGCTGCTCATGCAAATTCCCATTGACAATGGCAAATAGTCTTATGGTCTAAAGGATGATTCTAATGATTTTGTAACGAAGTAGACAAAGAATATACTGAGTTTGGGAAGACTGTTATTTTGTCAATATTTGGCTACCACAACAAGATTTCAAAGGAAAATTTGTGAAAAACCTTCATTGTTTCAATTGCATTTCAGTTCCATGAATCATTTGAAAAAGAGGCACCTGGGTCCATCCCATCACCTGGGTTCCTAATCTGTGTGACAATTACAAAATAACCCCCCCAGGCAATTTAAAAGCTGGCTAGAATATCCTGGTATTTTCCAAGATTATGACAGAAAGTGTGACGGAAAAACTGTTCATCAGCAAAATGCAAACAGCTGGACTCGTTTTGCCTTTGAATGTATATCAGCCCTCCTGGCCTTAGTCAGATACACTGCAGAGAGTAAGCAGAAGCTCTTTTTAAATGTGCTTGTTTCCACTGGCAACCCGTGGAACAAAAGGACAATCGGATTTAATCAATTGATTTCAATGTGCCATTTTCAAACAGGTTTCCTTTAAATGATTCAAGATACAAAAAGAGGTAAAGTCAAGCAATAAAAAGTAATGATTCTCATTAACCACTATGAATTGACTATTTTATAGTTTAATTTGAGCAAGAATTGTGAGTTTTTCACATTTTTGTCGGATGAGGTCTTACAAGCAAAGCCACAAAACTTAACTCTAGATTCCAATCCTTTTGTTTGGATGTTGATTTCACATTAGGCCCATTTTAACTTAATTTACCCCATAATTGCATATAACTAATATAACTTTTTCTGTATAAAACGCCATCTGAATTTCTCTTTAATGAATCTTGATACATGAATCATTTGTACTTTTATGCTTTTGCCAGAAGAACATAAAAACCTTATACCCAAAATGGAAATGCTATGAGGCTAGATGCAAAGAACACCTTCTTAGAATAGTTTTCCACATAACCTTTAAGAAGTTTATTTTCCATATATTTATTACTGTCATATATTTATTACTGTATATTTATTTATATACTGTCATATATTTATTACTGGCTTTTAAACTGATCACCATGTCATTCCTGTCAAGTGGTACTTTTGCTGGGCTCTCTGTCCTTTTTTCTGGTGTATTAATTCACATTGGGGAAGTTTTCCCTTGAAATCTAAATAGTTTTCTCAAATGTATTTAAGAAAATATTTATTAATATACATATTTGTGGTATTATTGCATATTGCTAATAATAGCATGATTGCAAATGACTTGAAGCAGCACCACAGAATATATTGAGCTCACAGACCTTACATTCCTCATGCTTGATTTAATTTTTTAATAGCTCTAATTCTTTGTGTATCCTGTTCAGACTCTTCAGCTTCCAGTTCAGTATGTCTGGGGCAGCTCCTGACTCATACAGCCAGCATATAACCAAGTCTTTTATTCTCTCCTCTACACTGCTTTCCTCTTTATATTTCCCCATCCAGTATTAAACCCTCATGTTCTTTGTGCATTTTGGCTATTCATTACCAGTCACGTGCGTAGCGGTGTTTGTCTTTGCAGGAGCTGTAATGAGTTCTGAAGCCTTAACATTGTAGTAGGGCCTTGACAAACCTGCCCTTCCAAAACCCTCTGTCTTCTTTTGAGCGGTATTTCTCCTGAGGTTATTTTCACCCATTCCCAGTCAGTGCCCAGTAAGTTGGTTACCAGGAACGTGGGTAGAAATTAAGATTATTGCACTTACCTCCTGCGTTTGCTTTACTTGCTTCCTTCTGCTTTCTCCTGTTCTTTTCTTAACCCTTATTTTTACTGTTTTCTTCTATGATTCCTTTCAAGCTGGTTCACAGATGCACGTTTCATGTATAATCTAACAGTCTACTCTTTTATATCTCTCAAGGGAAAGAATATAAAGCAAACACAAGTAGAAAACACCTGCTCTTTGATGAAAGAAAAGCTTGTATGACGTTTTCCAAGCCACCACCTTGTGATGAGATTTCACTACCTGGGAATTTGACATGATAGACTAAAGTGAGAATAGGATGTACTGCCAACCCACACTATTCTCAGAGACTGTAAAAACCAGTTCCAGTTCCTGTTTGAAACAGATCTGTCGTTTCAGGTGTTAGCCACTGTTCATAGCCGTTTCTTAGGAGCCGCACAATTCTTCACATTTAACAAGGACGTTGGAAAGTTGGTAAACAAGTTGAAGAAGGTATAAGATAATAGAGAAAAGGTCAGACAGAATAAACATTGCACTGCATTAAGTACAAACATGAAGACGACTTTTGTGATTTATTCAGTACACAATGAACCTCTCCAGAGTTCTGCATTCTCAGGACAGACAATAATTGTCTGCTGGACCGCAGGTAAGAGGTGGTACTGGCACACAGGAAAATCAAGTCAGGAAAACATTAATTATACTGCAAAGTACTGGTAAAAAAAATCCTTTAAAGCATTCATTGCTGATAAGAAGGTGAGAACGGGAGATCCAAGTTCGAACAGTATTTTAATTAGATGTCTTGTTTACTGTGCTTTGTCAGACACACGTTAACAAGAAACTTTTTTGTCACATTGGAGAATGGTTGAAGCCATGCTTGGGGACTCAAAAAGGAGAAGAATTATACTTAACAGTGTAACTTCAAACTATTTATACTTAGAGTTAAACCAGGAGGTAAGTAAAGGATTTACTGAGAATCAGTCACAACAAACCAATGTAATGTCCTTTCCAGACTGCATAACAAGCTTTAAAGATAGGCAGGAGCAATAAATATCACATACACTGGAGGACTTTAGGCTTTCATTTGAACAAACTAAGAAACACGATCTCTCTATATGAAAATGTTATGAGGCAGGTGCAAAATCTCTCTCAGGCACAACCAGCAATATTCACTGTCAAACATGCTTTTCCTACATAGTAGGATTTGGAGTAGGAGGATCTTTCCCCATTTAGTCATTTAGCATGGACCTGGATGATAGATGACAGATTAAGAAAGGATGTCTAGAAAAATACATTCAAGAGCCAACTGGAACTGGCTTCAGGCAAGCCTGAGGACAAGGTTAGAATACAAAAGGATCTTGTCAAACTGGAGAAATGGTCTGCAAAAGATAGTGTGTGACTGGAAAAAGATGAGCATGAAGCAGTACATTTGGGCAGGAATAGTCAGCTGCATGGACATGGAGTGTAGAACTGCTCAAGCCACCTCCAACATCCAAGTAGAGTGAAAAAAGGCACCCAGTGAATAGACAGCCTCCAGATAACTCACTCCTTGCTTTATATGGATCCCACTGCCTTCTGGAGTGCTTCTGCTCAATGTAAAGCCACAGTATTTTGACTGAGGGAGTCCCTAAAGGAGATGCCCCTTGGACATGCTGGCTCCAATGACCCCACGCTGTAGAAAGCACCTGGACGTGCATGTGAAATGAGCAGTTTACGTGGACTCTGGGTTCAGCCAGAGGGACCAAAAATGACGTGAAGAACACATTTCAGGCAACAATTCAGATCTAAATTAATTATGTTTCCCTGTATCTGTTTTATTTTAATCTGATCCATTTTCACTTTGTAATCTGTTATTCCAGCATGCTATGGCTTGCTGTACCTGTGGAGGTGGGAAGCACGCATACGTTATCATGGATCAGACTTAGTAAATCTTTTCATTCCTTAGCCATCCCTTCTCTTTCAAAATCTCCACCCCTCACCATCTCCTCAACAATTTGTCATGTGATCTAAGAAATTTTCACGGCTTTACTTCCTCACCAAATGAAAATACATCTCATTTTAGAGGTTGTTTGAATGCTGTGTGTGGAGTTAAGGATTTTGTGTAATATTAACTGGTGATATAGAAAGGAGACATGAAAACTTTACTTTGGAAACTCAATACCTAAATGTACGGGCTAGGACTAAAGGATATTTCATGGCAGGGAAGAAAACCAGGTACAGCAGTGACATCAGAGAGAGGTGTCCCTGTGGAAACAGCATGAAGCACAGATTGACAGGGCTTGAGGAAAGCCCTGTGGGATGAGCACAGCCCACCGAAGCATTAATATCCACAGCCGTAGCAGGAATATGTGCTTTGTTTTGTACCTCTCTGATGAGAAGTATGGATCAAAAAACTGTATTTCAAAATCTTTAAACCATAGGATTTTGTATGTAAAAAAGGCAAGTGTTTCTTTCCAGCTTAGGAAAGAAATAACTTTTGAAATTTAAAAAGTATGGTGATTTTTATCTAAAAAAAGCTTCCTCCCTTCTCTTACATCTACTGTCCCCATCCATTCCTTTCATCCACTTTGTTTTATTGTATTGCATTTTTTTTCTGTACAAAATGAAGCAGTGCAAGACTTGATCCCATCTGCAAGGTTACTTCAGTGTTTTCACTTTCCCAAAGCAATTCATATTGAGTTCATACAACACTTAACTTCCTCTAGCATGTTAAGAAGCTGACTGGATGCAGACATAACCTGATGAAGAAATACAAACTTGACTTACTGCAGAGGAGGTCAGGATGCTGTCAGTGTCTTTCCCCATACTGGGCACAGTCAGTCTCTGATCCCAGGCAGAGGTCAGCTGTTGTTTGGAGACAAAAACCTTTTTTTCTTGTTTTGGGTAGTAGCTCAAGCTGAATCCTATCTCTTGAGATCACTGCAGTTTGCCACAGAGCAAACAAGCCCAAGGGTGAAAATATAAGTGTTAGAGCTTGATCTCAGGAGACAGGACTGAGGCATGCCAGTCCACAGGACTGGCCGTATGCTGCTATAGCAATAAGGTTTCAGGCTATATCCTGCTTTCTTCTCTCATACTTATTAATATTTCCCTCTGAGGAGGAAGGACTACTATTCATTTTATATGATTAAATGACTGATCATTATATTAAGGGGCAACTATGATTCATTCAATACTTGACTACAGATTAGATAAAAAGCATTATTCTGAGTCTGTCCTAAAGAACAAAATTAAAAGATAAAAGTAGATGTCTAGGGAAATATAAAATCACAATAATTTTCCTGCTTTTCCTCGGTTTTAGTCCCATTAAAACAGAGATTACAAATGTTTTATTATCCTGCTTCAACAGACAAGCATCGTGACAGCAAAGAGTAAAGTAATTTTTTTAATGAAATTCAGACAATTGCAAGAACACAAGTGTATGATTTTTAAAGGGAAGCAAGAAAAACTTTCACGAGAAGATTGATTGTTATATACTATATAAGCCTCAAACATCGCTGCCTGAGTCACTAAAGTGAGATTTAGCAGATCAAGAGGCCGATCTCCAAAGTATTTTATAACTTTGTATTTTGGAGCAACTACAAACCATAAATTGGATGTGCTGTTGTTCTCATGTGTTGTCCTTCAACTATTCCTACTGCTAAATCCACTAGACAACAATTTGTCAAGAACTTGAAGTCATTGTGACTTTTGCATACTTGTTAGATCAGTCATCAAACAGCTATCCTGCCAATCTAGTGACTGCTTAAACTTTCGGTCTAACAGTAAAGGGGGCATTTTTTATGGAAATGTTTGTGACTCGATGAGTCTAAATGCCATTTCCAACAGACTACCATATACAGGTTTGGAGATGAACTCTGTGACCAGAGGAGGTTAGGGATTTTCCATTTCAAACTTCAGGAGCATTGCTACACAACTGCTCTGTATTTTCACAAAATCATGCAACTCATTTCCACAAGACAGAGCATATTGAGAGAGGAATGGGCCAGTGAATATTTTTGAGTTACAATAATTTAACTCCAGCTGTTTTCGTTATCCTCCGCTGGGGACAGAAAACCAAACACAGTCATTTCTGAACATAATGAAAGACATTCTTCTAGTTCATGTCAATGACTTTTAAAATGCGTCTTGCAAGGAAGCATAGAAATATCAAAACCCCCTGCTTTCTTATATGAAGAGCCAAATATTGTGCAACACGATATTGAATTTCAGTAATTAATTACATGTTGCCACATTCGGCTGTATAACCGGTGGTTTTCCTGAAATGCTAGCAGTTGTTTCAGCTAGTCTTTATGGTTCTGCTTCAAAGCCCATTGAAATGGATCACAATCTCTCTACTAGCTTCAAGTGGTCTTAAATCAGATCCTCAATATTGGGACATTACTGCAAAAAAAAAAAATAGGACAAGATTCTAGTCTTATTCACCCAAGAACAGAAATGAGAGATCTTTGGAATACAGCATTTGTTAAAGTATCAGTGTCCAAGTCCAAATTTTATATATATTAAAAAGGTTGGAGGACAAGAAAATCACATCCATTAGAATTTAAAATCTGACTAGTGAGTATTAGAAGCACAGAAATAATTTTAGAATTCCAGAGATTACAAAGAATATTCATTTCTCCTTAGGAAGGAAAATTATTTTTCTACCAATAGGTTCAAGTAGAAAATGCTTCTAAAAACAGATGAAGACTGTCCAAATACATAACTGCTAAGGCTACAGTACCTGAACACAGAGGCAGAGCTCCATACAGTCATACTTCTGTGATTATGTATCAATGAATAGACCATGCATTGAAGCATTTGAAAAACTGATCATTAATCAACAGGAACAGTGAATATTAATCAACAGGATTTTTCCCTGTCATGCACAGTATCCACAGGATATCATTCATGGGTATTCACAAGATAACCATCCTTTCTCAGACTTCAATTATTCATACAGCATTTGTTTACTATGATTAGCCCTCTCATGCTTCTGTAAACTCCATGAGACTGAAGTCCAATAGAAAAATAATTCTTCCACCTATGTTTCTAATGCAGCATAATCATGGAATCATAGAATAGTTTGGATTGGAAGGGACCTTTAGAAGTCACTTAGTCCAACCCCTTTGCCATGAGCAGGGACATCTTCAGCTAGATCCGTTTGCCCAGAGTTTTGTTCAACCTGACGTTGAATGTTTCCAGGGATGGGGCACCTACCATCTCCCTGGGCAACCTGTTGCAGTGTTTCACCACCCTCATTGACAAAAATATCTTCCTTATATCTAGTCTGAATCTACCCTCCTTTATAGCTTAAAACCATTGCCCTTCGTCCTATTGCTATAGGCCCCACTAAAAAGCCTGTCCCCATCTTTCTTATAGGCCCCCTTTAATGAATATCATAATGAATATCTTACAAATTACCTAACCAAGAATTACATAGCACTTGACAAATGTATTTCTTCCACAGATACTTCTGTGAGTAAACAGAACTTTCTGTAAAGCTGTATTAATCTGAGCCAAACATGAATATGATCTCTTAGTAAATGCCTTCCTCAAACAGGAAATTCTGAAAAGCTGTGATGGTGTCAGGACCTAAAGGCAAAGGAGTTAATTCAGGGTTTATATTAATTTCAATTTATATGCCTCTAGATTTAGACAGAAATGATTAATCCAATATTACCCATACGGTAGGTTTTTTCAATTGTCATTAAAGTCTAGTCTGAAATATGTTTGGCACTGAAAATTCTTTTGACTGGACATTCCCTTTTCTGCTGCAGATGCACTGCACACTTGCACTCACTCCCAAGAAATGACAAGCCACACCAACTGAATTTTATGCCATCTTCATTGGCACTGGCCAGAAGCATCACACCAGCCAGAAATAAAAATATTCAAAGTCTGATATTTGCCTTTGCATCAGAAAATATAAAGCATCGATAAATGGTGTATTAGCCGTATAAATCTCACTAACAATAAACACATGTTTTCCATATCAAATGGGGCCATAGCAAAAACAATAAACAAGTTCTGCATTGTAATTCTCCAAAAAGGAATGGTTTTTTAACCATAAGTCACGGCTCGGTCTGCATGAGTACATCAGGGCATATGTCAGGAGAAGACCCTGAGCCTCCTCAGGTCTGACTCCCCAACATTACATCTGGGGGTGCTGCAAGCAAGCAATGGACATTGCCTTTTCTTCTCTGAGAAAGCAAACCCAAATGGCCAAGATCTGGTTCCTTTTCTCTCCTATCCTCCTAAACTCTGACTAAACCAGTGTGGGGATTCAGAGCAGATGGCCCCAGCTGGCCATAAGGAAGGAAGCTGATGCAGAGCATGGCCTTCTCCCACAGGCTGTAAACTGTGGCCAAAAGTCCTTCCTGCCTCCATCTGCGCCTTTTTTTTAAACTTTTGTTTTACTAGGCCATGTGGGAGAGTCAGGCCAGCCCTGGTGGGGTGTTGTTACTGCCCAGGGAGAGCAGGAAGTGTTATTCCTTCAGCACATTTCCCAAATGCACGCAAAGTGAAATTGCCTGTCAGGTAAAAGAGAATTTTGTACTTTTACGTCGGAAGTCTATGGTACTATAAGAAAGTCATTTGCTTCTAAAGAGTGCAGATAACTTCCTAACAGAAGGCCAGAATGAGGTGATTTAAGCTAATCTCCTTTTCTTTGCACATAATAATTTCCTGCCTCACCGGATGGCAGATGGTAACATCTCAGAACAGGCAAATGCGATCACTGTGTTTGTACCTAAGGGTTGTATGATATAGCAATTAAAAAGCTACTGCTATATGATACCAAGGGATCAATCCAGCTCTCTAAACATAGCCAACTAGCATGTTTGAGACACTTTATGGTATTTAAGACATTCACAGGGGACTAGCAGGTAGGATGCAGGAGCTAAGGAAGGCCAACACCCTCTTGGAGCCACAGGTGGTGGCAAAGAAATTTACACAAAAAGGTATTAGATCCCTGTTACTTACACAACTGAATCAAGACCTAATTGACATAACGGCTAAAGGATCTGCCATATCGAGACCTAGAAAACTATCATCTACAGGTAAATCATTAAATAGAAGCATTTAGAGTCAGCACTTTCATGAGTACATGGAAGTGTAAAGTAACAGAAATGAGTATCGGATTGTTCGGATAAGGTCCAGTAACACAAAGCAATCAGATCCATGTTGCAAACAAAACTAATTGAAATTTAAAACAAAGAAACAAAGAGCAGCAAATTCTTTCATGGGTGTGAAATGTATGCTGAAGGTTCCTTTTTCAAGCAGTGAAAGGGCCTACGGTGGTAAACTGATGCTGGACAAACTCAAATGAAAGAAAAAAAAAAAAAAAAAGAGGTAATTCATGCAAAATGCTGAGTAAATGCTGAGTGTTTCTATTCCCTTCAAAATGCTCACTAGTCTCCATTCCTTCCAATCAACTTAGAAAGCCTTGATGTGCCTTCCTGAAACACACACCTCAGCACAAAACACAAATTGTACTTTAGTTGAGACCAGGAAATTGGGTCCAGAATAGCAAATGCTCCAGAAATTTACATCTCATGGCATACAGTAAGATCAAATGGTCCCTTCTGGCTTCAAATTCTACATCACTGGACACCAAGGGGGAGCAGTGTATTATCACCTTTCATTTATAGGAGTTCACATAAATTCTAGCATGGCTGAGTGAAATATGTCTTAACAGAGAGAGAATGGGATTCGTCCTCTTTAGCTGTAGCTATCTAATCTCGTTATCAAGGTGTCCTATAATCAATGGAAGAGAGCTGGTGATTCATTTCCAGCTGCAGTAAGTGCAGACACCCTTTATGGTGGTGTTTTCTCTCTCCATCTCGCTTTCCATAATGGGATGTTGGGCCACCAGCTAAGATCAGGTATCTCCCTTCTAGGTGGCTAAACTAGGTGTGATTATTCAATTACTGCTGACCCAAATGATTCTCAGCTGTTTCATATTCAGCAGCTCCAGAAACACACATGCTGTTCACTTTCTTCTAGTTCTGATAACTGTTCACTTGGCAGAAACATGTTGTCCAGAGTGTCAGTGCTTGCCAAGTTTTACCCGATGGAACTTGCTGATTCACAGGAGGAGCACTATATTTTCATATTATCAGTTTTAGAGAAACAGGAAAACTAATCTTTTAGGTTAAAAAAAAAAAAAAATATCATAAAGAGGAATCACAATTACAATTCCCATTACAAAAAAGGAAAGTTTAAACAGGAAAGATACATGAATGAAGTGGAAAAGTTCGAAGTACTTTTATTAAAGAAAACCAGTCTTACCTTTTTCTACCAAAATTCAGAGCTGAAAATAAGGGACTCCTGCAAATTTCTACCCCTCCGCATAGTATTGATTTCCATTGTAACCTGCACTTTTTAAATCTGTAGCTACCATGGCTCAGTTTTGTAACAAATAATCATATTAAAAATAAGCAATGATCTGGCATGAGTGGCAGATGGCAAACTGCAAGTCTTAGAGGATATAGGGTCAAATATTTAACAAATTCTGAAGTTTAGAGACAAAGGACATGCATACACATGTGAGCCTATTCCTATATTACATAGAATTCCCAACATCACACAAAGTACTTTATTTCCCTTGCTTTCATTTGTCATGGGTTTTTTTGTAAACTTACAAGTATCTAGACACCTTAAAAAAAAAGAAAGTTATTACCACAAAGAGGGAAAAGACAGATAAAAATGGTCTCTCAGCATCTGAACAGCCAGAGGATTTTGTGTTAGCTTTGTTGTCCTTGGCTGCATTTCAAAGCCAAGCGGAACTGTAGAACCAGAAACGTCTTGTCTTTTCCCACTTTCCCCTGAAACCTGAAGTAAAATAATGTCTCATCAAAATGTTCTGCAGATGGTAGGCTTCTTTTGAACAATGATTTCAGGAGAGAACTGAAATAGTTTAAAAGTGTTACTTCACTGCTTTATGGGAATTGAACCTTGACTTCTTTATACTTCCAGTCTCCTATCAGAAAAAGCAGGAGCCAGACCTGGAACAACCCACAATCAAAAGAAGGTGATCACTGTGCTGTAACCAGACCTGGAGAACCAGGAAAAGATGTAAGAGTAAAGAAATCCCAGCAAAATTAGCTCACCTATATTATCACTAATAATTTAAAAATTTGAACTTGAAAAGCACTGAAGTTACTTTTGAGATGAAGCAACTAAAACCAACAGTCTTAGTAACTGAAGGTGACTTGTGTCTCTGGAGATTAGACTGCCGTGAGCTACAGCAGAACACACACCAGGAGCTGCCTCTTCTGTTATATTCCCCCTTCCACCAGTTTTTCATCTTACAAGTGAGGCAAGAACCTTAGGGCCTTCTCTCTTATATACTTGGATTACATTAACAGATATCCAGATATCTGAGCAATCTACTCCAAACTGCAGGATCTTTATATTAGAATTAGTAAATGCTGCTGTGTGACTCAGGAACCTACACACAACTCATGAATCTGTCTACCATGTCCATCAGCATGAAGGAATGCTAACAGCTCAGTGAATCCTGCCTGGGAGAACAACTACATGCAGCTCATGTAAAATTCTGTTTTCTCCAACTTTGCTTCTATAGGAGTAAACTCTCACACCCAGTAGAGTGAAAATAGTTGTTAAAATTTGCAGAACCATTGGCACTTGGGAGTGATTCACAGAGAAAAACAGAAATGCAGAGAAGGAAGAAGCTCTCTTTGCTGTAACAACAGCAAAGATAAAAAGAAGCTGATGGCAGAAAGGACTCCTGAAGTCTGAGGAGAAATCATGTAGATGACAAGTGATCTTTGACTTCTTGAATCACTGTGACTTGTGGTCAAAAATCCTTCAGAAGAGGAAGAGAACTTGAGAAAGAAAAAAAAAAAAATCATATTATTGTTTTGACTAATCCAGGAATGGCTGGATTTGGTACATTTTGCAAAAAGCTCAGGGGTCTCTTGCTCCTACTGTCACAGACCCATGGTGAACATCCAGGGTTCAAGCTCTGTGACCGGGTGCCAAAGTTACAAGGGTCTCTCCACAGAGCAGGTTTAATCTTTGTTTGGAGGGTGAAGGAAAGCTGGGCCAGAAGATCCCACTTGAAAAGATGAGAGCAGTTACACATGTAAAGAGACTGAGAGACCAAAGAGGTGCTGCTAAAATGCTGAAGACTTTAAAACTAGTAAAGACTGGCCACGGCTGATGAGAACTTTCCTCAGTACTGATCTTACTTGTGGCTCTATTACGATAGATACCAAAGACAAACTTAGTGATATAACAGAGCTGCCTATGAGCATGACCATGACTTTGAGAGCAGGAGTTGCAATTGATTGTACCTCTTGGATTGATTTGAGTCATCTTAACAAGAAGTAAACCAAAAGCTTTCAAAATGTCTTGTCATATACAAGAAACACCTGTTTTTTTGAATTGTCTCACCAGCACACCTTGAAACAGATACAACCTGCTGAGACTGTTGACCTCTGTGTCTGCTGCCAGAGATGTTAAGACTGCTTGTGGATCAGGCAGCTCAGTCAATCTGAACGATCAAGGCTGCCAAGGGAATGCCATAAATCTGTAAAATAATCCTCCTTGAGCTTAGACTTTATCAGCTTCAGGTTTGCCTGAACTAAGCCTAGCCTCTCGCATCATCTGACAGCTCACTACAAGCCTATGCAGCCTCAGAACACCAAGACATAAATAACTCCTTCCAAAATCAATTGTAATCTACATATTTGAGCCAGTCATGTACTCCTGCAGTTGAGAATGGAAGGGATTAGCCGTTTGTTATTTTTTTTTTTTATGCCAGGACTTTGTCTTGCATTGAAGAAGATAGCAAAAGTCCTATAAATTATGTGCTTGGTGCAGCGCCAGCTGTGTGGAAGTTCAGAGTCAACTCTATTGATATTCACTCAAGGGAGTAACTCACAAAGCCCAGCGACCTGCAATTCAAATGAAACAGGAAAGAAAGTTTGCCCTTTGGTTTATGTAGGCATTCATAACTCGTACAGACAGAAGTCTCCTTCTGCATGTTGGGAATGCATTTCTAAATTGACACCTGCAGCAGTTTCAACTTGTGATATTTCATAGCTGGGTTTTCACATCTTTTGGAATGGAAATACAGATGGTCATTAACAAAACCAGCACAAGCACAGGCATTACAAAAGGGCATTAGAAACCATCAAGGGTGACAGAAGTACCTTGGTATAGAAAGCAACTCTTTCCAAAATATCATTCCAGATTCAGGGGGGGGTTATACTTAGTCAACAAGAAGTTTTTCTAAATACCAGCTTCAAGAGTTTGACTTTACAATTATTGTGTAATGGATTCCAAAGTCCTTTACTTAACATTCTTTCATAGAAAGTGCTCCATTATTGCATTTTCCATCCTTAGGGATTCCATGCTGTGGTCAAACTTCTGGCATACCTCTGGGTCCCTCATTCAAGCTTGAGTCACATCAAGTCCTATCCTTGATGACACCAGCTTTTAGCACCTTTTATTTTGTAATTAATTGTTCTATTCACAGAGTACAGCTGGTGGAATTACAGTTTGGGGGATGGAGCTATTTTAAGTATCAGCCAATACTCAATAGCACTATTTTTTTTAACTGAGCTAGCAGGGTAATTCACCTATTTCTACTTTTAAATCACACTTACCAGTTTTCACCTATCTGATGCAGGATCTGGAGCTTGTTTGCTGTCCAAGTAAACTCAGAAACTCAGGTCAATTAAGTTCCCACAGCACTGGATATACCTGAGGAGCTCTGTTTTACATAGATGATTTAAGGGTATCTTTCTGATCTATTATATAATACAGGCTGTCAGGAGATCAGAAATTAGATCAACAAGATAAATCACTAAAGCTTAAGTAGATTCTTAAAGTTAATCCAATACATAAAAAGATGTCCTACACATGAACTTTTATACACAATTTGAATCCTGTACATTGCAGAAACATTAAAAATCATTGAAACACATCTATCTTTAGTGTTTTATACACTGTAATAACCACAGATAAACAGCTGCAATGACTTAGTGGTCCTATAACAATGTCCCAATGACATTGAACATTATTTATAATAATAGAGTGATATAACCAGATCATTTTGTTAATATCTGCAGTATCATTTCTGCATTTTATAACCCTCTTGGAACACAAACAGGCTTTATGAGACTACATGGTTTTTTGAGACACTCTAGGGCCTGATTTGCAATATGCTGAACACCCACATGCTTCTCTGTAGTCCACAGGGATGCACAATTCCTTGCAAGATTCATCCTTTAGTCTCCTTGTTCGTATTTCCCTCCTTCAGCTTCCATTTGGCAATGGAGCATGACCATATTAGACAGGCAAGTAACAGAAAAAAATAGTAATAAACTGAAAAATCAAAGTCTTTGCCATCTTCAATGCCCTCTCTCTCAAATTTGTTCATTCTCTAGGTTCCCAATCACACTCCCCAAAGCAAATTACAAAAACAAATTACCACTCAGTGCTTCCATATGACTTCTGCGGCAGCAAAGAGCCTATTGTCAGAAGGGACTGCACCTCTCCAGGCACTAGATACTCTTTTCTAGTGGTTTCATGGCCAGAGAGCACCTATGCTTCTGCAGATGATGTCTCTTAAACTAAGAGCTGAAGCACTGGCTCCTCATCATCCCTCACAGTTCAGTTGTGTTTCTGAACATGGACTTTGCTTGTTGGTTTAGCTGAACACTGTTGTTTTTCAGATTCTCTCCCACTATGGATATTATCAACCTGCATAACGTCCCAGCATCCCAGCTTTCTGTTTGTGAGTGAATAACTCCAGCATGCACATGAGCAGGGAGCCTTTTAACTGGGCCTCTCACAATACCTGTTCTGCAGTCAGCTTTATAATAAATGTTTGTGTCAGCCTGGAAGAGACTCAGAATCCTCTGAAAGCCAGAACAGAGGACTAAATGACAAGGTCTGATTGAATCAGGTGATTTGCAACAGGCTGTTTTGACACAAACATAATTTCTCAGGCTAATTGTTGCACCCCAGCTGATGTCATCAGCCTGTGTTCCCCACCAGCAACTCTTAGCACAGAGGTGTGGGTACATGCAGAAATGCAAATGGAAGGCTGATCCAAAACAAATCAGAGCACAGCTATAGCAAGTGCTATGTTGTTCATATTTTTATACTGAAGAGCAAAGACTCCATTTAACGCCTACAGGAAGGTACTAGAGAGGCTCACAGAACCTAACAAGGTTAGGCTGTGGGTGCAGGGATTCAAGGTGGTGGAGTCACGTCTGGAGCGTTCAACACTTGTGCATTGTGAAACCACTGAAATGCTCCGTGTCTGGGGCAGGGTTAAATCACCACAGGCAAAGCAATCACTAGAGGTGAGAAACAATGCTCCAAAGATAAAATACCCCAGATAAGAGGAGAACATAAATATGTAGGTAGAGGAATCCAATCCAGGTTCTCACATCCCCGCAGCATTAATAAGACTTGCTTTCAAGAGATCAAAGGACATTGATCCTCCTGACAGATCAGTCCTACAGTGAGGAAGGGTATTTTCATAAATTAGGTAAGTAAGAGAAAAGAGATGGCAATAGAAGTCCTGTATGCATTTCTCTGCCTAAATTTCTCACCGTTTTCAAGCATTTTGAGACCAACATTGCAGTTCAAGGTCTCCTATTCTCTGTGCAGCTTTTCCACAGGCCATTCTTGTGCAACCAGCTTTTTGTACTCACAGCTGAAGATAAAAAGGATCCTTTTGCTAAAAGCATGTTTCTCTGGGGATCTTTCTTGCTCAAATATGTTTGTTTATAACGTTCCAATTTAACTGTGCTAATAACAGTGCGGGTCAGAAATGCACTAAACTTCTTCATAAAACAATAAGAAAATATTTTCCTAAGGGAATATTTATGTGGAATTTGCTGTTTATACTTTTACCCTTCACATTCGGCTCTTGGATTTATTAAGAAACAGTACTCAGTTCTGAGAAGTATAATTTCTGAGTCATTTCAATCAACTGTCATAGCAGTAACACAGTTGGAGCCCATAGACACAGCTAGGAAGCCTGAAGCAATTGCGACAAAAGAAATCATCGTGGACCCTTTTTATTTCTCAATGATGACAAATGGGTGGACCGCTTTGCCAAAGTGCATCTTGTCAGATGGAACTCTACATCCTCCAGTGGGGGTGAGGCTCTGGATGAATTCAGATGAGGTAGCAACACAGGTAATCTAGTAACCATAACAACCATAATCCTCACTGCAGGATGCTGTAAAACTTGTCTGGCTGCTATTTCTCCCTAAAAACGTTTTAGCTTTCAATATTCCTTCAACACCAGTAAAATGGAAACACTAAAATTAAACTTACCCCAAAAACTTTGCTAGACCTGGAGTTAAAATATGTTAGTTGCTTTGTTATACCCTCCTTGAGTGCCTGTGTAAGGTCACCAAATGAGAATTAAAATAGGTCTCTCTAAATAGACATCAGTATCTGGTTATTCAGATTATACTGGACACAATCCAGTTCTAAACCATGATGGTAATTATACAGGTACACATACATAATTACACTGGACCCATATTTGAAAGTTCAGCTGAAAGCTGTTCTTCAGTGATCCTAATAATGAAAAAAAAAAAAAAATTATTAGGACCCCCAACAGCATGTGGAAATAGTACTTTAGCTGTTCTGCCAGCTTTTTAGATTAATTGCACCTCCCCTGTAATAAATGTGGAGGTATTATGCTCTCAGCTATACTATGAACTAAAAGAGTCATTTTGGACTTGTAAACAGATTAATCTAGATTTACATACACAAAAGCAAGAAAACAGACCAATTTCAGGAGCTTAGGTTCGCCTTTTCATGTTCATTTGAAGACACCCAAACGAAGGGACAGAAAGACTGGACAAGGGATCAGTGTTGGAGAAAGCTCAAGTCTCCAGGCAATGGAAGCCCCAAGGAACAAGCCCCCAGGGGCCAGCTCTGCTCATGGGTCTGTGCAATAGTTGTCTCTGGTCAGAGAAAGGAACCATGACCAGAGCCACATCATGCCTTACTCAAATTCTGTTCTCTCAAAGACGTGACCAAACAAGCTATTAGATGCAGAGCATCTTCTTTTTAATCTCCCAAATCCTTGTTTGCGCTAAAGTAAACCCAGATCCTCAAGTCCAAGACCTAGGTTGAGTCCCTTTGCAGCAGAGCCCTCTCCTACATCCATGCCTTGGCTGGCAGGTGGTAGTCTTGGGTTTGGATATGCTTCTTCCAGTACACCAATAATGCTCAGCAACACCCTGGAGGGACACTGTGGTGCTGTGGGGTGCTCAGCACCTGATGGCTGGCAAGGTGGCACAGGTTTGTCCCATGGGGATGCCTTGCCAAGGATCCCTCTCCACTCTGGGATTCATTTTCCTCGTTGGCTTAGAAAGATCAGGGTTTGCTGAGGTTTGGGGATCACTGAACGGCATAAATTGAAACGGAGAGGATAAGGGAGGGTGGAATTAAAAGAGGATAATGAACCATTAGTTATTTCAAAAGCATTAAAATTGATTTTTAAATACTCAGGATACAAAGGGCTGTACAAATATCATAACAAAGCACATCCTTTTGTCCTGCAGCAAACGGGATATGCTGGAGTTATTAAATACCCCATGAAGCACATTGAAACACCTGAAGAAACCACTTAGGTAGTTAGGTACTTTTCTGTTAAATCACATCAGCAGTACAAACCCTGTCATGTTTATAGCTCCCCAAAGCACTCCTTAAATATGATAATAGAAGTCTGACTAGTCTAACATTGTCATTTTAATTAAAAGCTCTATTCCTCTTGACAGGAGCAAGTCAAAGAAATACAGTTGGGACCCCATTCCAATCTCGCAAAAAAATACAGATGCTTTCCTGTGTAAAATGGTAAAATGGTGGCATAGCTTAGAGTTTGCTCTGGCCTGTGTCCCACATCCAAACATTCATAGTTCATCCCCCAAAGTGGAATTTTATGGCTGATTCAATTTGCTAACATGAAAAATGGCACAACCTCATGAACCCTTTTTCCCTCTCAGAGCACTTTTATTTTTCCCCTGAAAGATTTTTCATCCAGAAATTTCCAAAGTTTCCAGCATTAAAAATCAACTGAACCTTCCAATTTTAGCAAAATCTTTCCATTAGCCCAAAATTTGTTTTCAGAATTTCCTTCTGCTAGAAACTGTCACATTTTATCAAAAACATGATTAACCCATTAAAGAGAAAATCCAATTTCCAGCCTGTTCCATTAAGAAACATGGTTGCACAGAGTATACCAGTTTGAGTCCATATGCCTACATTTTTTCAGGAGGTTCAAATCTGCAGATCACCAGGCACAGTAGATCACACCACTACTACTCTCATCTCTGCTAGCTGGATCACAGCCTTCTACAACATACTTCACTGTTTGTAAGACCTGGAGAACTCCGTTAATATTCACAAAATCCAGTTTGCACCTATTTAAAAAAATAAAAGTCACTCTAGCACACATATAAAAGGAAGATAAACCTTATCAGTTGTTAAATACATCATCTTCCTAAGTGATTCCTAGCAACTAACATTGCCATTTCTGCCTTCAAAGGGCAGAGATATTTATTCGAATAAATACTACATAGCCAACTCTGTACACTCATCACTCGCTATATGAAAGTTGAGATCCTTGTCTTTTTTGATGCATTCAGAGGACTGGAGTCTTTTCGGATGCCATTTTTTTAATCAAACTGAGCAGTCTAATTGTCTCCTGAGTGCTCATGTGTACCTAACGGGTCGTAGGCGTAACACACAAACACATTGCCATGCATCAGTGCACCAAAAGCACTCTCAAGGGAAGGAATCAACACTCAGAGAGCTTCTCAGATAATAACAGCAGAGATCAACAACAAGTCTTGATAAGAAGGGCGATAATTGTAATAGCTTTGCAATCAACTTCTCTATCTGCGGAGAACAAAGGATAACTAACGCTATAATATTTTTGCTACTTTGAAAATAAGGACATGCACACACTGCTGATGCTGGGGTGAAGAGACCTTCACAAAACCTGATGCAAAGATGAAAGGCAATCCTCACCTCTGCAGAAAAGTTGTTTTAAAATATTAAAAATATAAAAATTATTGAAAATATTTTAAATATAAAGAGTATTTAAAATATTATAAAATCTACATCACTGTTTAAAAATAAAGACTGTGCTCTTCTTTGCTGCCCAGGAGGAAGGAGCAATGGTGCAGCATTCAGTGGAATCAGTGCCTCCGTTTTCTGCCCTCTGTCCTCAGGCAGCATCTTGAATTTGGATCTGGCTGAGACACAGCAAACTGGTGACACTCACTCTTCACCTCCAGCCCCCAGATGCTTCTCTCTGCCCCACCACGTGCTCCTGAGTTGGTCACATAACCACTCCCTGGGCCACCAACACGCTTAGCCAGCTTAGCTGGTCTGAAGAGCTCATTTGGACACCCCAGGAGAGCTAGGCTGGCAGAGGTGATGGGGCAGCTGCCCCAGTGGGGCTGCACACCAAGCAGCTGGGGACAGCAACGTCCTCAGCCGTCACCACTGCACCCCGATGGAACTGGGGGTCAGCACAGCCCACCCACCTTTCAGACCACAGCCCAGCATGTCTTTGCTTGCCATCACCAGTGTTCAGTGGAACTTCATAATTTCTCAGTGTCCCCATGAGTAAATCAGCCAGTAAATCAGGACACATGCTGAGGGCAAAGCTGAAGACCTGGGGCTCTCCTTAGAAATTCAGCACTTAGAATAACACAAGTGAAGGAGCTGTGATTTCACCGCTCCCATCGCATTTTACTTAAGCATCTAGGAGTCCTATAATACTGTAGCAATTTGAAAACGTGCCTGACTGTCTTTTGCTTATCACTATGAAATTCCCATGGAGCACACGCACACCGCAGCAGATTATATACCAGGACACACTATTTTGAGAACAAAGGCAAGCTGATGGAGACATATATTCTCCCTCAATTAGGCGATAGACCATTCTTCTATTTGCATTACATTTTGTTATGTACGTTTTGTACATGAACAGTGTCTGTAATTTGACTAATCTTTTGTAATATAACCAAAGGGAGCCACTATATTATGGTGTATTACACTCATTTTCCTCACAGGAATGAATCATTTTCCTTTACAGCCACCAGGACACATTTTCGCCCAGGAACGCACAGTAACTGCTAGTTTCTGAATGCTAAAGAGCAGAGAGCTGGCTGTGGAAGTATGTGCCTACATAAATAAATATGATGTTTTCCATCTTTCAAGGGCACTTAGAGATGTGTATGGCACTCACAAAACACATTTCAAGCCATGTGATAATTATCGGGGTTTTAGTTTGTTTAACTCAAGTTTGTTAAAAAAGCCACTAAGATCTGGAAAACCTTTAAGTGAGCCTGAAATTAATGCAAATGAGTGATTTGCTGTCATTTAGAAATACTTATTTTTAAAAATCACTTCACTAAAACCAGAAATTTAGAAGTAGGAGAGAAAAATGAACAAATCAGGCTTTTGGTGTTTTGTTTTTTTTTTTAAATCCTCAGAGTCCCCAGAGAGTTTGTACAAAATGAGTTCACCAAATTTGTCAAAGCCCAGTAATGCTACTCAAATGTAGCTATCTTCCATTAAACAGCAGGTAGCATTACCAGTGCCAAGGTAATAGTCATGTCAGGAAGACCTCAGACTGTCTCTCAACCTGGATATGGACCTGATGTGTCCGGGAAATGCCAGCCTTGTTGAACACAAGGGGAGGAGGGCAGAGCCCTGAGAGATGGGACATGTCTCACTGTATTGGCAGAGCCAAACATCGTCACCTCGTGTTGCAAAATGCTGCACGTTCCCCATTTAGATGAGAGCCAGTGGGCAGCATGGGACAGAGGAACAGACACAAGAAGTCCTGATTCAAACCACCTTTCCCAAAAAGAAGAGTTAAAAATGAATGCAAATGCTGTAACCACAAAAACATCTTTCTTTAGCCACTGCAGCCTATGACATCTACTGTCTAGATATAGCTATGCATTTGTCTTTCCTAGTGCAAGATATAAGAAAAGATCCATCAGCATCTTTCCTTTTCCCTTGAGCTGTTTTTCATTAACTCTTCATAAACACTCATGCTTTTTATTAATTCATTTCTTTTGCTGTTATTTATTAAAACTCTTCTATTCCTATGCTGATTTCAGCCATTACACCGCAGCAAACCTCTTCCCATAAAATTCTTAGTTTCCTTGGTTCACAGTAAAACTGTTGAATAAAATATTTAAGGGCAAAAAATCATCATAATAATGGAAAATTAATTAAGATAACATCAATAATCATATAACACTCTGTATAAGTAATAAATGAGTTCAGCATATAGGCTGGGGTTTCTGAGGAAGACTGCCACCCGTAGGCATGCAGCTCCTGCCTGCCTTTGATCAACTTCCCTAGAGGGTATAAAGTGGATAGATCAGTTTCTCATTCACATGGGGTTTTTTTTTTAGTAAACATGTATTTTCTTGTAATAAAAATTAAACCTAAATTAAATGCAAACCGTATGCTTATGAGATTAAAGACTTACTATTCTCTTCCAACCATATCCACCATGCCATCACTATCAGAAATGCAAAGCTACTTTTCTACTGAGGGGTCACAAGAGGTGACTGACAGAAGGCTTCATGACACATTCATGAGGACACATGATGTATATGTGAGCATGCATCAGTCCTGCTGTCCAAGAGCCAAGGAACCAATTACCCAGGCTTGTTCATAGTCAAGGAGCATATGCATGGAAGTCACCACTAGAATGATGTATTTCAATCTCTGCATTTTTCTTCTACTCATATCTTCAGGAAAGATTATGATGAGACCCATAAAACTATGTTACCTCTTAGTTAGGAATGCACTGTTGACCTACAGGGGTTGTCCCCTCTTTAAAAAAAGGAACATCAACAAAATCTGACATGACTTCAAGAAAATCATTCACCTTCAACACCTCGAATAACAGTTTTATTTCTAGTCAGAGAAGAAAGCACAGGTGGTACACTTCACTTTCTGACATTGCATCAGTCTTGCTTGATCCAGCAGTTACAGAGACTCCTAGAAATTAAGTCTGTGACAGCAAACACTGTGCAAGAGAATATCTATTTCTACCTTCATATCATTAAGAAGTAAGACATTTTTGTGAGAAGAGGCAACAGGAATCCTTAGAGAAATCCAAAGACTAGTTTTTGGGTTTGGAAAATCCAGACTTGGAGAAATAGCTAGGAAATGTTTCAGCAAGACTATTAAACCTTTGAGAGTGGTGCCAGTGATGGGAACAGTCTATTGAATGCCACAGCCAGTGGTATAACATCTTTCCCTTTATGCACTGTTGGTACAGGCAGGACTCACTGGCAGAGCAATAACACAGTCAGCCAGGAAAAGCAATATCTAAGAGCTGCAGGTGCAACAGAAATGCTACTGAGGTTTAAAACTACTACTGCATTCAATCACTTGAGCCCCAAGAGAGAGCTGAATTTACAAGCTTCTGTTTTCACGAGATCTGTTAATTAAAATTAAGATTACATGGTTTGGAAACTGCTCCATGATAAACAGATCAGGATTTATTACATGGTGTCGAATCTGCAGCCATATGTGAAAGCCAAAATGGGAGAGGTTTAACAGTGACTGAAGGGAATGCTTTCTCCTTGTAGTCACATTCTGCGTGGCACAGCATACTGCACCCACAGACCCTCCTCTCCTCTACTTCTATTGTTCTCAGCTCCAGCTAGAAGATAAATTTAACCCCTGACATGGCAGGTGTTTTCACAGTTGTGTAGACACAACTTGGGGATTTGACCTTTCTCACCTCATTTAACAGGCTTCCCCGTATCACAGCATGACACCATCACACAGACCCTGATCAGGCTGGTTTTAGAGCACATAAAACTCATCAGAAAACTGGCCCCAACATCACATGAAGGGGAATGGCTGCATAGCCCCAGACAGTGGCCACAGTGAAAACGGCTTTGAAGCATTGCACATTTTCCAATGCTGGGAGGAAAAGCATGGCAGCCTGTTCAAGGAGAACCGCAATCTCTGCAGGCTGCTGCATCCTCTCTGGGACCAGCGAGTGAAGATGAATAATGAAGCGAGCACTGCCCTGCCCTCTGCCAGGACACACCAACCAGCATCGCTGAGCCAGTGCCTGCAGGAAGCAGTCAGATCCCAGGACAGGGCAGCATGAAGGAACTTTCTTCCTGTGGAAAAGGGGGAAAGGAGAGAGCAAGCTGAGACCTGCAGCTTCAAACATCACTCTGTTGTGAGGCAAGCATGGCTTTATGCCTCCTCTTAAAAATTAAGTTTAAATCTAGCTCTGCAAAAGCATTGCACTGACTTAACACTGGTGTTAAGTGACAAAACTTGCATGGGGCTTCTGATCAGCAGCCGTTGGTCTGCTTCAGCCTCCTTGTCATCTTTGTTCCTTCACGGATGATGCTTTCCCTTGATCTCCACACAGGCCAAGTCAAGCAGGCTCATAGGATTAGAAAGCACAGAGTGCTGCAGGTTTGGGTTTTCAACGAATGCTTTCACCATAATGATCCCTCCTATATCCAGATTTTTTACCATCTCCATCCTCTTCTTACAGAATTTGCTAAATCACTGATGGACAAAAACATCTCTAGGTCCAGGCTTAGCACTGCAAGCTTCTCTGTCTCCCATTAGTCTGGATTTTCTATACTTAGGTTTTCCTCATATTTCAGGATATTTATTTTAAAATTAATCCATCAGGTGCCGTGAAAATAATTATGAATAGCATATGGCTTCCTTCAGCCAATTTGGCCCTCATAACATCCAAATGTTGATCATACACACTCTATATAAAGCCCTCCTCCAGCACAGTTACTATGAAGCACAGCAAAAGAAACTGAATAAGTAGCCTTGTCAAAAATGTCCTTGGTGCACAGCGAGGCAGGCAGCCGTGTATAAGACTCTGTATCACACATTGTCGTTCTTTCCAGCCATTCTTTTATTTCTCTGCAATTAGTTTGCAACACAACGGTGAGGGAAGGAAAGAGTGTTTTACGGTGCCCTTGGAATAACTGATGCATTAAGGGCTAGATCTTGCAAACCCTGCTAGTAATCCTCTCCAGGCTCAACACAAAGAGAAGAGCGGAGCTGAACACTGCTGGGAGTTCTCACGTTTGCAGACTCTATTATAGATTTAAAATATCAAAAGCAGAAACTCAATGGACCCTCCTCAAACTATGGCTGGACAATTAAATAATCCCAAGATGTCCTCCAGGAAGTGAACTTGTCACGTGTAGCACCCCGCTGCCTTTTTTCACTTTCATTTCAACTAAAGCTCCAGGTTCATTTAATTATCTAAGTGAATAGCTTAATGATAAATTCCATTCCATCTCTGACAGCTGAGTAATTCAGGAGAATTTTAATAGGGAATAATAAAACAGACTTTTAAAAAATTCACTTTGATTCCATCTCATCTTTAATTAAGTCAGTTCTGGAAAGCAAGTCACAAAGGTCATTTAAAGATGTTGGCAAATTTATCAATTAGCATTAAAGTCTAAAAATAATACACAGGTCCAATTTCAACATAGGCATTAGAGTAACCTTAAAGGAAACTGCATGTCATTATCAAAGTATCACCATATATAGTCTGAAATGTAAAAATTACCTAGGGTTAACTGTAAAATAAATATTTCTGGTTTTAAATTGCACTTCCAATGAAATTGCTTTAGCCAAAGTAAAAAAAAACACGTTGTTCTCCAACTAGTGACTAAAGTTGGATAAATAATAAATTTTTCAGGTTTTGGGGATGAACTTTGGAAAATGGTTTGTCTCCAAGTAAATCAAACTTGAAATTTTTCTTTTCAAGTTGTCACTGAGACAAGTAAACAAAAACACTCTGCTTGGAGTCAGCCTACAAAATTGTTTAAATTGAAAGGTCATTTAAATCCGTTTACTAACATTTGCTGTTGGATCAAATTTTAAATAAGGGAAGCTGTTCAATAAAAAGTCAATGTTTCAAATAAAAAGCAAGTCAGAGCTTCTAAATAAAAAAGTGATTATTTTTTTCTTCTCAACTGAAACAATTCACTACCTTTTCTCTAAATTCACACCGCACATCCATTTGTTGGGGTCGATTCCCTCTGTTGAAAACCCTTCACCCAGATCTAGTTAAAACTACTTTCAAAGGGTTATCACCAGTTATCTAAAAGCACTGCTTGAATATCATCCAAATTGTCTATAAACCTCTACCAAAACACAGTGTGTTTCTCATTCAATCATGGTACCCTGGAACATCTCCTGGGACATTGCCTGCAGCAGAGGTGAGGGAACGGAAAGCAGAGGGAAGAGCCAAGAGCCCCAGGGCTCTACCTTGCCCCCAGCCAAAAGCTTTACTCCACGGGTGCTCACTGCAGCCCAAAGAAGCCAGTGGAGCCTCCTGCAGACATTAATCAGACTATAAAATCATTAGAATGCTTACTGCTCGGTAGGCTTGCTACAGAGATAGTCTAGCAGGGGTGTGCTGTTGGCTGTCAATACTTTATGTAATGACAAGCACTCACAAAAATAAATTAATATATTTAGAATAGTTTTATAAATACATATGGGAAATATTCGCTGCACCTGCTCTCATGGAATGGGGCTGCACTTAGCAAACATCTTCTGGAATCACATTTTCAGCCTAAATGGATTAGTACTTAAATTTATTATCTTCTTAGTCCAGACTGGACAGGACCAGACCTCAGGTTCCTTGGGGAAACTTGTCATTCCCAATCATCTTATCAGCCAAGAATAAGACAGAGTGCAGATCTCAAACTAAATGCAGCTGTACAGCATCCCAAGGACTGGTTTGTGTCTGACTTCAAGCCTGACGATCAGAAATACTCACTCTCCTGTTTCCTGATGAAGCAAGCTTCCAGCAGCTAGACAAGCCCTGGCTAGTTTCCTGCTGCTGTGAAAATTGACTCCATATTCACACGCCTGATGAAAATGTATTTTGTCCTCGTGACAACCCAAGGTCAGTGAAGGTCATTTACAAATACCGATGACTTAATATAAAAATTAAAGCAAACCTTGCACTGAATTTGCGTAAGTTTGGGGCTTGGGGATTTTTAGCCTGTTCCATGAAGCAAGATTCCCTGTAAATTCCAGTTCAGACAAGTTCCCTCATCAACAGTGCCATCCAAAAGCCATGCAGGATTGGAAGCAAAACAATATCTGGAAAGCAATGTTATTCATCAGCATTCCCTGCAAACATTTGTATGTCTAGCTATTTCCAAATCACAAGCCTTATCTACCTCCCAGACAGAAGCCAGTCATGGCCAGCATGCAAAAGCTGTGGGCCATTTATCATCCTCCCATTATTCATCTGGCTTCCTCCTTTGAATAGAGGAACTCCAAAGCTGCCTAACGCTAAACCAAGGACTGTGGGCACAGGATCCACCCTGTGCAGGAGGAGCTGTTGTCACCACAAAGGTGAGCTGCCTTCTGACTCCAGGAGGGTGAGCCCACAGGCACAAGCAAACCACACAGAAACTTCCCCCTCTTCTGTTGTTCGTCCCCTGTTTAAGAACTAACTTCAGTCTTCAGCACAGACCAGACTGGGTCTGCCCTCTGTGCCCACTACCAAGAAGAAAAGGTCTCACACACTTGACCGCAAAATCCAGCCCACAGCCAGAGAACAAAGGCCCAAATCAGACCAAAAGTACGTGGGCTGGTGATGTTAGCCAAGCCTGGCAATTCAATGCCGTGCTGCCATTTGCGCAAGTCAGGAAGAGGAGGAGTTGTCTGTTTTGAACAGATAAAAAGACCCAAGAGGAAGAGGCACCAGAACATCGTTCCTTGGAGCATCCCTCCAAGCTGATGGGTTATTCTTCCTGCAGGAAGAGAGGATGCTCATGGTGTAGGCATGGGTCCTCCAAGCACAGCAGGGAGGGGTTGTAAAAGAGCCCCTGCAGGGGCAGGGAGCACCACTTACCCCCACCCCACGCCCCAAGGAGGGACTGTTCCTCCTTGAGCTCTCCACAGTTGGGTGCTGCCATCAGGGGCAGGCTCCCAGCAGGGGCACAGGGACAACACCCACAAACAAACACTGTCTGGGGTGATGTCAGATCATCCACCTGCACATTATTGGTAAAGCCTTGGTGATTATTCATGCACCGTTGCACCACCTCATTTGCATAGATCTATGATGGCCCTGGGGTCAAATTAGGGAAAACAGCTCTTTGCATACAAGACTCTCCAGGTTGTGTGTGTGAGAGAGGAGAGCACCCAAGGCAGCGAAGCAACTGGAACAATTCACAGAAAATGGAGAAGGAATGAGAGACTAAAATGAGATGCAAAACAAAAGAATAAACCTGCACAACTCCTTCTCCTTTTGGGTTTTATAGACATACCAGGTTTGTCTTGCTTTCAGACTCCAAAATATTCCTACTGCGAAAGGCTGTGGCTTTTTCTTATTTGTTTGTTTTTAAATAACGCTAGGGTTTTTTCAATGCCTACATATCCAGCCATACATTTATATGAAGTGTTTGAGATATTTTTCCCAGACTTTGTAAACTTGTCCCATTACCTCAGCATCAGGAAGCAGCTGGGTATCTAATGTCTTCCTGCTTGAAAATGCGTCCCCTCAGACGTGAAGGGCATCAGTCAAATCCACTACTTGGGTTTGACACCTAGGGGGTCCTCCAATTTCTCTTGGCTTGCTTTGCCCGTGAGAAGTACACAATATTGATGTCAGGCTGCTCTTTGATTTTTGAGGCGTTACATCTATTTGGCTCAAGCAGATGTTTTCATGTTAAGGATGAGTAGATGATCTTCTCAAATACAATGCACAAACTCATGAAACCTTGGGGCTAACTTGGGCCTTCGCTTTCAGCTTGGTTGCATTCCCAAACTTGGCAAACAGCACATCTTGTGTGTGCTTTTCACAGTTGCTCAAGAGCTCATTGGAACGGTCCAGGCACTCTGCCAGACCGAGGTGATGGGAGGGAGAGAAACAGGCAGATGCAGAGTCATTGCCCATCTGTTTTCCCCTAGTAGTTTCTACTAGATGCCTGGAAGGAAAACACAAGGCAAACAGCTATCAAATGTGATGTCCTTCCTTCCCCTCCTCACCTGTAGTTCACCATCTCCTCTTGTTACCTTGAGAGTCATCCCTTCCCTCGAGGAATCCTCTCTAAAATGGGGGTGAAAAAATCCACTTCTCCAGCAAAGTCAAGGGGTGCACTAGTGACAGACTCACTGCCACCATTCGCACCCCTTGTTGAAGCCACTGGATCTGCACGTGCACCCACCCGAACCCCCAGCTGCCGAGCATCACACGGAACCGGTGAGCACCTCCTCTCTGCTGCACCCGGGGAGCTGGCAGCAGCCCCGGGTCTCCTTCATCTCAGGAAAGCTGTGCAGACTTTACAGAGTGCAGAGGGCTTCCTGCTTAAAGAAGGGAGGTCAGGTGTTACAACTTGTCTCCAAGTCCCACACCCCGGAGAAACTCCTCAAAAGCAGAAGACAGGTCCTTGCCCAGGGCACAGGACTCTTCACATCTACCCCATTCCCAGCACAGGGATTTTCTTCATCAGCTCCCATGCCCCACCACAGGGGACATGCTGTAACTGACTTCATTCCTTCAGCTATTTATTTTGAAGTCTGTTGTACCAGAGCTAGACTTCATCAGTACCACCATCCTGGTTTTGTAAACACCCAGACTGGGCACTGCCAATGTAAATGTCAGTGCAACTCATCCTCCCCCTCGGCACACGTCCGCATTCCCAGTGGAGGCAGCCACCTGCAACAGGCTGATCTCATGCTTGTCTCCTCTACCCTAAAAAAAACCCCAAATATCAATCAACATCAACACCAGTAACAGGAAATTCACCTTGAAGGATCAACAACCTGATTCAATACCAGCCTTAGACGCTTCACCCGTGTGACACAGCTCATTAATTACAGTTCACATGATTGCTATAGGAATTTCACTATGTATGTCCATGCATGGACCTATGCAGAAACCTGTAATTTGCCATGTGATTTAAAGCACAGGAATTTTTTACTAAAACACCTAAAATTCCTCTCAGATATGTTTTTCTTCAGTAGGATTTGTGGGCAGGACCATGCTCCACTACAAGTGATTCCTGCCTTACCTGGCTTCGGCCCGTTGGGATGGGTGGGATGTTTTTCTAAGTTGATGCTTTTAAAGCCGAAGAGCTGGGGTTGCTGCAGAGCAAAGCTGTTCCCCAGAGCCAGTCCCTAAGCAGGGCTCACGCAGCATCTGTGGCCAGGCAGGGGTGATGATCATGTAACTCCAGCCTGCCTGAGTTGGAAACAGAAAAATCTGCATCTGACTGAAATACAGTCTTTGGCAGAAGATTAATTTCTTAACAAGAGCCAGTCTAGACATGGAGACATCTGGGTATGGAAAACCTGCTGCCCTCTTAGCAGCTTCTTCCAGCAGTTGATATCTTAAAAAGAAATTGCTCTTAATTTGTCCAGATTCACTTCTAATCAGTCCCTCTCACTATTACTTCTGTTGCTACATAAAAGCTCCCTTTTAACACCAAGAATCATCTCCGTGAAGGCATTAGCATGCTCTAATCATGCAGTATTTCCCTTACCTAAACAGGAATGTCTGCTTGACTCTCTTGCTGCCAAGCTGGTTTTTTGTCTCCTATGCTTTTCTACCTGCTCTCTACTTTTTCTACTTTATTTTTAAGCGCACAGATGGCGACCCTCTCCCCAGTGGTGCTCCCACCAGCAGCATGCACAGGCACCACATCCCCTCCCTGCTCCCACATGTTGCTCCCCTGACCAGTCACCCAGGTTTGCCAGTCTGTTTTGCCACCTCGTTCGCATCACTATTAGAAAGGAAAAATAAAAGACACCAGGAAGAAAACAAGCACTGTATGAAATATTCCTGTTCATCTCAGCACATTTCTCCGCTTTCTAACAATTCATCTCTGTATTTACAAAAAATGAACTAATGACCATTATCCCATCAGTAATTGCTTTAATCCATCTGATCAACACTCTCGTAGTTATCAGTCATTACAATCATCTCATTACCCTTTTCTCTTTCTGATCTGCTATGCCAGAAGCATCTCCACCGCCAACATGCAAAATTTGCCTTTTTTTCAAAGAGCCTGTTCAAGACCTGAATATCAGAGTTACCTGTTTACCAGCCACACAGCAAAACCACACATTTTCATGGATGCTGAATCCATCACCTCAGACCACTTCCAGTGATCAATTAAGCCTCATAGCTTGTGTTCCACATAGTGAAAATTACTGTTTTCCACTTTAATAGATGCACAAAAAGGTGTGAAAGTCTGAACATGCCGTTCAGATAGCAACAGATATATCTAAGGACTCCTGTCTTCAGTTGATCGCTCAAACAGCAGTGCTACACTCCTGGCCGCAAAGAAATGCGTTACACGAATAGTTGCTGCAGTCAGATTGATGGAAAACCGGAGAAGTTTGTGAATATTTGTTTTGGTGAACTGTATCCCTCCACAGTGTAACGTGTTGGGCTGTAAACAATGTCCTTTCAAGCAACAAGTGGAATCTTCTATGAACTTACCACCACGGGAAGGGTCTGCTTTGCAGCGTGTGATGCCCACAGGGCAAACAGAAAGGGATGCAGCAAGCTCAGGAGTCTCCAGCTCAGTGCCTTATCTGGGACTCCATGAGTCTGTCTTTGCAGAGAAACGCTTGCTAACAATAAAAACAAAGACCACAGATTTTCTTGAAGCCTGTCCTGGAGAGCAACCCCTTATTCACTACTTTGAATGGTTTTACCATGGCTGCAGCAACAAGCCCAAGGGCATGGATGAAGGTGTGAGGGTGGCGACCTGGAGGAAATGAGTAAGTACAAAGGAGCTGCATACAGCACAAAATTTAAATAGGGGAGAGACAGTAGGAATGACCCATTCCAGACAGCCCAAAAGCTGACTTCCTGCTATCAAAATCTCTTAATGCATTAAGGGATTCATCAGTCCTTGCAGCTCTCTAAGCATTTAAAGGTTAATTACAACCAAGATCTTCCGATGAAGTTATGCCAGAGAATAAAGGTTCTACAAACTGAAACTGCTGTAATTAGGAGATTGATATTACAGATTAACATCTCCCAGAGCTTTATACAGTGCCTAACACCGGCTCTTCAATTTTTCTCTGGGATTCAAAACAAAACAAATAAATACATGTCTCTGTGAGACTGAAGGCTTCAAAATCCAACAGATCCTTCCTGCTGGGTCTAATTACTAAACTCAGAGCTATATTTGGAAGACTCTAGTCATTTCTTTAAAACTCTTGTAGGAATAACAGCACCCCAGATACACTTATTTGAATCTTCTTTTCTGTGGCTATTTTGTTAAGAGCTTTACTTTTGCTTATCCTGCAGACTATCAAAGTCCCACAGGGACCCACAAAGGAGTATGCCATGAAAAGCTACATGGATGGGGAGTTGCTTCTCTCTACAGCAGACATGATTCTGGTTTGGTCACTTGTGGCAGCAATAGGCTTCATCATGGATGTATCTTTGTGGTTCTGTACTGCCTGCGTTGGTTTGTGACAAGGCCCTTGTCTGAGATTAAAGTAACTGGGAAAGACATAGAAAACTCCTGGGTGTGACATGAAAAATTGCTGGATGTGATGGATAAGAGTGTGAGAAACTGATGAGCATTAGCACAGTAAGGAATGGCTGATTCACAGGTGGTGTCAGGGGAGTTATATGAGAAATGGCCAAATTTCACATAATTGAAAGAGAGTACCGAGAGCCTGGTGGGGAACAGAATCTTGCAAGGCCAGCACTGCCTAGGTAATCACATCAGTAATATCAGCTGCAAACCCGATCGCCATGACATTTCCAAGCAGAGCCACATAACAATTTCATGCCTTAGTCCCACCAGAATCAACTCATTCATTTAGCTTTCAGCCCATTTTGTATGGGGGGAGTTCTCAGAACAGAGTGTTTGGGAGCAAAGCAGTCAAAAACCAGATCATCTGCAGAGCTGTCTGCTCAAGATAACCTCTGTGTAAACCTAGAAAATACTCTCGTAATCAACTGGTGTCTCACAGCTCAGTGAGTCTCCTACTTTGGGACAGTATTTGTCCCATTGAACAGAGTGAGGACACACTGATGTATGGGGCTAGAATCTCAAATCCAGAATTTAATTATTTCTTCGTCCAGACTCTTTCATATCAAGCAGCTTCAAAGCCCAAGACCATTTTAAGAGCAAAAAGAGATGTCACAATATGAACACAAGAAGCTCTTAGCCAAGCACACAGGATCACTTGGATTAAAAGCTTGAGTACATCCACTCCAGTTTTTTCCTCCACTGTCTTTACACAAGTGTCTAACAAGACCAGAGAGGTGGTAGATGCCCTGTCCCTGGAGACATTCAAGGCCAGGCTGGACGGGGCTCTGAGCAACCTGGTCTAGTTGAAGATGTCTCTGCTCATTGCAGGGCGGGGGTTGAGCTAAATGACCTGTAAAGGTCCCTTCCAACCCAAACCATTCTGCGATTCTATGTAAACCATTCTATTCCATGTAAAATCAGACCTTTGCTAATTCAAAATAGTAGAATACCAAGAATGTAGGGGAAGGAAAGAAGCATTGCTATTCTAGAAAAATCATGAGAGTTGGGCCAGTTACATTTCACTTGGATGGAATCAGATCTTTGCTCTATTTTCAAATTGAAATCAGAAAGCAGGGTTAGCGTCATGCCAGGAACATCTATATTTTCAAAACAAGTCAGGAAATAAGTTGAATTTCCTCAGGAATATTCATGGCTCAGAATCTCTCCTTTGACATCCTCTATGCCAGTGGTTTAGGACTCTACAAATTTCAAAACGCTTTAAAGCTCAATTACCATGGTAATATGTACATGCTTTGTTCCAATTTCACATTGTAGGGGAAGAAGAAACTAAATAGGCAAGACCTTTTCCATTACTGAACAATCACCTTTAGGAATTGTCCTTTAAGACAGGGATTTTTTAACCTGCTTTATACACTTTTGCCTCAGTGCCAAGTTGAGGGAGTAGCTTAAAACTGAAACATGAAGGTACAAATGCACCCTTGCAACATATTCTCTTACTAGAAGCCAGGCCGTTTTCCCCAGATCTTGTAAGACTCCAGACACGTTCTGTGTGGAAGCTGCCCAGATGGCATGAAACCAAAGTCCTACTTTTTACTGCTTATTATATGGTCATTTTGTTGTCCCCGGGAGGGAAAATACTCATTCAGTCTCATTTCTCATTAGCAAGGTTGCTAAGTGTAATACCTGACTTCAGATCCAGAAGGACCAGCTGATATAGGGAAATAAGCTGATAAGCAACCAGCAGGAAGAGTCCTCAGTCCCTAAAGGTCACAAGGCACGTGCAGTGGAAATCCCAATAATGATGTGGGCTGCTGAAAGTTTCGATGAATCTTTAAATCTGGGAGGAGTCAGAGATGGGAAAGAAGCAGAAAGGCAATTTGGCTGCTACATTTGGCATTCAACTCACCTCTCACATAACAAAGACAAGACATCATTCTTCCAATTAACATTGCAAGTAAAGAACCAGTGATTAATACTAAGTGTTTGAATGTTCTGTTGTACGATGTTAACAACCGTTTAAAACTGAGAGTTGGTTCCAGGCATTTCAGGTACTCCAGATGCTTCTTCAGAGCTCCAGAGCGCCCTGTGAGAGATATCAAGATCAAACTCAGGAAATTAGCTTTCATCTGTAACACAATAGCAATGCAAAAAATTTATTACTTCAACTGAGCCTGAAAAATAAATGCCATTCTATTTCACTAGCTTTTCAAAAGTGATTAGAGCAGCATTTTGGAGCAATGGATTCGTGGAAGCTTCATTTGAGCTCAATTTTAGAGATGCAGATGATCACACTATGAGAAGACAGAGCACTAAAAGTTAAGGGCATCTATCTTAAAAGACACTTATGATGAAATCCAGCCTAAGTTCAAATGGGACAAGACTGCTTTTATGCAGCTGTTTGCAGTACGAGACATCTGGCATCGTACACTCATGCAGCATCACAGGGAACAGCGTCGCCTCTATACACTGTATAAAGCAGAAAACTGCTTCAGCAGGGATTGCTGGGAGGTAAATAGGAATGGCACAGTATTAAAAAAAAAAAAAAAAAAAAAGGTATGAAAAAGACTGGGACACAAGACTTTTTCAACATTAATTTTACCTAGCATCTGCAGAGAATGTCACATCTGCACACCAACACAAGGAGCCCTGGCTGCTCGGCTGATAGGGGAGAGGCTCTGCCATGGAAAGAATCTGCTTCACGTAGGGACTGACATATGAAACTCAGCCCAGAGGGCTCTCCCTAAGGTCAGGCTTTGGGGGTGGATGGGCGAGAAGGGAGTACAGCCCAGGCAGCATTGCCTCTCCAAAGCTGGGAGCAGCCGCTCCGCAGACTGAGCTGAAAGGCTTCACGTCCTGCAGAGACACATTTGCCATGAATATCAGGACTCCACAGGCTAGCAGAGGTGAACTTAAAACTTAATCTCCGCAAGCTGGAAATCAAGAAGTGTTTATACAATCTTCCTCTGACAAACAATAGCAAAAAACCAGCCCATGGCAGACATGAGAGATGCTCCTTAATGCACTTCTGGAAAGTGCTCTGCTATTGTACCAACAGTACCTGCTCAGCTCAATAACTCACACAGAACAGAAAGCAGGCACTGGGAAGGTCATTTGGAAATTAAATTCTAAAAGAGACACACTGCACATTTAAAAATTTCCAGCCTCGGGAGGACAGAATTGAGTTGTTTATTCAGGAGGAAGCATGTCTGGCTAACGTTGAGTTTGCATTTAATTGGCACTGATGAACAATAAAGTTGCAAACTCCTTTCACTAGTGCATGAATGTGCAGAAAACAATCTGCCACAGAACATTATATAGGAAATATTGTCCTTCAGCATCATGCAGCCTTCTGCCATGTGAATCACAGCCCATTTAACAATGACATTGATGCTAAGCTTCTCAGAGGAAGGAAAGGCAGCTCTGACCATTACGCACCAGCCAACATCATTAGGGTCAATTACCCTATTAGCACTGAAACAGACCTTATGCGTGAACAGGGACCTTCAATGATCTTCAAGTACTGCTTTCAACTAGAGATCAAAATGGGCACATGAAAATATTCAGCTGCTTACAACTAGCACTCAGCACCTAGCAGAATCGGGTCCCTAATTAGGATTTAATAAGCTGGTAATTGTAATGGCAATGGTCTCATTAGCCTGATGCCTCATTACTGTGAGGCACAGATCAAGTTGAGAAAGCCAGTCAACCTTGTAAGCCTTTCCAAACAACAAGACTAGAGCTGATTAAAGCAAGCACTCCTTTTGTGGCAGTTCCTAATGAAAAGTGAATTCATAGCCAATGGGAAACCAACAGTAATTTGTGTCACTCTTTTTAAGAACATCTTTAGTAAGAGGCATGGGACCAGGAAGTTTGTTAATACTAAATGTCAAAAATAGAAAGGAAGAATTTGTAGTCAGCACTACAAAATCAGGAACACTGGACTGGAACAATGTTTGCTCTAAAGACAGTTCATGGAAATTACTAATGACTGCTCATTGTAAAATCTCTAAAGCAGACCAACACATTTCTGAATCACAAAGAACTTAATGGCTTTTGGTTACCCGTTAAGTTTATTTAAGCTGTCTCTTCAGGTATACACTTGGGCACTGCTCAATAGCAGGTGAAATCATGATGGATTTTCACTGCGGTGTTCAACGTGCCTTTGATCAAACAAACACCTGTCTAGTGATTCTCATCTGTCTCCATTGGTAGAAGATCATAGCTAAAGGTCAAAGATATACTTGTGCATTTATCAGTAATAGAATTGCAATGTGCTTTATAAATATTTTTTCTTTTGATTTCAGAAATTTAGATTAAAAGTCAGACAGTTCCATGAACAAAATTGGAGTATAGCTGCCATCTCATGCCAGGCAATCCCCTAGGTGCCAATCAATTAAGTATTTCTCAATGCAAATCAAGAAGGCAAGGCCTCTAGGCTCTTTTGCTCACCGTCTTTCAATCAAGAACATTAAGTTTACCGAGGCTAGGATTTTGCAGCAAGTCATTTTACATCACTTTTCCACCACAAGGCAGCAATGTGAGCAAAGAGCTGGTAAAATGAATTCAGAAGAATTGACTCATTAAAAAGAAATATTGAAATGGCTTCAGCAAAACCAAATCACTAACAAAAAGGACACTTCTGGGCTTGTTTTCTGTGTATTCAACTAGACAGTTTTGAAGCTCCTGAAAGCAGTTACCAAGGCATAGATGTATATGGGGAGTGTTGTACAGAAGGGAATTGAAACTCTTCAAGTTGATAGTGTTGTAATGGATTAACCTTTTTTTTTTATATATATATATAGTGAAAAGATGCCTGTGGAACAAATCTTTATATAGACTGCCTTTCAGTCAAAAACCGCAATGACCTACCACAGAGAGTAAACTGTGCTGTTACCCTCGTGAATCATTTAAGGCTGGCACAGGATATATTTGCACCAAGGTCTTGGAGCAGCAGATACCAATTACATACCACATGGATCATCACCGATATCACTCGGCAGCTGTTATGTGACTGTTAAGAAAAGTGGCAATGCTTATGGCCACCAAAAATGGGAGAAATGCCTCAGGAGCTTGAAAATGTGATTTTTCAGCAGTTAAGGGCATCTTATTTATTAAGCTGACTTTAGTACTAGTGCTCCCAAGAGTCATTCTCCTGCACAGGTGCTGGTACCTACCCAGTTTTGGTTCAGGGAGGGCACGAAGGGGAAAACCACTCACTTGCCTGGTTTTGCTGGGCTGTTTGTTTGTTTTGGTTCCTGAACCAGCTCACCTCAGGATCAAAAAAAAGAAAAAAGAAAAGCACCACCAATGTCATCACTTTGAACGTCAGTCATGTGCTTACAGAGTTGACAGTGAATAAAAAGTACCACTTAAAGCTGCTAATATATACAGAGACCCTTAAAGATGGCCCAAGATCAGTATAAGAGAGTGAACAGGAATTTCACACAGGGAGTTAATACAAAAGAGGAACAAAGAGCCATGACGTGAGGAAGCCTTGCCGCCTGCTGTTGCTTTTACAGCGCAGGCAGTAAGAAATCCAGCTATGAGAGGATTCAACGAGAAAGTCTTTGTGGAAGGCCCAGACGGCTTTCAGAGAGCTTGTTTCATCCAAAGGTGCTGCAGCAACCCCACGACAGGTCTGATGAAGGGATTCCCACAGTGAACTGCCCCAGGCCCACGCTGCCAGACCAGCTCTGAGAGCATCCTCCACGGGCAGTGAAAACCCTGGCTGTGGCAGGCAGGACACCAGGGCACCCAGGCAGGCTCAGTTGCCAGTCCACCTGCCTTTTGTCTCGGGAATCCACCCATTATCTGGGATAATCTCAGGAAAACACTCATTGTCTAGGATAACTGTGCTGGTTCAGGCTCTGGTGACCGGCTTCTGTTGGTGTCTACATCTCAGAAGATGGATGCCCTTCTCCTCTGGGCAGATTCAGCAGAAAAGATTCTATGGGGAGTGAAGGTGGGGGTCAGGTAGGAGTGCACCAGGGGTGCTGCTTCTGGAGCAGTGCACCCCCAGGCCACCCTTTACAGCAGAGATTCCACCCTTAGTTTCTCTGGGTAAAGAAACGCAAATGTTACCCCACCTTTCTTTTTTTTTTTTTTTGTTTTAGCACCACAACAGTCGAGGGCAAAGCTGTAGTTTTGTCCCCTTTGGCTTCTTCCCCCAAACCAGAGGGATGGAGACTGCCACCTCCTCAAATCCCCGCCCACACTCCAAAAGTGCTCAGATGAGGCACATGGACCGGGAAGGCTGCCAAGGCACCAGGGGTTGAACATCAGGTGATGCGACACCTCTAAAAAAAACCTCTCACTGGGTGTTGGGGTCAGTGCAAGGACCTGTCACGTTCCTCATACTCGGTGGAAAAGGAGGAGCTTCATATACAGTGTCTTCCTCCAGCTACAGAACAAGAGGCTGCACTGGTCTGGCCCATGAACTGACCAGGATGTGCCCATGAGCCTTTCCTGTACCCCTGCCCACACGCTGCACATACTTTTCTGGAGTTTTACTAGTGGAAATTACACCAAATCCTCTTAATTTCCTGGACTGAACAAAGCAAGGAAGGAGTAGCCTGTATGGCTTAATACCTCCTCCTGCTGTCAGGCAACTGTTTTTTATTGCCTTGGTATGAAACCTCCAGGCAGCAGCCAAATCAACTGGGCAGCACAGGAGTGGTGAGAGGAACACCCCAGTCAGGACAGGATCTGTACATGTGGCAGCAGTTACCACCTCCATGTCCCTCCGTGAGGCAGAAACGCAGAGGAAACATGATCCGAGACAATTCCAGCAAATGAACATGCTGTATGGAACACTGCCAGCTGTGCAACCCAGCTGCTCTTTTGGAGTAAAGAGATGCCTCATTACCAAAAGCACCATTTCTAGAGACCAAGAAGCACCAGCCACAGCTGTATCTGCTGCAGTATTTAGAAGGTTCAATCTCCATCAAAACCCTGCTGTGCATTGGGGGATGTGCAGCCTAAACCGATGTGACGGATCACAAGGCAGAGAGGAAGTCAAAATCCAGCAAAGACTACCTCAAGCTTGTAAATTATTTAATGAAGCAAGAAGAGCCTGCATTTGTACTCTGTGCAGCATCACCTGAGGAAACAGAGCTGGCAGGGCTGATAAGAAGACAGACAGATACCCTGCTCTGTGAAAGATCCAAAGCTGAGATGAGGAAAAGCAATTAATGTCCTCTCTGTGGGTCAGGAATGGAGGCTTAGCATAAGTCACCTTTTAAAAGTACCTCAATACGTTGAAAAACATCTAGACTACTAGACAGAGAAGAGGGCTGAAAAGTATCTGACACTGATTTCAGCAGCATTTCCATACTCAGATTCTTTTTTAGCAGTTGAAGCAGATACTGAAGCAACTAGGTATGGCTGAGGTGCATCAAGAAGTGAAATACAAGTTTCCAAAATCACTGGCATTCTCCCTCTTACCATCCCTTACCATACTGCAATTTCTCTCCAAAAATTGTATCCCAGCCTCCACAGTCTGTGCAGACTCAGGGCATGGGGAGCTCTCACATTCCCAGGCTCCCTCAATGGCCAAAGAAATGGAGAAGGGGCAGCAAGAGAAAGAGCAAGTCGAGAGACTGCGAAGCATAAATCGGTATCACAGTAACAAACGAGGATGGCCCAGAAAAGCCAACCTGCAAATAAAACCGGTGGCAGCAAAGAGCAGCACTAGGATTTACAGCCTTTGTGGGTTCAGCTCTCAGAACCAGTCCAGACTTTCACCCAGGAGACACAGTACACACAGACGCCAGTGTACAGCAGCTGGGAAGCGAGGACCTAAGCCCACACCACCTGATCCGTGCACTCCTCCTGCGCTTTGAGCACTCCTGATGGCTTCACAGCAGGTAAGCAATCATGGCAAAACCAGGACTTGCCTTACGCTGAAAGGATTTGTGGAACTGTTGTGCCAGGCACTGTCAGACCAGCAATCTGTGTGAGGAAAAGCAGAGCTGGGGTGGGTTTTTTTTAAATTTATAATTCTGTTGTAAATGTAAGTGCTGAATGCTTTTTTTAAATTGCTCATGAATTGCATTACTCAAACGCCAACATTAATTTTGATGTTAGTGAATAATTGTACTTTGTGCAGTTCAGTGAATTACGCCAAGCAAAATCTGATTTTTAGCAAAGGAAAAGATCTTGCGACTGGGTCTTTATGCTAAAGCTATAAACGTATTTATCAAAAGTCACTGGGGGTTTTCCCACAGAGGTATACATTTCCTGATACAGAAGGTAACAACCAGCTTTTGACCTTGATGTGGTCACTGAAACTAGAAGCAACTTCTGTTAGTTAATCGTCTCTCAAACTACCCCTGAGAAGAGCCAGCCCCTCCAGCTGGAGCACAGCCCAAAGACACAGCGGAGGTCAGAGGATCCCTTCCTGCAGAGCCAAAGCTGTATTTGAAAAGGGAGCTCAACGTCCTTTTGAGGGCCAGGGCATTATGGCAATCTAATATACAATAATCTAATATATAATAAACTCATACACAACTTCACCCATTCCAGGTATCTGCCGCTGTACTTGAAGAGATGGGGGCCAGAAGGGGACCGATGATGATCATGTTCAAAAATGTAATCTTGAAACACCAGCCGAGAGTATTTCAGTGCGGGGAGGGAGGGCCTGAGAGCATGCCAGAGGGGGATGCTTACAGAGATGAAAGGTGCTTCAAGGCACAAGCTTTACACCCTGGAGATGGGGGTTCAGATCCCCACTCCCCAGCAGAAGTCCTTCAGGAACCCACAAAGTCAATCCCCTGTTGACCCCAGGAGATACTATCACCTCCCAGGTTCAGGGATGTGCTATGAAGAAAATTACCTGAAATGCTGAGAATTACAGAAAAATCTTAACAAGGACTCATGTTGTCCTCCCAAAGGCTGCCCCACACCATAGCACACAGGCAGCCACTGCATCTGGAGGCTTGCGAGGAGCAGCTGGATTCTTGAGGTGGCTCAGACAAGCAGAAACAGAGATACCAAACCTGCAGCTTCCCACGCATAAAGACTCCTCCAGCCAAATCACACACAAAGACCCCTCCAACTCACTAACTCCATCCCTGCAGACAGCACACCCACTGCTGTGGGACTGACGTGACAGGCAACAATGAGTATTCTTACTAACACTCGCAAAGTTGCCGTTAAGCTCACGCTATAAAGCTCCTGCAAACAGCACTGGTCTCTTTCTCTAGGCTCTATGAGCACACACGCACGTGGAACAGAAAACAAGAGTCAAGACAAGCAGGGTCAGGCTAGGTGACCACAATCTCCTTCTGGCTGTCTGCCATAAAAACACTGTCACAAACACAACGGATGTTTCCTGCTTTCCTCCCTCCTTCCTCTCCGAGGCATGTCAAGCACAGCGCACGCTCAGCACATGCAGGTCTGCACGCTGCTTCTGCTCGCTCGAAAGAGAGCGGTGAAGTTCCCCATGTGGCACACAACCGGGATTTTTGTTTTAAGACTAGGCAAGAGCTCAGACAGGTAAGAAAGCAGGTAAGAAAGAAACTCTCGCTGTTGAAGATTGTGCCAGGAGGCCTTGCTCTCCCCAGCAATCGTTGCACGAGTTCAGGTCAGACAGTACACGCCTATGTCAGATCTGATGACCTTTAACAACATTTTGTGCAACACTATCGCTACGCAAACCCACAGGTTTCCCTATATTTACCCAGAGGCCAGGTGACTCTGTTAACCTGATGGAGAAATCTATCTCTTCATGCACTTTGAGGCCTGACAAGATCTGATAAGGTTTGCCTCTTCTGCCCAGTTTGCTCCACAGCAGCACCGTATTTGCTGGCAGTGGAGAATAAATTGCCAAAAGGGCACCTAACAACCAAACACGCTGTGTTTGGCAGATATCGCGCACTCACCACTCGCCCTGCCACACCGTGCATTTTCTTTAGCCTTTTTGGTACTGCCATCCCTCAAAAGGACATTTGTTTTGGATGAGCTTTTCCACCCCTCCACCAACAATGCTCAGAAAACACTGCGAGCAAACTGAGCCCACACCATTTCCTTCACCATTTCTTGGTAAAGGAAATTTTATCTGTCATGAGCTCTCTGAGGTCAAAGACCCCAGTAGACTCTAGTATCTTGCCTAATTTACTGTTTATCCAGTTTCTGTATGCCTGGATCCTTCACTTAAGCCAGAGTTTAACACAACATCCCTCTTCGGTTTGTGCATAATTTAAGGAACAGCCGAATGTCGTTTCCTTCCTTGCGCAAGAGTGGATGCAGCCACATGTCTGAGCACTTTGCTGCACGAACACCACAGCCCTCAGTATTTTGCAGGGAAACCCCTCCCAAGTTCAGCGGGGACAGAACTTGGATCTGTCTTTGTACCATCAGCATCCCTCACCACTCATTTTGTGTGTCACTATTTTCCTTATAACTGCTGCTTCATTTTGTGGTGCAAGTTTTGTTTGCAGCTCTATGATTTAAAGAAATCTAAAGTATACTTTCTTATTAAAATACAGACAGGAAAAACGTTACTCTGCAGTGAAACACATCTCTGACATACTTAAGTAACGTCTGGCACTGCCTGATGTCTAGATACATTCAATCAATCTTGGAGCACACAGATATCCCCAAAGAATCCCTCTTATTATCTTTCAGTAATCAGGCAGAAATCAGTTTTTCATTCTTTCCACTTCCAGGAATTTTCCCCCAAGTAGGAATAAGCTTCTTTGACAGCTCTGACTCAGAGTGAAAGGCAGAAGTGACAGGTTTGGATGGCTTGAGAATAAAACCAGAGACAACACACCTGCAAACGCCATCAACTTCAACATACTGAAGTAGACTATAAAAAAGTGACAGAAGAAAATCATATGTTGTAGGAACCCATAAATCAGGAGAACCTGACTGACAGCATAGCAACACCCAGAGAATAACACACTACAGTTGCTGGTAGAAAATTTAAATATATTTAAATTAATTCCCCCATTTTTGAGAAAGCGATTATGTTGACACTCGAAGTACCTAAGATTTCAATCTGTTTTGAAACATCAAGCTGCCAATATTTTAATCTTTTCTGCAATACGACCATTAAGGAGAATTAAAATGCAACACTGCTAAATGCTTGCCAGTACACCATGCACACAGCGGAGAGAAATTAAAGCTGCTTTGACAACTGCAGCCTCACTCAGCTGCAGAACATTGCTTACGATAAACAGCCGACTCCTGAGCAGCACTCAAGGACAGCAGCTCAGAAGGAAAATGCTACAAACAGCTTCAACACGGTGCAAAGGCTCTTCAGAACGCACGTGGACAGCCAGAAGCACAGACTGTCGAGTAGTTGAAACACGCAGGATTACTAAACCCAGGGGAATTCGGGTCACGCTATTTCTCCTTAGAAAGGGACAAAGAGACCACCTACCTGCACTGCTGTCCTTCCTTAACTGAGCAGTCATGTCCTGTCCCACCCTTTCTCCTCACAGCATCTGCTTTTAGAGATGCACAGAGTAGCCCAAAGACCGTGCCCTAGGGCTAGGAAGGAAGACAGGGCTTCAAAGTGTTCAGCGTCTCCAAGTCAGAAGACACGGGATAGCCAAAATATTTAATAACCACATGAAAAACCATACATTTCACACACAATTTAGGCAATACACTGGAAAAGCTAAAAGATGCTGAAATTGTGCGTTGAGGCACACACAAGCATTGCACAATCTTAGTAGAGGATCAAAGACAAGTGCTTCCAAGAGGTGAAGTGCTCCCTCCTTTCTGTTCATGAGTTGTCATGTTCAACATGACCTGGGAGGCTTTTTATTAGTTCTTCACGATTCTGAAAATCCTCAGAGATTAGTATCTAGGGCTGAGACAGTTGTTTCCTGAAATTTATCTAGCCAAGAGAATTATTTCTTCTGTACAAACATGACTCTTGCTTTAAATTCAGTTTATCAGCCTTAATTTGACTGATATAAAGTCATAACTGCTCAACTAAAAGCAGCCAGATATGTTGGGGTTTTTTCTGTGCATATGTAGCCCATAGAATAAATAAAGAGAACAATGTAATAATGGCCAAAGCATTTGTTTGTATTCAGCACAAGAGGAATTCATCAGACTAAAGTAAGCTTGAACTAGGTCACTCTCAGGATGAAGACCATCAGAAAGTTAAATTAGCTCCACTGGGAACTAACTCCAGATGCATTATTTGTCAGGATGCTTTTAAAAATCAATAAAGCTCTCGAAATACTTTAAATACAACCAAAGCCTGGCTGCAAAGTAGCTAAATCAATTTAAGAGTGGAGGTTTATTCTGCCCTGAGAATTGCTAACCAGAAACACAAGCACCATTTGGTGGTACAAATAATAATCTCCTCCAGACCCAGAACACTCCCTCAGCCTAGGCATGTGGCTAGCAGTTCTCCTACCATCAATACCTACACAAACACCGGGGAATCCTGCTCTCCCCAACACCCTTTTTTCAGCATGTAGCTCAACACTTTGGGGCATGTGGAATGGTGTGTTCTCTTAGGCAAGAGCACAGTCCCTGCTGCTCTGGCAGGAGACTGGTTTTGTAGTTTGCCCAGCGTGAGTCAGCTTTCTACTCCCCTCTTCCCCAGCGTCCAAGGGAGAGTTGTCTTTTCTGCTCACTTATGTAAATACAGAGCAGAGGACAATCTTTTATTTCCCTGTTTATTAGCCATGCCCTCTACCAACCCCAAAGGTTAGCCCTGGGCCAGACACACGCTGTCATTACATCTTTAATTAAAACTTTGACTGCAATGCGCAGGGCACACGCATGAGGCCCTTGGGTACCACTGCACACCCAGCCCACACAGAGCTGAGCAGAGACCCTCAGGGCAGCATCCCCCATCCCACACAGGTTTTAGAAACAGAAAGCCCCAATTCTGGATTACATACTTCAGGAGGGGCACAGAGGCTTTGGTAAATACGACTCAAAGGTGATTCCTCAAATTTGCAGATCACTGACTGTGGTTTATTTTAATGTAACCATCAAACTAGAGAGTGTGACAAAGGGCAGTTTCAGCAGCAAGGCATTAAAGCGCCCTGTAGATGAAAGAGACAATTGTGCAGCAACAACTGCAGATGTTAAATCTCAGCCAGAGCAGCGGAATTGCTGCCGGACGGCTCTGCTCAGTCTCCTTTGCTCAGTTTAAATCTTTAGATGCAAATAGGTTCCTAGAAGATGAGTAGCTGTGCTGGCAAGCAGACAGGAGGACCTGGCAAGTTATAAGCTTGCTTGCTTTCTTCTCCTATTTCAGTAAATCATGAAGTGACTGATGACCAGTTAATCTGAGTTCAGAGAATTTACAGCAAAGAAACAGTCACAGAAACTCTTTCCTAAGTAAAATAAATATTATCATGCTAAAAGTCTTTCTTGTTTCACTTTACCCAAGGAAATAATCTTGATAATTCCCAATTCATCAGCAGGATCAGAGCGTGACATCACAAATTCCCATTCAAACTCTTGTCATCTGTGATGTCAGAGTTCAGACACTTAAGCAACACCTGTGAGTTAAAATGGTGAGCTATAAAATATAAGTGATAAAGGATTCTCTCAGTAGTTTATAGCAGGGATACACGGCTTCATACAACAACAAATGTAGCTAAATTACAGTAAGGTAGATCACCCAACAAGCATGTGGCAAGTGAGATCCTTTGATACAGATTTCCACAGGGTGTTTGGTGAGCTCTCTCATCAAAAGCTCGTTACAAAGCTACTGTGAGATAAGGGAGCAGCTTTTCCACATGAATAAACTGGGGATGGAACGCTCACAACAGAGAGGTCACCAGCAGAATGCCACAGCGCTGGGGTCATGCTAATTGCTGTGTGCATAAAAAGCTGAAAAGGAGGTGAACGGTGAAACCCAAAGTTCACGTGCCATCATCCGGGGAAGTAAAGAAGAGAATTGACTACAAAGAGCTACAGGACTTCATTTCACTAAGCAATGGGATGAGAGATCCATATCATCTATGTTTACACTGACTGACAAAATGATGCATTGGGAAAACAATCTTAATTTTAATTTCATAAGGAGTAGCTACTATTACCCACAAATGACATTTGGGATTATAGAAGATAGCTCCAAGAAGTGTTAGCTTTATATACAGCAGTTATTAAGAAAAGGCAAATTCAACACTGGGAAGTATTAGAAAAGAGAGAAGAAAATATTATTATGCCAAAACATGAACGAGGTGAAGGATTGTGTGTGCAGTTTTTCAATTCATGACACATCCCTGAAGGGAAACATGAAACAGAAGTATGCATGGAAAATTTCATTATACTCTATGGGTCTGTCTCTCCTGCATATCTGTACTCAGTAACTACGACACTCTCTGAAGTATAAAATTGGAACCATAACTGGGAAGCATATCACTACTTGAACAGGCTTTCAGAAGTTGTAACTGAGGGAGTATAATTAGATTATTTAGATTACAAGTAGATAATCACCAGGTATGATGCATCTCTGTATTTTAAGGGAAATGGTTCTATAGCTCAGATGAAATTCTGCCCAAGATTCATTCCAACAGACTAAAACATCAAAACGGGGATGTCTGGGGATTGCTGCTCAGGCTGTCCAAGCAACAGGGAGAAGCAGGTGCCTGCTCAGTAAAGACTTAATACAGAAGTCATTACAAAAAAGAACCAAAGAGGCCTGTTCTTCCACTCTCGCATACATAGGACAGGTCCTGTCTGGCAAGTTCTGCTTCCAGCACCTTTGATGAGATGGGTTTAAGTACCAGCAGACCACGGCCAGTAAGAGACCCAAAAGTGGAAAACTTGAAGTATATCCATTTAGTGCTGTGTGGTACCTGCTGGAGAAATCTTTTGCTTCATGTTAACCACATGGGGAATTTAAGTTAGCTACCTTAACATATAGGTAATTATAAGATTTCATGCCTTGACCCATTCCAAATATGAGTCGTATGTCACTGCTCAGACATTCCTGCCACAGGAAGAGGTTTCTATGAAGAGAAGATGTGACTTTGCAGTCCCTCAGCTATCCCATGGCAATTGACTGTGCAGACTTTCAGGGTATATGCTCACAGCCCAGTTCAATTCATGGTTGCTGTGCACTTCCACAGGACAGCAGCATGAACCTAACCAGACAGACCACCTCTGAAGAGGTGTTCTCATCCTGACAATGCACCTCATCCACTGGGTAACATCCACTGGCCATCTTATCAATTTATTAAATGTTCTCTGTATGAAGTCCTTCAATTTGCTGATAGATGACAAATGCGGCAAAAAAAAATAAATTACCCGCTATCCTCTAACAGAAACCGGTGATGATCCAGGTCATCTCAGAAACTTTAACAGTTTTTCTTAACTAATGACTAGTTGAAAAACAATACTAAAAGAGGCAATAAGTATTATTACTAAATCCATTCTGTTGTCATCATTAGGGGAATCAACTTTCCTGTTCTGTGCTAATTAGATCAGCTTGCAACAGCTCACAAAGAGGAACATTAACCAAGTGTACCTGGGGCATCTCAGGGACAGACGGAGACAGCCCGAAGGGATTTCTGAGTACTCATTGCCTATGAAATTTTGGAATCCCCTTAAACCAGTCATCCAAGTTAGGTCAAGATATATGGGTTTAATCCTTCCACTCCCTCTAGCAAAGTGCTTTGTCAAGGAGCTTTCAACTGAGGCCAAGTCAGCAAGTTTGTCTTGTTTTGCTAATGCAGTAACGCTGATCTTCTGTGCCTCCTGACAGAGGTAAGGCTTCCCCTCACATGTGATTCTGCTGCCCATTTAAAGGCAGTGTGTTCCAGGGATGATAGATGAAATTTAGATTCTCCAACCTTTTTCTGTTAATAGGCACTAGCGGTATAAAAATACCTTGTTGGGCCAGTGTCAAACCAATTTCTGTTATAATAAGTGATGTTCTCTGGGACTAAATAACTTCCTCTGACCTGTAATTATAGAATGACACCTGCCAGAGTAAGTCCACCCCCGATTCACTCCTCCTGTGATTACCAATACCTGAAGTTCAAAAGCCTACCAAAAAGATCTTGTTTATCCTTGATTAAACCCAGAATTAAAGTCCTGCAGTGCTATAAGCATAGTGGACTCTAATACGATGGGCTGTCTTGCACCATGTTGTCTTCGGAGATGAGCAGACAAAAATCAGAGGCAGATGACCCACAGTCCTTTTCCTTGGAGGAAAGATCCCTCTCCTCTACCAGCCAGAGAGTATTTCCCAAAAAAAGCTCCAGAATGAAAGTTCAGACTCTACCTGCAAATCCTCCTCTATATCACCCAGAAATAAAAGATAGAATAGGGCTCAGACCTCCATTTCCTTTCACAAAAGTCCTAATAGTTACAGACTGAGATCAGATTTTGTGCTGAGAACGTGCATGAAGGGACACAAGTACGTGCTACAGCCCTGACATGACCTGAATGCATCGGCCTAGCAAAGCAACTGCGCCGCAGGGCTCCACCCTCCCCTGCTTATGCTCAGCCAAAGGAACAGCACAAAGGCTGAACCTTGTACTAGCGAGGCATGAGTACCTGTTACTGCAGACAGAGAATGAGGGACACGCAAAGCCTCACCATCTATTATATTTTTCCTGTCCAGTGGCAATGTTGGGAGCACTGTTTACAGCTCAGTATTACACCACGTAAGCACCTCCACAAAGTCACATCAACTTTTAATGTGCATTTAAAGGTTTCTAGCGGACATGCTCTAAGAGCAGCGAAGGAACTCTCCAGAGCAGCAAACACCACCAATGAAAGCATGTACTATCATTAACAGACTTATATGCAGCCTTCAGCTGTGGAAAGCAATTTCAGGACTTAAACGAGCAGTCAATACGACACATCGATCAAAGAAAGGAAGTTTTAACTAGAGTGACATCAGCACAGTGACTATCCCCATGTCATCGCACAGTCCCAGCAGAGCAGAAAGGGAAGTAGGCTAAGCCAAGAAATGACCAATCCTCCCTAGAAGGACCTTTTCATTGTGGTCAACGACTATTTTGATCCTAAAGGTACCGTGGTTTGCACACTGCACACTGAACTAAGCGTCCTCTGTGTATCTAGTGCATGTCAAGGCATCAAAACACCTTTGTTTTCTCTCATCTGGAGCTGGGTTGAAGACAGGAGTCAAATTCAAGCAGTTGGTTTTTATTCCGTAGTTCTACAGAATAGTCCTTTCACTGGGGTTGTCATAGCATACATGGAAACATTTTTCAGTCACTCAGAACACGGCCTTTGTGGTTGGTTTCTATGTTGTTGGGTTTTTTTAAACCTGTAGAAAGTAAACAATCACATTAGGGAAAAATTAAAAGGGATGAATCTGGATCATCATATTTCTATCTAACAACAGGAGTCAAAAACTTCTGCTTCAAAGTATCCATCCACAAATACTTCCTCAACAACTGCAGAAAGGCATCAGGGAGATCCAGCTGTAGAAGAGTTGAGTACTTTCCTAGTCAGACCCCCTCCATCATCTGTATCAAAGACCATCTTGACCATATATTGACAATTGCCTACTATTACAGTAGTCAGCAGGATGAATTTAAATATTTCGACTTTCCAAATCAAGAAATGAAATTAATCTAAAAATATTTTAATGTAGCAGGTTTGTCTATGGAACCAGTGCAACATAAAGAAGACACCCATTGTATAACCAACTTTACTGCTTAATCTTAACAGAGTAAGCTACAGATGCAATGGATTTACCACAAGTTATTTGGTTAAATTAAATACTGCAGTTAGGATCATGCTGTTGGTAACTGTGGCTTTACAGTACCAATGCTCAAGTTGGCTGAGTTAGTTTTACTGTAAGTAAAATGCAAGTTTACAGAGAAACAAAATAATTTAGTATAGTACGCTGTATTCTGTTTCATGCTCAGTCACAATGATAACGTCTTTGACAGATAAACAATATTTCAGCATTATGTTAATAATGCCAAAACATACAGGAATTTTAATGCCAAATTTACAACATAATACAGTGCTTAACAAACAGATTTCTCAGGTATGGCGGCCAAGTGGGAATGCTACACAGGACTGAGAAGCATCCAAGCACTACGCAGTATGTACGAAGTGAACCACACTGACAGGAATCCTTTACCTTTTGATGGAATTATTGTTCTAGAAGTTTGTGTCCCAAACATAATGCAACATGAAATGAACATTGAACCCTTGCCTCAAACATGAAGCAAAAGCACTACATGTTATTTACAAACTTGAACCAGTAAAACCACTTTAAAAGCAGAAAAAATTTTTGATACTTGATGAAGATGACAGAGCTTGATTACGGTATTACGTGAACTAGAATGGTAATGAAGTTGTAAACATACTTTAACCAAATTAGGTTAATGCATTATTCTTAACTGAAGAATATTGTCATTTCAGCAAACAGTGATTTAAAGCTAAGGACACTATCAGAGGTTTTATTTTTGTTTAAAGCCAAAACTGATAAAAATCTGGAAACCAGCATATCAGTTTTGTTCCCTATTAGCCTTCATTAACTTCTCCACTGTGCACTTCAGCAAAATTTTCAAAACCCCTGTTTTTATCTAATTCTGCTTCAACTGGAGTAGCTGGTAGCAAAGTTGAAACAAACGTTATCAACGTGAAAAATCCCTATTCAAGGATGGTTTGGTTTTCCACTCTTGGGGATGAGATTAGACTGCTGGCATTGTTCTACATAGGAAACAAAACACTAAAGCAATCATTTTTGATTTTAGAAGAAAAACTTCCTGAAAATTAAATAAGAGAAATATATAGGTAAATCGGATTTGAATCTGTCAATCACAGCAGCATCCTTCTCATTCTTCCTCCTCCCCACCCTCCAAACTAACAGCATTGCCAAATGGGCTGATGTGAAACTGATAGAATTAAACTCATTTATATGAAGGCTGGATACAAACCAAAAAGAAACTTTGTCCCTGCCGCATCTATTTTTTATCTTTTTTTCCTGCATTTTGTAAGGAACTCATGAAAGCATAAAGGGTGTTGTGTTGGCTTTTTGTGTGTTGTTTTTTTTTTAAACAGGCATAAGAGTTGTGCAAGACAAAAGTGAACAAAATTTTGTTTCACTTCAGAAAAATTTTGTATTACCAACTCATTTCTCTTCATAACTAAAGGTGATAAAAAATAAATTCATAGTAAGAAAAAAACCAACCTGTAGTCAAACTGCTTTTTCAAGTATGTTTCTCCCTCACAAAAGAATTGCATTATTGATACTACTGATTAAAACCCATTCACAATCATTAGGATTTAGACCATAGTTCCAGATTTCCTGGAACTGGGCTCCACTGGATCTCCAGCTGAGTTTATACAAGACTGGAAGTGGGAGGCCAATGGGTACACACACATGCATTATACCACTCCTCAACTCCCCGATTCTGACTACATCCACTATCACACCCCCAGCACATCCCCAAAAAGGAGAAATGGCACAGGAGCCACAAAGTGATCTTGGACAGGTACCATGGTTCGCTGATCAACCAGGTGCAAAGCTGGTCTGTGCTGATGGAGATGCACTTTGCAGACCTACTGGACTGCAGAATTTTGTCCACAATGTTTCTACACAGCACAGCATAAAACACATCTTAGTATTTCATTCAGTCTGGAATTCACATCTCAATCTATTGCAATTATGGAAGCCAATGAAAAGTCAATGAGAAAAGTTCTACAAGAGTTGGTCCCAGCATTAAACACTAATACATATGAAAAATAAAAGGGGACAAACTTCCAAGTCACTATTAGTGATGGTGATAGGTTCAACTTTTCTTCCTTCCTCCTTAAATTCACCTCCCATTAATGCAAGAGAAAAGTGCAACTTTGCAGCATGTTTGTTCACATCAAGTTTTTCCTCAAGAACACATTTTGCAGTAACAAAATATGGTCTATAAAGTTGCAAAGTGCACAGCTGAAGGCACAGAGTACAAACACATAAGAAAACAGATTTCAAAATACGAAGTAACAAAAAAAAAAAAAAAAGAGATAAAAAGAAAAATCTGGAATTTAAAACTCCCTGACAGAAGATACGTTTATATGGGACCAACTCTTAAAAGGTGACAATTTTTAAACTAACAAACAAATACTGCAAAATAATGAAAATTTATTCTTATTATTTAAGTAAAAGCTCCAGAAAATACCTTGAAGTTTAAAAACTAATACACTGACGTGTTAACTAGTTTTAAGAATGTCCTTAATATTAAGAAAAGAGTGCAAAAAAGATTCTTCCATTCTAATTGCTTTTGGAAGCTGCTGATTTCGGCTGCCCATTTCCACTTTGAAAGGATTGTTTTTCAATGTGCATTCCTCACAAAAATCGCAGAACATGAACTTGTTGATAGGCTAGACCAAGGAATCATGTCTTTCAAAGTCATCCCAATTGTAGCAGCAAGTGTCATTTTATTATATAAAGAAGAAAGTCCAAAACTCTTCTTTGAGGCATAGTTCATGTCAGAGCTCGAGTATCAGCAGTTGCCAAAGGAGGCTCCGGATACCACCTGCGCTCCTCCAGTGTCTGTTCTGGCTAGGAATAAGAAGCTGATCCAGTATATTCACTATCTGTACCCCCTGGAGCTTGCACAAGCTGATGAGCCATCTGAAATTATAGAAAAAAATTCAATAAATTCTCTTACATCAAACTTTCACCTTATGTCCTTTGTCCCTCTTCCCCCCACAGCCCCAAAACCGGCATTGCCTGCAAAACATTAACAGTGTAAACTGATATACCATGTAGACATCCATTCATTCATTTCAGGTTGTAGTAAGAGTTCATCATAAAACTATATGACATTTTAGGGTAGGAAGTAAAGCAAACAATACTCAGCTGAAAGTACAGGAGGAAACTTGGTAAAAAGAATGCAATAAAATGAACTAAAGTCAACAACAGTACCAGAAGAGATACTCCTCCCCAATCCCCAAAACTATTTAATGACAGTGAGGAGCCTGTACCTTAATCCTAATCTAGAATGTATGGGACTAGATTCTCTCCTGGCCAAATATTGAGTCAGCATAGAAAATGAGACCTTTGACTGACTGCACCCAAATTAGGGCTGTCTGGAGCAGAGGAACCAAGAATGGACATATCATTCCTCCCTGTGTCTCTTCCCTAGACTCCCTAATCTATACTGGGGGAAATTAAAGGAGTGACAAAGTGAAGAACCTCACAGTTAAACGTGCAGCAAGAGAATTCATCTACAAACGGAAGAGAACTTCCCTGCTGCATGACTCAAACATTTGTAGCCAAATACTGCCATTAGGATCCGGGGCTGTACAGACACGTAACTGAGGGTTCCAAGTTGAAAAGTACAACCCCTCCAAACCCTCTGACAGACAGAAACACACATGACCAGTGGGCGATTTACATCAGAGGTGGATTGGCTCATCATTTCACTCCCTGCTATGTGTATCCTGATCAGGGAAAGGCTTAGGACAACTATGTTCTTTTTCCTCAAGACCTCAGCTGCCACTTAATTTAAGTGGAAGCATCCTGGCCTCAGTAACTACAACATCTTACTACCTTACAGGTGGCTGTGGGACTCTAGCACAGTTAGTTCAAGCTCTAGGTCCAAGAAGTCTGTATTATTACTTAGAATGGTAAAGGTTACATTGGCAGACAGCTAACTACATGTGGAGGTGCAGCCTCTGAAACCACACCACACCTGAGAACCCAGAAGTCCACCACTACACCCGTCAGGGACTGCAGCACACTGGAGGGCAGGGTTAGATGCATACTTACTGTAAGTTAACTCTTCCCCGGCTCTCTTACGTGACTGGTCACCTCTAGGAAAGAAGGGGAAGAAAGGTATTTTCATGATAAACTGAACGAATTGAAGACATCCCTGCTCCCTACAAGGGGGTAAGACTAGATGACCTTTAAAGGTCCCTACAAACCCAAAGCATTCTATGATTTCAAAAAAGGAAAAACATAGTGGAAGACCTCAGTGCAATCATCAATTTTTACAGGCTTTAGAAACAAAATGCAAACACAGTAGCAATAACACATGACACTCAATTTACTAAAACAGTAGTCTGTATTTTATAGGTCTAATTAGTTCATCCTTTTGTTAAAGATAGTAGGTTTGATTTTATAGGATAATTTTTTACAAAATGAAGATAAGGACAATTGCTCATATGCAGTGTGATCATAAGTCATGCATAAAATTGTCGTCCTTAATTCAAACTCCTCAACCAAACTTTACGGAACTATGTGAAAAACTTTGCATCTATCAGTCTAAAAAGCTAAGATGCTCCTGAAAACCCAACAATCAGACTGTAAGCAAGTCTGAGCTGACAGCACTCACTCTTCAAGCAGAATATTTAAATAACTAAGGTTATATAAACACCGTTTGACATCATCGCTCCTGAAAACCCAAAGTCAAATTCCCATCTATTTGGAAAACATTTTTTGCCTTTTATTATTGTGCACACAAACTCTTAAAGCTGGACAATCTTCTGCCTCAAGTTTCTCGTAATGATAGATATACTATTGATACCGTTATATAAAGAAGAGAGATTCCAATATACTTGCATCAGAGTGGTTATAGTTTCCCATTTATCTCCTGGAAGTTGGTAGAAATTGGGGGTTTTTCTAATAATACAAAGTGTTCTTCCCTGAAACCACTCTTAAGGTGATGGACCTGCTGTGTGTGCCTTGATTAAGAGAAATACCGCCAAGCAACTGGCTTGTGTTCCCACTTTTTGCAACAATAGTATTTAGTGTTGATAAGCTTGACTATTTCAACTAGAACCTGACATGCCATTAATGCTGCTGAAGACACCTCACTGTGCTGTGTTCTTCATGGTTATTGTTGTAGAAAATGAAACAGTAAAGACATCACCATTTCTGGCACAATTAGAGGAGAACAGATGACATTTCATACAAACCCAGATGAGAACAGACTTGGCACACTACTTGGTAAAAGAGAAAAGCAACCCTTTCATACCCATAAATATATACATCTATATGTGTATAACCTCAGAACAATTCTGAAAAGCTATAAATAAACATAGCCTATGTTCATAGACAGGAAGAAGCAGATCACATCTTGAAATACATTTCAAGGAAAAATGTATTTCAAATACCACTGCAAAATGCCACGTAGCAAATATATTATCTGTACTTCAGTTTTCTTTTACCTCTGTCCTTTTAATGACACTAACCTTTTATATAAACTCCATGTTTACCAGACTGCACTGACTCTGACAGTAAAACCATATAAAATATATTGTGCAAAACACTTCATCAGAGACTAAATGCCGTCAATCAGTTATTCCACTGCAAAGTTTTATTCTGCATTTTTATTTAATAAACTGAAAGCAAGCTACACAGAAATGGCAGTTGCACAAAAGCACAGGCTACGGTGGGCCAATCTTCTAGACCTACAAGGCGTATCAAACCTCTTCATATGTCCAACTCCCAGAAGATCCCATACTGCAGAAAGCCAAAAGGAAGAGGAACTTTTAGAGATTAGACTCTGCAAACAAACGTGACACACAAAGCTTTACTTAGTTCTTCCTTGTATGACTATCCTCAAACCCTTATCTCCTCTTTGTTCCCACCTCTTACACAGGACAGAAAGAGCTTCCTATGGATTTGCATTAGTTCCAGTGCCATGGAATTACTATTCTGCATAAAACAGTTGCTAAAACATATTGTGAGGATCCCACCAAGACTGACAAAAGAGCACCACAGATGCATCTAGGCTTTGCAATGGTCAGGATTCTTCCTACTACCCTTCCTAGCCTTTTATACATTATCCTCCTCAGTACCAGCCAAAGAACTTCACAGCCAACCCGACAATCCTGTCTTATTTTCAGATACCTATGAAAAAATGTTTCTGAAACCCATTCCTTCTGTGGATATGAATGTTACTACTTGAAAGTTCATTTTTAATTCTCTATGAAGCATGAAACAGATGAAATGTAGTTGTGAGCAGAACTATTATAAGCCACATTGGAATCAGTAAGATTGAAAGTGAGACAAAACTAGTGTTTCTTTTTTTTGTTTTATTCTGTGCATTACATTTTTTTGTCAGCATTATATGCCTACTCAGTCTTAAAATGCTATTTCTTGGTCCAAATGCACTGCTTTTTTCAGCCTCATGGCTTTGTTTTTAGTGTCTTAACTCAAAAAAGTTTCCTCAGAAAGCCTTATGAGGAGTGAGTCTACAATACCATTTGCATTTGGGTCAGTATCAGAGTTTTGAAGCTCAATAATTTACCAAGATTTGAAGAGATTCCCTTTGAGGAAAACAACAGAAGAGTCTGAGATCAAGGAGTACATCTAACACTAACCATTCCCACATCCAGTGGGTGTTCAAACTACAGGACCAGATTTCTCAGCATTGCACAGGTAACAGGAAGATGAAGATGTATCCATTTCATGCAAAAACAATCCTCTTGGGAACAGAGCACGACAGCTTCCCCAGCCTGATCGTGGTTTGTCAGAGTAATGCAAAAGTGGTAACTGTTGGGATGAAAGCACCATGTGCTTCTGCCTAGGCAGTTAAATAGAAGAGCAGAGAGCAAACAGGCACAGCCCAGAGTGAACAATATAGGTTATGAATATTTTCCACTGTCTTTTACAGTTTGTTCTTTTTTTCCCCCTCAATTCAAAGAAATGCCCATTTAAAATTAATACCTTGACTATTTAATAGCTCTAAAAGTGGAATAAGGACAAGTCATCAACAGGCATTTTCAGAAGCATTATGAAGAAAGTAATCTTAGAGAAAATAAACAGCCAAGATAAAGGCTGAACAAAAGCACAATCACGTACCAGAAGCATAATCAAAACATGGGGAGGCATGAACTGTAAGCAATCTGTTTCATGAAAACTTTTCAAGACTTCTGATCATCTACTTTTCGGTACCATCAGCAGGGTTGGTAGTGCTCAAAACATGTGGAAAATAAGGCTGTGTTTCAGATACGGAGTTGTGAATGTTCTTTATTAACTCTTAAATTATTTCTTCAATATTTTCAGGGGTATCCATTTTTACCATTTCAGCACTGTTCAGCACAATGGCTACTGAAGACTAATAATTATTACCTAGTAAATCCATTCTGCATAAGCTCTCTTTGAAGTTTCTGGTCTTGAGCAGCATATTCCTGAAGCTCAGATTCCACAGCAGGGGGTAGAATATTTGGGATGAATTTAGAAAATAAAGCTGGTGCCATCTGTACCCATTCTGTAGAAAGAGGGAAAGCAACAACAAAATACGTACTCTTTGACAAATGTAACTTTGCTCTATTTTAAATACAATTTAGGATCTTGAATTAAAAACAAACAAACAAAACACAAAAAAACCCACCACCCCCACCACCCCCCAATCCAAAAACTATTCCCCAAAACACATAGAAAACAAGCCTTAAAGTAGAGCAAATAATCAGACTTAAATTCAGATATTTACATGTAGATAAAGGAATTACTTTTTTTTTGGTCGTCAACCGCATCATTTATAACATTTTACTCTGGGAAGCATATTCATAAAAGTTTACACTTCTCTTCCCTAAGCCTTACTTCTAGAAAGCACAGTAATATCACCATACAACCCTGCTTCTCCATCCCCCATTTCAAATGAATTAATGCAATTCTCTCACTGATCTTCCAAAGCTTAGATGAACACTTTTTAACGTTCAGTATATAATTTTAACCTGTATTAGCTCAGCTTCAAGTTAGAAATGTGCTTTAATGCCACTACACTGAACATTGCCTTACAGAAGCAAGAAAGCTGCTTCAAGGCTGATGATAAGAAACACAGAACACTGAGCAAAAGATGAAAATTGGGTTTCTAGCAACTGTGTAAGAAGTTCTAAGAAAATAAATACTCAAGTATTTCTGAAGCCAGATTTTCCAGAGGTTGTAGCAGTTGCCTTAAACTTAATCTTTACTTGGAAAAAAGGGTGCTTTTAAATATATTCACTAAGGCAGATCATGAGTTTTTATCCAATTCCCATATATGATTAGTTGGTCCACACCAAGCTTCAACAGTCTTGTCTTTAATCAGCAAACTCACTAAATAATCATTACTAGTGGACAGGTGGTTTAATCAAAAACCAGTGCAGTAACCTCCCTCATCACAGAATCATTCAGGTTGTAAAAGATCATCAAGTCCAACTGTAAACCTAACACTGCCAAGTCCACCACTGAACCATGTCCCTAAGCACCACATCTACACGTCCACCTCCAGGGATGGTGACTCAACCCTTGCCGCATACATATTTAGGAAAACAAATCACAACCACAGCATGAGAGACTCCTAGAACAGTCTTCTTTTTTACCTGGTCGTAGTGTATACAGGCCTTTCACAATATTTGCCATGGTTGAAGGAGTTATTTGAAACGGCGTTGACTGAGCTTCCAAAAGTAAAGCTGAAATAAAATTAAGAGAATTAGACATTTTTCTAATCAAGAAATATAGGCTCTTACACATACATTTTTGTATCAAAGAAATAAAGTAGTTGTGCTTTTTTTGTTATTTGACGTCCTCACAAAGGAAACAGCAACGCATCTGATTGGCAACATTCTCAAGAGTAATAAAACATCACCTTTAAATAGAATAATGTATGACGAAAATGTGAAATAACTTATTTTTCATCCATTTTCAGACAGGCAGCTGGAGTTCTGAGGAAAAAGCAAGCCAGTGATGGCTCTAAGTATTCAGATGCAGAACTGAAGTAAACAATTTATTTTTAGAAACACTGTCATATTGAGTCTGCTAAACACCTGGAGATCCACAAATCCTCACTTCACAGTATTTAGCATCTTGTTCACAAAGAGAAGGTTGGATTGAAAAAAAAAAAATCTATGAATGAAGTCCAAGTAGTGTAAAAAGAAGCAAAAATCAAGTAAGAGTTGTTTGTTCTCTTAAACACAAGTGAACATTTCTATTTCATTTTTAGTCTTTCCTGTAGTAAACACTGAATAATTGCATCTTCCTCATAGAAAAAACTGGCAATAGCAGATTTACTGCTTATATTACAATAGCCAGGCCTTGTATTTATCTGAGGTTTGTACATCCATCTGAATTACAGAAAAAAAAAATTAAAAATCAGTAAGGTTTAAACCAACTTCTGCCTTTTAGTTTATATTCTTCTACAAAGGAGTTGAGCAGTATATACACCTTTCTGTACCCACTACACAGAGAAATTACTCTTACAATTCTGCCTAAAAGGAGTATTTTTTTGCTTACATTGTAGAGACTCTGGTTTTTAAACCTCAAAGTTTCTCCATTTCTGTCTTCAGCATCTGCCACTATAGCACTTACTATAAAAAGAAAAATCTTCGGTAGCATGTTCTTCTCTCAGTGAAACTGTTTAAGGGGATCATGCAATAGGTAGATTAAAAGTATTTTTTTCTAAGCTCCAGGTAATCAAAGTGGTTATATTGAACTCTTACAGATGAATTTCTTCTACAAACAACCATCTTAAATGTGCATGCTCCTTTCAGCTGAAGCCTTGAGAGGGTGAGAGCTTGTGATTTGTTTTGTAATGACATATTTACAGCTTCTTTCCTAAAGATTTTTCAAACAGCCTCTTGGCAGCTACTCAAAAGTTGCAAATCATAAAATTAGAAAAGGAATAATGCTTTTTAAGGAAGATATGCAGACAGTAATGCACAATCCATACAATGTGTGTGCGTATACATATATTTTATTAGACTCTAGATACTTCAGCATAAGATTCAGCAATAGATTTGTAAAGTGAACAGAGAATTCTAGATTTTTTCTTCGTGTATAGATATCAAATTATGTTCCAAAGCTATGTATATCAAATTATTTAAAACAGGATAAGCCTAAAAATTAATATTGACTTAAAAGACCATAAAGTCTAGAGTTAAAATCCACCTGAACATTTTAAGTAACTCAATTGGCAGTTTCTTGGTTTTATTCCTGATACAGTGAAGACTGTGCTCTCCAGTAGTATCCAAGTTATAACCAGCAAAAGCAATTTAAAAATATTTCAGAAGCTACTTATAATTGTGTATGTACAGGGCATATCATGGAAAAGAAAGAAGCTATTAAGAATTTCTCTGGGGACAAACCCAAGCATTAACGGAAGCTGCCCACAACTACATAACTAACTAGAGGGCATCTGACTATTTGGCTATCTCTGAGTAAACGGAAAATTGTAGGTCACACTTCTTCCACCTACAGATGAAATCTGAAGTACAGTGCCTATAACCTGAGCACAGTGTCATATGTACTGTCATCTTTCAATTGTATTTTTTTTTCCTAAATAACATAGAACAAGTAGATGGCACAGACAAAGAAAAGATTTATTTTATGGTATATAAGGATCAAAGACAAGAGGTGATGAGCACACCAGACTGGCAGCCCTCTCATTCCTCTCAGCCTGTGGTACTGGAGACATGCTAGGAGTACAAGATGCTCATCCCTTCTCCTTTCCTTCCAGCTAACGAAACCCCCACAGCACTCGCACAAGTGGTCCCTTAACATGTTCAAGGTGCTGACCAACAGAATTATTTGTGTAAGCAATAGTTTCAGAAGATGATCCACATCTTGCTATCGTACACCATTACACACATGCAATATTGTCATTTTTTCAAGGTAATATTCACCCATGAAACTCATTTCAATTATGATCCTTTAAGGTAATGTGAACAGATGTATTTGCAAGTAAAATGAGCAGCCACCTGCTTCTGTTCTAGATTACTGACTACATCACCTGGCATTAGAAAGGGATTTCATGAATAAAATCAGTGGAAGAATTCACCTGGAGATCAAGCCTACAAAAATATCTTCAGCACTATATTACAGCTTCAGAAATTAACATTTCTTATCTTTGTTTCTGCAACTGCTTCCACCGCATGCTACAATGCAAATTTAAATCACTCGTTCCTGACTTACAGTCAGTAAACACAAACATGATGGTATTATATTTAACAACAGTATAACTTATGGCATATATTTCCCATTTCTCAATAAAGAAAACTAAAAGAATATAGTATTCATTAAAACCACAGAGTATAAACTAATCCAGTCTACAACTTTTCCAAAAGCTAGCTATCATTACCTGAAGAATGAATAGCATTGCTATAGGATATGTATTTTCAGAATGATTTCCGTAAGAATGAACAAGACTCCTTTCTTTGAATAGATCCAAAAAAACCTCATCGCAGGTTTATAGACAGAAGTAAATAGATAAAAGATGTAAAACTTCTTCACACATAAATTCATCTCCCGCTTTGCAATGAAACCTACTTAAACATTCAATCCTGTATTACTTTAGAAAGGGTTACTTAAGGAATAGAAACAGCTATGCCAGAAACACTGAAGTTAACTCTGTTTTTTTACAATCTTACAAAAGGCCTCCAAATATTAAGGCTTTGGCTCTTGCTTTATTAGAATAATTAATGAGACTCTACAACACAGAAGTTGCACAGACTCCTACCTACTCCCAGAAGCTCCACCTGCGGCATTTACAAAGACAAGAGCAGGGTGAGGCAGAATAAAACTAAACCTCAGGTGAATGACAAAGGTAATGACACTACGATACTATCTGACCACCTCCACAGTGTTTATGAACTAATATGGCATTTGATGGACTAAGTAACCAATATGCAAAGAAGTTAATTAACCTGCAAATAGTCTTGAAAGTCACTCGTGGCAGAATCAAAGAGAAGTGTGGATTCCCCTGATGAAATGCTTTAATTGCAGAAAGATACAAGATGCTTTCAAATATTGCTGAACCCAGGTAAGACACAATATCCAGAATGGCCTCAGGACTGTTTTGAGGAGTGGTGGATGTTGGAGTAAGTGAGGTATGAACCGGCAGCACTCCAGCTACCCTGCAGTAACTGAGTTACTCCATCATTGCACAGTAACACTGAAGAAGCTTGTCTCTCAAAGAAGGTTTAAGCTACTTCCCAATTCCCGTGGGGTACCTGAGGCAAGACCCAGGACCCCAGTAATTCCAGGAGTAGCAGATGATATCTTAAAATACAAACTCACTTATTCATAACTCAAGATTCAGTTGCAAAAATTAAGAATTAGCTATTCTAAAAAAAAAAAAAAATAATCTTTTTCTATTCTTCAACATTCCTTTCAAAATACATTTATTTTGTTTGGCAAAGATGCAATTTTTCTGTCAGAACAGTGAAACTTTTGCATGTTAACACACAATTCTTTTTTTCTTCAATAATCTAACTGAACTTCAAAGGAAGATATTTTAACAAATCATACATAAGTATGGCTTAGGCAGAATTATTCAAAGTTGTAATAATTCAACAATGCACTTAAAATTATAAAGTGTATTCCCATTAAAAGCAATTCCAACAGCTTCCACAACTAAGATACTAATCAGCGGTTGCTCTCCAGTCTGATTGTTTAACAAAGCTACAAAGTAAAATAAATGTATTCTGGAGATCTTTATCCCATGTACAAACTGCACTCTTTAGTACTTAATTCCAATATATATGCAATAATTATTTTGCAGAACAATAACTTTGATATCTCCACAGAACTTGAGCCCTTACACAACCGAGGGAAATACCGGGATGCACAGCAGTAACAATGGAGCCATCAGCAGTGCACAGCCCGAACAAACCTCAACAGCACAGGCTTCCCTGGCAGTTCCACCCTTTAGGAATATCATCAGATCACAATTAGTCAAATTTATAGTATAATAAATTACCTTTCTCTCAGTTAAATTATATCTGGTCCATCTGACCACATACACCCTTCTATTTCACTGTGATAACATCGGGTTCACCTTCTATACGGTTCCTGCATCCCAGTCTTTACTCCCAGATCCTGCCCACCAAAAGCACTTCACTGAACCCCACGTGCCAACTGCAATTAAATAGGAGGGGAACCACTACAGCTGCCATCCCTGAGATGGGGCTGTAGGTTTTTGCTGTCATTGGCTTGGGTTGAGTTTTTCTGGGAGGTTGGTTGTTTTTCATGGGGTTTTTGTTGTTTTTTTTTCTTTGGGGTTTTGGTTTCTTGGTTTTTTTTTTACCTGCTGTCCATTTTGTTATTGACTGATGAAGTTTGATGAGGTATTACCTCTTTATTACTTTAACCCAGGTACAATTTGTACATTAACTATCAATCTAGAATTTCAGAAACCTTTTACATGAAAGCTGACCTTCCCTCTCACTTAACCCTCAATTTGCACTTATATCAAACTCCTCACGAGTCTACATTTTTATTTTCCTTCAAACAGAACTAAAAAGAAATTCTTAGCAAGTTAGATTCTTCAAAAGTTTGTAATGAATTAAAATGTAGGTTATAAAAAGCCATTAAAAGTTGTATTTATTACTAAGCATTTGCCAACAGGCATTTAATGAAGCCACGGATTGCTTTTGAAATATTCCAAAAGCTTTATTAAAATAAAAATTCCAAGTCTTAATTACATGGAAATTATTCAGTGTAACAAGAATAAATAAATATAAAAACCAAAGCTAGAAATATAGACACTTTGGGTTTTCTATAACTGGAAAATAAGGTGATATTTTCACATTTACAATTTTATAAAGGTTTATTGAAATGGGAACATTATTCCTAATTCTTTACTAAGAAGACGATTAAACTTGACAGTCATAATTTGAGACACTTTTCAAATTTGAAAATTCCCTTACTTTGAGGTGCTGCAACTTAATCAACATGAAACAAGAAAAATAAGTACTGCTACAACATTTTAAAATAACTTAAGTTCTTTGATGACGAGTTTAGTTCAGTGACAAAATTTATGTAGAGATTAAATGTTATTTAAAGAATATAAGTGTATTCTAAAATGCTTGGTAAAAGTACTGTTTCCAACATGGTTACAATACATTTAGCCTTGTCAAATCACAGCTACAACTTCATTATTAGTGATACCACCCTTAAACCGGCAAGTGTGTCATTCTTGATTATTCCATCATATCTGCAAAGCACGGAGGGTGTCAGAAAGATTAATAGCTACAAAAGATATCCTATGCAGCCCTCGAGAGGGTAGGGGTACCTGCTGAGGTCTAAGAACAGACTGATATTAACGTGCCAATTCAGTGTTTTGAAGGAGGAATGGCTGATTATCCTGCAATAGCAGCATCCCAACACACTCCCCACACACTGGAAAGAAATGAACATACTGGAGTTGACATGCACTATCAGTTAGCTCTGTCTACCAATACTTGGAATGAAAACAGGAAGGAAGAAAAGGAAGGAAAATGCTGGTTTGATGTTAGAATGGGAATTTGAACTGGACATTTGAATCCCCACTAGAATGGGGATTTGAACTAAACTATTTGCCTATGTAGAGTAAGGCAGAAATTCAACACTGAACAAATCCACAATCTTATAGATGCACAAAAATATTTAAAAATTACTTTTAATGAAGAACTTGATAATAAATGCATTCCGTCCCTGCATCTCAAAAAAGACCCTTATTGCTATAGAACCCTCTTGCCTCCAAAAACATTTGCTATCCAAAGCTGGTATTTCAACAGCTTTATAGCTGGGAAAAGAGTAAATTAGCTTTTTGTTGTAGAGAAATTCTAACAGAAATCCCTCCATTTTAGTCTGGTACAAATACACCAGAATGAATCAATATTTTCTCCTAGTCCTCTGCTACCTTGCTTCATTTTTAAGCCCCTCAGGAAGGAATCTTCTCATTTCATTTTACCTATCCAGACACACAGTCTAATTCTAAAGACAGAGAGCAAGTCACTCCACAGGCAAGTAATTCTGGCTTTTTTTTTTTTTTAATAAGAAATATGCCATTTTATTTTTCTGCACCATTCTTAAACTTAAAAACCAGGAATCATAGCTTTATGAAGGTGGCAGAGTAAGGTTGTGCAGGCTTTTTGTCATACTGATTTTGCATACTTTAAGGAAAACAGTGAGTAAAGCAGCGTCTAGGGGCCGAGCAACATCCTCTTATACTGCAGAAGGAAAGAGCCTCAGCAATCAAACAGGACTTTTTTTTTTTTTTAACAACATATCGCTTCTGTCATCTCAGTAGTCACTCTGTGTCTCAAAGGACAAAGAATAGTGATTTCAAATGCCTACGGCCAGATTATATATTAATACTTTAGCTCAGATTAGAAACGTGCTTTTGAAGCAAATTCACTGATAATCCCTACTTACAGCTCCTTGGTACATATGACAGAGCTGCCTTGGAGCATATTACCTTGATTCCTTTTGGGCAAGATTAAACCAGATGTGCTCAAACTCTAACTGGCATTCTGTCCACAGGACCAGACATTAGCAAGTGTGAAATAAAACTCTCCAAAACACATATAAAAGGTGAACACTAGGTCCTCAACACCAACATGTGCATCTTCCACACTCTGTAGACCAGCTCCCTTTACACCACACCACTTATTAATGCAGACATAGCCTAAACCACGCAAGGAAACCTTCAGCTCTTCCTACAGAGCACGTACCTTTCAAGATACAAAGCCATGGTCATCAACCTTCTGCTGCACCAAACCTGTAACACTACTCTGTGCATTTTTGCCAAGACCTGGGCTACACTGACTTTTGGTCTAACTCAGTACAGCCATTCAAGAACAAAGTTCATTTACGAAACTAATTCCTATTTCCTTATGAAACATAAGGATTAGACCTGACATAGAAATGAGAAGCCCAAAGAAGAACAACTTCTTGGATGTAAATTCAAAAGGGCAGCATACAAAAAGGGTGAGGGCAATGCTTTCTGTAAGAAGCGAAAAATAACAGGAGTGTTTTCCCCTCTTTTCAGAGGATTTTCTCTGAAGTTTGTGGGTCAAGGCAATGACAGCTTACTTCTCATATGCATTTGAGACAGATGACAAAATGGAGGGGGGGGGGGGGGGGGGGGGGGGGGGCAAGAAATGCCAACCAGAGCAGGGAAAAACTCAGTGCAATACATCATCTTCTTGCCTATCTGTGCCAAAGAGTGAGGCACGGGGAGTAAATAAAAAACCTAACAAATCAAAATAAACCCTGTGTTCTCTGTCGTAGCTGTACAATCAAGCTACGAACCTGGCATCAATCACAGTCCTTCTCTCAGCCTTTTGCACTGCTCCTCCTCCCCTGGGGTATTCACAAACAAAAGCTAGATATGAAATTTATTAATGAAAGGCATTATGTCATAGCAGTACATAGCCAAAGAGATGAGGGTTCCTTGCTTCACTGAGATCAACAGGCTTCTGGAGATAAACACAGCAAAACACATCTGCTAAGTATGTAGGCCTGGGTGGCCATGGAGCAACACACACTCTCCTGCTTACCCACAGCACAAACAACAGGAAAAACCTCTGCACAGGAAACATCCTCCCTGCTACATCTATCAACCTCTAACAGTTCTACCTTGATTCATTCTCTGTAATTTTACATTAAATTTGTACCTGCTACAACCAAAAAAAAAGACAGATGCAGAACTTCATTATCAGAAAGCAACCTGTTCCAACTTTCAAGTTAACTTTCCTGGTACTTTTCAGAAAGCATCAATGCACTGGAAATAGCTTTCATGACGTCTTTATAAAGGAAAACCTTTTCCAATATAAACAGCCCTTTCACTGAACTATAACAGACCTCCAGCAAAAAAAATAAAAATTAAGAAAATATATCAGCAAGATCTATTGACCACTGAATCCAAGTGACATAACTGGGAAGAAACAAAGCTGTCATACATAAGAATCTTAAGAGAAAAGTTTTTCCCAGTAACTAATAAGAAACTGCAAACATAATGAAATAGGCTGTGATCGTCTCCCTCCTCCAGATTTTTTACAAAGATTTTTTTGCTTGGAAATCCATGAGAAAAGCTATTAGTTTTACACATGGTATGTTTTTGCACTGGGTTTTAGCTCTGAACACACACAAGCACTGACCTGGAGATCTACATTCAATCATTGCCTACATGATATTAGAAACTACATACAGATAACTGCTCAGTACACTCAGGTTTCAGTAGCTAATTCTTGATATTATCATGAACAAGAATGTGAGACAGCCAAATGCTGAGATCTCCTGCATTAATCATCATTTTACCTATATTTCACATGTTTTCAAGCCCATGCTCTATTTTGGAAACAGTAAATTTCAGGGAATTGCCTCTTTCATAGGCCAGGGCATCACCTTGGATCCTGGTAACAATTAAGACCCATGAAATCTTGGGCACTATTTATCCTATAGCATCTTCACCATGGCTCAAGAAGTTTCTTTTCCTCTGGATAAAGAGCACCTGGTTTTATGATCTATTCTTGACACAATAGATCAAAGGTAAGAACACACAAACATTCTCTGCTTACCCTAGTCAACAGGAACAAAATCAGAAGAATTTCTATTAAAGAAAGCACTTTTCCCCTCTGAGAGAGTTCATTTGACTTTCTAGTTGAGTAACTTCCTCCCGGAAGTACAGGCTGATGCTCCTTTGGGAAGAATCAGCCTGCACTGAATGATACCTACCAGCACATTGCTCCTACAAGAGTAGAAACCACTTCCTAACCTCAAAATACTAACACGGAAAGAAAACCAGCTCATACAGACACAGATATAAACCACTGAAGTACTACAGCGAGATGCTAAGGCTATCACCTACTTGGAAGTGCCATAATCCTACACTTCCTACAATCATTCTATTTTCCCCACAAACACCACTGTATGCAAAGAATAAGGAGAATTCTCTTCCCATTGCCTTCTAAAACTGCTTCCACCTTTTTTTCCTCTATATTGAAATGTTGAGAACCTCATCAACCCTCCCAGAGCAGGGCTCCAGCCTAGCGCTCACCTTCCTTTCTTTAGTTTCTAAAAAGAGAACAGGTAATTGCAAACTCTTGTAATTGGAAACCAAGTGATTATCCATCAAGCAGAAACAACAGTTTCCTGTTAATAGTCTTTCTCTTTTGTTAGATTCAAAAGCAAGCTTTTTTTAGGCACTAAACTGCCAATATCCGAAAAGAGAGAAGTACCAGTTACTTGCAAATACTCTCTGGCACTGAATTTTACCTACTGCAAGAACTAGAAAGTTTCAGGAGCTGTTATTCATTTTCACCACTGAAGAGAGTTAAGATTTGCAATCACTGCTATTCTTCTAGACACAAGAACAAACAGGCTGGATGTTTCCAAGGCACTGAGATTACAGTGCAGGAAACCCAGACCTACAAGAAGGAACAGTGGCTGTGTAAGGAGAGAAAGTACATACTTCTGAATTTTACTGCTTCAAGTCATCTCCTGTAGGACTCCAGCAGGAACAAAGACAACATTCTCTACCATCCTTCCTACTTACAACAGAGTATTATCTGCATCTTCCCCGCCCCCCCCCCCCCCCCCCCGCTATTTCCAAAACTTCTTGTAAATAAGATGCTGTATCTTCGCTTGTTACATTCAGTTAAGTAGTTCTGCACATATCAACACCTCCCAAGCCGTTGAATACAGGAGTCTTATCAGCAAGAGCCACCTTTGGCTTTGTAAGGACAATAATCAGGTTATATTAACTTTGTTCAAATGTATCCACTTTAATTTGAAGAGTATTACCTTTATAAACATGTGAAGAGCATTGACTTTAAACATGTGAGTGTAAAAGTGTTTCACAAACACAACCATGTTCATGGATCTGTGTATTATACAATTTTTAAGGTAAAAAGATTTAAAATTTAACTGCTCAGAAGTGGTCGAGATAGTACAGTTTTTTTGAAATTCCTCTTATCAAAAAAATAATGGAACCATATCTGTGTTTGTGCAGCAAAATTTGTCCAAGTAAAGTTCATTTAGGGAATATTTCTTCTGTAAATAATGAATTCACATCTTAATCACTCTATTTTCTGCAACTAAAGTGCTCAGACTTGTGCTCCCACCACAGAGACCACTATACCAGGAGCTCATTTTGCATCTCCCTGCCTTCAACCACAGAGCACAGGGACAAGGGCCGACTCAATCACTGGGAGTCTGAGCAAGTTCAAACACTAAGGAAGTGATCTGTGCTGCACTTCACTTCTGACTTTTTTTTCCAACCCCCCCCTATCTTTTGAAGTGGAGCAGGAGCTGCTTCTTAGATCAAATGAACCTGAAATGTACTTACAGTCCTTCCTGAACACAACTTCAAATAGAAATGCCAGCTTCCAGGCTCTGACAGAATGACAAGATACTACAAACAAAAACCCCCTTTGTACAAAAAACATAGCAACAAATTTCAAGAGCACGAGCAGATGTTATTCTTGTCCTCCAAGACTAGATCACAAATTCATTAAGCCAATTTTTTTGTTTGTTTTTTAAAATAGAGGGAAAGCATGCTTCTTCTCACTGAAGTGGCAGCTGCAGCATCTCTTAAAAAAAAAAAAAAAGCCCTAGGATTCCATTTCTCTATGTAGACCACAATTTCATTGACTAATTTCCTAAGCACTCAAAACCTTATTTTTCTTCCTCCTCATAATATAAAAACACTTTTCTATTGGACCAAATCTGTATCAAATATCAGGAAACAGTACCACACACCGACAGTGACATCAGGAAGTAATTAACAAACACTGACTTATACCCTATTTTCATTGAGCCCTTACACTTACAAAAAGGTAATTTTCTTAAAATGTTATAGTCAGAATTCCAGGAAGCTAGAAAGAACAGCTGAGAATGGCAGAAAATGATACAACACTAAAGCTTTTTCAGCACCTTTACAGTACTGTATCATGTGCTATGTGTCTTCAATTGCTAACAGATTCCCGAGAAGTAAGTTTAGAACTTTATTTAGGCATACTTTAACTGAATTTAAAGAGCCTATTATCCAAGATTTAACCAAGTCAGACCACAGTTAGGAGTTTATACATGTCAGTATGCATTATCTTACTCAGGAGTAAGATAAAAACTAAGTAACTTAGTTTTAATAAACTGGCGGTGAGACTGAAATGAAATACAAGGAAGTTGCTCATTAAACAATAGCCCCATATACATCACCACAGTTGGTGACCACTGATTTTTATCTTTCAGTGTTTTAATTTTACTTTTGCAACTAACACAGAGCTGGGGAGGAATATTTCAGATTTACATACACACAACCACAGGTCTTTTCCTTTCAATAGTTCATCTGCAATTTCTATTTCATTCTCATATAATACACAAAACAAGTTACATAGCAACACACTTCTGCATTACTTATGTTCTAAAGATTTGGCTGGTATTACCTTTGCTTTGTCATTCAAGAAAAAAAAAAACAAACACATTAATGTTTTCATTGCCTGAAAAACACATACACTTAAAATTAAATGTATTTAACTAAATATATTTAATTTTAAGGCAGTATCAGCTGAATTCTCCATGATCCTCTTGCAGCAATCACCTTACCAGTTTCATGATACCATTAAATTTCTTTGGCACAAAACAAACATTAGGTCCATGGGTTGGCATTCCTCCTTGTGCTGTTTCCAAAGTGATCTGAACTGCTACATGGCTAAAAGCTCTCAGGGAGACTTCTTCCAGATGGCAAGAAGAGGATGGCAGAGCTGATGATCTCCTGTCATTCTAGTACCTGGCTCCCTGACCTTCAGAGTAATCACCTTACCTTGTTCAGCCACCCTTCTCACAGGATGCCAACTCACAGTGGCACTAAAAAAAGATAACAAAGCTCCTTTCCCCCAGCCCTTTGCTGGAGAGAGAAGGGCAATTACAACTCAAGTAAAGGCAAAAAGAGAAACACACTCAACTCAATCATCCATTTAGCATACTAACTGCTTCAGAGAAAAGAGGAGAGGAGCAGCTGGATGAAAACAGACAACTGCAGTAGGGCTAGGTCACAGAAAGGAGTACACCAGGCTAGATAATGAACTCATCATGGGGCACAGGAACTATCCAGTTGTGCAAAGCACAGTTGCAATTCTCCCAGCATGTTGGTCAACTGCTCACCATGCTGCAAACTTTTCCAGTTTGAACTCCAAGTCTGATTATCTCCGCCTTTGCTAACTGTCACCTCGAGAAGCTAACTAGCCCAGCAGGATGGTCCCTCACACAAACACACACTGATGATGATGGTGACAGGCTGCAGGCAAACAGTGGGCTCACCACAGGAGTTACCCACAGGAGCACTAAGCAGGAAGCATACCACTTAAAGAATATTCTATTTGCATTAACTCATTAGCTTAACAGAGAAACTGCTGTCATCATTATGCAGTTCACTGACTAGCAGGGAGTACTCGAGTATATCATGACTAGCTCCAATGGTATCACAATTCTTTGACTACACCACGTTCTTAATGACACTTGTCAATATTTTGATAAAGAATTTAAAGAGTAACAGCATAAGCAAAAGGACGATAAAACATTTGTTATGTGACAATCACAAGTCATAAGGGAAAAATATATATAGGTTTCCCCAGATACTCAAGAAAACCATGACTCCATACAAAATCATATTTTTGAAAGAAGTTGAAGTATGCCACATTTCTTCATGTGGATGCCTTAAAAACAAAATTGTATTTAAGTTCGGTAACCATTTGCTATTTTTTCCCTATATGCCATGTATTTCTGCAATATCTGAAAGCATTGAGGTTTTCCAGACTCTCATTATAAGAAAAATTCAATAGGTTTACTTACGCATTAGGTTGTAAATGTGCTTTTCTGCAACATGTTCCGTAAACAGCTTTATAAGGTCATCTTTTAAGTCTCTGTTAAGCTTGGTTTCTATGTAAAATTTATTCTGGAAAATAAGACAGAAGTTTTCAAGTTTGTTTTTCATAATAGCAAATAAATTTATTTTTTTCCCTGAATAAAAATAGTTCACAATTTTAAAGCTGTAGAATATTTGACATGTAAAGTGCTTCCTTGGTGACTGCCATTTATACAAAATATAACGTTCTTGTACAACCGAAAAGCATGTATTTAAAATTAAGAATGCATGTGGTACTATTGGTAATAAACCCACATGCAGGCATGTTGGGTTTTTTCCCTGTATCTATAGATATATCTCTACACTGATCCAAACTGGGGAGTTTATAGAAAAAAAAATACTTCAATTTAGAACTTTATAAACACTCTAACACCAAAATAGGGCTAGACATCACATTTATTACAAGAGAAAGCATTTTTACTAATGTCTAAAAGTGATTAAGCCATTAAAATACGCACGTCACAATAATAAATCATCAGTAGAGCTATCCACTTCTGTGGTTCATCAATAATCTCAGAGGATAGCTAATCAGAATTAATCAGCTGTGGAAATAAGTGATATATAAAAATCTATACAAAACAGAACTACATTAAAATTTTTAGGATTCAATTATCTTGACACACTCAGCATTAATAATAAATTCACCTCTTCAGCCCTCAAAGGAAATTCTATTCATGAGTTCCTTCAGGGCCTCTATACCTAATGCACTATTTGGTGTTATTCCTCAGTTCCCAGCCTGCAACAGAGAGTAAGATTTCTTGCCTCTATTTTATTCATAGGTGGGGTTTAAATGCTGGAAAAAAATAATTGTTTCAAGATAAATCTCCTATTGTTACAATACTAACATGGAAATAGACCAACGGAATTCATCTGGACAACTTATGTGAAAGAGTTAAATAGATACTGTAAGAGAAAATCAACTTAATCAAAAATAACTGGAAGACTTATCTTAGAGATTTATAAAAGGGATCTCTTAAGGGAGAAAGGTTTTTCCACACTTTAAATCAAGTTCTCCTATTCACTAAAGCATTTATAAAATAATTGGAACAAATCCTTGGAACACTATTAGAGCAATCTTTACATTTATTTTATGAAACTCATTCTCTTGGCCATTACCAAAACTACACACACACCATAATAAACTGTCATGCAGAAGCCACTTAAACTTTCAAGACAAGCATTCAGCAGCAGTTATTTACCTTTAATGAAAACTGAACCTGTTCGAACAAAGACAACCCAAGGGCTGAATACATGCCCCTACTGAAGTTTAGGTTTGTTGCACTGATGGATAACAATCTTAAGAAGTTTTAAACATTTAGTAACTTCCCACTGCCAGTTACCTCCCTGAAGCTATCCTACCTGTAGAGGTTTTATCAAGGGATGCTAATCAGTTGTTTCTCCCTTACGTGGGCCTGTTCTTTGAGCAGAGATTTTGAGGGAAAGGCTCTGCAGACAGAATAACCTGTTTTGTAAGAAACAGACTAACTTCATTTGCAATGTTTTTGATCAATGGTGAATTGCCATTGCAACAGAAACTCCCATCTTCTGGGGAGTGTTAAGGTATACACCACACTACAGACTTTCATCAGACCTAACTTCCTAAATCATTTCCACCTCGAGCTTCCACAGGTGCCACACACAGGATTGACCAGAGCACCTCAGCACAAGTCTACTGACCCGAACCAAACCTGACAGTGTCAGCTTCTTATCTCAACAATATCAGATTCTTAGGACAACTTCTGATTCTTACGAGTTGACAGATGAAATGCACCCAGCTAAGGAAACAACTTACTCTGTTCTTTGCCTAGCCTCCAGAACTTCTTACATTAAAAGTAGCTGATGACATGCAAACTGTGACGCTTTCTTTTGTTTAAGAGTTGGAAAGCCTATACCTTAAGTTTCATAACTAAAAAAAAAAAAAAACAACAAAAATACCTCAGTAGTTTCAAGAAGAAGAGTTACAACATATTACTTACAGACAGAACAACTCTTCACATTTGCTCACCTGGAAACACCTTTCCAAAAGATGTTACACTTGCATGCACTTAAAGAGACACTGAAAAAGTGACCTAACACAAGTATGTCATTACCAATCCACAGTGCTGAAAGGAGACAGCAAAAGAGCTGTCACCTTCCCCATTCTTGTTAGTGGAAAAACAGGAATATTTTCTGTATGATATGTTACTACCTAGGCTGTATCAGTATTTCTTGAAAAGTGTGTCAAGTCACCTGAAGGCCTCAGGTAAAAGATAAGCAGATAGCAATAACTGATAAAGTCAGATATGATACAAGCACTTCTTCTGCAAACCACCATATCATAAAGCAATCTGGCAATCATTATGTTGATATTAAGAGAAGAGCAATAAATACTTGAAATAGGAAAGTCAGTATGAGTTCTTATTTCATCCACATATACTCACATATATTTGTGTGCAGACACACACAAAAAAGCCCTCTAGCTAATAAGCAATGAAGTGCAATACCACCCAGTAAGAACAGGAATATTTTAGAGGCAATGACAAAATTCTTAGTTATCTTAAAACCACAATGCTCACAAATGTTAGGCTCATTTAATGCCACAATATAACAGATTTTCAGCTACATATCTAAGTATAATTAACAACTGAAAACATATTAGAAAGAAGTATATCATCTAAATGCTGATTTTAATTTTTCTTGAAGTGGAAATACGATTTTTATTCATTCATGTGTGCAGCATACTGCGATATGTAAAAATCTGTAGGTATCCAGAATAACCTCATCTAGATTTACAAAGCAAACAGTTATTCACTAGGAATTATTTTTAGGAATAAAGTACCGTGTGCTAAATTGACTTACAATTTAATTTGCTTTATCTGCAGTTACATCCCAGAACTTTCAAAGAGCTTAAACCCACAGAATTTTGGAAGGACAGAAGTGCTTTGAGTCTCCACGCTTTCCTGAAAAGTCCAATGTAGCAGCGTAAGACTGGAAAAATGCATCACCAGGTGAAAAAGAAAGCCACTGGTGCTCTTAGCAAAAGGAGGAAAAAGAAAACTCCCTCAACTGCAAAGTCAACCCTCTCAACCATCACTCAAGAAAAGCTTTGAAACACACCTTGGTCACCACATACAAGCAGGTTAAGAAATTAATATGGTTTGACAGATATCAAGAATAAGACGAAAAGTGCTGCTGTTGATATCAAAACTCACAGGACTAATCCTAAGGCAAAATACTATCCTTTTTTTGGCCACCAAGGCACAAAAACATGTTCTAGTTGTAAAAAACACTTTTAGGTTTTCCTCAGATTCATAGATTTTTAAATATTTTAAAGCATATTTAAAGTTTTGCTAAGCAACAATATAATTATCCTTTCAGAACATAGTTTATCAGTGAAGCTCAACAGCCTTAGAAACTCCTGATTAAAGCAATCACATCACTACCAAAAAAGGAGAGCCCTGCCATCTCTGAGAAAAAGGCAGAGTTCAACAACTTAGTCCTCTTAGTTAACAATACACTGAAAGTATCTATTAAAGTAACTGCAAGGCTATAATTTATACTGTAGAATAATTGGGCTTTCACCTCTTGCAATTGTTTTTAATTGTATTTTCTTGTCAAAATAAAGGAAACTGCTGCTGCATGAGAGAAAACTTGATTAGCCACTTCAGTGTAAAACTGCAAGAGTAGCTGTACATAAGAGTACTTACATACGCATACAGAAAAAACTGAGACAAACATTCTTCATCCTGACTTCCCTAGAGATATTTTCCACATCATGCACAACACTGATTAATAAATGATCTCACAGAAAAAGTATGAGACTTAATTTGACATTAGCCTTCAAAACCAGCTATATAGCTGAGCCAAATCAGCATTGCGTTTGGCAGCAAGAGGAACTAACACGTAAGTCACTAATTCTACCTGAAGATCTTTTATAAAAGATGGGGACAGACATTTTAGCAGGGCCTGTAGCAACAGGACAATTGATAATGGCCTTAAACTTAAAAACTAGATATAAGGGAATTTTTTATTTTTTTTTACAATGAGAGCAGTGAAGCACTGGAACAGGTTACCCAGGGAGGTGGTAGATGCCCCATCCCTGGAAACGTTCAAGACCAGGTTGGACTGGGCTCTGGGCAACCTGATCTAGTTGAAGATATTGCTGCTCATTGGAGGGGAGTTTGGACTAGATGATCTTTAGAAGTCCCTCCCAACCCAAACTATTTTATGGTAACTCTCAGGCCTAACTTTAAGTCACTTAAATGAGAAAGTTTTTGCTGGAACAGAATTTTACTGCCCGAACAAATCACTAGTCATCCTTTAAAGAATCTTCTCCTTTAAAATGATAGAGTACTTTCACTTTGTTCTCAAAAAAAGCCCCCAACTGTGTAACTATTCATTCTACAAGTCTGTTTATTAGTCATTAACCATTTCCACTATGTTCAGATATCAGTTATACTCAAACTCTAAACAGGAAGCAGTGGGATACAGAGCACTCCTCATCTGAAGATACAAGAACTATGCCACAACCATGTATGAAGATAGGTACAGAAATCTGTTCAGCAATTATACCTTGTCTGAACACATAGACAAAGCTTATAATGATAAAATCTGTGAGGTTTTATGTCTATCATGAACATTTTTTATATCTTAGTTACTGCAGTCTTGTATGTTAAGGATAGATTTTGACCTCTGTGATGGAACAACCTCAGTGACAGATTTGAGCATTTGATAGAAGTACACACTTGAACAGCTTATCTCCATTTGTAAATGGATATGAAATTATGAGATTGCCTAATCACCTGTCTGCAATAAACAAGTCAAGCATACATAGGTGAAAAAAAATGGCTAACATCTAAAAATATCTGAATGCAATAGGGGGGGGAAAAGTCTCTTCCTAGTTCTCCCCCAGCATTTCATAACAGGAAGCAGAAGAATAATAAAAATCACGACCAGGAACACATCCCTTAGCTTACAAGTGAAGCTGTAGCAACAGACTTCATTCTGCATTAACTAGATAAAGAGTGTATTGGAAGACACCCAGTTCAAGAAAGGCAATAATGCAACAAATCTAAAAGGTGACACTATGCTGAAAGACAACAGCAAATTACGCATTTCAGGTGCATTCACCATAAACAGTAGATCCTTCTAGAAAATACTTCCCGAACTCTGGGAAGCTAGCAATGAGGATAGTAGAGTCCTAGGTTTCTTTCATTTAAATCAGTTTCATCTTTTTTCTTTAAAAAGAAAAAAAAGGTGTCTTTCCCAACAAATACTTCTTTAGTTTTTATGTCTAAGTGATGTCAATGCAAGGAGAGTTTCTGGGAAAAGGGCAAATTTCAAGCTTAGAGTTATTCGTTACCATAAAAAACCCGATTAAACGTCTTGGCGCTTTAACAAAAACAATGCAAATTATGAACTTCTTCAGAGGTATAGAAAACTTCGTACATTACAAAATCAGCATGACAACCACTTATAGCCAATGGTTTCTGAACCTCTGCAAGTATGCCTGACAGTGCCATGAGTGTTGTCTTTATCCAGTCAACGCTCTCAACTGCTTTATCAAGTGACACAGACGTTTCCAAGACATTTGTCTTGTCTGAATCTGTGCAGTTTAAAAGCAAGAAACAATCACCTTTGTAGCCTGTCCAAACTACGAAGCCAACATAGAGCAAGCCAATGAACTATCCCTGTTCAAAAATATATACATCTTCACCTAACTATGTGGGAAGGCTTTTTTATAATCAAAATAAAAACCATTCCCCCCACTCCCAGGAAGGAAATATTAGGGCAGAAACCAATTGCAAAACTCTAAGTTTAAAAGCATGGCTTCCTCTTCCTCTCCCCACACAGTTTGATCAGTACTGTTACGCAGGTAGCAAAACCAGGCATGAATCATAAGTTCTACAAATTAAAAATCATTATAGCTGCATTTTATTCTTTTCACTTTCAGTCAGCATCTTGTGTATGGACATATTTTATTTGAAAAGAATTTTCTAAAACTTACCATATATATGAAAAGAGGCACAATGCTCTGCAATGCTCCCATATACTGTCCAAGAGCTACGTTAAATCTTTCAATATAGAGATCTGGAGGGCTGGCCTGCAAGAAACCGTAAAAGTCAGGTTGTAATTTGAACAAGAGAAAGATCTGGAACAGTATGGGCTATGCTTTCATAGCAAACTCAAAAACTACAAAGTATTTGATACACTAAGTCCACACAAAGCAAGCCACACATCATTCCAGAGTTTCTGCTATAACTCCCTCCAGCAAAACCAGTTTTCTTCAATAACTGGTTTTTGCCTAGGACTATATATCAGTGCCCAGCAAAAGGTCCATTCAATAAGGAATACAGTATGCCTGTACAAACTAGCATTTAGCATATGCAAATAAAAACACTTATGAAAGACTAGACCTTCATTTTGAAAGCACTGTCACACCTAGAATCCATAATCAAATTTAGGCTGCGGTGTGTGCTCCGACCCCCCTGCAAGATTTTACTCCAAAAGAGCAGGGAGGCATAAAGCTGCTGCTTTGCATCTGAGCTGGCAAGCGGCACATCCTCCAGCTGCAGGGAGCACTGTCCTTCACAGAAAGCAATTTTAAGTTTTTGCTGGGTCACCTAAGGCAAGTCAAGTATTCAGGGTGTGGAGCTGGTGGGACTATGAAGCAATGTCTTCAGACAGAGCTCCACTTCTGGCATCCTGCACTCCAGATCAGGCCCACAAAAAACTACTGCAGTGCTCCAACAGACAGCATTAACCTGTAGCCCCAAGGAAACCTTTGCTACACAAAACCCAAACGTGCCAACTTCACAATAAGCCTTGTAGAGCCCACAGTGACAACTGCTATTTTCTGTGTACAATACCATCTTTCCCCGAGAAGGAAATAAGGAAGCTAAAAAGAGCTGTTCTGCAGCAAGCTAAGTTAAATTGAGAAATGGGAAGTGCTAACCACTGTTCTTTTGTAAGTATTTATTAGGAGGGATGTAGAGGAGCTGCGTTAGAGCATTCAGGAGTGCACTTACACACCCAGGGATTGAAGTGGAGCTGGGGTAACGTGTTCCTCCACTATTCCCCTCTCCATCCCAATCCACCCACGTACAGTGCTCTGCCTCTGGCCCAACTCCTCCTGCTTTCCCTACTATGGTCTCTTCACAGGGGGGTGGGTAGATGCCCGAGTTTCTACTGTTCATATACATATATACACCTATACACACCCAAAGACAAAGTGTTGCTTGCTAATGAGAAGCAGAATTTCTCTTCCCTTGCACCATTTTCCTCTGTGACAGCGCCAAGCCAAAGGAGAATGGAGAACGCAGCAGTGGCTGGGACCTTGCAAGAAAACAAGCTCAAAGTTTTTTGTAAAGCCAAAAAACTGTGATGTGAGAAATCCTCAAGGCTAGCTGCACCTCGACTACCTCATTGGAACTTATAGCTGTTATCTTTATGAAGCAGATTTTTCAACCTTTGTATGTATGTTCACCAGGGGCTCTGAGAGAACAGTTAGAATTTATGTTGACTTTTTGCTCCATTAAGTATTCTAAATTTCTAAAAGTGGGGTTTTTTTCCCTTTAAACTAGTTTCTTTTGTCTCCCTCCTTAATATGCTTAATGGACACATGGGTAATTTTCACAGAAAACACCAATACAGAGCAGATGTTTCAGAAAGGAAAGCAAAACTGGCAGAGGAATAAAGAGTGTTATTCCATATGCTGTTGCCAAAGGTTATATATGGTTATTCCTCATTTTGATCATAAGTTTATAATCTTATTGCAGATGCAGTTCTCAGGGGTGGCCAAACAAATTTTTGTTCAAAATGCCAACAATGTATAGAAGTGGCTATGAACTCCAAGGACTCCCTTTCATATATAGTTACATACATAATTTGTTGCAAATAGCATGCAATGAAATCTGCATCTCTAAGCAGTATTTATTCCTGCTTCACTCCTTTTTAACCTCAACTTTAAATATGGTTTTACTCTGATTTGTAAAGACTTGGTTCACAGCTTCTAAGATTAAAGAAAAAGGAAAATTCTACTTCAAGGAACATGCCCGACAAAAGGAGACCATAGCCTGACACAGGGCACCACTCTCCTCTCACTGACAGTTTGCACTTCTCAAAAAAAACCAACCAAACACCAAAAAAACCCCTCAGAGAGAGAACTCATCTGGACAGCGTGTGATTTAATCCCACGAACAAACCCTAGGCAATGGTGTACAGGCAGGCTGCCACTCTTTTTACAGCAGACATTAAGGATTGGTATCTTTTTCCTCCACTGAAGATGAAAACTGCTAGCCCACCTCACAAAGCCTGTCGCATTAAGAGAGATGTTTTAGGAGGGAACAACTGCACACCCAGCTGTGAGAACAACCTCAAGGGTCCTTTAATGGAAGGACACCTGGAAGCTGTTAACCACCACCACCTTGTAACCAAGGGGAAAACAACTTCTTTAAAGACATAAAAGCTAAGAAAAGTCTGACAGCTTCAGGGGACACACTCACTAGTGTCAGGAAAATATCAGGCCTTGGTCTTAATCTTTAGACTGCAAAATCATAGTGTTAACCACTTTATCAGCATGAGATGTTACCTTTCAGTCTTATTCTCCTGACAGTGTTTTATGTTGAGCCTCAACAGTCAAGACACTAACAGGAAAGCACATACTGACACTGCTTGTCTCCAAAAAAAAAAATAAAAATCCTTACAATCAAACTGTCCCTACTCATTGCTTGACTTGTAAACTAACAAAAAACCCAAGCCAAAGAGAACTCAATAATAGTATTTTCACAGCTCATCTATGAATTATCGTAATCTGTGTGGGGAAAACTGAACCATCTGTTTTCTGCTCCTTACACCGTTACTGTATGGCTGCTCAAAACTGCTAGACAGAAATCAATTACTTGGTTGAGCATAGGAACTCTCTCTACATCTCTATATTCACATAAGACAGTAACTGGAGTGGGACTAGGTTTATATAAACTACATAAATTTTACAAGAAAAAAAGCAGTGCATGACATCAAATTGACAAATAGATCTTGCTAAGATTTTTCTATTAAATAGCCATCATTAGAGTAGACCTTACATTTAAAAATCTGTATTTACTCAGCTATAGCTATCATTAATAAAAAAAAAAAAAAAACTGCTTAGGCTGACATTTGTCACTCTTGGTCCTAGTCCAGAAAAGTCAGCATGTACTTTCAAGTACTTTAATTATGGGGGAAGAGGTGGAATTAAGCATGATATTTACTTCTTACAACCCCTCAAAAAAATACTAAGTATTTAAATCCACTCCTATTTTACCTGAGGGATGTATTACAAAAGCTATTCAAAGAAAAAAAAAAATATACTGCCTGACTAAGGTTTTTCCAGGAAGGAAGAGGATCCTCCATTCCTTCACTCCCCATCCTGAATCCTATCAAAATATCAATTCAGTTTTGGGGTTTTTTTTTTAAGACACTCTATACAGGGAGACAGCTTAAATCCTCTCCTACATTTGCTCTCATCTACCATTCATCAGGTTAAGAAGTTTTCCTATAGCAACCATACAGTGTGTCTGTGCACAGGAGCACTGAACACTTGGTCAGTTTTCTCAAGTTTGATGCAGTTGCATTTGCTTAACATCTTCAGCTTGGTTCTGAGTTGACAACTTCTTAGCATAAAACAGTATGGCTGCTGTTAAAAAACGATGTTAAAGACATCATTTAATCTCTTCAAACACCATAGTGGACATCTCAGCACCAAGAGAAATGAGAAGGAACAAGAAAACACATTTGAGAAAGGATGACATGTAAGAGGTATCTTAAACAAAACAAGCAATTAGAGACCCAGTACACTGAATTACCCTTCCCTTATTTGAAATCTAGTATCTAGGCATTCCAATGAACTTGTGGGCAAGAAACTGTATATATGAAAGAGATGTGAGAGGTTTTCCAGTGTGAAAACCAGTTCATAAAGAATATCATTCTTTAACTGAACATACATATGAAACCAGAAGACATGCTGCTGGCTCAGGACAACTCAGGAATGGCTCACAAGAAAGAAACAGTGACAACAGTTCTTTGCTTGAGGAACACAAAGTTATTAATCTGTTTATGAATGGTCATCTGGTACAATCAGCAATATATTCAGTAAAGCTTACATTCCTACATTGAAGGGGCAGTTCCATTTTACTGGGACCATGCTCACTGCCAAAATGTCAGCATACATGCTGCAGCATCTCTCCCAAGCCTGCCAAGTGAAAAGGGAGAACAGCTACGACTGCACAAATTAACCTGCTATTCATGTACGTGGTCCGAGTCTCTTAAACCAGTTTCTGTTCTCTCAAGAAAATGTAATTTGTTTATTTTGCCTTGCAGACAATTTATGTGATGCTCAGGTCTACCTCACTAGGCAAGGGTACCATTAAAACTTTTTACAAAAAAGAGACATTAAGCCAAAGTACAATTCATTCAAAGGCTGTGTCTTCCCATTCTGCTCTGCACACAAAACTGTTCAAAGTTCTACAGTACCCTGACACAGCCTCGTATCATTGTCTTAGAGCAGCGTAGCAGACATAGACCATGTTTCCATTTCCATTCTGCATGTTTGTAAAACAAAAAGAGATTGCATCTAAGGACCATTAAAACTATGTTTCATAGTAAGAAATCTTCAGAATCTTCTCCATTTAGTAAACACACTCATTTGTGCCATATTTATTTATACCTTTTTGTATTTTTATCGGGGTCTGCAGCACCCAGTGTAGTGTGGCAAGGAACTAAAAATGACTACAGGAATACAAGCCTTTTCAAAAAGCTGCAGGCAGGGATGCTTTTCTCAGGTTAGCTCACGTGTGACAATGTCACGTTTGATTGCAATTCTGGCAATATGGTGACCCCTACCTCCACCTCAAGTCAAAAGCCATCTTTTTGATGTCCAAATGTAAAGATGCACACATTTCTAACACTTCTGGTGTCTGCCATCTGCGGTCTAATACTGATCATTCATTTGATCTGATTGACAGCAGTAAAGGCTTGTTTCACACACAGTTAAGCAAAACTGATAAATCCCCCATGGCACTGGATATTGGGGTTGGGATTTGGGGTTTTTTTTTCATTTTTAAGTATTATGGACCAGATAAATGGCCAGTCTGAGTCTCCTCTTTAAAAAAATTATTAAAAGATATTAAAAGACCATGCAGTTGACCCAAATGGACTTTAAGAAACACATTTAACATGTTTAGTAGAGAAAAGTTAGGAAATGCACATTCTTAATTTCCATTTTCCACCTCTATTTCTGATCTTTTCTATAGGCAGAACATAGGGGAGGCAGATTTGTTTTCCACATAAGTTTGAGAAACTACTGCAATTATGGAAATTATTTCAGGGAAACAACTAATTTCAAATTAATGAGAGCTAATTTGAGTGTTATTTCTATGCTACAAAAGAGGAGACATGAATCATGAAGAAGGCTTGCTATTTTTTGTTTAGCTACCATGTCAGACAATGCCCAAATGATGTAGTAAGAATGGGCTTCTTCATGTGGATGGAGTATATAATCTGGCCTCCTGTAAGTACATTACTAAAGTCTAGTCATAACTTCATTAGCAATCTGATTTATTAAGTTTACACAAAAGACAGACACAGATGATGTTGTCAAAAGTTCTATTTTACAGACTGGCATAACCATTCAATTACAATATAGCACTATGTAATGTAATCCTCAGTGTACCTTGGAAGGAAAACAAAATATATTTACAAAACAATCCAGGGTAAAATTACCTTGAAATATCAAGAACTGCTATGAATGGTACCCAGTACATAACTCTGCTCACAGTTGGAAGTTCAGTTTTACCAGTCCCTCAAAGCACTACTTGGATGCATTTTTATACCACCCCGACTACATGCAAAGCTCACTTAAGCTTCCTGCTGTTACTCCTGTAATCAGGAGAAATGCTGAAGGTTACACAATTGTTCCAAAAAGACAAATAAGAAAGTTCAGAACCTAATCTGAAGTTTGGAGTAAGACATCTGTATTTATCAGATTAGTATTTCAGAAAGAGTTGGGAAAGGAAATGACAGGCTCCTCCGCATGGGATGGCAAAATTCTATACAATCACAAGGGACAAGTGGAAGGCAAATATGAGACAGAAAAGAAGAAAGTAAAAGGCAAGGAAGGAACAGATTGTCCACAGCAGATACTGCTGACATTTTTAAGAACAGATGGCAGTGACATGATATAAGGCACTTGGTTCCCAGAGATTTGGCAGTCCTCAAAATAGTGGAATGGCTTTTACAGTAACCTGACTCCAAAGCACATTCTTCCAAGAAAACAATAGGTGAGAAGATATTTTCATACACTGCACTGACTGGTCTGAGAGCTGACAAGACAGAAGGCTTAGAAGTTGCAAGGATGAAGCAGGAAAGCTTTCTGGCATCACACAGTTCAGACCCTGAATCTGCAGGGCCTGGGGGCCACACAGCAGCCATGCAAATTATTTACCAACACCAGTGACCCCTCAGTTCAGTCATCTTCATTATAAAAAAAAAATATTGTTCATAATAAGAAAACCCACACACATACACATTCATACATAACTCAATACGTAATAGAGGAGAAAAACCCCAAGCCCTCTGGAGTGTTCAAAAGACAAAGTACTCTATCAGCAACCAGCTTCAAATTTAATCCAATGCTTTTAGACAGATGGAATTTAAGCAAGAAATTCTGGTGTTTCAGCGCTACCACTTCTGTTTTATTTAAAACAGAAACAATACAAGCAAAACAGTGTTTATTTACTTAGAGAAAGACTGATTCTCACTTATTAATTTCAACGAACATAAAAATTACACGCACTTAGTGAATTCAACTGTTTCTGGTCAAGATGAAAAAAATGACACAAACAGAAAGAGATGCATTTTTCTCTTTTCTCTAAATAAAAGGAGGGTGCAACATGACAAAGAACTGTTGTTCTGCTGTCAGTCAATTCCTGGAAGAATTATAGAGATTATTCTAACTCAAATGAAAATATTCCACTGCACTTGCACAGAAAAGCTACTGCTGTCATGGGCCAGCTCAATGCCTCAGTGTATTTTGATTGTCAATGCTTGAAGTATTTTCCAATGTCTTTTGCTGAAGAGGTATGTAATGGGCAGAGTACTTGATTTTAAATTTCTTTATCAGAGTGCATAAATTAAGCCAGAAACACTAGTGCCTAATGCAAATATAGTTTTATTCATTTTTAAAATAAGAGATGTATTTAATTTGAAAGCATATGTCTGTGTATCCACACTACCTCATACATCCGAATGACTCAGCACTTACCCACAAAAAACAGCTGTCATTATTTCAAATCACAACATAATGGGCTATGTCCATTACCAATAAAACATTTCCAAATAAAGCATCTAGGAAAAATCACCTGTCTGCTACAGACTTCATAGACCTCAAGACAACAGGAAACATGTTCATTTGCATTTTCTGCAGCCACTTTTTTCTTTTTTTAAGCACACAAAATCCAAAAGTCTCATCAACTCAAGAATTAGGGAAATTTAATTCTCAATTAATGGAAGCTCTACATGGCAAAACTCAGTCTTACTGATGCAGAGAAGCTGGTCAGACACTGAATGAAAGAAAGGTAATCCTTGCTCGGAGTCTTTCCATAACTGAAACAGCCTGAAGAGAAGATCATTTACCTACATACATAGTAAGGAGGGAGCTAGAAATGTCTTTGATATGGGGCCTTCTATAGCCCAAGAGCTGATGGTCTGATGAGGACAAATTCATCTCATCTAAATGTAGCACTACTCAGCAGGCAACATTCACTGCTTTACACCCAACAGCCCACCCACGTTTTCATAATACCTCTGCCACCACTGAAATTTTCTGGGTTTAGGTGAAAACCGGCGAAGCAGATCTTCAGGAGTGCACGTGGTGACAAACACCAACACCACACAAGGTGTCTTGCAGTCTGGAAGAGCACAAGTCATGCAGGGGATGACCAAGGAGTGTGTTCATGCCCCTGTGTGACCCAGTGGCAGCATCTAAGACACCCAGCTCAGGAGCCCCCAGCACTGACTCCTCTCACCACTGTGCTGGCTTCAGCCAAGGCCAGCTGGTCAGGCAGGCTGAGGGCTAAGCATATGGGGGGGTAGCATGGTATGAATAACCTGGCTGGAGATCCCTTCCCCCTCTTCTCTCTGCTGGCAAAACCTAACCCTATCCTAGCTGAACCAGGACAGGGGGGGTGGGGGGAATATAGGGAATTTCTGCAGTGAATGCCATGCAGAAAGACAACAAACTCCAGTAAGTCTAAATCCAGGCAAGAGCAAGTCTGACTGGTCCCCTGAGATGCTCCCAGTTCTGCTATTAGGTATCTAACAGTTTTACTGCTTTTGCTGTTGATGAGCAGCTCTTGTAGGAGACAGCTTGCTCTGGCACGTTGTTTACATGAAGATATTCTGCAATCCACCTGACATTAAACTGTTGCACTTCTACACAAAGAAGTTGCTCAGCTTGTCCAGAATAAGCCATTGCATTTGCCTGTCATTTCAGTTTTCATGATCATCTGCTTTCTCACACAAACATTCCTGCTTATAGTGGGCTACATTTGCATCTCTGCATGGAAAAAAAATTAAAAAATCTTGCATCAAGTCACAGCTTGCCAATTAAACAGAACTCTGCAATTAGATTAAATATTGTTGGCAGGTAGAATAAGTTTATGTGAGAAAAAGCAAAACACCACATTGTGCATTAAAAGGATTCACATATATACAGGGATTTTTATTGTTTGCCTGTGTGAACCAGAAACTTCCAAGTGACCAACATCTAAAAGGTAATTTGTTGTTATGCTAGGGTAAAGATCTAGCACTGCATTTTCAACATAAGCCCCAAGTGACTGTTACCAAAATGTATTAAGATCAAAGAAGCATCAGGATAATAAAATATATCGTAGTAAAGTAAATTTCATTATAGTAAATTTCACCACAACCCACAATGAAAACAGTTTCTTTACAGGGCAATTTTAAGGCACGTGACTTTTACTTCAAACAGCTCAAAAAAAAGGATTTACCATCCAAAATCATGTGCACATCAGACAAAACTGACATAATACACTCAAAGATGGTATCATGTTATGTTACAGTCCTCTTGCCACCTGCCACAAGGCGTGTCTAACCTATGTAAGGAAATTTTTGCAAGACAAAGATTGCATTAAATAGTTGTCTCAATTATCCTTTCAACAGCTGATGTTCAGAAGACAGCCTTGTTTTTACACAGAAGCATTTAATGCACATACGTGCTAAAGCAAATTTTAAAAGCAGCTGCTTCAGACAGTTTTAGAACTTTAGAGGAAACAATCAAGGACTATCACAGAGTATAGAATCTGGGGTATTCCCAAATTCAAAGCACAGTAATGCAGTACACTACTGTAGGATGTATCACAAGAACTGGCCAAACCTGTACAGCTGCAATGATTCGTAGTTCTCACAAGGGGAAGAAAAATGTACAGGCTGCACCAGCTCAGCAGAAACAATGGAAGGCTTTCTTTTAAATACTATGTCCATCTACTCTAACCATTTTTTACAGAACAGTGAGGCTGTCATTCCTCGAGGAAAGAAGAAATTGTAACAGAGGAAAGAAACAAAGAACATAGCTCAAGACGACCTAGATATTTTATAGTCAAAGACTGTGCCCATTAAATGCAGAGCGGTTATTTTTCTTTGTAAGGAAAGCAACAAGGGGAAAAGAGTGAAACAAGGACATCAGAGCGATCACGGTGCTATATATTTTGATGGGAATGCACACTTAGCCAGAAGTACGCGATGCAGTTAAAAGTAGTAAGACTGCTTCTGAATGACAGAAATTAGTTATCGATTGTTAGAAGCACTACAGGAGCTGCTGTAGTTCAGAGTTCCTTTCTATTTGGCATCTTGACACACTGGAAGTCAGTACAGAACTGAAACATCAGTTATGGAAGTGACAAAAGCTGTACAGAAATAAATCAGTGTTGCTGCTACAGCAATGACAAATTCAAGAACTTGCCTGGAGATTGTAGACTAAAAGGAATGTTCAACAAGGAACAGATATGAAAACAAACGTGGATGCACAAATAAGATGCAGAGGATAGGGATATACAAACTGTATTAGGACTGCTGTAAACCACTGACATCTAGAGATAGGCAAGAAAAATGCAGAATAAACCATAGCACAAAACTTTCATATGCAATAATTCTTAACTTATATTTCACAATTCATATTTAATTCACTTCCATTTTTTCCTTTAGATTATCCCTTTCCTGCTGCTTGTGATGCACAGGACCATAAACCATTTACACAGATTAACGCAGCAATGGCAGACATCCACATCATGCTCAGATCATGTTTGACTGAAGGATTAACATCCTAGATTATACTGTAGATTTCCCGTACTCTCATCTTTGATTCTGTATTACATATTCAAGTTCAGCCACTGCTCTCCACGTGGTTCAGATCTCTAAGGCTAATCAGTGCCATACAATCAGATCTAGTAGCTGGTATGCTGTCTGACAGCCATTTAGTGAATGAAGTAGTCCACAATTTAAGAAGCTAATGTAAATCAGTCTTAATGGCAATCCCCTCCATGTGCCACCTACATGCTGCTCTGATATAATCACAGATCCCAGGAAAGACAGAATTAGATTGTGCAGCTTCTTACCTGCAGCTCCTTTGAGACTCTCTCTAAGTGGTTAGTTATCTTTTTTATTAGGTCACTATACATCTGTTCCGAATGCTGCTGGCATACACACTTATACACACAACTGCAGAAACAAATATAGGAACAAACAATGAACTTACAACAGTTTGCAATGAAGGGTAACAGACTTCAAAATATTTTGTTCAAGTCTCAGAGGATAATAAGAGTTAATCGAATGATTGCTGAACTTTTAAATACAGCTCTAAGCTTGGAATGAGCTCTAGCAGACTCTGAAGTCTCCCCTGGAGGCCCCAGTGTGTCCGTCCCATTCCCCTCCCCGACCTCACTTAATTTACAAGTTCTCTGACCAGTGCGCTTCAGAACAGCCAGGATAACTGTCAACAGCACACTCCTAATTCTGGCTTTTGTCTCTACTATATGAATGAAGTCTCCATCAAAATAAGAAGGTTAAATGACTGCATATTCTAGGCTAAAACCCTTTTTAAAAGAAGGGCAAAAGTGATGAGCAGTCATAGAAGTTACACCAAAACTGTGCTGGCATTTTAAAAAGAAACAGGAAAAGTTCTAAAATTGCAGACCCAAGCATGTTACTACATCCTTTGTTACTTAAGTTCTAAGAAAACCCTACACTTTCATAATAAAGATACGAAGAGCAGCAAAACTTTAATTCTACATTCCATGGCTTGGCTCTATTAACTCCGATCTTCAGTGTTACCTTTGTTTTTTAAGAACATTTTATTGCTCTCATACTGCAATATAACATATCTGCAAAATAAAGCAATGTATTGAAAACATATCTACCACAGTTGTAAAACAAATATATACATTACTTTCAGCAACATTAAGGTAGTCATCATCATCATATCTGTACCAAGCAGCTTTTACTTTTCTTGAGTTGCTTTCATTCTTTGAAGTCAGCATTTTGAAAACTAGCTGCCAAAAATCAAGGGGCACAATGAAGACTTCACCTGGTACCCCGGGCAAGACAAATCTCCCTCTCATAACTCTGTTCTGCCCCCCTCTGCATGGAGTACAGCAAACAGCATAGGCCAAAAACTCCTCCTCGGGTCAGGTGTAAACAAACTATTGAGGTTCAGATCCTAGACCTGAATTCTGCAGGTTTTTAATAGCACCAAAAGCCTAAAGCTATGGTATAGCAACACTGTGTCTCTGTAGGGGAATTAGGACTTCTCAGTTCTCTACTGAGAAGGTGGTACAATGACAAACAGACTGCAAAAATGGGATTAAAACAACCGTAGACTGCAAGCTACTGGAATTTTCTAATGCAAGTAAGAGGTCAGGCACCAGCTCCAAGCCTCCAGGGACCAAGACATCACTTTCATTCAATAACTGCCACCCTCAAAATCTTCTGGAGGAAGGTTTTACAAGTGAATTACCAGTATCTTTTAGCAGTTGGTATTTATTCCCTTTGACAACTTAAAAATCCCCCAAAATACAGCACTCATCCCTATGCAAAGTCTGCTCACTTGGCAAACCATGCTATTCCTTAAAAACCAAAAGACACCCCACCCTCTCCCACTATTCTATTTTTAAAATAATTGAGTATCTGTAGCTTGATATTATTTAAATAAGAGCCAAAGTCATCCTTGTTTCTTTCACATGAAGTCTACCAATAGCAGATCCTATTTTGGAACATGCAAGTGCAAATACATTTTGGTATGATGCAGTAACAGCAAAAATATCAATTTAATTTGGATCAATGGGAGAAATAGTGATAAGAAAAGCCAGATTGATTTTTGTGATCCCTTTCAAACCAGTCAGCTAGGTAACCATAGCAAATGGCCATACGTTTGTTTGCTCCATAACTAACCAGTATATAGCCACTTCCACAAGTTGACCACTTCATTTGCAACAACAGAACTAAACTGAATTTTAAAGTACACATCTGCTTGGTGTCACATACAATATTGCTATACCTACTTCTGCGACCCACTCTGTAGTCAAACACCAATCTTCCCATGTACGTGCAGAGTGTGTTTACATTTTATATGAGCACTTCTTTTTAGAGGTTCCTTCCCCATTTTCAGATCCTGTTTTCAGTTCCTGATTGGGGGCTGACTCTGTAAATCACCCTTGCCCTGCTATTACCCAAAAGAAGTCAGTAGGTTGTTAGTCCTTTAGTATAACCAAACACCTTGGGGAAAAGGAAGACCCAAGCAGGACATTAGAAGGTAAGCATTTACTGAGAGGGATGAAGATCTGAGATTTTTAAGTTATCTTGAAGAACAGCGATCTAATTGCATTGTACCTGGGAGGCAGCTCTAACAGTTGCCAGAAGTACAACTTAGCTGTTCACATCTTCCTCATCTCAAAGTTTCCTTCACATCTCTCTGTCAATATGTTTAACCCTTTTAATAGGAAGTGACTATGCACAGGCAGGCTTTGGACTCAAAAATGTAAACAGTCACTAATCACACTTTGATACCTTATGGGTAAACTGATCCATAGTAAATATCTGCATACACACCTTTGAAGTTATCTCCTAGCTTTCACTGCTGTGGAGTAGACAACTACAGTTACCACTGATCATGTCAAATACAGTAGTTTGGGTATCTAATAATATATTTTGAGTTTGCATTATGGAAACCTTGATTCCTTTAGTCAGCTCAAAGACGATCAAAAAGACCACTGTATTTTCAGCTCAGTTTCACTGTAAAAAAAATATAAAAAGATATGTAGCTGTTTGAACCACTTCAAAAAACATCCCATTTTCAGACTAAAGAGCTAGCCTAGGGAAGCAGAGAGGAGCTAAACCTCAAGTCTGCTACAGGCCTTCTGTAATACTCCAGGCAAGCATCATCATTAAAGTCAGTAAAAAAGGAGTTTTTCTTCCATCCTCAATCTATGTTGTCTAGATTATAAGTTAAACAAAGGGACATCCTTTAAAATAAAATTAAAAAACACAACTCCTCGTTGGATGAGGTTGTATCAGAACAATTATATCCACAGACATAAAATTCAAAAGAAAACTTAAAAAACTGATACACTAGCTTTATCAGTAAAACTAAACTACAGGCAATCTTTTATTTTAGTAAAATACATGCAACAGACATCTGTGCATCATTACAGTACTGCATCAAGTGTCACCCTGATGTATAAGGGTTATCTGTGAGAAACTTAAAACCCATTATTCCTTTAATAAATAAAACTTTTGAGCAGTAAAAAGATGGCAAATATAAACTGCAGTTATCTGAAAATCATAACTAGGTACAGATCTACTCTAGGTATTAAAGCATTAATTTTGCATACCTACTCTTTATCAGGGATGACTATGAGGAGATGTTGGCTTAACTCTTACTGACGACTGTTTGCACACTGGGGATTTCAAGCTAGGAAAAAGGATTTTGATTACTTACACTAAAGGTCCAAAATGTCTCCCAATTCAAATTTACCAACTCAATTATTGATATATATGCTGATGTGTGAGTCCTAATAACATCAGTTCCAAATGTTTAGAGAGGAAAGAGGAAATAATCAAAGTTTTTAACAGGAGTTAAGAGAGAAGACTAAACATCTGCCATTCTTTGATCTGGTCCCCTAATCCAAAATTTCAAACTGGAGTGACAAAGGAGCTAAGAGCAAGCAGGCAGGAGACAACAGAGCTGAAAGTCCCTAAAAATGGCAATCGGTGACTGAGTTTCCAGGGTTATTTCATAGACTGCAACACTGTGGTGAAGAAAACCACAACAGCAGTGCTACTAGTTGTGTTGCTGGCAAGGGCCAGGAGTTCTAACAGCATTTTGGCCAGTAAATGCAGCAGCAGCTACCCAGCTTCCATCCTATTTACCAACACCCTGGATACCTGTCACCTACAGAACAAAAACCTCCTTTTTAGTCAGTCTCTTCAGAAACCGTCAGGTCTCCAAAGCATTTAGCAGTTTGGTTTGGAGCAGCAGTGTGGTTTTGAAGCAAATCCCCTACCACCCCCACTACTGCTCAGTCTGCACAGCAGTTCTGGTGTGTGACTAGATCCCTTTTAAAGCAAACTGCAGCTCCGGGCCAGGTACAAATCAAATGTTCTCCAGCCAAGAAAGGGGACAAAGAACTGAACCTTCTGTCAGTCCTTCAGTCACCATCTAACTGCAGGTGCAGCAGGAAGGCTGGGCAAGGGGGAAATCAGACCAAATCTACCTGATGCAAGACACACAGCTGACAGTTTATATGGATGGACCTTGGCACCAGTTGCTTCATTTACTTCTGCATCTCTACTGCACCAAATTGGTTCCTATTAAACATCATAAAGAAGCCTTTTGAAATGTTAAGTCAAATGCCTACCATGCCGCTCTTTTCTTCCCCTTGGAGGAAAAGGATGTTGACACTTTAGTAAGTTTCTTAATATATTATGCTAAACCACTGTGGTGGAGCTTACTTTAATGTTGATGTTTTCAGCACTTATGCGTTTTAATTCTTTAGCATTTATTCCTGTTAACGTGAGATGTCAAGATATGTATCTATTATTGACTCATTCCAAACATTTAAACAATATTGTACTTTACATAACCTTCCCACCTTCCTCTTCATAAATACAAAACATGACACATGCATGAAAAAAAAAAAAATTAATTTTAAAGAAAAAAAGAAAGTAACATAGCATTTAAGATTTCCTTACCTGTATATTTGTTCATAGGAGATAGGGATGTAGTCACCAGGACTCTGAGTTAAAAGCTGATCTATGGCACTGTCCAACTTTGGCCAATATGTGCTCTTATAGTCTTCAATTGTTATAACATTCATTACTACAAGAAAAAGAGAAAACTACATTTAGTAACTTCAGCTAAAAGATTAGAAGCAAGTGAATGCTTTGCAATTTCAGAACACACCAATAAGCTGGCCAGAAAAACTGGGAACAGTTCACTTCAATTAAAATAACCTCATCTAAAACTAAAACCCAGACTTGAATTTGTACCTTTTTATTTACAGAAAATAAAATAAAATCAGAAAACCTGCTAAATCAGTGCTTGCATATTTCTTAGAGGCCCAAGTAGCAGGGAAAAAAATCAAACTCCTGGGAGTTCTAGTATGACAATATAATAGTTAAAAAACCCAAACTGTAGTCTAGTAGTTAATCCAGATTAATAAATTACACAGCTTTGTAGGAGTCCAGAATCAACAATTAACACTGGGTCCTCACATGCAGGAAAAGAAGCTTTGGCCAAGACCCAGCAATTTTTCTGAATACTCCTTCCCAGCAGATGTATTAATTTTACAAGTCTCAGGTGGGACTGGAAGTTTCCTTGGCCTAAAAGCTTGTGCAACTCCCTCTGCCTTCAACAGCAGTTAGGATCCCAGGCAACTTTTTTGGATTTGTGTTACAGTGCCCCTTCTAGCAGGAACAATAATACTCCTTTTCCAGATAAGAATCAACACAGGGAAGAAGAGGAGGCATTTAGTGTTCCCCATCACTCCCTGATTTTCCTCCTGAGCTTCCCAACTGCACCCTCTTGTGCAAGCCACTCGGGGTGCCTTCACAGACACAGAAGAGTTTTAATCTCTCTTTTTTCAGGAAGGATTTCTGAACTAACCCCTTGTGACTCGGTTCCAACAGCAGCCAGGGTAGAAGGGTTAGCACCTTCCCTTCAGAGACATACTCACAGGACTACCTTGCTGGCTTGTCACACCACCACAGCTTCACAGCAGCCACTCAAAACAAAACCCTCAGTAACTAACTGCACTGGGTATAGTTCACATCAAAACTATCCAGACCAGGAAATCTAAAGTCATTTCTTCTTTTGAACTCCACATGTGCATCTGGGCTCTATGGAACAGAGAATAAAGACAGTTCCTACCCCTAACAATTCAGTTTAGACAGCAGACTGAAAAGAAATATTTTGAGTAGGGCTGCATTTTAAATACACGTGTAAATGTAGGTTCACTGGTGGGTTGAGCAAGATTTCTGAAACATTTTCAAAAGGGGTTGAAAGGACCCGGGTAAGTCACTTTTAGCAGCATTATGAAGTCTAGGGAAACACAGGCGAAACAGTTAACAGTTATCATGAAAAAAATAAAGAGTACAAAGAGAACATGGAATAGAAAGGTGCAAGACAAGAAAGTGTTTGAACGCTAAATGTAAGAGCAGGTATTACAGATTCCTGTTGTGTGTCTTTTTAGGGTATTTCAGCCAGAAACTTTGCTTAGTGAGGAATGTCAGTGCAGTACTCCTAGCCCTCTCCTCACCCAACTAGCCACTGGTTAACTTTCGCTTCATCCCCACTACAGAAACAGATCTAGTTAACATAGTATGCGTCTGACTAGTGAGCAGGTCACCACCACCAAATACTGCAGGATGCTGTCCCAACACTCCAGCCTGCAACCTGAAAGTAGGACACTTGTTTGCTAACAAGTTGATAAAGTTTACAGGTATGGGTACACAACTACCGGAACATAAATGAATACGTCCAGCAAGTCAGCTCCACGATGTAAAAGCACCCGTCCAGTCAAGAACAGCACAGCACCTGACAGTAAATCCAGCCCTTACTCATCTGTCTCACAATGACTTGCTTGAGTTCTTGTCCCTTACAGAGCCCAGGCTCCACGCAGATGTTCTCAGGAGCAGCTTCCATGTATCAGCTTTACTATTCATGCTTACACTCAACAGCAAAATTTGAGCATTTGTCTTTCACTTTGTTACCCCAGAAAAGGTGGGTCTCCACAAAAGTGCTCTGTTCTACAGAAAACATTAAACTGAAGTCAGCATAAATATTAGACCAAGTCTTAAGATTTCAATGTATAATCACACCCACATGTGGTTTAACATATTAAATAAGCTCTACTCACTTGAAAGAAAATAGTCAAGTAAGAAATGAGAGCACTGCAAAATAATTTAACAGGCTGTTGAGATGTCAATTTATCTTTTTTACAATATGGAAAAAGAAAGTAGCAGCAGACGGGAAGGCCTGCCCATTAGAAATGCTGCACAGGTAAAGGACAAAATGCTTTTACAAACAGCCCCAGGAGACTTGCATAGGAAACACTGATGAGTTCAAAGTAACATTCTAAAAAAGCTTCATTTTTATTCAAAAGCCTTTCACAAGGATTATTTCATTTGATTTCCACACTAGTTCTGAAACTAAGCCAACCATCATATATATATAATTAAGAATCCAAAGACAACACACTGAACAATCATTATTTTTATTCTTTCAATCCAGCAAGCAAAATACTTTAAAATTTTAACAACTGTCACAAGTTAGTAACATCCTTTTTTTTTTTTTCTGGCAGTGCTTACACACACAAAAAACAAAGGATGACTTAAAGCAGCACCCTCCGATTACAAACTGCAAGAACAACCTCAAGACCAGGAAGGACAAGAATCACACGCATCCTTGGAAAGAAAAGACAGACTGCCCTTTTAGAAACTTCTTTAATTTTTTACTTTTCCATCTTTTTAGGATGTCATTCTTAAATGTTTATGCCTACATTAGGGATTCAAGATTTAAAAGGATCTGTCCAACAGCCTCCATTTCCAAATCACAAGGAAAGAGTGATACTAAAAAATTACTTTAATTCTGTAAGATTTATTAAGTTTCTGGAAAGTGACACAGACATTTTGTAAAAAAGTATGCTAGAATGCATTCTTTTATCCAACTACAGCAAGTTTGGAGTGGGGCTGGGAGAGAAATCTGTCTGATTAAGTGGAAAGGAAGCCAGTATTTTCCAGCAAAATATAAAAGACTTCACAAGTAAAGCTTGAGAAGCAACTGCTGCTTTCCCATATACAGTAAAGTTCAAAAGAAAAACCATTTAAGTCAAATGCAGCAGTGAAACCATTTAAGTGAAAAAGAATATGCATGAGCTTCCTATCATAACCTAGATACTTCAGTATGAGAGCCACAATTGAAACACAGCCTGCTCCAAGCTAGCAAATTCTTTGGTATCAGCTTCAATCAGAAGAATGTCAAAAAACACTAAGATTTTTAAAAAGCCCAAGAGTAGGTATACATCCTCCGTGAAACTGATAAAAATACCTTATAAACACACATAGCTCAAAAAAAATGCTGGAACAGTAAGAAACACAGAACATGAAAAACAGAATAATAATTTTAAAAGAAATAAAATGACAGTGTAGGCTTTGTTATTTACATGAGACAACTTAACCTGAAAAGCTACTTGAAATGTTTCCTACCTTCATGTATAAAAAACATTCTTCTTTTAAAACTATAGCTAAAAAGGCAGAGGACAGAGCAGGACAGGTCATCCAAACTCCTGTCAAGAAAGCAGACATTGGTCTGACAATTATCTGTCATTTTTTCTGACAATAAAAATCAAAGAAAGCTTTTTTTCATCTAACAAAGTGACGCATACGAAGCTTTACTGCTTAATTAGCAATGCACCCTACAATCCTAAAATATTTTGCCAAAGTGTATAAACTCTCCAAGCAGATGTCTGAGACTAATCTACAGACTTGTAGCTATCGCTGTGGCTCTACACTCCCTTTTCTCAGCCGTCATGCACATGTTTACACAATAGATTTTGCTATACCCTCTGCCTGACACATCCTAGCATACATTAGCAAGTTTACGAGTTTGCCCTGTATTTGCTTTCAATTCTATTCTATTTTTATTGCATGTTTCTCAGCCTGCCTTTAGACTGGTTAGTAAAAGTAATGTTAAACTTTTTCTTCATCAGGCAATTTGCCTACGCAGCAAAGCACATACACTGCACTGAGCTACGTTATGCAACAGGATAGTCAACAGATTTAATGGATGTGCCAACGCTCACAGCCACATGTGCCCACCCTAAATGGGACTGGCATTGAATACATTTATAATCATCCTTGCTTGAAAAGGATGGAAAAAAAAAAGAAGGAAACCTCTTGATTTTCATCACAATTCAGACACACTGCAACTACTATTACAGAAGAGTTTCGTTTAAAGTATTAAATGCTCTTAATCTTATTTTCTCCCTTATGGCCTTTGAAAAATATTTTTCATAACACCATTGCTCTAGAAATCTGTAACTATGACTGAAGCTTATAAACTGTAAATAAAGGTTTATTTTTAAGTTTGCGAAAATGTGGGAAATTTTCTTAAGGTGCTTTAACTAGAAGAAAAGCTATTAAATGAACTACACATTATTATATTTGATTTTAATTCTCACTCTCACCTAAATCTCAAGGAAGGAGAATTGGATTTGGCCCCTTAGAAAGATTTAAAGGGTTTCCATCTAAACTACTTCCTTCATTATTCTGCCAACTGAATTAGACCAGACAGCTTAGTCTGCAACTATGAACATGAACAAAACCAACGCACTGCAAGTAATCACACAGGCACTGGATTTTTTGTTTTGGGGGAAAGAATCAAGAGGGAGAGACCCATCTGAATATCAGAGGCACTCCCAATTTATCACAGGACTGTTGGAAACCACGTGTCACGCACATTTTTGAAGGTCACCTGTAGGATAACCTGTCTAAGACAAAATCTCTGCATCGTGAAGCAAGCAAGGCATGAGTCCTTACTCAGACAACTCAAGTTCTTCATGCAGCAGAGAACAGACAACTTTCCCATCAAGTTTAAGGCTGACAATCAGCTTCTCTACACATGTTCTGCCATTGGTAAGAGAACAGGCAGGAGGGGATCTAGCACACAGCATCATTGCATTTTTACATCAAAACTGACATTCCTCCCTTTTTCTATATATGAAAACTAAACAAAGGAGATTAAGGGATCCTCTGCCAGAGCCAGGATTAGAACGGGCAGGATCCCAACTCAGCTCCTGTACTTTCTCAGTCCATACAACTTCACTGGTCTTGTTCTGTTCATATACATGTGTCATGAAAGTTATCCACAACACAAAGTTGCAGAAAAGTTCTAATGAACTTAACTCAGATAATTTTGTATTTTACAGTAATTTTAATCTTCTTTATAACAATACTTAACATCAGTAACACAGATGTTGTGTTGGGATACCAATGCTTGTGAAGTGAAAAGAAGAACTCAAAAACCACACTCTAAGGAAAAAAAAATCATGCACTGCTGCTTCTTCTCCCCCTCAGACATAAATTGCAGATTAGCTGGAAAGTCACCTTCCCGTTTGGTGAAGATCCAGCTTGAAAACTACTTTCATTCTGAAATAGAAGGAAAAACTAAGACTCTAAATTTCTGGATTGGGAATTCAAGAGCTTAGTTTAGCAGGGCCGAACGACATTTCATTTCGGCTGTCTCAAGTGTTTACGAGCCACCCCAAGGTACCTGGAGCCTTGACAAGCAAGGCAGGCACAGAGCCAGAGAGCTCACAGAGTCTGGGAGCCTCAACTTCAAAGCAGCCAGCCTTGGCAACGTGCCTAGAGCCATGAAACCCGGGCTACCAGAGAAGCAGGGACCCTGAAGCCTGAACTTCCAAGCTTCTGATCAGCTCTGGAGCTGAGCTGCTGAGAAGCTGGACAGGCAAACTAGCCGTGAGGAAGGCGTGGAAACAAAAAGCAAAAGACAAAAAGTAGTGTGTTTCCCATCAAAATTTTATCATGGCAGTTACAATGTCATACTTCCAGGAATACTTTTAACTAGCCAAATCCAAGTTTTCTGACAGCCATTAGAGAAAAGAACATACTTTGCCCAGAGTTGTGACTTCTGGAAATAAAAGCAGAATTGAAATGAGAAGAAAAAAAAAAAAAAAAAAATATTTCCTTCCCTGCCCTCAACCTTAGCTCAGCAAATCAACAGCCAAATTTGCCATTTCTGTTAAAAGCTACATACAAAAGATGATTTGGAAATTGGGAGGGGGGGGTGGTAAATTCATCTCCAGTTGGTCTCATCAAGCCTGTGCAAGACACCTGCCTCCCAGGGTAGCACACCAGGGGCTCTGCACAAACTGCCACCCGCAGTGGTGTCAGTTTGTGCAGAGTGTCACAAACAGATTTCACCCTCGGGTTTGGCCGGAAGAAAAAGTCTTCAGGAAAATATGACCTGAGCTAAAAGCTGCAGGAAAAGCAATAGTGCCTCTGTAGAGCCGAAAACCCTGCCTACACTCGCTCTCCCAGTTCTACAGCCAGATCTACCACATCACCGTGCCGTGACAGGAAAACAGCAGCAGAAGTTGGGGTGTGTGCAAGAAAGGTTATTTTCTCCCTCCAAGGCTCCTTAACCCATTAGATTTCGCTCCGAGAAGCCTCTAGGGCCAAGCCTCACGCAAAGGACCCGCCGTAGGACCGAGCCCAGCGCGGCCACAGGCGCGGGAGATGCGGGCTGGGGGCAGGGAGCGGCGGAGGAGCGCAGGCTGAGGAGGGAGGGGGGGACGGAGCCGCCCGGGGACGAAGCCTCCCCCATACGCCCGAGGCCCCCGGGGGGACGGCAGGGCGGTCACTCACGGAACTTGGAGGTCGAGGCGTTGATGTTGATGGCGGCGGCGATGGCTCCGGCTCCCCCCTTGCCCGCGGCGCCCCCCGGCTCGCAGCCTCGCAGCACGCCGTTGGCCTCGGGCACGGCGGGGAGCTCCGGCCCGGCCGGCGGCCCGGCGGTGGGGCCGTGCAGGAGGCGGTCACCGAGCGGCGCCACGGCGGGGCCCAGCAGGTGCCGCCCGTAGCCGCCGGCACCCCAGTTGTTGTGGTTCTGATCGTCCATCATGGCCTCGCAGCCGCCGCCGCCCTCCTCCTCCATGCTCTCCTCCTCCATGGTGGCTGCCTGCCTGCCGGAGCGGCGGGGAGCGAGGCGAGGCGGAGCGAGGGATCACCGCCCGCCGCCCATGGCGGCCGCTCTCCGCCCGGCGGAGCTCGCCGCGGCACGGCTCCGGGCACGGCCCGCGGCCGCCAGCCCAGGCTCCGGCCGCACAGCGCGACACTTTGCGACAGGCGGAAGACGGCGGGCGGGCCGAACACCGCCGCGGGGCATGCCGGGGAGTGTAGTCCTGCAGGGCGGAGCGGCGATTGGCTGGCGCCCGGAAGAAGGCGGGGCCGGCCGCGGTGCATCGTGGGGCGGCCGGTGCTCCGTGCGCCGAGGTTCTCCTTTCCCGGTTCCTCCCAAGTCCGGGGATTCATTTTAACTGGAGAGGGGAGGCGGCAGCGCGTCCCGGTGTTGGCTTCCGGTTCCCGCTGAGGGGAGAGCCGCGGGACTGCCCCTCGCTCCCGGGCCTTTGGCTACATCCCCCTCTAGCGGGAAAGCGCCCCACAGGCAGCGGCGTCCCGGCGGGTGACGGGCACTGCCGCGGCGAAATGTCCCTCAGAACAACACTGAGAGGCGGCTGTGGGTGTTACACCGCGCTTCCCGCGCTTAGGCACCAATCCAGGCTGGGCCATGCCTGGATTCGGGGCAGCCCCAAGAGAAGGACTTGGGAGTATCAGTGGGTGGAAACTGACCGTGAGCCAGCAACGTGCACTGGCAGCCCAGAAAGGCCCCGTGTGCTGGGCTGCACCCAGAGCAGGGTGGGCACAGGGCCAGGGGGGGATTCTCCCCTCTGCTCCGCTCTGTGAGACCCCCCTGCAGGGCTGGGTCCAGCTCTGGGGCACCAACAGCAGAAGGACACGGACCTTCTCGAGCGGGGCCAGAGGAGGCCACGGAGATGCTGGGGGGGCTGGAGCCCCCCCTGTGAGGACAGGCTGAGAGAGTCGGGGGGGGTCAGCTGGAGAAGAGAAGGCTCCGGGGAGACCTTAGAGCGGCCCCCCAGGGCTGAAAGGGGGGAAGGACTCCTGATCAGGGGTGTAGGAATAGGATGAGGGGTAACAGTTTTAAACTGACAGAGGGGAGATTTAGATTAGATCTAAGGAAGAAGTTCTTCCGTGTGAGGGTGCTGAGGCCCTGGCACAGGCTGCCCAGAGCAGCTGTGGCTGCCCCCTCCCTGGAAGGGTTCAAGGCCAGGTTGGACGGGGCTTTGGGCAACCTGGGCTAGTGGAAGGTGGCCCTGCCCGGGGCAGGGGGGGTGGAACTGGATGGTCTTTAAGGTCCCTTCCAACCCAAACCATTCTATGATCTGTAAAGTGCCTGCACAATGTTGCTATTTTACAGTGTTTCTTTTCTCATGTTAATGGAAAAAAAGTCCACGGAAATAATATATAAAACCATTTATCTTGTTAACAACATGACAGTTAAAAACAATTTTTTAGTAGTATTCAAGACTTCAGGTAAACTTACTTCAGGTTTTCTTTGCATTTGCAACTGGCTACTGCAATGGAGGAACAGAAATGAATAGTGGGTTTTTACTGAAAATAGATTGCCACTGTGTGGGTTTTGCTCTTGCTTGGCAAACAGAACAAGTGAAAAACATAGATAAGAGCAGAGGTGCCTAGCCTTCTTTCCAGAATGTCTCTTGAAAAGTAAAAAGAGTGTCATTTGTTTTGCAAATAGAAATACTGATTTCTATTTTAGCATGAGACAAAATTGTCCTGTTTTATAAAGGCAGAAGATGCTGCTGATTTCACTGCACTGTGGAACGGGTCTATCTGGAGTTGCTTTGATAAAGGCAAGCGATAACAAGAATTTGTCCCTATTGCATTTTTGCCTTATATATTTGAACTAATGGTGTTTTTTCTTAGATGTAAAGATCACATTGGGATAAAACAATACACAGTTCTCTCCATTTTCTATCTTGGTAAACACCAGTGAGTCAGTTGATTTGGAGCACCACATGTAGATCTTAGACGATGGATTCAGCGTATTCAGACGCTTGCTTTGACTGTTGATTTATTTCTATCTACACCTTAACCGTCGCTGGAAAGAGGACACAAAGGACATTTTTGTTCACTTCTGCTGCATCTCTACATTTACTGAGTGGGATGTCTAATATAACATTAAGTATCAGTAGCATCGTTTATAACGGATATTATACTTGGAAAGCTAAAGCAGCACACCATTTTTAACTTAGGTAAGTGTTGCAGTTTTCTGGTAATCACAAAGAAACATAAATTAAGTTTGCATATCTTCACTGCTTCAAGAAAGACATGTTTGTGTTCTCAGCGTGCAGAGCAACTCTGTCGTAGCCTCCTATTCACCCCCTTCCACTGATCTCAGTAGTGGGTCTCAAATTCTTTGCCAGTAACTGAAAACACTGTGACCTGAGGAGAAATCAGGAACTTATCCTTACCAGCATAGCTTTATCTTTGTTTTATTAATTTCTAAAGTGCTTATGTTAACATCTAAGAGCAGTGGAAAAGTAAGACAAACCCAGCATTTTCCAATTCTAGCATTTCTTATTTTCTGTTTCATACTCTCTTTTTGCACGCACCTATTTTTGTTGCCATCTCTGTAATTTACTGATGAGACAGGATCTTTTGGTTTTTTTTTTTCCATGATCTTTAAAGATATGTTTCCTTTCTAATCCCTTTGACAATGTTCCTTGCACTGTGACTACACTCGCTGCACTTCCTTGTGGCGGGAGTCCAGGAAAGCTTAGGAAATACTTTGCTGTGGAGTTCTCTACAGAGTCTCCTCTGTTGCCTTGCGCAACAAGCTAGCTCATCTTACAGATCAAACAAGAAGCTCTTTCTTGCCTCCCATAAGGCAAATGACAAGCTGCAACAGTCATCTATGGCTCATACCATTTAAACACGACTGCATGCTGATAAAAAGAAACTATCAAATACTTCATCATTAAAGCAGCACTTGTTTTTGCATGCACTTCAGAGACTTCTCTGCAGTGTTTCCTTTTTTCCTCGTCAGCATGTGAAGGTTTGACTCAGGCTTTAAGTACCGTCTTGGCAAAATTACATTTTGCAATACCACAACTATAATTATTTTCCATATTAGTTGAGAATACAATGTACAAATGCCATTCTAACAAGACCTGAGTATCCTCATGTCTCCATAAAATCCCTGGAGACTTGAGACTTGTCTTTACTCTTTACTGTAACTAGCTCATCAGTGGACTGTAGTACTTTCACCAACAAAGTAACATGCAGATGCAACACTTTCATTTTAGACTCCTGGATCCATATTTAATTACCTAGACAAGTATCAGAAGCTTTCATAACATTTACCTTTTTTTGGTTTTTTGGCTCAGCCCTTTTGATAACCAGGTCACAGCCACAAGCTTTACTACAAATTAAAAGGGAAGATCAGGGTTTCCTAACAGTACCCACGGAAAGTGTGAGCCATGAAAGAAGTATTTTCTACACAGAAATTTGAATAAAGGAGCTACAGGGGAGCTGTTCCCTCTGGGCTCTCAGAAGCAGAGCACTTCCTTCTGCAGGATGTTTTTCTTTTGCGTAGTTTCAATTTTATATGAACTTCTCTATCAATCAGGTAGGGGTATTTTCATTTTCCTTGGATATTTGTGTTTATAAAGCAGAATTTTTAGGTACCCCAATCCAGATGTTGCTGTACTCTATGTCACAGCTGGACGTGTGTAGGTCACAGTTAAATAATATATGAAGCCTGGCAGGAAAGGATATGCATAGTATGTTTTGTTTTATTTCCTGCTACTGATGATAAACATTATGACATGGATACAATTCTTCTTATTTTAAAACAGACCATTACTCCTTATTTCCCAAATGCCCAGTCCACTGAAGTCAGTAGGGAAGCTTTCATTGATTTCGATGGGATTTCAATCAAGCCCTAACACAGCACGTAAAATGCTTCCCAGATTTATAGCTCTGGTTCTAAAAACCAAATGAAAAAAGAAAATAATTCTGACAAGAAAGAAATATGAACACTAAGCAGAGCCTTAAATAGCAGTCTGTCAGGGGGAGCATGAAACATATCTCTTTGAATGGCAAATAAGACAGCCGCTTGCAGAATACTGGCGGAGAGCAGATAAACCAAAAGGGAGGTTTGAGTGCTCGTTATTTTTGAGACATATTTTGACAGTTTCTGAGAGATAACTTGCTCGAGCTCAGAGAACCGATAGTCCCTCTGCAGTCTGGCAATCTGTGGCATACCCCTTCCAACAGCAACTACCACTCAGGGCAAGCGGATTAGTGTAAAGTTTTCATGCAAATTTGCCAGTTACAGTATGGAGAGGCCACCCTTAGTGTTTCTTGGCTATATACAGTCTGCAAACACAGACTACATACAGTCTGTCTCATTATATTACAGCCTCTTAGTTGGTTTCTGCCTAGGGAAAAGAAAAAAAAAAAAAAAAGCTTATGTGATAAATCCTTGGGAACTAAAGGCTGTTAACACATCCTATGAGCAGTATCAGTTTCTGGGAGTTTAGGAGAAGGAAACACAGCACAAGCAGAAATTAGCTGCTGAGAGAGTAACGATCCCTGCATCTTCCACAGGCAGAAGAAAGCAAAGGAAACAGTATATACTGCAAACATAAGGAAATCCCAGCTACCCCCAGCGAGGAGGCAGCAGGAGCGTGCTCTTGCCAGGTGCCCACACGGTGCCTTGGGTGGAGAAGAGAAGCACACACTCGCCACACAGCCAGGGAACAGCCAAGTAAATGTAAGCTGCTGCTCAAAACCAAACACAGGTGCTCCAGACATGTTTGTTCTTTCTCATGCTCTTGCTGTGCAAAGCACAACAAAAATACGTAGTCAAATCAGATCATATTCTCCCGAAACTAATAAAAGAGTCATGGGAGACACACCACAGTCTGCTCTCTGTTACTGCTGGGTGCATATGCAAAAAACTCAGCTGGATAATTTGCATTTAGGGTAAATGGGAAAGTTTTACATTCGGTTGAAGTGCATACCTGCTTGTGTCCTTTAGCAAGTAAGGCTGTGTTCCTCCTCTCCAGCCTTACAAAGAGAACAGGACCCGGAACTGTGTGAACTGCCTGAACGCCATCATCAGCAACGTATTAAGAGCACAGTGACTACAATAGCATATCCCCTGACATTTTTTCAACTCCTCCACTAGTGGTCACATTCCCTGCATCATCTGTGGCTGATGTGAGGGCCCCGAGTGCACTGATCGGCTATAATTAACATGACCAGCCTCACCTAGAACCCCCACCCATAACCCAGCTGCCTTTTCATCCAGGAGATCCATTTAAGCTCAGAGTTTGAATTTCACTCCTTGCCTGTGCTGTGTAAGTCCTGTTACCTTTCTCTACCAGGTCTTTGCATGTTATTCTCTCCCTCATAAATTATTAAACAGGATTATTTCAAGGTCTGTGTCACTCAGTTCCTGGATCTGCGGATAACGCTGTATTTGGCCCATGGGAGACAGCCCTGCGCAGCCGTGATCCCTGGGCCAGAGCCTCAGCTGAACATGTGCTGGATGCTCTGTTATGTCAGTCAAGCACATAAAGCAACGCCCTAACCTGAGCCCTGAGGACAGCAGGATAGGTGATGTTTATCCTGTAACTTTACAGCACGTATATCTTGCTCATATGGGTTTGGTTTTGGTTTTACAGCACCAATACAAAGCACAGTTCTTTTAGCATAATTACACTACAGGCATTTTTGTGGCATGTGATGTGGGTTAATCCTAACTATGGGCATGACCAGACTATTCTGTCCCAGAAGCCAATATCAAAAGGAACTCATATTTAAATCATAAAATGTATTCATTAATAATCTCATTTTAGTTGTTTCTTGGGCCTTTGGTCAGCCAGTCTAATATGTCTGGATGACACTGGGCCAGTGCAAGCAATAGAAAGGAGTCTCTAAAGCTGTTCAGCACTTTACAAAACCAGCCACTGCCCTCCCTCCAGCACACGTGAAAAATCTGGAGTGCGATCTATTGGTGCTTGTGCACCACAAAATATGAAGACAACGGAAGACAATTCCCTACCACCAGGGAAAGCTTCAATCATCTGGAAGTCCAGGATGCATGCAGGCAACTGGCCACGACTCTTGCCCAGAGCGTGCACCATGTCTTGTGTGCAGTGACACAAAAGACGAGGGTTTGGCTGTATCTGAGCTCCCCATGGCAGCTAATACCATGCTGGAAGGTCACATGTGTTTGGGCACTGCATGACACCACCAAAGGCATCGCCAGTCAGGCTGAGCCATCGCCACGGGTCTGGGTCCGGCCGTGCTGCTCGCAGCACAGGGTCCTGGCACCATGTGGTCCTCACAGGGGACGTGATGCCACTTTCACGCAGCTTTTTTTCAAACTTGTGGCTGTCAGCCCCGGTGCTGGGTGTTCACTGAGGGTCCCCACCAAGACTGGCTCCATCCCACCACCACCCACGTTCAGCAGCTCAGCTGGCACCGGGGCCGAAATGGATACATCGTCTGGCTCCCTGATGGATTTAGGTTCTTCAGGAGAGGCCCGATGCATTTAATGTGGTAAAAAGCTGCGGAGGCTGTTTCACTGATGCTGTTTTTACAGCCCGTCATTAGATGACAGCCGGCTCCCCTGGGACCACGGGGCTGGGCAGGTCATCAGCCGCACAGGCACATCCAGCAACACGTGCTTATAGGGTAGCGTTTGGAAATCAACACAAAAGCCCCATTTTTATTAATGGAAAAGGAAGAAGCAAAACAGCATGTAAATTTTCTGCTGTTTCATCATGTTTTCTCATTTGACTTGCTCCATTATCTCCTGGTAATCTTCCGCCGAGCCTCCACCTCCGCTCGGGTGTGCAGGCTATTGTAAGCTCTCTAAAAGCACCCCATTTATCAAACAAGTGCTTCTTGACTAAAAGCAAAAAGGAAACTCTAGACTTCTCAGAGCAGATTTTGTTTATTGTATCATTAAGTATTTCATTTCTTTCTCACAGTGTATTCAGAGAATATTCCTGAGTCTGTGAAAACTTTGCTTCCAGTAAAATAAGGGCACATAATAGAATACATTAAGTAACTTTTTTCGGAGAATCTGCCAAAGCCTTTGTGCTTTAATCTTCGATGCAGGTTCCCCTTTCCATTTCTTTAGCTGAGAATGCAAATACAAACGTGTCAGGTATAAAAGCACAATAATTTTAGTAATTTAAAAAAAAAAAAAAGTGGAAAGGTTTTTGATATTAACTGATGCCAGTAGGATTTTCTCAGTAGCAAGGAACTTTGAAAAAGGGACATTACCAATATATTTAGGTATAAAAATTCAGGAAATAATGGAAGTTTTTCATAATAGAGTAAATAGAGCGAAAACTTTCGTTCCTCCCAGACCTGTCGTAGGTAAGTAACAGCAGCATTGTGCCAGTTACTGAGAGCCATCAATGTAACAAAACATTCTGGTTTGATTTTTCTAAAGTGAAAATAAAAAAAAAACCAGCATAAACAGTAATGGGCAGATCACCTTGTAAAGCCAACTGTCATTCGCCTAGAGGTGGAGCCAGTCATCTGCAGGGTTGAACACAGAGGAACGACATTTTCTGAGCAATAATGCAGGAAGACTGGAAAAAAAAAATTACGTAAATCATGTATTTGCTTGAATAATGGTTATATGTGGGTGATACATCCTCACCAGTAGCGAGCAGCAGATTACTGGAAAGTTTAGAATACATTTGTGATAGCCACGAGAGAATTTTTCAGGGAAAATCTGGGAAGGGAGACTGGGGCAGGAAGGAAGGATCATTCCACAAGCAAAAACAATATATAAAGGGGAAGAGAACAAGTAGCACCTCCCTTCCAGAGTAATGCTTTGCTGCCCTACCGTGCAGAGCCCTGCTACTGATTACAGTCTCATACAACGATTTTAGGCATTAGGCAGCACTTCTCTTGCTGTTTCAAAAATAGGCCTTTCTAGGACAGTTTAATCAGATGGCAGGAAAGCTTCCTCCGTCACATCTTTCATTTTCTTTCACATCTAAGACATTCTGGAAAATAATTTGCACAGCACATATCCGGCTGGTGTGAGCCACCAGCATGCCAGCAACAGAATAACTGGCGCCCAGTCTTTGTTTTGTATTAGATACTGGATATCAACTTCCTCATTATTGGTATTTTCTCAGAAAACAGAAAAATGGCATTTGTATTTCCTTCTGCTGGAAGATAATGCATGAATTCACCATGCCTTGGGTTTTAAACTGGACTGCTATCTTTCCATAGCTATAAGAGAGGAAATACTGGTCCATTAAAACTTCTTTTATCCAGTAAGCTATCACGGCGGGAAAGGCTTTAATGACAGTCTGTTGTGTGGTTTCTTGGTTTGCTTTCAATTAAGTAATTAAAGGAAGATCCACCCATGTATTCAACAGGACCCGGTGCCACTTCTCACTTTCCATTCTGCATTGTCCAGGTGTCCAGATGTCAACACCTGCTCTGATCCACGCCAAAATCTCAGCTGGCCAAACTAATGTCCCCTTGGTAAAATACTTTAGGGTGAAGGGAATTACACAAGTGCAATAGGTTTTACAGACAAACTTCAACACAGAAATAACAAATGCAAGAGATTTTTAAGCGGTATTAGTCAAGGACCAAAGATTCACAGATGCCAGCCTCCAGCCCTCGTGATTACTGGTCTTACCAGCACATCAAGTGGCCTGATCTTAATCAAACTTCACAATCAGTGCTCCAGCCTCATCCTCCTCAATCTGCTCAGAGCTTTGGCATCATTCACCACCCACAATCTTGTCTGGCCTGGCTTCTTTGCTCAGTGCTCTCTAATTTTCTTCCTACTTCTTAAGTTATTTCTTCCCTTTGGTCTCTCTTCCCCCACCGAGCTTGTGTTTGTGTCCCTGGCTTAACTTTCTCTCCTCCTCCCTTCCTTTCTGGCAGTAATACAATCTCAACATATCAAAAACTCTAAGCTTAACTTCAAAGAACGCTTTTAATTTCCCTTCAGACTCACTACCTTATCTCCTTCTCTTACCTCTTCCCTTGGGCACAGTCCCATCATCCCAGCTGGGTGCTGCCCTGGCTCGGACCTTCGTGTCCCACATCCTGCCATTCTTGGAAATTGGTGCAAGTAACATTTTGGCATACACCCTCTCTTACCCACCCAAAGCTGCAAGTCTCCTGAGCAGATTCTCTCCTCAGTTACACTGACCTTTTTTTCACTTCCTCTCAACAAATGAGGTCATGTTCCCCCCTTATCCATCAAACCAACCATGTTACTAAACCTTCTCAGTCCCCTCTTGAGTTTCTGGACCCCCTTCTCCCTCACATCAAACAGAAGCTTCACTTTCAAGGTTCTTTATGATCCAGTTCTTGTCTTTCATTAAGTATCAGGAAACCAGCTCTGTCCTCCAATCCGGTCAGGATAAAAGCCCTTATCTCCCACTTGTTAAAACACTCACTCAGGCACCTTTGTGCATTTTCCCAGGCACCTATAAGTATCTGTGAAACTATCCTCATTATCCTTAAAATTCTCCTTTGACATTATGTCAATAAAATCCTTAAGTGTTAGGCTGCCAGTGAGCTGAAACCCTCTGACTAGCAGTGGCTCATATTTCCTCCTAGTCCCTCCCTGCCTATACCCATTCATTACTTCTTGTCTGATAGTGAGATCTCAGGCTTTGAAGGACAGACGTTGCCTTTCTCTTTCACAGCCCACCCCACAACGGGGTCTTGATCCGTGACCGACTGCTGTATTGCAACAGTAGGGGAGTAAATCAACCCATAACCTTTTCCCATCAAAATTATGTTTCAAACTCTTTTCTAATTGATAACACACTTGTCCCAAGTTCACCACAGACTGAAGGAATTTAGGTGCAAACAACAAATAGGACATTGCATATTAAAAGGAAGCCATGAACCAGAAAGAACATCGATTAACATTATTGAAAACTAATTCTGACTTCATATGAGAATGAAAGATAAAATAAATACGGAACTTCCTGAAGGCACATCAGCAGAAAAGTGGTAAAAACATGCAAAAGAATTCCTGGGAGTTTTTAATATGTGCAATATTTTAAATTCACACCTTTGCTTCTGCCAAGTATTTACATCAAGTATTTGTAGACCTTATCAGGAAATGAGAATAGAAGGAGGCTTTGAAAGGATTCTAAAATTCCAGCACCCTTTAAATGTCCTCTCCTGATGTTGCAAAAAATATCAAATCTCATCCTGTTTTGTGGTTGTTCTGTGGTAATAAGTAACACTATCACAATATGCTTCAGGACAATTAGTTTCTCTGCTCTTGCCACTCCTTGCAAGCTGCTCCTTCCCTGAAATCAAGACTGATTCACCAGGACAGATTTTATTCCTAAATCAGAGACCTATCCACTTGGCTTCATAGTTGTCTCTCTTGAAGTCAAAGCTGAATTTAAAGAAAATATTCTTTCATATTCATATGGTCAAAAATATTGTTTTCCTGTTAGACAACAACTTCTAAACATAGATCTTTCCTAGGGCAACTTTTGTTGGCAGAATTATATTGGCAGCACAGCTTGCATAGCATTCCTGATGCTTTACTCTGAAACACTAGCAATGCCTAAGTCTAGAACAGAGGGACTGAGCTTTTAAATAGCTTAATTCATTCGAGCAATTTATTTGATATATATCAGCTGAAAATGTCACCCATAATCAAAATCATAATGGAGATGCTACAAAACTACAAAGTGAATGGAAAACAATGCAGGAGTAAACATAAACAAAATAAACTTTGTTTACAGTGAATAAAAGGACATGGGACAATAACATCACTTTATGTGTATTCATTAGTGTAACTTAAGGCATGTGGAAATTTTGCTACAAAACCCACTGCTGCAATGCCTAATTAAGAAAAGCACAGGGACTGCTTATTGTCACAGCAAGAAATCTCAGCTGAATCTAACCACCTTTCATACAGTTTTCTTCAAGCATTCTCTGTTGAGGTGCAATGAGAATTACCATATTGTGGTAAGCCTCTGTGTGCTGCTTTATAAAGAAAGTTAACTTCTATGCAAAAAAAAAACCCAAATAAATACATCACTATGGAGGAACTGGTTGAATTAGACAAAACAAATGGAATACTTAGTAATCTGTTACCTAAAGAAAAATAAATTTAAAAGATAACAAGTAGCCTGTGACGTGTATTACCTTCACAGACAGGAAATTACTTTAAATTCTCTTTAAATGTTTCTTCTGTGAGTGAAATAGGTAAAGAAAAGCCCGTATGACAAAAATAAGGGGAATTAGGTCAGCTTCTGGTCTCATCCATCAGTGTAAATGCAGCACATCTCCAACTCATACAATTCCAAAATCATTTAAAGGGATTGTTTTCAAGTCAATCTTTCATCGCCCACCTTTCTTTTCACCAGAGGCCAGAAATAGCACGTTATAATTTATCCTCTATGTCAAGCTTTGCAACAGCTGCCTCCTTCTGAGCCACTGAACTCAGTTTACTGCATCTGCTTTCAATGTACACACTGGAACCATATTTTCTCCATTGCATTCACCTGTCAAATATGGTTTAAGAGAACACGCTTCAGATAATGCTAAGAAATGCTAAACCCACAACTACTCCTGCGCTTAGAATTCAGTGTGTTTGTGAACTGTCTTGAAAAGCTGGCTGAACTTCACCGACCTTCAACACATTGCAGTGAACTAATGCTGGTAATTTATGGGTCGGATGCCAGAGACAAGCTGGCTGATCATTTTTAAATTTATAAAATTAGAAGTTGCCTTGAACGCAAGCATTCCAAATTTCGACCCCAAAAAATGGTGAAACCTTTCATGCTCTTTTTCCCGTCACCCTCTATTGTGACCAGCCTGGGACACTTACCTCAAATGATTTCCCAGAACCTTTCCCAGTTCCCAGGTCAGGATGTGAATCCCCTCCACACTCTAGCTATATGAAAATAAGACTCAGGCATGACAAGCCTTGTCCCTCTCCATCTTGACCTTCATGCTCTGCTCAAACCAGAAGAAAAACTTGGGTGCATGGGTCAAAAGTGAATGCAGTTTGGGCAGGGGCATGTTCTGGGCAATCAGGAGTAAGACTGTACCATGGCTTGTGCTTGCTATTTGGCATAGATGTAGCATACTTCCTTTTCTAAAAGCTGTTTACAAGATCCCAATGTACCCAGGCTGCTATGCACAAGTTCTTTCTTCTCTGCAACTTGCCAGATAGTCTCTCTGGCTTTTCACATTGCCCTAATGAAATTTATCCTGATCCAATCAGAACAACACTGGTGGAAGGCACTGCAATGCTCCTGCCATTTATTATTGGTTGTAGGAGACTACCTGGAAACATATGCCCAGTCCCAGGGCCCTTGCTGTACCAGGCACTAGAGAAGAGACTAATCTAGCAACAAATCTCTGCTCTGCACAATTTACTGAGCAGACATTGGACAGGATAAAAAGATCAGTCCAGACAATGGTAGAAGTCTCCTGAAGTTGAGCCTCACGGTACCAGGTTATTTTCCTGTTTCCACACCCTCAGATTCACAATTCCTGTATGAATGTGCACCGTAAGATTCAAGTAAATGGCAATTGGCACGTGGCAGTTTAAATCCCTTTATGTTGGTATCTGCTTCTTCATCTTTCAAAAAGTCGAAGCAGCAGCCAGTCCAAACTGGAATGCAACCAGCTTCATGTTGAAAAGGGAAGAATTCCCTTTAAGAGGGTAGTATCCAGCCTCAGCTTTGTTCAGCACCACCTCCTGAATAGCAAGAATTATGTTTGAAAGGTATGTTCTTTTGAGCAGCTCCTGAATAGGAAAAACTATAAGAGACTGCACATTTTTACAAAGAAAGGATGTGCTCTTCTCCATTTACTGATCCAATGCTCAAAGAGCACAGAAATCACCTCCTGTGGGTGCCAGGCTTTGAGAACAAAACAAAACAAACCAAACAAAAAAAAAAAAAAAAAAAAAAAGGATATTCTGGTAACTATGGAGAGGCTAAAAAAACATTTTTCTAGGTCACTGAAAGCAGGCAAAACACAGGAAATGTTTTCTATTGCCACTACACTCTCCTCTCTGCTCTCCCCAAAGCAGAAATAGTCTGTGATTCACTAGAAAGCTGCTCTTTCCTTGTTGAATCCTGAAAGAGAATATAATTGCTTTTTCCATATACCAGTAATGATGAGAGAGACCAAGATGCATTTTTTGTATAAAGCAATGTGTCATTCATTAAAATTACTACTGCCTGAGTTGGGGAGTTTCTAGCAGAAGTGCCATCTTCTCAGAACATGCATTGAAAGGAAGTCAGATAAATAGAAGTCGTCTCCTCTTACTACACCACACATCAAACTCTAGTTTGTAGCTTAACAAAACCTGTCTTTTAAGTTCTCATAGGAATTGTGTGTTTGTTAAAATACCAGCCCAAAGCTGGTGTGTACATTTATCTATGTATATATAATATTAAAAGAATTAATTCTCCATTAGTGACCAAATAATGAAATATTTATCGTTTATAATTCTTTGCATTCTAAGTGCATAGATTTAAATAATATTGGGCTAAACATTTACCATTTGTTACACCACTGTAATCAACAAATGGAAAGCTCTATTAGGCTTAAGAGGTACATTTTCAGTGGTGAAGGTAGGTAATGAGGAGATGTGGCCAGTGAAGGAAGCAGCAGACTCTCTGTCACAAGCATTATCACCCAGTAAATTGGTGATGCAGAATCACAGGATCATCTAGGTTGGAAAGGACCTTGAAGATCATCCAGTCCAATCATTAACCTAACACTGACAGTTCCCAACTACACCAGATCCCTCAGCGCTAAGTCGACCCGACTCTTAAACCCCTCCAGGGATGGGGACTCCACCACCTCCTGGGGCAGCCCATTCCTGACATCTAGTCTAAACCTTCCCTGGTGCAATTTGAGGCCATTACCTCTTGTTCTATCTCTTGTTACTTGGTTAGAGACTCATCCCCAGCTCTCTGCACCCTTCTTTCAGGTAGCTGTAGAGGGTGATGAGGTCTCCCCTCAGCCTCCTCTTCTCCAGACTGAACCCCCCCAGTTCCCTCAGCCGCTCCCCAGCAGACCTGTGCTCCAGACCCTGCCCCAGCTCCGTTGCCCTTCTCTGGACACGCTCGAGTCACTCAATGGCCTTTTTGTAGTGAGGGGCCCAGAACTGAACACAGCCATCCAGGGGCAGCCTCACCAGTGCCGAGTACAGGGGTCAAACCCCTTCCCTGTCCCTGCTGGCCATGCTATTTCTGATATTTTGTATTTCTGATGCATTCTGGCTTATGATGCAGTGGTTCTTGCTAGCCGTAAAAACTTCTAGAAGTTCTCTCTGCTGATCACGTCATCCCCCCACCAGGATCTGGCATACACTATCAGCAACAGACCTGCTAGACCTCGATGGCATTCATTCCAAGAGACCTTGTATCGCATGAAGTCCCAGAGCTCTCATGCAACAAAAATAATGGTATGCCCTTGGTCAACAGCAATTTGTTCACTGTCTGTCAGTTCATTCCCAGCGAGGGCGGCATCGCCCAGCAGCAGAGCCAGTGCCTGTCACACAGGGGTGCATAGCTGGGAGATAAAAGTGAACGTGTGCTTTTTTTTTTTACAGCAGACTTACAGAGTCAGAGTGACATCCCTTTGCCTAGGATGCACCTAGCTGTACAGCAACACATCAATTGCTGATGTTATCAAAGGAAATAGCATTTCCAGCCACATGGGAAATATGTCAGCAAAACAAATGGATTCAAATAAACAGCAGCAGAAGGCGCATAGAAATATTGATTCATGGCTTTTTATCCTCTGTCCTTTTCAAATGGTCCCTTTCTAGCACTCAGGCTGCTGTGATAAATACCTCCTCCTCTTCCTGTATTTTTGACTACTGAGAATACACTTTGTGTGATTTTCTGAGCAGAGAGAAAAAAAGAAAAAAGAAAAAAACAAACAACACAATAAAAAGAGACACCTACACTTGTTAGTGATTCTGGTTTTGAGCCATTAGCTTGCCCTGCATCAGGCATCACTTTGAACATCTCTCTAATACAACAAGGTGCTTCTCAGTAAAGGCAAGGTATTTGAGAAAAAGACTGAATTAAGTGTCATTAACAAAAGATTAGCAGTAGAAGTGCATCAAAGGAAGCAAGATCAAAATCACTATAAAGTGAGCAACTGCAAGAGTCCTTCCCATTCAGGTAGGTCACGTATTCAAGTCCAGCCTAAATCAGAAGTGAAATTGAATCTTCTGTAGCTTTGGAGAAATGAGACAAGAGGTCTCTCCACTGGGTTGACATTTGATAGACATCCCCATTACAAAAACAGTTGCTGTCAATTTTAGCAGATGACAATGCAAAGTTGTAGGTTTGGCTAACTCAAAATATTTGTAAAAAAAAAAAAAATATGCTCACTTCTTCAATAAACACACCACTACCAGAGTAGCATTTTTGCCACCTAACCATAAAAGCACGGAAAAGGTGTGTGAATGGCTTTTTGTTAGCTGCTGGTTTGTGAATGGATGAGGGGGAGGCAACAAAGCACAGGCAGTGTCCGAGCGGCGGGAGCCTTCAAAGCCTTGTGGCGAGCGTCTCAGCTGCAAAGGGTTATCAGCTACCACCAGAAGTGCCATCTCCTTTCCTATCCCCGCTACCTCCGGAGAAGCACAGCATTCTTCAGTGCTTGCAGACAAACAGGATTGTATCAGTCACCAATGCCACCTCTTCTCAGTCCATCTAATGCCTAAATTAAGTTAAGCATTTGAGGAATACCAAGAAAACTTTAACTCCTACCCTTCAGCATACCTAATAGCCTTGCTTCTCGCAGCAGAGCAGCGCTGCCAGTTCAAGTCTTGCCAGTCCCCCAGACAAGACAATCTTTAAAGTGGAGGCAGCAAAGAGACATTGCTGATGGGATCCCTGTACCCTGAGGGCACTGCTCAGCGGCTCCATAGGTACAGGAAGGGAAAGAAAGCCTTATAAACATAAGGAATTGTTTGTGCTGACCTCAGCCCGTTGGACTGGTTACCCTAGCTGGCACGGATCTTGTGAGAAGACAGCCCTTCCTGCTCCAGGTGAAGGCACAGGCTAAAGCCCCTTCTTAAACACCAGACTTCACAGCCCATAGCTCAATTCTCGGGGAGGAACATGGGGGTTTTAGTGAATCGGTGCTGTTCTGCTAAATGATCTGCAAGTGCTTATTGCCTTCCTCCTACGCTAAGTTGTCCTTTTCCACTGCTATAAAACTGTTAGCACGACTGCATGAATAACTGCCCCAGATGAATTTCGGGAGTTTCAACACACACTTTAAAAGCAGAAGTCATTAGCAAGTATCTATTTGACCACTGACAGCTGAAACAGTGAGAGAAGCAATCATTTAATAACAGTTAAGGTTAAATATATTCCTGCAGTTTATCATCGTTCACTTTCCCTAAATGCATGTCATCAGGTAGTAAACACTGATGAGAAGGACAGCGTGAATTACGCGGTGTGGCAGATATAACCATCAGCAGCGGGCTTTAACATCAAACCGATTCAAAACAGGAGTCTGACAAACAATGCCAGGGGATCATCATATGACATTAAAGTCCTCATAATATCATCCTTTCATATATGTAATATATTGGAGACAGCTCTCGGGTAGTCCATAATGGCCCACCTGCCACCGCAGTGATATATGCACTGTATATTAAGGAAATGAAACAGGAATTATGCACAACACATCGTTTCTCTTGCTAGGATCATTGGGCAGGGAAGACTGCAGTACCCTGTTTCTTCATGATAAAACAGTATTCTTACGGCTTCATTGATAGAATAGAATAGGAATGTAGAATAGAATGTAGAATGGAATGGAATGGAATGGAATAGAATGGAATAGAATAGAATAGAATAGAATAGAATAGAATAGAATAGAATAGAATAGAATAGAATAGAATAATTTCAGTTGGAAGGGACCTACAATGACCATCTAGTCTAAGTGCCTGACCAGGTCTGACCAAATCTGTCCAAATGCTCTTAAACACTGATGAGCTTGGGGCATCGACCATCTCTCTGGGAAGTCTGTTCCAGTGTTTGACCACCCTCTCAGTAAAGAAATGCTTCCTAATGCCCGGTCTAAACCTCCCCTGGTGCAGCTTTGAACCATTCCCACACATCCTATCACTGGATACCAGGGAGATCAGTGAATAGGGGTGTTATTTGTGAATAAAGGGTTTATTACATTGGGAGAAAATGGAGTTTCAAGTTTGCCCCATGGGTAGGGGGGGAAAAGGGGGGGAAAGGGAGGAGCACAGTTCACGTAGCCCCAGATCTTAGACAGCCACAGGCTGATACAGTAACAATCTTTTAATCATAGATTTCAATTGCTTGCAGACCTATGGATTGCTTTGCAACAGAAAATCTTCCTACAAATTACAAGTCTGAGGGGGCTGTAAAACCTCGGGCAGCCAAGATAGATTTCGAGGTTCCTCTGACAGTCAGCAAAGACAACTTCAGCTTCTCCAGGGGACTGGTCACAGAATTTCAGCTCCCCATATAACCAGCAGAGAGAAATAAGTTAGATATCTAAAATGAGCCTGTGAGCACTTTCCCACATACAGAAATGTTTAATCCGGAAACTCTTGTGTAACTTTAAATGCCAATTCTATTTGCAAATAAGCAAAAGGATTTCCCAAAAAGCATTTCAATTGTATCTCTTCTCAGGACACATTTCCTGTGCTAATTTTATAGGAATGAAACAAGGCCGTATGGTTCATCAGCCAGTGATGGCAGCGGGAACCTGTAATCCAGCTCCCTGTCTGCAAAAAGAGAAGGGGAGGAGTTCTGACTTTTTGCTCCAGAGCAGCGGAGTAGTCATGCTGGGCATGGGAAGCCGAGCATCCCTCTGAGCAAAATGTCAGACCCACCCTATGTCATGTCCATTCCCTGGGGAAAAGCTTGGGACCGCTTTCTCCACCTTGGCCTCTTCTCTATTAGAAAACCCCATTTTGTAACCTATTGTGGCCATAAATGACTGAGCAGACGATTAGGACACAAAGTCATTACCCAACATAGTGGTTCATCACCTTAATCACACTAAGAGATGCTTTTAAAGCTAACCACCCCAGCTGATCTCAAAGACTTGACTTGGGAAGCCTGGCATGTCTAGAAAAAACTGTATGATCAAGGAGCAGATGCAGGCCAGGTGCTGAAAGCTTATCCAGCCAACTCCTCCTGCTGATGGATGAGAATTCTGTCTGAGGACAGACTGACAGCTCAGTCCTGCTGCTGGCTCCGTGTAGACACGCCTGAGGCTGTGGAGTCTCCATGCAGGACATCTGACTTCCCTGGAAGGTGCCTAAGTGGTGTTGCAGTTTACAGACCATGCCCTCCTCGGTCACTTCTTTTTGGGGGAAGGTGAGCACCACTGCAAGCTGCATAAGACTTCAGGATTGGGAAGCAGTTCATAGCCTGCTCCACCCTTTCTCCTAGAGCTGATCTGATATTGATGATGAAAATTCTAGCTGTGTTTGATTCAGTTCTCTAACTTCTAAAGGGCTTCCAGAAGAAGAGAGAGAAGAGTGGATCTCAGTTCAGCTCCACTTGTCACACAACAATTTTTAAGCCTGTCCCTCCTCAGAGTCCGACCCACCACTCAGCTCAAGCAGCCTGGAAACCCGGCCACAGCACAGGTACCTCTAAGAGGCAAAGCTGGATCAGCTTCCAAGAAAATGGCCTGGTTAGCCTGGCCCAGGGGGATGGAGAGGCATTTCAGCAACCTGACATGAACAGGGTGGACCCATCTTGTTTCAGTATAAAAACATGCAAGGTTTGGATCACCAAAAGGCTGCCTTGTCTGCATATTTGCAGACAATTATGTGTACTCACCAGCTTTTCAAGGAATCAGAAATAATAGTGAAACCTGTGGCCTTCTGGTTTGGGTGGCTGTTTAACCTGCAAGTTAGGAAGTAAAACACTAGCAGGGCAGAAATCCTCTGGGACTCACAACGAGAGGATCTTGCATCACTTCGTGCAGGTGCAACAGACCCAGCAAATGAGAAGACACAAATCCAAAAAGACAAGATCTGCTTAGAAAACCATAATGTGTGTCATGAAATAACAGCCTGTTCCTTTCCCAGTTCTACTACCTGAAGGCTAACTTTACCAAAGCCAGCCACCAAAACACACACATTTCTTTCACTGCTCCGAGCTCTGCTCCATTCCCTGTTCCAAGGATGAAGCTGGAAGAGGAAAGAGGTTGCCGCTACTCCTTGATCCAGAGCCTTCACTACCCTGAGCAGGTTGGAGCAGCTTGTGGATGCTCTAGCTCACTTCCTTGCAATAAGATAACTGAAGTATCTCATAGAAGTAGAGAATGAGGAAAATTAAATACTAATCTACAACTCAACGCAGCTTTTGCACTAGAATGTCAGTGCACTGTAATAAAGCAAAAATAACAGCTATGTCTGTCACCTCTGCAACAGCAGGCAGCTTTTCAGTCCAAGTTTCCTGCGTAGTCATTTATAGCAGCACAGAGCAGGTGGAAATCATTGCTGTTCTGATCTGGTGGCATTTTACACCCACTCTGGATCAGAGAAAATCACTATAAAGAGGTACAGTTTAAGAGAGGCAAATACATAGCACAGTCTCCTTAAGACAAACATTTGGCAGCAGCTAGTTTCCATGCTCACCATTGCATACCTGCAAATAAAATTAGTCTGCCTGGGCAAATGTAATTGTGAGATGCTCTGCTGTGGTGACAGAAGAGAGGAATCAGTTTAGATACTAACAAGCACCCATCTGCAGCGTGGAGCAGGTGAGAATCCCAGCTCCAGCCTGCGCATCCCTTCCCAGGTCGCTCACCTCTTGCAGGTTTTCTCCCTCCCTGGGGAGCAGGGGAGGCAAACTCACTCTTCCCGCTCCAAACAAATTCGCATCTGTCATTCAGAATCTATGTTTTCTTATTACAAAGCTGACAAAGTGACAGCAATAATTAATCTTACTGTGTACAGAGCTGATTGATATCAAGCAGAATTAAACTATTATAATCAAGTTAGTCCATTGCAGATGTGTGAAGTGCTACAGTTTATCAAATTCTGCAGGCACACAATTTGATTCTGCATAACAAGGGAGAACAATACTGACAAGATAGCAGAGAGCCAATAATATGATGCAGGATTTCATTAATGCCTTTTTATAGCTCTTAAAAAGTGCCACACTTATCAGCTGTACAAAAGGCGCCATGACATGTTAATACATGTCGTATCAAAATTGTCAAAGGAGGCTGCATGCTGGCTCCGCGGGGATGTGCTCTGTGTTTCAATCATGCACAGGCTTCTTGTGAGACACCAGAACTTCACAAGATGAAGGCTCCTGAAATCAAGTAATGGGAGTAAATGTGCAGATCTATAAAGGTGTGAAAAGATGCTGCTAAGGGGGGGTGTGCTGAAATAGAAGTAAAGCTCAACAAGGACAATTATCTCTGTCAAAGGCTTTTGGTGATCGATGTCAGCTGCCGTCACAGTAGGATGAGGGAAAACCACAACATGAATATTTGATTAAATTAGGCCAACATGAACTCTCTGCCAGAGCATGTGATGCGACGTGTTTTCTATGGGATGGCAGGTTTTTTCTTTCACAATGGATTATATCTTTGTCTTGCTTCACCAGTTTCTTTTTCTTCTTCAGCTGAAGTGCTTTTAGCACTCATAACAAAAGGTATGACTTGTCGGCACTGGGGACATCTGGCACCCCATGCCAGCTCCGCAGCAGACCCACTGCCTCCCCAGCATGGTCCCTGCTAACCTGAGGTGCAATTGTTGCAAATAGGCTGAGGGCACCATCAGAGCAAAAAGACAGGCTGAGCTGATCTAGCTGTTGGCTGCCTGCAAAAACAGGCAGCCCTGCTCTTCACCCCACCTCTCCCCCCAGTTTAAGTCTGTATATTCCTGCCCCCTTTCTTGGAGCTGGCTCTTATATTGACCCCCAACCCCTTTCAAGCTGATTCAATGCACTAAGCAGGCAGGTGTCAAATCCGGGGGACAAAACCAAGTGAAGTTTCCTATGCCACAACCAGTACAAGGCCAAGGGACAAAGAACGTGAGCAAGGATGCCAGAAGGGGGGAAGAGGCATGACCCTTGTGGCAATAGCAAGGAATTGATTCAGCTCTCCCAACAGCCAGAGGAGCTGTTGTATTCAGAGGGAGCAAGTGCTATCAGGCCTTTATTATTTGATGCACCTCCAGCAGCTGATACAGCCCAGGGACCAGCTACACAGAATTAACTAACCCCTTGGCATTTATTCCATTTTCACTCATGATGCTTTACATCTAGCCTAGATGATAAATCTCCTGTACTCGATCCTGTTCTTCATTTTCTTTAGAGAACTAAGCTGCTCTGCACTCTCTTAGGCACTACGTGCTGTTAACAAATCACTCACAGCGTGGATGTTTGCTTGCAAACACTAACCTGTAGGGAATGGCTTATTTTCATTAGCAGCTTGGCCTATTGTTCAACACAGATCCTAAATCTGTAAGATGTACCCTGACCTGCCCACTCGGTCTCCTGTTTCAAAGACTTTTTTCCAGAGTTGCCAGTCTTTTCCAGCAGATGCCACCAGAATAGGAGCCCCTTGGTCCCTCAAGCAGCTCCACAGACCATGCTGCCAAGCAGTCACCTCCCCCTGCCCCAACTGTGCAACCACAGAGGAACATGTCCACCTATCCTGCTGACCCCCTTCTCCCACAGCATGGAAGTTTCTCATCCGTTAATGAAAAATTAGCAAGCAGGAGGGGGTCAGAGAGAACTGGGTGTTCCTCCCTACGGAAAAACTGTACATGGCAGCATTTACTCACGTGCCTCTGACTAAGAGCAACACACTAGTGCTGGAAGAGACCTTCCAGGTTGCTAAGACCCAGTCCTGCTATTACAAATATCTCTTCCATGTAAAATTGCACATAAATTGATCAAACTCTTTCTTTAAAGTAATTAAGTCTGTGGGATGTGTTGCAAGGCCATACTCCCCTAATGCCTAAAAGCTCTCTGCCGATTTCCAGCCTCTGTTCATTTTGCAGCTGGTTTATATTCATTTTCCCTGTTTACCTCCTATCAATTCCATTGACTCACTCCTTGACCTCATATTACTTACTGTTTCATTGTGTTCCTTCATGCTCCAACACTAACAAAAGGAAGCACAAACACAGGAGAACACATTCAGAGCAGCAGGAAGAATCATACAGCTTTAAACAATTATGAAGGGATGGGGCAAAAGGTAAGGAATAGCCCACAGCTGAATCTTGATGTTTTCTGCACAATAAATAAAGAAGGACTAGAAAATTGGACCTATGAGTTTGAAATGAAGCAAGATTCTCCATGCCACATGCACATGGAACAGCATTAATAATTTCATACCATGGCCACTTCTGTGTTAGATCTGTATTAATGGGGTTGAACAAACACAGCTGTGGAACCAACTTTGGAGAAGAAGGAAGACTTGAGAAAAAGAAACTCAATTGTTGGAAAGAGCCAAGAAGGCAAATTTACTGTTACTGGAATAACATGGTAGAACACACCAGACAGTCCTTGTAAATAGATGTGGGAAGTTATGCTTCCTCTGCTCTGGAAGATGATCATGAAGAGTTCGTGTCTTGCCCCCAAGCAAGAGATACTTTTAGGGTCATTTGATTCCGTAGGAGAAGGATCAAGGTTCAGGAGCTGGGTGGTGCAGGGGCTGGAGCCAGACAGAAACATGCTGGGGTATGTGAGCATGGCCCTGCAGCAAACAAGGCTTCCTCTTTTCAGTGATTTACTCTTGCCTGATAGAAGGTTATTCTTTATTCATGCTTCTCCCTTCTCTCAATTAATAGCGCACACACACCCCAAATTACCAGAATGGACAGTACACAAGAGCAGTTAAAAGAGAGAGAGCTCTTAAAATAGAGCAGTTTCATTTCTGTGAAGCTCTCAAGGTTATGTTTCTTGGCTTTCAAGACATGTGTTTGCAACACCTCCTCTTCCAATAACTAAGATCCAAAGTTTCCAAAGTCTTTTATGGAAAATCTCCTAAAATGTATCACATCACGGCCTTTCAGAGAAAACATCATGAACTCAGTCAATGGAAAACATTTTCACAGGCAACAAGCAAAGAGGTAACTTAACAAAGGATCATTACAGGACTGATTAGGCTTTCTGCTGGTAACATCAAAGCATTTATTTACTTGATACAGGACTGGAAAAGAGACCAGAAAATGTTATAAAATGTTCCAGCTCGTCTGAGAGCAAGCACAAAAGTTTCATGTACAGTTGTATCACCCTTTCTAAGCTGAAAGCAAATAAAAGCCTTGTGATGAATTCCATGAGTACAAAACCATGAAAAGCTAGGGGCTCTGACCACAGTGCATTTAAGTGTCTACAGAGATGTAACTTGGTTTCCGAGAAATTCTTGTGAACAAGTAAAACCATTTTCCTTTTCATGTTTAAAAAAGCTTGAGAATTTTTGAAGATGAACCGAAAAATTCAAAAATTGATTTTCTTTTCATTTAAAATCAGAAAACCTTAAGTTTTAGTTGCTGGGAAACATTCTTTTCCACATCTTTTCTCAAATAGAAACTTAGAAACAATCTGCAAAAATAGTATTTTGGGAGCAATTTCCATTTCTGTCAAAGCTTTTGCCACTGAAAATTCTGTCAACTATGTTTTGTTGTTGCTGGTGCTACTGCTCATTTGTAAAAGATGTGTAAATCACTAGAGACAAGCACAAGCAATTAATGGTCTCTGTATCGTGATATACATTAGTCTCTTGTTTTGTTTGAAGGTACTGCTGAACCAACACAGGAGGTTCAGGAGCGAAGTGAGCAGGGACAAGGCAACAGTGACAGCTTCCTTCCCGACTGAGGACAAGGGGATGCCCGTGCTCAGGGAGCCCAGCAGAACCAGGCACTGCTCCTGAGCAGGTTGTCCCTGTTTCATGATGAGCTGGCTCTGATGATGACTCACCAGAGTTGGGGTTTGGACCTTACTTATTCCCAGAATTAGGAGCTGAGATGCCTTGTGGAGGATTCTTTGCTGCTTAGGAGTGACAGAGCAAGTAGGATCAGATGGAGTGCAGGTATTCACATCCTGATAATGAAATAACATGAAGAACACCACAACTTAGCAGGGTGGTGGTGATATATCACCTAACGCAATCAAAACAAACTCCAGTTCAGGCTCCAGTAGGCATAATAGGTACGGTCATTCATGCTTAGCCTACCGGGGCACGTAGCAGAAATGTCTACATTTGTTAGGAATGAGCACACTAGAGAGAATATTTATACCAAAACACAATGCAGACTTGCTTAACTGAAATCGTTCACAAATCCCAGTTTTTCACTGGAAAACATACTGGTTTTTTCTGGTAAAAGCATGCTAGGCCATTCATTTTCACATTTTCAGGACACGTTCTGTTCTATGTCAAAGAAATGCTTGGGCCAACACAATCTCGTCTAGCTTTTTTATTTTACGTTTCTGTGGGAAGATGAAAAGAGTTGGGGGGATCAACCCACAAGCATTTTCCTCACACATTCCTAGTTCAGTCAGCAAACCAAAAAATCAATTCTTCACCCATTTCTAATGCTTGGGGTCACTAAATGTGAAACACATTCTTCACCAGTAAGTCATTCCTAATAAAGGGCACGAAACTCAATGGGCAAATGGCTTTCATATAGACATACAAATTGAAATTAAACTAGTGTCCAGCATCTCCTTTTCTCCACAAAAGAGGAGTATTGAAGGGGAATGGTTTTCTAGAATCTAGTCGATTTGTGGGTTGAATTGTTCAACAGGTTTTATGATGATTCTGCTATCCATTCAGCATAAGCATCATTTTACTATAGTGGTTTCTGTACAGAGAGAGGTATTGGATGTATTTCAAAGAAACCTTTTGCTAATCATCACTATTATGATGTTAGTTTAATAAATAGATGATAGCAGATGAATGGTCTTGCTCTCAATGTCTAATTTTCTTTCATTCCTCTCTTCACAGAAGGAGCATTTACATTCATGGAGAGAGAGGGGAAGGCAGCAGGGCGAGCAGGTCCCTTACTGATGTAACATGTTCTTCTCTGTAGCTACTCAATTCCCAGTATGTCTCTGCAATAAAAAAATTCCGGGTCTTTACACAGCACCTATCAGCATGGTGGGATGGGGATAGCTTGATTTTCACCACGGGGAACCTCTTGCATCCATCGCAATACAATTTAATAGTGATACTAAAAACAAAGTAAAGCCTCCAACCACCAGCTCTCAAACCCAGCTCTGCCCTCCTTTGTCTATCTCCCCCCTTGCCCAGGCAAAAGCTCCTTGTCTGGGTGCAGCCCAGCTCTTATCTTCGAATTTGGAAAGTGATATTGCCAACATGGGTCAGGAGCTGCTAGCCAGGTCTTGGAGCTGCCCACACAGATCAGTGAGAGACGCAGATCCTGAGGCTGCAACAGATTGTCCATAGCACATCTACAGACCTCTGCCTCCACGAAGGCTCAGGGACAGCATCCAAACACACTCCCTCCATTTGAGGGTTTCATATATACTTCCAGGAGTAATTTTCTCATGCCTCCTAGTACTAGGAGGTACAGAGTTGGCATGAGAAAATTACTCCTGGAAGTCTGAGCAGAGATTTACAGGGTGGGGAGAGGCTGGCTGTATTTCTTCCTTTAGTACAGCCCACAGTGTATTCACCCTGTAGCTCACTCACTCTAGAGCATCACTGTAGCTGCACAAAGACATGACTTTTTTGTACCCACAGGTGTGCACATACAAACACACTCAGGATGAAGCTGGAGTTGTAACTCCATTGCTTTGTCACAGCTGTCACCAGTTCAGGAAAAAGAGTCGTGAAACTCCTCTTCCATTTTGAGCTAACCACTGAGCAGTGTGTTAATTTTCAGGGTCAGCATCCCAGGATTTTCTTTCTCCTAGCATGCTGTTCAATACTCTCCACTCTTTGACATCATGTACAACTTCTATAGCAAGAGAGTGCTTAATCCTCTCTGAAGTAATTTCTTTCTTCTTTTATGACTGGAGCCCTGGACAGTCTGTTATGCTTCAACCCCAGCGCTATATTTAACTCAGCCATCTTGTTCATTCTTCCTCTTGTCTACAGCTTGGCTAAAATGAAGAAACTGCAGTCATGAATAAAATACCAGGAAGAAAGTCAAATTGTTCAACATGCTTTTAAGCAAATTGCAGCATCTGGATTTCTACAACATTCTTCATTCTGTTTAGGGAGGATTTCCACACAGCGCACTGCTTGGAGGTGAAATGCAAGAGTTAAAAAGATGTGACCTTAGGAATATAACAAATGGGACAGAATTTGAGACAATGGGCAGATAGCAATAAAATTACTCTGGTCACAGAGAGCTGCCTCAGACTACTGACCTAAGTTGAGGGCTTGCTTCTGCAAGGCAAGTGACAGCACATGCGGTGGGCAAATGTAGCTCCAAGGGTACATATTTCACAAAATACTTCCCAGCAAACTTTGGCCACCATTGTACAGTCTTGCTCAAGCAAAACCAGTTCAACATGGCATTTGTCATCACTTCCAAAATAAGAAAAATCCATTTGCTGCATTTAGATGCCACCACACTGTTTACTTTCCACGTTAGTTCTGACACCTGTTTCAAGACGCCCTCTCATTTTGTTATACCCACAGGACGCAGCCACAACACTATGAAGAGAAAGAATGTGAATAAGGGCTGCCTGATTCCGATATTGATCCTATGGTTGGCCTGCCTCAGCTATATGATGTGGATACACCCTTCACCATCTCATCCACACAGCAAGGAACGACCACAATTCACAGTACTGATAATCCTGAAATGTCTCATGCACAAGAAATAGGTACCTTTTTTTTTTTTTTCTCAGCACCAATCTTCAACATCTCTACAGCTTATTTAATACTGTTTTATTCATCTTCAGCAGAGGCATATTTTCCCAAGGCATATAAAGCATGCACTGGGGGAAAAGAGGACAACTTTTCCAGATGTCTGTGCCTAAAGTGAGGCTCCGACCTACATGCAAAGGCACATGAAAATAAATAGTCTGTTCTCCAGCAGTATGGTAGATTCAGATAATTTTTTATGACCTGGGGACAAAAGTTGCCAATTCTGCCTCTATTCAGTCACTTGTCTATATATGACATTTTTATTTTCGGTTTCGCCTGAGCACACACAACTGAGAAGATCCAGGTTTCAGCCTTTGAAATGTTAGTACAATTGTGCGGGTGACAGCCCACAAAGCAGACACCAGCACACACACGTGCTTACAACACAAATGTTCAGATAAGTCTAAATTCACAGAAGCATAATGTGCTGAAAAAGTTCAACAGCAGTCACATTTTTAAACAATTTCATTCTGCTCTATTTCATACATTTCTCTTGGTGACAGCAAAAACTCATGCAAATCTGCTGCATGTTCCCAGCAATAGAAGGGGCTTGCTTACACGTTGGCAGCAAATAATGAATTTCACATTTGGCTTTGAGACCTAGAGGCAACTGAACTTAAAACCCACCTACAAAAGCATGGCACACGCATTAACTAAGTCTCCATTCGCAGTGTATCAAGCAAGAACTGCCTCTACCCTGAATCTAGACCCTTTTTGATTGTTCCCCAAAACTGAAACTGATGCCAAGACCACAGATAAGACAAAAGCACCAATTTTTGTTTAGTAGCCAGTTAAAGAACAAGCCTCTTTTACATTTTAAACTTCAGATTGGTCTGACAAATGAAGCAGGAAAAAGATGAGCCAGGAGAAACTGAAGCCTTTAGCCTATGACATCCTGCTCTCAGCAGGGGATTTCTGTCACAGACAGATGCTCCATATCCCCAAGCCCTCTTAATGGCCCTACTTCCAGTCACGACAAAAATGGTATTCTCCTCTGCACCCTTGGCTGCAGAGAGGACTGGTGGGAGATGATGCCTCCAGCCACCATCCAGTGGCCAGGAGAGTTGTTCCTATTCCCACTGCCCCTGTGATAAATAAGGGAGGTGTGGAAAGGCCAGTTGCTTTGCACCAGCCGGACAGGAGGTTGGCCTTCCTCCAACCTCCTCATTGTTCTGTGAGGCTGCTCACAAAGACTCCTTTTTTTTTATTGTTTTGTGTCCTTTTTGTTCTACCAGACCCACTCTAAATAGGCATTTCGTTTGCTATTAATGAAATCTGCTTCAATTTCAAAAGTTCTGTTTGCAGGCTGTAATCTCAGTCCCAGTCCAATTTAAATATCTGTTGTTTTTGTGGTGGACTTCTGGACTACGTCCCTCTAGCTCAATGCCAAAAACATAACGGAGAAAATTTCACCCACCGTTAGGAGCCATCTGGTTATGCTGCTCTGAAAAGTGAGACAGATAAGGAGCTGTATGATACCCATGTAAGGCAATTTGCTGGCCTGTTTATCATACCTGACTCTGGGGTGCACAGCTTTATTTTGATTTGATAAAAAGCAAAGGAGTACAGCTGCAGCACACTCCTGCTTCACTAAGCCGACAGATGGGCATCACTGTAAGGAAGCCACATGGCATTTTTTTGTTAAACTCAGCTCATTAGGTTTTATCTGCAATATGTTGCTGTATTGGCAGAAAACCTTTTAGCGAGCAGAAACATTAGCCAAAGTTTGTCAACAGATATGGGGAAGATCCTATTGTGGAAGGATATGTGCCGGGGCAGGGGTGGGTTTGATTGCTTCTCAATGCTCAGAAGTCGGCTCTTCAAACTTTTTTTAGCTTGCTCTGTAATTTGTACCGTAATGGTTGTCCTGACTAGCATATTAATAGAGCTGCTATTCACAGTTTGCAATTGTTGGTGCATTTCAAGACAGTTCACAAATCACTTTATCTCAATAGGTGCAGAAAGTTTGTCAGCAAAACCTGGAAAGTGGGAAATTTTCCTTGCCTCTGACACATAACAAAAACCTAGATGCCCACATTTCTGTAAAGTGAAAACTGCATTTCTAAGTTGAGAACCTTGTCGGCTTTTACAGGCTGTATTATTTTCAGATGTTTTGAGTTGTAAGCAGTCCTTTCCTATCTTGGGTCACTGGTTTAATTCCAACAGGCCAGTTTAACTTTCTCTGAGAGAAAAATGAGGCTAAGTTCCATGCGTTAATAGCAGCTTTACCTACAGATTGGTAAATTTGGAAAGAAAACCAAAGTATTTTCAATTCACAGAAGAAATATCAGAAACTTTGGAAAGTTTCTCCTCAAGGAAGGAAGTTGAATGGGCTACTCTGGGGGCTCCCAGGCATTTCAGTGCCTACTGTGGGAGCCCCAGTACAAGCTGTTTCACAGAATGGGGCCCAAGTGAGGTATTAGGAGCTCTCATGGACGCTTCTGACACATAAACATGCACCAATTTATCAAAGGCCGTTTAGGTAGCCAGGAGGCAACCACATCTGCATCTTAGTCCAGGTCAGAAGTGTCCTTTCAAAGCAACTGTCCTGACCATTCCCACTGCTTTGGGTGACACACGCAAAGTGGTCTGGGAGCACACACTCTGGGTTCCTCTTGGATGAAACTAAACCACCAGATGAGCTGCAATAACACCCCGATCCTTAACGGGCGCTCAGTGCACAGGACTGAATTAATCTGAAACAACCCCCCAGAAACCCACACAGTGTGGACATCAGGGCCTCAGCACCATTTCACCCTCAACATCTACAAAACCAGATTACTTGCTAAAGTAAAAGCATTGAAGAATCTGTCTTGTTTTAATTTATGGGTGGTAAATTTAATTTTACAGTGGGGGCTTTCATTTACTTCAAATTCAAACCAAATCAAATCAAACTCAACCAAAATTTAATAACTCCTGCTTAAACCAAAGTGGGAATATCCACACAGTTTTCTGGTTACTCTCAATTCACCAGTCTAATATGATACCTTGAATTAAACCATACCAGCTCAGCATCTAAATGTAACCTTAGTGTCTCTAAAATAAAACATTTTTCAGTAATGCAGAGAGTTGAGCTGTGTTTTCCATTAGTGGAAAATGTGATCACATTCTGAGATACTTTGTATTTTTATACTGGCTTTTATTTTTAGCTGTTTCTGTGTTAGAGCAGTGCCCATTATCTTGCTGTAATTAAAGGTCACTGCTCCTGTTACTATCTATAGCTATAAAACTTCATGGTAGGCTGCCACGTCTTGACCCAAAATTAATAGATGTATCTTAGATCATATATTTCCCCTTTTCAGTTGCCCAGCCTGTGTGCATAAAATAGACACTCCAGCTCTCAGCCATTTTAGGAGTGTATCTGAAAGATACTGCAAAAGGGTAAGATCACTGTTTCTGGGAAACACGGCTGTAAGCACCATTAGTATCAATCCCTCTGACCAGGGTTTCACCAGCAAGGAGCAGGCAAGCTCCCACAGCGGGGAATGTGCCAGCACTGCTGTTTTGCTGCCTGTTTACCAGGGAAGGCTCGAGTCCTTGGTCTCCTCCAAGGAGAGCAGCTGCAGCATTGGGGATGGCAGGGAGAGCTGCTGCCTTTGGTAATCAGAGTCCTCCCACAGCAGTGGTACCTGAGCAAACTAAGTGTGGGAACCACTGGCTTAAACCAAAATCTCTTTTTGGGTGGATTTGCCTTTTTACTTGATTTCTGCAGAGCAGCCAGCAAAGTGGAATGCTAACCATAAGTAAAGCTCACTGGTGGTTTTGTAATTCAAATAGAGTACCTTAAAATATTGCCAGCTCTCCCTAGCCTTATTTCAGCTGCCATGCAGTCACAGCTTATTTTACCGTGGGTAATACGGATTCTGAAAGCAAAAGGTGGCTTCATGTGTAGAAAAGAATAGATGTAAGGTTTGCTATATGCTTTTGACCTTTTTGTTGTCATGATGATCTGAATCTGCCAACCAAGAGTGCAACAGAGACCAGAATAAGAGAAACATTTATTCCCTCAGAAATAGTCCTATTTCCCAATAGTCCATAAACTCCACTCATTTCAACACCAGATGTCTTCCTCAATTGCGAGCACTAGAAATTTTTCTGTCCTTTTAAACTTCAGTCTTGCTGAGGAAAAAAAAAAGAAAACAACAACAAAACCACACCAAAACACATTATCTAGTCACATATGAAAGAGATATGCTCCATGGTAATTGAACAGCAGAGATTCTACACTCCAAATTCTGCCCGAGAGCTTGTGTGGATATTGCCTTTCAAGGGCAGAAAAGGGAACAGCTTTTCCTAATAAGCATTGTATGTATAGATAATACAGGAAAAAAGCAAACAGCTATCAGCATGGTGGGAGGGAGTGGAAAGAAGAAATGGCAGGCTTGACTTTGGAAAAACACCCCCAGGTTTTACCTGAGAGAGTGTCTGTGTAAAGAATTAGGTCTTGACTCTGCTGAAATTAAGAAAAATCTTCTGGCATCCAAGTTGTAGATGATATTCATGAAAATGTGTGAGATTAATGTACTCACTTGGCACTGCCCTTCAACCTTATAATGAAAGCAGTCAGGTCTGAGAAGAGATGGTGAAGAATTAAAAGAAGTGGGAAAAGTAGATGTGAAACAGAGAAGACAATTGAAATATTTCCTTTTTATGGATTTGTTGGCCAAATGCTTGTCTCTTTTGCACCACCTAACACTGGAGTTACATAAGATTTACCCTGGTGACCTGAGCCACTGACACACCGTAGAGCTGTGCTCTTTCCAAGTGTGCATCACAGCCTGTAACGAGCTCCTCCCCAGGAAGCTTTTCTGATCCTAGAAGGGCTGCACTGACCCTTCAGTGTTTGGTTTTAGGGACAGAACACAGGACAAAAAGGACCTAGCACACTGTCAGATTTCCTGCAGCTGTGTGCAATGCTGCACTAGAAGCATCAGACAGGAGGGTCTCCAGAGCTTGGCTGTGACATGCCACCAAAAAGCTTCATTGGTACAAATCTAGGACACAATACACTGCACCACGGCAAGAGCAGAAAGATAAAAGGACCCCAGACTGTAGCTTCTGTTACAGTCACTTCCTCCCTCAGTCGTGTAACCTGGCAGCCCAAGGTGCTAATTCCTCATGGTGCTACACAGTGCAATGCACCAGAGAGGGTCTCTCAGTGCCTGCTGCACCGCTGAGCTGCGTTGTCTGGCTGTACCCCGAGCTGCCTGCCTTCTCGATGGCCTTCCTCCTGCCAGTCAAAGGCCAAGGCTTTTAGCAGGCTGTCTGGATGTGTCCGAACAACTGGAGCTCCCTTATTCATCCTCAGCACCTCCTTTACACTAATCTTTTTTCTGACCATCTCGTTTTCTGAAGTGCTCCATCAGGTAATTATAAAGCCCTTCTGTGTCATTTTATTTCAAGAACCAGCAGGTTTTGTGTGCTGGTACTGTCTTTGCTGCAGAAAGCAGGATCAAGACCAAGCATTTCTCAAGGAACTCGCCCGTTGAATCTCAGGACACTCACTCCCTTGTCTCTCCTTATTCACTTTAAGACGGCAGTTTCATGCACCAGACACACTCTCTTTACAACCTCTTCAAAGCAATCCTTGTCCAATGTGATGAAATTTCTCAGAAGATGAAGCTGTCCAATACCCAGACATGCTGCCACTTGCTTTTTGTTTGTGCTGTTCCCTCTATCCTTCAGAGGGTGATCAGTGTTGCCTTGTCCCTCATCTTGCAGAAAAGAAATATGTGTCCTAAAATCAATCAGCCACTCTTCGGAGGGCCTTGCCCTATCCTTGAACACTGTTACTGTCCAGCAGAATATTTTCAGCTCATCACATTTTGCTGATTATCTTGACAAGACTTTCAACTCCCTGTGCTTTCTAGGTAGAGCAGGAGAAGGGTAATTGAGACATAGCAGGTCATTCAGTCCTCTGCCAGTCATCATCTTAAGAGACATTTAGTCCAGTGTTGGCCATGTCTTGGTCCTGCCTTTTCATTAACACCTTTATAAGACTAGACCATCATGTGGTGCCAAGTGAAATGTAATTGCAAAGCCAAAGAAAACCTTCTTGTTGACCTCTATCTATGATTAGTCTCCGTAACAGTGTTTGCAGTATAACCTGTATACACTTGCAGAAATGATGTTGTTCCTCTGGTGTACCAGAAAAATATAAAAATGTAGCTGCAAGGACTGTAGGAAGGACCTTGTTCAGAGGCAGAGAGCTCAGTGAAACCATCTTAAGGAACAAATTTGAGGTAATGCACATCTCCCTTGTTTATAACCCGTGTCTGGCTCCACCTACACTGTAGAGTCTCTTCTCCCAAAACTGGATTGTACAGTAGATGATCTCCTTCTCTGCTCAGCTCTGCTGGCATGCCATAGTAAATATTTGTACAGCACATTTGACGTTAGACTGCTTTCAGTGAAAAAAACTCTTGAAGCTTATTGTGGAAAAGAAAGAAAGGGAAAACTTAAATATCACTGCTGAAGTACTACCATAGAACCTCCTTGGAGTAATGTGCCTATACTCCAAGTTCTTCCAGAAGCCACATAACCCTGTCATATTATATCCTCATCACACACTACAAAATATTCTCCAGAGTGAGGAGACAGCTGTTTGTGGTACATGAGGGATCAGGCCATCCATCTGGGACATAAAATTCCCATAAGACATCCTTCAATATTTCTAAATAAAACGTTATTCTCAGTTATCTGACTTAAGGGGGGGGGAGAGTAAAAGACAAAGTAGGGACTATTCTCAAGAAGTTTAACTTCACTGAAAGTCCAGTTTGTTGTTAAAAACAGTGTTAGAGGATATTTTCAGCCAAATCTAACAGGTTTCTTAAGGCTCACAGCTGAGTGTGCTGGAGGGCACTGTGTCCACAGGCTCAGGGCAGCACGGCAGGGGCAGTGTTTAGGGAGGAGCTGCTGCCAAGAAAGTGGAGCAGCTGTGCAAACTGTGGTGCCTACTGAAATAAACTTAACAGGAATTTTTCATTTTTGCTAAGGAAGTCTCACTTTAAAATTAAATCCCACTTCCTCTTAAGGATCATAAAAGAATATGCCAGCCAAAACCTGCCTGTACTCGGGTATGGTGCACATTTTATTAAAAACAAAGAGAATATCGCTTAGAGCCCCACTCACGCTTACCGTGTAGTAACTTTATTGCTATACATGGGTGTTGCTGCAATAACTGCATCTCTTTACATCCACGCTGCTGTCCTTTGCCCTCCAACGCAAGGAATATGCAGGTGGATTGAATGTGCTCTCACCATGAACACTGCAGTGATAGCTGGCAACATGCTGAAGACTTTCAGTTCCTATTGACCCTGATGAGAAGGGAAAGCATTCAGAATCTCCTCTGAGGCCCTGCTTTGCCATTGTATCTTGTTTAAAAGGGTTGTTAGTACCATTATGAAAGAAGTAGGTCACAGATAACCCTTACCAGTTCCCGTCTACCCACTTTGCTACTGATGTGGATTAGCACAAAAAAAAGTAAGGTTCTTTTCTCACATAAGGATGATGCAAATTACTTTCTCATGTTTAATTCTATCACATGAAAAAGGGACAGCTGAGCTGCTCACATGTCTATTTGATTTTCTTCTGTACATTTTTTGCTGGGTTACTAGGACTTCCCTTCATCCCTTTCATATCAGCACAGAGACAGGACCTTGTTAGGTTGCCTCTTTGTATTTAAGAAACCAAATCTGCCCCTGCTGCTGGCATTGAAAACCCCAGGGGAAGGAAAACCACTTTCTGACCTCCAAAGTATTTTCTGAATTAAGTGGATCCTTTCTTTTTCACCAGAGACCACAGAACAAAGCTTCCTGTGATCAGTCTTTATGAACTGAAGAGATATTGGGAACTGATGCAACTCAGCATTCAGTGTGCCATTACTCCAGAGACAAATTCCCTCTAATTTACTTTCCTGGTTTTGTTTCTCTCTTCTGTGGCCACATTGTCCTTCCTCTACACTTATCCCAGTGCTGAGCAGTGAAAGCATCGAGGTCCAAGCTGATAAACAGCAGATGAATTCCACTGCTGTACTCAGTGGCTCTTTCTGTACTTTAATTGACTTCTTAGGTCAAAAAGGACTTTATAGGCCAGTTTTTCCTTATCGCGAGAGTAACAGTGCACATACAGAATGGAGACATTTATATCCAGCTCCAGGAACAGCATGCTAACTATGTTTATCTTTCCAGGAGATTGTGCCAGACTCATCACCATGGTACCTGCAGTGCACAGACTTTTAGCTGTGGCCTTTTGATACAGAAGCCATTTGGAAGCTCTCACCCAACTGCTGGGAGCCACAAAGAGCAAGGGACCATTGATGCTGCTCTTGAGTTATTTGAGGAGGAGGGAAAATGTTAGACTTGTTAATCATTTCTTACTATTTGCATCATAGTACACTCTGGTACACTAAGTGCCTTAGCTCTCCTCCTAGGCTTGAAGGTTTGTGGATTATTAATCATCCCTACTTTCAAATATATAAATCATGATAACAGTAAAGGCAAAGGAGGAGAAGAAGCAATCTGCTGTTAACCCTTACAGCTCAGAGGGTGTATTCCTGCCAGATACATTTTCCTGATCTCATCAGGAGTCCTCAAACCCACTCAACACAGTAATCTCACATCCACCAATTCTGAGGCTGCAGGCCAGGCCCAGAAGATGACGGGGAGGTCCCAGGCTGCTGTACTGAGGGAACACAGTTGGCTGGACATCAAATCCCATTTCATTCCTTGCATGAGGGTCTGGAGCAAAAGCACACAGCACTGCTGCAGACACAAATATCGTTGGGAGAAAACAAGACACATTGGGCATTGAAAAAAACACAGGGAAAATAAGCTTGCTAGGATTCTCAGGTCCATAGAAACCAGGCTAAATTAACAAAGATTCACAGGTGACTTGATGCTAATAAAATTCTCAGACAAAAAAAAAAAAAAAAAAATCCCAAATCCCTCCTTCCCCGTTCCTGAATCATTCTAGCCTTTACCTAGGCTAAACCAGTGGTTTTGAACTGGAGCAGACCTTCCTTAGCTGGTCTAAATGTTATATTCAATAAATACTTATTGGAACAAGGCTGCGTCTAAGCCAAGCCCACAGGCTAGACAGTCTTCTAGTCTACAGGAAATCTGTCAAACTGTTCAGACCTTTGTCAGTGCCAGAAGTCTACATTGACTTCAGTCCCAGCTAATGAAGTTCTCAAAAGCCAGAGCAAACCACTGCTCAGGCTGGACTGTCTTTCAAAGCTACAACAAGATCTGTAATCCAGGAATCACATCTTCCATTAAGCTCCAGACAGTGCATAACCATACTATGTAATGTATCATTAAAATCCTCCACTTCATCACAGCTAGGAAGAGTTTAAAAATAAATAGGTTTATTCTAAATAAATTTGCAATAAACAAATAGGCTCAAAGTAGGGTTATTTTCAAAATTTTCATTTTTCTTAGATAAAATCTTTACAAAACACTCTGCTATTTCAGGGAAGGAGGGAAAGAGGAATGGCTAGGACGGGTTTTGGGGAAAACTTTTGATAAGGTTAAGATTTAGTACTGGAAAAAAGATATTTTATGATTGAAAAGACAAAATTTACAAATCAATACCACCTGAAGTGATTTATCTCAGGACAGCATCATGGTCTGCTCACAGAAAGACTCATCTCAAGTGATTTATCTCAAGACACCAACGCCAGCTCTCATCTCTCCTCGCTTCAGTGCTAGGGAATCTCTGCCAGCCACAAAAGAGGACGATGCTCGCTTCAGCTCTGGGACCAGCCTCAGTGTGTGAGAGAGGTGCTGCGCTGTGCCACACTGCTGTGACCTGCCCTAAGCCAGGCCTGCCTACCCAGGCCTTCAGAAAGCAAGTCCCTGGGTGAAGTAGGGGACTGCCTAGATCATTAGGGTAAATCTACAGCAAAAATTTTCCCCTGATAAAAGAATTTATTTCAGGTAGACCTCTCCTTGCCCAAGTTTGTGCACAGACACGAGGTTTGTTCATGCCAAGCATCCTAGGCTGGCTCTGGGGAAAGGAGAAGGTGCTGCTGCTTAGAGCAGAAGACAGCTGTTGTAACAACACAGCCTCTGTACATGTGCTGGGAGTATTTTGTCCAACAGTTTGGTCATTTTAAAATTAAATATAGCACAGAATGACAAATTATTGTTAATTGTCATGACTTGTGTGCATGGTTTATGCTATGGCACAGATTAACATTTGGGTTTTTTTTTCTGTTGTGCTACAATGTTTATGGCTAATAACAGTAAATCTACTTTTTATGTCACCAGTCAGCCATAATGCTCAAAGGCCTTGCAGCAAAGCAAAGCAGCTGAAATCCTAATTACAGTGATGATGACTGAGAGCTGTAGTTGCAGTATTTCTAAACACTCGTTTGATTTCAGGTTTAACTGTGTCCTAACTAGGCATGTTTATAAGAGATCACAAAAGGCTGGTTTGTAAGTATATACAGCCAGATTTTCATGTAAATCAGCATAGTCCCGTTGCAATCCCCTGGGCTCCAGCCCCAGGGAAAGGGTTGATGTCAGTGGAGCTACATCATTTTACAGCAGCAGAGTCCATTACATTTAAGAGTTTGCAGCACCAGAGTGGGTCTTAAATATTGAAGGCTTTATCCTGCAATGGGCTAAAAGGATTCACATGTCCTTGCAGCAGCAGGCAGTTAGTGCATCTCTGGAGAAACCCAGACCTCTGCGTAGTCATTTTCTGTTATCATCCGAGCTAGGCTATGTACGTACTGTCACGGTGGGTGAAGCTCACCTCTGTGAAGAGTCTGCACAGAGCACACCTTGGTTCGAAGCCCACCATAGCCTTTGAAGTGAATACGAATGCATTTATGCAAGGGAAAAATGCCATTCTCTCTAAATTATCCTTTTTACAGCCCTGGAGCTACAAACCCTATGCACAGAACTGTCTCATGAACATACATTCAAAAATCTCTGCAGATATGATAGGGTCAGAGCAATAGTTCTGCTTAAATTTAGACTGACAATTACAGAAAACAGCTCTAGCATTTCTAAAAGGAAAAATATATCTGTTTCCCCTCTGTGCTAAGACTCGGTGGGTCCAGCATAAAGTGTCTAGAATATCAGCAGTACCTCAAGAGACATAATAATCAATCTTATCTTCATAATTTATTCAGGTATTTATAAATAGCTAATAAAATTGAGAAACTTGTAAGTGTACGAAGCAGGAACAAAAAGATGTGAAATCGTTAAATAAATGGAAGCTGTTACTAAGCTTTCTCATTTAGCTGTGATTAAACCACAGGAAGGTTCAGCCCTTTGTGTTCTGATGTGAAGGTGAGGATGAGCAGAGGCAACGAGGTCCCACCTAGGGCAGCCTGGGAGGGTGGAAAGCCAACGCAAGTTCTTATCAAAGGGTACATACATTATACTGTTGATGCTGGTAGGGGAAGGCTCAGCTCCACTCATGGGAGGGTTGGCTAGCCTAGCTGTAGCCGATAGCAACTGTCACATGGAGAAGCTCTCAACTCTCCAGGCAGAGGAAAGGGGCTGCTATCCCAAGAGCTGCCTCGGGGAACCTAGAAGCAAAGCTATTCTCTAAGTAATTATGCCAGGAAGAAGTTAGCTTTATCTCAGAAGTTATCTATATCTGAACAGAAGAAATACTCCAGAATACCTGTAGAGCTAGCTGTAGCTGTCCCAGAATAGCTCAGTCAATCAGTCTGCCCACACAAACAAGCCGTCAATGATTCATCTTGCAGAATGACTTTTCCTGGAGGGAAAAATGAACAGTAAGGGTTTGTGGCCTGGCTGAGGCTCAAGTTACATCTCTTATGCTCTCTTCCTACAATGAACTTCTCCAGGACTCTTCTGAAATGCTCTCAAAGGCAGAGGGGGCAAATTTAGCTTTCTGCTGCATCGGTGTCAGTGATTTTGCCCTCACATGAGTGGATATTAGCCCATTTTGGTTTTCAGCTTTTTCTCAGATGCCAGCTCTTCTTTTTTCTAATCTACATAAGAGTAAATATTGCCAGAAGCAAGACTCTTAGAACAGCTCTTGAATCATCTCTTCTGTTTTCTAAAAGCATTTGAATTAGACTGAGAAAGCCACCCTGTAGTCATATAAACTATATATTGAGCATACTCATTTGATTACAATCACTTTGGTTTCCTGGACTAACATTTAAATAGGAAAATACATTCAAAATGAACCAATATTAGATATAGTCCTTGCAGGCAAAACACTTATTTTGCTGAAAACTTGGAACACTGCAATACAAGACAGGGGAAAAAAATCCAGTCTGTTTTATGCAAATTGTAAGAAAGTAAGAAGAAATAAAAAAAACATGCCAGAAATACTACTGAATCCACCAACTGGATATTGCTTTATGGGCAAGTTCTTAGGCAGAAAGCAATAGTAACTTATATTTTCCACAACAAACTTGAAAATGCACTTATAGTATAGTGGATTACGGCTTTGTGAAATATTACAGTTTTCTTTACTTGCTTTTGCAGGTAGTTAAATTTAAGTGCTCCTTACATTCCCCCTCATCCCCAAATTTAAAAGGTAATAAATTGCTTTAGTGTTTTCAATTTCTTTTCCTTCAAGAGATGTAAATTGATTGCCTGAATCCCTCCACAAACTTTATTCTTATGAATAGGGGAGAATAATTTACAAAGCCATTGGCCCCACCTAATCTCCCTTTAGCTCCAGGTCTCCTTTCTCAGAGGCCACCACTACAACACTTCATGTCCAGCAAGACAGCAGAGCAGCCCCCATAGCCCCACATCGTGCTGCCCCACAGCCTGGCCGAGAGGGATGGGCACAGGGTCTGTTGTACCTTTCAGCTCAGTGGCGTGGAAAATACAGCAGGACCCAGAGAAGCAAAGGGATAAGGGACACTCCTGAGATACACTCTTGGGATGTGCCTGAAAAGTAGTTCTTCTTGGGCTAGTAAATCACTTGCGTGTAAACCAAACAGACTGGTTTTCAAACTTCCTGGCTGGAATCAGCTACAGAATAGGCATAAAATAACTTGACCAAATAAAAAGCCAGAAGTTGCTAACTGGCACAGTTTAACAAAGTGAAAGCTTAGGCTCAGGCCAAGAGCATGACCACTTCAGGCTCCAGCCTCAGGAGCAGCAGTCTCTAGTAAGTCTAGTTTTGCTGCAGTGCTTTGAGGTGCTGTCACAGGGATCTGTGATGCTCCTCTACAAGAGGTGACCACCTCCAGCACACTGGTAATGGCACAGGGACCTGTCCTGCCCCTCTGCCTCAGTTTTCCCAGGTCAGCCTAACCCATAGTCTAAACTGTGATGGAGGCAGGTCTACACAAACCCACCCAGCAGCAGGCTGGGCTGGCTGGCTGAGGCAGAGGCCAAAGCAGCAGCAGGGAGGAGGATGGGAGCAGCACTAGTGCCTGAGGCCATCTCGCCTACATTACTGGATGTTCGCACAGGCTCTGGTCACGGTGAGCAACAGGCACACAGCATTGGTGGTGGCACCCTCCCATAAAGATGTTGCTTGCCACGAGCATGAACTGCCAGGCCTCTTCGGGCTCAGGAGACCTCACTGCTGAGTGACATGGATCATCAGGACCAGGCAGCTGCCCTGGCCCTTCTTCTCCCACACTGGCACAGACATATGGAGGAACAAGCCTGTATCAAAATCCAAAATCCATATCTAAAAAGGCTTTCAGTCATGCACAGTCAGAAAGTCGCTTCCACAGCTAAGATTACTGAGACGAGAAATTTGTTTTAAGTTTTGGATGGGGGATTTGGCTTTCTTCTGCTCCCAGCACACTGGGGATCCAAGCCATGGCTGGAGCCCTACCAAAACTACCTATTCCTACAAAGATCAGAGCAAGCATGAAGCTTTTGTCAATGCAGTTTCAAAACACATTATAGAGACTACAATAAAGTCCTTTGCAGGCCAATAGCATGGTGAAAAAAGGAAGCTTATTTAAAACGATCTGTACCTTTTGATTCTGCCTTTTGCAAAATAATATAGCAGCATGGGGAGTGATGAAGGGGAGAAATCAACTCAAGGTGGGTACCCTCCTCTACATGGTTGGAATTTTCCAGGAATAACAATCATTCCCTAAGTAAAGCCTTGTTGCTATTCACTGCACACATTCCATACAGCCTCATCAGCCATCCCGCGTGCAGTGCAAAGTGCAAGTGTGCTTACTGTCAAGTGACAGGAAGAAAAATGCCATCACCAGGCCAGTGCCTGCTGCAGCAGATTCACAAAATGGAAACTTGCAAAGCCTTAAAGGGTAAAGGGCTGGCAGCGTGGCTAATTCTGTAAATAACTTGCACGCCTCGCAAGGGAGGCACATCTCTTAGGCGAGATACCGAGATAAGACAGACAACCCAAGAGCTGAAGCTGACGTGCACAAGCAGCAGGGGTGCTTGGCTGAGAAGTGTCGGCCAGCAGAAAGCAGGGCCTCCCCAAAGCCCTCGCTGTGCTCTTCCTCCGCCTTTCACCGAAGGTAGCGGCTCTTCCTGCCTCACTCATTTAAAAAGCTCCCTAAAAGGTGAGGGAAGCTGTGAGAGAAGTGAAGCATTTGGCAAAATGCAGCCGTTTGAAGATGTTAGATGTGCAGAAAGCCTGTAATCCCATCCCCAACCTCTAATGTCTAGTGACAGACCGTCAAACGTTCCCTCTTTATTAAATTCAACTGTGAACAAAATTAGCAAAGAAATATAGGGTTTAATTAATGTTTGCCTTGACCATGAATGAAAGAGAACTTTAATTTTTTTACTGTATTTTACTAATCAGAGTCATTCAATATCTTGGATGCTAGTAAATTAATTCTGAACTAATGAAGTTAAAGGAGGTCATTTGTTAGAGAAAACTGATTACATACTGGGATCTCCTGGGGACCTAAATGAGAAAATCTCTATAATGAAAAAATATTTTAAATGATGCAGGTCAACCAAGTAGATCATTAAGGATACAGGGGGCTGGAAATATTAATGACACCACGACAGGGAAATGCCAAAAGGGAAGTGGGCTGACATAAGTAAGCAGAAAGGCATTTACAGTGCTAGCTTGGGGTTTTTTCCCTTTTAATAATTGAAACACATGAATTTCATTGCTTGCCTCAAATTAGTCACCTGTGCCCAGATATTTCAATGACAGCGTAACAGCGATGCACTAATGTGCATTATGTACGTAAATTTATTTGTGTAGAACAGAAACCCTTTTAGTAGCATAAATCACAGTGGCACCTAAGGACCCAAGCCAAAATATGGGCTGCATTGGGTGAGACATGGGAAAAAGTCTGCAAGGGGCAAGGAGGGATCCTTACTTCTTGGAGGTTTAATTTCCACAAGCAAGTAGCAGTCAAGGGATGGAGGTTTACTTGGCACATTACAGTATCCAGTACAGAAATCCAGGCCTGAACAGACCTAGCTAGAACAATGGGAGCAGCGTAGCCTGGATGAACAAAAAACATTCTCAGGGGCTGGAGCTATGTTCTCTCTAGCCCAGAAATCCCCCTGCCTTGGACCATGGCTGTGGGAGATGCTATTTAGGGAGACACGTGAGCCTGACCACTGTCTTCAGCCTGTAGCCCCTGTGCTCCTCCAGCAGCTGTAAATAGGGATTGCAGTAGGGATGTAGAGGACACTGGTGTACCTCCACTCTTTATATTCACTTCCAACCCACTGTCTGAAATTAAATGTGTTTAGTTCTGTTTAGAACCTGCTGACACCATGACATTCTGTAGACTCCTGTGACAACATATCCCAGAAGTCTGCTGCCTGCTATGAAAAGGTAATTTCTTTCACCTGCCTTACATTCATCTCCTACCAGTTTCAGTACGTTCCTCCACAGAGAAGTAGTGCAGAACTTGGTGAGAAACAGTTCTGCATTCACCTGATTCATGATTCTACTAACTCTGGACATATCTTCCTCAGCAGCAAAATAATTCCCAATGCTCAGGGCCCTTCCTGAGGACACCCAGCACTGTGTTCCCTTCTGTGGCTGCCACTGCACATGGATCTCATGATTTCAAAGAGCCATCAGCAATGGCTCATTCCTAACCTCTAAATGCCAGTTCTGAGTCTGGCATTCTGCAGGCAGGATTTAGATTATTCTTTTTCCTTGTGCATCAAGTACTCTTCTGAGAATCCCCAAAATATCCCTCTTACGATGTTCACATCAACGCTGAGGATGTGACTGAGCCTAATCCTGCATGGCAAAGCATATAAGCATTTGACACAAAGGGAGCATCAGATAGCATCCATACTGAGGTTTGCTGAATTTTACTGAGCCAGTTTACAGAGCTTCAGGATACTTTCAGGAAAAAAAAAATAAAATCAAAGGGGTTATTGAAGGTAGAAATCAAACAAGGCAGGAGGTGCAAGCAACATCATCTCACAAGGAGTGGCAAATGTAACCTGGCAAGAAAATTTGCACGGTATGGCTAGGAAAAAAAAAAAAAAAAAAAGAAAAAAAAAAAGAGATCTCCATTCAATAGTACAAGGATGGGAGGATCCTCTCATGAATTCAGGAAGGCAGAAGGAATCTAGGGAATATTAGTGGAGAAATTAATGTATTGATTAAGGATAAACAAAGCAGTACCAAGAAAATCACTTAAAACCAGCCTTTATGAAAAGGGAAGTAAAGCAGTTAAAGCACTGACACATCTGTTTACAAAGTTTATCAGAAAGGAGTTTAGTCAAAAGAAAGGAGAACCAAAAGCTATCCTAGATCCACTAAATCCACTTTTCAGGATGTCTTCACCAAATTAGGCATAGAGAAATATGCTAGTCCTACAGAGCAGATGCAAAGTATTTAAATGAGTACATCAGGCAGTTCTATCACAAAGGGATGTAATTAGATTTGAGGAGCCAATACCTCCAGCAGAGCCTGAAAGGGCGATCAACAGTTTACAGCTTGGAAAACTCCCAGAACTGGAAGCCAGATTCTTCAGAGCATTTAAACAAAAACCCATCCCCTCATTAAATGGAGCATTTGCTGAAATTCCAGGAAAGACTAGGATGAAGCTACCACACTATTCCCACACAGAAAAAGGCAAAGTCATTAATTATTGAGGGTTCTTATGGTTTATTTCTCTTTTAAATATGGGTATTAAAATTAGTGCTAAAAGGCTGATGACAAGATGGAGATTGTTTTTTTCAATAGTAAGCATTTCTGACCTTTTAGTTACCAGTTGTTTAATTGCAGTCTCCAGATGAGCAGTAATAGCAATTGATTTGTGTTCATTAAACTCCATCATAGAACCAAGAACTAATCCTGATGTTTTACAATGTAAAGACAGCATTAGACTGAGTTAAGTAACTACATCAGTTAATATTATGATGATAATTTGGCTTCAAAGTAAGTATGCCTTGTATTGAACCGAAAACTAGAATTCCTGTAAAAGCTTCTTCATTAAATAAATATTCCTCAACAACGGAATTAGCTGAGACTCTCTGTCTCTTTTTACCTGCTCTTTCAGTCAAAGTTTTCTGACCATCTTCAAAGGAAAAAGCACAACAGTTATAACACAAACATTGCAATACCCTATTTTCTTTTCATTGTAAGTATCTCTCTCCCTCTCTCCATTTATATCTGTTATATTGAAATATTATGAAAGCAGGTATTAATTTAAAAAACCTGGACTTATCAACTATCTGACACAAAACCCAAAAAACTCAAATCTTTGCATGTGTGTTTAATATCTAGTAGAAAGGGTTGACATAGTCAACTGAAGATGTTAGTTCAGTACAACCAAAAAAACAGGAAAAGAGAAGGACAGTTCGACCCAGCTGAAAAGAAACAGAATGCTAACACAGTATAGGGGTGGGGCGGAGCCTTCATTCCTCCATGAAAGCAGAAGGCAAGTTTAAGGTAATATAACATCCAGAAACGTAACTGTCACCTTCCTGGATCCTGAGAATTAACTTCCGTATCCCACTGGTGTTATTATGTTGGTGTCACCCATGGAATTACTGTACCACAAGAAGTGTGAAGAAAAAAAACGTAAGTTTGAAAGAAACTTGCAATATATTTGCTCTCACCCCAACAGAATGGAAAATAATATGACCAGAAGTATCAGAGTGATATATTTCTCACTGCACTACACTTATGTGGAGGACTACATTTGTAAAGCAGCTAATTACAGTTTGAATCATAAGTAAGCACTGAAGCTGAGTTTCATTTTACTGACATGCATAAATTTTCCTCACCTATAAAACTTGGAGCAGGTGTACAGTGGTTGTACATGGCTGGTGCTATCACTCAACATGGTTGATCCAGATGGAAAATGAACAATGGTTTGCCATAACTCATATGCACCTTTTGAAGGCAGTATATTATCTATGCAATGTTGAGCAACAATTTCTCCATTCCTAACCATGGAAGAACCATGTATAGTGTTTATATATATATATATATATATATACACACACACACATATATTTAATTTAGAGCACAGATTGTCCTAAATTACAACTGTGCAACATAAAGCATTTATGCTCCTGTGAAAGATGTTCTTCACAGTTTGGCATCACCACTCAAATTTCTTAAGACACCTTCACCTTTTGGCACAGTAGTCCTTGGAATTTACAAATTCCAGCATGTTAGCATGCCCTGAGTCGTGTCTACAGAGATGAATTCTGGTTGTCAATGGAAATTCAGGATGTATAATGTAAGATGTGCACATGCTCAAACTGGAAGAGGACATCTATGAAATCTGCCGATTGTAACTTGAAAAAAAGGGTGAAATTTATCATCAGTGAAGCACATGCATTAAAAAAAAAAAAACCATAACAAAACTTTTTTACGCATCGCTGGCCAAAAACACAATGGATCCATCACTAAAGTTTAGCGAAAGTATTAGCTCAATAATAAAAGGAAATTATAACCAAGTGTGTTTCTGAAGAAGCCAACTGACACTTGCTGTTGAGGGATTCCTCAGTACCGTTTAACACAGAATCTTCTTGCAAAGTTTATTTCTCATTTCTAAGACAAGAATGAAGTTCAAGAGATTTATTATTAAGACCGAGCCAATAAATTCCTTCATTTATTTTCCATTCAAGCATGCTCACAGAGTTTTAGCCCCATTGAGAGTTGGCGGCAGATCTTTGCTCTCAGTTACTACTACAACGCCGCAGTGGAGTTCAAGTGAAACGAAACACTATTTCAAAATAAACATCTCTGCCTCATGTCCAAACACTGTATGACATTGTATCACGAGAGGCTAAAGTAAGTCTGGTAGAAAACCAATCAGTTATTCTAACCGCTGTTTCCTACAGCTGCTAAGTGTAGCATGGTAATGAAAACATGGGGGTTTGCACAATCCTAAAATATTGCAATGTCTTGGCTGTGAAAGAAGAGCGTGGCTCAAGCTGAAGCAATCTACTTCACACCAGTCTAATCTTGGTGTAATTAGAGGATTGCTGCCAAATATAAAGCATATGCTTTGTCCAAAATCTCAATGCAAATCTCTGTGTGTGTATATATGTGTTGAATTATTAAATTCAGAAACCCATAGCAACATCTATGATAATATATACTGCTGCTATTATTATACACAAGCAGCTCTAAAGCCACTTTTAATCAAAAAGGATCCTTTTAAATCTATACCTGGTTTTAGTGACATTACTGTTAATGCACCTGATGAAATATTAAGCATGCAATTACTGTACATGCTCTATAAATGGCTTTCCTGACATTCAGACTATATAGAAGGCTGTGTCAAAATGGGAGGGAAGATATTTTTCTCCCAAGTATCTTTTTCCCACAGAGAGATTCAAGATTAGGTTGAAAGCATTTTACTCAGAAGAAATGAGAGCCCCAACCAAATGCTGCATTCATTATAAAAAAAAAAAAAAAAAAAAAAAAACAAACAAAAAAACACCAACAGACTGGAGGAGAGAAACCAGCAGAACTCCCAGTTGCTGTCCTGAAAGAAGGTGAGGCAGCCATGTTCAAGTTCCACACCTGGGGCTCCCATCTGGTACGTGTTGAGTGGCTCACAAAAGGAAGGGAGATTGAGTCAATCTTCTCAAAAAAGCTTGTTACAGCCTTGCAAGCACAAGGCACGTATAAGGAGCATGGGATAAAGGTCACTTCATGCTCATTTTTTCTAGGAAAACAGAGCATTCAGAAGTAAGAAGCAGCCACAGTCTAATCCCTGATACAGTTCATGCTCTATACAGTGTAAAAATGAAGGTTCATTTTGCAGGCATCCTATTGCCACCCCACTTCTGAAACTGCAGCCATAACCAGTACTGACTGATAGTGTCTAATATGGATGTGCTAACGTAATTATATCTACACAGGAGGCGTCAAAAACGCACTCGCATGAACATTTGGAGGGCTATAGTATCTGTCTGTCAAGTACACAAGGCTCCTAGTAAAACCCAGTATCACTAAAATATAACTCCTCACTGCAGTCAGCACACTCCATCCTCTCACTGCATGTGCACACACAGAGTCACTCTAGCATTGTGCACTGATACGACTAAATTATTGGCAAAAATAGGTAGAAGCCCTACAAAAACAGTTTCACTGCAGGACATTTATAACCCTTTGTGATTAGCCCATTAGAAACCCATCACATTGTTGCTGATTGCTGTGGTTATGGGCAATCTGCTCATTGTTGAAACAACATGCACAGCGAAAAAAAGAAAAGAAAAAAAAAAAAGCACGTCCTTTTACTGTTATAGGGACAAATGTTGCTTCTTCTTTACATACAGCATCTTCCTCTTGGACAACACAACCAGCTGCTGCAAACTGAGGGAGAAGTCTCCTGTTCTGGGGCACTGTCATCTGTTCTCTCCATGATTCTTCCCTATGAAATGAAAGAAATTGGCTGCCAAACAGGGGAATCCTTTCAATTCAACACTCACCCTTACTAGTTCCAGATCTGTGCCAGAAACCCTCATTCTCCCTGGACCTGAAGCTCCTTCCTACATTCCTGGCTCCTGTAGCACAATTTTCTTTCAAAAAGAGCATCATCAGTCCCCTTTTATTATACAGAAGCCTCTTCAGGAAAAGGCATAGCTGGAAGGATCCCAACAGCTGGTATTTATCCAGGAGACTGATAATTATATGCAACATGGGCCTCAAAAAATGATTAGTGCAGTAGAGACAGCTCCTGCTTTATAAAGATGTGATATAGAAGAGGTCAGGCTAAATACAACAATGCCTTCTGAACTTTAATATGATGAATCTGTGAAAAGATCATTTATTTTATTCAGTGTCTCATAACTAAATGATTATGCTCACCCTTCCTCCTAGCACAACACAAAATAATACTGCCCCAGACAGAATGAAAGATAATATGCTCAAAAAAAAAAAAAATTTAATCTACAGTGTTTAGATATTACTACCAGGAGGCACAAAGATATTATTCATTTTGGTCTTGCATTGGACAGCAACATCTGCATCAAAACAGATGCATTTTCAAAATAGCAATAAAAAATTACCCAGCTGATACAGCATCTGACATATTTCTGGTGTACTGCATTATTTCCATGCAGCTGGAGTTCTGCATTCAATATCCTAGTCCTCTGGATGTGGAAAAAAAGTTCTCTCCTTTTGTTCCTTTACAAGCCTGAATCTGGGATATGGGATGATAATCTAAATATTTAAACTATTATTCAAGTCTTTAATCAAAGCTACTAAACAGTCTTTCTGGACATATTCCAATATAAAATAAAATGCTTTGTGCTGTAATGGAAGAATTACTGCTATTAAAGGATTTAATCCTAAATATACCACAGCGCATTTCTTTATACATCAAGCAGAGTCTGAAGGGCTGCTATTTTTATCACGTTTGTATTTTGGAGATAAGCATTAACTGCAGATTACAGGATTGGTTCACACCAGGTTTCCCCACTGTACAAAGGTAGAGCTTTACAGAACCAGCAAAGCTAAACAGTTCTTAGCTAAAAGTACTGCAGGTTTAAATATCATTACCATATTTTCATACTTGTCTCTCTGATTAGCCTTTTCACGGTAGCAACTTACCCTGTTGCTAGGACAGATCCACTGGCAACCCAAGAAAGGTCTATAACAGCTGGAAGGACAAAAGGCAATCCCAGAGGATGGGGATGAATATGCTGGGCTGGGTGATACACTGCCACCCCCCGCAGCAGCCGCTGCCCCCCAGCACACAGCACAGCCCCGGGCAGGGACAGCAGGAGGGGTCTGGCTGGTGGGACGCTGCTAGAGGCATGTCCAAGGACAATGGTGACACCTTTGTTGGCAGAACCACCTATTTATTGCGTTAGGGTAGAGGAAAACAACACACCCATCAGAAGAGAGGCCATAAAACAGAGCTAGAACTTCTTTTGGCAGCATCCTGGAGGGAAGTATAGCAGCAAATGCACCCTCTGAAAATTAAAGCTGAGAGAAGAGAGAGGATTTCACTTTGGAGAGGTGTTCAGGGCAGAAAGCAGGGTTATTCACAGCCCTCCTTCGTCTTGCTGGCTGCCCATGATAATCAGAGAAGGAGGGTAATATGGGAAGCGAGGAATGATGAATGCAGTGATTTGAAAATATTTGCAAGCATCTCCTTCAGTCTCACTAGGAAATAATTGTTGTGGCAGTTTGGAGCTATTTGGGAACAGAATACATTTAAATGAAAGTGAAAGGGAGGAAAAATTATATTCACAAAGCTATCTAAGGATTCAAATAAGAGCTATTGGCCTGTGTAGAGAACTGATACCAGAAAGCAATAAAGAAATGACGTGAAGAGAAGGCACTGGGGGGAGGGGAGGTGGGAAATAATCAAAAACCTCACTAAAGGATTGGGAGACAGGAATCTGGTTTTATGAAGGAATCACTGAAGGAGAAAAGAGCAAGCCCAGAGGAAGCCACTGTCAAATATTTAAGAGCAGAGAATGATGGATTGAAGATTCCTGATGGATGCAAAAGGAAAAAATCCTCAGATGTTACTTCAGAAAGGGAATATAGAGCTGAAAGTGGATGACTCTGCACCGCAGAGGAGAGGATGGGATTAGTTCTGAATCCTTCTGCAATCTGTGTTTTTAAGGTAGCAGTGAAATACTTGACTGTAAACAATATGGCTCACAAGCAAGACACTAACAGGCTTGTGTTTACAGGGATGTTTTTCAGGACATCTCCCTTTGATGCAGGCTGGTTCCCACCTTTTTGAAGCAGCAGGAATGCTTGCCTATAGAAACAGCTGAAGACATTTTTATTGCTCTTTCACCCAGGTCTGCTCCAGGGAGCTCCAGATAAGGTACAGCAGAAGCAATGACAGTCCTCCCCAGAAGAACAACTTGCACTGGGGACACTGGAGCCAGGTTTGCTGAATTGGCTTCTGAAGGCAACGCTTTGGTTAGGGACCTGGCAGAATGCACTGGTGATAAATTAAAAGGAAATTACTCTAAACTGCTTCTTCAGAGAAAAAGGACAAAATTGTCCACCAAGTGAAACTAAAAAGCATATGAATCACTGGAGGAGATGAGTGTTTGGTTTAATTCACCATCATTCATATTCCAGAGGTTATGTCTCTCCAGATGAGAGGAACAGGCTTGTGCTGAAGCACCAGCCTGTAACTCTGAAATAGTGGTTTCAAATCCTGGCTTTGCTGCGTGGTTTACTCAGAGTGGTGAACATAATTCAGCTCACCGTATGCTTCATTTTCCCACACGCAAAATTAAAACACTCACACATCTACGTTTACATTTCACGGCTCTGGGAGGAGGTTGGACACCACAAGAGGGTTGGGCTCAAGAATCTGATGTCCAGATTGACAGAAAGCCAAGTGAAGGATGGATGTAAAAAGCAGTGGCCCTATTTGGGTGGATCAGAGTTGGTGCTACAGGAATGATTTATTTTTCATCTCAATAGCAACACCATAAAAACCTTCTGACCAAGCCAAAGCTTTTGATTTTAGAGTACCTGACAAAGTGTGCTGAGTTGGAAGAGCAGTTCAAAGAGCAATTCCAACCACTAAAACAGTTTTACCCCTCCTCATCCCTCTCTTCCCCAACAGATTTTGAGGAGGAACTCCTATTTCCACAATAGAGAATGCCTGTGCTGCTGCTAATAAATTCAGGTCCTGTATTACAAATGGGCATTAGTTCATAAGTAATGGTCTGACACCAGCAAGATGAAATTCAGTAGAGACACAAAGAGAAATCAAACACAAAAACATGAGTCAGGGATAACTGGTCTGGCAGAACCACTGAAGAAATGGAGATTATTACAGACCATCTGAATCTGAATTGCTACCATCATGCTGCACACACAAGGTTGATCCTGCTGTGGGATGCACTAGCAGATGCGTTACATGCAAGACGTGGGAGATGAACATTCTGCTCTACACACAGTTGAGAGATCTCAGCTGGAATATTGCAATCTTTGTGCATCATACCAGAAAAAATGTGGAGAATTTGGAGATGGTTCAGAGAAGATCAACAAGAATCATAATAATTATAGACAAACATGATTTACAGGAAAAGTTTGAAACAACTGTTTTAATTTTCACTATGGAAGCAGAGTCAGGCGTTGCCTTACTGTAAGTCAAACAGAATATCAGCCTCTAAATAGGTAAAAGCAGAAAATAATTGATAAACATCTTCCCAGGCTAGACAGACCTGTTTCTGCCATGGAGCAGGCAGAGGGACTAGCTCTTGATCTCTTAAGTGCACTCCAAGCTTAAAAATAGCAACATATTCATAGGATATACTAGTGAAATAAAGTGTCTTATTTGTTAAATACTGAGAAACAACATAAAGTAAATCTTAGTTATTAATACAATGTAAAAAACTTACCAAGACAACATCTCTGTACACATTGAGCATACATAATAGGACATACAGGTACACGTCTTGCTAAAACATCAAAATCAATTACACTCAAAAATACTGTTTGTCTCAGCAATTGCATTTCTTGTAAGCACATTTAGGGATTGATTCAATAATCAATCCTTGGATTCACCCAATGAAGCTGTAGCCAGGAATATGCATGTTGACCACAAGGAAAGTTACTTACCCCCATTCAGCCAACAATTGCTTTCTAGCTTGAAGCTTGATATCTTTATAAAATTTTAGCTAGCAGAGCAGATGATATTCCTACTTTCCATGCAAATGCATAATCCTTTTCTGAAGGTTACTAAGCTCTTTGCCACCAAAATCAGTGGAACTCCAGCTGTTTACATCAGATCTGTGAAAGGCTTTGAAGATGGAAAGAACTGTGCAAGTGTTAAGTGTAGCTATTTTGGTAAGGAATCTAGACCAGAAACACAGGCTGTTACACACAGATCCTATTGTTTCCTGTCAAAAGTCATCTTTATCAGCATAAAGGCAGAAGGCAGCAAAACCCAAGCAGTGACGAAAAAAAAAAAAAAAAAAAAGAGGGGAAAAAAAAAAAATTTGAGATCCAGTAGTCATTTTTCTAGGATACTTTCAGAGGCACTCTTAGCAGAAGGGAACAGTAAAACTTTGTGTCCATTAATCCTTTCTTGTATCAACTCTTTTTTTTTTTTTAATAATGATTTTTATTTGCTCTGACATGGGTTTTGATCAGTCACTAGGTCAGGATACTTTTTGGGGGATTCCCCAGCAACATCAGTTTATGCAGATGAATAGGAGAGAGGTATGGATGTTGAGGTGAAGAGGCTGTTTGTAAAGAAGAACTCGAGGTGAAGAAGCAAAAATACAAGAAAAGAGTGGTCTGAAGAACTGAGAACCTGGCAGATGAAAGATCCTGAGAGAAGCTTCCTGGCACAAATAAGAGAGAGCAGGTGCAAAGTTGTTTGTTTTGGTCTGGGGGTGTGTGTTGGTTTTGCGGTTTGGTTTGGGGCTTGTTTGGGTTTTTTTAGACAAAGGAGTCAAAGTCTCAAGGTCTTGGAAAAAAGTTCAGAAAAGAAAAAGGTTAAAAAAAAACGGCATTGGAAACATATGCTACAGACAGGCAGGGAATCCACAGATAAGGTGCTGTACAAACTAATTCCTCAAGAAATGTAAATAAAAGCAGAGTAAACAATGAAAATAAAGACGGGCATTGGGGGGAAAGTGAAAGAAATACCTGCAGATAAACAGCCTGGGTTTAGAGCACTACTCAAGAAAAACATACCAACATACTATTTTAAGACAAATCTCAGAAAAGGCTGAAGGACTCAACTGAACCTGCTATAATAATTTCATAAAACTTGGGCAGGCTCTGACAGCATCGTACAGAAAGCGAAAGATGGTGAATTCTGCAAACTTGTGATATCTCAAGAGATTGATCAAGCTGACAGAAAACATTTACAGCAAGTCATCACATGTGTCAACAGTGGACAAGATGATGATGGAATGGCTAAGGATGACTACAGAAATCAGACAAGGATAGCAAGCTACATCCAGATTTATTTCTACTGGTAGCTGAAGCTACAAGGCTTTAGCATAACAACAGCTTTAGCCTAGAAAGAAGAAACAGGAAAAAGTGAGCTGCATGAAAAGGCTGTTGATCCATAAGTAAAACTGACCTCATGCCACAGATGACAGGGACTTTCTATAGAGTCACTGAAAAAAGGGATGAGAAGACCATAAAACTCAATCTAAGAATTATCAAAGGAAACAAAAAATACGGCTGTAGGTGCAGGTATCCCACAACCCTGCAGGCTCTGAGGAATCCAAGTGGAGAATGGGAATTACAAAGATGCTGGAAAGAGAAGGATCATAGCTGTTACTACTAACTGCAAAAGTATAAAAAATATCACAGAATCTATGAGGTTAAAGCTATTTTTTACAAAATTCATAACTGAAGCAATTCAGCAGGCTAGAATATTTCCTCACTTGGAGGGAACCAAGTGAGGAAAAGTCATTGGCTGCAGAAACTACTTTAGGGGAATGGTAATGAATTACATGGAATAACAAGGTCTAATGACAGAGTGGTAGGATGTCTTATTTCATTTCCGTTGTTGCTGTTGATTTAATGGACGTGCTTCACACCCAGGTCTGTGGAGCACAGAGATAAGCAAACTAAGCAAACAACATCCAGCTTAAGCTTTCCAGGGTATAAAATAAAATGCAGTATCACAGAAACATGGACTTGAGCCAAAGCCCCCTCTGCACATTCCTGCAGGACTCTGCAAACCCCAGACCCAAAGAGGAGCACAGAGAATCTGCTGTCCTGAGAGAAATGACCACATCAGTCATTTGTGGATCAGACTATTGCCCAGGAAAACAGGCACTGCACATTTACAGAGTCTTCATCACTTCCCATCTTATAGTTGATCATCTTATGTAGTGGGTCAGGAGGATTTTGGTGAATTCCCCTGACAGCAGAAGACTGAGTTATTCAGTATTGACCTCTGCAACTGATAGAAGCATGGATCCAGTTTTTCTAAGACCAGCTTCCTCTTCTCCATGTGTCTCGTGGCCTCTCCAGTTTCCTTATCCCTTCCACCCCATCACATATTTGCAGGCTGCACAGTGAGGTGGGGTGCAAGGGACCTAATGTCATCCTGCTTTGTCTTTCTCTTAGATCCCCATCTCAAAAAGATGCAAAGGGCTGCCCTGGACTCACATATCCTAACAGCTCTTGCTAAAACCAAATAAAACAGGGCAGGGAGAGGGGGGAAAAGTGAACTTTAAAGCAAAGGCTCGCTGCTATGGTGAATTTCCAAACACTATGTGAGTCACTTAGAGGAAGTTTCTACATGCTTATATCTTCCAGCTCAAATACTGTAATTAAATTACTTTAGCTACTGACTGTAAAAAGCTTTATTATTGCAATAGCTAGGTCTGAAGATGAATCACGTTGCCATTATACACCGCAGGTGGTTTATCACAGAAGTCACCCAATTGCTTTTAGGACATTTACTAAGAGAAAAACACACTTTAATGTCTGCCTAAGCAGAAGATGCAATTTTAACTGTTGTCCATTCTCAAAAAAAAACCAAAAAGAGATGACAAATCCAGCAGCCCATTACTTATATCTTTTGCAATCTGAATTAGTGTTGTTCACAGTAAGATTTTCCTCAAGCGCAACTGAAGAATGGGCCATGTGTGATCAAAGATGTGGCCATACCACTGTCACAGACTATGCCATAAGACAGATAAAAAATAAAATCATGATGCAAAACTATGCATTCCATTTTAACAAACATTTCTGAGGGAGGTTTTGAAGCGGGCTCTGCTTCCATGTTATCAGCAAAAGCAATATCGTTTCCTAAATGGCTCAGGAACCAGAGTGTTGAGATCTTTTGTTATTCTGGCCAAATTAACCCAAAAGAAGTTGCTGGGTATTGAGCACTTTTTAAAATGTGGTTAAGAGATCAGAATGCTTCTCTCATAAGCCTTTAACAGAGAAAGGCTATGACATCCACTTTTACAAAGGACTAGACGGGGCAGCCCCTACAGAGAGTAGGAGTCTTGTGGCTAGCAGCGCTGAACTTGGGACTAGTCAACTGAGCCCTCAATCAGTATCAATGAGGACTAATAAATGCTGCAGTAGGTCAAAAATGGGTTTTTTTCTTCTTGCTTCACCAAAGAAGCCACAGGAGAAAAGACAGCCCTTGGGGTTCTGATATCTTACCCATGATTTATCTCATGTAATGCCACTTATGACTGTTCTTTTTCTTTCTGCAGAGAACTGATATTAAACCAGAGCAAGAACAAGTCATGTACAAAAATGTTCCTTAAAAAGGCAAAATTAGCCACCCTTGGAAAAACAATAAGAGAGGAATGTGAATAACACAGCATTTCCTGTGGCTTGTATACTTATCTCATACCATAATGATCAAGTGGCTTACTTGTCTCTACCCGTTACAAAAGGGATTCTTTGCATTTTCACGTGGTTCTGCTGTACAACCAACCACACAGTTTTATTACTTTGTCTTAGCTATTTTGGTGCTTAGATACTCAAATCCTTTCCCCTTCCCTTCAGTAAGTAAATTTTCCAGGCTAAAGTTCAAAGTAAATTCCAAAGTGATTATATAAACACATGCATACTGTAGATTGACATCATACAATGCTATGCTTTGTGCTGGATTTTTTTTTCCCTTTTTAGTTTGCAACAACTTCTGTATGCCTGGCTTGCTTCCCTAATATAGTAGCTTATTACACCCTACTGGATAAGACAGCACTGTATTCCTCTGACAGTTTGGATTTCACAGGGAAAAAAAATGTCATGATTTAATTCATAAAAATAGACTTACAAAGGAAAAATAAAAGTAACAGACCTTATGAATCTCCCTGTTTATTAATGCATGTGATTAGTGGAGTGGAGAGAAAGCAGGTTTATATGTTTCAGTCCATCATGACTGTGAAATTGAACTGTAAATGGTACCTAGTGCAGTCAAGTGAAACAGACACCATGCAGGGAGTTAATGGAAATGTGGAGAGCTTTTCTTTTTAACAAAGTACTCGAGCAATTATCCCAGCACACCCACAGTGAAATGAGATAAAGTTAGTCTGTGCGTTACAAAGGCTGTTAACCGCAAAATAAATTTACTGACAGCCATTGGGAACCTTTTGTTCATTGTTCCTTTTTCTGCACCTATTAGCCAAAAATGACAAATGGCATCGGTGGGAATAAACAGCCAGTGCTTTGTGGGGTGGGATATTTGTTATGGGCATACACTAGCAGACAGCCATTTGCTTGAGGCTATAGATATTACTTAACTCAGAACACAAATAAATAGTTCAAGAAAGTAATACGCCCCATTGTCATGCTCACCTGGAAAAGAGGTGGGGTTTGAGGAGCGATCTGAAGTGGCCTTGTTCTGCCACTCCAGCAATGCAAGCACTAAGTGCTTCTGACAGGCCCGCTTTGCTGTCAGGGCTTTGTATTGACATTAACCTTTTACAGTAATAGTAAAAATACATCAGAGCTCCCTCCTAGACTCAGGTTTCCTATCACTTCCCTGGCTGCCTGCATCACCAAAGAGTGAAGGTCATGCCTGAGGCGTTAGCTGCTTTCAGTGTAGTATTGAACTCTGGGGACAAATAGGATGAACAGCAAGTCCCACTTGCCCTCTAAAACCTACCCTCGTCTGCTTGCTTAATAAAGATCTCCTTCCTCCAGCTCCACCTGCTCCCCCAGCAGCAGTGCGACAATACCAGTGTGTCCAATGGTAAATATTGATCTCCTGGGGCAGAACTCACCCCCGTGTGCACGGTCAGGCAGAAAGCCCTGCCCAGCTGTGTGCAGTCTCAAAACCCCCATCCGAAGGGGGTGAACCGTGCAGGTGAAAACACAACCACTGCTTCAGTAAGGAACTTGAAAGGGGCTTTGCTCCTAAGCAAAAAAAAGCAAATCTCAGACACTGAGTACGAAAGGCTACCCGTATAGGAGGTATTCATCAATGATCACAATGGCTTTCTATAGATTTTCCATTTAAGGGAAAATCCTTCCCTTTCAAAAGTTCGTTAGAAAGCACCACTGGTATGTTACAGGTTACATACCACAGGAGACCAACCTCAACATGTTATTAGAAACCCACTAGAGAAGCTGATATAAGAATGATGTTAAGATGTTTGGAAAAAGCAAGCAACTTAGATATCAATTGCAACTTGTGTTTCACAAAGTCCTTTATTGCTGGTGAGGACTGCTGGTTAGGCCTCTTTGATATATCTTCTTGTGATACCTAAAGTAGCAGCACGCTATCTGGTTTTTATCATGCTATTCTCAGAGCAGTTCAAATACAAGCCAGAATCAAATACAGTACACTGAGCCAAAGCCAAGCCACATTTTATGTAATACCAACAACATCTCCTGCTCCTATGGCAATATAATCTAGTTCCTATTTGCATTTCCAGTGCAGATGAAAGACAGGGCTATTTACTCTCACAACCCTTCCATTGCTATTCCTGGTCTCTGTCCTGGAGCATCCCTCTGTTCAGCAGGTGTATTGATGTCCCTAATTCTCTCTTCCGGAGATCATTGCCATGGTTTTTGCTATTAACCTCAGTACCTTAACATCCGAAAGCATTCCTCCCTTCTTTTCAGGGAGGTATGATTTGAAGATCTGTATCTCTTAGCCTCACAGCTATTATTTACGGCTGTCAGTCAGACAACAGAAACTGAAATCAAAATAACCAGTGCTATCCTCCATAACAGACCCTGTCACTTTTTCCTGACTTCTATTCAACATAGCCATAATTTATTTTATTTCCCCTACTTACGTGTCTTATATAAGCATCCTACACAGCCCTAGCACAGCTGCATCACAAACCAACATACTTTCCATACCCTCCATAACCTTAACCCCAACCCCAGCAAATAAGACCCTGTTAACTCTAGGAACAGCTCTGATTTCAGCCCTCCTGAGACACACAGAGGCAAAGCTGTCCTCACGTAGATCCTTGCTGCAGAGAAGGGACACTGTGTTTTGCAACAATGGTTAGACATGAAGCCAACCTGGACCCTGGGAAAGTCACTTTTTCGTCCTGCCCAGAGCTGCTAATGCACATGTACTGGCTCCTCTCTCTGCCTTGCAGCATTTCCATTTCTCTGCATGTCTGCCAGATTCTTTCCATGGTGCTTTTCCTTTGCTGTGCAGTGTAGCAAGATGCCAGCTTTCTATTTTTTGCACTGTGCATGCTCTGGATCTAACATTGTGCTTAAGATACTATCAAGTAGCCAAATGTGACACGCTTTCAAGGTTGGCCTCAAGGTAGCAAACTCAGGGAGTAAGCCTTTCAATCACAATCAGATACCAATCAAACAAAAATAGATGAGGGCTGACAGCGGGCTGGTGTTATTATACTGTCTATTTCCAGCTGTTTTGGTTCAGGATGTTTTTATCAAGTCAGTCTCCAGAACACCTCACTAGTATGCAAGGAAGACAAGAGAGGAAGTGGTTGTACAAAAATGAAATAGTTTGTGATTTATAGCTGAAGGAAAACTAAGACAATGGTTTCCCTGATTTATTAGATGTAATTGTGCCTCTAGCATCATCATAAAACAAAGCAAATCCTAAAGATAAAATCAATCTGGGGGAGGAGCGCGGACCCACAGCTGCAAAGACATCATTTCAAGATGCAGATTTTCTCCTTCCCCTCACATAAACATTACATCAAAACTTTTGTAAATCTGCAGCTACCCAAATGGTGCTCATTGTGTCCTCATGCACAGCACAAAGTTCAAAGGAACAGAAAGATACTGAGAATTTTTACCTTTAGTTTGCCGTGCTGACATAGATCAGGGAGATTTGTAGACTTTGATCTTCCCTTATTTAATTAAAGTCAGATGGAGCCCAGTAGAAATGTGAAGTTTCAGCTTCAGCAGGAGACTCTATGGCCCAACAGAGTTTTCACCAGTCTTTCATCTCCTCCGATCAAAGCTTCCTATCCTGACCCAGCTGATGTCAAATTATTCTGATCAGATCCTGGTGAAGAACTGTCTTTTTATTTGTGATGGGGACTTCCTGTGAATATCACAAAGGCATCTCACATGGGGGAGCTACGCTGTTGTTCACCATGATAGCTTCAAAATACATTTAAAAGAAAACAGACTTTGACAGCTCTACAATCCAGTAAAGACCACAGCCAGAGCCTTTTAAATACAGGGAGAACAGCATATAACTTGGATCAAGGTCTAATACAGGTTCCAATCTTTCACTGACTTGTTGCTAATTTTTGCACCTGTAAGGAATTAAAACAGTGATTTTGAGTGTAGTTGGCCTAAGGGTAAGTGAGGTGGTAAATGAGTTTTAGATTCTCATTAAATAATTGGGCTCAGCTTTCAGAATTTCATCATTTCACTTGAAAATATAGATGATGCTAACACTGCCTGTTCTCCAAAATTTTACTCTATGTGTTATGTCTTCTGTCTTACTTGTTTGTCTCAGTTTCATCAGAGATAAACATCAGTGTGGTAGGGACAGAACTGTTGTAGTTATAAAAGAATAAGACCTGATCACAAAGCAATATTTATATCTTTGAAAAGAAACACCACCAACCTGTAGATCCCATGCAAAAGCCCTGAATCCACAAAAAGAGCTCTGCAGAAATTGGCCCCTTTGCTCCAGCCGCTTGTGCAAAGTTCCACTAATTCAGGGGGACTTTCTCATGCAGAGTTCCTCTGGGCACACAGATAAAGTCCATGGCTCATGTGCAGTCCCCTCATTCTTTAGTGGAGGAGCACAATCCTACTACCGTGGCTACCAAAACTCACCAAATGTCATGTCTGTGGCTACCTATGGCTGAAAGACTACCCTTGTGATCCAGACTGATTTACCTTCCCACTGGAGAACTTGCTAGCGTGGTCTCAGCAGGCTTCTAACAGCCTACAAGGGCGATGGGGACCTGCGGTGGGAAGGGCACTTGCATTGCCTACAACAGCCAAACAACATTCAAGTGCCTCAGGAGCTTACATGCTCCAGTTAATTACCAGGGAAACTAGGAGCACCTTATCACTGCCTACACACGAAGCCAAGGCTCCTGTTGAAGGTACCAAAATTACCTGTCTGAAGTTAGAGGGTCTGAAAACCACTTGTTACAAGTAGGGTCTGTGTCAGTACGGCTTTAACTAGGAGGATTTGGCCTTAAGTTTGCTAAGGATCTGACAACCAGTCCTCTCTTCCAGAGGCAGTATCTTAGAGTTTCCCCGAAGTAGATGCATTGATAGGGGTTAAATGTCACCATCTACCTCTGGCTGAATAAACTATGTTTTTCTACATCTGATACAATTGTAAGAGTGCGCTGTGCTGATCAGGCATACATTTTGCACAAAATGTCATGCATGTTTATTATTAGATTAAGCTGCAGTAGGTTTAATTTTAGAACTTTTGATTCAAGTGGTGCAATGAAGATTAAATGTTGGGCATTATTAAAGATGCAGATGTGGTTATATTGAATTATAAACCTCATTAAGTGCGATGTCCTAGACGGGCTTGTGAGATAAGCTACAAAGGACTTCCTTACTTCATACTAAAGTTATTAAAATATTAGAAGGTAAATCTAATCATAAAAATATTATGATAGAATGAAACTGATACTTTAAAAACATTATTACAAAAGACTGTATTTCTTTCATGTATAATTACTTCCCTCTCAGTTTAGATTGCTGAAATGATATTAAAATGCAAGAAGCCTTTTTCCTCTTTTGAACACATAAAAAGCAAATACAACGGAGCCAAATTCTGTCTCGGCTTTCGGTGCCTGAGCCTTGAAAGGTCCTCCTCCTTATTGTCAAGCTTTTAGTTCTCATCAACATTGAAGTTATCCACTATGATTGTATCTGGTAGCAAGGCCATCCCCACTTGCATGGATGAGTGGCTGAGACACAGCCATCACGGGAAGTATATGATGAGGTTCTGGAATGTCTGAGGTGGCTGAATTTAGAGAAGAGACCAACAGCATGGAACAGGGCAGCTACTCATGTAAAAATAAAGGTACACAAAGAGGGTTCTCACATCTTCTCATCAAGTCCTTTAACATAGCCTTCTCTTTTGTAGTAGGACAGCAGGGTGTACACAGTGAAACTTGAAAGGGCAAAAGGAGGTAAGTTTCAAACTAATGAAAGTTTGGGGTTTTTTTTTTAAGTAAGCATATAATGAACCTGGGGGCCTCATAGCAGTGTGCTACGAGATATGTAGGTTCCCTATCATCCCACTTGAAAAGATTTCCCATCGGTATGGATGGGAAGAATTTCACCATGTCATTGGTGAGGACAAATGATCTATAAGAAATAAGAGAAGTGCTGGCTCAGACCATCAGCCAACAGGTGACTGACTGGTGGGAAGAAAATTCTCCTGTGGGAATTCCGTAATTGCACAGCCTAGCACTTTCCTTGCAAGGGTTATGCTCTGGCTCTTTAATATCAAGACCGAGATGTTGCTCTGAGCCAGCAGGCCAGTTGCAGCTCTTTCACCCCACGGGCAGGTACAAACCACTTCACACCACATCAGGACTTTCGTGGATTCTGTCAAAACCTACTGGAATGTCATATCCAAGTTCTGGAGAAGTTCTCACCGCTTTTGCTAAGTGTTCCCCCATTGCAAGGCAAGGCTGAGCTATGCAAAAACCATTGCCCCTTCTTAGGTTTTGCAGATGGGCAGCTTCTCCCTCACAATTCAAAGGACAAAACCTGTTTGTCCTAGCCTGGACCACCTCTAAAACAAGCCCATAAATTTCTACAGTTCAAGATCCATGTTTTCTAAACAGGGCTTTCTTCTCTTTCCTCATTAAACTGTGGCAATTCCTCAACTGCATTAGATAAAGGCCCTTCTAATACACTGCAAATGTAGAGATAGCTTCTTATTTGCTAAACAATGGTATTTGTAAAATAATGTAAGAAATTAAGAGCATTTTCTATAGGTCCATTATGTCAACTGAATGAATTCAGTGACCACAATGGATTTGATCCATGACAAGATATTTGAATTTGCTTGTTTACAAGACTTGCTAAATCAGATAACCTGTTTTGTCTCTCAGCATACAGAGCATGTCTCTTTTCAGATAAAGCTAGGAAAAAAAGTACCAATTGATTTGATTGCATTATATTTTACATCAGATGTTCCTTCTGGGATTCTTGTAAAAGCTGGCGGTGATTTATAGCTATCTGTCATTGACTTGAGGCACTTGATGTCAAAAATAGCAAGATAAAAAAGAGTGTTTTACAAATAAATCTTTAAAAGCAGAGCTACAGCAATGATTTTTGTAAAATAGGCAATCACATTCTAGTGTGTTAGAGTTTGAATATTGCAGCTGTTATGAGAATTTGAAAATAAAACATGAAGATACCTCACTGCCACTAGGAAGGGAATAGAGGAACTGGGAAAGCAAGACTTGTAGCAAAATATCCAAATCCTTTATATTTTTCCAGTAGAAACTTACAAATTCTCCTGTTTCCTTTTAGCTGTTTTTCTATGTGACAGGCTAAACATTTTTAGGAATAAGGAGTTTCTCCTATACTTAAACAAAAATATATTTAGCACTAATTTTTGTATCAAGCAGAATAAAACAACAGGATTTAAAGGGAAATATTAGATTACTTGTGAAGGTTTCTGAGAAACAACACGGTTGGATATTTTTATCTTCATTTCCTTGTCTTTTGCAATTTTAATTTGAGAAAATGCACACACTGTGAAATGTTCAGTTAAATATTTCATTGTTAGTGCATGCTGCAGAAAGCAACAACAACAACAAAAAAGAGATATTAATACTCTAAAGATCAGTTCCCTCTGTATTTGTTTTGGTGTGTAATTTATTAGTGTAAACTGAAAAAAAATAATCAAGATTCCTACTGAGAGCAGACACTCTGAAAAAAGGAGAAAAGCAATAAAGCACCATAATGAATTCAAACGCTGCAGACAGAACTACTAAATAAAATACACAAATGGGGGAGCCAGGACTGTTGCTTTTTCTTCTGCTCTATAAACATAATTCTGCAGAACTCAGATTGCTTCCATAGCTGGAAGTAATAGCAGCTCCTATATCCTCGCTGAGCAAAACCAGTCATGACAACATGATCTCTCGCACAGCCTGTACTTTTTAGCACATGGACAGTTGTGAGATGACTCACCACACTTTTAATTGCAGCTTTGATCATCAAATCTTTTTTGAATTACTGAAGACTCTATTTCCGCTTTTCAGTTACAAAAACCATCAGAAAAGGATTTGAGGTTTCAGGTTGGAAAGTTCAGCTTTTCTTTTAAAATCCCAACCTCATTCAATGAGCATCCATAAAGTGATGCAAGACAAAAGCATAAGATAGACCATACCAAACCGAACTCCTTAGCATTTAGTGTCCTACATTGGCATCCACCTCTTTATCTTGTCTGCCCTTTTCAGGCCAGAATTTCTGTTGCTTTGGTAACCTACCCAGACACTGACATTTCATTGTAACTGGCCTGTTTCTGGCACTAACCACTCTTTTCCGATTAATCAGATGCTGTTTATATTTTTCCATAAGACCATTCCATAGTCAAGGCAGGCACCACTAGATGGCTCAGAGGACTAGTAGGCTGCTTCTGCTTCACAGAGGTCTCCAGACAGGGCACTTGGTGGTGGTCCCCAGGAAGTGTGGTCCTCCAAACCCAGCTTCCCTTGGCCACGGAGCAGCTGTTCAGGCAGCAGAAGGCAGGACCCAGCTTTGCCCTGTTTGGGGCAGCCGTCCAGCAGCGAGGACCCTGTGAAACCATGCACTGACACCCCTCCTCAAACAAAACCAGCATCCCCCCGGCTGTAACCCATGCCTCATGAAGCAAAAGAGCATATTTTGCCTCATAAAGGGCCTGTCATGTTCCGACAGAGCCCCATTTCTCTGCGATGTGTCAGCAGTCATCAGAGGGAAAGGATGATCCCCCATTGGCACATCTAGTTTGCTCAGAAATGCTCATTCTGGCTTTTTTCCCTTGCATAGCTACACAAATCCCAAAGCAACTTGTCAGTGACTTTTAATTCAAGCCGATGATTAACGCTGTTTGTAGTCATAATCACCAAATGTTTTCTTACTGATGTAAATCCCTTCCCCGATGGAGACCCAGCACCTTGCCACAACCCAGCTTGCGAGGACAGTTCCTCTGTGCACACTATGTGCAAAGAATGAACTTAGGCATTAGCTTAATGGACTTTTATGTCTCTCTGGTCATCAGCCACAGAGAGGTACATCCAGCTGGCTGCTTCTAATAGTTAATTTGTTCCCCAATTGGAGAGGGAATTTTTCTTTTTAACAAGCTCTTTAGTGGGACTGTTTCTCTCCTAACCAACATCAGATCTTTTTGACATCCGCAGAGTCATTTTAGATTTACACTGATACCAGGGAGGTAAAACTCAGCTCTTTATTATACAGCTGAGTTTATCTGCTCAGGTAAATGCAAAGAAAAGAACTGTAAGAGGAAATTACAAATAACGTCAAAAAAAGCAGCAACAGAAACACAGTTCTTGTCCAAATGTACTATAAAAAGTTCTCTCAAAACAATTCCACTATTCTATGGTCTTTTCCTACAACAGCACTTATTTTATCTTCTCCTACTCTTTGCCAACCCTCAGGTGGGCAGTCTTGCTTAAGTCATTCTCTTACAAGGGTGGGTAGGAATTGTAGCATTTTTAATATGTCTACAAGTTTCACACACGTAGTAAATATAGATTGATAAGCTACAGAAACCTGGTCAGCTTTAACTAAAATGCAGCAGTACAGTAGCCAATTTATTTGGGATATTTAGAAATGAAAAATGGGTCAGTCCACTTATTAACAGAAACCTTCTAGCTGCCAAGAGAGCTTTTGGGCAGCCAAGAACTCATTGGTAGGAGTTTCTACAAATCTTGTTTTTGTCAAACTTCTTACAATAGGGCAACATAATCAGGTGAAATTAAAATGGCCCTATGTTAGAGAGTCAGCAAAAAAGAGGGCCCAGCCTTCAATTAGTGTCACCACTAACAAGCCATGTGAAAGATAATATAATGGGTCTTGGCTGATTTCCTGCCAAGTTTTCCAGACCTCATTTTGCTTTTTTGACTTTACACGCAGTATCATATTTAGTAGGACTAATGAGCCTCTAATGGGCCCACCCCAGCATGTGAGTTCTTTTTTTTTCCTTTGTTGATGATCTTCCTTCCTCAAGAAATCAATGTTTTGTAAAAGACAAAGAATAAGGTCTTTGCAGTGTTATCATTCCAAGGTCTCTGCTCTACCCTCACTTTTAGAGCATGCAAATCATTTTTGCCTAGCAATTTCAGAGGAAATTCACAAAAAATATCTTTCTGCAGGATTGCAAATGTTTCTGCTCCTGATGCAAGGGCCCAGAGCAGCTCAGATTGTTACACTTAATTGGGGAAACTGATGGAAGGAAAAGAGAAACTGAAGATAAATAAAGGCAAAAGATCAGCAGAATTCATACAAGAAACCCGTGCTCTGCTTTCTCAAGGAAGGCGTATGAGTAAAAGCCATCCTTCACCAGCAAGGCATCCTCAGAACACCTGAGAGTGCTCTGCTGGAGAGATGATGGGTTATAACGAACTTTCCCTGAGACCAGAGATAGTGGCAGCTCCATATCCTGAAACCTGGAACAAATGCAGTATGTGGAATCAGGGATGCTGAAAGCAACCAGCCTTTCAGCTCTCTGCTTTTGGAGTATTTCCTCTGGTAAGTCTTCCAGAACAATTTTGGTGGCACCAGGGGGTCACCCTTAGCAGCACTCTTCATCAGAAAGCAGCCACCATCACTCAAACTTAGCTGAAAGTTCCTCCCCAAGGACACAGAAAAGGCCAAGATACTCAATACCTTCTTCATCTCAGTCATTGCTGGCAAGATCAGCTTTCACCAATCCCAGGCCCCTGAGACCAGTGGGAGCCTGAAGCAAGGCAGACCTACTTTGGTGGAAGAGGCATCTGGATTCAGGTTAGGTAACATTTAAACAAAGTGGACACACACAAATCCGTGACAGCTGATCATGAGGTGCTGAGGGAGCTGGCTGATGTCATTGCAGGCCATTCTTGATTGTCTTTGTAAGGTCACGGTGATCAGGAGAGATTCCTGCAGGCTAAAAGAAAGGAAATGTCACTCCTGTCTTCAGTAAGGACAAGGAGAAGGATCCAGGAAACTACAGGCTGGTTGGGCCCACCTCAATCCCTGGAAAGGTGATGGTTTCCAGCAGTTTTTGCTTCATTTCCAAACATCTGAAGGACAAGAAGGTTTATAGGAGTGTAGTCCTGACACTCCTCACTCTCAGAGACCCCAGAGTCTGACAAAAGTGTCTGACAGCCCTTAGCAACATGAAGAATTTGGTAGAGACAAGTAATCAACAGCAAGAGGAGAAGAGCTTCACTTTCAAACATCACAAGAATCAACAAAGATAATGACCGCTACAGTTCTCTTAAGAATTAGCATTAATAAAATTCATTCTGAAAAGTCCAAGACGTTAAGTGCTAAGCAGATAATGAGCTCCAATTGCAGCAGTTACTGATTGACTACATAATATGCTCCGGTTTTTGTTAATGTTGTCCTTTTCTCCCTCTCCTTTGCCCCTTCTCCAGTCATTACCTAAGTCTTTTTAGGCAATGGACTGTGAAGTGAAACTTGATGTGTGAGGTGTTTTGCTTGCTGATTAGTTTCTCAAATTCCATTCTTTCAGTGATTTTTTTCTCCCCGTGTTGATTTTATGGGGGTTTATATAGGGTCTCTGCCCTTTATCCAGCTGTATCTTTTCACAAAGCCTGTAGGGATACAATTATCATGAGTGCTTTTTATGCCTTTGTGAAGTAAAACCATCAAACAGGTTCTGATATGTAAACCATCATAAGGTCATGCCAGTTTGTCTCATGCAAAAAATAAATCTCAGGAAGGAAATATTTAGGTAAGAACGGAAAAAACCCAGGTACATGCTCGATCTACTGGATCACGTGGTCTCAACAGGTTTCTAACGCTGATTTAAGTGTTGAACCTTGCTTCATACTGCTTGGGTGGAGTGTTCCCCATTAATAGTAGTAGCATGGAATATGCTGAAGCGTGTGAAGTTTCAAGCATAGTTTCTTGCTAACTTCTCTGAGTTTGAGAAATTACCAGAATGTAGGTTTCATTAAGAGTTGCTTTTTTATGCATATGACAGAGAGAAATTGCAGCCAGTGGTGCCTTTGCTGAAAAGACTCCATTAGATTGCCATTAGTTGCTAATAATATATCATAATTATTTTTATAGGGTTAAGCTTGTCTCTTTCCTCATCCACCTGCCTTGCAGAGATAACCTCTAAGTCCCTGAAGGACTGTCAGACTCCAACTCAAAAGCTTTTCCCTAGCTACATTTTCTAAACAATTCATTACTATAAAAGATTGGTGAGAATACAGAGATATGGCCCATTCTCTCCTCAATTTACATTCTCATATAACTCCACTCAATGCCTAGTCAGACTCTGGAATAATTTGATTTTTCTTCTATTATTACTATGCAAAGATATTCTGTATATTAGTGCAGCAGCCATTCATTCTTCAGAACACATCTCATTTGCCATTAGCTACACAAACACTTGGCTGTACTTAAAGAATTGCTAGTCACAGCTGTGTCACATATCTCATTTAAAATACCCGTTTTGTTTAGTGTGTGTGGCATGGTTCTCAAAAGGTTGAGCCTTAGTAGTACGTATTTCTACTAAAAAATGAATAATAAATGCACTGCTAAGATGTACGCTTGTGTATGCACTTGTGCTGCTGGAAATAGTAAATGTTGATACTTTGTTTTCTTCTGATAAGCTTTGCCTCAAAGTGAAAGCTTCTCAGTGGATCTGTCAGGTCTAGTGGCAGCATCTGCTGCCTGACCTTTATGCAAGCGTATTAGATGATTTTAATTGTAGAGTTGAGCACCGCTGCTGTATAAATATGAACAGCAGAGCAGTTGACTTAAGTCTCACCGAGAGGCTTGCTTTTGTCCTCTGTTTAAAATCCTGCTTCTGTAGGCTGAGTCCTGCTTTGCATTAGACTTCTCTAAGGCTGAAACTAGCTCTGGCGACCTGAGGAGAAGGAGCAGGCAAGTAGCCTATCCCTAGGAATGGGAATGGGTGAGTAGACTTCAAAACACTGCTGAGGTGCTACAGCTTAGGCCTGAGCTTAAGAGGAACTGAAATCCATGAACCTTTCAGCAATGAGAGTCTGGCACTGCGGACCTATTGCCATTTTGAGAGCAGGACTAATTCAGGTCAGAACAACTAGCCATGCTGCTTGCATAGGAAGGTCAATGACTTTTTCTGCCACAGTGAAATGATGTCTTTATACACCATGGAATGGTCATTTTGTCAAAATAATTTAACTGAATGCCACGTATCTGCATTCTGGACTTTCTTCCATTGCAGGAACTTTAAATGGTGACATGACCTCACCAGCACAAATGAGTCTCCACTGCAGAGACCCTCTGAACTAAACTCAGATTTAATTATAACATGAAAATTTCCACAAGGAGAGTGAATCAGACCTCTTTGTATGAAACCAGAAGATGTTGTAGTGCTCTCCAGAGAATGTCAAATATGTAATCAGCAATAACAAAAACCAAACTTGTGCAAATGGCAGTATTTTCGGGGACATGAGTAACAGGGTAAGGTGGGAGGTTTTTTTTTCTTACTCTTTTTGAAGAATGATAGATTTTCAGAGATGGAATTTAGGAGGAGACAAAATCTATTAGTGCATTAACATTCAAATTAACTAATACTTTCCGGAAAATATAAGACATCATTTGTGTCCAGTTAAAACCCAACTGGACACAGGCAACCTGCTCCAGCTGACCCTGCTTGAGCAGGGCAGGTGGACTAGATGACATCCAGAAGTCCCTTCCCACCTAAACGATTTTGTGATTCTGTAACACTAAATATTTTTTTTCTTCACGTCTTCAAAGTATTTCAGTGTTTCTGATTTGAGAGGGGGGAGATTTCTCTTCCAAACTCAATGATTCTTGCTTAGGCATGCTAAAGTACTTTCTGAAGTTTTAAACTGAGTTTTGAGTTTGCATTTCAGAAAGACACAAAGGAAGTATGAATTTTTTAAGGGGGTGTGGGGAAGAGGAACATTACCTAAGCAACTTACAAATAAAAGAGATCTTTCAGTTTCAGGCAAAAATAAAGTTTTGCTTATTTTACCAAGGTAAGTTGCTTTTTACTACTATTTTTAGGTTCAGCCCTTGAAACAAAGTAAGAAAAATTTCCATCTCTGTTTCTAAATACAGTTACATTAAGGTAACAGTCTTCTTGATCTCTAATAACAGTTGTATGCCAAAAAAAAGAAACCAAAACAGGCAAAAACAAAACAACGGGGGGGGCCTGGACACGACACCAAACCACAGGAACACTCTTTGGGATTTTGGGTGCTTTCAGAGATGCCCCAAAAGAATTTCATTCCAAGCAACATGAGACATAAGGAACCCCGATTTAACATTTCAAGTTGTGAAAGATGAGATATAAAATTTCCATCCTATCTTTTCTGCTTAGATTTGTCCAAACAAATTGTCACGTTTCAGGAACATTTCCACTTTCTTTCATCTATCTGGTTATTCCAGAAGAGTTAACATGTACTATTTCCTTTTCTTATCCAACCACTTGAATAACATCTGCCCTCTTCATCAGCTTCCTAAAATAACTGCCTTTGGCAGGTTAGAAAAGATTTTTCATTCTCCGGTGCAAAACAGCAGTGAAATAATGAACTTAGGGCTCAGCCCAGCAAATATTTAATTTGGCAAGTGGTAAGTTTTAACTAGTGATATCTCATCTTTGCATTTAAATATCTAAAACAGGTGATACATGCATAATGCAAAAAGCTAGAACTAAACATCATAGCATTTAGAAAATAGCTGCAGGTTTTTTGCCATGGAAATTATTTCTGCTTAAAACATCTACCCAGAGTAATTGTATATTTTGTTTAGAGTGACAGCTAAATTTTTCATGTATTTGCTGTCTTTTGATGGCAGATAAGTGGGAAGGGAAATGTGCTCTCTGAAGGCTTTTATCAACGAAAATCACAGTCAGAAAATTGCACCATGAGCACAGCAATATTTCCATACTTTACTGCACTTACAGAGAGAAAACTGTCATTAGGGCTAAAAGGGTGTCATATAAAAAGAGATGTTTCTCTTTACAGATCCTTTATTTGGACGGAATTTCCCCCCCCACATTTGCAGGGGGTGGGAGGCCATTACAGCAGAATTTAAAGCATTAGGTTTTTCAGTGATGTGCAGCTAATATTTTAACAAGGAGATACGACAAAATTCCTGCAGGCTTTGCAGACTGTGATAAAACCCAGGATGGGACAGACTCACCCTAGGGAATCTATTCACCTGTATTGCATGTAAACAAAAGGGCCACTATCTTGAACCAAAGAGGAAGCAGAAATACATCCCTAAAGCCTTGCTTTGCTGCACAGACATCCCTTGTTCCCAGAAGATAGGGATCGTTCCTCCAGGTGCCCTTCACGCGTGGTTTGTAGGACAGACATTTCAGGAGAGCATCAGTAAAGGCAGCTGAGCAGCTACCTTCTGGGAAGCACCTTGGGAAGGCTGTTTGTTTGGAGTTCTCTGGAGGACTTCGGTCCATTTGAAAGAGAAAGAGCATGCTTGTAAGTGACCAGACTGGAGTAAAACAGGGGGTAGACTTCAACCAAGGCTTTGTGGGATTTCAGGAAAATAGGCATGCTCGCCTCTGGGCAGTGACCTGGGCTGCGGCAGGAGCCTTGTGGTCTGCTCCTGCAGTTGCACTGACTCACGTTTACTCGAGTTACCAACGCCCTAATTGCCTTCTGCTAAGCATGAGCCCTGACTCATAGTAAGAGTTGCTATTTCTACCATTAGGAATTAAATTCCCGATGGGCAGACCCCTGTAGATTCAGGAGAATCATCACAGCAGCTGTAAAACTGTTTTCATCTTGCCATGACTCAATCGCACTGCTAATATTTCAATTATTCACAAATGTTGTAAACAAAGCTATTCTGAGATCCTTTGGAAGCAGCAATCTCCTCCAAGGGCCACCAGGTAGTCATGGCTTCATTCATCAGGAGCCCCTTCATCTTGGGAAGCGTCTCACCTAGGCGCTCTCCCAGCTCCCTCTGCACAGCCCTTTGTGCCGTTGCTCTCAGCTGTGCTGCTGCTCCTCCTCCACATTCCCTTTACAGTCAAGAGCACGACATCTCCTGAAACCTGGCACAAAACATCCAGCCCCCAGTGCTGTTCTCTTTGCGCTTTCCACAAATTATTACAATAATAAAAGCAGCAGCTGCCTGAAACAGATTTCTTCTCAGCAGAATGGTGAAAAATAGCCGAGCCTTCTCTGCCATCCTAGCTTGGCAGGTAACAAAAACTGCACCCATTTTGTACAATAAAGGGATTTGAAATTTTAAAAAAATCTCAAACAGTGCTTCTGATCACATATAGTATTAGTACTAACATAGGTGCACCTCTAACCCACTGCCAGGGAAAAATTAAGAGAAAAAAATGAAGACAACGTCTAAAACTTCTTTATCTTTTCTGAAATAGCTTGAAGTTAAACCTGTTACAGTACATGGTATTACAGGAGGCCCCCAAGGTAACACTGCAAATAATGAAAGTCCCAGTCCAAACCATTCACCTTGCAAGCACAGAGCAGGATCCCAGGCTCTCCCCAAGACCAGGGAGGTTGCCTGGCTTGTACTAGGGACAGCCATTAATCATTTGATTTGTTTGCAATATGAAGAACATACTCCTGCGTTGTTGTATAGATGGGCTCCCAGATCTGAAGAACGCAATCATCAAAAGTTATGGCTAATATTGAACAGAGAACTGCTCACGGTAGGAAAGCTTAGGAGAAAGAAGAATTTGCTTAGCAGGCAAATATACGTACTATGTAGGAAATAAAAAGGCTTCATCGTTTCTAAGGATATACAATCTTCCAGTTAGGAAATGGGGCCCAGATCTTTCTCCGCTCAAGACCGGGAAGCCAGCTGCCAAGAGCACCTTTCCCAGGACTAATCAGAAGGGACAATTCAGCCTCCGCCGTGGCTGCGGACAGCAGTCAGACGGGGAAGGCAGGCAGGGACCCGGGCTGGAGGTGCAGATGGCACTGCACCCTGCCTGAAAGCCAGGCTGTCTGCACGGGTCCCGGGTCCTGGCTGCCTCGCTTAATAAACGCGATGACAGTCATTCGAGTGCTCGGGAAAGGTGACAAATTCAGGCATTGAAAGTGCCATTAATCAAGTCACATAACTCATTGTCTGTATGCAAGTAAAACATCTCGAGTTGTTGTTTGGTTGTCCCAGTCACAAGACCCTTTAAACGTCTGTCCTTCTGCTGAAACCTCCTCCTGCTTGAGGCATTGTTTATTTTCTCCACACAGATCACTATCACAAATATAAGGGTATTATTTTCTTTTGTAGTTCATGCAATGGATTTCATCTTTAAAGTGGTCCCCTCAACTATTGACCTAATCCCCAGCCAGCATTCAGAAATACCAAGCACAACAGTATCATTCTTTTTCTTGTCCTGCCAATATTCAACTCCTCGTCTACTCCTCCATCAAGGACCTGATTTTATTTTTATTTGGTATTTGGGGTATTTCAGCATTCCTTTAGAAACTGATAAAAATGCTGCGGATTTTATTTTCTTAATAAATGATCAGATAGAATGGAGCTAGCTCTCTCTAAAAAAAGAAATAAAATAAACCAATAGCCTGATGCCCATAAAAGCTGTTGATCCTTCCACAAGTTGAGTTTAGTTTTAACTGAGAGGTAATTGAGAAAGAGAGAATGTATCTGAATGGACAAAACTATCAGAGACTTCCCTGTACAACATAGTAGCCAGAGTGCTACAGTTCCATCTTTTGATTCTTAAGACACACAAAATAAAGAAAAGTCAAAGCCTCTGACAAAAACATGACCTTTCTCCTTTATACTTCCCTTCCTTCTCCTTTTAGGAATCTCATTGTTTCTAGTTCATTCACAAATGAAAGAAATGCAAGTGTTGAGTAGGACTTTAACAAGAAGAAGGGAAATGGTACATTAATAGGTACTGGCAGTGGCCCAAGGCCATCCTTAGAGTCCATCTGTGCTGCTACCGAGATACTGGGAAAGCCCACAGGCTGAATTGGCTGTACTTAGTTAACGGTCACTCCCTTAGATGAAAAGTTCTCAGAAAAGACATGGAAAAAATCAAGGGATGCTGATTAGTAGAGATGTAAGAGCTAGTTTCTTCTTTGCCCAAGTCATACCAAGGCTGCACACTTCCATGCCCTTCATATGCATTTCCTCTTGGAGCCCAATTATCACAGAAACTAATGCAATCAAATTCTGCCCAACCCAACAGCTGAGATTTTTCCAGAAGTGGAAATCATCTGTCTCTGGAAAAAAAAAAAAAAAAAAAAAAAAATATCTAAGAGTTTTCCTACATTTTACAGAACATTTAGTTGCTGTTACCTTACAAGAGTAGATCCAGTACATTTATTTGGTCCGTATATTTCATTTTGGTCTTTAGCAAGTAACAGACCTGTTTATCTTCTTGGAAAAGATAGACCTACTTCCTTCACTTTTCTTTAAAGAGTCCTTCTCAAGTGATAACTACAGAAAAATAGAGCATAGGAATATGAATAAATCATATTACACAGGTTTTCAGAAGAGAAAGATTGAAAAGACCTTACAGATCACCTAGTTCATTTCCCTTACAATTAAAGACCAAGAGGTTTTCACATAACTTTAAGTCTGCATTATGTGAAATGAAATATTACCTGAATATTCCCCTGTCTTGTAAAAAGGATTTAAAAAAAACATCAAAAAAACCCAGTACACTTTCCATTATATCGTAAGAGGCCTGATCACAGAACTTAAGAATGCTACCAGAAGTCCCATTTCTCCGTGTTGATGTTTTTTGCATAGCTCCATAGAAAAAATTGTAAGTTTGCCTGCAGAACAAATCGACATTGCTACATCAAAGCCCAACTCTGTGTACATGTGTGTGAAGGTAGGGAAATAAATTAGAGGTACTTACCTTAGTTTGCTGGCTATAAGAAGGTGAAGTGGAGAATCTTCTAGATGAGCAAATACAATGTTCTTGCACACAACGCACTCACACGGTATAAATAACTTCAAGATTAACAATTCATTTCACTTGAACTGAGAAGTGGTTTGAAATAAAGACGATATCATTTCCCATGACTTTCATACTTCACAAACACCAGGAGACACTGAGATCACCGAGACAAAACTTCTTTCATTTCACAGAAGAAAATGCTACTCTGGAAGCAATCAGTGGTCAGCAGAACATAATAGCAGCTGACATTTCAGGTCAGTATGAAAGCAGTTTGGAGCCAGCCATTTTGGAAGCGCTCCAGTTTGTCACTTCATTTCTAATGAAGACAATGTTGCAACATGTTTTGTTTAATATAAAAATCAGGATAAAATCATGGGAGAATTATTTCCCTCTCAGCTTCACCCCCTCCAACCCTCTTTCCAAATGCAATTGTTCTATTTTTAAAAAGCTCATTTGTCCTTATTGTTTTTGCATCAAGTTGGCAGCTCACCCATCTGTCTCCCACTATGCCTAAAAAGATGTCATGATCCTGCAGTCCCAAACACAGTCCTGATGTTTCCACTGGGCTAAAACACATCTGCAATGACAGCTTTCACTTAGGAATGAAGCTAGTTTTGAAACAATGACAACCTCACTAGTCAGATTTCAGATGCATTTATCAAAAAAAAAAAATCTAGTGCCACCTCATCTAAGATACCAGGATGTTCGTTGGTTAAAACAAAGCTTGTAAAAGCTTGTTTAAAGAGATCCTAGCTTCACTCCACAAGTTTCTTGATAGCAATACCACATATAAAAGCATTTAGGAAAATGAGGCTGCCTCTAGGGCTGCCCTTCACCAAAGTCCCACCACGATATCTTGAGCAAACCCCCAGCTCCAAAGAGATCCCATGGGTTCCCTCAGATCTGTGATGCAAATACCAGATGAGACACCCCTGGAAAATTACTACTTGTTCCATGTCAAATGGGAAAGAGAGAGAAAGCGAGTAGGTAACCAAACCAACATGTTAAAGGAAACTAATTTCAGGGTTTCAGACCCAATTCCTGCAAGTGACTGAAGGCAGACCCATTATTTTGCAGCTTCTGTCTCATGGCCAAAATCAAACCACATGTGCTTTCACTTGTCTAATAGCAGTGAAATCTAATGGAGAGAGTCAGAAATGTAACGTGCCATCAGTCTAGGCACGTTACATCCCCTCATTCTCTCTGCTGCCTCAGGTTTTGGCTGTCTTGGTGAAGACAAGGTCTTCAGAGCTGGGACTGGCTCTGCTGAAACAGTCTCCTCCAGAAAAACAAGTCTGCTTTTAGATGAGACCTCAAGCGCAGAAGTAGTATAAATATTAAGAAGATTTCAGACCTGGCACAACCTCCAGCACAGTTTCTGACCCTAAGTATATGTCCCTTGGTTACCTCAGTGAGTTCCCTCACCTTATTCTGGGACTCAGCTAAGAGGCCCCAGACTCCAGGCCTGGTAAAAAATAGAGATTGACTCACTTTCTCACTCTTAGACTTCTTCCCTGTGAATCAAGACAGAGACAAAGTAGACACACACTTGCCATAAGTGCGTTTCGTGGAATAAATGACAGCTGGGAAGAGTTGTACTCAAACTTGCATTTTTTTTTAAAAGAAACTGAAAGCTGACAAACAGCCAGGCCACTCTCCTCAGAGAGACAAATCCCGAGGAGACATTTTTAAAATTATTATTACATTAATGAATATTCTGTCACTTCAGTAGGGCAAACATAATTGTTCAAGCTACTATGTTGAGACTAATTGCCCAGTCATTTACAATTAGAGGTGTTAATTTGGTCATTAAGATGTTACAAATGGCTCCTGAACATCCTCTCAGGTCACCAGGATATACAGAGCACCCTGGCAGATTAGCAGAGGGAGTGAGAGGTTAGGGACCTGAGCAGGTCACAGTGTCACGGGAAACACGCCTCAGCCTTCTTTCCTGCAAAACCCTCGCTGGCTGGGCAGCAGCAAGGGGACCCTGCTGGAGGGAGACCCAGGTGAACTCCAGCAAGATGTCCATTCCTCACAGAAAAAAACACCCCCATTCAGAGAGGACTAGCCACTTCTACAGAGCCTGCCTGAAAGACCTGCCAGCCCGCCTGACTCTCTTGCTTCCAGATGCTGCAACCCCACGAGCCCTTCCCTCCAGCAAGCCAAGCAAGGCATGTGGTGCCACAGGCTCCTGGGGACAATTAATCATCAGAATTAGATTGAGAGTTCACTTATAAACTTTGCAAAGAGAAAGACCATCTTAGAATTGATTTCTTCTGTCCACAGAGCAGCTGACATACAAGGCAGTGCACTGTGAACCTTTTAATCCATATTCCAAGCCTTGGGAGTGCAATTGCACCCACTCACATAGAAAACTTCTCTCAGTGAACTGAGCTATTAAAACTTGGTAGGAGTCAGGTTGGTGAGTGCAGCCTGTGAGGTTTTGTGCCATATAGGCTGGAAGAGGCTGCATTTGCATGGAAGACTCCAGCTATATTCTACTTTGAGATGATCTGGAGTCATTATTTTTCAAGAGGTCAATTTTTAAAGAGGCATGAAAAAAACCTCTCTAAAAATAAATCAACTTCTGTGAAAAGGCTTGGCATTCCCCTGTCAGGTTTCAGCAACTAGGAGAGAGAATACTCTGTCTGGTGTTGGCTTCCAGCCACAAGGAAGTTCATATCTAATATAATCAAGCCACATTAGAAAGAACTGAGCAGATAAGAAGCCAAATGCAACTCAAACCACAAAGCCTCCATTGAAAATGTGTTTTGACTTTAGAAGGGGGAGAGGAAAAAAGAAGAGGGGATTAGAGATTCAGGACCCAATGCTCCTCTCAATTGCTCCAGATTTACACCCATTATACTTCAGCAGAGTTGATTCAAATTCCAATTTGCTGGGAGAAGGGCAAGTGCTTAACTTATATCGGCTGCAAAAACATTTCCGATTTCTTATCTCTTTCCTAATTGCCATTCAGGGGACAGTGTGATTTGTGTCACATTCAGTCTTTGCCCATTTATTCTGAAGGTTAAAAATGTCACAACCGGTGGAGAGTAACCAGCATTAAAAAAAAATAAATGTTTGTAGATACACAAGTCTGTTATTGCAACTCCAATGAGAAAATAATGCACTCTTTGTACTTGTTTTCTCTTGACAGACAGCTTAAATTAGGTTGCTGAATAACTTGGTACATGGTACAACAGTAAACCTGTCACAAAAGCATGTTAATCAAAGCACAACTGATACTTGACATCCCCCGGTGAAAGGCATTTTTACAGTGTTTCATTAAAATTGAAAGGAGGATTAAGAGGCCTATTTCTTGATTAATGTCTCTCTCTGACTGGGAGATGTAATCCTATCTATAACCTCAAATTACTGGAAACAAAATTAAATTTCTGCCAGCAGATCATTCCAAGCACATAGGACACTGAGCACAAAAGTACTCATTTCCTTACACTCTTTATCCAACCTGGCAACCCTCTGAGGCACAAACACCACAGTGGGAGTTTCACTGATGCTCCAGGTTACAGGAGACACTGTGGAATAGCCACTGAGCTCTATGGGGGTTGGACAAACATTTTGCAAACATTGCTTTTAGTGTTGAAATTTATTGCAAAATGATACAGGGAAATCCCTGGTGGCAAAGTAAATCAGACTGTTAAAGACAGAAGATTTCACAGAAGCAGAAGTTTAGAGAGAAGTTATTCGACCAGCCTTGCATGCCACACCACCAGCAACGGTGAAATATTGCAGTCGAAACAGCATACCAGGATTTTACTCAGACATATTCAGGCTTTGGGATGAGATAATGCAGCCAGTTTGGAAGAAACACCATGTTGGGTTTTCTGAAAAGATATATCCTCTCTCTTCACCACCAGGTGACAGGAATCCTCCTGGGAAGCTGACTCTCCCTTGTGACCAACAGCTTGTTGAGTAGACTCTTCCTCTCTACCACCACACTTTTTAATTCTGTAACTGAATGAAAGCTAGGAATTCGGTGTCAGGAGTGCATGTTCCCAGCTGGTGCGGGGACCACAGAGCTATGCTGTATAGTCCTGGCTCACCCTCCCCGACAGGGAAGCCAGCTCCCTGCCAGGGAGCACAGCCTCCAGGACATTTGCTTTCAAAACCCAGCATTACTTGTACCGGCAGTGCTTGGAAGCTGTGTGTGCCTGGGAGAAGGAACAAAAGATGATAAAACTGACATTAATATCAGCCTGTCCAACACCAGGGCAAAGACAGTATTGGGTCAGTAACTCAGCTGCAAACACAGCACCGGCCACCTGCCAAGATCTCCATTTTGCAGCACTTACCGTTCACACTAAGTGGCAAAATCCTGCATGGCTAAATCCCAAGAAACCCAAAACAGCTGCATGTCCCATTCAAACAAGATAAAACCATGCCTCAGTAGTCCACCCCAGCAGCACATGGCTGCATTTCCCTTGAACAGAGAGAATCACTGTTGCTTCCAAGAACAAACTCCAAGGGGGGGTTTGCAGCAGGCCAGGGAGCCATCATTTGGCTTCTCAAAGGCAGACAAGACCAAGCCACTTGCAGCTCTGCTGCTTCAGCCACTTCTCTCTGGAAACGTTCTCTGCCTGCCTCAGCCAGAGGGTTTATCCTCAGAAGCCAATACTTGAACTAGAAGCCTAAATTTCAAGGGCACCAAAATGCACAAGAGTTGGACTCTCAACAGGTGCTTCTCATATTTGTGTGCTTCAGTAGTCCCCTCACTCTCAAGACCATTGCTACCCAGTGCCAGGAACCATTTCTTCCATTAGATAAGAGCTAGAACTTTTCTGAGCACAACCTACATGCACTGAGATGTTAACAACTCACCTAAGGCTACATCACATTTCACAAATAGCTGAACTTTGATCATCTTATTGGTTGGCCTGAATACTACTTCCCTCATCTTCACTCTCTGCGAGGTACTGCTGTGTTGCAGGACGAAGCCTTGTGATTTCCATCTCTTTGGAGTTACAGCCATAGTACCCCCTACTCACTATCGCTGCCCACCCCGTAGTACTACAAGACTATATTGGAGTATGCTTAGTCATGAATACCTGGGAACTTTTCTTTAAAAAGCCAAACATTTAACACTAAGCTCTGGAAGATGGCATGACATTAAATACTTGTTTTAAAGCAACACTGAAATATGTTCATATATCTGACTTGAACAACCAGTCTTACTCCAGATTTCCATACAGAGGACAAGTCTGTAGCCCATCCACCCCATCCTTAAATTTTTCTTCCCCCATTGACTCCTTAGAACCAGCTAAACACCTCTGTTCTCATGATCGTTTCCAGTCAGGATAAAGCAATCTGTGAAAAAAAAGGCAGGGTTCAAGAAGTGGATGCAGTCACATTATCCTCAAAGTGTTTCAAGGGCAGTAAATATCAGGACACTCCTCTCCTTTCCATATGCATTTCTTGGCAAACTTGCCAGCAAGCTAACTCAATGTACACATACAGGCAAGTACATCTGAGAGATGAGCTTTGAAATACATCCTTTTATAGTATCTGTAATAATTTAATAAGCTACATGCTGTTCCCAGAGCACGTTCATGGGAGAGAGGGGTTGTTGTTGTTTTAGCCTTTGCAGCTTTGTTAAGCTTTGAACTGAGGGTATTAGGCTGTACAGCAGTAAATGCACTGCAAACTGTCCAGTATTTTCCATTATACATCACATTATCTTAGTGCTCTTAAACCTTTTTTAATGCTATATCTACTGCCTGAAAAAAAGAGATGGGTCTTTTGTTGCCCTTTATAACATCCCAATAGATCTTAGACTCTTACCAAAGGGCCAGTTTAAAAATTGCTACAGTAATTAAAAATCTAGCCAGTTTATTTAAAAAAATAAAAAAAAGGATGCATCAGGCATTCAAAAGCTTCAGGGTGAAGCCCTTTAGAGTAGTATTCAACTAGACTCTTTTTTGTTAATCTCTCTTTAAAAACTCAATTTCTTCTGATGAAATAACAACTTCCTCAATTGCAATCTAACTTGTAAGGAAATATTTACACCACATACACAGGCTTATTTATCTATTAAGTGAGCCATATGGCATCAAGACTGGCAATTTAAGTGGGAACAGACAACAAATAAATGGTGCAGAAAGCTAAACCTTAGACAGCTGCAAAGGCTGGTTCAGAGATGAGCTTGAACAGAGACAAAAAGAACGATTTCCCAAAGAGTGAGAAGAGTCTTGAGCAGAGGTCATTAGGGAAGCCACCAGATAATGAGACTGGTATGCTGCTCTATTATGGGTATGTTATCATGCAGAGCGTAGACCCCAAATCACTGGTCCATACTTTATTCATCAGTTCATTGCTCAACCTCTGCAGCCCACTCCACACGACATGCCGGATCATCAGCCCCCTCCAGCCCCGCACAGCAGCGATCTCCTGCAGCACTGAGAAAGGGGAGCAGTCCAAAGGGGAGGCCAAGCAGGCTGCACGCTATCGAAGAGAGCCAAACACTCCTGGATTCTGGCTGTGCCAAGGGCAGACATACAAAGCAGGCTCAGGTTGGTGGAGTCATTTGCAGGGATCTGTCAAAATCGAGCACAAATATGTGTCTTGCAAATGCTTCCCTGGACTCTGAAAGCTGCCTTGGAGAGAGGAGGAAGAGCAAAACCTGCCTGGCAGCTCACTCCCTTGGGCTCCTCATATTACTGATGCTGGTGAGGGGGGAGGGAGGAATGTAAACCAAGATTTCTCTAGCTCTGCCCTCATCTATGTTATGTCCATTTGAAGCTTTCTGCTCACATTTCTAAGTACAGACATGACTCTCACTGTGCAATGTGGGGGTAGGTATCGTTAACCAAGGACATGGTTATCCTACCTCTTTGCTCTCAATAGGAAACACCAGGAGGGTCCGTGGATAAATGGGAGCTGGCAGGAGAAGGAAGGGGCAGATTTAGGTTTACTGCATTTCAGCAGGGCTAGAAACAGTTAAATGAGTCACCCCACCTTGATGGGTCGTGCTGCACTAGAACATAGAAGGCAAGATCTTAGCTCAGTTCAAGTGACTAAGATCAATCTGCAGCTCAAACACTGCTCAGTGTGCAGGCAACCAAGGTGAATGCAAGAGCCAGGGTGGAAATAATACAGGAGGACCAGTACTTCCCACGTGGAGCAAAACCCGGAGCTGCCTGGTAGGGGCATGAGGGCCCTGAGTTGAATGAAGCAAAGCCAAGACCAGACCCAGTGCAAACCCCCAGGAACTGTGAGGAACAGGACACTTCCCCTGCTCAGTTTTGTCAGATGCACTTGACCATGAGGTCATCTAAGTGCCCCAAAAGAGTCCCAGTCCCTTTTTCAGCCCACTTTAGCAGCTACACATATTTACCTCTATTTTTCCTATTATTTAGGTTATTTATCTTGTCTGGTCCTTACGCCCAGTTTGGATTAACACACACAAAGGCAGAGGTCAGTGCTTGAAAGAGGAACCCCTCCATAGCCAAAGTTGATGGCAGCATGAAGAGACACAGCAGAGCCCATGTCAACGACAGGGTGTTGGGACTGCAGCAGCAATGCTGGCTTCAGGACCTAACCTGCAGTGCCTTAAACAGCCTCGGTTATCTGAAAAAAACAAATAACCCCCTTCCTTCCAGTTGGACAGGAGCTACGAGTCACTGTGGACAGTCCCTTGTGATTCCTGACATCACCTTGGTACCCAGGGCACCTATAATGCAGGGGTGTAGGGCTTGGTATTTACCTGCTAGCCAACATCTGATTTTAATAAGAGGAATGTCAAGTCCTTATGCAGCCCAGCAGTGTCAATACAGACTTTTTGTGGTCAGAGGGAGATAAGCAGCATGCTGGCTTCTAGGTCTGGTTAAAGCATGAAATATCATGGCCTACTTTAGCCAGCATCATACACAAGCTCCTGCATAAAAAAGGAACAGTGCCTAACATCTGTCAGCTTTAACTGGAAAAAAACAGCATTTCTCCTTCTTTTTTTTTAATGATTAGAGCTGCTCCCAGTGTTAGTCCTACTGGGGAATTTTACCTGTCATGCTTATCCCATTATTGAAGTTATAAGCCATGTTTGAGCATGAAGGTTTTGGACACAAAACCATCTTTGGTTATCTTCAGAAAATAAATATGTTTAAAAAGGCTTGATTCTAACACAGGGACTATGGGGGGGCAGGGGGGAAATACTGGAGTGCTGGGAATTTTAAAAGGCCAGAGGTATAAACATTTCCACCGCTACCTGATTTGAAAACCAAGAAATACGAGGATAGTTTAGTTTATTATGAGGTTGATTTCTTTTCTGATTTCTATAACAGAGTGTTTTTATCATGTGAAACGATAGTCAGTGCCACAGCTAGTTAAATAAAACAAGTGGAAGAGAGAAGAGAAATAATTCTGAAACCTTTCTAAAATGAAGACTTTCTTCTAACTCAGAAGACATAAATAAAATCAAGTATTTGCCCTCAGGGAAGAGCTTAACACAACTCCAATTCAGCTAAAGGAATCTTTTACCAAGGCACGTCTTTGCCCTCACAGGCTGTTATTGTGCCTTCTTGTCACTCTTCTGTTTGGGAGTCAGTCTCTGCATTTAATAGCTGTGCACTTCCACAAGTCACCCTGAAGGACCCAACAGAACCAATAAAATCTAGACAAGCCTGATTTCTAACAATTGCAGTTCCCTGAAACAGGACTTCAGCCTTCAAGGCTTATCAAGCAGCCTGCACACCCCACCGACCCTGACATCTCCCACCATCAGTGCCTGGGTTTCTCACAGCACCACAACCACTCTGTTCCTTACAAGACAGTGCAGAAGTTGCAGAGCTTTTTGCTGCTGCAGGATTGTTTCCCCATACTTGAGCACATGCTCTGTATGGAGCTGTTCCAGGTTGGAGGGCTTGTTTCAGAAGGGGCTCCCAGCATGCCAGTTTACCACAGTCTGAACCATCTGCAATCCAAGTTCATTTTCCGCAAACAAAATCACATGTGAAGACCCATGTAGGCAGTTTCCCCCTCCTTCTTTCACCACAGTGACGTACTGTCTTCCTTCCTCCCTCAGAAGCAAAACAAACCCCAAACCCAAATCAGAACCTTTTATGAAATGGGGAAGGACAATGCAATGGGCTGCATGATGTCAGAATGGCCAAGGACTTCATATAATAAGTCCCAAAGGTCATACAAGAAGCCACGTTGCTTATGCACACATGCAAACATCTACATACTATCCAAGTTTGTTATAGTGATATACACACAAGTCTGATAGTCAGGAACAGACCTGATTATTAGCTACAGCTTGACTGGTACTTTGTAGTAACAAACCTATTGCTGAAAAGATTGAAATGGATCCACACACTTAGGAGTGTGTGCTACATCCATACAGACCTTACCTCAGTCCCACCTCCGCGACGTTGGCAGGGCTGGATGGCTCCTCCTGCACACCTTTTGGCAGTACTGATGATGATGACATGGGGATTGGAAAATCTGGGATATACTGGTACATTTTCAAGAAGCATCTTTCTCTCTCCCCCATCTTATCACTCCCCCAATGTCATTACCGAGTGCGGGCTCCCATTTCTGGTAGTTCAGATTAGCAAATAGTGTTAACACCTGCTAACCTGCCAGATGTCTAAAATCAGGCACAAATCCAAATGCAATAGGAGTAATCACTTTTTAATTCCAGCTGTATAAAACCAAAGTCACTTCCCAGTGAACTCAGTAAAGCTGCTCCAAATTTACTACAGTATAACTTGAAATAGCATGGAAAAGGATTGTACAGACAAGATCCTATTCAGGTTGGCTCACAACAATTGGTGACATTATTTTCTTCTTGGAATAAAACCTGTCAAAATCCTGTAATTAAGTAATAGAATGCCTTTGTTGCACAGAATTTATTTTCAAATACCAAAATCATCCTATATGAAGTAAATCTGTGTTCATCTTAATTGTCAGAAGCCTCATTTCGAGCCTGATTTACATTCCCTCTTAGAGACTTTCTAAGTTAGGCTGCCCTAGCCTCAAAACTGTTGAAATGACCCAGAAGTGTGTGCAGTGGCAAGGGCAATATTGTAATCTTGTTTCCAAGCTGGCTTATTCTGCATTTCTGTTTTGCCTCTGTGTTTACAAAAAGGTAAAGTTTTACATTTCAAGAAACCCTTACAAAGGTATTAGACCTATTAATCTCAGAGCAAGATAAACTAAATCTTGAATATATATATATGTGCCTATAACTGTTCACAGACTACTCCAAAGTGTGTTACAACTTCTTTGTAAAGAAAAAAAAAAAAATCACAGACAGGCATGTTCACACTGTTAAACAGTACATGGAAGACTTGGGAATGTTTTTTAAATAAAAGCTGCTAGCACAGCAGATGCACCATTACTGCTGGGGGGGGTGGGGTGGGGGGAGTGTTGGGGGGTGTTCATTTTTGGTACAGCATCCTTCTGCTGCCTTCACAGCCCTCCCAGTTCTGGAGTTGCTATGAGCAGCTCTAACAGCTGCTTCGCTGTACACAGGATCCTGAAACTCCATAATACAGTCCCACAAGTCAGCAGGATACTCCAGAGCCTGCAGAGAACAGCAGCTTCCATTACTTCTAAACACTTAATCAGCAAAATGACCCAAGACCCTCCCAAGGAGCAGAAATAAGAATCCACAGAAAACCCTGCTTCAGTGGGATGAGGAGGTTGCACCCAGCATTCAGGTGTAGGGACTGAGCTTTCCCAGAATTACATCCCCCCGGGGCCCAGCTAGGAACATGCCTACAATAACATGGAAATAATAATACACCAATATTCCAATTCCAATAACAACATTGGAAAATGCTGAGTTTGCCAAAGCTGATTCATCATGTGTGTTGGGGGGGGGGGGGGGGGGAAAGGCGATTTTATCACATCTTGTTCCTGCCTTCTGTTTCTCTCTGCTTCTTTGAATTTCAAAATTCAAATGCTATAATTGGAGTTTAGTGAAAAACATAAATTCAGTCATATGAGAAACTGACATTTTGGCATGTTTTTACACTGAATCAGAACAACAACAAAAAAAATCTAAAATTTCTCATGAACTGACAATCCAAAAAAATCAAGTTTTGAACCCATCCATATTGATACGTTTAAACATTTTGTTTTGAGAATGTCAAAGCAATGTAACAAATTAAACCCTGCTAAAGTATATCAACATTTTATGTGAAGAATCCAAACAAACACGGAAACAAGAATTTTACCTTACCAAACCAAAACAAAAATGTGCCTCAGTTGAAAATATCTGTGCAACTGACACCTCTCAGTAAGACATTCTGATTTTGATGAAACTGCATTTTCTGACAGAAACTTGTTCCATCAGAAATTTTGATTAGCTTTCCTGCAGTATAAACATGTTTGTTTTACACATGCCTAGGAGCAAATGTCACTTTGCAATATTTTCCTCCCCATAAATATGAGGATATTACACTGAGTCTGCGTTGGTTTCTCCGCATTCCCCCCTCCCCACACAGAACATGTACATTTATCATCTGATTAAAAACATTATTTATCTTTATATAAAAACATATATTTCCTAACAAGCCAAGACATTTATAAATAACTTATAATACTACAGCTGAGTGCTAAACATCATGATTTAGGATGAAAGAAGAAACCTTTCTGATCATTGTCCTTTAGTGTTTCAAACCCCATTTTTCATGTTTATTTGCTGTCACTGGTGATAAGCGATTGCCTTGCTGTATTGCATTTCCTCTGCAATGGTGAGCTGTTTGCAAAAGGAATGGAGGACAAGCTGTCACATCAAAGAGAAAAGACTAAAACCCACCAGGAGGTGAAGCAGGGGTTTATTGTCTTTTGCCCTGGGTTTTGACAGTTAATTAGCTCTCATCCAATTTATGCTTGTGTGGCAGCTACACCAGGGTCAACAGCAACAACTCCAAGGTGAGGAGAATGCAAAGGATACAAGACAGGAAAACCTGCTACGGAGCCCCAGGAAAGCAAAGGGCTTCATCTTTCACCCCCAGCCACAACTGATGGACTCGTTCCCTAATGAAGCCTTTGACTTGTTTATTTTTTCCCCTCACTGCACGGAGGCTTCTTTCGACAGCTTTGGGCACTGAGGAATTGCCAAAGCGGCTGCTAAATTAAGCAGTCAGCATAGCAGCATCTGTGGAAAAACACTGTCCCTTCAACTTGCTTTGTGTCAGCTGCCTTGGGAAGAGGAAGAAGAGGAAGATATCACTGAGGAGGTGGTCATGAAGGGCTTCAGCGAGAGCTTGCAGCGCTCCACGGGGCTGGGCTTCACTGTCTGCCCTTCAGGACACTTCTGGGTTATTTCAGCTCTTCTGAGGTTAGGGCAGCCTAGCTTAGAAAGTCTTTATGGGGGGAGGTAAATCATGATGGAAATGAGGCTTTTGACAAATAAGATGAACACAGATTTACTTCATATAGGATGATTTTGGTATCTGAAAATAAAATTCCTTCAAGGCCTTTACCACTCTCAGCCACCAAAGATCTTTCAAGACTGCAGAGCAAACTTGCTTCCCCTCTCGGTACCTGTTGCTCTTTCTGCTGCTTTAGTGGGTTTTGCCACCTGCACTTTTTTTCCCCCACTGCCAGTTTGAAACCTCCAGTGTGGGGAGCAAGCAGTGCCCAAGTGACTCTCCTGGGGCAGAAACAGGAAAGCAGTATTTTCACATCATGGGATAAAACCTTTGAGAAAATCACATGCCTTAGCTGCAGTAAATGCTTAAGCCCTAGAAGAGTGCTGCCCTACTTCATCCCTAGTGAAACACAGCAAGGCCTCACCTCCAAAAAGAGAGACTGGAACAATTTAGAGGTCAGGTAAATGTCTCAGGGCAACGTATCAGATGGTAGCACTGAAAAAAAAATTAGAAGTAAGATGAAAATTCACTTCATATTAAACATCCACTGAATGGGAACTTCTAGACATAACTGAACCAGTTGAGACTCAAGACTGGAGATCCAGCCCTGAATACTACAGAGCTCTCCCATTTTCAAACAAAATCTTCATACCTTGTAGAAAGTACCTGCTGCCTCAAAAAAAAAATGTCTGTTCTAGACTTACCTGTTCAGACCTCACCCAAGCAGACCTAGGCAGCTTCCAGGCACACAGGAAGCATCTTTCCTTCAGACACACTCCTCATTTAGCCACCTTAAATATGGAAAGCACTTCAGTAAAACCAGCACTAGCACAATATCCGGAGTCCTATCTCAACACTGCACTTTCCCTGTGGTAGCACCTGGTGGGATCCAGTGGCTGAACCGGGGCTTCCTGCCCCATGCTCCCATGATCCTATATGTGCATCCCATTAATGATGCCACAGTCTTTTATATTCTCTTCATAAAATACACTGAAAAGACACCAGCAAATTGTAAGCCTGAAACACAGAATTATCAAACTTCTTCTATTGAAGTCAGTTCTGGGGAAATTTCCCCTAAGTCAGCCAATCTGTAAAAGAAGTCACCACAGCAAACACTGAGCTACCAAAACCAGTGGTCACCCTTCTGCTCATGGCCTCTGGAGGTAAACTGTTATTTAACTGCTAGTGAAAGACAGCAATCAGCCCATATGAATCATCTGCAGGAACTGAGCCTGGGTCTCAAGGATGGAAAAGGCTGAGAGATTCCAGCTGAGCTGAAGAGCCCATCCCCAGACATTGGGCCAGGAACACCAGGGGAGCCAACACCTTGTCCTAATCTCCCTGGAGGTACCAATAGAGCCACACACTTCTGCACGTAGATCCCCTGCTACCGAGTGAGGCAGCGCCACCTCCGTGATTTCCCCTCTGAGACCCCGTGGCTGAAGTGACAGAACGAGACCTCTGTTTTATTAGAGATCTCAGCTCATGTTCACTGAGCACAACTTCAGAATCATCACCCAGGATTTAGGAGCCCTCATCACCCTTCTCTCTCCCCACTGACAATGGGGACCCAGATGTCCCTCTGCAGGGCCCCAGACTGTCACCCTCTCAAAGCACAGATGTCTCTTTCCTCTGACTGCAAGGAGCTGAGACTCACATCATCTGAGCACCTACGGCTAGGTGGGATGATTCTAACTGCTGCAACCTATTCCTAACATCATCTGGCATAACCGTGTATTATGCAAAAAACCACAATGCTATCTTAATGAAGGATGAATGTTAGTACAAATTGTATGAAAGTGGTCTCATGAGACACATGCAGCAAACTAAACAACAGCCTAAACTTAGCCTGTGAGCTTGTGCATTTGTGTTTCTCTCAGCTGTGAGTCACTGTGTGGGGTAGAAAACTGCCTTCCTCCCCCAAAATATCACAGAAAGTAAGCAACGCCTCATATTACAGTAAGAGAGGCTCTACACAGCAGGGGCCAGAATTGTGTTACTCACAGGGAGCCTGAAGACTTGGCAACATCGCAGCCAAATCTGTCAATTATGTTTCACACGGGCCATTGAGCAACCAGCAGAAGAGAATAATTTTCAGCCAGTCCTGATCCAGCAAGGTTCAGATTAGAAATAGGATAAAGACCCTCTCATTTCAAGGTCACCTACCTCCTTTCTCTTCAGTTCCTTGAAAGCCTCATTCCAATCTCCTCCCTTGCTATCATGAACGCTGTGCACAGCACAGGTCCTTTCCCCGAGGTGATATGATCTGGGAGTGCTGCCTCAAGACTTGGATGTGTTGCCTGGGAAGGCTGCCAGCCGGACAAGGGAAGCAAGCACCTCTCACAGATTAGCAACGAGTCCAAACAAGACTTTCTTCTGCACAAATTTGGAAGTTTGAGAGTTTGAGCATGTACGTTAAACACTTCCCAGCAAATTTAACAAATTTGCATTGGCAGACATTCAGATTCAGATCAGATGTCCCTCCCCTTCAAAAATATGCACATCAGGTACCGTGGTGTGTGTTACCTGAGCATGTCCCTGTAAAGCACCGTGATTCACCACACTGCTTTAACTCAGGTACTGCATCTGTTTTGCAGTGCGAGCATTAAAAAATAAAGTTTTGAATAGTCAACTCAAAGGGAAAGCAAGTCAGAAACCCTGAATCCAAGTCTTCTGCTTTGATCAGGAGACAGTTTCCTCCATACACACTTCTCTTAGCAAAGGAAAACAAGTTCCTTAATACAAGCACCAGGATGTAATACAAACATGAAGAGACAGCCACCAGTGAGAGGTATGAAATACACATCTATGCAGTCTGACAGTAGCTTTCTATGTGTTTAATATCCAAGTATACCAGCTACTGCCTACTTTGGGACAGGGAGCCATGACTGGGGCCACAAGACGTGGGCTGTCATGTGCCCTCCCTGCACCAGCAATTAATCACGCAGCACAAGGCATCAAAAAAATCTCAAATGCCATGACTCTGCAGGAGTCCAAATCACATAATGGAGGAGAGGACTGTGTCTTGTCTGAAGTGTTGCAAGACCAACCAGGGTGAGATTGGTATCCACACTAGGCTTTTTCCTATTTTTTTTTTCCTAATTTCTCCCAGCCCATACCCATGAGGAGAACCAGACACTCCTCCACTATCTCTCACTGAGGATTATCTACACTTCTTTCAGATTTACAGAGGCTGCATGGGGGGAGCAGAAATTTGAAACTAACTACAGCAGTTTACCACCCTCCCCATTAAAAGAGCTTTTTCAAATATCAGTGGGCAGATGCTGCTGCTCAAAGGACCTGAAAACGCAGGACAGCCAAGACCCCCAGTGCACAATGACCTGTTTTAAATGTCTATTTACCTTTGGGAAGAACACAGTGAGGCTTTTGAGAATAGACTATAAAAATTAGAACTTCTAAAGGAAGATCAATATTTGGACATCAAGTACCTCTCCATTTCAAAACCATACCAAGAAGAATATTTTTGACATGTGCATGCATATCTTTTCTCAGTGGAGCTGTAAGTCAGACTCGTGAAAGAGGGTTGAGGGATATTTTTTTTTAAACTACCCTCAACCCACAGGTTTACAAACATCGCTTTTCATTTCTGACTGCATTGCAAATCCATTATGGATCAGGAAAGTAATCCTAAAACACAATGAAGACCTGGAGTCATGAGGTCATAGCCTTGCAGCTATGAAACAATGACCTCAGTGCAAGGAATAGATGGAAGATACACTAATCCCTATTAAAGAGGAAAACTGGCAAATAATGCTTTCTAAATCATTTAAATTTGCAGCATGCTGAGCCAAGGGTGCATGAGGCTGGAGGGGAGCTGAAGCAGCCACGCCAATAGATTTATCTGCTCCCTGGGGCTGGAGAGACACCCTGCTAGCAGAGGGACCGGAGAGCTGGATGAGCATTGTCTGTCTAAACACGCACACAAACACACACAATTTTTCGTCTCCTCACCCAGGGACCAGAGGGACTTTCTGCTGGGGGCCTCCCTGCTGACACAAAGCAGCCTGGTTCACACAGACCAGGCATAGCTTTAAGGTTCAGGATGTCACAGCTCCAAAGCAGCCCTCTGGAGATGCTTTATTGAAAAGCTTGTCCCAAGCCTTTACTCATACCCGCATCTTTTGTGCTTTCCTAGAGCCACAGAGGAGCTCAGAGCTCCCACGAGCCCAGAAGTTACAACACAGGATGTCAAGGGCATCATTTTTCTGGCAGGCTCTTCTCCTGCCTCCCCCCAGTTTCAAAGCCCTTGTCTTCTGAGCAAGTGCAAAGCTTTTGGCTTTGAGCGGTCACTGGAAAGAAGGCAATGCAACCTGTGGGAGGAAGAGATGTCAGAGGAGAAGCAGTCGAGCAGAGGAAAGAGTTTCTGTTCACCACAGGTCTCCTGGCAGTCAGAGATTATGAGATGCAGCTGGGAGGAGAAGTGCCATTGCACAATCAGTCAAAGCAGCGGTGTTTCTTCTAGAGGCATTCAGATGCCTGGGCATCCTACTGAGTCTCCAAATAAATAATATTTGATTGTGACAAGTGCCTAGCATACTTCTGAATGCTGTAAGAAAATAATGCACTGACATTATGAAAATATTAGAGTGGCATAAGTCAATCCCACTCATCCTGTTTAGAACAACAACAAAAAAATCCAAAAGCCCACACATTTGATTTTTAAAAATGTCCACACCACCATTAGCAATCATAAAAGCCACTTTTCTGGCAAGGCTCAAGCTACCTGCAGAGAATTCACTTTCCTTGTCTTCTGACAAGAAGCTCAAGGGAAAAATGCCATCCATTCCTCTTTCCTCTATATGCTTCCTTCTGCTCCATATGGTGCTGCCTGATAGTAAATGAGAAATTAAAAACATTAGCACCAGCCTCTGCCCTCTCCTCTCCCTATGCTTTCTCCCTGCAGTGACTATACAAAATACTCTGGCCCAAGCTGGAGACAGAACCATTTCACTGCTGAGCTCTGGAGTCACATATGAGCTCTCTTTTGTCTGCTCAGTTCGTAGATGCCAGTTTTGCCAAGTACTGACTGTCCTTCTGAATTATTTTGTCTTGGAAAAGAATCTTGCTGACAGACCAAAACTCTCCCTATGGATTTTTTTTTTTAAATTCAAAACATTAATAAAAGAAACAGAAACGATCAGAAATTAAAACCGACCAAAACCTTTGAGTTTGAGGCAGGCAGCAGTAAACTGTAATATTATATCCCAGTCCTCCTGAAACAGAATTTTTAGAAACACCTTTTGTCATTTGAAAAAAAAAAAATCTGAACAAAAAAAAATTTCCAGTATATTCTAGTCATAATTTTCAACTGCCATTTTACATTATGTCTTAGATCCCTTCAAAATCAGTATGTGCGATGTGCAGGTGCGTCCTTCACAAAAATATTGTAAAACAGGATCCAGACTTTTTCTTTTTGATACACTGGAGCAATTGAATGAAAAGCCCAAGGACTGGGGGAAGTGGTCAGTAGGCACTGAGTTTTTATTTTTATTATTCCCATAGCACCCAGAGTGGAAGCAGGGGACAGGTGCTGCGTCGACTCGGAGAATGCTGTCCCTCCCCAGCACACGCAGTAGAAGACAAAGCCGAACAAAGGGAGAAGAGGTCACGGTGAAATGGGCACGGTGACCGTGACAAATAACACATGCGCAAGTGTATGATCTCTATAGATTAACCTTGGCTCCTTGCAGAATAGCCATTATAATCATCCCATTTTTGTAGGCATCGCAGCCTTTTGGAAAGATTTGAACGCTGAGGGCAATTAAGCCCTGTCATCAGGCTATCACAGTGACGGCCTTGACTTTCACAGGCAGCCCTGCGGGCACTGCTGAGCCTCCTGCGCACAGGGATGCTCTGCTAAGGGCGTCCCTGCCCTGCAGGCAGCACCTCGGCCCCACACCTCCATCCACATCAGCTATCACCCAGTTCTGCTCTTCCTCACTTACCAAGAGGGAAGACTGAAATATTCATGAGAAGGGTACAAGTGCTGCCTTTAGGAAGGACGGTCTTGCACGCATGCTTACACACACGTATGTATCTGTCTCTGTGTAGGAAGATGCTTGACAGGGCACCATGGCAGAGCCACGAAAGGAAAACCACCAGTGATCAGCCAGCTAGCCCAGGAGTCTGTGAAAGTGGAGAGTCTGTGTCAGGATGGAGAATCTGTCCATCACAAATGTTGCAGCATATTTTCAACAAGAAGTTTCAAGAAACATTGATTTAATTGCTTCATCCATCTTTCCAGGTATGCCCACTATCCGAAACAGCAGCAGGGCAAATCGTGACATCTGGCACAGCTCACACAGGGGCACCAGCTGAAATTCAGACTGCCCATCGGGGTTTCTGTGCAAGGTTTGGGATGCTGCAATCCCTGTTCTCATCGGCCTCCACACCAAAATGTTCCAACTAAGAGGATAAGGCCATAAAGTCCCTCAAGCAGAGCCCACTGAAAAGGCCTGGAGAACTGTGAAAAGGAAGAAGCTGTAACAGAGCTCCAGTTTTCATTCATTCTGTGGAAAAAAAAACCTTGCTTAGAGATTTAAAAAAAACACTGATAACTGCCAAAACTGCCTCAGATTTCATAACTAACACATCAACAAAATCTACGGCCCTAGCTACAATTCACCGAGCGTACTTCGGTCCAGCACAAGCCAAGCGCAGAGAAACCTGCCTCCTGAAATGAGACACTGGCTTCATCATTTAACAAAACCAGTATAACCTGAGTAATCACTGCTCTTCCCACTCTCTTCCCTCCTACAGCAGCAATGGCAGCTATTTCCCATAAAGAGAGCATGGAGAACAGGATGCATGAAGCTTGCAAACTGGGGAATAAGAGGTGACAGTAGCCTATAAATACCAGGGACTAGAGAGGAGGAATTCAAGGATAAAAGTGAGAAGTAGCCTGAAACTGATAATGGAAAAAATCCACCCTGAGCATGATGGAGCTCTTATCTATGCAGAGAATTACAAGGAAAATCATTTACCTAGAGAACATGACTATAGATGCTCAAATGAAAATGAAAAGATATTGCAGAGAAAAACTGTAACATAATTCCCTCCCTAACTACAAGATTGTGCAGGGTACACTCGGATATTCACTGCATCTCTCGCAAAAGGCAGATATTCATACCTAATCAAAAAAACCTGCCATATCGTAGGTTGAAAAGTGAGTCCTATCTAGTAAGCCTTTGGAAAGCACACCTCTCAACTAACTGCCAAACCAAGCACTTTTTATTAAACACATTTTTGCCATACACATAAAAAAAGAAATTCAGTAGCAGAGGGCTATGTGAGAATGCTTCTTCTCACTCCACAGTTGTTTCTCCAGCCAGAAGGATAATGCCACATATCATGCAATGCATATACAGAGCTAATTCCTGTTCTCCTTCAAAAAAAACCAAAATCATTGGGACTTTTGTCACAGACAATGTCAGAGTCCAGATTTCACTCCAGGGCATTTAAAATGCATTTCAGTCCACCGTGCTTAGACCAAAGAGCTTGGCTAAGATGTCAGTGTCTCTCCCCATTTGAAAGGAGTGGCTAGGCATCTGCCAAGCCTCAAAGCACATGCCATCAGCGCTGAAGGCAGATCACACCAGGGAAAAATGCTTTCTTCCATTTTAGGAGGGAAGGCTACCTCCTTACATCCCTCTCAGACGCAGCCATAACTGTCTGCGTTTGTCACCACTACCCATGGCTGTACTTATCGAAGGGGCCCAGGAGTGCCAAACACAGCAGCCAGCCTCCTCCACAGCACTGGCAGCTTAGAGCACATCATGATGCTCTGGAGATCCTCCTGCTCCTGTGCCAAAGTCATGATCATCAGCAAGCAAAACCCAGGTACATCATCAACACAATCTCCCTCACTGCCTTCCAACGTAGCTACACTCACTGGCACAGAGAAATATGGCCAATAAAACCAAGAACAAAACCAATGAGATGTTCTCCCCTGGAGGGAGCAAGGGAGTAAATGAGCTGCGAGACAAAGTCAGGCTGAAATGAAAGGTAATCACTTCAGATCTGCATGTCAATTCCTTTCAAATAAAGGTTTCCCACCTCAGATGAAAGGTTTGCAATATGCCCGCCAACCTAAACTGTTGCGATGTGCTGAAATTAAAGCATTACAAGCAGAGTCCGTTAAAACCTGACACATAAAATAGGCAGACAACCCCCATCATTTGCAAATCCAGGAATACAGGCACACTGCTCGCTGACATGGCCTGAGCTCCAAGCCTGCAGACACATTGGCAGATGTCCCCCGGGCTTTTCCATGCCTTTGAGGCTGCTCAGTCAAGTGTAGACACTGTCTATGAGCCCCTGTCATTGCTTTAGCTTCTCTATTTAGAGGTGTCTATAGACTTGGGGCCCCTGCACTAATGCAGCAGAGTTGCAGGGAAAGCTCTGAGAGAAGCTTAAGACCAGGATAAACAACTTATTACGGTTAATGGTTTTCTCAGTATTTGGACCGATGGAATACCCAAAGGCAGGGCTGTGAGTCTCCACATTAGTACAGGCATAATCGAAAATGCTTTTCAAGGTCTATCTTCCTGCTAATACTGGATTACTTCATATTGTATCATAAAAATTGTCCGAATGGCAGTTCAACAAGCCCAGACTTGATTCACAGACCTGCCATGTTACTGATGCAGCTGAGGTCAAGAACTACAAATAGAGCAGATAATTAGAAGGGAAGTGCGTGCTGCTGAGCAAACACATCAGGCATGGGAAGATTTTCTGCTCTGGAAAGGTAGAGAAATAGAACTACCTGAGCATCTTATTTTTGTATTGGTTAGAAAATGCATCCACCAAAAAAACAAGGACTTGAAGGCTTACAAATACCAGATTTTTAGCCTGTATTCATTACAGTTACTCTTTTAGGGTTTGAACATGGGGCTCTGTATAGACCTGAAAGGCCAAATTCACCAGTGGCATAACACAGTGCAGGCAGCCCTTAGCAGAGCTGTCCTCTTATTTCCTAGAAAAATAAGATACCAGAGACAATGCTTAGGGACTAACAGATCACATTCACTGCTGGAAGAAATGAAGAGAAATGCGCTGCAGCAAAACACAGCTGTGTACAGCTTCCACCAGCAGAAAACAGGCATTGGTGGGTTGTTTTACACCTGGGAAAGCAGAGCATGGATACCTCCCGCCTGGAAGGATTCACTTGTCCTGTCTGCTGGGAGAGAAATGATTACCTTGACACAGAAGCAAAATATCAAAAGCTTTTCATTCAGCTTACCTTAGCTAGGAGTTTTGCCAGTTTTCCTGTTTCATTTCAAGATTTGGTTAATTTTTGTGTTCCACTTTCTTCTCAAAAGCTGGTAACACACCACCTGTTTTGCACACACCTTTGTGTCTAAGGATGTGGCAGACAAACAGTCCATTCACACTTTTAAGAGGCACTGTGCATGTGGACATCAGGCAGTATTCAGATGCTTCAGAAGACATACAATCCGCGTAATTCATCTTGTCAGTAGAGTAATGTTATGTCATTGACAAAACCCCTACATAAACACCCAGCTGGTAATATGATTACGCCCTGAGGAAAAAAAGATTGATAGTCGTGGTGATTTTACTGTGCTATAACAACAGAAGCCATCTTTGTCCACATATTTCTCTAATCCTTTCCTGAAACATTACTAAATACCATTGCCTGACAAAGGTGAGCTCTACAAGTTAATAACACGTCACAGACAGAGCAAGTTGAAACCTCAGTGTTAAGCTTGAGGCTGTAGCCCTTTTGCTCACTAATGAAGCTGCAGATACCAGAGATATTTTTAGGATGCCTGCAAACCTTGCTATAATCCACAAAGAAAAGTTTAGCTATGATAGGAAGACACAGAATGTTACAGAAAAACAAAAACTAAAATACTTCACAGTGCTACTGAAAATGTCCGAAGAGCTAACACAGGAAGTCTTACCTGACATAAAACAAAAATTTAAACAAATATTCTTCAGTGTTGTAATTCCTGGAACAAAACTTATTAGCAAATTTAAATTAATTCTGCTCCAGGCATTATGATACACTATCAGTTACTCCCTTACCCCCCGGGAAATATTTCGCTATTGCTGTCAGTCAACTGCTTGAATGCTTGGAGTTTACCAGCTGCATAACATATATTGATTTTTGATGAATGACATCTCTCTCCGGGCCATTATGGTTTTGTTTTCAAACCTTATTTAATTGTTCGCCTATTTTTCAGTGAAATAAATGCAAAGTGTTTATTCTCCAAAGGCTGTAAACAGAGATCTCAGGTCTAGTTTCTATGACAACCTCACTTGATACAGCAAACCTAGATTATCTCTAATGACAGACATGAAGTTTAAATTGCACATTCTGCACAAACAGTGCACTGTTGACCTTTTATTGAAAAATGGAATACAGCGTGATTAGCATAATGTGCCATATGAAAGGGAAAATTGTGGAATAATGCAGATTGTACTCTAATCATAACTACAGTGCTAATCTGTAGCAAACTGTTTGCCAGAACATGAAGGTTTAAAAATTAAGATTTTTTCCAGACACCGTTTTCAAATCCTGTTAGATAGCAATCCTATCACATTAAATAGTTTTCAGATAACACTTGCTGCTTCTGCTATTTTTCTCCCACCTCAGTTTTTAACAGGGGAGTAAAAGTGGATAAGGTTATGTAGCAATATGGAAAAAAAAAATTTCAGCTATGAGAACTATTTTTAAACCTCCTGAAGGCATTTTTTTTCTCATGCTTACAAATTCATTTGGAAGTGAGAGCCAAAAAACATAGTCCTTTCTGTCGAGTGCTGTCTTCCAAAACCTGCATGTTTTCCTAGGAGGAAAATCTGCATGTATGCTAGTGAATAAAGCCCAGCTCATCTATGGAGACAGGGAGGCTACAGGAGACATTCTGCTTTGCAAGAGCAAAGATGGAAAATAGCTTGTCTTCATACACAGCAAGTTTTAGCAGGCTTTGATTTTGCCACCTACAATTTGTTGCTGCTCACAGAAATGTCTGCAGCAGTTTACAAAATGTTAATACTTTGGGGAGTTTGGGGTATGAATTGAGGTTCCCATTGAAGTTGAAAGAGTAACATACCGCTGTAAGGGGACAGCAGGCTGTTAAGTCTGTCTTTTCCTTCCCTCTGCAGAATACTTTTAACTTTATTTCCTTTACACTTTCATGAAACAATAGGAAATATTTCCAATTACTGAATGAGATTTCAGCTCACTTGTATTCAACATAATCAGTGAGCAGACTGGAGACAACCAAACAAAATGATAACATCAAAATACAGTTCTAGATAGTAGAACTGATGGGTCAAGGAATCAGGAATGAGGCAGAGAAACTTTCATTTCTGGAGTGCCCAAAAGTAACACCTAGCTACTGTTATCCTCCTCCCTATGTTTAAAAAAAAAAAAATCTTTAACAGTATCAGGGACTATTTTTTCTAGGGAGAAACAAGTATGGGGGAGAAAGATAAAAGTAGCTCTCCACTGTGTAGTAGGAAGTCTTGGATTGCCCAAGCCTGGTCATGAACTCTGAAGAATCACAGGCACTCAGCTATCACCCCTCTTTCTTCCAGAGGATGATATTCAGCAAGTAGATCTCATTAGCATCACATCAAAGCAGTCTCCCCATCCCTCCCTATTCAGCAAACAAGCTAAAAATGATTTTCAGGTGCTTGTCTACAGAACAATGCCATTAGAGGAAACCTATTCCCTCATTTCTCTCTCACTCTAATGGGTTTATGCCATTAATACTGTCAGCTGAGTTGTTTTTAAGCAGCAGTTAAGGCACCAGCAATAATGAATTTTTTTTAGTACAGGCAGACCCCAGCGTACTTGCATTCTAAACAGCTATTCACTACCACTGCTATTCTCTGCATATCAAGAGGTCTCCGGTTTTCAGGGGGTTCCATCTGGCAATATTATATTTTTCTTAATAAGCATTGTCTTCCACTACAGCAGCTGACAGGAAAGAATCGATTAATTTAAAAGGCTTCCATTTGTTTTCAAGTGGAGTTATTACACTTGTAAATGTAATCGTGTCATTTGATATATAAGATAGCAAACTGTGTGTTTGGTAAGGCAGAATGTCCCAAGCTTAGGTATTTCTAATCCCTGAGACACTGCCCAAACTTGTCCACTGTGATTTTAAACTTCACTGCCTTATGTGATGGCAATGAGCATTTGTGGTGCTGCCCAAGTGATGGGTTATTGGACAGAGGCTATATTGACCATATCTGCATATTCAAATGTAACCACTCATTATATAAATCTTTACCAACAAAAATCTTTACCAAAAAAAAAAAAATAAAATTAAACTGACAACAAAGTAGCAGAAGCCAACACGTCCAAACAACTTTACAGGCAGTCTCCCCTACCTACTGGTATGTCTAAACACAAATAAATGAGTGCTTTTAAAGACATTGTAAATTATAAACCTATTTAAACATAGGTTCTCACCACTAGCCTCTCTGTCAGACTAATACGTTCCCCGGACATTTGCTTCCACAGGTCAGAACAATGTAATTACTTCCCTGTGCTTCTACCACATTTCTTCAGTTTCCCCTGTAATATTTTTAGTTAAGATACTGATGAATTTTGGTACCTCCAGTTAATTCTTATCCTGTTTCATGTTTCTTTTAGGCATAGCTCTAGTCACTTGTACAAATATTTAAAACTAGCAAGACAAACCAAGCATAACAAATCCAGAAATAAAGCGACTCCCACAGAAGCTAATGTTTACCCAAAACGGAGTATGAAATATTCCACACTTCTGTCCAGGCAGCCTCTTCTGTTTCTCTAAGGTGGGATTCTGATGACACAGTGGATATTAAGGACCAGAGAGCCAAAGTCCCTGCCATTTCTGCATTCCCACCTTGGACCCTCAGTTGTTCAACCTTTCCAGCAGTCCTGGAATGGCTGCAGCTCCTGTAGGCTGGATGCAGAGGCAGACTTTGAGATGATGAAGGTGCATATGTCAGTCCCATACTCATCATACGGAAGAGTCTGGACTCCAGGCCCCGTCTGGACTGTTGACCCCATCATAGGACCGACCTGTGAGCAGGAATTGCCATCTCTCTTTATTGTCCCATGTGTTCAAAAGAGCTGGGATTTGGCTACCCTAACAAAGTGACTGAAAAAGTTCAGCCGAACAAGAAAAAAATGACAGACCTTATAAGTAAATTATTCCCATAAAAACAAAGCATGTTGTTAAGAATACTGAAAATTCACACTAGCTGATACAATCACCTTCCTGCAGTAAGTAAACATCTCTTACAAAAAGTCAGACAGCTGAAATACCATTTGTTTTGAAATGAACTTTTAGCCCCATAGCTCAGCCAAGAGTCCGCATACTTTTTTCTCTGACACATAACATGCTCCGTGAGATGCCAGACAGCTAGGAGAGCACTCCAGACTAGAAGCAAAAAGATACTATTGTCTTGGGACTTCCACAGTCATTGTTCCTACCTATACACATCCCACCACTTCTGTAAGGCTGACAAAACAGTTAGAGATAGCTCTTCCACTCACAGCTGCTTAGCAAAGCTGTGAGTCAAAGCTGGAGTTGGAACAAGGCAGGTGGCAGAAATGAAACGTAATATGCTCAGTTGCTGCTGCAAAGACCAGAACCAGGAGTCCCAGACAAATGCAAGACTCCAAAATTCATTTACCCACATTTTTGTAGACACAGGTAGCTCATCCTGTGGGTGAAACTTGTTTGCCATTCACTTCAAAACATTTCCAGTCCTCTCCCCTGCTCAGTAAGCTGAGAGGTCCCTGAAGGGCCACCAAGCCTTTAGCTCCCATCCACAAGTATCTGACACTCCCCTTTCTAATCCCCATGAGCACAGGGAAGAGCTGTGGTTCTCAGATGGCACCTGAATGTTTCTGGGGCTCTGAAATAAAACAGCCTGAAATTCAAGTTCTGTAGTTAACATACACTATTACTCTATATATGTGTACTGTCTACCTATATGCAACATTCATTTGTTCTTTGATCCAAGTGCAAACTAGATTTTTAAGTAAAAATCAGGCTGATGTTTACAGCCACATATTTTAAAAGTAAATTTTGATTTTAAAGAAAAAGGCTTTCATAAAAAGGGCTTCTACCCTTCACAAGAGCTTCTGCTTCCACCATTTGTCGGCATCCTTTCAAATACTTTTTGTAATGACTAAGGACTCTTCAAGGACCTTCAATATCTATCATTGCATCCTCTGGGAAGAACACATTGGATCAAGAGATGTTGGGAAACTATTGTGCCATCCATGAAGGAGATTCTTAACCGGGTCAAGAGAAGCATGAGGGTAAGGTTTCTCAAAAAAAAAATTTCATCTGCTCTATCCCCTTTCTTGTTTTCCATCAGGGTAATGAGTTGAGACAACACCATAAATGAGTGAATGTGAGCAGGCAGAGCAATCCCAAAATGGGTGATGGCTTGCAGTTAGGGTGGCTTCAAAATTTTCTGGATTCCTGCTATATTGACAGGCTGTAACAGAATTTGAGAATTATATAATTAATCAGAGGCTGTGAAAAACAAGATGAGAGTCAAACTGCCAGGCATGATAGGAATGTGAGGCAAAGGTGTCTGCAAACTTCTGGCGACCCCTTACACCAACCAGGTCGAGAGCTCTTTCATTAATGCTAATGCTTTTCATATTAGTGCTTCACATAAAAAAGTCGTGCTGACTGCTAGGGTCAAAGAGTTCACAAAATGCGTTGGCCACACCAGCAATACACTGATGATTGTTTCTGACATGACCCCACAGCTAATGAAGGGCCATTTGTGAGGGAATTGCTTTTCACGCAGAAAGAGGTTTTTGATGAAGGTATAAAACACATCTGGAGTAGGACAGGCTGCTTTTTTCATGATGCAGTAATGAAAAAGACCACCATCCCACTGAGACAGGGTCTATCTATGCAGGTAGCACATGTCCATGGGTTACTTCTTCCCATTCCTGTCGCTCATTTTTCCATACACAAGACGCTGCTTCTGCTCCTCATTGCTAAATGACCAACACCCCTCTATTCATGACTCCCACATCAAATACTTCACCTGTAAAATTAGACTTTCTGGAGCCCAGGTCAATACTACAGCTCGGTATTTCTCAGCCTACTACATCTCCTGCATGCCTCTCCTTTGGGCCCCCTGTCAGCAAGGCCTTCTAAAGGATAAAAAGCTCAAAAGCAATGGAGTACCAGGATCGCAGCAGCAGCAGCGGGCAGCACAAAGGGCTAACCAAGTAGTCCCAATCCTTTGTCTCGCCACTCATGTTACTGAAGCTTTTCCTTTCTAGTCTGCAGTTTGAGTCACAGGGCAGAAAGGAGTCCAGGAGTGGGGACTGCAGAGTGGCAGAACAAGAAAGCCCCTAGCAAGAGGGTGGCTTTGTTCAATAAGAAGTTGTCTGCAATCTGTTCTACAGTCTTCTGCTAGGAGATCCATAGCCATAGTCAATGAGTTATCCTTGCTGTGTAATCCTGTGTTAGACAAGTGCAGAGGAGGGCAACGAAGCTGGTAAAAGGCCTGGAGAACAGATCCTCTGAGGAGCGATTGAAGGAGCTGGGACTGTTTCGCTTGGAGAAGGCTGAGGGGAGACCTCATCATTCTCTACAACTCCCTGAAAGGACACTGTAGAGAGGTTGGTGCTGGTCTTTTCTCACAGGTAATTAGTGACAGAACAAGAGGGAACAGCTTTAAACTCCAACAGGTGAGGTTTAGACTGGACATTAGGAAAAAAATTTTCACAGAAAGAGTGGTCAGACAGTGGAATAGGCTGCCCAGGGAGGCGGTGGAGTCACCCTCCCTGGATGTGTTTAAGGGTCGTTTAGATGAGATGCTGGGGGATGTGGTGTAGGGGAGAACTTTGTAGAGAGGGCTGATGGTTGGACTCTATGATCCCAAGGGTCTTTTCCAACCTGAATGATTCTGTGTGCAAGTTCCACCTCCTTTGGTAGAGATGGGTTCCTGAGCTTGCCCAGGCATGAATCTGTCACAGAATCTTACGAGAGAGGTCTGTGAGAGGGCTTTAGGAGGTCATCCAGAAACAGACATGAACTCTGGCACTCCTGACAGATATGTTTCTAACCTATTCTAAAAGCACTCCATGGAGACCCCCAAGAAACTGGGCCTGAGAAGCCACTCTTCTTGTCATTGTAAAGAAAGATAGTCTCTATTACTGTGTCTTCCCAGGATCTCAGGAACATCCTTCACTTTATGTAAATTATGCTCCTCTGTGATAGCCTGGAGGCTCTCTTCCCTAACAGATAACACCTTATCTGTTTATAAAAGACCTTCACAGACTTGCATGTTTAATTTGTTAGTGAATAATGGTTTCATTACCTAATAGGAGGGGTTACATGTATTATGGGGGACTGCAGAATTATGGGGGTTTTAATCATTTTCACCCTGAGGAAAACAAGTTACCATAATAGTGTATGAATATATAGGTATTACAAGATTTTGAGGAGGAAGGGATTGCATGCAAATCTACAGAGATCATAAGCAAGGAAAAGTCAGGCTGGGAACATTTCTCTTCACTTTGAAAAGGACCTGCTGAGAGAAAAGAATTCCATATTATGAAAAATGTCAAGATGTCAGATATTCCTTTTCATCCTTCAGAGTGGGGTGAGACAGCATCTTTCTCGGCAAGCCTTTTCTGTTGGATCTGTTGTTCTTTGCATAAATATGATATGATACCAAGCAAGGAACAGCATGACACAGACTCAGGTTTCCCACTGCCAGTGACCTTCAAAACCATGGGTTCTTCTGCTGGAACTATCTCTATGGTCCAGGAAGAACATGCCACAAAAAGATTTTTTTTAAAAAACACTTTTCTGCAGAAGGCTTTAGTTTTGATGAGCTACTGCTCTCCAGCACAAATACATTTAGTCAACATTCCCAGCCTCTTCTTTAACTTCCCATTCAGGTAGGGGAATAAGGCAACAGTTCACAGCTGTATTATTGCTGTTGTTAGGGCTGCAATGGAGAAGAGAACTTCAAAAGGCATCAGAACACACAAGCAAAGAATCTGAAGTCAACCTTCAAGCACAGCACTTTTCCCTCGTGTCTCTCGTGGGGTTGTTTTTTCCCCACAGAACAAGTGGTAAAACTTCATTCTGTAAATGGCTGCAGTTCGGACCACAGCCACCAGCATGGATGCTGTAAATCAGGAGGACATGTACCGTACCTCTTGAGACAAACCAGTTACAGCTGGCAAAGTGCAGAAGTTTTTAATAAGAGCTGGGCTGCTGCCTTGATCTAGGGTTGGCATGTTAAAAACAAGAGTCCATGTGTCCAAAAGCTTATCTGTTTCATTCAGCTGTATCAGCTGGTCTAATGAGATATCTCTCCTTACAGCCCTCACCATGGAAATGGGAGTCATTTATCAAGAAGGACTTTTCCCTGAACTACTGTGACCTTTTCTGTTGGTGCTGCTTTTTCACTGCGATTTTTACACATTTAGGGGATAGTCACACAGTCTAACTTTAAATGCATTACAAGCTCACCTGCCCTATATAATAATGGGAATCTCAAAAGCAGTTGCAGAAAGCTGTCCTCCAGTTAGATGCTACTGCTAGATCTTACTGTATCCCAAGTACTTACCTCCAGCATATATTACTATACATAGACTTAACTATGGAGCTGAGTGGATTTATATTGATTTCAGTGTTGTTACAACACACGCCAATATGTATACTTGAAGCATATTCATTAAACTTCAAATTATATATATTTTTAAAGGGTGCTAATAGCACCATTCGATGTGGTAATTATTGATATTGGCTTCCTGTAGAAAGAGCACTCAAACTACTACCTAATTTCACACGGAAAACAGCTGTCACATGGTAATGACATTAAAAGTCACTAAGCTGATCTGCATTCAAAGCCGTGCCATTGAGGTGAAAGGCCCTGTAGCCAATTATTACTCCTCCAAGTCAGACAGTCCCCAAACACAAGCAACATATGCAGATCCATCTCTCCTTGTCTTTAATTAGACCCTGCCTACCCTCTGTAGCAACAGCAGTATAAGTGAGAAGGGCACATGTTAGGCAGTGGGGAAATAATCACAAAGAGATCCTGACACGCGCTGTCTGGTGTGTCCTGCTAATACCTGCATGCTGTACACAGGAAGGAAAACCAGAACCAAGAGGCAATTTTTATACTGCCTGTGCTGCAAAATGTATGACTTTCATGGAGCTAATAAGTACACGGCCTTCTGTACATTATCTCCCAGGTCTCTTTGTCCTCTGCAATGACCGTGCCACTGACAGATTAACAATGACTGTTTTTTTCCGGTAGTCGTGGGGTTTACACCCACTTCTTATGAGGAAATAACTTTAAAATTGTCACTGGCACAATCTGGTATTACTTGAGTGAATCTACCCAATTTTTCAGTGATTACAAAATTGGGCAAAAGCTAATGGAAAGTTCCAAAGAAAGGTACTAGAGCAGTCAAACTGCCTTAGCAAAGATTTTCCAATCAAAAACTCACTTGGATGTTGCTGCACGTTCTGACATGGAGGATTCCTGTGCCCCTACCTATGCTTACTCCCTACAAGGTCCCACTTGCTCTGTCTCCAGCCTTTCCACTAGAGTTTGTGCAAAGTCTGGTTCTGCTTCTCTTTCCAGAATGAAGAGGCCCCACTGCCAAAGGTCCCAGTCCTCAATCTCTCTCCCCCACATCTCCCAGAAGCTTAAACTGATCTTTTCAGCAACACCAGCCACTCTGCAGTAGAGGACACACTTCTTGTGAGTGGAGCAAAAGACATCTTCCATTGCTTTAGCCTGAAAAAGTGACATGATCCATACGAGTATATATGAATGGTATGATCCATACTGTTCAAATATTTAATAGTGGCCTACAGGTCTTTCCCACACTACTCCAAGGTATCTTCCTTACAATTGCTCCTGCTCCTCCTGCACATGACTTCGCTTTGGAAGTGAGTCCCTCCTCCCTTCCCCCAGCTCTTCTCCCTCCTAGAGCTAGGTTCACCCTCAGAACCTGCTCTACCAGTGGAAGCAGGGAGAGCTATCCTTCCATGGTTTTAACCCCTCTGTCACCTGAACTCCCAGCATACCAGCTGCTGCGTATTCACAGACCTACCTATTTGGCAGAACCAGGTTTCTAATGTGGGATTGAGACAACCTGCTAATGAGTGTGGCCAAGCAATGGTTAAAGTCTTGACAGTTCACTAACCCAGTGCAGACATGGCAGCAGCATGCACATACATTAGTCCACCGAGCACCTACTTCCCAATCCCAGAAAGCACCTCTAGAAAGGAGACATACCCCTGGATCAGCAGACAAGAAGCACAAGATCAAACCAACGCACTGAGTCATGCACAGAGTCATTTTCATAGAAATCTCCCTCCTTCTCTACAGTACACTGACTTCAACACTTACTCAGTAACAGATTAAATATTTCATTTCTGAATTTCAAGGGCTACAAATTAAAACATCATCAAAATGGCAAGGAATTGTAGCATAAATAATCATAGCTACATCCACAAACTGCAATTAATCATTTTTTTACACTGCAAGTCAGAATCTATGCATGGTTTTTTCTGTTTCCACTGATCTGAATGAAACTTATTATGGATTTTTTAAAAAAAAAAAAAACAAACCTGCCTAAGACTTTCCAAAATGATCCTATGAATTTCACTGTTAATGAGTCAAGAATGACCAATATATAAACAATCTGCACTAGGAGACTTCTGCATTCCCCCTCAGAAGAAAAATTGAGATCTCAGAGCACAGAGAAACTAAAGGAGTGCAGGGAGTGGGGAAGGGAGGGTCTGACACTGTGCCCTCAGAGCTATGGCTCAGACTAATGAATTATCTCTGCTTGGTTAAATCTCTGGCATTACTAATCAGACAAGAAGCATAAAATGGAAAGTTCATTAGCAAGATCATAAAAGAGTCATACTGACAAAGATCATTCGACTAGGCGATAGGAAGGTCAGTTACAGGAATCGGGAAATCGCTTTGTTTAAGGAAAACAGGTCAGACCAAAAGTAACTCAGAGTCCAGAAAAGATCTGCACTGGAGTTGTGTGCAGTGTTCTGCTTTATTTTTGGAACATAAACAAGGAAACATTTCCTTTGACAGTGGATAAACTAGACTTTCTTTAATCAACATCATCCTGACCCGGGGTAAGCTGGACAATATCAGCTTTCCCCCACGGCTGATTCATTTACCTCTGCTGGGACCCAGACAGCCCACAGCTCCTCTGTAGGAAACACTTTCAGCACAAGTCATAAGACGGTCTCAGAAGCAGAATTTGCTAATTGTGTCAAATTATGTGTGAAGGGTTTACAATATGGATCACTGCCCACTTGAGATTTAAAGGAGATCGCTAAAGTAATTTCAAGACTTCAAGATAATTCAGAAAGCCCGTTCCCAGAGGTTACTAAACACTCTGTCCCCTTATCACTACTACAACCACACTACAGTGGGGGTTGGATTTTTTCTCCAGGGGTAGGAGGGAGAAGAGGGGAAGTTGTGGTGGGGTTTTTATTAGAATAATTGGAAGGAAAAAAAAAGCAGAATGTGTAAATTTTCCATATTTAGCCTGGTTTCCTAAATAAATAAGTAATAATAAGGTTTTATATGCATCCTTTTCACTTTTGAGGTCACTAGCCTAGTTCAGCCACATTTGGGAGAGAGCAATGGCAAAGGGATTCATACACATCTCATGAATGTGAATTAGGCAGCTAAAAAGGAGGCAAGAAACTATTGCTGCCTCTCAGCAAAACAATACAACCTGAGCTGAGTCATGAATGGACACCAGAGAGCTCTGTCAGGAAGGTTGCAAAACCAGGAAAAATTCCATCTGCACCTTTTTAAGCCTTGAATAATCCCCACAAAAAACACAGGCCTGTAGGAAATTCAGTTGAAGTCCTGATGGATGCAAACAGCTTCTTTTAATCTGACATCTCTACCTGGAGATGCTCCCTCAGCTGAAGCAGCCAACTTCCAGCAAGCATTTTGCTTTCCAAAGCAAATGCACCAGCCAAAATGGACCAAGGCACAGAGGAAATTAAGACATTTGTGTTCATTTGTTTCTATACAAGCCAGCAATCAAGAAAAAGCCACTGGTCAAGCTTTTCCTGTCTCATCTTTCCTGCCTCAGCCCCAACACTGCTGCTGCTTGGGGGGAGCAGGCAAGCTGCATCCTCACCAAGGGCACTGCTGCATCCCTGCAGCCCCAAGCGCTGATCACCAGAAAAACAGGAGCTCCTGCACCCCAAAAAACTGTTAATGGGAAACAGAAGAATGTCAAAAAAAAAAAAAAAAAAAGAAGAAGAAGAAAAAGGTATTTTCTGGCGTACAGCAATGAAGCCAGCAAGAAAACATTTCGAACACACAAACACACAACTCTCACTGTAGCCAGGCAAAGGTAATACACCAAGCACTTGCCAGATTCACTTGCCCTATACAACTGAACTCTGTCAAGTCCCTCTTATTTTTTCCCCCTCAAAAATCCGGCACCCTCGCTAACTTACAAGCAATTGTCACAATGTACATCAGGAAAAAAGTATGAAATAAATGTGAGTTGTTTCTAAACACCCTGCTTCATGCAGGATTAACCTGTACAAGATACATTTTGGAGAATGGTCCTTTATGTTTATCCACATCCAATCTAAATTGCAGTGGGGAAAAGTATCCTGACCACAAAAGAGCTAGACAGTTTTACAGCTAGGACACATAACACAATAACCATTTAGCCAGATTAAAGCATACTGAGAGCTGCATCAAATATTGTTTAGAGCACATAAAAACTGCTTTAATATTTAAATGTATCCCATGGCTGGGGTCTTTAGATTTGCTAGATTCACTGGGGCTGCACAGCTATTAGCTTCTACATTTCATCTTCAATTCCTCTTCACAGTAGGAGAAACATAAAAATGAGGGTCACTGCTTGGTCATTTCATTACCCCTGGCAGAGAAATGTGCTTTGCGCAAATGAGGAAATATTTTAGATGTAGATTGTTGTAATGTTGGTGTGACAAAATAAAACCAGAGTTAAAAAATAATAACGATATTATAATGGTTATTTTGTAGGATAACATTAAAATAATACGCAGTGTAGCAATGGTCCCCTTATCAAAGGGCCTGGTGTATTTCATTGTCATCATTTAAAAGGCCCATTAGCAAGAGCCCTGGAAATGTATGGCTCAAGGTCACAACCAAACTAAATGAGACTGAGCAGTAATTCAAAAACATTAAACTGTTTATGGTTAGAAGTCCAATAAATAAATCCTCAATGCACACACACACATGCAAATCTTAGTGGCAAACTCCTCTACGAGTCTCCTTTTATTTCTCTGAAAACAGAAATTCACTGACAGAAATTGATAATCTGCTTAAACCCAGCCATTGATTAGAAAAATGTCACTTTGGGAGATGTTGACTTCCTGTGACAATAATGGATTAGACTGCACAAACTTTTTGGCAATCGGCGCCCTTGCGAGCCAAACACAATCCGTGCACTTGCCCAAGTCCAGCAGCCACGTAAACAAATTGGTGGGCAAGGCCCAGGCAGGAAACACAGGCTGATGCAGGCGTGGAGCCCTCCAGTGCCACACTGCATGGGCACAGCTCATGTTGGGCACGGGGAGAAGACCACTACTGGTCTCAAGGAAGAGTTCAAGTGCACAAGAAACAGGAAAACAGGAACACTATTTAATAACCATGGCTTGTAGAACAACTCCCACCATCTTACCAGCCTAGGCCTCAGCTCTGTTTGCACTGTCTAAAGCATGGCATTTAACCCATATTCTAAGTATTTGAATAAAAGGGATTTGGTTTTCAGTTGTTACTCTTCCCCTCCCCCCAAAAAGGTCAGTGGGAGGTATGTGCCTCTGCTTTACCAACTTTAAATGAGGATGAGAATATGTTACTAGTTTGCATTGACAACATCCAAGAGAATCACTTCTGTCACTGAATGAGAAATTTTGTTGAATGAAAAACCTAATATTACTTACTGCAAGACTATTCTTCCACAGCTCTCTGCTCTGGCCCCGAACTCTGCCTTAGATCCTCAGACTGGTCATTTCTTGGAGGTCTCAGAGAATCAGGACATATGTCTAACGATGACCATACCAGGAATTTCTGTGTGTAAGAATCACCGAAGTTGGGCATATTCAGCACAACCAAAGTCACAAAAGTATGGGGGAAGTAATTTAAGTAGTTTTGTTGAGAAATATTTTGGTATATTTAGACACATATAGCAAAAGACTCTCCTATGAAGAACAAGCTCCAGAATAGCCTCCAACACAGAGTATGAGGACCTAAGGAGCCAAGACCAGCTGAATCTTAACAAACACAGGAAATCTTTTCCAGTCTTATTGTTTCTACCTGAAAAGCATTCTCATAAACCTCTCACTTTCATAAGCCTTATAAAAATGCCAGAAATGGAAATGAGATTCACATAACACAAATGCAATCAATCACAGAAACTGATTCTTGAAGAAAAAAATGCATGAAGTATACTCCACTGACACCTGTAAATGGAATTTGGCTTCTAGGTAACTTACGCATCTTGCTGACAGCATGTTTTATTGATGTCACAGTGATCTTGTATTTTATTTCTTAGCTGAGCGTGGATGCAAGAGAAAAGGCCTTTGCAAGCAATTGTGCTAACGCTTTGCATCTGGCTGTGCTCAATAGCCATTTGAAGGCTGTAAGTGCCTGGAGAGCTGTGGCACACCTCTCTGGAAGTTTAATCCATGACAGGAGCTGAATGCACATCCAACAAATTATAAGTTACATATGAGGAAAAATATTATTCTGTTAGCAGTTAAGTCACAGCCCTGCAATAAGTAAATTGCAAAGCAATACAGCTTTGTTTAATGACTATCAGTTGGCCAAAAAGAGCTCAGGGGTATGTAACACAGGCAGAAATAAAACCCCATACATCTTGATTTAGATACGTTGAAAGCATTTCCTCTAATATGGCTTTGTAGTTTCCACTAAAATCTTTCATCACGGCAGCCCTCAGCTCCCATGCATGCAATAGAACAGCTACCACAGACAAACCCCCTCTGCCTGGTGGGTCACTTAATCGGGGCTCACATCTTCCCCACGCACAGGATATGATTCAAAAATGACATAATGCACATTCATCCCAATTTCCCAATAATCCCCTTTCACCACTTGTGGAACTGCTTGGTCAATAAAACGTAATGACATTATTGCAGTAAAGTCATTTTCAAGTTAAGTGCCTGACTCTCTGTCTCCAGGATCCCACCAGCAGTTAGGCTCCATTGTGGCAAATAAAGGCTTCAATTTTGCCTCATGTTTGATGAAAGTTTAATGATGTCATTTACTAAGGGCCAATCCAGATTCCACTTAAATCAATGTGAGCCTGTTGCCTTTAAAGGCAGTTGGACAAGGCTCCAAAAATGTAGGATCTCTCCTTTTACACATGTTTCTTAAACTCTCCAGGATTTGTCAAGTCCATCACAGTGACAATTCCTCCTTGTGTCACAGATTCACCAGGCAATCAGAATGCGCTGTGGCAGCCTGCAAGGTTGGTCTCTAAGCAAACTGAGCCCTGGGGAAGCAGGCTGTCCACCAGCAGGCTGTGCTCATGGTGCCCAGTCGGCCTAGCTCCAAACTGCAGACACCATGGAGACACAACCTGACACGTACAGTGCACGAGTCAAACCTGCAGGGCTGGAGGTAGTGTTGTCCAGATAGATTCAGCTCCCTGACCTGTCCAATTTCACTCATGTCTAACCTCCTTCTTCTGTACAACAAGGTGGAGCTCCACATCATGGGGCAGGGAAAGGACACGGGACAGACCCCAGCCCTGGCTGAGCCCATCACCACAACACCAGGCACCCTAGAGAAGTCAGACCCAGGAGCTGCAGCTGGCACAGCACTGCGGACGTACACGCCTGGGAGCAAGCTCAAGGCCAGAGCAATGTGAGCACATCTCACGTGGGATGCGCACATCTCAGCAGGGCAATTTCACCATGGCTGCCACCACCTTCTTTTAAAGTCTGCTGCATCGACAGTGAGGAAAAGTAAGCTAGCAACAAAATAACAAGCTTTTTACAGGAAAAGATTCCCAGGCTAGGATCTGACAGGGCTTCCTGGAGTAGTAGAGCGAAGTGCTACTATTTATAAGATGGTCATCAATGTTACTGTCAAAATATCCAGTAGCTTTTCGTTCCTTACAAAACCTCTGTCACTCAAGACTGGAAGACATCCCTGTTGAATTCTCTCCCCTGTAAAGAAAGAAATAATGCTGAAAATGAATAACCAATCGCAGACCTGGGGAGGGGAAGAAGGACTTCTCCAAGAAGGGAGGGGAGCAGCAGAAGGTGGTTGCAGGGGAATGAAATCTGGTTGTCCCAAAGCAGATTGTGCTGGCAATGGGAAAGAAGTCCCTACCCTCTCACACAGAGCCACCAAAACTTAGGAGTAACCTTCCAGAAACTCTAACTAACCCTACATGCAGCACCAGCCCTGACATCGCCTCAGCCTTTATATTTCATCCACACAAATCCACAACCACTCCAGCATCCCAAGCAAGCCACCTGAAAGAAAAAAAGTAACTGGAGACTCCTATCACTGCTCTATGTGCACTGCAGGTTCCAGCTAAGAAGTTTAACAGAAACCAACATTCATTGCTTAAATTGCACTGTGCCACCACAGGCTGCTCATGGTGTATGGAGACACAGCAGAAGTCTCACAGTACCTCAAGAGCAAGCCATGGACAAGGACTCCACTTTGCCAGGCACACAAATTTCACAGATTTTTAAGGTATTTCTAATAAGTCCTATTCTGTAGAACCAGTTCTCCACATTCTTGAAGGATCATTTCTCTCAACACATCACAAGCCTTTCCAGGCAGGAAAAAAAAAAAAATTTAAAAATTCTTTTTTCTTCTTTCTTCAGTCCACTCAGATTTGGAAAGTAAAGGGGGGCCCACAGAGACAAGACAGTCCTTTTTCCATTTCAGTAGTGCCAAGTAGCCATCCTGCACAGCAAGTCATCCCCTCGCACACCCTGTCCCATGATCCACACAGAGACAGGGAGCCCCACTGAACTTCCCACTTAACTTTCTGCAGTTTATGAAGATCCCCCAAAGGAGCTGCCAGAGCAGAGCCTCAGGCTGGAAGGGAGACACATCCTAAAACCTCAGAGCAGGGATGCAGTGACTTAATGACAGTTCAGCCCATGAATCTAGAATAGCAACTCGTTTATTGTCTGAAGCTGGGATCCACTTTGTGTGATGACAGAAAGCTTAGGAGAAGCAGACCTTGCCTGCCAAGAGAACTTCAAAATGGACAGGGGGAAAGCAAAAATCTGGCCAGAAGCCAAATGCTTTGCTAAACCTAGATAACACACTGTTTACCAACAGCAAACTAGATTAAGGGGAGGAAAAAAAAGGATTTATGCAAATGTTCTTAATTTAATAACTGTGATCAGATACGGCTTTGTTTCTTCCATGTAATTTGTGTAATACAAATAAAGTACAAGGGTTCTTTTCCACTATAGGAAATGAGAATTATTAAACATTGCACCGAAAAGCAAAGGAATGTGTTTATTGACATGAAAAATGATCCTGCGGATACAAAAGCTTTTGTATGCTAATTGCTAAATGTCAGTGCAATTTAGAAAGTGGTTGCAGAAGGAAAGAATTCCTTTCCAAAACAGAAGTGGCTTTTCCTCATCTACCAGCCTGATTCAAGACTGCATCTTGAAAGTATTTATGGCTGTGTTTTGATCGGTGACACTGGGTCAGTACCCAAAAACATCCTCACTTCATATTGATGTGGTTACTTGCTAGGAGGCATAAAGGAAGTGAAGGATTTCCTCCCAGTTTTATTACCGAATGCTCAAAATGTTTCCTGGGGTAAACAACACTAAAGCCATCTGTTTTTTGTGTTTTTTTTCTTTTTGGAAACAAAAAGAGAACAACCGTAGCAACTAGTGAATGGAAAAATACAGGTCTAGAGCTATGTAATGAAAAAGACCTTCCTCTGAAAGAGGGAGGGGGAACAACCACACACGTCTTTGGCTGATATATAAATTCAACAGCATTGGAAGTCTTTGAGCATGGTGTCTATGGTCTTCTGTCCCACTCCATAAAGAGAAATACAAAATGTGTGATTCAGCTGCCAGCTAGTTAGAGATGCTTCAGTAAATTAAATTTTGGACTGGCAAATGAAGAAGCTTCTTAAAGTCTTTAATCACAGCCTGTTGACTTACTGCTCCAGGGAAGAAAGAAAAACAAAACAAAACAAAACACCTTTGCAGCCCTGATGCGAAGGAAGACAGTTGAAGAAAACTTATCATGCAAACACGAGCATATTTGCAGGAGGAAGTGAATATATTTTATCCAAAATCTCTCTGTGAAGCATGCAAACCCTACTAGGTACAGAGCAGCCACCGGCAGAGCTAGTTGCACTTAAGTCAAAAAAGAGGACGTGTTTCACCAGGACAAAACAGCAGAACTTGCAGAGCACGCTGTGGGGTCCTTCCTCATTGAGCGTCACCTGGACAACCTCTGATTGTCAAACCTCACAACAGTTTAACTAATACAGAGGAAAGGTTGATGTGTCATGGGATGACTGCCAAGCTCTCCCTTCCATGTCTAATACCTTTCTCTGCCAAATCATATCTAGCCATGCTCATGGAGACCTCTCCCTTCCTGAAGTCTTTCCTTAAAAGACACTATTTCCACAGCTTTGCAAAAGGGCTTCTCATAGCTATGGACACTCCATGGCTTTCCCAGGAGTATGGTCAGAAGCAGCTCATCTTCACTAACCCTTATCTAGAAAATCTAAACACGTGATTGGCACTGGGGGAGACAAATATAAGGAAACCCAACAGGAAAAAGAATCCGAAAAAGCAAAAATGAAACCTAATGGCTGAGCAGAACAGTTTGCTGCCTCACTCCTGCCTGGAGAAACACAGGAAATCATACAGTTAAATGACTCATCTGGTAGGCTGTGTTTATTAATAAAAAAGCTTTTATTACGGTTATACAGCAAGGGACAAGGAATGCAGGCAATGCCCACAGCCTTGAAAGTCTACATGGGAACACATAGCACCTCTGCAGTTGTAGTTGCACAGCTCAGCATACATGTACTGCTGTGGGGCTGCGGTTGTGTTTCTCCATAAACCACGGTGGGCCTAATTCAGAAAGACCATGCAGAACTCTGGGGTCTGTGCTGTCTTAGAAGAAATTGAAAAATTTGAGAGTATGAAGAAAACTGCCACCAAAATAATTTAAAGGTTGGGGAGGAGGAACTGCTTCCAGTGAGAAATTTGACGGGCAAGATTTGTTTAGCTTATCAAAGAGAAGACCAAAGGTGGTTTGATTACAGGGTATTAAGCACCTCCATGGAGAGAAAATACCGGTCATAAAGGGCTCTTTAATCTAGCAGAGAAAGGCTTAACAAGAACCCGTGGCTGGAAGCTAAAGCCAGACATCTTCAAATACAAAATGCAGATCAGATTTTAAACAGCATGAGCAAAGCGGCGAAGGATGCAGTGGATTCCTCAGTCCATCTTGAAAAATGCTTCACAGCTGCCTACATTCATAGCAAGGGCCAGCCCTGCAAGGAGCTCTGCTGACACCCTTCCCCTCCATGCACAGCAGAGCTCGAGCGGCAGGAGATGCTGTTAAAGAGGGAGAGGGACTTGACTTCCCTTGAGAAGGAGCCCCTGGCTGTGCTCCCTTCAGTGCAGGGTATCTAGATGAGATACATGGAGCACTGAATAGTTCCTTCTACAGAAGGGGAAAAACATGATTGCAACTCTTTAATGAATAAAGTTGAAGTCAGCATTCATTAAAGAGAATACAAATATACTGCAACTGATTTTGACCTTCCAAATGCAGAGGAAGATTCAAAGAAGAATCAAAAGAAGATTTAAAGACAGGTTTTTGGCTAGTGTTTTGTAAAGCATTTGGTATCCTAGTAATGTTTGAGATTCTTCCTCCTGTCTGACTCATTACTTCTATTTCCTGTTTTCTTTGGAATTGTTACTATGTTCTGCATTGCTGGAATCTGAAATATTGTTTCATGGAACATTATTGTATTTATGCATACCACAAACTCCAGAGACACTGAATTCCTTTTTGTTCTACTGCTCCAGCTTTTGAAAAAATATTTCCCCTCTCCAACAAATATTAACACCCTTCCCCAAAAAAGTGAGAAAGCTTCAAACCTGTGTAAAAATGTTTAACCACTAAAACACCGTCTTCACCACTAAAACGGAAAGAAAAAAATTTAAAAGTGGCTTCAGTTTTCAAATACAAAATAACATGTTGTTGTCAGTATTGAAAAGATTCATTTTGACATAAAGCCAGTTTCTGTTCAATAAACAGTGATGAAAAATTATATTTCTCTACTGGCACTAGCTGCCTGCCTAATTCTGTGTTCTAGCAATTAGGTGAAAAAAAGCTTTGATGGCCAGTTCACATGTTCATTTCCTTCAGCCAAAAGAAAATCTTGGAATTAAAGCAAAGAACTGAGAAACTGCAGGTTTTTTCCTAACTCTGCCACAGATCAAGAGACAGGTCCATTATCACACAGGTAATTTCTCTTTTATTGGAAAAAAAAAAAAAAAAAAAAAAAGGATGTAATACTTAGATTCAGGAAGTATTGCTTTTTGGTTTCATGCTTTCACATCTGTAAAGGGATACAGGGGGATACAGGGTCAGCTGATGGGAAACCAAATATATTTCAGCTCTTCATTATGTTCTTTCATAGAGTAGCTTGAAGACATACAGGTTTTGTGTATAAAAATCTGGGATTATACAAGTAAACTCATGTAGAAACTCCACTTTTTAGGTACCTCCCTCTGCCCAGCCAGTGTCCCGCTGTAACCTGTACACATGTGGTTTATAGTCTTTGTCTCCGCCTCACATTCAGGAAGGTTCTCTGCTCTCTTGCTTTTGGGTCCTTTCCCCCACACGCCACTCCTATTCCCATCATTAATGGTTGATAAATAGCTAATGAGTGGATTGGACATTAGGACCTCCCTTTCCATCTGGGCTGCATGCTATTTTACAGGCCCTGCTAAATCTTTATTAGATTTGGGTGCAGATTATTGATTTACGTAGATGAGGTCGTTGTAACCTCATCTCAAAAAGAAAGGAAGCAGGAGAAGCCAAATGTAATTCAGCTGTTATTTTCTGTGCAAGTCAATGGGAGGGAAAAAGTCAAAACAAAACCAGAAAGTGTCCATTAAAAAAAAGTCACGACTGGACCTTATACCAAATGCAATGCTCTTACAAGCACTTGAAAGGAAAAGACCTGAGATAGGGTATAAAAGTTAAGAGCTTTTCCCAGTTTAGCACTACAGAATAGGTGGTAGGTGCTAGTAAAGAGACAGTGTTAATAAAATGTCAGGCTGTTCCTAGGGCAAAGTGACATCTATTTATAGAATAAGAACATTTTACCTAAGATATATTGATGGCTTATTAAAAGGACATCTTTTGCTTAAGTTATTTTTACTCCTGTTTAAATGGCCATATCAGCACCTGCAGATCTAATAAAAGCAGAGCTCAGGCTTCATACTAAGCATTTTTGAGCATCCTGTCAGAAGTAAGTTAAGCACAGAAATCTCCCAGAAAGTCTGGTATTCAGGGCTAGTCCCCCTAAAAGATTTCAACACACTGTCACCACTTATAATCCCATGGATGTGAACACCAAGAGTGTGTATGGGTTTAAAAAGAGACTGCATAAACACATGGAAAAGAAACCTGGAGGTACTTTAGGAAAGATACCCTTGCACAGATGGGTACAACAGCTATGTGTTCATCTTTATCCGAAGCCCAGTCCATACATGAGCCCAGGTGGAGGATAGCACTAACACGGCTGATGTGTTCCTGGCAACTCACTGGTGTCTGTGGGCCTCTTCCTCCTCTTCTCATAGTGGTCTCAGGCCAGCCCTGACCTTCCCAGCTCCACCAGACAGCTCTCAGCTGTAAATTCAAAACAGATGTGATCCCAACCTAAGCACCTGCCTCTGAGACAGAGGTGCCAACTACAGCTCAGGACCTCTTGGCCATCCCCATCTGGCCCCATCTGAGCCCCACAAGCACTTCTCTCATCATTCTCTGTTTTGGGGACTGTAACCCAGGGTGGCAAATTCCACCAGGCAGCAGAGCACTTAGCCAAGCTCACAAAGGACTTGTGTATTGTGTGCTTAATCCTTGGGCATTTGGGGATTCCCATCCTAAAACCACATACCAAATCACACAAAAGCTGTTTTCACCTGGACACAAGGTTGTTATTCACTCCTAATGCACCGTGACAGGCTGCTGGCTGTTTCCAAATCACAGCTCTTTGATCTCCACATTCTAAAGGAATATGAAATTCAAGACTGCTGGTTGTATCCAGGGGCTGTCAAGTTCCACTAATCTCCCTCCCTTTCACATGACACCCAGCTGGTGTTTACCTCTATAACCATGTTCTGGTGTGGAATTCCAAAACCACCAAGCGTGAGAGCTGCCGTGAGGAGGCTTGGGTTGCTCGCACACTCTAAACTCCAGTAAGATTTTGTCCAGCTTATGACTGAGTCTGCGCAAGCCGCTCAATCCTATTTAACAGATGAATTTGGTTATGTGGAGGAAGGCCAGGCTGGCAGTACGGCTCTCTCCCTTCTGTGCCACAGCGATGGCCAACAGGGAGACCTGGCAACTTGGCAGTGCCAGATCCATACTATTTATTTATTTATCTATCCCTGTGTTTTACCTGATATGGCCAATGGTGATATGAGTGCTTGTTTACCTTTTGTCCACAAATGACCAGCATTAAGTGCTCAGCTCATCAGTATGAGATAACAGTCACACAGGAGTCTCTCCCTCTCTGTTTTCTGTAATAAAAACCATGACAGAGAGCAACATACTCTGTTTTACTGCACCTGCGACCAGCTCCCGACCAGGCACTGCAGCCTCACAGCTCACCAAGCACAGGTGCTTCACCAATCATCTTGTTTTAAACCTGCCAGAGAGTCAACACCCTGGGGACTGATGTGATTTCTAAGAGACTAGAGAAGAACTGGGACAGTTTTCAAATTGTACACATCTCCAGGCACTTTTGCAGCCTATGCTGAGTGCACCCAGACTGGGCTGTTCTGAAGCTCACACCGTCAGATCTGCAGCAGAGAAGTAGATGCAGTCCCCACTCCCTGGGGCTGTGGGACCAAAATTTGGGTATGCTATGGTGCATGTCCTGCCACAGGGAATTGTTCTCCAATGGTGATGTCTGGGACACTCAAAAGAAAATTTGACCATATCTGTCCAAAATGCAATTAAGAAACTACTTCCACAGGAGCAGAGCATCTTAGCCTTCATTCATCATTTTGTGATTTCACAATTACGCTAAAAAGGTCAAGACATCTCTTCACAAAACTGATTCAAATGAAAAATTATGTATTTCTATCTGGTGTGTGGGATGACTAGTCTCCAGCTCTTACCAGGTGTGCAATAAGAGGCTGATTCCTAGTCTTCCTCATCTTCTGAAGACTAGAAAGATCCTTGGATCAAATTCACAACAAATTATAGCAGTCACTTTGACCACAACTGAATGTGCATGCCATCCATGCAGTGGGTAGGTGGGAGTTATACAGCCCTGTGAATGTTCATTTTCTAGGTAAGAAGTCAGGGAGAAGCTGTAAAGTGAAAGGTTTTGTATGTTTGACCCAGTAAGGGTCTTTCTGCAAGCTCCACTCCCTCACCCCAGCTTAAGTCAAATTCTCTTTCATTGGACTTCACTGCTGCTACAGCTAGAATTTCCTTTTTGCCTCATTAGCCAGAGCAGTAGCTTGTTTTCAGGCTTTGCTAACACTTCCTTCCTTCTCCCCATCCATAATGTTCCATCAGACATCATCACGCTTCAGTGAGAAAATAATGAAGAAAAATGTACATTCAACAGAGTTTGCTGAGACCGCTTGCTTTGCTAGCCTCCATTTTGCTGTTTGTTAATTCCTGAAACATTGCCAGGCAATACATACTCTGCAGCATGAAGTAACAATATCAATATACACTACCTAGAGTCCCACTCTTGTCCTCACCTTGGGATGACAAATATCCTTCCCTCAACTGATTAGAGGTTACACATTTTTTCCTTGGCAAAACAAACACAGAGATTGTCTGAACTTCCTTTGTATTTTGCAAATTATTTGAGAAAGAAATCCTTGCTGCTGATGTTTGAGAAGTTAAGGACTCGTGGCTAGGACACTGTAAGAGCCACGAGACCATCCTCCCCTCTCCTGAAGGTTTGGCTGCTGGGACTTAGGGTCAAACAGGTCTGAACCTGATCCTGACCCACAGGCTGACATCCTGCCTGGCCTCAGCCCATCCCTGTCCCCGCAGAGGTGCCTGATGCTCTGGGTTGGGGGCTGCCCCTGGCTGGCCTGGCCCCCCACCCTGCCCTGCTCCCTGGCTGAGGGTGGTGGGATGGATCCTGCCAGCCTGAGGAGCCCCGCAGCTCCTGGCCCCCAGCAGCCAGCCCACAAACTTGCCTGAAATACCTGGGCTCCCACCTCTTCATTGATACAGGAGAGACCTTTGGGTATCCCATCACCACAATCCCACACACTTAAATCTGCTTTTACATCTGGGTCTGTGTGCTGTTCCACAATTCCTCCCCAAGAGAACGGCAGCACTTTCCTCTCTCACAGCACTGCGAGGTTCAACACTGAGGTGCTAAGACAACACTAAGAGGGGGCCCTGCCTCAAACTAGTCCTGGTCATGACTCCAGGACACTTGCCCAGCGTGAATGACCTCATTTCCTGCACACATCACGGTTTTCATCAGGGGTCTCTGGCTGATCCCACGCTGGTAGCACAGCAAACACACACCAGAACTGAGCTCCTTAATAACAACCTCCCATGGAAGCTGCAAAGCAGGGCTGTGGACAGCCATTTAATTAGTCACTAAAGCAGCAACTAAGAATGCAAAGCATGGGTGCCACCAAATACCAAGTGACACAGATCTGCAAAATCAGCCAGCACACAAGTCAGCCAAAGCTTGAGTCAGGAGCACGTCCCTGTGAGACCAGGCTCCTGCATACATGACCTGTGGGAAAACCCTGCAGAGGCCTCTCTGGAGCCAACCAGTGCTCCTCAGTGAGCTCATGCAAAGGTTACAGTCCCCTACATATTTGTGCTGATGAATGGTTGTGATGGCTCCTCATGTCCACCTTGAGAAATCCTTTGGGAAGTCTGGGCTCTCAGTAGGCTTGTGTGCATACTTAGCATTATAACTTGACTTATTTCTCAGAGATTCACTAAAACCAGCTTTAGCATCAGTAAATGCCTCCCCCTAGATAGCACAAATAAATGACTAACCATAAGAAACAGTCACTCCTAACCACATGAATGGTTCAATAATCTTAAGGATTGCACAAGCCTTCAGTACCACAATTAGAGAGACGAGGCTCTCCTCTCATGTTCCTTTCTTTTCATTTCACCAAGATTCCCCTGTTCCTGGATGGGCAAACTACAGTCCTCTTTGCAAGTCCTCTCCAGCACAAACATACTAAAGGACAAAAAAAAAAAAAAATACTTCTAAGAAAAGAAAATCCAATGGCTGCGTCAGCACAGCAGCAAAGAAAGATGCTATAGTGAACCTGGCAGTCCCAGTCCTTGGAGTTCACACCGGCCACATCTCTACTCCATATGGATACCCCTGAACATGTGCATGAACATGAAGTTAAGGGCTCCTCAGGCACCTACCAGCATCTGTAGCAGGGAGCAGCAAGCTATGGAAAGAAACAGAAATTTGTACATCCTACGTGCTTGGGAAGAGATACACCATGCAGTTAACCATCAGTGTACACAGCTTATTCCCTCCCCACCACCATTCATCCAGAGAAATCTCTGAGTCACTGCTGCCAAGAAAGCAGTGACATTTCAAAGTAGCCACACACAGATTAACCAGCATTTATGTTGGCTCCAAAAGAATCAACACAAGCTCATCTTACAGCCCCAGACGTACCAGGCCTCCTGCTGCCATTTATTTGGCGACAAACAGAGATCGGAGTCTCATGTTTTCATTCCTCACCATTAGGTACCTCAGGTTGGCTTACTGCTTGGCCCAGGCTCAAAACCAGTGTCATCTGCAGCAAACACAGAACTAAACTGTACTTGTGGCCACCTGGTCTGTGGATGCATTATTGGCTCTCACTCTGAACACAGTGTTTCCTAAAGAGTTACAAACCAGGGTAAATGAGAGGGATTACCACATAACAACCACCAGTAGGTCCTCTGCAATTCAGAAGCTGTGCTCTATACTCCTAACCACCATCTTCAGACACCTATCCTTCAACATATAGATAGTTTTCAACCTGTGGACCAAGGACACCTGGGAATCCTAGCACAATTTTGCAAAGGGTAATTAAGAGAAGAGAGTCTATTGTTAATGGGCTTAAATTAGCTCTGTGGGGATCCACGTACTCACTGGAAAGATTTTTTTAATAAGAAAAAAAAGAAGGCTTATACAGACATTCACTGCACAAAAGAGTTCATTCTCCAAGATGGAGGAAGTCAGCTAGAGACACCTTCTTGGACCTAAGCCTCTCTTCCTCAAAGAGCACACCCTTCATGTACTATGCCTGTACCCACACATGCTGACCAGCGTAGTATCTGATGACCTCCCACTATGCTGACCTACCACATTTTCAGCCTTTTGCTGCTGGGTCCCTGACCTTTGCCAAAAAACAGAGCGCTGAGTTTTGAGCTTGACTCTTAACCCCCATAGCTACATGGAGAGCGTGCCAACAGAGATGGAACGGACCATCACAGCTGCAGAAATGCCTTTTATGGACCAAGCAGTTGAGCTCTGATGCAACTAGACTGAGGGGAGGTCTCCACGTGGTGCCACACCAGAGGTTGCAGAAGACTAGCACAACGCTTCTACAAGTCCTCAACTCTATACTTGTTTCTTCCCTTGCCACACCCAGCTTCATATATATATATATATATATATTTTACACAAAATCCCACCTCATCCCTCCCCTCCCCAAGGGGTCTTAGGCAGCAACGGCTTGTATTTAACATTTTATAAGCCCCAAATCCCAACCACAAACTCCTGGAACAAGCTTAGAAACATACTTCCAAGCTTGTTTGCATCCAAACACCTACACAGTCACCTAGATCCCTCCTGTGGCAATCCCACTGTCTTTATTACTAGCGGAACAAACCGAAACATCTATAAGGTGCAATTCTCTTGCACATTTGACAGGACTGGATATGAGCAGTCCACACGGATCTGCAGCTGTTATGAAGTAGATGATCACAAGCTTAAAACTCAAATTTGCTACTGTATTTGTCTAAGCAGCAGGGCCCTGGGAGCTCACTTCTCTGCAATCTGAATTCCCATCTGAAGCAAGACCTAACCCTGACAGGTGCCCTTTTCCTCCCTGAGCTCCTGGAGTGACTCATTTTCCACTGCTTCACCAGTAACTCCTTTGTGTTTCCCTCTCTGCTGGATCCTGGAGAGCATACTCTATCTGCTGATTTACATGAAGAATCTCTGGGTTAAAGTTGCTTTGGGATTCAAGCCACTCTACATTTAAGAGCAGCAAGCATAATATTGTATGAAGATGAGCAGTTTTCAATCAGCGACACCAATACCTAAAACCATTAAAAGTCTTCCTATATAAACTCAGCCCAAAAGAACCAAAACCAAACAGCAAAAAGTCACTGGATTAAGAAGTAAACAGGAGAAAACATTTCCTAAAAACAATGTTCATAAAATTGAAAACAAACTAATGTGGAGATGGCTCCTGTAATACAGTATCACTAATCAAATGCTACAGCACGTTCGTTCTGAAGAGAAGGCACACATCTTGCCACATGCATCCGGACCCTTCTAAACTTCATTAAAGTCTAGTAAAAAATAAATAAGATAAATATAATTTGCATTTATTATACGAATTAGAAGAGCTTGCCAGATGGGGAGCTCTCCTCCAGCAGGGCTGTTGTTTTCAAAGAGAGAAAAGCACTAGCACTACCCAGCTGTTTGGGGCCTGTGATGTTCCCACTCTTAGAAAACCATCGCCCCTGGCTTCTCCCTGTAATTAGTTGGTGCTAATACCCTTGGTTAGTCTGTGGAAAAGTCACATTCTGAAAGATCACCCTTGCGAACAGCTGTACTCATGAGACAAAACGTCACCACTCCAAGCTGTCAGCCAATTCATCTCCAGCGAAAGTCAACCGGGCCATAAATTGGGAGTTCTTTATCTCAGGACAGCAGACCGAGCGGGTTTTAATTGCTGAGCTATGCTAATGAGCCTTGTTTGCGACACAAGGTGCTTCATGGTGGCTGTGTTTGAAAACATGGTATTGTAACCCCCCTGAGGGCACATACAATCAGCTTAAAAACACGTCTGTCTGGATACAGAAAAGAAATCATGTAACGGTCCCTTCAGCATGGCACATTATCAAAGGCATCATTAACAGCTGCTTCATGGAGTGGCAGGAGGCTCTCCTGGGTCAGCTTAGTTCAGTTCGCTCCTATTATTTCCTCCCTTCTTGTTTTTTCTAAATCATGAGTTCTGTAAACATCACTGTCAAATCATCTGCAGGGGAACAAAAAGATATCAAGAATTAAGTCTTTCCTAGCAGATAAGGGCTGTGTCTGTTTTTAAAGGGAATTAAAAAAAAAAAAAAAAAAAAAACAGGCAAAACAAAACATACCCAGGGAAAAGCAAACAGACATAAGAATAGCAGCAAAACTCTTTCTCACTGGCTTGTTGAGACAAAACCTACTGCAGCCCAGATTTCACTTTGTTCCTTTTGGATCAGAAGCTGCAGTAGTGAAGACAATAGGAAAATAGTAGTCCAGGTGGACACGAGGCTACAGGTTTCCTTGTCCAGATATCATGTGCTGTTTCTTTTACACCACTAACGTGAGGCTTTCTTGACACCGAAAGCCCAAGCCACATTTCTGTGGGGAAGGCCAGTGTTCAGCATCTTTAAAAATCAGTAGTACTTAAATATGGCATTATTATTCTTATCATACTACCCAGGGACACATGACAGGCATCGCAGACCCCATGTGCTAGACAGTCTACAAATATCTATTTCCCCAGTCTCTCCGATCTTTTAACCTGGGGGCCCGACCTTGCATATGCTTACACACTCGAGTAACTACTAGCATCGCACAGTCCTACTGAAATCAACAAAACTGATGAATGGAATGAACTCAGTAATTACCCATGTGCTTAATTATTTGCAGAACTGGGGGCTAAGTGCTTCATTTTTAGCTTTTCACTTGAAAATATTAGTTCTAATCTAGTGTGCCTCACTTTGCACTCAATCCCACAAGGAACAGCACAGTCTGGCCTAATTAAGCAAAAGCACTTAACGAAGTGTTTAACTTTAAGCACGTGAACAAAACCATTGACTAAACGCTGCGTTGCTCGGGTTAGAGTGCTCAGCCACTTGCAGGATGGGACCCTTCAACCCAGGTGTTAGGGGTGACATAACTGCGGGTGGGGACCAGGATTTGAATCCCAGAGCTGCCCTGTAAGCAGGGTGCTGGGCATCCCTGGGCTTCCCTGGGTGCTGCCCAGCAGGGCAGTGGGTGAGCCGGGAGCCCTGGCAGAGCTGGGGATCCACCAGTGTGTCCCCCCTTCCCTTCCTGGATGACATCTGAGCCTGCCTATGGAAGAGGGTGCAGAGAGGTGGTGCTAGGATTTAAAAAGAAGCTTCAAATGTTCTCTGTAATTAAGCAACTGAAAGTCTTCACGCTCAAAAGCACATCCCTCATTTAACATTGGCCACAACTCCCACTCGGCAGCGGCAGCCTGGTTCAGGGAAAACGAAGAAACAGCCAAGCCCTGTTGCAGTAGGGATGCCCCTGGGGAGGAGGGGAGTGGATGTCCCTCGCTGCCAGACTAGGAGAAGCACAGGACAGGAATGGGGGCTGCAGACAGGGACTTGCAGCCAGCATCTCTCTACACCTTTTTCTGTCTCTTTTTTCGCCAGGCTGAGGAGATCCTGGGGTAGGGCGTGTGCATGAGACTCAGCTCTACCCAGGCCTGGGCTGCCTGGGATGAAGGCTCCAATAGTGGCTTGCTTCCGACAAGCACTAATTTTAGGCCCTTTAGGACACAAAATAATGATAACACGCTCCCTGGAAAAAGAAAAAAATCCCCCTGGGCCTGTGTAAAATTAGCAGTGTGCTGTCTGTCCCACTTTTGCTCCTGCTATGTGGGGCAGCCTGACTTATTAATACGCTAGACTCATTTCAAGATCCTTTGCTTTCCCCCTTGCAAGGGGAGCCCGGGGGCAGCCAGACTGCTTCTCCCAACGGTGCTGAGGGGAGGAAGAGGAGGGACGCACCCTTTGTTGATACAAGAGACCGCCCAGCAATGAGGGCTGTGGGGTGGAGGACAGCTTGGGCTGTCCAAGGGGGAGAAGATAAACCACAGGTGCCCTCCACCCTTGAGAGCCCCTGGGATTAGCCTGGCAAGGCAGCAGGGATCAGTGCCACTCCCTGGTGCTCGGGAACGGGCTGTCCCTCTGTCCTAGACACACGCACACAAAGAGGCTTGGAAACAAAACAGAGATTAACAGAAGAAATCCTCGACAGTGTCATTATCACACAATCCAATATTAGTATAAAATACAACCTCTACCCAGGAGCTCGGAGGAGATCAGTCCCTTGAGACCTGTTATCTGCCCAGGTGAAAACCTGTAATGATTCCCCAGGGTGAGGGAATTTCAGAGCTGCTGTAAGATTTCTTCCAGCGTGGAAGAAAAATCCTGGCAAACCTGCAGTGTCCAAGGAGCAACTTGGAGAAAAGGGGAGGCAACCCCCAAACACATCTACAAGTGATGTAACTGCACATTTTAGCGCCATTCAAGGAAAGGAAACCTTGCCTAAGAGAACAAAGACCTAAGAAATAAGCTTTTTCATAATGTCACAACAGCCTGTTCTTTCCCTCCAAACTACATATAATCTGCTCCAACATTATTTTATCTCCCCTGTTCACAATGACTGTTGTGAGACTGATCCTGACACAGCTCCCCTGTTAAATACTGATTTTACCTCAACTCAAACAAAACCTCAGAAAACTAGTACTAGGTTTGACCCTAATATGAAACATCATGTATGAAGGGAGAGTGAAAAGGAAAGATCTGGGGAAGAAAGATGACCTGTACCTTAAACCAGAGGAACATATAAACTGCCCTTGCCCCACAGAGCAAAGCCCCAAGAGCTAAGACTGAGCAACGAGTTTATTTCAGCAAAGAAAAATCTAGCGGAATGACATTGTTTTTCTCTGTGCAGTTTTTTTTTCCCCCATAGGGACGTTAAGTTGTGTTGCCTTTTTCTTTTTTTTTTTTTTTTTTGTGAAGCACATTATTCCATTTAAGTGCTTGTGCATGTTTATTAATAGAGCAAAAATGAGTGAACAATGAGCTACTCTGGGGAGGCTGAAAGCCTGTACTGGAGCAATGAATCAGAGGAGCAAATCCATTTAGCAAAATGCTCGTTTTAAGACATGTTCCTTTCACACTTGAGTTATTTTCCTCCACACCCCAAACATAATTAGACTCCTAGCGACATGCCAGTCCTGCACCAACAGCACCCCGTACATCCAAGCTACCCCAGCCCGTCCTTCACACCCACCCCAGGCACACAACACACATGCAGGACCCCCAAGCTACATCTCCTGATGTTGTGCTGCAAGACAGAGAGCAACCAACGTCAGGTCCAACATGTTGGGAAGCAATGAATGGTCGCTAGAAGCCTCTACAAAAACATCCCTCATTGCAGAAAGGCTTGAGTTGGACTGTAAATGAACCGATGTAAAACGAGCACCATTCAAAATTATTGCTGCTATGTAGGGGATGGAAGACACAAGATACTGAGATGATTCCAGTCCTCTGTCATGTACCCTGTAACCATGGGTGAACCCAAGGGTTCCAAAGACCTCCTGGGCCCATGGGAGATTGTTTATACCTCCTTGCAACTACTCTACAGAGACACAGGTTGCTATCACCAGTTATCACTCTGCTCTGGAGCAGGGAGGAGGCCCCATTGTGCTCAGTGCTGCTGATAAACCCAGCAGAAAGACAGTTGCTGGCAGGAAGAAATACACACACAAATATAGATGCAAATGTGGGGACGATTCCCGAAGCAGTGGAAAGCCAGGGCCCCACAGCGGGCCTTGAAAAGGGAGTCAGAAGAAAGAGAGGCACACCGTGAAGGTGTGCTAGCACGGGACACCAGAGAGGGAAAGCAGATGTTGCTCACTTGCTATTAAAAGGAATTTAGTAACATGAGAAGAAATATTTCAAGACTAGACCATCACTTATCATAACCCCTCCTGCTTCGGCAGTGACACCTGAACTGCTACCTGGGGACCACAAAGCTCCCTGAAGATACCAAAGGTCAAATGTATTCTATTCATTTACTGTTTCCAAACAGGATTGTTAGTTACCAGCTGTCTGTAGCTGTGTGCTCGGCACTTCCAGCTCTCTCTTGGCTTTGCTTAAACAGTTTCCCAGCCAGTGGGAGGCTGCTGCTGGCTTCAGCAGAGCCAGGACAGTCTCTGATGTGGCTGTATCCCCCAGTGTACCCCAAGCACCAAACCCCTCTGTTTACGGTATCACAGTTTCTATGTTCACTCAAACAAGATTAGCTGATTTCAGACAGTGCCTAATGAAAGCTGAGTTTTTCTGTGCCAGCATTCGCCTTTCCAGCCTGCAAACACAAGGCTGGAAGATCAGCCTGGCATTCAGTCTGCAGCATGTGACCATTTAATGAGGGAGGTCTACGAACTGCAGGACTAATGCACACAGGCACAAAAGCAGCTACTCGACGTGACTTGCTTCACTAGAGTGGAAGGATTTTTGTTGTGATTAAGGCCCATGATGGGGAAGCAAACCTATTTGTGGCTCTTTCACGGCTCTAGTAGGTGACTATGAACAAATTCTATAACCTTAGGAGTCCCCCACCATAAAAAGGAAATACAAATGCCCTTTTTCACAGGAGGATGCAGTGAGTCCAGGTATTAGTGGGATGAATGTCACAGTAATGCTTGCAAAATGTAAAGACTAAAATAGAGAAAGCCCTGCTGTGCTAGCTTTAAAAGCATGTGTGGAATAGCTGGATCACAGTGGTCTTTTGCGTCTCTAAGCAGCACCTGCAGCAAATGCAGTTTCATTGTTTCCCTCTGTCCTTCCATCCTACCCAACAGCAGTCTGCCTGCAAGAAAGAGAAGCCATCAAGTACCGCAGCTGTTCCAGGCACAACATGGACAGCAGTCGGCATTTTGTGCCCACACAGGGTGCCAAGGGACAGGCGTGCCTTCACTCCCACCTTCAGTTACCACACAGCCTGCTGGACTGTGGCTTCTCGTGCAGAAGGGCAAGGGGCCCCTTGCTCCCGAGCAGCCTGCCCCCACTGCCCTGCTCGGGGCAGGGCCGGGCAATCCCCAGAGGCCCCTTCCAACCCCTCGGTGACTCACGTTTTCTCATGAACCTTGTTAAGTTGCAGAGTCTCCATGAATCTCCAGCAAGGTTGTTCTCTTGAACGACCGTGATGAGAATGAAATTACAGCCTCAGGAAGAGGCAGGATGCCCTAGTGCTCCATGACTCACCCCAGGCCGAGCAGACCAGACACGGTTTCAATTCTTCCCTCCAGCAGGCCACTGGTTGGACTTCTTGCAAGTGTGCATCCATCTTCAACCTCTTTCCCCACCTTTAGCCATGGGGAGGAGATAAATTGGAAGAGATGGGGATGCTCAGGCGCTGACATGACAGGCAGAGAGTCTTTTTCCCATTTTTCCTTAGTGTTTGCATACTTATGCCAACAGACATTGCAGCTACACCTAAAGATGCTGCATTGCCCTAAGACTGAAGGTAGTCCCCACAGCAACAGGGATTTCCTCAGACTCTGGCAGCATGCGGGCAACTGCCAAACCCTTTCAGTCCCACCGGATGGGCAGTGTCAGGCACCACTCAATCTGCCGGATACTCCTGACAGTTTGTGTCACCTTTATCTAATTTGCTTCTGAAAGAAACAGTGAAATAACACTTTCTCTCTGCTGTTGCCAGGAGAAAGTCACGAATAAACAAGAAGTCACAGCGAGTAACTAACTAGAAATCAGTAAAAGCAAGACAGTAATCAGGCTGAGGAGATGGCAGCTGGAGTTTGGTTTATCTCCTCTTTCCCTTCTGGTGGGGCTTGCCTCGAACAGCAGTAGATAAAACACTGCTGGGTGCCTTTTTTTCCCCTCTAGTTTGTCAGCCTTTAGCCCCTGCCTCTAGCTGGCAGATTTAAAACAAAAACACATTTTGGCAATGTCAGTATAAAATAAACCGGTGGAGGCCAGGGCTGCCAGGCCTCACCTGGCCCCCTGCGCTGCCTGACGTTGCCGGGGAAACAGCAAGCGCGGCCTGTGCTGGCCTCAGCCCTGGTGAACTCTGGCTCCCCCACAGACACCCACAGATGCCCACAAATATCTCACACACACACCCCCCCGACACCCCCGACACCACAGCACTGCCAGGAGCCTCCCTGCACCGTCCCTAAGGCCGCAGGCCATGGCCACCCGGAGGGCCTGAGGGCACTGGCGGGAGAAGTCCTGCTGCAGTGGCCCAGCCCGGCCCTGACCCGTGGCGCAGACTGTGCTGCTTCAGTGAAACCAATATAAAATCAACTTTGTCCAGTCCACACGGTTCCACAATTAATGGCACAGCCTCCCAAGTGTATCCTTCAAGCACCTTTTGTGCAAAAGTTTTCACTCTTCTCCCACCTTCCTGACTCAGAGAGATTATCCTATCTGCTTTAAATTGCTTCAAACTGTAATTTTTTTTTCTGGCTTCTTGTCACATCTCTTTCTCCTCCCTTTTTACACATCATCCCCTGGTTTTCCGCAGAATGAGTAAAAGCTAACCCAGATTTTCATATTTCTCACACCTTTTTTTTTTTTTTTTTTTTTTTAATAAACCACTTCAGGACTCCCACTGTCCTGGGATTAGCCCTGTTAGATAACTTGCGGATTTTTTGCAGCCGCAGAACAAAAATATTATGGTTACGTACAAAAACGGGACTTTCCGTCGGCTAACAGCCATGGGAAGGGGGAAGGGCAGAGTCCAGCCACAGTCACAGCCAGCGCTGCTGATGTGCTTCGAACCATCCTCGACCTGCTGCCAACGTGGGCAGCCTCTGCATTCATGGTCTATGGCTATAATAACGTAAGGACAAAGTCACTGTTGCAGAAAATTGCTAAAATAATGACAGGTCATTAAGGGATGGCCATCACCCAGAAAGAGCAGGAGAGCACCTGCCCCAGACCGATGTAGGCACCCAGACCTCCCGACTCCGCTCCCAGGCTCACCTGCAAGGCTTGCCGCTCCTCCTTCCTAAATGCAGGTTGATTTCTGACCTTAAACTACATCATGGGCTTCCCTGGAGTATCCACCATGGTTTCCATGGAGGTCTTCTCTTTACAATGAGATAAAAATGTCTCTGACCTCTTCCTAACATGTTAGCAAACAGTGAAAGAAAATAACAGAAGCCCCATGAGAAAATATTTCAGCTGTTTTGCAAAGACACTAAAATCCGTGAATCAAAAAATTCCACATTAAGCATGTTAAAAATCCAACCTACAATCCCCCTTCTCACTATGCAGAATATTTTACAAAGCAAACAACCTCCTTCAAGTAGAGGCAGCTATCTGTAGCTAGCAAGCAAGAGGTGTAAAGGCTGCCCTCAGGCAGCATTTCATAAAATTCCAAATATTTGGTTGCCTTTTGCCACACCATGTAATGTTTACAGGAACTGATCTCTCCAAATAGCAGATTAAAGATGGGCTGGATTTTTTAAACATCTTTGTCTTGTCTAAAAAGCTTGAAATGCTGAGAGCATGGTTATGTTTTATCTGAGTCCGAAAGGAAACAGGAAAAGGGGCAGAGATTGAGTGAGGCAGTAAGCAACACAGAGAAAACCTATCAGTCACCACCACGCAGACAGTCCAGCACAGATTATACAGTTCAATTCTGGATTTATACAGATCCCATATATATTAAAACATTAGCATGGTGTCACTGGCAAAACCAGTTCAAGGTAAATCAAAGGCACCATAACTGTATTCACAGGAGTCCCAGAATTTAACAACAATTAATTCAATATTCATTTGTTTCATTTCATAGTAACTTTGACCCTTGTATATTATTATATTTCAAAGCACATTGAGTATCTTTGAATTCCAGTGTTGTGATGTTTTGCGACATCACTGAACAACAATACAGTGCCTCTGTCTGCTGTCTTAACTGGTAATGGTAAAAAAGGGCTCCTGGCACTTGTTAAATCTCCATTAATAAGAAGCAACCCTGTTCTAGGAAGGATTTAACTACTTCTTTTGCAGATGAACGAAAACCTTTTATTCCTGTTCCCTCTTTTGCAGGCACTGTCACTTCACCAGCATTCCTCCACACCACAGCAACAGCCGTGATCGAAATAACTATCTAAATGAAACCATCTGGATTCTGCGCGGGTAAATTTATGTTGTGAGGTTTTCGTGAGCAACAGCACAACATATCTAACGTTGGGTGAAACTTGGCACGTGTCAGAATAAAATAGTGACATTTTAAAAATTTCTCACAATTTCTGGGAAAAAATCAGAAAATATTAAATAAGGGGTTTTAGATGTTTTATTTCAACAAGGCCAAGACACTACAGCTTTGTAGTTCTGACAGCTATGGCTGCTGAAACAACACTAAGAAGCATTTTGAACTAACCATAAGGTTTTAAAATTGTTGTTCAAATACTGATGAATTCCACATGTGTGAAATGCTTCCATTTCAGTAAAAGCTTACAAGTATACTGTTTTCAAAGGGATATACTTTGGTTCCAATACACATGTAATGCGTATCCAGGCTCTCAGGAGCATCATAAATTTAAAGAAAAATCCAACCAAATCTCAGCACTGTTCATTTTTTATTATCATTGCTATTTTAAAACCTTGCATATAATCAGTTCAATAATATTGGCTTTCAGTAGCAGGCACTTTCAATTTTTACAACATCCAGGCGTTAAACTTAGAGGAAAGTTGTTTATTAGTTTCGGAAACAATGGTGTTTATTTGCATTTTTTTTTCAAATGGGAAGATCATTCTTATTCATCTGGAAAGCTATAACAATTGGTACCAGGACAAAACTGCTGAGAAAATCAAAACGATCCCTCCTGAAATATGAATGGTAGAGGAATCTTCTCACAATATATACTTATGAACAAATATTTTTGCTTTCCTCGGCTGCTCAAACAAAAATCCAAGTGCCCAGAAATGGTAAATTACCCAAAAAATGGTAACAAATGGATAAAATATTTATAGAAAAAAATATAAAAACTCTAACCCAAAAGTAATAAAATCCCAGGAGATGTCCCTCACCCTGGGCATCCCCACCCTCCTTTCTTACACCAGGGGAAACAATGCATAACTAGTGTGTGGGACTCACCCTTCCCTAGCAGTGGGAAGTTATGACTGCAATTTTTACTCTTTTTGCCTGAGTAATGAGACAAAAAGTGGAACATGTTGTCTATATGGCTCTTTGTGTTTCAATTATCTCAATATTATGATTACAATAAATGAATAAATACGGATAAAGCTAGCAGAAGTCTTCCCATTAATTTCAGTGGGACCAGAGTGTCATGAGCTTGGTTTTTTTAAAGTATCAGAATCCAGAGACATAGTGGAAATCTGCATTTACATTGTATGTGTACATTTATATCTCCTAAGTGGCCTATAATATCAGTTGTTTTGCCTATGCGGAAAACAGGATTTAAACATTTTAAAATTGCTTTTTTCTCTGTGTCTCATCTCTACATTCTTGCTGGCCTCACCTGGCTCTGCTCATACTTTCAGGTCCTTAAAGCAACAGCTCTTCCTGATCTCCTTACCCAGCAGTAAAACACATTTCCTCATCACCAGTCTTGCCCACCAGTAGCAAGTATGTCTTTGGTTGTCTGCGTGCCAGCAACGGCTTGAAACACAAACATATCCAGTTCTCCATCTAGCACTGACTCTATCTTTGGAAATCTTGCTTTTTCCATGGAGGTTTCATAAACAAAATTCCGTGACACTGGATTATACCTCATTTTAGTTAGTCTGCTACTGGAATGGTTCAAAATACCCACCCTTTCATCCTTCCAGCAGCACAAGGGCTGCAGTAAGACAACAGTGCCAAAACACAGGGCACATGTCCGCAGGAAGTGCATCCTACTGAACCAGCTTGGTGTCTTTAACTGTGAGACGGTGAGGTGTGTTCACATATGTACTAACACTGATGCCACAAAACGTTGCACGACACCCAACCTAATACACTTCACAGACTGAGAAACTAGAACAGCACAGAACCTGGTGCACAGCAAGTAACCTGAAAACCAGCTGATAAATCTCCAAGTGTAACTGTAAACAAGGAAACATCACATGGCAGTTTCCAGGAAGCTCCAGGGTGATCTATTCTCAGATATGTAACATCCTCACTAGAAGAAAACATGAAATCATGCTCTAATAAAGTTGCAGGTGTCACAACATAGCAGTGTGATAACTGAGGGAGAGGATTTGCTGCTGCCAGGGAGCTGGCCAGGTTGCATGGCAGAGGGGATGCAAGGAAGCCCCATGTGCTTTGATGGGGCCACATTGAGTCCCCCACCTCCACATGCACAAGAGGCAGGGCTTCATCTTAGGAGTCAGAGACACTGCAACAGGTTTGGGGATCACAGTGGTTAGCCAGCTAAGCACAAGCACAGTCATTACAGGCGGGGAGACATTAAGAACGCTGTATTAACTCCTTCCTTGGCACTCAGGCAGCTGCTGTCAGAGCTCCAGCAGCACCTGGCAGGGCCCCACATTTGCTCCCCACGCCTTTTTGGGGTGCCAGCCCCTGGTTCTGCAGCATGGCTGTCAGGCGTGAGGGTGGCAGGGCAGACTCTAGCAAGCCAGCCTGCTGACAAGCACCATCCCCGGGGAGCAGCAACACGCTGTCCCTCCGTCTGGACTGTGGCTCTCGCTCTGCCTTCTCGGGGCCCTGCTGTGATTTAAAAATATCCTTTCCCAGACTCTTAGCAAAGACACAAATCTTCTGGTTTACAGTTTAACTCCTTGGGCAGCACATGCTGAAAACCAACAGGTATAAGAGACCATTTAGACACCAAAAAACATACAAATACCAAAAGCTTTGCATGGAATTTCAGGTTGTGTCTTTATTTTATAAAGATAAGGAGAGGTCTATGCAGGGAAGTATCACCCTTCAGCATCCACCCACTACAGGCTACTCTCAGAAACAAAATACTGAGCTAGATGAATCTTTGGTCTGAACCTATTTTCATGTTCCTACTCAGTTATACACAATATTTGAGTATAGTACTGCAGCAAAGAATGCAAATCTTCCTGTGCTCCTGGCATTACTGGTGTAATTCCCGCTGGAGGGCTGTGTTAAATTTAGAGTCCACAATTCATAAAGGATGTTGACAGGTTGCTGAGAGTTCATAGAGGAATATGAAGGACGGAAAAACAGCCTTCACAGTTACAGATCCAGGAGCTCAATCTATTTATCTTATGAAAAGAGGAGTTTAAGGGATGACTTGCTTAAAGACTATCAATGTTCACAGGGAGAATGAAATTTTGAGATTAGGGTCCTCAATCAGCATAGGAAAACCTTGACACTGAAAACAGACAAGTTCTGACTGGAAACACGGGGCACGTGTTTAACAGTGCAAATAATGAATTTATTACCACAGCCAGTGCTGGAGCAGACAGGATGATTCTTGATTGTGGGTTTTTTTTGAATAACATCTGGATTTTTTTTCCTAAAAAGACATGCCGAAATTCAAACAAGTGCAAACAGAAGCAGCCTTATGACCTGTATCATCCAAGGAAACAAACAGTAATGCTCTCATTTGCTTTTATAACATTGATAGTCTTCTCTCCCTTCTGTCAGCAGTCCTGACAGTAATTCCAAGTGTGTAATGGGTGTGAGTATAATTCTGATCCCAGATTCTCCTGTCAGCGCTGGTCTGGTTTTGTGCCAGCACCAGGTAGATCTCTGGTCTCTCTGCTAATAGTCTCTCACTTGCATGTGCCTTGAACCATAAAATAACATCGTAGTGTTGCCACCAGTGCTTCAGCCCCCACCACCTGACACCAGGAGCAATCACATCGTGGCACTTCCACCAGTGCCTCCCTCACCTCTGCCTGGTGCCCACCAACAGTGGCGAACCCTCTGACGCACCCTGCTCCAAGCAATTTCAACAAATACTTAATTATCCATTCTTTGTTTCCCTAATATCCAATGTCAACCACCCTCACTGTGCTTTAAGCCCATTCCTCTGTGTCCTATCCAACAGGATCATGGAGAACAGATTATTCCCTTCTTTGAAGGCGTTTAAGACCATTTTCATGCCTCACTGCAGTCTCCTCCTGACTTGACAGCACCAATTCTTTCTACCTTTCCTGAGAGGTCACAGCTCTCATTAATTTTGCCACTGGACTCACTCCAAGTGCACCTCCTCTTGCTTGAAATGTGACCACCCCAAACTCAACACGAGGCTGCAGGCGTTCCACAAACACACATCAAAATCCCCAAACCTGTCACATGTGTCTGTGAGCAGAACTTCGCCCTCTTTTAATCCCATCTCGTTTATCAGCAATATAACATTTTGCGCATTATCACCCCAATTATAAAGGCTTGCAGGTGATAATGAGATGCCACTGGATATATTCCAGCAAAGCACATTCTAGGTTTCACTAACTTCATTAACCAAGAAAAGCTGGTTAATGGCTGAAAAGTGCAATGATGCACATAATCATACCAGTTGCTTTGCTACTACAATTATATTATTAAGATGGATCTTTGAGGTACAATTTCCATGTATAATTAGTGGTTTATCCCTTCAGGAAAAAAAAAAAAAAAGAAAGAAATTCAAAAGCACCCAAAGGTTTTGAACAAAATAGTTCTTACTGAAAACAGAAATGAAGTTGTGCTCTCAGGGTCAGACTCAGAATGGGATTTGTGAGAAAACAGGAGCACAAGAGCTTGGAAACTTAACACAGGCTCCCAGGGGACATGGGATGCCGAAGTGCAAATTGCAATCCACTCACACTGCTGCACACAGAGACCCAATCTCAGATGTCATCCATGGGCAGCTGTGCCCACAGTGCCCAGGGGTAAGGAGCAGGGATGGGCAGGAGCCAGCTATGCCCTAACGTCTGTGCAGGAGGGTGCAGGAGGGACCCCACGGTCCAGGGAGTGAGGCAGAGCCTTGGGGGCGGATGGAGTTTGTGTCCCAGCTTAAACAGTGAGCTTGGGCATGAGATTTGCTGGGGGAGAGGAGCAGCTGAGGAATGGTGGAGAAGCCCTTTGGAGGCACACGCCATAGCGGAGAGCAGTGAGAGGTGGACAATACCTTCTGTGCGTGGGGTCCTGGCCAGGCACTGGGGTGACTGCTGGTTGCACGGGCACCATGGTACACCAAGGGAAACACCAGCCCCTCTACCACACCAGGGCCTCCCCAGGGAGAGGGCTCTGCCTTGGGACCCCCCTGCTCACAGGAGCACTGAGTCTCAGGGCAGCAGGACCCAAGAGGCACGCAGCACTGCAGCCCAAGCCCTTGACCCTCAGAGATCTCCAAGAACTCTCCCCGAACCAAGATGTGTTTTGACCCAAGATGTTTGTATGAACAGTCTGAGGGGAATCTGCCTTTTTGTGCAGCACAAAATGCTCTGAGAAACAACTCACTGAGGTTGTGTTTCTCCCATAAGATCAGAGGAGGTCAGACTCCAAACCCCAATCTCCTCTGTTCAGCTGGAGGGTACACCCAACATCCCCAAACACGTTTGCTGGAAATCTTGGGGTGGATGCGTTTAATCTTTAACAAAGGCCTCCCTTCCCCAAAATCTTAAGTCTCAGAGTTAACTATTGAGAAGAAAGAAAAGATACCAGAATATACCAGAAGCATAGAACATTCAGACTGACTAAAAATTCCGTCCTGTTGTTTTCGTTACTTCAGTATTCTTCAGTTGTCTCACTATTTTCTTGGTCATCACCGTTCTTCCCAATAGAGGCAACTTCAATTTCAGATTAAGAAAACCAGCACCACCAAACAAGCAGAACAATGAAGTGCCCTCTGTTTACTCCTTTTACCAAATAACAAAACAGAAGAGTGCTAGTTTTCAAGTACAAGTCTAATTTTTTGGTTATTTTTCTCTTACATTTAAATCATACTTATCAGCTTGACAATGCAATGACTGTTTTTCACTAGGAACTTTCTTACAAATTTAATCAAGTTGTCAGGAGAAATACTATTATCCTCACCATGTGGAATTAATATATCAGGAACTTTTTTACTGTCTTGTATGTGTGTATGACATTTATATGGATCAACTAATATATATGTCTTCTGCTTGGTAAAATTTCACATAATAAAAAAAAATCTTCAGAACTGAATTTGCAGTCATCTTAAAGTCCTTGATATGGCTGGCTCTGCCTGGGAGCTTAGCAGCAGCCTTTGCTGGATTTAATCAGCCAGACAGACCTCAGAAATTCTGCTGGAATTCTTGTTGCTACTGGAAATATGCACTAGCATTTGCTAATTCAGGTTCAGAACCAATTCAGAAGCTAAAAGCAACAAATCCTCATGCAAGAATCAAGCTCTCTCTAGTATATCCTGGAGCAGTAATTTTTGGAGAGGAGGAATACATAAAGGAATGTAGAGTGTCTAGCCAAAATTTTATTTGAAATACTCTTTTCAATGAATCCAAAGACTTGTCCAAAACGGAAAGCCACTGCTTTTTCCCAAATGTATTGGCTCAGCCTTCCGCCTCCATGACCTTGCACAGGAGACACGAAAGCGTGGGCAGCACGCAATGCAATCAGCAGGTAAACCCTTGGCCACCCCCTTTAAGTAAGTAACAGTTTCATCTGAATCTGATATCAACCAAAAAGGATTTTACCCTGCATTGCAAGTCACCGTAATGTCTCTCTGTGCTTCAAAAACTCTGCAGTCCCCTGAAATCTAGCAGAAACTGCCAACTTTGAGAAAAACTGCAAATACTGTAGCAAGGCCTGCAATGATAAGCACATACTTAAGTGTTTGCTGAACTAGGCTTTCATTTATTATTACCCTGGAGTTAAAAGAAAGCGTGAAACAGCATTACACGCAGGCAAAGCCAACTGACACTTCAAAATTAGATGTGAGAAAGCTCCAAAACACGAGACCCTCCAAGAGGCACTGTCAGCATGAACCTCTGGCACACAGATGCTGGGACAGACAGACAGAGGCACACGATAGTAACCTGCCAGTCACGATAAGCTCTGAAGATGAAACCCTGGCTGCAGCAGAGATCGACGAGTCAGGATTTTAACCTTGGCATTTCAAACCAGACAGGCCAGGTCACAGGCTGGTGTCAGTGGGCACAGTTCCTTCGGCTGCGGTCGAGCAGCTCAGCAGGGATCAGAGAGCTCTTGGTCCCAAACACCCATCCTGCCTTGGTCACTTCAACTAGAGTTTGAGATATCCAGTAATAATAAAGTCCAATGATACAGAGTTTGATTTCATTCATTACAAAACTGTAAAATGAATGTGGTTTCCGTGCCATTTCAAACTCATAGGATCTTTACAGACGAACCTGTTTTTCAGTTCCAGCATGAGTCTGATTTGCTGTAAGAGGGAAAGCTCATTCGACGTTTAGAACCTGAAATGCTTATAGCATTTATTACACTTCCCTCATGTATTTATAAAATGCATAAACACAAATTGTTCTTAATAAAAAAACCCTTTCAGTTTTCATAAAAACTGTTTGATTTTCTCATAAACAGTATATGTGAATTTCTATACTGCTTTGACATTCTTCTCCATGAGATATTAATGTGAGTTACTATATCCTATATATAGATAAATATATTTTTTTCTATATAACTATATATAGAAAATATGCTTCTGCTGATAAACACTTTATTCGTGACTGGTATTTGTGTTCTGCAGTAGTTTGGATGGGCAAGGCAAAACCCCGGCTGGTCATCTACGACCTTTGCATTCTCCTTTAAATTCCATGCATTTGCTGGAGATGATGGAAGAGCTGATAGTGTCTACTGTTTATCAGCCACAATAATTAGAGTAGTGGATATGTTTGTAAAAAATAGTCTTGTAATGGATTTTTTTTTATTCCCAACACTTTCAGCTGTGCTCTGACAGCTTGAAAAAGGTCTGTGTCCAAAAAACACTTTGCCACCCAAAAACTAGCTCAGCTTCAGCTGACAAACTTTTCTGGGGGAGAGGAAAATCAGTTTCTCTCCTCTTTGCACTGTCAGTCCCCAAAACATGAAGTCTGTTCTCCTCCTATTTGCTGTCAGCCCTTGGAGAGGGCTTGGCTTGGCCACAGCCAGACCAATCCTGCCAGAGCAGTTTGGGCTCTGCTAAAGGCTCAGGTTCAAACCATACGGGATGCAGAAGCTGCCATTGCTAGAGATAAAAAAAAACGGGGGAAAGGATCTAATTTTGCTGGAAAATTGAGCACTCAATGTCAAGCAGAGCTGTATTTAGGTTGCCCATATAACTTTCTGCTATGATGTGCACATTACTGACATAATCACTACTTGGAATCTCTACGCCACCCAAAGCCCAGCTTGTACAGTGCCCAGTTTATGAGATAGATCATCAATACTTTACTCCAGGTCTTTCAACTGGTGGCATTTGTCAAAGTCTGTAGTTAAATAGGATTATTCATTTATGCGTGATTCTCTAGGAGCTGGTCTGGGATTACAGCCCCAGTTCTTGCAGTCCAGTTCCTCACCTGAACCTTGAACAGATACCACTGCAGTCACGGGGAGCTGGGAGGTCTCACTAGGTGCCAAGACCTGGGAGCCAACAGTCTAGTTCTGCTTCAGTGGGGACCTACAACTGCCTCCTCTGGTTTTACACCCATGAAATGGAGACAAATATCATGCTGTCTCTTCACCGGGCAACGATGTACTCTTGGAAGCACCTTTATTTTTTCCTCTCAGCTCTTTCTAGCTGTCTCCATCCAAAGAGGTGGAGCAGCAGTTCTTAGAGAGCTAACTACTGCTGTGTGCTGCTCTGCATTTTCAATGGCTGAATCAAATTAAAAGACAGCTAAAAATACATGACACCCCCCACCAGCTCTGTTTGCCCCAGTAAACATTTGCTGCAGTTGCCTGAGGACTGTCATGTAACTCTAAAATGGCTGAAGACGACGGATCCAGACAGTTGCTCCTGCCTCCAGCACTGTGCATGAAGGTTGTGGTCTACACCATGGAGAAGTTTGATACCCTGGTACAGAAATGCCTAACGTGTTTGGTTATGCAGAAATAGCCCACTGGGCTCAGCACAGATGAGAGAAAGGTGAGACCACCACTGCCTCCTTTGCAGACAAACAGATTTCTGCCTCCTTGAGGGATCAGCTGCTTCCACACAACAAAAGCAAAAGTACATCTTCAGAGAAAGGATCCCAAAACCCAGGTCATACTTGGTAGCTGGTTTCTATTTCCCTAATCCTCCATCCCAGTGTATTTTCCCAAGTAAAAAGGCCTAGAGTCATTTAATTACATTTCTTACTGACACCCTCATGCCAGCTCAAGCCCTTCTTTCCCCAAAGCCTGGGACGTGCTGTGCTGGGGGCCCCCCACCTTCCTCACACCAGCAACATGAAGCAAGGAGCAAGGGCTTCCTCCCCAGAGCCCCCCGCCGGCACGGCGGCTCCACGTGCACTTACAGCACAAGCCCTTGTGCACCTCTCCCTTCTGAAAAGGGAAACGCTGGGGAAAGTGGTTAGCCCGTGGGCGCACCAAACATCAGTGCTGGAGCCCCAGAGCAGACTCCAAGCTGAAGCTCTGCTTGCAGGACTTGTGTATGTATCCTCCACTGGAACCTAGCTGGCCTGTGTTAGTCCCACCAGCTGCTTCCAGTCTTCTAAACAGAAGGATCTCTCTGTGCTATAAACTTCAGCTTTCCAAACACAAGCATCATCTGTTAAACCAAAAGCTTTAGATAGGATCCCCAAACACCAGGCTGGGAGTCCAACCCGCACAGGCCATATCTTTCCTGTGTCAGCAGACACCTAATGTATTTTTAGCACTGCCAGAAACAAACCACTCCCTGATATTCCAGAGGGGGGAAAAAATCAACTAAAACTGGCGGCGAAGCTAATATTTTAAAAGACCCTTTTGAGAACTCGCCAGCCTCCTGGGGGAGCTTGTCAACATCTCCCACGTTAAATGAAAGTCACTTTAACATCCACAGGGGTTTTAAAGAAAAGCTGGAACATATCAAAGCTGCTGGGATGGCAAGCTTCATAACATGCACAATACATCAACACTTACAGACACTAAATCCTCCCCAGCCTCAAGGGAGCTAAGAGCCCCCCCGGAGTAAGCTCTTTTTCCTAATGTATCTTTCAAATGAACTGCTGATCTCCTCTCTAAACTCGACAGCTGTCCTGCATACACTCAAACCCCCCTGTGCTTAAATCCTTCTATCGTTCTTGCTAAATGACTTGTTAGCTCATTTTTCCTTTAATATGAAGAAAAAAATCTTTCCTCCAAACCTTTACAAAGACCTCACTGACCTGCTGTTGGCATGCACAGGAGCAGCACCACGTTGCTTTGGCTTCGCAAGTTTCGGAGGGTTCCCGGGGAAGCAGCGATGTCCAGGGACACTGCACCCATGGCATGCAGGGGAGCGCTGCCCAGACAGGCTCTTCCCATGACACTCGGCAACCAGACGTGGTTTGGTGACCCCAAACACCACAGCTCCATCCCTCGGGAGCAGTGGTGTCCACTACCATGGCTCTATGGCTCCATAGTTTTCATATATATATTCCCAGAAGCAATCTTGGGCTCAACAAACTCCTACCAGTCCCCTCGAGCAGATTACTCACTCCCGGCAGATCTGATGGCTTCCTGCGCTCAGATCGGCTTAAATCTGTGACACGGCTTCTCCCTACTCTGAGGGACTGCAGAAAACTTTCCCCTTTGCTAGGCAGAGTTTGGCCCGTGGTGTGGAATTCATTGTGCCAACAGCTATTTGTCACTTCTGCTCCAGCTGACAGTTTTCCAGGGTTGTTGTGCAGCCTTGCTGGAAAAATTCACATCAGATACCACCAAGACAGCTGTGGTCTTACACTGTCAAAAGTCCTTACAGCGGTTGCCAAAAGGTAGTTTGGGATAGAGTCAGAAATAGTCCCAACCTCCAGTTAAGGACAAAGCTGTAGGTTTTGTTGCAGTTTACAACGTTTCAAATTAAAAACATTTTCAAAGAACACCGAAATGCCAGTGCTGCATCCTTCCTAGGAGCAGCTGCTCCTCCATTAGCTGCTTATGACCATATTTTTTTGTTTACTGTTTGAAACTGTCTGATGAAAGAGTTTCACTGAGACATCAATTTGTTCCAATGTCAGCAGCGGCGTTCCCTACTCTTGCACCAGCACTGTGACGTGCCACCCAACAAGCCACTGTGAGGTCCGTTGAAATCTGGTGACGCCTGACAGCTCTGAAGAGACCCAACCCCTGAGTCGAGCTCTCCAGTCTTTGCTCAACACCTGGAACGTGAGGGGCCATTTGCAAAAGTCTGGACATGGAAAGCAGCAGAATAACTTTTGCTGCATTCCTTGTACACTTGGATTGCCGCTGCCCATGAGAAGGGTTGTCAGTCAAATAGATGGAGCTGTTACTGCTGTGCTAGTGATGGGTATCTGTCCTTCACAGTATTTTTCTAGTGAAGATATTTTTTACGCTACTTCATGGTTTTCATCACTCCCTGCATTTGCAGTGAGGGGAACAGGACCTTTTTCCTCTCTGCCTGTGCTACTTATACTGCTACAGCATGAAGTGATTTAAAATTATTCACTCTCCAAGATTTCCTCTTAAAATGTCTAGAGAAGATGAGCGACAACTATTGCCCTAGGATGTGGTGCTCGACCGCTTTGACTGATCACCCTGTGCCATTTCACCCATCTATTACTTCGGCCATTCCCCACTGGCTGCAATGCAACCTGCTCACCCCTTGTGAAATCTGGGCCATCCATTTGCGTTCCGACAGGCAACATCCCTGTGCCTCACCGGACAGGGCCCGGGACACTCCACCGAAGAGAGAAAAGGCCCATAATGTGTCTGAGGGCAGAGCTCTAGGCTGAGCCTGACACCGCACAACTGTGAAATGTCCCTGTGGTCACCTGGTGCAGAACCGCATCCCACCACGAGTGTGGCTCCAGAACAGGATTTCTTTTCAAATGTTTTCAGTACTGAAAGGAGTCCCCGTTTTCCAACCAGAGCATTCACGCTCCGAAATGCTGCTTCCAGCCAGCTCTGCTCCCTGCAGCCATCCGCATTGTTCCTTGGTCCTCGGTACACCTCCTTCCCAGCCACTTCCCGGGGCTGGAGCAGCGTACCGAGGCCTTGCGGTGCAGGGAGCCAGCCCCTCGGGAGGTATTTCTGGTAGCTGAGCGCATGAAACTTGCCGACAAACCACATGGTAAAGCTGCTCTACCTGCCAGAGGAGCGCCTGTCAGACCTACAAATCAAGGCCGTGCTCAGGGGAGACGCATTTACTACTGACAGAACTCCACCCACCGTGCTCAGACCAGCAGCTCTTACCAGCAGCTGGAAATTAATAAGATTTTTAATTGCAGCTGTGTTTTTAACTCCTCTTGCCCAAATGGAAGAGCACATGCGTGATGCTTCCCGCAGGAGGATCTGGTTTCTGGGGGGCCCGTCCAGAAGATAATCATCAGAGGCAGGAACGGGGACTCGTGTTTCTTCCACCAGCGCAGTGGCTGCTCCGCAAGCCCTCCTCAGAGGGGCAAGAGCTGGACCACCCAAACCTGGACCCGTCAGGCTGGACAGGTGGGTGCTGCGGGACACTGCGCCCATCCCGCCGTCCGGGGACCTTGCGTCACCCCCTCCGCCTGCACCCGCTGCACACAACGCGCCCGCAGCTGTGCCGTCGCTCAGCCCCTGCTCTTTTTTGGGCTGAATCTACCAGACCGAGCACGACACACCTCATCTGAGACCTGATTCAAAACTTTTTATCAGCTTCAGGTAATAACAGTCAAACCCAGTGATTAAGAGGGGGGCGTCCGGAGAAGAGACCCCCTCTGCCCGCACAGCGTGGCAGCACTACGGGAAGGCATCTGTTGCCCTGCATGAGCTGACCAGGAAACTAATTGCCTCCCAGTCTGGGCGGTGCATTACCAAACGTGTTTTACTCTTCCATGGCTCCGCCGGAGAGAGGACCCGTCCCCGCCGGTGCCGGAGCTGAGCCCTGCCCGGTCCCGGCGGCAGCGCTCCCCCCGCCGCGGCGGGCGCGGGCTCTGCCGGGTCCGTCCCGCTCGGCCCGCTCTGTCTGCCCCGCCGTGCTGCCGCTCCGCAGCCGAGCCCCGACCCTGCGGGACGGAGGCGGGGGGGGGGGGGGGGGATGTCCGCGGAGTTTCCGCGGCAGCTCCGCGGGGTCCCCGCCCCGCCTGGCCCCGCCCCTCAGCCGGCCCCGCCCCGCTCGCACGTGCCGCCACACCTGCGCCGCCGGCGCGCCCCGCCCCGCCCCTCCCGCCAATGAGCGGGACGGGGCTGCGGCCGGCGGCCAATGGGAGCGAAGCGCCCGCCCCCCCTCCCCTGCGCCGCCGCCCCCTATTTGAGGCGCGGCGCGGCGCCGCGCGCTCCAGAGCGTCGGGCGGGCGCGGGCGGCGCGGAGCAGCGGCCCGGCGGGCGGAGGGGCCCGGCGCAGCCCCGCACCGCAGCGCGCTCGGGGGAGCGGGCGCTCCCGGGCGGCTGCACCCCCATGGAGGCTTTCCCCGGCGGCAAGGTGGAGCAGCACCGGCACCTCCCGCCCGTGGAGCGCCTGCCGGGGCCCCGCTACGGCGGCCGGAGCCACAGCGCCTGCGGGAACGTCTTCAACTCCTGGAACGACTACCTGGGGCTGGCCACGCTCATCACCAAGGCGGTGCGCCCCGGCAAGGGCTTCGGCGCCGAGCCCCCCTCGGTGGTGGTGGCGGCGGCTGTGCCGCCGGCCGAGGAGGAGGAGGAGGAAGAGGAGGAGGAGGAAGAGGCGGCGGGGCCGTACTTCGAGGGCGCGCTGGACTTGCACGACCTGGATCTGTGCGGGCATCACCACCACCACCATCACCACCACCACGGCGAGGGGCTGCTGGAGGAGCGCTTCGCCGACTTCAGCCCCTTCCCCGGGCGCGGCGGCCCCGCCGCCGTGGTCTTCGATTGCTCGGGGGAGCACCCGGGCCGGGAGGGCTCCCCCCACGCCTGGGGCGGCGTGGTGGTGGCGGGGCGGCTGCCGACCCACCCGCGGGCCGCCTCCCGCCTCCTCAAACCCGAGCTGCAGGTCTGCGTCTTCTGCCGGAACAACAAGGAGGCGGTGGCCCTCTACACCACCCACATCCTCAAGGGACCCGACGGCCGCGTCCTCTGCCCGGTGCTGCGGCGCTACACCTGCCCTCTCTGCGGTGCCAGCGGCGACAATGCCCACACCATCAAGTACTGTCCCCTCTCCAAAATGCAGGCGGCCAAACAGCTCAAACACGCCCGGACCGCCCTGGGGAAGAAGGGCCGTTAGGCGCCGGGACCCCGGGGGTGGCCCTGGCCGCTTCCCCTCTAGGTCTTTTGGGGTTGGTTCGTTTTGTTTTGTTTTTTTTTGTCTTTAAAGCAGATGGCCGGTTTGTTCTTTTCACACGTTAATATATGAAAGGTGGAGACTTGGCGAGCGGGAGCGCCGGGCCGGTGCCGCGCTGCCCGTGGCGTCTGGTGCGCGCTGGCCCGCGCGGAGCCCGGCGCCGGGCCGCGGGAATTGCGCAGCTTAGATGCACTGTATTTGTTTATTGTAAGAAAAAACAAAATATATATATATGTGATTTTTACGGAAACGGATTTACGACGAGCTCTAACTGGGAGGAGAGGGACGGGTTAAAACAAGCACCGAGCGGGGCCGGGGCGGGGGGGTGACGGGGGTCCCCGGGCGCTTGCGGGGAGGGGGGAGCGGCCCCGGCCGCCTCTCGAACGGCTCCGTGCCGTCGGGGGGCCCGGCTGAGCCCTCCAGCCTGGTGCTGCCCCGGGGGGGCGGGCGGCAGAGCTGTCGTCTTGCCGGTTAGTAGCGAGGTGTTGCAATAGGGTACAACACTCCGCGTTTCGGATCTTCAGTAAACATCCGAGTAATTTTCTTCTGCTGCTCTTCAAAGCGGGAAGCAAATCGTCATCAAACCTGCACTCGGTTACTCGCTCCGGAATTAACGCCTCCTACCCGAAATCGCAGCATCCCACCCGGCACGGGGTAGAGCAGGGCTGTGCCCCACCGTCCCCCTTGAGCCGTTCCACTGGTGAGCGTGGACAGCGCTGGTCTCGCAGGTCCCTGTGTCTTATACGTGGCTTTAGGGAAGGTCTGAAGGGAGAAAGTGCATGTTTTTAAAATGTAATGAGTGTGGACGGAGGTACAAACTGAGACCTTTCTGCTGAAGGAGAGGCAGAAGTATGGCAGAGAATAAGCTTTGATGCAGGTTGTGTTTGTGGCGGAGAATGGGGAGGTGATGGGAGCCTGGAGAGAACAGACCTGGACAAAGCAGAAAGCTGTGACCATAGAACCGTGGAAGAGAGGTGACGTATTTTCAAGAGTTGAGAGAATGTGGCTTTAACTCATTGCGAGGTGGGAGGGATCTACTGCGTGGTTAACAAATAATCCTTAACACTACATAGACTATACAAAAGGTACGGTGGATGCTGAAGAACTGGACCCTGGGTGATGGCAGTTCCTTGGTACCAAGTGTCAGACAGGGCTATGTTGCTTCTAACCCTCAAGAAATCAGAAATGTTTTTTATTGTGACTCGGAGGCAGGACGAGGAGCAGCAGCAGGGCTGTAATTTGCTTGGGAGCCCTCTGGGGCTGAAAGGCAGGTACCCAGGCTCTCTGGGCAGAGATGTAGATGGCTTTACTGATGCCTGGGGTGCAGAGGGGTGCTTGGTCTGTGAGGGCCAAAAGCAGGGAGGTGAGGAGACCCTTGTGCAGAACTGCTGGGGCATGGCCAGGAGGATGAGAGAGGAGATGGGTCCTGACAGAAAAAAAGGATCTAGAGGAGTGAGGGGTGATGAGTGCTTGGGTGGATTCCTTTCCATCAGCTGCCTGACAGGGTGGGAGGTGGGGGCAGGAGAGGGGGAGAGCAGGGCTGGAGAGGATGGAGCCAAAACTTGTGCAGGGTGGGCTGGGGAGGAGAGCTTGGGGTTCATTATTCATCACTGCTGTTGACTCACAGCTGCAGCAATTAGGGAGAAACTCACTTTGTGTGGAAGCGTTTGCTTAAACCTTCTTCAGATGGCTCCAAAGATGGTGTTTGGTGTAATTACTAAATGCAGTGGGGCTTGTGTTAAATACCACTTTGTGGCAGCTGCCCTCCCCTCTTGCGAAGCATCCCCTGAGTAGGGTCTCCCATTCTGTGGGGTGCGCACTGCGGGCTCTCCTAAGCTGTTAGAGGTGTTTGGTTTTGCCACAGGTTTAATCTGTAACCACCACATGTTAAGAGCCGAGCTCAAGTCTGATGATGCTATGGGAAGAGTTTTCTTCTGTACTTTGTTACCTCCTTGTGGAAGTTTGAAGATCAGTATCTATGTCTTAATGCAGTTGACTGTTACTGGACACATAAGCAAGAAAGATGGAAGAAAATCTGACTGGGGTCCTTTTTGAGAGTGCTTGTGGCAGGGCTGGACCCGGAGCACTCCCAGCAGTGTTTGGGAGGTACCCACCCCTCCTTCTCGGTCTGTACATTAAGCTACTGTGTAGCAACAGCCCAAGAGCCCAACGTCTGGAAATGGGTCGAGACACCAGAATTGCTCCTGTCGGGGATGGCCCGGCCTTTTGCAGGGCCTGTTTGCTTCCCTCTGCCTATTTAGAGGAGCACTGTTGCACCAAGGGCCTTTGCTGCTGCCTGTTGCTCCTGTGTCTCCCCTCGTCCCAGAGGCAGACCTGCAGCCTTGCTGTGGGGAGGCTGAGAGCTGCTTGTTGTAACCACTACGCGGCATTAGGCATCTGATCAAAGTCTTAACAGGTAAGGCGGTGGAGCAACAGCTTCAAAAGACCAGTTAGGAGGGTAAAAAAACCCACACCATCCTCTTTCAGAGAGATGACAAGATTCAGAATCAGGAAAAATCAGGCTGAGAGCAAGTCCCTTCAGTTACTTCACATGATCATTCAACAGGACAGTTTGCCCTTTGAAGTTTTACAAGTCAGTGTCTTACAAAGGTTGAACCTTTAATGACATTTTGTTGGGTTTTTTTTAAGTAAGCTGCTGTGATTTTCTGTGCGTCAGCACACTTCTTGTGACACTGAGTAAGCTAAAACGTGCTTGTTCTTCATCACTTTGAAAAGCTTATTACAATAGATAGTGCTTATAGTGTTACTTGGATTCCTTAAATACTGGAAACCATTTACATTAGTAATGTAAATCCTAGGAACAGTAAATAGCTTAATCTGAAAGCAGGCCAGGCTGAAGCTGGTCTACAGAAGAGGTCTGAGAAAAGTCAGATGTTACTTTCATTTATTCTACAGGTACCTGCAAATCAAAATATGGCTGCTTGTTTAAACCAAATACTTTATCTTTAAAAAAATCACTTTATTACAGGGAACTATTCCTAAGCATGTAAGTGACAGAATCTTTTCCATAGTGATATTCTGGTAAGAGGAATGAATGCAGTGTTGGATAGCCTATCCTCAGCTGATACTAGTCTTGGCAAAATGCAATCTACTTCTAATTAAAAACTACTTTCAGATGCACAGATAACTTGATTCAGCTGAAGTCAGGTCAGTCTGTTCCCATCTTCAGTGCCAATGCTCTCTGGATGGTGTTTGCTGGCCAGAGTAGCTGCTGTGCCATAGGGCTAAGCCAGGATGGCTCTGAAATGTCCTTCCTCCCCACAGATGGGCCAGTTTGACCCACTGAATATACAGGTTATACTGGAGATAGTTTGCTAATGGTCACAAAGGGAGGAAGATCATTACTCCTAATATGCCTGTTCTCTGGGCAAAACAGGGAAGATAGCTAAATAGAGAAAAAGATGGAGCAAAGCTAGTAATTAGTCCTCCTGCCCAAGAGGGAAAGAACTAACAAAGCTTCCACTGCAGCGAGGGAGATTTTGGTTAGTAAAAAGCAGTGAAACAGCTTGTAGAATCTCAATTCTACCATAATTAAATGCATTAATAATTCTTTTTAAGAGAAGGACTGGATGAAGTGTAGAGCATTTCAGTCCTAGCGGGTCCTGCCATGGCAAAATAGGAAGAACTGTGGATTCTTGTTATGCCACTCGCGTGCCTACTTCCTGCAATTCTGCAGTAACCACACAGGAGGGGTACTAGTGCCTGGATAATGGGTAAATTTTGAATCTTGCATTTCACTGACCAAGCACCTTCACTTTGTAAGCTTACACAATTTAACAGTACCTTGTAGTTACAGAAGGAAAACTACTTCCACGTAGCAGTTCCTATCAATGACTGCAGCCCGTGGATATCACACCAACAGAGACACACTTCATTTACAGCAAGACAAGACTTCCAATGCTCATCCTGTTTGAGCTTGCCTCCTGGCTGGCCACCAGCCCACCTGCACCGTAGCTCCCCAGTGTGCCCCTGATCCTGCCCAGGATGGTGCTGAGGCCCCTCTAACCAAGGTCAGGATGCAGCCTCAGATGTGGTTGTGGCTGTGCCCAGTCTGGAGCAGCAGCACTTCAGCCCCTGCCCTGATCTGCCAGGTCTCATTAAAATACTGACTTTATTTAATTTGTAGAACAAAGGCGCTCTAAAAAAAACACCTCACTCAGTTACCTATATGCTGCTTCTGCTGGGCAGCCCGATGGTCCTCAGCCCTGCCTGCCAGCTGGGGGTCAGTCTCTGGGCTGCTCCTGGAGTAGGAAAGAAACTGAACTGTTCACACCTGATCACCTGCCTTGCTCTGCTTCTGGAGATTGGTTTTAACTGAGCATCCATTTAACCAGCAGCAGCCTTGTAAATGTAGCATGGGACAGTTTGTATTCTTCTAAGGTTCACTGAAAATTCTTGATGCTTAACTGAACATGAATGAAACACAGCAATGCTTGACAGAGTTCATTGGACTTCAACATTTTCAGGTAAACCAGACTTCGTGCCGATGTGTAATTACGGCAGCAGGTGGAGGTTTTAGCTGTTGGATTTGGTCAGTAGTGGGTTTTGATCACTGTAGTTAGTATTCTGTCTAAAATGATCAAGCAGTAAAAATAAACACGCTGTCATGTCTGTAAAGCTCACATCTTGCAGATCCTTTCTCAAGCTGCCCAGCCCTGAGACTTTTACATGTGTTGGCAACATTATCACAACCTCAGATAACGGAAGTTAAGAACACAGCTTTGGGAACAGACCCTGAGCTGGTGTGATGCTCGCTGACAGTTATCCCCCACTTAAAATGGCATTGTTTGGTTAAAATTAAAAATATGTAGCTGGAGCTATAATCACTCTCTACATCTCCCCGATGACTGCTGAAAGGCAGATGATGTTGCACCCATCTTTGGAAAAGGCTGGGACTGGCTCAAGAGCTACAGGCCAGGTGGTATCGCTTCAGTCCCTGGGGAAATCCTGAAGCTATTCCAGAGCATGTTTTTGCAGAGGTGCAGGAGGAGGTGACTGGGACCAGTCAGCATGGATTTACTGAGGGTAAATCACACCTGACTCACCCCCCCCTTCTGCAACGAAAGGACTTTGTGGAGCAGGGGCAGGAGCAGTGGATGTCCTCCATCCTGACTTCAGCAAGGCTCTCAGTGCTCTCTCACACACTGTTCTCACACCGGAGCTAGGTTGGCAGGCTGGGGGCTGCCTGGGGGGGGGCTCGGATGCCTCCAGGGCCCTGGTGGGCAAAAAAAGCTGAGTAGGAGCCAGCAGAGCTCTGGCAGTTAGGACCGGAGCCTGCGGGTGAGGAGAGTGTCCCCTCAGCAATCAGTAGGCCTCATCTTTGCTGTGTGTGGTTTTGGGTCCTGTTGCCCCTATACGAGGACATCATTGCCAAACTTGAGTAAACACAATAGTCAGGGGCTGGAGCGTGTGCCTGGGAGGGAGAGCGGAGGGAAGAGGCCTTGTTCAGCCTGGAGAGGGGAAGGCTCTGGGGAGACCTAACAGCAGCCAGCCAGCACCTCCCAGGGAATTACCGGGAAAACTCAAAGATTTTTTGCAGCAGTGCAGAGGAGAGACACAGGGCTGAAGCTGAAAAGGGAGTTGAGCTTTTTGAGGGCCACAAAAAGGATCGGAGGGATGGAACACCTCTCCTGTTGAAGAAAGGGGTTGTTCAGCCTGGAGAGGAGGCTGCTCCAGGGAGACCTTAGTGTGGCCTTTAAATACTTAAAGGGGATTTTAAGAAAGATGGGGACAGGAGTACAGCCTGTAGCAACAAGACAAGGGGCAATGGTTTTAAGCTAGAGGAGGGAAGAATCAGACTAGGTATAAGGAAAAAATTTTACAATGAGGGTGGTGAAAACACTGGGCAGGTTGCCCAGAGAGGTGGTAGATGCCCCATCCTTAGAAACATTCAAGGCCTGGTTGGAGGGGGTCTGGGCAACCTGATCTAGTTGAAGTGTCCCTGCTCATGGTCTAGGTCACCTTCAAAGGTCCCTTCCAACCGAAATCATTCTCCAAGTCCAGGATTTTTCAGTCTGGGAGCAGTCAAGCAGTGGAAGAGGTTGCCCAGAGAGGCTGTGCAGCCTCCATCCTTGGAGGTTTTCAAGACCACACTGGAGAGACACGGTTCTGAGCAATAGTCATTGCACAGCCAGAGGTGAAGTGAACCCCTGGGGTCCCTTTTAAGAGGAATGACCCCATGACACAGACCATAAGGACAGCAAGAGGCACCTCAACAGCAGCAGCACCCACAACTCCAAAGCCAATACACACTCTGTTACAGGACAGCTGCCACTCTCTAGTCCCATCCTTTGTAGGACTGTACAATGAACAAACAATGTAGTAGTTTTTTGGCTTAGAAAACACTCTGGAGGAATTCTGACTTAACAGAGACAGGACAAGCTCCAAAGGCACAAAAATCTGACCCCCAGAAGATGACTGTGAGAGCAAGTTTTTCCTGAGAAACTTACCAGTGCTGGGTAACTCAGAAAGGGCAGGAAAAGGACAAGAGGACTATTACAACTTTTGTTCACACACACTAAAACGACACCAGGTTTCTCAGGAAGAAACTACCCCAAGCATTCTCACGTTCTCCTTCAGTCAGTACAGAAACAGGTACACATACAGAAAAGAGTTGTTCAACAGCTGTTCTGCATTAATGTACACTGCAGGAAGTCACTAAAATCAAGACGCTGTAGCAGCTAATTCCTTAAGTTGTTTATTTATCATTGAAGAAACACACAGCAGCAAGTTCTGTGTTGGCTTCAGTATGACCAGATAGTTAATCGTTGTTACCGCACCCCAAAATTGAAGTCAACACAGCCATTACTACAAATCACTTTTTTGGAAAGGGAAAGAATTGACCCTGAAGACAAAGAATGGGGGGAAAATTCAACAATTTCTCCAAAACCACACATTTTAAATATGACAATATTTATAAATCCTTGAAAGGCATGAATTATCCAGTAATGGAAAAAGCAGATGTGATATTGGCAACGGAAAATACATAGCCATATGCTTACCAAAACACTGAAATTGTGAAAGCTTGACGTTTTGTGGTTGTACACCGCAGCAGTATACATTACTGGTACGATGACTGCAAAATGGCCTCAGAGGCGTTGTGTATTCAAGTAAATCTACAGAAAATATCCCAGTGTAGCTAATGCTTGTTCTGTTTATTGAATTTAATCCAAATTTAAACAACTTGCTGAATTCAGATAGTGATAAAATACGTCTCAGAAACAGCCTGCCCTCAAAGATACCTATGTAAAAGAGGGCTTTTATATTTTTTTCTATTTTTTTGGCTAATTATGGAAATTGATTTAGCTCTGCTTTTTCAATAATTCTACTGTGTGAACAGAGGTGTTTTCAAATGCATGTTCTGTGACGATAATACCCCATTCCAAATTAAGAAAGACTAAAAATAAAAAGGTCAGCCTGTTTCGGTGCAAGATAGAAGCATTACTCAAGACAGCTGTTGGGCTTGCTTCTTTTTATTTTAGCAACAAATGACCCATGAAATAAGCATCATTTTGAAATTTCAAAAACTGGCATTCAATTTCCAACCTTCTGCTGTGAGTTTTGTGCATAATCAATCTATATGAGTAAGTAATTCAAGCTCATGCTTTCATGTTACCTCAAAACATTTGTTAAAGAATTCCAATTCAGAATGTTTATAAGCACAAATATCCATGGATTCGATCAAATCAAAGCTAAAACATTGGTTAAACTCTGTGATTTTCACTTAACGTCGTACAGTGGTCCACCCTTCTTCATCTGTCTCATTTTTAGTACGGCGAAGGGGCTCACGCTCCTTTTCTGTTTTCCAGGAACCTTTCTCCTTCTCCCCGTCTCTTTCTCGATCTTTCGATGCTGGTGGGGGAGCAGAAGCTGGAGGAGCAGCAGGAGCAGGAGCTGATCGCCGAACTGTTTCACGTTCCTCTCCACGTTCTTCCCTCCTATCATCTGCACGCCGCCATGAGCTCGCTACAAATACAGAAAGACAATAAACCAACTTTGTCGCGCTCCACCAGCAGCCTGCAAGAGTTTAAACAAATATGCCCGGTACCAACAGTCTGATTTACCGATTGTCAACCTTGCCAAGAGGTATTGCGATGATGACAGGCAAACACACAGTTTAATTTCATAGTGAAGTAACAGAACTGCTCAAGCCTCTTTTCAGTTTTAGGATTGTTGTAAGCAACCCAAGTGCAGTAAGAATGTTCTGTTGATGTACATTGACTTTATGATGTAAATACATATTCTTATTATTATCAGAATTAAATGCACAGAATTGTCTCTCCTTAGAAACTACTGAACCCTGAAAACAGAAAAATCCTGACTTAAAAACACTTGTAGAAAATGTTTAGGTGTTCACTGTCTCAGAAAACAGCAAATTACTCTTCAGCCTACTGAAATCAGAGTATAAACAGCACCGATTACACGGCTCGGCTGGGATCAGCACTCACCATCCTTTACTTTATGTAGAATTGTTCATTCCCACCAAAAAGTTGTTAAGAATTCTACCCCAGCTATGTGTGAACAAAGCTCTGTCAGATACTAAACCAGACAGCCAAATACCAAAACTTCTTGATGCATTACATAAATAATTTTTTTTTTTTTTCCCAAAAAAATCCCTACATTTGAGAACCCTCAGCCTTTTTGCCAGCTGAAATCCTTTATGACATGTTCTGTCCCAGCCTGCGCTCTCAGACCTGCTGCCTGACAGCACCCGTGTGCCTTCAGGAGCACCCGTGTGCCTTTGGAGCAGAGACCAAATGAGGTTCTGAACCTGAGAAAGCCAAAATGGGAAGATGTGGTATCTCAGGCTAAATGTATTTGCTGGTGCTTATTTTTAAAACTCGGCAAAGGATTAGTAAGTGTACATCATTAAAACAGGTTAATGTATGTAATTAAAATAGGTCATTCATCAAAGTCAGTACCATTAGTAGCGTGAAACCCGTAAGGCCTTGTTTGGAAATACTTCCCTCATATTTTAATGGCTTTAAGAAATGAGCCAGAAATTACTTTCTGGGACATCTATCTTGATAATTTAAATACAAGAATTTCAGTCACCCTGAACATAATCTTACTATGAAAACTGCATATTTAAAATGTTGTTCTTCTACTGCAGATGTGAAATGCTACTATGAGCACAACTAAAAAGAGTTAAGATTCAAGGAAGAATTCTCAATTACGCTAAAGCTCCTTTCTATTACTTTGCTTACGCAAAGGGAGCTGAAAATGCAACTTACTCCCATTTTCCCACATCCTAGAACTGTCAGACTAACACGAAGGCCCCCATAATGAATGTAAACCTTGAGGAACACTAAAATAAACATACGTTCTTCCCGGTCAGATCGGAGTGGCGGTCCTCTTCTGAGGGGTGGATCTCTGTCATCAGTACGTCGATCTCTCATGTCACGACCACCTCTGTCCCATTCTTCACGACGACTTGAATCTCTCCAGCTAGAATTTTCCTCAGCTGGTCCTCTTCTCCAACCAGCGTCATCCCTTTGGCCATTCAAAATGTACAATAAGACTAAATGTTAAGATTTTACCTTTGCTGTGGAAAGAAGCAGTAAATCACAACACAGGTATTTTCAGGCCCTGTGGGTCTCTATTTAACATACTGCCATACTTGAAAACCTTTTCTGTTCTTCTGGAGCGTAACACGAAATTCTCTTGGTAACAGGTTAAAAAAAAAGTCAGTAAAGCATTTTGGAATTCCTTCTGTAGTTAACGTCCTCTTAAAAATAACAACCCAAAAAGGCCCCAAAATGCCACTATCCACTTACTCCCTTAGAGTACTTAATTTCAAACAAACCAACCACTGTTCCTTTCACTCTGCAATGTCATATTATTTATCAGCAGGGCACTTTTTTTTTTTTTTTTTTTTTTTTTTTTAACAGAAACATTCTAGAAGTATTTAAACACGGAAGTCAAACCTGGGACGCCTGAAACGATCATCTCGATCAAAATCTCTCTCTCTGTCAAATTCACGATCCTTTTCATTTTCATCACGATCTTTGTCTCTATCCCATTCACGGTCTCCTGGAGGTCTGGAGTCGCGGGGAGGCCCCCAACTGTCCTCACGAGCCTTTTCTCGTTCTCTCCATCCCCCTAGAAGTAAGAAACACAGTCAAAGGAATTCGTGGCTGACCTCTGATCTCTCTGTAGACAAAGAAACCTTTACTTCCCTCACAGAAACTGGTTCTTCAAGTTTTGATCCCTGAGGATCCAACTCCAGATGTTTGAGAAAAGTGTGCACATTGAGTGGGAGCCATAGACAAAACACTGCAGAAACTGCTTAACAGAAAGACAGTGATATAAACCTCCCCTATCAGGGCTACCTGTAACAGTTCAGCAGAGCTGATTACACCCTGCATTTTTCAGTCAGAAACTACAAACTCCTCACGGGTCTTGCGCAAAACAAGCGCAGGAAGAAGTAAAGGGTAGCTTAGACAGCAGGTTCCTTTGTGAAAATCTACAAGTGAGATTTTAGGCAAACTAATCTTTTAAGAACTTACTTTAAAGCACTACTTTAAAATATGACTGCATCTACCATCTATTTACACAGTGCCTCCTGCAATATCATTCAGTTATTTATGAATGGGAGCTCTTTATTATGCAGCCTGCTTTGTCTTTAAATAGAAAAGAGAAGAAAGCTATTGGAGTGTGAATTTTGAGATTTACAGTAACTTTTCTACAGGTTTGGATTACAGAATTAATGTCTGTAAAAGCTGATGTGGCACCTGTGAATACATAAATCTGAATGAGAACCAGGAAATCAAAATCATATCTACCATTGAAATGTCATCAACAGTTCTGAAAAGAATAAGAAACAGTTGTTCTAGTCACCATCAACCAGATTTAAGACTAGAAAGAAACTGTATAAGAATAGGGTAATTCAGACTATAAGGGACCTCAGGTCACACTAGTCCAAACTCCTGCTCAAAGCAGGACTTTCAAGAAAGGTAGACACAAAAGCAAAAAAGGAATGGTAAAAACAGGAATGCCTCTGTACGTATCAAAACCAGTCCCACTTGAACACTGTATCTGAATCCTCCTTAGGAGGTTCATCTCAGACATAGAGAAGGGGCTGGGAAAGAGCCCAAGGTGTGCTAATCTACTTGGAATGTTTATTTCCCACCAGAGCATTCAACTTGTATATTCTGGTTTTGCCCATGGGTAAATCACCAGCATTACTACATGACCTGTAGGTATCTTCCAGGCAAGCAACCAACACTGCTGTATTTTTTTTTTAATTCAACCAAATTAAAAGTTTTAATTATACAAAGTAAAGGAGCATCCACATTAGCCAAATTAATCTAGACACTTTCAGAGTTGATTCTCCCATCTCTGGCACCAAGTACATTACAACCATTATCTACCAGGTTAACACAAGCTTTGGAGGGAAGATTATAGTTATATTTTACCTGGTTTACCAAACGGTCTCCAAGGACCTGGCCTTGAATCATCACCACTCCGCCACGGACCCCTGTCATCATCTCTCCTGGAGAGCCTGTCATCATCCGCGCTGCGCCATGGTCCCCGGTCATCATCACGCCTCGACATCCTGTCGTCGTCCAGCCCCCGCCTGGGACCTCTGTCATCATCCAGCCCCCGCCTGGGACCCCTGTCGTCATCTGCAGCACGCCAGCTGCCCCGGTCGTCATCCAGCCCGCGCCTGGGTGGCCTGTCATCATCCAAAGCCCGTCTGGGTGGCCTGTCGTCATCCAGCCCGCGCCTGGGCCCTCTGTCATCGTCTGCTGCACGCCAACTGCCTCTGTCATCGTCCAGGCCGCGCCTGGGTGGTCTGTCGTCATCCAAAGCACGTCTGGGTGGCCTGTCGTCATCTAAAGCACGTCTGGGTGGCCTGTCGTCATCCAAAGCACGTCTGGGACCCCTGTCATCATCTGCAGCCCGCCAGCTTCCTCTGTCATCATCCAAACCACGCCTGGGCGGCCTGTCCTCATCCAATCCACGTCTGGGAGGCCTGTCCTCATCCCCTTCACGCCTCGGTGGCCTCTCCTCATCCCCTTCACGCCTCGGTGGCCTCTCCTCCGTGGATTCCAGAGAAGGACGTTCCTTTTCTTCTGCAGCACCACGTCGGGGCAGATCGTCCCCGCGTCGGGGCAGATCATCCCCGCGTCGGGGCAGATCATCCCCGCGTCGGAAAGGTCTTTCATCATCTCTTGCTTCTCCTCGACGCCAATCTCTACAAAACCACAAGGAATGAACAAAATGTAGAAGCTGACATCCAGGAAAGCTTTACACATTCGATTGACAGCACCAAACCCCTCAAGGCCATTTCTGAATGCATCCACTTGATGTGTGGTTGCAAACACATTTACAGAGCTTGCATTTTTCAAATGTACCTTCTAATCACCTTCATTCCTCTGGGAAAGTGGTGGGTCATCGTCCCTACAGCTTCAGTAAAGACTGAGCAGTTTACCATCTCCTTCAAAACTACAGTTCAAAGGGGATACTACAGTCCCCTGTCGGTTATCTGCTGCAACACAACAGAGAAGAGGTTTGGCTTCTGCACCAACCCTAACCTGACAAACTCAAGCTAAGTCTCAAAGAACCAGTATTAAAATCCCACAACCATCAAGTACGTACCCCTTCTTCTTCATGCACATGCCAACCCTACAATTCAATCCCCGTTTTCATATACTTTGGCACAGCTCCAGCCCAACAGATTGGCAATACTTTCACGGACAAGCCTCCACAACTGGATACAGCAGGACAATGTCGTAAACTTGTGATCACAATTCGCTGCTGCTGCCTGAGAGCAAGCAGGGTGCACCAGGCTCTGGCAGGCTGTCAGTGCTTGCACCGACTCTCCTTACTAGGATGTATGTGGGAAGTAAAGAATCGGTGATAATTTTCCCTGGGCTATTGACTAATCAGTTAATCTCTGAAATATAATTGGGTTTTTAACACTGAAAAGATCACACACTGCTGAACAACCCATAGAGCCTTCCACTCTTGTCACTTCTCTGGACACACCCTTTAGTTTAATATCTACAGAGTTTACACATACACTTAGACCATAAACCTTGGCTTTGTCACCAGATTGATTCCTTTATTTCAGAAAATTAACCGTCCTAAGCCAGTTCCTCAGCAATAAAATGAAACAAGGAATAGAGACAGAGATGCACTGGCATCTGCTGCTTGACAAGAGAAGAGAAGCTGCACTGGGGTTGAATCTCATGGATTCAAAAAATAAAATCAAAACCAAAACAAAACAAAAAACCTTACAGGTTTAGAAATCCACTATGCCACTAAAATGTAAACAAAAGAATAGCAACAACTTGCTACAAAACAGCAGACACAGGACCCCAAGAGGTGAGAACAAAGAGGCAACAGTCTGCGAGAACTGTGCATCTCACAAAATTCGAGGAATTGTGAGCAGCCCACTTCCTAGTTTTGGAAGAATAAGGGAGAATGCAATTACCATCGAGCTGCGAGATAAAAATACGACATGGAAATTGTTAACTTCCATTTAGACTCAAATTGGATAATCTTCTCCTTTGAAAAACTGGATTATTTTGACATAAAAGACATGTAGAGAAATGGTTATGAAGTTCATCAAATGAACAAGTATTTAATTAATTCATACTTAGGTACTGTTTCAGGGTTTTAGGATTTTTAAATCAATTTTTAAAGTATTACTACTCTAATTTTAAACTATTAGTTACAGGCGAAATTATGCCTCTGTTGTTTTTTACATTTTCTTCTTGTTTGACAACTTTAGTGTTCCTATTTCAGCTTTTGTCCTTCCTTCTCTTTTAGAAATCCTAACTCCCACTTTAAAAGTTTACTGAAATTAAGAGGCAAAGAGCATCTGATAAATTAGTAACAGTGGGATGCATGAATATTAAGAATATTATTGAATGGCAGTCACTGGTAGTCATGCAATCCACTTTCTATTACAGAACCCGTTTTTCAACAACCTCTGAAAACCCTACACACAGATCTATGAGAGCTGCAAGCATGCAGACAGCTTTACCAAAAAAAGCAGAAACTTGCTGGCAAAGTTCACACTGTAGTGACTATCACTGTTACAGGTTTATAACTTTTTCTTTGCTTGTCTTAACTCAGACACAAACAGCACAGATATAAACTAGAGGTCAACTCCCCCCTTTTCCATACATTTTGGCTTTCAGTATTTCTTGACCAGAAGCACACAGGATTTGCTGATCCTTTGGGACAGTGATCTGTGGCAGCAGCAACTCTAATGAGCTGTGCCAAGTGTGGCAGCCAGCAGCACTGTCCCACCCCCTTTCATGAATACCAGGTCTGTATTAGTTGCCATTTCATTGTTTCAATGAGCAAGTGCCCAGTTCCTGACAGCATTTTATGGATTTTCTCTCATCTAGGGAAAGAATAAGAGGTACCTCCATAAAATTACTTTTTCTACTAAATCAACTGGCTTTTAATTTAACTCCTACATAGCACTTCTATGTTAACCTCTTTTTCCTGCAATCACAATATTTGTAATATTTTTTTGTATCAGAAAGCTTTATTCTCTTCCTTATGAGATTACATCATTAGTTTTATTTTCCTCTTTTTTCTTACAATAACTACCTTTCTTGCACAGTCAAGTACAGAAAGCAAATAAAGTCTAGTTGTTAATTCATAACAAAGCCACTAGCTGTCCAAGAGACAGCCAGCCCTTTCCTGGACTTTCTACCTTTCTGTAAAATCTGTTGTATCTTGTAACTAGAACCATGGTATAGAAAAGACTGAGAACATCACCTGGACTCCAGCACTCTGGGGACTGCTGCACAGTACAATTGTTTGCTCTGTGGCCATAAGGACCTGTGTACCAGCATGGCATGTACGCCAAGACTGTGCCATTTCCGTGAGAAACTGAGAATCAAATTTTATAGCTCCTCTTCCTGTACTAGCATCCTTAAGGACTTTTTAATGCATATATCCAATAGCTGTACTTACAACTAGATACATGCTGCAAATTAAATCTGATGCTCTGTCCTCTATGTTAGTGCCTTTATCACTTGATTCAGAAATACAGTTTGCAATTACTTTACTCACAGTTAGGTTTGCACTGCTGTCTTGGTATCCAGCACATTTTCCCTTTAGAGTTAAAATCCAACTGAAGGTAGACTAGGGGCTACTAAAGAATGCAGAATTAGACTTTTCTTCTGCAATTATGTCTGAGCATCACTGCTTCTACTTTGCTATTTCCTAAGTTCAGTAAAAAGAAAATAATTGAGAAACATGGCTTTACTTAAAATTCCATAGAGATATTAATTTTGACTGCTATCAGTATTTCCTTTTAGTATTCCTCAGTATATTCCTTTTAGCAAAAGAAGGAAATTTTTACCAAACATGCTATATAATAATTCAAAATACACCTAATTTTAACTCCTTAGCAGTCACTGAGCTCAATTACTAAAAAGTTGAATGATAAATGACTAAGACAAAACTTACACAGAAAAACTCTATGATACAATGATCAAAAAATTAATACGGGTCACCTGTATCATTCTGTGTGGAAAAAAAATCACATTGAAGCATATAAATAGATGCATTAAACACTTCTGCAGTATGTTAATCCTTAAAGGCTTCACCCAGGAGTTTCATCCAAGTTTTGATTTCGCAATTCAGGAGAAAGTGGATCACTACCAAAAATGGCAACACAGCTTTTAAGGAAAGACTGAAAGACTATTTTGTTTATCAAGAAATCACATTCTTCCAATACGTTAGAAGAAATTACTAGAGAGAGATAGAGTAAATTATTTTCTTCCACTGGAGTCAGAGTTAGTTGTAATGGATTTGAATTGCTGCACTGGAAATTAAGGCTAGACATTTATATATATAAAAAAAAAAATTAAAACCCCCCCTATCTATCTGGAAGGCTAATTAAGCACTAAAACATACTGCCAGTTGGAACAAGTGGCAGTATCTCCATCCGCACAGGCTTCTAAGAACAACTAGACACGCACCATCAGAAATGTGTTAGGTACAACTCATCCAGTTGTGGAGCAGAGGGATGGACAAATGTTAAAGATCTTATTTGCTACACTTCGTATAAACAGTCTTCGTTATTAATGAACATATCCAAATCCCCTAAAATACATAGATGTGAGCAAGCAGGGTTTTTTTAAAAAGGTGAGAAGTACCTTCAGAATATTCCTTCTCTGTTCAATACAGTCTTTCAGAACTTTTAGTTTATAGCACGTATTTTCTGCTCTATGACTCACTCTGGGACTTGAATAGTTTAAGACTCTGAATTTTGACTTTTCTTATACATTACTGTCAATTTTCTAAATAGAAAAATCTCGAAGAGTTTTATCATCCAGGAACCCTGCATTTGCTTGTCATCCTTCCCCACTCTGTATTTATACCACTGACACCAATGTTTGAGTGGGACAGAAATTTTTAATTTAAAAAAGAAAACAAGCAAGTTGTTTATCACATGCAGAAAGGTGTCTGCTAGCTTTCACATATCTAAGATAAATAAAACAGGAATGTTACCTGAATGCAGTTCCAAGATAAAACCTCTCTCTCATTTTGAGATCCTTACAAAGCAATTTTTTAACAGAAGGTAACTTTCAGAGATGTAGAAGCATGAGATAATATTCAGTTAGTGCAGCTTTAGCAGTAGCAACAAACGTATTTTGAGTCCAATACAACTGGTCCTTAGTAACCCAATGATTACCTTTCCACTGGTGCTCGTCGCCATTCAGATTCTGCCTCACCACCTCTTCTCCAGGAGCTTTCAGACTCCCTATCACCCCAACGAGATTCCTGTGCGTTAAAAGAAATTGGGAACATTCTCTCTGAATACTTTAACATTTTCAACATATAATTTACTCCTTTCAGAGCATATAATTAAAAACTCCCCTTGTTACACTGTAGAGAATACTGAACTATCAATAATTTATTGAATAATTTAAGTATGGTCTTAACTGAGTAACTTTACTGTTTCTGACAATTTAAAAACCAATATGGTTTGGTTCCCTCTGTGCCACATACTTTACTAGTAGGGTAGGGTATATGCAAATACACTAAGACGTGTATGAACAACAGCTACAGTAATCCATAGCTGTAACACCTGTTAACACAAAAAAGAGGTTCTAACAGTTTCACTTTCCTGGTGCTTAATGACAGTAGGAATGGCATCAAAGAATTATTTGCTTTGGTGCTTTCTAATCAGATCATAAAAGGTAACTGAATAAACTGAAAGCTCTCTGTAGCAGAGACCATTTTGTTCTGAGTACCTCAATGCACAGAACAGATGAGGTATCTGTGATTCTCACAGGTTGCTTAGATGCAGGGCAGAGCAATAATTTAATTTTTTAAAATAAACGTAAAATGTCTCTTCCCTTTTCTGGACAAACTGTTTAAGCTATTTTAACATAGTTTTTTCCTTAATTCCACCACAATAAGCCAATTAGCTAAACCATACCCAATTTCACATTATCGACCAACCTCTTTACAAAAGAGTATTCCAGTTTTATACTGCTCTTTGAAAAGTGTTTTTACTCATCAAGGTCTACACTTCACTACGGGGAATAACACAGGTTGGTCAAGATCTCACAGATCCACTACTCCGTGACTGTGATGAATATTTACCTGATAGACTATCAAAACAATTTATACAAGCTCTGATCACTTATCTTCATAGTGTTACTCAATGAAGCATGCATTAAAGACAGACAATGGCTATGGTGGATGAAATTTAAAACTAGTCCTCTTATTGGTAACTCCTGAAAAAGAGAGTAGGTTTGTGGTGTTCAGTTACATTTTTATATCACTAAATGTTTATTTGCAAATAACTTTTGGTTTCTTTCCTGTTGGATTGGGGTAATGATTTTCCCCAATACTTAGATTTGTAAGTGGGAAGTTGCACACACCTCTTGTTTTTATGTTTTATGTTACTGCGTATTTTTTATAAAATATAAGTGTATGCTTTTATGTTTAGTCTGGGATTTCGCTTCAGTATCTACTCTAATTTCTAATTTTGGCATGAGTCACTATACTTGCTTCCAATATAGCTTTCCTTGTTCTGCATTAAGAAAATTTTATTCAATATTCTTTTTATTATTTATTAGTTTAGTTTTTAAACAGCTTGATCTCTTGGTAGTTTCTTTGTTTGACTTTATTACTAAACTATATATTCCAGATCCTAACAGTGAGCTGAAACTAAGTGACAATAATTTCACTATTAAATTAGCCAGCTATGCTACAACTTAAAAAAAACCCCAACCTACTATTTAGCAATGCTATCATCTTTCAAATGATCTACAGAAGAAAGAGCAGTCAGAACGAAAACAAACCTGCAGGTATTACCTACCTTTCTTGAAAAGGGGTCATCCAGACCTCTCCTTTCTTCTTCCCGACGATGCTCTCTTTCTTCTATCTCCATTTCTCTCTGACGTTTTTTCTTCTCCAGTTCTTCCAGTTTTTTGACACGTTCCTGGTATTCACGCTGTTCCTGCTCACGTTTCTCACGCTCAATGCGTTCCTTTTCCTCACGCTCTGCAGAGTTGGAAACATAAATAGAACGTTATTACCAATAAAAATCTGTATCCACAGAAGCATTACAAAATACAATCTCTCTCCTTTTAACTCCTTATTACAAAATAAAAAAAAAAAAAAATCCAAGCATTTCACAAGATGCATTTAACTAACCACAGAACCTGTTTTCTGGAAGTATCCTAACTCAAAAGGAATACGAAAAGGAACCTTGATACATCCGTTAATATGACATCTTGAACAACACCTGTCAAGAAAGGTAAGAAAATGTTCCAATACCCATATGTTAATTTGATGTACAGACCACAAATGAGCCAGCTAAAATACTGGTAACTACTCTCAAGCATGGTAGAGAATCCCTTCCTTAGAAAAAGTCAAACAAAAAAATCAGTTAGCAGTGTCAGAAATTAGATATTCAGGACTGCTTGCTTGTTTGGTTGGTTTTTAAGTACTGCACAATTTTGAACTCTGATACATAAAAATCTTCATCCACCAAGTGACAAGCAGGACACAAATTTACCTTACAGGATGCCTAGCACCTCTTCTCTTCTAAAGCCTACCAGACAATGCAATTCACAAAGAAAGTTGTGCGAGTCGCTTACAATTCTCAAGTTTCTCATCTGACACCAACATTTCCTTTCTATTCTCTTTAAGATGTGCACAAACAAGTGGCCAGAACTCGAAGTAAACAACTAAAATCAAAGACTTAATTCTTCATTAGCCTCCCTTTCTTTATCTCCTCTGTCTGGGAGGAGTGGAGGGCAGGAAGCATTCATCTGCATTCACTTTTCCTTCTTCCTCCAAAGCTTTACTTTCACCTCTGTGCTGCACACCTAAGCATTCAGAAGGTGCATTAGGTAAAATGGGAAGGTACAGTATCTACCAGCAATGAACACAGTCTTCAATGTTGACTGAAAGTGAAAAGACTTCCTCCAGTATCATGAAACAGGGAAACCAGAAGTTAGCTGCATACACACCTGGAATGGGTCAAGGATGCAAAGGGTAAAATAATCACTTTCGATTATACCTTTAAGCAGCTGTTCTTCTCGTAATCTTTGTTCTTCTTCCTCCTTTTCTCTGTAGTAAGTAATGCGCCTCTCTTCTTTGCGTTGTTTCTTCCGTTCCTCCAAACGGTTACGCCTCTCTTCTGCTAACCGTTCCTGGAACTGCTTGAGTTTATCCTGAAATACAAAGAATACACATGAAAACACCAGAACCTTTAACATTTAAAGAGTCAGACAGTTACACAAATTGCTAAATAAAGCTGCTCAGAAACACAAACCAACTGCAACATATTAACTTTGCTCCACTGGAAAAACAACTACCTGTTTGCTTTTTCAAACTTTTCTGCAATTGATTTCATATAAGGGAACATACTCCTACTTAGGAGGAAAACAATCACCATGCATAATTTTAGTCCTTCACCTGCTTTTTCAGGAAAGGAATTACCTGAACAATAATTTACCTGTCCTAAAATACATTACCTGAAGTTACCTATATAGTTACAAAGAATCATCTGCAGTTTCTTCATTTTTTTAACATAATAGCTCTTTTGTTTTTTCTTTTTTTTAAACCAGTTATTACTGCAACATAGCCAAATAATCAAAGCTATGAACAGCCTCAGCAAATGTAGATTTTTTTTTATACGTAGAGCAAGAAACAAAGGCAGTTTTTCCCTGCCCTCATGCACCAATTTGTTATTAAATTTTGCAAACATAAAACATAACTGGAAGAATTCTTGAAATGCCAAAATAATTTCCAGATTCAAACACAAAGATTCAAAAAAAACAGACAAGTATTTCTATCTATTTCTCAGCTTCAATATTATTGTCAATATTGTTCCATCACCACAGTAAGTCCAAGCACTTGTACAGATACAGATGGCTGCTCATATGCTACTCAATGTTCTCTTACTAATAGCTGTATAGAAATAATTTACCTTTTGTTTTCCATATTAGCTATTCCAGAAGTTGTCAAAAATGGTAAGTGATATTATCTATGAATGGATGCACAAATTTATTTTTTTAGTCAGAACAGGAAATAAAGAATTCCGTAACTGTGAGCCATTCTAGATACTCATCTGTTTCTAGTTTCCATGAAGAATCACTGGGTCACAAGTTTAGTTCCTCACTTCAGGGGAATATTTTATTACAATACCGTATCTTGTGTACCTCATAAACTGTTCGTCGTGATGCTTTGAGCCTGGCTTCAAATAAATCTCTATCCTCCAACATCCTTGAGAGTCTGTTCTTATGCTCAAGGGCTTTCTCGCGCTCCAACTGCAAAGTGGTGATCTAAAAACAGAAAATATACGAACTATTACAAATCAAAATCTTACTATATATTTGCATTCTATCTACCTCAGCCACTAGAAAGAGAAATTCTCTTTTCCTCTTTCAGATCCAAGACAGAAGATACTGCTGTCCACTAGCACAAGGAAACTGCAAAGCTAACACTTCATTCTTCGTATCAACTTTTTCCCTTCTTCCCTAGGATTGAGCTAGGGAAAAATAAGTGCAAAACACACTATTTTTCATTCATTGCTAATGGATTTTATCATCGGAACAAAAAATTCTTACCCTTTCTTCTTCCTGTTGCTCCCACAGCTCCATGTCACGCACTCTTTGCTCCTCATATGCAGTTTTTATTAAAGGAATTTCTTCTAATCGCTTCGCTCTTTCAAAATAGTCAATCTAAATAAAGATAACATACCTTTAGCATGTCATAATGTAAATACCGAACCTGGAAGACTCAATCTTCAGCATCCCCAAAGAAAACCCCGATATGTGGAGACTTCTCCAACCACACTGGACCACGTCAAAGGTCCAGCTAAGCAAGAACCTGCCTCTACCACTGGTGCACTGCTAGGCAAGGAGGCAAGAACAGAGGCAGGCATATATACAATGCTCTCTCAGCATCATCAATTTTCAGTTCCCGGCACTTCCTGTGGAGGTTTTTTTGTATTTAGCAGGCATCTAGAGGTGGATTTCTCCTCTCGTCCTTCTGAACTCGAAGACGCTCTTCCTATACAACAATGTACTTTGGGAAGAACTCCTGCGTGTCTGGCACACGGCATGAGGACCCACCTACCTATGAACAGTTCTGATCATAGCTGCTACCAGCCTCACTTGATGCTTCCTAGTTCACTATCCCTTGCAGTCACTGCAAGAACAACTATTCCCCCATCATCAGCTGTTACAGCAGGTACACTCCTAGACTGCTACCACATCCTTCCTCCACAAGTCTTTTGGACGTCAGGGTATTACTTTATAGACATTTCTCACACAGAAGCCAACCCAAGCATTGATAATTTTTGTTGGCCTCCTCTCAAACTTACAGTTCAACCATGTCCTTTTTGAGAGAGACCAGAACTGCACACAGTGCTCAAGACGCAGAACCACCAAGTTCTCACTGCTAAGAATGTTAAGTTTAGAGCCCATCATTTAATATGTAAAGCTAAAGATTGGGGGATTTTTTTCTCCCCACTTTCCCTACACAAAATATCTATGTAAACTGAACTTCATTTGAAGATTCTTCCTTTTACCCCACAGCTGCTAAGATTTCTTTGTAAAAAGCTTTTTGGAAAATCCAACTTAGTTACACCAACCAGACCATCCTCACTCCTGTGTTTGTTCTGACAGCTTCAGAGAACTCCAAGAGGAAGCCCTGGCTTATAATTTTTCTACAGAAGTCGTGCTGACCATTCCAGGTTGATCATATTTACCCAGGTGACTACTAATTCTACCATTTAATTTTCTGCTACTTTGCCCAGTATGAGCATGAGGTTTACAAGCCTGCAGCATAAAAAATCCTCGCTGTAACCTTTTAAAGTAAATTAAAGCTGCCTCGATACTAGAAAGTTTTGAGTGAACTATCAACTGTATCATATAACCTCTGCTTCATTCTTGAATACTGTCCGAAGTCCTGGGTGAGTTTCACCTTGACCAGGTTATATATATATTTCTGTTTACTAGGACAACATGTTTCTCACACTTATAGTCACTCCAGTTTCAGGCAGACTCTATTCTGCCATCTAGAAGGGCTCTAGTAGTGGAATTTCTTCTGTTTCAGTGAGGACTAATACAACTAAATTTAGCTTCTCTGTAATGGCTCACCTTTTGTAAGCATTTTTAATCCTCTCTGAACATTTTTGAATTACAAGTCTTCCCAGCCAATATTCAGTTCACACACAGCTTAAGGGTCCATTTTCAAATCAACTCCATTAAATACAGAAGATTTGTGCACTGATACTAGAAAATCAGTTTTTAAATGGGTTTTTAACCTGTTTACCTTTTTTTCATTTCATACAATAACATTTTCAACACCAATGTTATATATGTGCATATATATTTATGTATCAATACAGGAGTTCACAATCACTAACTAAAGCATTGTATAGACATTGTTTTGTACCCTTCCTACTTTGTACCTTTTTCTCCTGATTCTTCAACCGTTCCTGGAGTTCCTTCTTTTCTTTTTCAAGCTGTTCAACTTGTTTAGCCATAATGAAGTCAGGATCCAACTCTTCAAGATCCTACAACCAAGTAAAGTTATCATTAGAAAATAAACATTTTTTTCTGTTACAAATGTGGTTTGTTTATTTATTTAAACTTCTCTGCAATCTTCCCCTGAACTTTTAAACTGATTTTCTTCAGAAACTTTCTCAGTTTCTTTTCCTCTCTTCCGGGTAACTTGTATTGCATTTTTTAAAATCAAGATACACATGCCTTGGAGAGTTTTTCAATTGAGACACAGTCCAGATACTACAGAATTGGATCTGAAGGTCTGTTTTGTATTTCAGATATTGTTCAAGCAACAAGGGGCAGGGGGGGAACCAACTAGCTAGACTTAATTCCTCCAGGTAAAAAAGGTCCTAGCCAAACTCAGAATCCAGCTTTACTTACACTGTTGAACAAATTAAGATACTTAAGTGTCAAACTGTCTCATTTTTAAGAGAGACTGTTTATAAGACCAGCTACAGTATAAAACTAGTAAAGGACATGAATTTCAGGCAGCCTAGCACTTAACACCAGAAGCATAAAAAAATAACTCAAAGCTTCAATAATAAATTGTCTACCTCAATATCAATATCTTTAAATGCTTTGGCTCCCAGTTCAGTCTTCTTAATCTGCTCCAAGCGCTCACGAACAGTCTTCTTTTTGATTTGTTCATGCTCTTGCAGGATACGCTCCTTCTCTCTTTCCTTTGCCTCCTGGCGCAGTCTCTCTTCTTCAGCTTTCCGGACTTTTTGCAATTCTGCTTCACGTTGTTCTAGTTCTTCTTTTTCACGCTGAATGTTTAAACTTTCAAGGCGCTCTTTTCTTTCCTCTATAGTTTGACGACGTGCAAGGATACGCTGATGCTCCTTCCTTGAATTTTTTAAGAAGGCGGTGACTGCCAGCTGATGTTGTTCTTCCTTTTCTTGCTGAATTGAAATTAAGAATAAGACAATGATGTACATAGCATCTCTTTAAAAAGGCAGAAAGCATAGCAAATGCTTCTCAGAGAAAACTCAAGGTTAGTTTTATCCTCTAAACCTGCCAAGTGCATGGAAATATACTGTATTGGCAAATCGAATCCAAGTGGCATACAAGATACTGTCAACTGACTAGAACCACATGCACAAGCAAAAAGTTGTCTGTAAGACAATATTCTGCAACACATCTTAGTTTCACACTTTTTCTGTCCAAAAATATTGCATGCCCATATGTTACTGATATTTAAGGTTCTAACTGAAAGGGGAGTGTCAACCTTGCTTGTCTCTGCATGTGTTAACAAGTAGAGCACCAAAGCTCCCTTGTTTTTAAAGTTTTGGGTTTTTTCCAAACACACAAAAGAAAAATATCGTAATTGACACAAAGCACTATCTGTGAGATAATAAGAAACTGATGCATCAGCAATTTCGGTATAAACATTGCCTATAAGACTGTTTAAATTATAAGAAGCACTAGACTTCTAGACACTAGAATATGGACTGTTCTTTAATTCTCACCGCCCTGCCACTCTCCTCCAGAGTACCTATACAGTTCCTTGTAGAGATTCATGCTGCGCACATGAAGAGGTGTAACTGTGCCAGCCCATTATTTTAATTGCCCCAGCAAGCAGCAAAACCCTGCAGCCCTACCAGCTCACTACACTCCCTCTGTCATGCTGCTCTTGAAATGTGAGCTAGCTCAGAGGTATTTTTAGTCATCTGTCACTTCTAGGGCATTCAACAAAAACACTGGGACACCCATACTTTGTTGCAGATCTGCAAGCATTTTAAGATAAATGGAGGTGCCAGAAATACAAAAATGAAAAGCTTTAGATGAATTTAACAATTTTGTGAATTATAACAAATTTGAAAGAAAGCACATGGAAAAAAGGGAAAAGTTTTGATCTGAACAGCAAAGGAAAAAAGGGTATCAACTCAACTTGCTCTGTAGCTTCTCTAACCACACAGAGTGGTATTAACCTTGATACTGTACTCCAATTTTACAAGCATAATTACTAGCATTTATGTCTTATTCAGCTAATTGTACTAACATGTCAAGTATAAGCCCATTTGTCATTTCTATCTAATGTACAGATAAAGCATGTTTTTTCTTTCAAACCAACAATACGTCCAATACCAAGCATTAATAAAATCTTTTTAGGGGAAACTTATACGGAAATATTTTTAAACACTATAAACCAGTTAATATATGTTCATGCTAGCATAAGCAAGGTATCATGATACAGTCCTACTTTGCATGTCTGTATTTTGAGAACATTACTTAGTATTTCAAACCACGTAAAGAATCTAACATTGACATCTTGCTATCAGCCTTTTTTCCATATATAAAAATATTTGATATGTTTGCTATGAAATCTTCATAAACATGGAACAAAAGAAAAAATTACCACTGCTCTTTTAAGAGAAGTGAAGGTTTAACTTGCCACAACCAAAGCATGCTGGAAATCCGAGACTGATTTACACCTTGCTCCTAGGAGGCTCTGGAGAACCTGAAATGTGAGCTCATCGGTGAGTCGACCCTGAAGCCAACAGCCCCAGTTGAGGAGGACAGGGAGTGACAAGGACAGGACAGTTCTTGAGTTGTGGGATCTTTTATTTGCGTTTTTAGATTCCACTATGAAGTTACATTCCAGGTTCTTCACAACAGCAGTTTCTCCAGGAAGAATAAAGAAAGCAGACTCTTGGATTTTCAAAAATGCTGGCAAAATTTTAAACAAATCCTAGCTCTGTAGGTCCACCTATGGGTAAATTATTATTCAGTACATCCTAAACCTGATATATGCAGCACTGGCAATTTACTCGGGCCTGTTGTGTACATTTTAACATGATTTTAGTTATGACCAAACACTAACTAATTGGGTGCATTTAAGAATGACTTACTCTTCTTTACAAGCACAAATAGCTGACTACCACCAGGCTAAAAAAAATGAAAATGTACATCTCATCTGAGAAAATACATTCCTTAAAATCTAAACTCAATACTTTATACCAAAGCTATTAGCTTACATTTCTACTTAATCCACAAGTATATAAATGAAGACCGTTATTACTGTCAAATTAGATCAAAGATTGTTACCACAATGCTCTGAAAAACAGAGCAACACACTTCTGAAAATAAACCAGTGTACAAAAGCATCAATCACTACCTGCTCAAATCCTTGCAGTGTCACGTTAAATTAATCATTAGACAGCTGACTGCCCTTCCTGTGTCAAGGAAAGGTAAACCAAGTAACTCCTTCAAGTATGATCTCACAACTACAAAACAAGCTTGTCTTGTTAAACCAGAAAATTTACACCTATTAGAATAGATGAGTATGTAACAGATGCAGAATACTTTGTCTTTAATAAATACATTAATGTTACACTACATTTGTATATATTAACACCTCAAGGATCAATTATTTATTCTGCAAAGGGGACAGCAGTAACAATCCTGATTGCCACTGCACTGAGAACATACTACTGCCTGGAGCAGTGAATCAGACAAGCAAAAAAATAACAAAAGGCAAAAAAAATAAAAGGCTGCATAAAGGCAACAGATAAACGTCACACAAGGCACACAGGGGAAACGTCAGAATTTGTCAACATCTTCAGAAGACTTAAAATGGCTTACCAGTAAGTGAGGAGGCTTAATGACTGCAAGAGCCTTAGCTAGAGCTGAGGACATAGCAGTCAATTGATTTCTAATTTGCTCAGAAGGCATGCTCTGTAGCTGAGGGCCTAGTGGAGCATCTTCTCGAGTACTGTAGTTCAAATCTGAGCCAAAACTCAGTGTCCGGGTAGTATGATCAAGGCGCACCTTTGCAAAGTAACAAACAGGAAGAAAAAGCATTCTATTATTTATTAAACAATTTCTCTGTTGCTCTGCCTACGACCAATGTGACTCAACAGAAGCCCTAAGCAGAAATTATTTTTAAAAAGTTTTAGCTACACCAGACTATGAAAAATCCCAAATTAGTAGAAGAAAAATAGCACTGTGAATAAAGGTTTGATTTCCATTGTTTATACAAAAAAAAAAAATTCCACTTGAAGAAGCTGAACTTTCAATGATTCTCTGAAACAAGCACTGCTAGACAAATGATTGTTGCCTATTTCTCCACATTATCAATATGCAAAACAAGAATCCTGACTTTAATGCAGACAATTTCAACATCTAAAATGTAAGCTGAATCTGTGTGTTAACCTAAATGCATTAACTCAGCTTTATCTAAAAACCTAAATGGGTAATTACTAAAGCAACCTCAACGAAAACTACTTGTATCTCATCACCAGCTTAAACATTTCATTACAGGCTGTTCTTTCAATAAAGACAACTTTACCAAAAATGCGATCTTCAACAGCAGCTGAAACGTCTCAGACATCGGGGCACATTTCAGACACTGGTGTTTACTTCAGTCACTTGGTTAGACAAAAACCAACGTCAGCAACTGCTAGCTCTTTGGTCTTGCACAACTAATTCAGCATAGGCAGAAATTCGCATCCCTGTTTGTTAGATTTGCTTCAGGATATGCTGGACTAAATGACTGGGGTTCACAGGGCAAGTTTCAGCAAATTTTATTTCAACTTTTACTTCTACTGGACTTATATTAATGATTGCTAACCTAAATCAGAAATACACACCAGAATGCAAATAATTATCAGTTCTTAATTTATTGTCACATGCATATTTTACTTTAGTTTATCTCCATCTATCAGAATCAATTGTCTTCCTTGGGTTCAATGTCAGTCAGTTTTTCATTCAATGTAATACCCAGGAATTCATACACCATCTCACAGAAGACTTTTTACATCACTTACTTGTAAGTCACAATGTCTGGCTGCATCAACGATACTACGTTCCAGCTGGAAAGCATCAACAAAAGGCACCAGGGTAGCCAGACGAGAAAATTCAATGCTTTGATAAATCTGGGCCACCTGTATGTGAACAGAAACAGCAGGTACTTTTCCTCATTAAAAAGAGATCAGCAATAAAAGTTGTTGTACAGGCTATAAAGCTAACATACTCAATTGTCAACAAATGAACATATACGTATTCACAGAATTACAAATACCCTTTCAGGATTTTATTTCTGTACTATATTCAAACTTAAACCTATGATTAAATGCTGTTCCTGAATGGTTTCTTTGTATGAAGGAGACTGGCAGCAGTAACTACAGAGAGCTTATGCTGCTAATTAGCCTTCAACTATTTCTTTAGCACATCAGAAATAACACTGCTCGTCACTTGTAACGAAAGCAGGTCAATGAAATGTGCACTTTACAAAACACCTAAAGACAACAAAACAAAATCAAACCACCCTACTCAAACCTTACACCACAAAACGTTTTAAGAAACAATGAATTACCTTAAAAAAGACATCACAGATCTGTAATGAAAAAAATCTAGGCAAGAGACTATGCCACTGTATGCAGCCACTATTAAGTATAACTACTCTATGCTGTACCTAAATGACGTACAAACCTGAAGAAACAGGTTATATACTGGGAAAAAAGTATTTCGAAATCACAATGGTATTCTATTCAATAGAAAAAAATTATTTCAACATGGAAGTTTCCATCTTAGCATTCTTCTAAAGCATTTTCTAACTTATGTATACTTAGGAACACACATTTTATTTATTCATACCTGCTGCAGAAGGCGAAGAATGGTATTGTTCTGCAGGTGAGGAACATACAGCTGGAGTTCAGGTTCCTTTTCAGCTTGGTCCTTCACCCAGTTCAGAACCTATCAAAATTCTGAAAAGTTACTCTATCTGCACCCCTTAAAAACTTCAACATTAAAGTACGAAGCATGGTTCTTAAATACTTCTATTCTACAGCTCATGAAACAACAGCACTTCTGTCCAGATACTACACTGTTTTACTGAAGTGTGTCTTTTGATACTTTTAATGGGTAGCTAGCATTTTTTGTATGAAGGTGACTGACAGTACTGGCAACATTTTACCACACTGCTAATTTACCTTCACGTTCCTTTTAGCACCTCAAATATCTTTGTTCCCACTATCAAAGAAAAAGAACATGATGTGCTTCATCAATTGCAGAACTTACGTTAACCTAATCAACACTCTCACATTGTTTTACCTCTCAATACTCTACATGTTAATAGTAAAAACAGTCATTGGTGTATTTCTCCACTTCCCACGCAAGCCATTTGCATGCACATGTACATGTGCGCACACAGTTTTCTCATTTCTGCCTATTTAAACAAGATTTAACGAAGTATCATCTCCACCAAGACATTCTTCTGATACGTTCCCAAAACTCTGCACCTTTAGCGGGGCCCTATGAACAGCACCCTCAAGACCTGAATGAATTTTCATTCTATTTCAATAAACTGGTGTATTCTGTTACCTAGACATCGTTATAATGGAATTTGACCAAATAAAGCCTACCACTGAAAATTCTGGCAATAGAAGCAGCTAGCTGGTATGTACCACAAACCAATACTCAAATAACAGACTATTAGTCAAGACCAATTACTAAATACACAGCGCTACAAAACTTACCTTGCTGACACGGCTACATAACTTGAGCGGGTGAAAGTCTACTTCAAGCCAATTGTAAAGTTCTTTCACTTCTGGAACAACATATTGCACTACGTTGAACCTTACCTACAGTCAACAAAAAAATCCAAAGATCTCAAAATAAATACAGCATTAACAAATAGTTGTGCTTTAAGAATTTTATATTCATGAAGTAAAATAGGCACCACATGTACCTTTTAATACAGGAGACTACTTATTTTTTATTGCTGCATTCTTAATGGCACTGAAAATAACTCTATGCTACACCACTTAACTGTATTTAAAAATGGAAAGTAGACAAAGAATATATCAAAATAAGTGTTTAGACTAGAGTAACACCCTCAACTTATTAGCCATTTCTAAGACACAAGTCTTAGTACACAGATGTAGGCCCACTTCTAAAAAAGCCACATATCTCTGTTCATGAGTAAACTTCTGAAGCTTTAAATAGTGGTTTTAAGGCAAACTGGAGAGGTACCAGAAGAATTAACATAAATTAAAAAATGAACCTTGAATGTAAGTTTTAGGCATGCATGCAAATGACTGCAAGAAATTCAAGCATCCTCTGAAAATACCTAACTATGACTGAATGCCTAATTTGTTTATGAGTATCTGAGAAGATCTGAAGACAGGTAAATCTAACCTCCCTTCAAAATAAACACAAGGAAGTTTTCATAGTCGCTCAGATCCTTATGGTCCGCAATTTGATATCTGATCTGTGCTTATCCAAAATACATTTAAAACAGAAGAATAAACACTAGGATCAGTTAATTACATACCTCAGAGTAGGGGAAAAAAAACAGTTCTAGGTCACAAACCCTTCCAAACCCCTCAGTTTCAAACTGACATTTGTTGCTTGGGTGACACAAAGGACAATACTGAATCTCTTTAGTGCACACAAGCATTCAGGCCTCTCATTATTGCTGCCATTTCCAAACAGTCCTTGTCAACATGAAATTTTAATGCTATAGCATAAGTTATACAATTAACAATAGAGCTGTTTTTTAACTTCTGACCTGCTGTCCCGTAACTAAATACAGTGCTCTAGAAGGAAAAGTCCAAAAAGAGGACTCAATATTTAAAAGCTGCTCACCTGACCACCACTACCTACCATATCATTAATGAGACTGCCACGTGTGGGTGGGGCCTGAAGACCCAACAGGGTTGCCAGACGTCGCTGTTTCTCAACAATGATGCCATCCATATCCAGAAGGCGAGCAATATCAGTTCTCTCAGGAGTTATAGGAATTGACAGAGTAGCCAAAAGGACGCGAGTAGACATCCTGTTGACAAAGTACAACCGCAAAAGATGAACTTCAAGAGAACACCAATTAATTTCTTTTCATATATGTGCCAGTTCAAGAGTAGGAATGAGTAGTATTCATGATGCAAAACTGTAAAAATACCAGCAATAACAGAAAACAGGACAAACCGTGCAATAAAAGTACAGAATGTAGTGTTCTTAGTAACCAAGGGAAATATTTTAATAAACATCTTTAATTACAATGTGTGTATATACATATATATACATAGAAATAATAAGGAAATTTAAGACACCTCTGTAAACATCAAGATACTATAAAACAATGAAAACAGCAGAAAGCAGCACCTTTAAAAACTTATTTTAACTGCAAATCCATACCATTGATTTTGACTGCATTGATTTTTAAAAGCTACCGTGCAAGCCAGATGTACCTTTTGATGTAACAATACAAATGACATTAAATATTTAAATTCTGACCTTAGTACCCAGATGAACAGGAATATAAGAATTTCCATAGGGTATTTATTCCCCCCAGATTCTGATTTTATAAAGGCCTGTACATGAACTTCAGAGGCTAATGCAGTCAACGATTCTACATTCCTCAAAAGCCTTGCCAGTATCATACCTGGTACCACAAAATTAAAGGCCATTTGGCTATACAGACTTTTATATATTAAGGAAAAGTTTACACAAGTTATAGTGAAACCTCGTGAAGTAAATACCACCACTCAGAAGAGAAAAAGGAAGCAAAACACAGATACTTATTAACTTGCTTAGCTTCCCAGTCAGTAACAGAGAAGGAAACCTACCTGAGGTGATCCTGATGTTTACATTATTTACACAGTAGCTTTGTCAACCACCCTTCTTGCTTTAAGTTTCTTTTGAGGCAATGAGTGCTGGCCACTTTAAGCAGAGCTGCTCATAACCATACACGTCATCTACTTCTTTTGGGGTACAATTTTTAAATCTATGGGTTTAAAAATAAAATCTGAGATCACATTAAATATCTTTCCCCACCTCTGCATCTCCTCTTGTGTGAGATTCTTTCGCATTTCTCTTGATAAGTGATAAAGCCGGTGAAGTGTGGATGCATGAAAAAGGGCATTTCCCGATTTCCAGAAGACAGTTGAAACTTTGTGATAGTAATTTGCCATCAGTTGTGGTTTGGGTGGTTTCTTAGACAATGCAAATAGCCCATGAATATCTTCCACTGCTTTGAAAGCTTCCTAAAAAAAACACCCCCAAAAAAATACACTTAGTTTTAGGAAAGTCTTTGGCAACACCCAAAAAAATATACATTCACTAAAGGTTGTAAGGCTATAATATACTTAACGAAAGCTGTGATCTTCAGTTTTGCCAGCTACATGAAATTAAATACTTCTTTCCTAATAAAGAAATGATTTGGACATACTGCAAATTAATTAACTACCTGCTTAGAATTTGGTAGTTTGCAAATAGTTTGCATAATTTTTTGAAAACTCATTTCTTTCAGATTTTCAAGATACAAACCAAGGGGAAAAAAAACCCCTAACAAACCAGAATAACAACTTCTACTTTTTTACTATTATACCAATTCTACTATTTACTGGTTTTACCATTTTTCATAGAAATATTTTTTGTGATCGAAATGGGTATAGTTTTCCTAAAAATACACATAATCTTGGAAATGCCTTGCATGTAACTACTTACATACCTAAAATGGAAACAACACAACAAAGAACATTCTCAAAATTCACAAAATCAAAAAATTACAACCTTGTTTTTTTAAGGAATTTGACATTAGAAAGGTTGGCAAAGCAAAGCACCTCTTTGAAAAGTCTGTTTTGATAATGTCCTCATTGGCTAGATACAAAAGTTGGGGGTGTTCAGCCGGAGAAGGGAAGGCTCCAGGGAGATCTTATAGTGACCTCTCAGTTCTTAAAGGGGCTACAGGGAACATGGGGAAGGACTCTATCAGGGGGCATAGGGACAGGATTAGGGGTAATGGTTTTAAACTGAAAGAGGGGAGATTTAGATTAGATCTAAGGAAGAAATTCTTCCCTGTGAGGGGGGTGAGGCCCTGGCACAGGCTGCCCAGAGAAGCTGTGGCTGCCCCCTCCCTGGAAGGGTTCAAGGCCAGGTTGGACGGGGCTTTGGGCAACCTGGGCTAGTGGAAGGTGGCCCTGCCCGTGGCAGGGGGGTTTGAACTGGATGACCTTTAAGGTCCCTTCCAACACAAACCATTCTATGATTCTGTGATAATTCAACCAGCAATGCCAGGGTCCCAGCCTAAGAGCAGGCTTTAACGTTTATCAACAACTTCCCTGTGATATAGTACACGAGAATGCAAGATGGCAGAGATGAAGGTGTCATCATCAACTTCTCACTTTAACAATTCAAAGTGAGTACTTTACAATTTATTACTACCAGAAAAAGCTTAGTTTGAAATGCTACACAGGAACATCAGAGTAAATATTAAATATGCAGGTAGTACCACAGGCTAGATATTAACTTTTATTTTTTAGCTGTTATCCCATCTTTACCTTGGAGCATATACTATGAAACATGATCTGCATGGAACAGGTTCTGGAAAAGCTGGCGACTACAGTGTGATTACAGGAGCCCTGCTGCATACCTGCCACAGCTCCATGCTAATAGCACTGTCAAGTTGCACAAGCCTGGTCTCCAAGTGCATCGACTGACTGTCAGGATTGTTGAGGTTGATTGCTGTGCTTTGGTTATGATGACGCTGGATCTGCCCCAGATGCATTCGCAGGTTATCACAGAGTTTACGGAACTCAGCTTTACGCGTGTACTGCAGGCAGAACTTGAAAGCTGCAAAAATAACAATATAAATTAAGAATGTTCACTAATGGTGACTTCAGGGTAGTTCTAGATGGGATTAATATATGTAAATTAGTAAGTTTAAAGAATCTTCATTTACAGTCCAAAGACATATCATACAAAATGCAATCTAACTGTCACGCTTAATGAGTGACAGAGCAGAGCACTTCCATCTTGACCTCAAAAAATGAAGATGCTTCTACATAATTAAGCTTAAGGAGCAAAGGAATCCTTTGAGTCTCTTTAAAAACATTCTAATTTAAGCAGTGATTCTAGCTTTTCTTTTGAACTAAATGCAAATAAACTTCTGTGAATAGCATGGATTCAGGTTTTGGCTTTGTAAAATGTGGGAAAAAATTCTCAAGTCATCTAAATATGGTAAAGCTAAATGAAGTGTTCAAATGACTGGAAAGGACGTGGAAAAAAATTTGTCTTCGATCCCATAGCTCCTCTTAAAAATCTGGTTTTGTTCTGCCACTGTCACTCTGAAAATTCTAAAGTATCTCTACCAACCAGAAACAGGCACAAAACGATGCCTCAACACTGTAGCACAAAGGCTTAAATACATTAAAGCACCTAGAACTCATCTGACAGTCATCTTTCCTAATGTACCTGCACAATTTGGATGCAGAGTTAAAAATCTAACAGATTTTTTTTTTTTCAAAAATACAGAGCCCTAAGTTATATAAACAAAGGAAAACATTTTTCTGCTCATCTCTCACCCTTAAAAAAAGATTAACCTGTGAATATTCATTCTTATAAAGTCAATTTTTGCAGACTAATGCCAGAAAGAATTAAACTTTTTCCTATTACCTTCTGCATAATATTTTGCTCAGTTACATCTGTGTCAAAATTGATAGCGCATCATAATTTTACAGTACCCTCTTGTGTACACTAGTTTTTGAAGTTAGCTGACACAGAATATATTAATGGAAGACACATTTGCCATTCTGAATAAACATAACTAATTTTGATCAGCAAGTTAGAAAAAATAAAGATGCAACACCAGTAATTCTCATATTCTCAATATGTTCACGAAAAAATAACTTCTTCCTTGCAGGCTCTGTTACAAGAAAAGATCGGTGCCCAGAAACCTCAGTAATTTTAAGAAATCTCCGTAATTTTAAGAACAGTATGTATACATACATATGCTTAAGAGATAAATGTATTTCTGACTCTGAAGCAATATCCAAACAGAAATAACCTTTAATTTTCTAGTTTTCAGGATGTGATACAGAAGTCCTAGATCTCATTATACTCATTAAACTCCCTGCGTTTCCATCTCTTCAACATACCTTGCTGTGCAATGTCATGGTACAGGCGTTCCACTCGTGAGTTATTTCGGAGAAGATCCAAACATTGTCTATATGACTCCCACAGAAACTTAACCCAGGGTGTCAAAAGCAGTCGGTCAGTACGATCCTGGGTGTCTTCTCCACTTACAGCACTCAAAAGAACACTAGTCAGGGCAGGAGGGTAAGGGGGGGAGAGAAAAAGTGTTTTATTCCCCACAATTCTCAGCAACATTTCTTATGAATATCTAAGGTGAGACTGCACAAATCTGAACAGCTAATTGCTGCTGAACAGTCTGTTGCTTATTTTAGAACTGGTCCCTCAGACTTCTCCCTTTTTCTTTAAAGGATGTAGGTAACTTTTCTTGCTGTAAAGTTTCACTTTGCTCCCTGCATATACAGCTGACATGTACAAGTTCCAGAGATACGAGACATCAGGAGCTTTTGCATCCTTCACAAAGGAAACTAATCCCAGGATTTTCACCTTTCCTCTTCTACCAGGGAGCTGCACACTGTTAGACTCAAATATCACTGTCTACTCAGCTACTTCCCTACTTGCTGAAACTTTCTTTTTAGTCACCAGCAATGCTTTCAAGTCTAAGTGAAGGTCTATACACAATCTAAAGCAGATATATTTACTGATTGTTTTTGTCATTCCTTCTACATACTCATTATCCATCCAATTAATTGTAACACTCTGAATTTACTTTCTGTGCCCTTTCTTCTATTACTTCATCAGTTACCCAGGTAAGTATAGAGTAACGTTACCGTTCATTTGCACGTGCACAACGCAGTCAGAAAGGCTGGAGGTTATCACATACAAGAATTAAATTGGTCTAATATAATTAATAGCATTTGTACATCAACTGATAATGAGCAGCTTTCAATAATAAACTCTCCAATACTATTACAGATGCAATCTCAGCAGACCCTAGAAAAGAGTAACTAAACTCCCAGAACTGCTTCCACCGTACCTACGTTTTCTATTCTTTACTACTTACTTTTCTTTACTTGGAGTTAGGATTTTATTCAATGCAAAATACCATTCCTATTTTTTTTCCCCTACATTTAGAACCTCTAGAACACGCACTAGTATTCAATTCAACATCTTTACACCTCACTTCTCTGAATTGCCAACACCCTTCATGAAAATAAGGACACTTTGGTGTGAATTGCTACATTTTAAAAACAGGCCACTTACCTTTCTGGAGTTTGAATGTTATCTAAGTCTTCTATGTCCAGTACCATCTGCTGGGATTCTTCCTTAGCTGCTTCTGTTTTTTCTTCAGCTAATTTTAAATAGGCTCGAACAACATCCTCCAAAGATTTGATGTTCACCTACATCAAAGGTAAAAAATGGGAAGATGTTTCCAGCCACAATAGGCAGCAAATATTTGCAATGTAAATACTACAAAACTAGGAACATCTAAAAGGCAGATTAATTCTAACCCAAGACCAACCAGTTACTTTTAGATCATATCAGCTGACACACACTATGCTTGCTACAAATTAAAAAAAAAATCCAAAGCCATACCTGCTGGCAAATATTCTTGTACTGGTACAGTCCTTCTTTGGCCAGGTGACTCTTGCGGAGATCCACACAGAGTTCCAGGTACTTCAGCATAATTGGCTCGTGGATTTTCTGCCATGTTCGGTGTTTTTTACTTTTCATAACATCGTAGAGAACATCAAGGGCAGGCTGCTTTTTGCCAACCTCAAGGAATTCTGAAAGTAAAATCCAATTAGCAAAAGACTTGCAAACCAGAAGATGCATGTTTTTATGCTTAACACTGTAAACTTTCAGAATTTAATCAACTCTAACCAAAGTTCATTGATGGTTTGATTTAGCTGGCCATATAAAAAAATCTGGCAGCTGCAACTGCAGTGGCAATCTTTCAATGACATAACTGGCAAACAAACGCAGACCTCTCCATTAACATGAACATTTCAGGATAGGAGCGTTGTTTCTCCATTCATCAAGGTGTGACTGGGCACTTCTTAGATATCAATAAAGTACACACATCCAGTTTTAAAGCCAGTTTCATCAAGAAGGACAACAAATACACACCATGAGGCTTGTAGTACAGCGCCTATCACTATCATTCAACAAGCTGCAAGCCATTCCGTGAATGTGACTTTTAAAAAAGTTCTGCCCTCGAGCCAAGAAAGAAACAAACCTCACTCAGGATTTTTTTTTTAAACTCTAAACAGTCTAGACATTCTGTTTATAGAACAATTACACTAAAGCTGCTACAGTCTAAAGGGTCAGACATTTTTTGAACCAGTGCCCCATTTATTCATTTCCTAAGCAGCTGCTGTTACTAACAGGATCTCTCAGCATCACAACGGTTCCCATCTATGATACACCACATATACCACTGTTCTGCTCAGACCAAAATACAGCAAACCATCCACGAGCAAATACCCAAGCAGCACAGCCAGCTATCAGCATACAGACAGGTCCTACTCTAAGTGTACTCTTAACTGCAGAAAAGCAAGACAAAAGAGCACTGAGAATGGGAAGCCAACAGGTTTAAAAGACAGAGAAGTTGAGTACAGCTAAAAGGAAATGTCTATATTCTTAAAGGCTGCAGGGTGGCATCAGTACTTCCCATGGAGTACTTTGGAAATCACTACATAGCTGAAGAAATAAAGGCAGGGTTAAAGCAGGGGCCTGCTCGAGGTGCTCAGACATCAGAGGTTCTAGGTTTTGGAATGTTAGATTCAATGTTAAAGATGGCTAAAAGATGTATTTTGAAAGCAGTAGCGTAGTTTTAGTTTAAGAACCACAACAGCATGTATTCAGGGCTTAGTTTATGTAAATAATGAGCTTGCGTAAGGCGAGCAAGTTCCTTTCTAGAAAAAACATACTGTTACATCCAAAGATAATTAAGGTTACAGTGTGAGAGTGTTCAGCAGTATTTTTTTTACTCACTGAGTGAAGTTTAATAAAGCTATCCTCCATCCCATAAATTGCACTGTTATTCTATCTCAAGTGCTGCTTTTGATACAATTACTGCTCAGCTTTCCAATTTTTAATTTATGAAAATAAACTTGAAAGGCAAGTTTAATCTTGCAACAATGCCAGGCCACTCCAACCACAACTCTCAGTGATCTATAACCAACTGGACAAAGCACAAAAATTAATTCATATTGTCTTGAAACTTTTAATTAACTCTGGTCAAGCAAGTTCTTACGAGTACGTCAAATACTTAAGGCTAATTTAACAGACACTGTAGTAAAAGCCCACACAAAGTGAACCCGAAGAGCCAAATACAGTACACATCACCGTGCCTGGCAGTAGAAACTGCAAATGATGGAAACAAAGACTTGTAACAGATAAAATGGAAAGCCTCAGCCCCTGAATAGCTGTCAGATTTTTTTTCTTTTTTGTTATACCAATTAAAATGCTAAAAGGTATCCAAAACAGCAACTGAAGCTCTGAGGGAAGGAGGACTGGCTGACACCCACTGACAACTCATCTGGTGCTAACCCAAAATCCCAAATTAAGCTGTATTTTCAATCTCAGAAAATGTAACATCTTTGTCACCTTCTGTAAAGATGTACATGTTATCCAATATCTCTAGCAGAGAGCAAACTCAGTGTCTGCAACAATAAAACACTCCCAAAAGTTGCATTACATCCTTGCCTACAAAGCAATGACAGATATTAATGCTAGCTAAGCGTTGGCTTTGACCTACATTTATCATTTATACGGAAAAAAAGCCTTTCATATTGACAATTATTCAAGCTTTCTTTCCAAACACCACGTATCTACGTTGAGGTCACTGAGAACCCAAAGCATTAAGTGCTCCTAAATGCTCGCTTAAGCCTTACATATAACATACAAACACTGAAACTCTGGACTGCACTGAATGTTCCAATTTGAAACATCAGTTTAACACTAAACTGCTTCCTGCAACATACAATCTGCCTTAGGTATGACTTCTCACTCTTTATTGTACTACTCTACTCCTTCATTTCCTCAGAATGTAGTAGACTTGCAGCAGTGCAAGAGATCTCAATTTAAAGCTGCTCTTCAATACCCTGACAGCAATGATAAAATGTTAAACAGTTTAAGGTCAATATTCCAGCAGTGTGACTTGCTCACCAAGTAAGTATAACCTACTCTACCTAACAATTATGAATTTTAATTAACCATGGCATGTACATCTTTTCCAGTAAAAGGACTGCTAAAAACCAATTTCATCTTTGAAAGTTGACTGAAGCCCATTCTACCTTCTATCTTTTCATCTTTGTGGGAATGATTTTTACAATGAATTTCAGATTAGAAATCTTGAGAACATGCACTACTTTATTTGTATTTTCTTGTTAAAATACCAAGTGCTTGAATTACATATAGCCCCCAGTCTACGCAGCCTCTTCAGCTATCATTTCAAGATCTGTACGTTATCTGTAATATTTGGATGTCTTTAAGTCTCATCAGACCTGTGACAATGAAGGGTCTAAATGGTCTTGCTAAGTGCTTAAAATAGCGTACTACAAAAAAAGAAGAGTCAAAGCCATATATTTAGCCTGAAAGAAGAGAGCTGATAAGTATAACCAGTCCAGCTTTATATGTGGCAGTCAGCAAGTGACAGCTACAGCACAGTGGTTTCTATTCCAGGGGCAAACTCAGGCATCAGCTTGTGCAACCTTTAAGAAGTTTAATCATTTGCATTCTCACCAGAGTCACATGAAGGATGGGACTACTAAATATGAAGCCCACAGGGCCCGGGATCAGACCAGTTTTGAAATCATTCCAGAGGAGGTGAGAGATCCGGGCCGGACGCCTCACGCCAAGCCCCCGGCCAGCGCAGAGCCCCTTCCCGGCGACAGGCAGGGCGCCGGCTTTGCCGCGGCTCCCGCCGGAGCAGGGCCGCAGGTTAAGGGGCCACGGGGCCCGGGCCGCGCTGCCCTCGGCGGAACAAGCTCCCGCCGCCGCGACCCCCCCTTCGCCCAGAGCCTGCCCACCGCCTCCACCCGCGGGCGGCCGGGGGCCCCGCCGGGGAGAGGGAGGCGGAGCCGGGCCGGGCCCGCTCCCCGCGGCCGCCCGGGCCTCGCCTCCGCCATGCGGCGCGGCCGACGCCGGCAGGCTTCGGCCATTTCCTCACAGCAAGGCGGCGCCGCGCCGCTCCCGGGAGGCCTCTCCTCAGCGCCAGGCAGGCGCCCGCCGAGGCCCCGCGCCGCGAAGGAGCCCTTAGGGCGGGCACGGCCCGGCGCGGCCGCAGGGAGCGGAGAGGAGCGGCGCGGAGCACGCTGCCCTCCATGGCGCGGGGGAGCGGGAGGCGAACCGGCGGGGCAGGGGAGGGGGCCAGAGGGTTGGAAGGGGCGGCCAGCACTGACCGTTCGCCCGCTTCAGGGCATTCTCGGGCCGCTGGAAGTACACCGGCATGATGGCGGCGGCCTCTCCTCACAGGGCGGCGGCGGCGGCTCGCTCCGTGCTCCAGCCAGGCAGCCTGCGAGGCCGGAAAGGGAGGGGCGGCCCCTCACCCGCGCGCGCTGACGTCGCCGGAAGCGGAAGCCCCTCCTGGCGCGCGCGCGGGCGGGGCGGGGCGGGGCGGCTGGCGGCGGCGGCGGGAGCGGGAGGCCATCGCCAGGAGGCGGCGGCCCCGGAGCGCGGCCTTACCGGGGCAGGGCCCGGCCCGGCCAGCTGGGAGGTCCCGGTGGGGTGTGTCTGCCGCGGCTGGTTCCCGTCGTTAGTGCCCAAGTGGCATCCCGGCGGAGGCTCGGGCACGGCGGCGTTACAGGGCAGGAACCCGGTTAGGTTTGCCACAGAGGCAGGGCCGCTCGCAGCGGCCTGTCCGGGGGCCGCCAGCCCCGTGTAGCCGTCAGCGCGGGGCAGGCCCTGGCTCGATCAGACCCTCAGAGGGGGTGGCAGCCCTCCCAATCAAGGGGGCCAGGTTGTGGAGTTCCACGAAGCCGTTTGGCTAACTTAGCCTTAAGGCATTGAATTAATTAAATTTAATGCAGAAGAATATTTTCGCAAAGCAGGCATCACGTATGCTGAGCCTTTGCTCTTGACAACTCGTTCAGCTGGTTCAGAAAGTGTACTTGGGTGCACTTAACTTTCAGAAAGGCCCTGTGGGTGTATGTAGTCATCAGCTGCAGATTTCGTTCTTAATCTTAAAAATGTGAGAAACTGTACCAGAGGAACACAACTGTTCTCTTAAGTCTTAAGAGTAATATTCATATGAGTGTACCTGTGATAACTTCCAGTGCTAGCATGTGTTTTTCAAAAACACTGATGTGAAAATTTCTGTTGGCACGTGGAGAGACAGGGGAAGCTGTACAAAGATACATGAATTAGACACGAAAGTCTCGTAACAACAGCAACAAAAGCAGTGGAACAGTAGCAAGGGAATGTGTGACTAATGGGATATTTTGGATGAGTAAACACCAGAATAGTGTGTCTCCATGTAAGTGCTAAACACTGCTTTTCAGCCTTTCAGCAGAAATGCACCCCTCTGCAGCTGGATCATGGATGACATCGTGACTAGCTGTGAACCTCTGCAGATCTCGCTGTCTCACACTGATTTCTTAAGTATATCTAAGTATGATTTTTCAAAAAATATGTAGGTAGATGGAGAGGAAGTCTGTTTATGATGACTGAAGACAGCCAGCCTGTTCTTGTCTTTTGAATTTCTGTTTTGATACATTTCTGTCTGTATACTTGTTGCTTGGTTTCTTTTTGCGTACTGTTTATATTAACCATCTTGCATGGCCACTAGAAAGGTTTGTAACCATTATTAAAACATATTCAAAAAAATTAATGTTGGCTTGTAATCCCAGTTTCCTGCTAAACAAAAAAATAGTTAAGACTAAGAAGACACAGTCACCGTATGGAAGCTTCAAGCACCATCAGCGTATCCATGTAACACTGATGCGTTTTCACAATATTGCATGAGCCTTCATTCCAGAATTAATAAAAAAGCCGGGGAGGGAGTGCAACTTTGCCTTTCAGGCTCTCTTCACTGGGAGTTTCTCCATGTCCTTGTGTCCTCTGTACCTCTGTGAGATCTGGTGGTGGGTATCATACACAGTGTTCTCCATCAGGCCACACTATTGATTTCTGTGATGGTATTTTAGTCCGGTCTGCATTCTGAACTCTCTGGCAGCCTAGTTGTTCCTGTTTCAAACCACAGTGATACATTCAGTAGACTCTTCATTAAGCTATTCATCGTGCTGAACAAGTCTTTTTCTTGTCTTCATAAAATTAATTTAGAAGTCTGTCAGATGAGAACCAGAGATACCACCTAAGTCTGGGTGGCAGCTCCCCAGCATCCGTGGGCCGCCTGCACCGTGTCGCCGGAGCCAGTGCCTACCCTAAGGGATGGCAGCCTTCTCTGGGGGGCACCTGCTCTGACAGGGGACCACGGCTGTGTTGCCTGATATTTATTGCTGTTTCATAGCAGCATTTGCTATCTGGGAGCCTGCTCCACTTTTTAAAAATCTTTCTGAAGTTCCTGAAAGCCCTCCAGGCTTGAATCAATTTTATGTCAGGAGCAGCTCTTACAGTCTGACTCCTCATGCTTCTTTCTGCATGGTAGTTAAGTATATGAAATGCCTTAGATTTATGCCTTTATGAAAATCATATGATAGGCTGCCCTGTAGTGTGTTGCCTAGCCAGGCGTGATCTTTGACAGGCCTGGCCTCTCTCCCAGGACTGCACATTTTCTTTAGTGGCTTCCGATGCTTATGTAGTTATCCAGGGTATTTCAGTTTTTTTCTTCCAGATCTGTCTCTTCCTAATTAATGCCATCAGCAGAGTTTGTGCACTATGGCTTCTGTATGTGGTATTCAGGTACCATTGTTCACCCAAACTTGAAAACTAGATCTTAATTTTCAGGTAAACTTGATGCATCTAGTTAGTCAGGAACTACTGTTACGCTTTATGAATATTTCTCACCTTACTCAGGCCGTGTTTCAGGCACAAACCAGCCCAGCAGCAGCAGCACTGGGGCGGCCTGGATTTTGGGCTTAATTCCACACAGTCTGGCTGTGACTTTGGGAGGCGGTTGCCAGCAAGGCCACCTCCTTCTGTGTAACACTCCATGTAAATTGTCTCCTGCGGCTTACAAAGCGAAATAATAAAGGTGAGGAAAACGGTATTTTTTTTCAAAAGGTGTTGGGTTTTTTTGTTTTTTTCTCCAGTTACTGCTGGAAAACGCGGGCGGGTACCACAGGCAGGGTGAGGGAGGTGCCGCAGCGCCGAGCAAATGGCGGCCGGGGGGGGGTGAGGGGGCGCGCCCGGGGTGAGGGGCGGGGCCAGGGGCGGGGCTTGCGGCGGGCGGAAGGCGGCGGGGCCGGAACATGGCGGAGTCGGAGGCGCAGCCGCTGCTGGCTGTGGGGCTCATCGGTAAGGGCCCCCCCGGCCCGGGGCAAGGGCTGCGGCGCGGGAGGCTGCTGGGAGGGCTGGGACGGGGCTCGGGGCTGGCGGGGGGTGCCGGTTAGCAGTGCCTCGCCGAGCAGCGGCCGCAGGGCCTGTCGCGGCCGGGCGCCTGCCAGCCTGTGGTCGGGCGGAGGGTGTCGGTTCGCTGGGGCTGGCGTCCCGGTCTGCCTCTTGCAGAGCTAAACCGTGCAGAACTAGGGCAAAGTGTCTTGGGTTCGCGGCTTCTGAGGTTTTGGTATGAAAGCAGAAATAGGAAAAGCAGGGGAAATCATAAATTAGCTGATCTAGGTGCTCTTTGGTCAGTGCCTTGCTCATAATAATGTGTATTCAAACTCTTGGTGCTGTTTTGACCTCGTGAAGCAGATCAAGAGTGGATATTTATTAACACTTTAAAAATAAGACCCGTAGCACAAGTGCTGCCCTACAGCTTCAACTGTAGTGGCAGAACTGGGTGTCTAGGGTCAGGGTAAAGTGGAATTTTAATCTGATACCAGGAAACAACCCTGATTAACCCATCGATTTACTTCCTTGCTGCTGTTTGGCATTCTCACAGTGAACATCTTTCCACCATAGAAAAAGACACCAATGGAGATGCTTTGTGGGTTTGGTGTTATCCATCTGTAACAGCTGAACTGAGGAGTCTGTTGCTGCGAAAGTGCTGCCTCACAGATGAAAATAAATTGCTTCATACGTTTGTATTTGGCCAGTATAAAAGATCGTGGTTCTACATCACAACTGTGGAAGTTCAAGATTCTCCAGCCTTGAAAAAGGTAGGACCTGGTCATCTGTTTTTTCAGTAGAATGCAGGGAAGACTTGTGCAGAGTTTCCTCTGGCAGTTTAAGCAGTGTTTTCCCATTGTATGCTCTGAGGAAAGGAAGGGATTCAAGGTTTTGTGTGCTCAACAGATGCAGCTCTTACCCAGCTAGCTAACCAGTCCACATTTTGTTCTTCGCCAAGACATATATTTGATGGAATCGCAGAGGGATTGAGATACTCATCACCCAATTTAGATTCCTTGTATTAAAATAGAAATGCTATTTCATGCCACTATTTCTAGTCACTATGCATTTCTACTTCAGCAATTTTTTTCTGTTTTTGTCAAAAAAATTCTGCAAAAGGTCTTTCATAGTGTCCAAAATCTTGTTCATATAGAACTTGATGCTTTTTTCTCTAAAGGATTGAATTATATAAGTACTTTCTTTTCTACTGCACTGATAACTGGGAGACTGCAAGTATACTTGTATGTTCTATACTTTCCCTGTTATGTAGTTCATTAAATTGTCTGTTAAGTTTATTCCATTTTTCATATTCACGCTATTTTTTTTAAGTAGAAAGATAATGTGGTAATTTTTCATGCCCACAGCAAAATGCTGCTTGTGTTTCCTCACTCCAAGCTTACATCTCCTATGAACCTTAACAATGTGAAAAACATAAAATAGAATAAAGTGTCCCAGTGCTGTCTCGGACAGTTGCAGTGGGAGGTGCTATTTAAGGAGGACGTGTGAGCCTAGTCACTGCCTGCAGACTTTTAGCCTCATGCTGTCTCAACCCACAGTCATTTGATTAGGGAAGTTAAACAGTATTTCTGTTTGTGGACCTGCTATCTGTGAATTTTTTTCTGTTCTCTCTAAATATATTGATGCTGTTTGCCTCCGCAGCCTCCTTTGGCAACAGATTCTGGAAGTTTCCTACCTGCTGTGGGGAAGAAAAATGCCTTTCTTTTAAAATAATCTCATGAGCTAAAAGGAAAGCAACTCTGTAAGAGTAGATTAAGCAAAAGATAGTATGTACTAGAGCTGACTCAATGGAAATGAGTCACATCAGGAGTCTGTTAACCAGACTTTTTCTGCAGTTAGTAACTGGGATCTGCCACTACTGTTCAGTGTTTCATTTTTAATTGAAACACCTTGTCAAAGTACTGGAGTAAGTTCAATAATGTGAAAAAGACTGTTTGTATGAGGTCATTAAATAAGCTGTTTATTTTTCTGTGCGTGTGTCTTGCCCAGGTGACCCACTTCTCCATTGTTCTGATGGCCAAAGACTTCAACCCAGAGAAATACGCAGCCTTTACTAGGATACTGTGTAGGTCCGTATAAAAGCTGTTTTGATGTACTGCTGGCTGCACGTTTAGATCTTGCCAAGGCAAAAGATCAAATGTCATTGTGTTGTGTTTGCATTTGATCTAATGATCTGCTGGAAACTCAGTCCTACAAACTGTGTCTCCGTTTATATAAATCTTTGATTTGATCTTATCTTGAGTTCATGCAGGAAGTGTTGGTTGAATGTGATAGGTTTCCATGTGTCTTCTCCAGACAGATGCCACCACCACTCACCCACCCGCTCATTTTCTCTGAGAGCGTATTTTAAAAAGTATAAACATTTGGGAAGAGGTCAGTGCTGTGTAGTCAAAGGTCACCATGTGTCTAGTGGGCAACTTGCATCCTTCTACATCTCTACTACAGACACTTGCAACTTTCCTGAGCTAAGTACAGCACCCAGGGATGTTTTTGCCCTTCCTCTAGGAAAATGACAGCCCTCTGCCTCTTGAGGTCTGTGGCTCTCTCTTCTCCCTTCTTCCAACCAGGCTGCCATCTTCTCCGTCCCTTGTACCATTTGCTCACTTTCCTCCACATCCCCGTTCTCATGATCTCTCTCTGTATCTTTCTTTGCTCTTCCTTCAGTTCCCAAATTAGTCACGTCCTGGTTTTTGATACCAAGAGTATTCCCTGAGATTTTGCCACTAATTGTGTGCAATTGTGAGGTTATTGTATTGCAGACGTGGGAATGCTGTTGGGTTTACCACTTCTGATGGGCATTGAAAAACAAATTGTTCCTTTTCACTGAAATACGAAATACCAGATTCATTGTGAATCACATTAATGCTGATTTATCAGCTAATATTTCTTTTCAATTACAGGATGGATTCCTTTAAACGTGATAATTGAGTTTCAAATGTGACATAGCTTTGTATTATAGTTAATATGGAAAACAGGTAGTTGAGAGCTTCGGTGCTATTCCTGAAGTACCCTAACCTGTAAAATAGGTTATGGTGTGTCTCTGCTGTCTGGAAGACAGCTAGAAGTGCGTGGGTTTTGTTGGTGTATGGTTGTTTTGTGATTGTTAGGTGTTTGGGGTTTTTTTTAATGAATATCAAGAACACGTCTATATTTTTCTTTTATCATTTAACAGAGTATAAAAAAAGGGTCTAATGATACTTGGGTAAAAAAATTAAAAACTAACTAGTCATATGGTCTGCATGTAGTAACAGAAGTTACTGTAGTAGTTACTCTTTCATAAAGCAGGTACCTTCCAAGTCTGCAAAGAATCCTTAGTCTGAACACCTGCTTACACTTTTATGCTATGTTTCTGTGTTGGTAAATGTTGGTTCTTCCATAAAATAGGAGACTCAAATAAAAATACAAGGTAGTTTTTTATCCTGAAAGACAAACATGTTTTTGTGTGCATGTTGAAACACTTCTAGTTTAGTATTTTAAAAATGAACCAGGTATGCAAAAAGTAAGAATTCTTGCCAATAATATTGTTATTTGTGATACTGTGATTTTCTTTTTTCATGTCTGCTGTAATGATTGCAGTCAAAATACCAGACTCTTCTTTTCGCACAGAATCTACTGGAAGCATGGAAGTCCAGTTAAAATGATGGAGAGTTACATTGCAGTCCTTACAAAGGGGATCTGCCAAAGCGAAGAGAATGGATCTTTCCTCAGCAAGGATTTTGATGCTCGGAAGGCTTATCTTGCTGGTTCCATCAAAGGTTAATTAATACCAGAAGTTTCTATTCCGATTTCATTTGTACAATATAAAATATAAGCCAGTTTTCATGTGTTCTTCAAGTAAATACTGTTAAAGTATTATCTCTGCTGTTATGATGAAGCTTCTTCAAAAAACAAATTATAATAAAAGCATGTATATCTTTTCTATAAAATAATTTTCCTCTCTAGATATAGTTTCTCAGTTTGGAATGGAAACAGTTATCTTATATACGGCACTGATGTTAAAGAAGAGAATTGTAGTGTACCATCCTAGAATAGAAGCTATCCAGGAGTTTACCAGGTACTTCATCAATCCCCACCAACCCCCAAAAATCCAACAGATTTTGAACCTTCATTAAGAGAAATGCCCGTATTTTGGGGGAAAAAAGTCTTTATTAAACCTCTTTATTGAAATTGTGCTAAATCCCTCTTAAAGCTTTAGGCATGAGTTCATCAACTCGAGAAATTTAACTGTAGTATGAGTGATGAACTCTGCTTGCACCGATAGAAGTCTCTACTTCATGTATATGCATGCCAAATGAGACCTAGTCATACTAGTTTGTTTTTAGAACATGCATTTCATACTGTGAAACTTTAATTAGTGTAAGTAAAAATCTACCGTGTGTCAAGTACCAATCTCATTTCTCTAGGACTTTGCCTGCTTTAGTGTGGCATCGACAAGACTGGTCAATTCTTCATTCATATGTCCATCTAAATGAGGAGGAAGTGGAAGCTTTAAAAGCCTGCACAGGTAGTGATAATTTATTAATCAAAAATATAAAGAAAATTTAATTCCATTTTCTGTTGCTGCAAGGTCTTGCTCTTTGGGTGGAAAAAATGGTTACTTTGCTGTTAATGCTATTGTTCAAAGTTAAACAGCATAATTTTCTTGAGGAAAAGGCAAATCAACTAAACAAGTATATTAAAAAAATAACTAGTTAATCTGGTGGTTCTGGGTGGATCCATATCAGTATACCCCTAATCACAGATGCAAAGCGGCTTTGAGACTTTTGTGATCAGAGAGATTGAAAGTCACTGTTGTACAGAAGCAGCTCACTTCAGACAAGCTACTCCAATTTCTACACATAGCTAGTAACTGTATTTTTAGGATTTTTTTTTTTTTTCCTAATTCTGAAGTTCCAAATTTTTATTCAGTGTTGTCAGTGAAGTCTCTGGCTCCTAATCACAGGTAGACTTTACCAGCTATGTAGGAGTTTGATCTGTGTGACACCTTGCTGTGGATGTGTAGTACTTAACACATAATCCAGAAAGAGCCCTTGGTGTATGGAGAGATTAGCGTGACACATAACGTGACAATTCAGAGTCTTTTTTTATACAGAATACTGAGCAAGAAGACTGCTCATCTTCAGTATTTCTATTACATTACCAACAGTGCTTGTTTTAACTCACTAAACATCTTCTGAAGAGAAAAGCTGCTCTAAGTTTCCTCACCTGGCGTGTATAAACAAGAAAATCTTCTGGGTTTATCTGGAGATTGTTTTAAAGAGGAAGTTCAGTGGCTTTTTCATTTTCAAATGAATAATTTTAGTAGCATGGTAGGAAGAGTTTAACATTTCATAACTTTTTTTATATTGCATGTAGTGTTAGTGGTTCATGTTCAAAGCAATTTTCGAAGTTGATTTTTAAGCTCCTCAGAAGCATAACATTCTGCTGGATGGGCTTGTTAAATGACTGATAATATCAAGAGAGCAACCTAGGCCTAATGAGTATTACATCAAACTTAGAACAGACTTTAGGACTGTGATTTTCCTCAATATCTTGATTTTGTTTTGGTTATGAAGATTATAATCTTGCCGAAATTCTGCTCTCTAGGTTACATTGCTGGATTTACAGATTCCGAAGTGAACAGTAGACCAGACCTCTATGATGTGCATGTGAATTTGGCAGATAGTGAGATCACTATTTCCCCTGTAGTAAAAGGTTGGTTGCTTTTTATATTTTGTATTGAGAGGCTGTTTATTCCAGAGTTGATTGTAATTGCTGAACCTTGCTGTAGGTCAAGCAGTCTTGATCCTTCTTCTATCCAGGGTCTGAAAAGTCAGTATGTAAGCTTTTGTCTTTCAGTTTTACTGAGACCCTGGAAGACTGATGAAAGTTGGAATTTGGAAAGACATGCTTATCTTCCAACAAATGTACAATTGAGATTTCAAAGCATCCATGTTAGACAGTTACATGGAAGAGACATTCAGCTGAGTGCTGAGATACCACATGAGCCTTTGGAAAAACATTGCATTAAATACTTGGAGACTGGGGACTGTTTGAAAGGAAAGCTTGTATGTTGCTTGTCATCTTGCTGCTCCTTATCATCTGCTTTGGGCCACTTAGAGGTAGACAATTTGCCTGTGCTGGCATGGCTATTGATACGTCAGGTTACTGCCTTTACTGATAGATTTCAAATGGCAGTCATGAAGAGGACTCCTTGTTTTGGCTTGTTATTCATATGTATTTCTAGATAACACAAAAAATGGTCATTTTATATGAATGTGTGTCTTTTTTCTTACTCAGAGGCAATGACAATGGGAAAACTTCATAAAGAAATTGGACTACTAATTGTTCAGTCTGCAGAAGATCCAGATAAATCAGACAGCCAAGTCATTAAGGTTAATACCGTATTTTTATTTTTAAATCTAGTGACATTTTTTCTATTGCTAAATCTTGGCAGAAGGAGGGGAGTAGGAGGAAGATTGTCCCTGAGAATTAGTCTGTCTTTTCTACCCTCTGCATTATTACAAATGAGCATTTTTATTCTTCATACAGGTTTTTAAGGGTGACATTCTTGGTTTATATTATCTCTTGGGTAATCACGTTGCTGAAGAAACTTCAGAAACTGTACTGATTATAGGACATCCAGTAAAACTAGTTTCCCAGTTTTATTCTACAAAGCATGTATTTTGCTCAATACCTTTGAAAAAGTCCTACTGAGCTATGGCTTCTCAGCTGTAAAGCTTGATTTTTATGATGATTTTTTTCACTTCTTCCTCTGTCTAATAGATTATTAGACATTTCACAACTGAGCAACTTAGTGCAAAGAGCTCAGCCCAGTGAGAGGAGCCTGTGGAGTGGCTGTCCTCCTTTTATTCAGCATTACACAAAGCAGGATGAAGGGCTGCTGCAAGTTTCCCTTAAAATAAATGAGGTCTTTATTTAAAATTAACTATTTCTAATTATTTGTTTTTTGCTCGATATTGATTTTTTTTTTTAGTAACTGTATGTTAAAACCTGTTATAATACCTCATACTGTATTCATGGTTGGGTTTTTTTCTGTTCTTGAAGGATATTTCTCTGAAGACAAAAGAAATCTTGGCTACTTTAGCCTCACTTACTGAAGTTTCCGATGGCAATGAAAAACCAACCCTTAACTCAGAGGCCCTGAAACAAAAGCGATTTCCACCAGCTACGGAAAACTTTCTTTTTCATTTAGCAGCTGCTGAACAAATGCTCAAAATCTGATTTTGATGCACCACAGTGTTATGGACCAACTCAGAAATACTGTCTTTGCCTTACAGATAGGTATACTACTTGATACTTTATATGGAAAAATTAAAGGTATAAGAGTGAATGTCATATTTACCGTGATATAATGAAGAATATTGGAGCTTGACTGGGAACATATGGAGGCGTATTTGGGAACATTCCTGGTATCATTATCTTTCCCCAACTATAACTTTGTATATTATGGCTCCTGTATTTCATATCACAACGTGAGTGTGTAGACAAGCAGCATAGACCCGTGTGTCCTGGCTGTGCCAGACTTGGTTATAACCTAGTGGTTGTTCGACCTGCAGGTTTGAGGTGTCGGACATCTCTGTTCTTGCTCTGACTTGTCTTCCTGGGGTCTGGAACACGGGCAGTAGTGCATGTGCTGTAAAACCAGTGTGGTTTGGATGTGCTAGTCTCTGCACAGGGATACACGGAACGTGCTGGTGGTCTGAGTGCTCATTCTGGGCTTCAGGTATGTCAGTCAACCTGTCAGATACTGCTCTTGCTCTAGACTGCCCCTGGGAATCCCAAATAAATAGACAAGTTCTCTTATTTCTACTTTAAAGTGTCCAGGTACAAAAAAGGATGTCTGGGAAAATCTGATGTGGTAGCCTTAGTGTATAAAGGAAGAGGTATTCTAAAGCTCAAGTGGAAGTTTTTGCATCTCTTTTACACTCTTGCCTTAGAGTTTTTTTCCCTCTTTCACTCCATCCCACGCCTCTGGTGGTGGGAAAAGAGGACTTTTGGAACTTCTTAGGGCGCTCACAGAGAAGTGCTGCTTTACAGCTGGAGTCATTTAAGAAGGGGTTCTCTGCTGAGAAGATACCTGGCCATTCATTCCTGATCCATTTGACAGAAAATCAGATTAGTTAAAGCCAAATGGACTAGAAATGTTCAAATGGCCAGGTACCACAGGTAGAGCATCAACCTCTTAAACTGCTTGAGCTGTAACACAGGTACTATCTGATGGTGCTCTGGGTAGGCTAAATGTAGATGGAAACTTTTGAAGTTACAGTGAAAACTGGGAAATAGTTTCGAGAAAATTAAAATTTGCCTACTTATTTGGTTGCATAGCCATAACTCCAGAGATTTTTTTTTTTATTTTTTTTTTTTTCATTGAGCAGCTTGAAACTAACTGCTTTGTAATCTTCTGAGAAGAACTTTGATTCTTTGTAGGGAAATACTCTGAGCCAAATGATCTGTATTTCTTCAGAAATGTCCACAACAAATCACTCAGTTCTGCAGTAGCACTTTGATATAAGAAAAAATAACCTTTTTCCTGGCCTTTGTACAGATAGGCTGTGGCATGTTGTTTTACATAGAGATTTTATACTTATGATTAAAACTTTAGTAATCAGTATTTATATTGTTAAATAATTGGATGTTTGCTATTCTGAAACTGGTAGAGCTCATCAATAACTATGTGCAAGCAATATTGGTTTGAAAAAGGGTTGTCCTTTTGTTATGTTGCATACATTAAGGGAATCTATTTTAGAATGTCGGTAAGGAATATGGCATCTGTATAAAATGGCTCGTTATTACAGTCAGTAAATGAAACTGCTTCAGAATAATCCCCTATTTTCAGGGGTATGAAACTCTACCTTAAACACTTACTCTGCAGTTTAAATTCTGAACACAGAAGAGTGTGCTTTTTTTTTTAACTTTGAGAAAAATACTGCAGTTGCCTTAGTTTACCTGCAAGTGCTCTGCAGCTTTTTCTCACCATTTGCCCATTAATGTTTTTCCTTAATGATTCTTTAGTATTGCTGCTTCTGGTTTGGGACTTCTACAACAGTTGGAATAGCACAACTGCAAAATTATGCTGAAAATTCCATTCAGGACCTTCTTTAAAGTCCACTGAAATGGAAGTCTTTAACCAAGAAAAACCTGACCATGCTTTCTGTCATCTGTTTTAACACCATATTGTAACTGAAGAAATTCACATAGCTTCTCATATTAACAAAAAGCTTTAAGGTATATTATTAGGGTAGTATGGGTGTTAGAGGCAACCACAAAAAGCAGAGAAGCTCAGTTACAAACTAAATATTGAATGCTTACTTTGCTTTCTGTTTTGGAAATGTTTAAGTTGAAAGTCTTGGCGTTGTGTTAGATCTTGTATTCAGATGTTTGTGTGAAACAAATGAAATATAATTTTGCACTTAAGGAACTGGACTCATAGTACGCTTGTGTCATTAAAAAAATCCTGAACAGTCTACCCTTAATTTATGTAAATGTATTCCTGAGTAGTTCTGACCACTGAATCACAGGCCTCGGCTCGTAGTTTCTCAGTACTGGGATTAAGCTACAGCTTGATGTTTAGGTCAGAAATGTACTACTATACATTCAGACAGTTTTGTCATATGTGCTTTTTTTTTTGTCAGCACTGAGGAAGTTGTATTGGCCTCCCTCAGCTTCAGTACTTTCAAGAGATTATCCTGATGTTCTTGAATTTTCATAATGACTGTTGACACTGTTTCCTCTTAAAAAGATTTAGAATAAAATAGAAAAATCTGGAGGGTCAGGACAGGGAAAGATTTCGGCTTATTTCTCACTTCCCTTTCCCCACGTTGCATGCGAGCAGACTCTGTGTGCAGTTGCTGGTTTTGCAAAGTCAGATGAGATCCTTTCTTTTTCCTCCTAGAAGCAAATACTGTGTAAAATGAAATTTTCATTCATGCCTTCTCATCTTACTACCTTTCTGTTCTTGGATAAATATTAAGTGGTGAATGATGGTTCCTGTCGACCTGCTAGGAGACATGCCTCCAAAAGGCATGCAGCACATAGAATAATTGAAAGCCTAGAATTCAAATGAAAATTGCAGCACTGCTCCTTCCTCAGCTGAGGCAAAAGATAGGCCCTGCTCATTGCTGGTGTGAACCAGTGTGATGACAGCTGTAGCATAACATCTGCTCTATGGTTGCAGATACTGGAAGGTAGATAGTGAATGGAGCAAAGGCTTGCAGAGGGGAGCTGGACTACAGTCAATCCCTTCAGCTGTGATTTTGCTGAGTAAATTAGGGTAGTCCCTTAAGGCTAACTCTGTTGTTTCTAATGCTGTTATCCCTGGGGTTTTAGTCCCTGGTAGAAGCTGGCCAGCCTTGTTTTCCTCCATGGGCAAGTGTGAGGGTGAATGTTTTGGTTGAGAGCAATAAAAGGCTGTGTAACCTGGAAAAAATTGATGCAGGACATCTGACAGCATCTGTCTTAAAACTACAGGCTGCTTCTGATTTCAGCCTCCGACTGCTTAAGTCCCCCACCTACTGAAAGGAGGAAGATGTAATGAAGATGTGCAAATAGTGTGTTGTGAGATGCCATTTGAAGCAGCTGAGTTTCTAGATAAAAAAACAAGCATAAAGCTCAGGGTAGGAAGTTCACAGCTGCCTTACCCCCTCCCCATGGCAGCTGTCTGACTGGAGTTTGAGTCAGAGGGATTTTTGGGTCAAGTGAGGTCATTCCTTGTAGCTGCTGAATGATCTGAGATTCAGAGGGGAGTCTCTAAAGGCTGGGCAGCAGCTCCTTCCCCAGCGTCCCTGTGCAGCACGGGGCATGGTGTTCGCTCTCTGATGGGGAAGGAGCCGCAGTGCAGGGCTCCCTCCCTGCCTGCATCCTTCCTTCCTCCACCCCGTGGCCCGTGGGGATAAGCGGGCACAACCTCCAGCTGAGGAAATGCTTTGATCTCAGGAGTTCCTAACAGGGGAGTGGCTGATTTTTTTTTTTTTTTTTTTTTTAAGCTACATGAAAGGGACATGGAAGCCTCATTGTACATTCTTAAATTTCAAGATGACAAACCGAGTAGGTGGGGTACTGCTAGCAGGAGACTTACACCTTCCTTGAAGCCAAAACCTTCCATCTATTGTCATTTATCCCACCTTAAACTGGTTCCACCACAAACACTGTCATTTAACACACCAGCTGGTGCTAAAGGCAGGAGGCAGACCTGCCTTGGGCTGGTGTGTTGTTAATCTATTCCAAGTTACAATAGGGAAGGTCTTCCTGTAGGTGCTGATTCTTCCAAGTCCTTCAAACATGATGCTTTCCTGCTTGTCCCAGTCTTGTTCCCCTCACTTACTTCATCCCTCTGGACTATCAGCAGTTCTGGGTCTAGTCTTGTAATGACTATTTCAAGACTAAGGACGCCAGGGCCTTTTTAGCGTTGTATTTGCCCTGCCCTAATTGGGGAAGCAGCAGAATCACCCAGGCTGACAACTTAAATGGCAGGGGTCTGCCCTCCTCTCCTGGAAAATTCTGGTTAGTGCAATAGAAACATTTCTGAGAGTGGGGGAAGGAAAACAGGTATTTAATAACCCTGAGGGGGCTGAGTAGTTTAATATGGCAAATTTCCAGTCATGTATTCAGTAAGAAGCTGGTAGGGTTTGATAATGGGCAGCTGTAATAACAGACACTATTACCAGACCTATTCCATAAGCCTTACTCACAAAGTTGTAATGACATCAATTTGCTTAAAACATCCAAGTGTGGTGCCAGAGAATTTATAGCTTGTCTAGTTACCATGACAATTTGAAGTTTGTGAATGCGTTACCTTCAATTTGTTGACTTTGCTCTACTTTTTTGTGTTTTTTCCTCTTTTCTTCCACTGTGGTTCATGTAACTAGCATTTACTTCAGCTGTTCTTAAATTATGTTTAAAAAAGCAGTAGGGAGAGGTGTGGGTCTTCATTGTAGTGCCAATTAATGTTTACTGAGAGTGGAATTAGACCCCATCTGAGTTTGTCTTTGGTGTGTTATTGAAATAAGATAAATTCTCTAAACCCCTATTTTTCTATTTAACTTTAGGACAGTGGCTGTGCCACTCAAAGATTTTGAAGGAAACACACGATTGAGAGGGGCAGGCTGGGACTGCAGGCCTGTTCCACCTGACCCTGTGGGATGTAAGGAAGAACAGCAGGGCAAACTCCTTCTCCCTAGTGTCCTCTCAGCTCAGGGGAGCTGAGACTGATGTGATCTTTTCTTGTGTCTCCTTTCGGCTGCCGTTGGAGATGACATCTGGCTAGGCAGACCTTTGGTCTGGCACAGTACAATTGCTTTTATTGCTTTTGTGTTGTTGACTGTGATGGGATTTTACTATGTACTTAAGAGCATGACCCACAAAGGCAAGGCTAAGCCATCTCTGTTGAGTTCAGTAGGTGTAAATAAGCCTTTACCTTTAAAAATTCACTACAGTCCTCCAGTGGAGTAGTACAAATTCTTTGCCACTCTTAGGTTGGGCAACTTACAGACAGTATCCACATGGTCTTCCTGGAGCTTTACAGCATGTTCCCCTCAAGTTACAGCTCCTTACCATGGGCTGCTTCTCCCCTCTCCTGTTCCTTGTCTGACCCTTCCCTGCAGTAAGTTGTTAGAGGAAGGCTCAAAAAAGGCAAAACTCAAACAAGAAACTAAACTCAACCCCCTACTTCCTGCTTTTGTTCAGTGCCAAAAGCACAGCAGGAACAGTTTTCCTGCGAGAGACCAGGCCTGCTCTTTTTCCTCACTATGCTCTATGGTGCTGTCTTCCTGTGGGCAGGGAGTGGATTGGGGAGCCATTGGTTCCCTCACACTGTGGAAAGAAATCAAGTCCTCCAGCAGGAGAGCGAGGACCTGTGTAATGTGCACTAAGGAAGTTAAATTATGGCAGGCTTCAGAGTCTATACTTGTAAAACTATTTCTGAGAAAGTAATTATGTTATTCAGTGCATATTTATCCTTGTCATGCACAGCCTTAGCAGGACCTCACACACGTAACATCTTCGGTGACCTTAGAGCCACCTCTCCCATGACCCCTGCCTGTAGTTATCACAACCACAGGGTCTTCTACCCGACTTGTGGAGCTTCCTTCTACCTTGTTCCCCCAGGAGAAGGTCTGATCTTGATTTTGTGGCTGGTCAGCAAACCATATGAAAGCAGCTGTACTGGGCCAGACCAAAGATCTGTTCAGCCAAATGTCATATCCCAGTGGCCACCAAAAACAGACACAAGAAGAGAGCAAGAGCTGTTTACTCCTTCCACACTCTGGAGCTTATGAACTTTTGCTTTTGTAGTCTCCATGATTTTAGTATCCTTCAATGGATTCCCTTTGATGGAAATGCCAATTGTCCTCTTAAATACATGTCAGCTTTCAGTACCTGTAATGCCCAAGTTCATCTACATGTTGAGCCATCTGCCACTACCCCTAATCCCACTCCTTATGTTAGCAGTCAGCTCACAGCCCACCTGTGGAGCTGGGTTATACCCTCTGCCAAACTCAATACTTTTCAGTTTTCCTTTTGTTTTGTTTGGTTTTTTACCTGTTTTTACATCTGGTATTGCAAGCTCTTCCTGCAGCTCTTCACAGACAGCCCTGGTCCCTGAACAATTTTGTATGATCAGCAAAGTTCATCACCGCACCGACCAACAGGCTAACCTTTATGCCACATCTCAAAAGACAGCTTTTTTTGGGGTAAACACTGTCAACCTGCAAAAGCAGGGATTCCTGATTGCCCACCACAAGGGCAGAAAGCCACAGGATTTCCCAGTGGCTTCAGTGTAAATAAAATAAAAAAAAAAAAAAAAAAAAAAAGTAGTTCTAAAGCTCAAGGAGCATCAGGCCTCACAACCTCCTTCAAGGATGTTGAGTAAGTCAGGAGTCACTTTGTAGCCAAGTTTGGCACCCAGTTCCTGAACATTCTTAAACAACTAATTAATATTATATTGCCGTCAGGGTTGCTTTGTCTAATACCACTTTAATGGCTACCTCACTCCTGCATCATCCTTGAAATGAGTGTTAATAGTACAATGAAACACACAAAGTCAGTATTCTGAGAAGAAACAGCTTGACTTCACCCGAAGGACTACTGATGTTAATGCCTTTAGCAGCTGTGTTCCTGGAAAGCAGCAGCAAAGCAAACTTTCGTAGTCAACAGTTTTTTAATTAAGAAATCAATCGCACGAGGAAGCATACAGAACACAGTTTGTGACAGATGCTGTGTTACAGTGCTTTCTAGTACAAATATCATTTACAGCATTGAGTTACATGTACATACCTGCCTGTGGGCTTGGGCTTGCAAAATCATTTTGCAAGTTCTGCCTCTTTATAGACCACACACTTGTACACCAAATCTGGTACACACACCACCACAAAGTCATGGTTCAGTCACATGTGCCAGTTGAATTTCTTGATGCATTCAAGATTTACTTCAGTCAGAGCCCACACCGATATATTAAAGCCAATCTCTAAATTCCCCTATTGTAGAATAACTCCGTTTCCTCTGTAGATGAGAGAAGTTCTGGTTCAAGGTCTGCTCGCTTTATCTGCAATGTATAGTAAAAGGGAATCAACACCACCATATCCTGGTAAGTATACATTAAGTCATCTTTACTGCACTGAACTTGCACAAACTGAAATACTTTATTCACAAGCAAGACTCTATGGGATTTTGGGTTCTTTGTTTATTTGGGCATTTGAGGGATTTTCTTGTTTTGGAGCCTTTTTTTTTTTTTTTTCTTCTCTGACATTCTCTACATGCACACACATAAGGGAATAAATATGTTTTATTTAAAATTAGAGGTACTCCCGAGATCTAAACAGAGCATTAGTGATGTTACCTTCATTCACTATAGAATGATTTTGGTTGGAGAAGACCTTTAAGATCATTAAGTCCAACCATAAATATATTTGGGTGACTGCTGTGGGCTGAGCAATTGGGAAGCTCAAAGGGAACCAACCAGCCCAACTCTCAGTACATAATTTCTCACAAGTCTCCTCATTTATGTTCAGTTTACCCTTGCTGCCATAAGAGATTAAGAAATCTGAAAAAAAAAAAATTACAATGGCAGAAAGTTTAGGCAAATAATCACTGAAAATTGCAAGAGCCCAGTCTGTGATTTTCCGAGAATATTCACAGATTGCTGATGAGGGCGAAGACATAAATGCAGAAAGGAACCCCAGGCTCCTCTCTCCAAAGCCCAAGGTTCAAGGGCTGCAGCCCCCATTTCAGGCCTTCCAGGAAGGCATACTCTGCCAGGGAACAGATCACACTTCTCAGGTCAGTAAGGCACGGTGAAGAGATACTGCCTGGGAGTTGGTTTACCCCTCCCATGAGCTCATGCTGACTTTGCATGAAAAAAAAATTTCTCATCTATATCCTTCCTATCTCTGACAAGACTGAAAACAGTGCTGGAGAGCCTTGGTTTTAATCTTTAAGATAGCTCTCCTGACCTTGGTTGCTTCAGACTGTGGTAAAAATCTGCTAAATCTGCCTTAGAAGGTGTAAATATAAATAACACACAAGGCAATGTAGCCCTAGCAAGTCCTGTAAGCCTTCACCTAGTACACAGGCCTTCACAAGCAGCCTCTCCACTGCCCCATTTTAGATGCACAACCACATTAATCCTATTGATTTTTTCTATGTGGCCTTAAGACTGTTTGCCATAGTTAACAGAGTGACTATTTAATATAACAATAATCCTAAATCAGTTCCAATGAAAGGACTTACCTCCCCACACTGCGGGAACATACTAAGTGAAACTGGCAGCATCCCTACTATAACAGTCATAATCGCAAGCATTCTCATTGCAGCCAAAGAATGTGGAGTTCTCTTAAATTTTGCTCTGTCCAAGACATTGAAAAAGTAAATATGAAAAATAATCTGACAGTGAGACAAAGAGAATTAGCTACTGGTTTAGTGGTTGAAATTGCACTGAAATTAGTAATAACTTCGGCTTATGAATCCCAAAGACGTTTCCTTACTTTATTTCCTATGTTGGTTCCTAACTTCCTGTTCTTTCCCTTTGTTTTGTATGTAGCTGCAGCATTTTACAGGCCCAGATTACCAATACAAGATTAAGAAAATAAGCAGCAAGATCAAAATGACAAGAGAAGGGGCATAGTGCTTTAAAGTGTTTGGTCCTTTGACTAAGATTTTTCTTGCATTACCCTCCTTCCTTTCAGATTTACTTCCTCTGGGCAGTCCTGCTTTGCCTTGTGGAAAACTTAAAATTTAAAAAATATATCGAGTTCTATCTTACATCTGCATTAATGTCTTCTGATAATGGAAGTGCTTTAAGCTAACAAAGCAGGATAGGGAATTGATTTAGGCAATACTGAATTGTCTGTATTGTTTACATGACATAGATGATCCCTACCAAAGGCTCAGGGCAGGCTAAGAGTTCTCTGATAAAACATACAATGAATTCTTCTTATGATACAGCGTTTCTAAACGTTGAAAAAGCAATAAAATGTTTTATAACACATGGAAAGCTATTTGGAAGTTGGGATTCAGGTTTAGCTGCGAATCCAAGTACCATATTGTCTCTTCAGCAATAACAAATCTAAGCTAAATGCTCTGAACAACCTTGACACCAGACATGGGGACTCAAATCAAGTTAGGGAGCCCAGGTGCTGGAAAACAGCCTGTCAGGAGAGCACAAACATGTTTCCTGCATGGGAGAAGAGAGGAGATCCTCAGATTTTTACACAATCTCCTGCAAACCCTCAAAGCATGGATGTGGACATAAACCAGATTCATTTACTTATCTAATTGAAATCACAGTAGCTGAACAGAAATTTCCCAGATAATCACTTCTACCAAGCCAAGTAATACAACAAACCCAAGAAGAAAATTGACAAGTGGCAACAGCCAGATGAAAAACCAGAATACACACTGACCAGACACCCCCAGCCCTTTTGCAGTAGCTCCTACCTCTCCACAAAGTGCATAAGCACAGGTGGCACAAGGGATGTTGTCCCAAACAAGACGGCTCTCGACAATGCTGTTTCTTTAACGGCCTCCAGGGAGAGAGAAAAATAAATGTTAAAAGCAGTGCTCCGTGCAGCTTCAAATACTGTATGCTGCTGTGAGCACTTTTTTGTCTAATACTCAAAAGTATTAGACTTCTCAAGCAACAGTAAATGAGGGATAAAAACAACTGTTTGAGGAATTCTTTCTTAAATGGGAACTAAACTCCTCTGAGTGACAAATATTCCACTTGTGACTAAGAAATTCCTCAAAAGGAATTCATGATGCCATATTGAGTTTTCCTACCACAGTAATCATTTTGCTGAGACTTGGTTTTTTTAAGTTGTGCTGAACTTTTTTCAAATGGTTATAACTTCTGGGCATCCTAGGTACCCTGTGTCAAATTTGAAGTTCTCTCTAGCAGTCCACAAATCTTTATGCTTATCTAGCTGTTTCTTCCCCTCTGGACAGCAGCATAGAAAGGGAGGATCACATAAAATATGACTCCTTGCTCTAATTCCTGTGCCAGGCTCTACAGTGGATGTTGATGAGCAAGGCAAGGAGGAAATACAGAGTTGGTTTGATCAGCAACTGGAGCCCCAGGATAAAATGCATTCGCACACTGTGGGAGGCACAGGCTTTAAATAATAATACTCCCACTGTAGAAGGTGCATGTGATAGGTACAACACAGGGCTTTTTTTCTCTGAGGTGCCCCATCAGAAGAAGGTCCCAAGGGTCTTGTCTCCTTCTGAGGTGACCAGGGAAAGCAGAAATGCCTGTGCTGGTGTCTCTGTGGCTCAACTCAGTATATTGGTTTAGGGAGGCTGCCAACCCTTGAAGACACAAGGGTTGTGGAACCTGGTTCCAGAGACCTAGTCCAAGGCTACCCAAAGATTCAGCACCTGATCTGGGATTCCTCATTTCAATATATCCAACTCTACTCTCAGCATCACATTCTGCACTCAGCAGGGAATGAAAGGCAAGTTGAGAGAGGCCTCCACCCGCTCGCCTACCTTCTGACCAGCCTTCTGTGACACTCCTATAACCGTGCCATTCTTGTCCATCACTTCAATTCCATTCTCAAATTCTGGGCTTCTCACCACCACCACAGTAAATGCACTCATCAAGCCTGCAGAGTTAAAGAGGGTTTTGCTTTGAAAGGACTATCTCAATAGTAACATTCATAATTACATGCATTTTACATTTCCAGTTCAACAGTTCACAACTGAATAACCTGGCAGCTTAAGAGACTGCCCCATAAAAATCTACTTGGGATCTTGATCTTTGTTTCAGAAGCTTGAGCAAGATTTTAAGGCCCCAGACCTAAAAGGTGCTTTATCATTATGGACTCAAGAGTTTTCAATCACTGCCATCCAGCTCAAACTACGAGTACTTTGTTCTGAAGAGAAAGGGGAGGGATTTGTGGTGTTGGTAGGTTTTGTAGTGGTCAGTGCAAAATCCAGCACAGAAGAAAAGACCCTGAAGGGAACAGACTTTAAGTAAAGGCCACACCTCTAATTTGAAAGGCACGGTGCCAGGGGAGCACTGGCTCTAATATGTTCCATTATGGCACTTCTCTGCCCAGTTGCATGTCTGTCACAAGTGGCAGTGCTTCAGCTGGGTCCTAGATGAGAATGTCTCAGTCTTCTCCAGACCCAGCTTCACAAGGTACCTGAAAACACCCATCCCACAGTCAGTCACTCAGAAGAGAAGCCTAAACCACCGGCACTTACAAAGGCCATATCAAGTGGGAGTTAGTAATCTAGCTGGTTTTCTCCTTTCTCTTTTCTAGACCAAGGTCTAGGCATAACAGGGAATAGTCTGGCAAACTGACCTTGCTTGAAATAGCAGATTTCTATTTTTATTAGTTTTTGGCAGGGCTGTTTAATAAAAATATCAGTGTAACAAATGACACTTTTCAAATGCTGGACTAATATTAGTCAATTACTCTCAGGTTTCTCTCTACATTCAAGAAAATGGAAGCACATTTTAACACCTGCTCCAAGGAAAACAAGCCAGAAAGCTCTAATGGAGATCATCAGAAAGATCTGGGTAGCCTTCTCACACAACTTGGAACAGAGGTGATGATGTGTTTTAATTTTACCAGTTTCCCCCTAGGAAAGGTAAAAAGTTTCTTCAATGGCATTAGAAAACCAGTTAATGACACCAAATAGTTAAATTTGTCCTGGTACAACTTCACTATGTCAGTAGAGCTGTTTCAGTAGCCTTGCAAGGTTAATAATACTTTGTTGTAACAACTCCCTGTCAGCAGTTTCTACATTGGCAGCAGCCCCAGCCTGAGTAAGGAACTACGCCAATGCACACCTAGAGCTGTGTCACACTCTGGTGTCATGTATGTGCCACACCAGGTCACATCAATTCCAGGCTACTGCCCTCCTGATTCCTCCTGGCACTCCTGAAGGTTTCAGGTATAATGTGCAAGTCAAAGAAAAATACCGACTGCATCCCTGGGTGTCTTTGCAAAAATAGTCCCCCGTCATGCATACAAAGGTCAGGAGAGTGCTCTGTAGCTCTAAAACTAAAAACCAGCAAGAATCAGAGAGGTCAGCTACACTGATCAGTGAGTGTTAACTCTCACACGGAGAGGACAGTACTCAAATGCAGCCAGCGAGGGCCGCTCAGCAACAGTCAGACCACATCTGTGCAAGGGCAGGGGAATTCTGTAGTCAGAGGGAGGCAGCAAAAACTCCTCAGACCAGCTGCACACTGCCCAGTTTCTGTATACTCACCAAGAAGAGGAGCAGGTAGAAGTTTCTGGACGACTAGTTGCGTTAACGAACTCTTCAGCTTGTAACGATTTATGAAGACAAGAGGAAGAGCCTAAGGCATTGGGAGGAAACAGGCACCTTCTATTAAAAAAAATGTGCAGCATTTCAGTACGTGTAACAGGTTAGGAAAATAAATCTGTGACTTGATACATAGTTATCATCTATAAAAATAAATGCCTTGGTTTAACATTCCAACAAAATACCTATGTTCTCTAGTTACTGAAGGTATACTCTCTGAGGTAAGAATACAAAATATTATGATAAAAAAAGCATTAAACATTATTATGTATAGGACAATAGCAGTACGAATACAAAGACAGTAAAAGGGAAACAATTACCTCTGACTAATATTCCTTGGACATCTGTCCAATTGCCTTGTGTCACATACCGCTCTCTCCCCCAAACAGGAAACCTGGTTTACTTGTGTATTTGTTGCTGATTCTCTGCAGTTTCAGCCCAATTCTATATTCCCATAATACACTTGCAGGAAGTTTTGTTTAGGAATAAATGGCCAGGACACCAGTTAGTGCTCAGAGCCTCCCTTGGCGGACAAAGGGGAAGAACTCCCACATGCACCCGTGGGCATAGCTGCCTCCTCAGACCTCTGCAAAGTCCTGAGCGCTGCTGGCCCAGCTGTTTTGCCTAGAGGACAGAGGTGAAAGTCCATCTAACAAAAATAAGAACAGCCTTAATTTGATGCCAGAAGGCTTATAAAAATCACAGTTCAGCGTGGAGAGTGAGGAAATGCATCACAGGGGCATCTACACTTGCAATGAGTGTCATGAGGATACCAGAGCTCATTCTGACGTAGCAAACTCCAGAAACTGTAAATTCCTGTTTCAGCACAGAGCTAGCTAGGTACCTCCCCCTCCTGGAAGGCTAATTACCTGCATTCAGTGCAGCACTTTCATGGCTATGCTGCTGCTGGGATCTGAGCTAACTCTCTCCAGTGCAGATGCCCGCAGATTTCATCACTTGTTTAGACTGAGACAGACCTCTTCCATAGCACTACATCAAAAAATCAGCTACAGCAACCCAGAGTTACTCTGCATTTGTAAACCCTGGCTACTTCCTCTCACTACCCATTTTCTAAAGCTTGCAGAATAATAGAAGGACAGAAGAGGAAGCATCAGAGGAAGCCAAGCAAGGCTGACAGATGATCAAGAAAATTCTTTCTGAACAGTTTTGGGACAAAACATCAGAGTAGAGCACTGGAGCACAATCCTGAAGGATATCTGGCAGCGTGAGTATCTCAGTGCCTACTCCTTCTCAGGAAAGCAATCACTGAGCAAATACATACACCAATACATGCTGCATAGGAAATGGCTCCCAAGCCATAGAAGATCTGCTTCTGTTGAACCGAGTACTCCTAAGAAGGACAGAAGAAACACACTACATAAGTACATAAATACATTTGTGAAACACTTGTAAATCACATTCACAATGGTCTTGTAGAATTAAGATGATTTCAAAAATAAAAACTGACACATACTTCAGCCTTTGTGGTACCATTTCCATTTAACAGGGCAAATCCTGTGGTATATGTGTGAAATGCAAACTGCAGAAACAAGAGATTATAAGCAAAAATGAATTTGGGATTGAGACTAGAAGACTTGTAAATGTAGAAAGAAAGAAGGAATTACCTGACAAAAAAAATTTTTCTTCACCTGGCTATGAAGAGAAGAAACAATGACCTAAGAAGAAAGCCCCACAAGAAAATTAGGTTTGATGAGTCTAGAAGTTTTTTGGTAAGCAGTGGTGGACTAGAGCACAAAGAGAACTGCTGTGTTATTATTTGCAGTGGTGTCAAAGGCTCCACTCAGCACCCAAAGCCATTTGCCTTGATTCTAGGCTAACACACTTTCTTGCCACAGATGTCACATACTCACTTTCTCTATCCAGTATAAAACACACAGTGATCAAAACACAGTGTGCAAGAATATTTGGGCAAGATCCTTTCTTATCCAAAATAAAAAAAGCATATGTACCTGTGAAGACTAAATAGATGCAAATAAAACCACTAAAATAATGAAAATGTAATTAAAATAGTGATTGGGAAAGGATCAGATTGTTTTGGCTAGTGGGTATATAAATACTAGATCTACCTGATCCAAGATCAAAGATTCTAGGATTTAATTCCCAATTTTGACAGTGAATAACAATAATATCAATAATAATAAACCACAGCATAATTCATGATAAACCACAGCCTTTCTTGAGGTCTGGCCTACTAGGTGTAGAGTACTCTCAAAATACAGAGTCAATCAAGGTAAGGCAAATATTGAATAAGGGAAGGCATGGAATGCCCAAAGCCTCAGAGGAGGATCAGTAATTCATTTAATACTAGTGGATCAACTATCTTTATTTTTAATGCAGCGCTGAATCTAACCACATCTACAAAAGAGCATTAAGCTGTAAATATCAAAAAGAAATATTTATGTTAATTTTATAACTGTTCTTAATTAATTTAATGAAAGTCTTGATGGCTGTTACACGTTCTAGTAGCGGCATGTTAGTTCATGCTGTAATCTCTGTATGGAATGACACATGTCAGTATGTATACTCATGTGCCAAAACGAAAGGCAAACACATCTAAATAAATAAGCATGTGTATAACTGCAGCTACAAATTTATTAAACAAAATGGTGCATTTTTTGAGCAGTACAATAATTTATTATAATATATTTTATGATTTCTTAACCACACCACTTCTAACTTGCAAATGCACAATTTACATAAGAAAAAAATCATATTCTGGGTCTGAAACACAGAACAGAAGGTCTGACTCCTTCCTACTGCAGTTCCAGTTTTTATAAATTAAACAGACCAAAACCAGGCCTTGTTCTCAACACCCAGCGTATTTTACCTTGCATCAGAAAGCTGACCTTCATGCCTGAACAATCTCCCTAAATACTGTTGAAGGCAGGGGGCTAACAGGTTTGAACTCCCAATGAGATTCCTTAAGGGCTCAATTTCTAGATTACTCAGCAGTTCCCATAAAATAGATGTCTTTTAAGAAACTTATGCTGAAAATACAACTAAGAAGCCTTAAACCTTCTATTCTCTCCTTCCAACTCCTGGCTTTGTTGGAAAAATGTAAGCCCTGTGGTACACTAGTATCTTTCATGATTACTCACCAATGGAAGACATATGGGCAAGAAGGCTAAAAAGAAAGAAAACTTAATTTCAGTAAAAATAACTACTGAGTCTAGATTTTGAGCAGAAAATTACCCTTACATCCCCTCTCTAGTTTCAGCTCTAAGTAAATCACTGCCCACAAAAATCCACCATCACCACAGACTTCAATTCTAACCTTTGTCTCTCGTTCCTCATTCAGGAAGCCAGAATATCTAGTCACAGGTTTTAGTCAAAAAGAACCCTTATGAACTCCACTCAACATGGCTACTCGGGAACTATATCAGTTTCTAAGAAAAAATTGTTTCTCCTTACTCAGTTCAAAAAGAGATAGGTGGCAACAAAGGCTGTCACAGCTGTGAGTGGTTATACACGATAATAAGTAAATAGCCTAAGTATGGTTATATCTGATTAACAGCCTGTGCTGTCTGGGCTCCAACATTACCCCAAACAGACTTTATCTGCCACCACAGCAAGTAAATTCATACAGTAGCCACATCCATCAAGTGAAAACTTAGCTTATAGTAGACTGCTTTACGTGTGGAGGGATTTGGGAGCTCATTCTGTAGTGACAAAAAACAGAGACTCTGGTCGGACTATTTCCATTCTAGCTGAGAAGATGAACTGTGGGAAAAATTCCTCAGGATGACTGCAGGAATAAATAAATCTTCAACAGACATGACAATGCAACTAACAGAAGTAAAAGTCTACTTGTTTTTCTATATAGAGTATCACTGTGGCTATTTCCTTAGAGCTATTCCCCTTTGATGCTTCAGTCACATTCACAAAACTTCTCTTAAGGGAACTTACCCGGAGGTCTAAACACAACAGGAATTATCTTGCCTGTATCAGGATGTACACTGGACTTAAAAGAAAATAAAACGAAAAAAGTCAAATTGGACCACCTGGAAAGGGAAGAGGGAAGGAAAGAGGGAAGATTTCTAAGTATTTTGTAAACTTACCAGGCTTAGCAGGAAGGCTTGTTTTGTCTAAACAATTTGAAAATTAGGTTAGTAGTCAAGTTTCAGAAGAGACAGGATAAAATCTTCTTTCTAAATTTATTATATCCTTTTTTTTCCAGTAACTTTTTTTTTTTTTAATATGGAGTATTATATATGTATACAGCCCTTTAATTATTTTTTCCCTAACATTTATCTCCACATACTCCTTGCAGAACATAAGTTACTCACAACCCATGTGCTGTATAACAGCACCAAAACACACACTATGGCAGAACAGAAAGTTAATTTTAAAAAGTTAAGCTAGTCGGTATTTTAAAACAGAAAACAACAACTTAAATATGGCTAAAAGCCTGAACAGTTACTTAAGACTTTAGTTTTTCTGGAAACACAGAAGTTTTCATTTCTCCTTTCAGACTTTGACACACAAGGTACTAAATACCAGATGGGAAGAGCTGAGCCCACACTGAGTCAAAAGAAAGACTCCTAACAAAGAAAGGGTTCAGCACTACTTTCCAGTAATTCTGACAGTAGGTTTCCCACCCAAGTACTGCTACTGGTCATTTTATGAGATGTGAAACCAAACCAACCTGCCCTTTGTATGGTGATGCAACATCTAGGATTCAAAATGAGCTCATTAACCATTCTGCATATTTATCACCTATCGATATCACCCCTGCTGAGGACAGACAAGTTTAAAGCAGTGATTCCAAGAGTGATCTGAAAGCGTCTTTTAAACTCATCTATAGGATACACAACCTAGCATTCTTCAGGATGATAATACTGCAATTTGCATTGAAGTCACAAAGTAATTCCTATTAGATTCATTGATTAGAAAAATCTCTGTAGCAATGAGTTTTTCTTACGTTATCCCTTGTACCCAAATCTCAGTATTTTGTCTGATAGATCTTATATTAATATCAACTATTTCAGCCGTGAAACAGGACACCTCAATCTCCTATAAACTGCACTTCAAAATACCTGATCATTCTTTATGGGCTCGCTTAGGGTCTTCCCACTGTTTTCTATGAATAACCTGGTGGTTCTTATTTCATCCTACATTTGAGAAAAAACAAAACAAACAGAAAAAAAACATCAGACTTAAATATTCTGAAGTGCAATATATCAATTATAAGACACTCTAAATACAAACCTAGAATGTCAAGCTAATAATGCTCCTTTCCCTCCCCAGAGCAGTGAAAGGAAGAATGTACCTAGACACACAACCAGTTCACCACCATAGAAACTTTTAGATTATTCAGGCTCCCTTGATCCCTTTCAGTATCAATCCCTCAACCCATTACACAAATTCACTGGAATTTCACTGGAAACATATGAAAAACCTCACTGAAATCAAATGTTAATATTGCACTTAGTCATCCACGTGTGCTGGCAAACTCAAAGATGTGCTGCCACAGCAACTACCTGATATCCCCACAGGCAACTAGGTGACTTTAAAATGAAATTCCAAACCAGACTTTTAAAATTACCAGAAATGAGTCACAGCATTACTAGATGTTCCTACATGTGCACAAATGTGTGATGAAGTTTTGCATCTTACACTCTTCCTTTAAACTTGTCTTAAATTATTGTGATATATATAAATTGTGATAATTTATATTGAGATAATATAAATTGCGAAACAGCTACACTAAGAAGAGAATAAAACTGTAACTTCATGTAGTTAGCCACAGGCTACACAAAAAAGCTGCCCCTCCTGGGAGAATTTAGGAGATGATGTGATTTTTCTTCAACAGACACATCTCTATTTACAACACTATATTCAAGGAGGTGTAAACCAATCCCAGAGTTCCAAATCCTTAAATGTACTATAAAATTTTCTTGTTGGTGTTTATAGATATAATGTACTTTTACTAAATTATATTATTTGCACATGTAAATATATATGGAGATATGTATTCATACCATATATACACAAATATAGATAGATTAATAGATAGACACAACACACTAATTCTGAAAGTGACAAGGAAATATCTCATGTACACAAATTTTGAGGGTATTCTTTTGCTTTAATGGAGCTTTCCCTTTAAAAATTAAAAAAAAAAATCTATAAAAAAAAATCTCTTTAACATCCTGACCAACCAGCCAACTCTCATACAATATGCTGTCACCCCTGATAAAACTATACAGAAGTGAATTGACAGAAAAGCACATCTCCCCCAGAATTTTGCTGTCACAGAATCACAGAATCAGCTAGGTTGGAAAGGACCTTGAAGATCATCCAGTCCAACCATTAACGTAACACTGACAGTTCCCAACTACACCATATCACTCAGCGACCCTACTCTTAAACCCCTCCAGGGATGGGGACTCTACCACCTCCCTGGGCAGCCCATTCCAACGCCCAACAACCCCTTCTGTAAAGAAATGCTTCCTAATATCCAGCCTAAACCTTCCCTGGTGCAATTTGAGACCATTACCTCTTGTCCTACTGCTTACTACTTGGTTAAAGAGGCTCATCCCCAGCTCTCTGCAACCTTTCAGAGAGTTGTAGAGGGGGATGAGGTCTCCCCTCAGCCTCCTCTTCTCCACACTCTGGACAGTTCATGAAATTTAGAAGCTACACTTTGATGTGTTTCGTGTCATGCTTTCAATAATTAAAGTTGTAATAATCATTCTCTGGTATGAAAAGGGCCTCCAAATCAGGCATGCTCCCTCCTAGGGGAGGATTAATTTCAGTATAGCCACTTGGAGGAGAATCAAAGAGCTTCATGAACTTCAGATTAAGCTGCACTGCAAGGATGGGTATATGGGTTAGCCAGCAGAGATTTTGGGTGCCTGCGATGCTGTTTAGCAAACCTGTCCTCTCCAAAACGGTGACAGCTCCCCGCCACGAGTCTGTATTTAAGAACAGCCCGCCCAGGTGCTCGCTTCCTCGCTCCTGCCTTTATAACTGGGCTAATTCAGCTGTTGGCACAGCAGCCACGGCGTGAACAGGGCTGCTGAAACGGCGGTGTCTAGAAATGACCTTTATGGAATTACACACAGAAACGCATACACGTATGGCCACGTCCCGCCGCCAGGGGCTGCGGGGGGAGCCTGTGTCCCCCCCCGGGCCCCAAAACACCGTCCCTCCTGTCACCCCCAGCTTCGAACGGCAGCGCGGCCCGCGGTACTCACGGCGGATTTCAGGAGCAGCAAAGGATCCAAGACGTCCGCCCAGAGAAGAAACCTCTGGAAAAAAGACTGATGGAGACACGTTTCAGGGAGACGAGGCGTTATTTCCGCAGCAGCCCACCCGAGCCGCGCTGCCCCGGGCCGCGTCCCCGCAGCCCCTGACCTGGCCTTCCGCCCGCCAGAACCGCAGGTTGGGATCCATGGAGCCGCCGCACCGGAAAGGCGCCGCCGGGGGACGGTCCGGCGGCTGCACGCTCCGCCCGGGAACGCTGCCGCCGCGCCGGCATCCCGCCCGCCGGGATGGGCCGGGCCGGGCCGGGCCGGGCCGTGGCGCTGGGCCGCCTTCCCGCCCTCAGGCGCGGGCTGGGCCCTGAGCACAGCAGGAGGAGGAGGGAGGCCGCGGCCTGCAGCCCGGGGCTCCCCTCAGGGCAGGCCCCGGAGCGGATCGCCGGTAGGAAAGGTCCGATCGCCTTTTCCCCTTCCAGCAGTTTCCACCTGCGCGACCCGGGAAGGCAGAGCCAAGGAGCAGGACTGGAGAGAAATCCCCTGCCGCCTCCATTCTCACTTAAAGTGATGAAGGGAAGAGACAGCCAGGTAAAAGATCAGTGTGTTTCACAGGCACAAATGGCTGCCCCCAACACCGCTGGCATGTTATTTTGTATTATTGAGCTGCGCAGGGGTTTAACTTCACACCTTGTCGTTCCAGGAGATCAGGGTTATTAGAAAAATTGCACGGGTACTAGTGGTTTTACAACGCTGGGACTGAGGTGTGCAAGCACTGAAACCTGGAGCATCACAGGCTTGGATTTTTCATCCTTTCACTTACATTGTAGCGTTGAGACCTGTTATAAAGCTCTTAGGACACAATAGCCAGTTTGCCAAGGTGGTTCCCTCGTGCTTCTGTTTATCCTGAGTCCTTTCCCCTGCTCACAAGGGCAGAAGATGAAAAATACAAACCCGTTCAGTATTCTATCGATTTATCCAGCCCTTCACAGCAGCACAATCACTACTTATTGGCTACACCATGTAAACACACAAAAGCAGTAGCAGCCATTAACTACTTGCTGTGAACCAAGGTACAGAACATAGTTTCTAAGGCAATGCAACTTTCCCTCTTTTTGAAGAAGTTGGGTAACAGGAATCTTTAGGGAAAAAGTGAAAGAAACGCAAAGCAACACACCTGCTGCTAGCCAATGTTAAGATTTATTATTACAGTTAGAGATATGCTATATTGTTTTCAAGCAGTACAACAGACAGATTCAAGCAAATAAGAAATGCTTTAAGTGACAGAAGACTTGTCATTAAGCTCCAGTGAGTACACTATACTCAAGTTTGGAAGTTCTTCATGGTTGCTAATGCTTCTGTGTAGCTGCACTGCATCTTTGGCTATATGCAGGATTAAAATGGCACATGTTTACATTCATTTCAAGTTACAGTGCTTTTACACACCAAAACCTGGGATTTTTTACTTTTGTTACATTCATCTCTTCCTCTGCAAAATTCATTAAAACAACCCATGTATCAAAATTCTATTTTCTGTATTGTCGCCAGTGTTTCAAACTCTTCTTACAGAATTTAATTTTTCCTGTGAGAAGAAAACAGCAGACACTTTCTGGTCCAAAACAGTTAAGAAAAGAGGAAAAACCTAGTGGGAATACAACTGTATTTTGTGTACTTGTTATTATATATTCAGGAAGAAGACTAATAGTCACAATTTAATGAAACAGGTTGCAAAAGGGGAGGAAAAAAAGCCTTAGTTTTTATCCTTCTTTTTAAAGAAGACAAGGGAGTCAGTAAATATTTCAACGTTTAATTTCTTTTTAAGCATCAGAAAATGAGAACTTTTATTTTTGTTTATGATCACAGCTGCTTTCTTAATGTCTTCGTTGTATGGTAACTAAGAGTTATGTCCACGTATTTTGAGTGTTCATGTATGTACTTTCTCAAAATATTCTTTAGAACCTTCTGGGCTTGGTTTGATCTGTGAAGAAAAGAAAGTTTTGTTATTATATGCTATAACAAGGATGAAAAAATTCCAGATTTGACACTTTATCCAAGAAAATCCATGCATACTTTATAGAAACGTTATTTCTGTTTCTGCACTTGGTTCAAAGATGAAAGCTGAAATAATGTACAAGCTTCTACTTGCAAATTTTAAGTATATAAGAGATTTTTTCTGCTAGCATTAAGTAAAAAATCTGAAGACAACTAGTGGAGAGTGCAAGTTAAATTTAGAGTTTTAAAGACAATTTGTGTCTTCTAAAAGAAAACCAGCAGCTTTCTTCACAGAAATCCCACATGTAGTATCATACAAATAGACTGAATTTGTCCGACTGGTAAAAGCCTCAGATTTAGACAACAGGTACAGATTCAGTCAAGCCCCTCACGTTAAAGTGGTTCTCGGCCCTTCAGACATGCAGAAATATGCCAGTGTCTATATTTAGAAAAATGGTATTTAGCAGGCGCTTACTGTAGGGGAGTCTGGAGTCCAGTTTGCTGGGCAAACCTCTCCGTGTGTTTCCACGTACTGGAATGCTTTCACCAAGCGGAGGGTCTCTTCCACACTACGACCGACTGGGAGATCGTTGATACTTAGATGCTTGATGATTCCATTTGGATCAATGATGAAGAGACCTCTGTAATCGAGCAAGAATGTAGGGAATGGAAATCACGTTCCAAGACCAAACGCAACAAACTGGATGAACTATTTCAGCAACGTAGTTATTCTTAGGTACAGGCGGTCAGGAGTAGCAATACAACATTTGATACATTCCCTGTTAGTGATCAAAAGCCAAGAACCACTCCACCGGTACAGTACTGTGAAATTACAAAGTATATATAAAGACTATTAAATTGAGATAGATGTGTAACAAAGGTAGAACTTCTAATTCCACCTGTATGTCAAAGTTGATAGCTGGCATCCTTCCCATGACTTTTTGATAGGAAAATCTGAAAGTATGGAGTGAAGATCTGCTTATGCATTAAGCTATTGCTTAATGAAGATCTGCTTATGCATTAAGCTGTTGCATATAAACATTTGTGAAAAACCAAAGTCCCAGTCTTAATCATAGTAATTAATTTGTCAACAAATGACAGAAGTTCCTGATCCAAAGAGATCAGGAACTTAAGGTCTCCAGAAGACTCCTACCCAATCCAATGTTTCTCAGGGATCACTATTTTCTTTTAGTAAGTATTCCCATGGTGGAGAAGGAAATGTTGGGGTTTTTTACTCTAATTATGGGATTGACTATAGTGGCCTCTAGGACAACTGCTTCAGAAACTTCTCACACAGAAGTTAAGACAGTCTCTTCTCCCTTCAGAAGAAAGAAAACAAAACAAACAAAAAAAAGAGGACAGGCCTAAATTGTGAAAAAATGTAAAAAAAAATTGTAAAATGCTCTTCTATCCTACTCTTGTTTTCCTTAGTGACATGGAGTTCTTCCACTCACTCAGAGCAGAGTAGCTGGCTTTCCCCTGCATGCTCTCAGAGGGGCCTGGAACCATTCTCAACTTAATGGCCGTAAGGGCCACATGCTCTTTTCCTAGGGTGGGATCCAGCAGAAGTTCTGCAGAAAAAAAGAACATCTTACAGTCCTCATTTGATCCTTGTGCAGTTTCCCCTGCAGGAGGGGACAGTATGGCTCATGGTGGTTTAGACTGGGCTGTGTCATAACAGAGTTACCAGCAATCATGCGTTACCTTAGTGCTATGCCAGGTCCTTCTAGCAGCACACCGTAATCACGGGAGATCTGTTTTGTGAGGTCTGACAGAACTGGAATATTCATTTTGCCCAAACCGCCGCTCTAGAGAACAGAGTAAGATTCCATTTTGCTACAAAACATTTTTTACGATTATCCTTCTTTGAGCTGCTGGATTCAGTGCTCTTGAAAGTATACTAACAACAAAACACATTCACGCCATTTGCTCCATGAAAGGAATCACGGGGCAAGGGGTGGTGGTGTTTACTTGGGTTTGGTTTGTTTTTTTAAAAGTAGTCGGGAACATTTGGTTTCTTCGGAACATGAAAACTCCTTTTGCACGATCATTTTAGAATTGTTTATTTTGGTGGTAGAAGGCTACCTATGACAACAGTCATAAATTTTCAGAAAGATTTCCCTTGTATCCTATTCAGGAGCTTTGAATACAAAAATTTCTACTGAATATTTAAAATGTTCAAAATTAAACAAGATTAACACAGTGGGGAGGGAAAGGAAACCAAACCTGCGAACTATGAACGGACAAAATACAAAGTTTCTAACAGCCACACCAGGTATGTCAGAGGTCTGCTGCTCTCTCTATTTAGTGCATTTATTATTTTTTTCCTCCCCCAAATAAATTTAAGTACTATTTGGAGAGTCAACCAAGATTTCTTTCAGTTTTGCAACACAGTGGAACTGCAAGAGAGATAAGCTCTCTACCCTTGAAACAAGCCTGGAGTTTGTTAGCTTTTCTATTCCTGGCATCATCAGTGAATCATTGTGTAATCTCAGTCACTCAGACCCTGATCCTGCAAACGCATGCCTGCAACAGAGTTCTCATACACTGAGCTTTGAGCACAGCTCTCAGCCAAACCAAGGCCTTCGCTTCTCTGGGTGACAGTTTCCTGCCTGTGCCACCACGGAATTATTTCCACCCTTTCCAGGGCGTTTTGCTACACAAGCACTGAGCAGCACACACTCAACAGCTTTTGCATCAAGTGGTGAAGTCAGTCCATGGTCACATTTTAGGGCTTTAAACAAAGCATGAAGAAAGTTAAATACTCTTAGTAGACTCACCCAAGCCATATTAAATCCAGCAAACTCTCCTCTCTCCCCTGTGTGTCCCAACAGCTGAGCTACACACCTGAAGGCCTCCCAGTCTGCGAGCACTACTGCAGACTGCTGGTCACACGACCACGCGGGGAATGACTGATGGATGGCACTGGTGCTTCCACACCTTCTGCGACACTTCTGATTCTCTACAACTAGCCAAACTAGTGTCAGGCTTTACGTCATCAAAAGCACGTGTTTTTATATACATCTGAAAGAGGCTCCTCACCAGTAAGAGGCTGTCTTTATCACTTTCTTTCCCCGAAGAAAGCTGAGGAGCTCTGTTTGTATTGCAAAAGTGGAACCATTTCAGCAAGTCAGAGTTAATAATAAACTGGTGGTTCTTCTGCTTCCATTCTGAAGCCACCACTGTTAGGTATGGGTTAACAATAATGACTAAACAGCTGGTGTTCAATTTCTCCGATGGTGCACACAGACCATCAGCTCTAACACGCAATTTAGGACAGTGACATGTATAGAGTATTCATCTTTGAAGGTAAACATTATGTAAAACACAAGACTATCAAGAGAGCAAAACAAAGAGTAAAAAAATCCCAAATTATTAAGGAAAAGAGCAAGAAAAACAAAGATTGAGGTCAAATTATATCATCAAATGTAGCAGTTTATCACATAACACATTAAGCAATTATTCAAATTGGTGCTCGCACAACTGTTTATTTAACCCTTCTCAGAAACTCCCGTGCAAAGAAAACAAATCAACAGAGAAAGACTCAAACAGCTACCCAATTCGTACCTTTCGTGGCGTATTTATCCAGGCCAGATGACAAAAATGAGAATCCACAGAAACTGCCACAACGTCACAGTTCACATCACGAAATTCATTTGCTTTGTTGCTGAAAGCCACAATTTCTGTGGGGCAGACAAAGGTGCTGGATGGGAAGAGAGAACAGGCTGTAATGATTCTCTAATCTTTTCAAAGAATTTTTTAGAAAAGACACTCATGTCTGTTTCTATGCACTAATGCAGCAGAGAGTTTTCTTTAGCCTGGTAATTTTAACTGTGTTTCCTCCTCAGGATTAACTTCAGTCAGTCTCAGAGCAGCTGCCATAGCCACCTAGCTGGCAGTTTTTCAACGGTTTTCAACTCTTAGTTCTAGACAGATTTTTGCAAAGGCACTCTCTAGACAGAGTGTTTTTGGAAACTAGAGCAGAAAGGACTGCAGGTTAAATCCTCCCCCACGTGCCCACGTACACCAGGTTGCTCTTGGCGATCCATCTGCTGGACAGGCTCAACCTCATTTATTCACCTTTTGCTTTGGAGCTGTCTAGCTGCAGTTCTGCTGGCCCTACTGCTTAAATGGAGAGAGCCTCCAACACGACCCCAATCTGCAAGGCAGCGCCCTCATCCCGGGCCCTGACTGTACGAGGAACCACACTTGCAAGGCCACATCTACCTCCTGAAGCAATCCCAGCAGGGAGAAGATGCTCTGCAACCACCAGGCCCATTGCTTTAAAACACAATGGCCATCTGCCCCCCAAGTCTTATCACTCACACTCTAGAAACAACCACATCTGCCTTACAAGATTAGCCCAAATAAGGTAGAACCAGCCAGTTTAGACAGCAACGATCTGCAGCGCTTCTGATGACCTTCAGCCAGGCGGGAGGCCCATCTGCAAGGAGAGAAACCCGCACTCACAAGTCCAGGGGGTAAAAGAAGAGAACCAGGTATTTCCCCTTGAAATCATCCAGGCTCAGCTCCTTGAACTCTCCGTTAACAACGGCCGTTCCTTTAAAAAACGGGGCGTGTTGTGTAACCGCCGGAGCAAACCGCGAGGAGCCTACGGGGGGAGAAAACAGAGCTGCGGCATGGGCCGGGCCGCCGCCTCCTCCCGGGCGCAGCCGCAGGGCCGCCGGGGCCGTGAGGCCGCCGGGGCCTTTCCCGCCGCCTGGCCCGGGGCCTCCCCGCACTTACCGAGGCTGAAGTGGCGGCGGGCGCAGGGCAGGGGCCGCGCCGTCAGCCTCCTCCCGGCGGCGGCAGCAGCGGGCACCTGCGGGGGAACAGGGAGGGTCAGAGCCGGCCGGGGGTCGCGGCGGGGCCGGGGCCGGTCACTCACTCACCGCGGTCCGCAGGAGCCTTCCCAGCGCAGCGGCCATGTTGAGCGCGGCGGCGGCGGGCGGAGCCGGGCCCTGAGGGGACGGGGAGGGGCGGCCCCGGGCCCGCCCGGCCTCCCCCCTTCCTCCCCCCTTCCTCCCCCCTTCCTCCCCCCTTCCTCCCCCCTTCCTCCCCCCTTCCTCCTCCCTTCCGGCCGCGGGTTGTGAGGGGGGACGGGGCGGTGGGAGCGGCGTTCCCTGGGCCGAGGGGGTCGGCGGGGGGCGATGCCCGTGTTCGCTGTGCGTTTCCCGCTGGCGGGGGTGACTCGGAACTGGTCTTGATGTGCGCTGATGAGACACCGAAAGCAGCAAACTGCATGGCTGGTGCTCAGATAGATGCAAGCTTTTCATAATGCAGTTGGCCCTGACTTTATTGAACTCGCTCAGATTATAGTTGTTTAATCATAATTTAAAAATGACAGCGCGATCGCTGTGCGGCTGCTTAGCTCCTGTCGGCTGCGAGCAGATGCAAACCGAAGTCGTTGCCTGATTTCCCACACAGGCACTTAGAGTTGCGTTAAGCTGAATGTAGGTCTGTGGCCTCCGTCTGCTCTGGAGGTTTGTACCAGGTCTGTTGGCTGCAGGGACCATCACTGGGATCCACACCGGTCCACCCTTGGAAGAGCAGTTAGGCTGGGTGTTAGCTCTGAGGGAGGTGGGAGAGTCATAAAACCCCATGACAGCCTCCCACGTCCTGCCAGATGAAAGCAGCGCAGGAAAGGTGTACAGCTTGCGGAAGGGACCACACCTGATAACGTGTCTTTCTGTTTCCCCGAAGCTGGGGTCTGTAGAGGCTCTGATGTTGAAGCTGAAGGTCCCCACAATTCAAGCTAAAGGAGCTACTTTTTCAGTCGAGCAGCACAAGGTTTTCTCGGGCTATTTTTCTTGAATACATGATGGTGGCAGCAACAAAGATCACCTTTACCAAGAAGTGCCAGCTGCCTGCCCTGTTTTAGGCCACGTGCTTTGGAGCAGCACAAGTGGCATGCACAACCCAGCGTACTGAAAATCAAAAACTTTCTAGAAGTCTGTTTTTCTTTTCTTAGCTTCTTTTTGTGTTTTTCTCCGTCTAAGTACTCAAATCGAGTTGAACCCAGTTTCACTTCTGGGTTTTGGTAATTTCTGTTTTAATATTCATATTTATAAATATCCACAGCCTTTTACGAAGAGGAGATCCCACATTGTGAACTAGAGAGAAGTCTGGCTCCACTGGCAGGATAAGCTCAGCCATCAGTATCTGGGGCCAAAGCCAAAGGCAACCAGAGCAATGTCAGCTGCATCCCAGGTCCCTGGGATGAGCTCAGTGAATGCTGAATCTCTATTTCTGAACAAATAGCAAATTTATTCCTGAATACTGATCTGGATGGCATGGGCTGGTCACCTCTGTAATACTAAACTCTCTGAGCCTTCAAAAGAGGGAGGTTGTGTGCAACCTGCCTGATGAGTTGGTCACTAGCTGGTATTAACTCTCTACTATGCCCAGGAGCTGTTTGGAGCAGTGTTAGTCAGTGGTGTCCAAAAGCATTCTGAGACTTTTCTGAGCATTGAGCATCATCACCAGTTTCAGTCTCTGTGGACCTCCTGAATTTATTAATCCAGACATAGCCAATGACAGCTGGAAATGTGGCTCTGATAATCTCAAAGACTGTAGTTCCCAGCAACCAGAATAATGTTGCCTACTCATACGTGCACAGAGATACTGCGCAGCTGGCTGGGCTTGTGATGAAGGTGCGGGTGTCCAAAAGGAGATGAAGATGGAGGTGTTCTGCGCAAGGGGCCAAGAGATGAACTGTTCCTATAACCATGGTGAGATGAAGGGGAAGAAAATGGACACTAAAGGGTACGGATACCCCAGTATGGGGCCCACCCATATAGTATTCTAACTGCTTCCTGCATCCACTGATTTCCTTGAATTCAAATAGACATTGCTTGTGATTTGCTTTTCCTTTTGCTTTTGCAGCTGTTCCCTTCAGGCTCAACAGCCCCTGTCAAGCTAACAAGCATGCATTTGAACGTGTGTGCATAGGTGTCAGTGAACTAGCAGGTTCTGAGTGAAGGAACATTACGTACCCCTTGCTTCTGAAGGTGTGTGTGAGAGAAGTTCAGTTTTGACCCTTGCTGGTGAACCAGGGCTGCTTGAAAGCGCCAGCTGGATGGGGACTCTGCTGGGAAGGTCACAGGCTGAGAGAAGGGGGATGGCTGAGCTACTCAGCTTATTTGCATGTCTGTTGCCTAAAATTTAGGGGCATTCTTGCTTAAAAACCCCCTCAAAGCCTAGGAGTGGAAGCAAGTAAACTATTTGTATGCTAGAAAAGATGTCAGATAAGGTGTGGGTGAGCCGTGCTGTAGCCTGCAGGTCTGGAGGTGGAGAGGGAAGGAGCCGTTGTCGAGGGAGGTGTCTGCAGCAGAGGTCGGGGAGGTCCTTGTGCCACTGCCGAGGGCTGCCAGCCGAGCAGTGAGCAGCGGAGCTGCGCTCGGGCCACCTGCAGAGCACTGACTGTGGGCGAGGAACAGCAAAGAAACATCAGCCATTACCTGAGCCGATTCCTTGAACAGCAGCGCGGAACGGCACGTCTGCGTTCATGTCTCCGGGCTGGCGCATCCCTTCGAATGCAGAGATGTGCTCACCCAGCCGAGTCCCCCGCGGCTGGGCAGCAAATTGTGCGCCCGGGGACGGCTGGGTCACCGTGGTTCCTTTCCCTCAGCTGTGGGAGCTGTATTGTGGCAGCAAGAAAGGGCTATTGCTAGGATTTCCTGAGGATGGTTGTCTCACCCACAAATGATTATTCACAACTCCTGAGTTGATGTATTCTAAACGATGTCCTTCCCCCCCCCCCGTAAAGTTATATTTGTTTAAAACTCTTTGTTTAAACACTTGGCTTGCAGGTGGGGAAATATTGCTCATGCTTTGTTATGAAGGCAGCATAATTCAGTTTCTCAGACTTCTGGGCAAGTGGTTGAACTGCTGCCATTTAACAGGGGGATTATTTTCTGTTTTACTGGGCATCCCTGCAACTTGAAGATGGACCTTGTCACTGCCAAAGCGCACCTGGCAAAAGAGTTGTTCCTTTTTCCTCAGATCTGGCTCTGGCACAGACTAGAGCAGCTGCTAAACCCGGTTCTTCTTGCCATCTGAAGTTTAAAATAAATTTAGCAAGTGATACCATATGTGCATCTTTTTCCAAATCTTGTTGGTTGACGGCTTTGCTGTCTCCCACAGGCTTTTGCCTGGCTGGACAGGCCCCAGTCTTGTATCTCATCCTGCAGTGAGGAAGTACTGGTTCATACGGGTGCAGCGTGAGCTCAGCAGCACACAGACATGTTTGCATGTGAAGGATTAGAGTCTTTAAGCTTGATTCAAATTGAGACATCTGAAGTTGGTGAAAGACCCTCCAGGGATTTCAGCAGGCTTTAGGGAGAAATTTGTGTCATTACAAGGTGCAGAGCAGTGGATAAGGCACTTGAGCAGGTAATGGGAGATGTAAATTTTATTTTCGGTTAAGTTACTTAATCTACCTGCTCTGACCTTGTGCCTCTTTTTTCCTATCTGTGAATAATTAAATATGCCTTTCTGGTGAAAAGCTTTGAGATCTGTTGATAAAAAGTGCTAGATAATGCTTGTGTGTTATGACCGTTATTATTTTGAGAGTTAGGTTTTAAAGAGCTCTTTGAAAGATCATCGAGACAATGAAATATTAGTGAAAAAGTAGTGCTTCTCTCTAAACTTGATGAAAGAGGTAAGCAAATCCCAAATCAGATCTGCTGCTGTGGGTCACTGAATGGCAGATTCTGTGCAGAGTACAGGATGCTTGTTTAAAAAATAAAATCTGCTCATCTTCTAGAAGGTTGTTTTATTCCATGTGCTCAAATGCTGTAACAATCATTTGTCCTCTACCTCGAGGAAATAGATAACTGAAAAAAAAAAAGGTTGGAAATGGAAAGAAACAGCATAGGCATAAACATTTTTATCTAAACCAAAGCAAAAAGTTAGTTAGACAACATGATGCATCACCCCATGGCTGTTGGTAGATGGCAGCCTCTGTCCTTACGCAAAGGGGCTCTGTAGAAGGTTACAGCTGCCTGCAAATGCTTTCTAATAGGCCTGTGTGCTCCCACCTGCTGATACCAAATCTTGGCAGGAGGCAAAAGAATTTGCCCATTTGTAGAAATAAGTTTCAGAAGCAATTCCAAACACAATCCAGCTTAGAGCTAATCTTGAGCAGGCTTTACTGCGTTAATTGTGTATTATAACATGGATTTAGGAGATAGCTGCTGTTAGGGTATGTTTCCGATTGATAAGTATAGGTGAAAGCCTTTTTGACATCTGGTGCACTGGGGGTCTTATCCTGACAGTTCAAGCAGGCTGTATTGAGGCCAAGGGGTTTTTTCTCTGGTGGCAGGATAAAACTGGGTGTGTTGCGGCTGTGTTTCTGGCTGGAGCTGCGTGAGCCCACCCTGGCGATGACTCATCCCTTCGAGTGGCTCAGAATATCACACTCTGCCTTGCTGCTTTCCTATTCTTATTACACTGATGCATTTGTGTCTCGCACGGTGTTGGCGTTTCATTTACAAACCTCTCTTTTCCCATAAAGGAAAGATGGCTGCCAGCCCTGCTTATCCTGATGTTCAGCACTCAAAAAGGTTTTTTTCTAAGCCTTTTCTGAATTACTTTGGACGCTAATAATAAAAATAATGTTTTATTTAAAAACAGAACAACCAAACACATTAAGCAGCTTAGAAAGTGCATTTTTCAGAGTTTAACTGGTTTTTGGTAGCCTGTCTTTTTTTTTTTTTTTTTTTTTTTTTCCCCTTCCAAAATTGTCTGCGTCTGTATATGATTCACAATAAATTTTCCCTTTTCTCCCAGAAAGCACTGAATTGGGATCTTCAGGCCAGCAAAAAAAGACCTGTGTTCCTTCCCTGCCACCCTGTCTTTGAGTCCATGCTTGAGTAATTCAGCACTAGTTTACAACAGTGAACAGAATAAGATAAGCAGTGGAACAGACTCACAGCTCTCCTGTTTCTTGCTCCCTCACCACAGAGAACCTGACAGCTCCATTAAATCAGGTGTGGACATACCTTGAGATTAAAGGACTGTGTCATCACAAGAGAAAATGGTTATAAATAAATCTACCTCTTCCTAATATTTTTTAATTTTTGTTTGTTTTGTGAACAGGGCGTTCCAGGTGACACAAAAATGAAGATACCGACAGCTGTGAAGAAGTCATGAGGCGAGACTCCAAATGCTGCAGTGGGCTTTGCAAAGACCAACTGATGCACTTTAAGGCAGGTAGGTCTGTGCAGTAGCCCTTGCTCTGGCACTCCATGGGGAGCCCCATCCATGAAAGGGGCCATCCATCCGAGGCCTGAGCTGAGGCAGGCCCTGGTCACGTATCAGTGGTATATCAGGCTTAAAAAAATTGTGAGAGAATGCAGTGAGGACTCATTGCCTTGTGTTCTTCAAAGGAGGGCATTGTGCTAATGAACACACCTTCTTCCATGTCCTAGTGCCCCACATTGACTCATATTTATTGGAAACAAGTTTTATTTTGTTAAATACTGTAAGAATCATTCAGAAAACCCACTCGGTTGTTCTTACCAATAAACACAAGGTCAGAATTGCAGCCCTCCGTGCAGATGTGTAACCAAGACCTACATGGTATTTCAGAACCTCAGCAGTCCAGCAGCAGAGCTCAGCTTTCCACTCCCTGCACTCAGCCACGTTTAAGTGATGTGACTGCCCCTCGTCCACTTCAATGCAAAGTCACCCAGTTTAGTTGAAATAACCTCTCTGCCAGCAGCACAACACTCTGTTCAGTTGCTGCCCCTTCTTCTGATGGGACTGTGCGACTGTGCCTTTGGCTGCCCGGAATGTGAAGTACCTCAGAGCTGCGCCGTTCATGAACAGTAGGTAGGTCCATGGGATTTCTGAATCCCCTCTGATCTGTTGTAACTCTTTTGACAAATCTATTTACCCTTTCAAGAATTAAATAAACGTTCACCAAGTGTGTAGGACAACAGCAGCATGCTGGAGTCATACTTCTATCCCACAGGGTGACGCTGCATAGGACTCTGTGTGCCCACTGCTTGAGTATGTAGAGGTATACATAGATATTAGATAAAAGAGATGCAGCAGAGCCCTCAGGTTCACATGCCAATTTCCAAGTGCATCTCAAGCTCAAGATCTTCAAGATCTGCCCTCTTCATTTGGGCACCTGTACAAAAGTTACACACCAAAGACAGTCAGCGCTCCCTGTGGAGTTTCCCGTGAAGGTAAATCCCTCCCCACTGCAGGCTGGCCTGACACGTGGCAGGCACACTGAGAGCCCAGTGCTGGCAGCAGAAGTTGAGCTTGCTGCTGCAGCGAGTGCTGCTTCACAAAATACAGACCAAGACATGTGTGTTCATGTCTCCTTTGGAGAGAGGAGTTCCTTGTAGCATTAAAAACATTGTACGTCGTAGGTGTAACTGTGTCTCCCAACAGCAGCCATGCTGTGATGCTGGTGGGTCCTTGTGATGACCATTAGCAGGAGGCTGGGCAGGGATGTGAAATGTGCTTCTAACCTGAGTGTCGTGTGCTCTGCTTGCAAGCAGCATCAGTTCTTGCACACAAGTGGTCAAACAGCAAGCAGGGCAGACACTCCTTAGGAACCTCATCTCTGTGCTAAGGCTCTGGTTTCCAGGAAGCAATTTTTCCCTTAAGAATTATTTAATCAGAGAAAAATCTTCCGGTACTTACAGACACAACTGCTGCTATATAGAACTTGGCTTTACAGGGAAAGGAACAACAACATGGCAGGGCTTCCAGAGGCTGAATGCTTTCTGAGGAATAGGAGAGAGGATGTGGAAGATTGTACGTAGCAGTGCCACCGGCTATGCACAATAACTTTCAAAGTTCTAACCCTTGACACTTAATCGGGTACAAAAGGCATTTATTGTAGCCATTTTATCCGAGTGCCAAAGGTATTACTCATTAAATGCATTTCTCATTTATTTCCTGTGTTCAGAAAATGTGTTCTAGGCAGTGTGCAAGGTCTGCAATTGCAAGTCATTTCTACCTGGTCATAGAAATATGATTAGTACAATAAAAAAAGAAGAAAAAAGTAGTGTCTGTGCTCCACTTGAAAGTGCATGTTAATTTGATTTGCTTCACGTGAGTTTAATCAATACAAATATAGATGGGGGAAGAGTGTAAATGAGAGTAAAGGGTCCGTTTTATTCCTCTTTCTGTGCTTGACCTGCTGAATCAATCTACCCTGTTGCCAGGAAAATCAGAATCATGCTGACATGAGCATCTGTCCTATAGAGATGGAAGAGAATTTATGTTGTAATGTAGCAATTAAAATTCACAAACTTTCCACAAGTGGCTGATGTCTCACGCAACTGCTTACCAGGATAAAAAACCCTGGTGTGGCAGAAAAGATGGGATTCCCTCGGGTACTTCCAGCACCCCCGGAAAGGGGAGAAGCCCGTGTCTCCAGCCTGAGGAGGAGTGCGCGCAGCGCAGCGCGGGGCGGGGGATGAACGAGGAAATCTGCCGATTCGGGGGGATTCCTTCGCTCGGGTGTGGGCACCTGTGAGGCGAGGACGAGCACCGGGACCCGCCGGGGTGCGGGGCCGGGCCGCTTCCGCCGCCGCGGGGTGGCGCCCGTCCCCAGGGCTCCGCGGGCCGCGCCGCGGGGAGCCCCGCGCATCGCTCCGCGCATCGCTCCGCGGCCTCCTCCCGCTCCTCCCCGCCGCGACGAACCCCCCTCACCCCCCCATCCCCCCTACTCCTCACCCCCCGCCGGCTCCCACCGCCCAGGGACGCTCCGGCCGGCCCGTCTCCGCGCCCGCTCCCTCCCCTGGGCGGGCGCTCGCCGCCCCTCCGCGGGGCCGCTGCGCGGCCGCGGAACCGGCGCCAGGTGCGGTGGGGGCCGCTCCAGGACTACACGTCCCGGCGTGCCCGGCCCCGCGGAGCTGGCGGCGGCGGGGATGGCGCCTGCGCGGGGCTGCGGGGCCGCTCCGCGGTGCCACACCCCCGGGGGAGGGAGGCAGGAGCGCCCGAGCCCTCAAACCACCGGGGAGCCCGCGGGGCGGAGGAGGAGGAAGAGGATGGAGTAGCGGAGTGGGGCGCCGCGGGAGCAGATAGCGCGGGGAGCGCCGGCTCCGCCCGGGGGAGCGAGGAGGAGGAGGAGGGAGGAGGAAGAAGGCAGGGATCATGCACGGGGGGATGAGGCGCTAGGGGCAGGAGGCGAGTGGTCGCCCAGAGACTCCGCACCTCGGGAGTGACGTCCTGCTGCAGTGCCCTGCCTGCCTCCGCTGCCCGAGCTCGTCAATGGAGCTGGAAAACATCGTTGCCAACACCGTCTTGCTGAAAGCCAGGGAAGGTGAGAGAGCGGCGGGAGGGGAGGGCAGGGCAAGGAGGAGGTGAGGGGGGGGGGCGGCTGGAGCATCCTTGTCGCAGTCGCCCCTCCGCCGGAGCGATGCCCGCGGGGCTGCGCGCCCGGTCCTGCCGGCGGCGGCTTTCGGGGTGCCCATGTGGCCGTGGAAAAACGGGTCGTTGGAGAGAGAACCCCCAGTGAAAAGGAAAATAGCGCTTTCCCCCGCTGCGTGCGGAGGTTTGGGAAAGGAAGTGAATGAGATTGCAGAGATTACAATATTCACCCATCTCTTCCTTCCCTCTTCCCACCTCCCCCCTACACACACACCCCCACCCCCCCCCCCCCCCCTCAAATCTGGTCCCACAGATTGTGCTATTTCAGCGTCTATTGTTAAAGGTCAGCTGCAGATGCATTCATTCAAAAGGGCTTAGCAAATCTGCAAATAGCTTTCCGCGCCGGGTGGTGAGCCCGGCAGGCTCGGATCGCCCCAACGTACAGTCATTGCCTTATTCGGCGTTATTAGGTGATATCATGTTGCTGCAAACATGCCCATTGTTGCGAGTGTGTTTGTCCCCAGCCGGAGCCGGGCGGAGGGGCCGGGGGGTTTGCCCCCCCCCCTAGCCTGCGGCTGCCCCGGGGAACCCCGCTTGGCAGCGGGGCTGGCGGCGGGGGGCTCGCTGGGCTGGACTTGGTGTGTGTGTGGGGGGGTGTTGGGGAGCTGCCTCCCCCCCTCGCCTCCCTCCGCCGCCCTTCCCCGCGGCAGCCGCCGTGGCCGGGCGGTTGGATGCTCCGGGGGATGCCGGTGCCGCCGCCGCTCCGCACCGTGCGCGTTAAAAATGCACTGGGGTGCCGGCCGCGCCGCGGGGCTCTCCCGAACATCTCCCCCTCAGCCCCCAAACCTGCAAATCCGAGCCCCGACAGCTGCCGGCAGATCGGGATCGCGGGGTTTTTCCCCCCCTCTCTTCGCGGCGGGGGGGGGAACGGACGTGCTGCCCTCCCTCCGCGCACGAAGGAGATCGCACCGCGGGCGCGGAGGAGCCGGGCGCTGCCCGCGGCGGGGGCTCGGGGCTCCCTGTTCCTCCGGGAGCATCCCCCCACAGCCCGCTTGGCTGGGTGGGACACGCCGCGCACAAGCAACACGTCCCCCGCTTGCAGCATCGCGGCCGGGGTGCGAGCGTTTGCTGCCGCTTGCAACCCGGGTTTATGGATGTATGTAGTTACTTGCTTACTGTTTCACGACAGACCCTTTCCCAAGCCTTTATTCAAACTTCTAGTCCCTGAAAATGCTTACTAGACTGGGCTTTTTTAGGTGCGGTATAACCTGTAGCCTTTTTTTTTTTTTTTTTTTTTCTTCCCCCCCCCCCCCCCGCCCTGTCCTCTGAAGTGCCTGGAACAGCTACCGAGGCCGGGGACCGCTCGGGTGGACTTCACTCTGAAGCTATGCAAGCACCAGTAAAGCAATATTGGTTTTGTAAAAGGAATAATTCAACTAGTCCTCCCCTGGAGTGATCCTTTTGCTGGGAAAATAGTTCAAACCGTAAAATAATGTTTATATAACTCATGGGCTGTTGAACTTGTGAGGCTTAGCTAAAGAGTAAAGTCCTGAGATCCTCCCCAAAAAAGCTCTATAAATAATAAGGGCAAAGGTGTTGTTCCATTCAGCAGATCAGCGAATTGTAACTTTCTGACTTCCGATGGAGCATTTTTATTTTCTGTTGTCATTTTTAATATTGTTTAGGATTCGGTTGTTGCTACCAGGAATACAATACTAGTTTAGATTTCAGTAGACGTGAGGAATACTTTAAAGGACTGGTATTAATTACAGTTATTGTGTGTTGTTTTCAGAGCGCCAATATTTTGCAAGCAATTTTAAGTGTGCCACTCGGTTTTATGGCCCTTTCCTACCATTCTCAGCAAGATGATAACAGCAACGCTGTTTTGTTGTGTTAAAGTCACATTAAAGAAGCTGTTAGCTATGACTCAAATGGCAGAACTTTATCAAGATTTACTCCAAACTATATTCCAACTTTTCTTTTAACCGCAAGTGAGGCTGCAACAACATTTTTTTGAGGCCTGGTGCTTATTTATTTTTAACGCTCTTTTGGAGGGGGTGTGAAATATTTTGAAATGAAGAACAGGGGGCAAGTTATGTACCTGACATCACAGCCACAAGTATTATGCCTGTATTGCGTACGCTTCCACATTTTTAGTTATCGCTGCAAGCCGCTGTGAGTAAAGTATTTTTAAAATTTGTGGGGAGTAATGTAGGTGGATGTCATTGCAGAGGAAGATGATGGACAGCATATGGAAGACCAAAAGTAAAAAATAATTAATATATTGAGGATTATGGTATCTAAAAATGTTTGTTCCAGGTCCTGCAGGCTCCATCAATAGATTTAGCTGGGTGAACATGTAGCCGAAGCCAAGGATGTGCATGTGTGTTTCCACTTGTTAAATCAAAAGTCAAAGCTGTATTAGCTCAATTACATGCTGGTTGGTGCCTGCGATGTGGTAATTAACATCAGAAGAAGGAAAATGATGGGATCCACTCTGCAGATGTTGGCAAAAGCAAATTTTTATCAGAGTTGCAGGGGGAACACAAACTCACTATCAGTAGCAAAAGGGAAATTTCAGATTAGTTTCAAAGCGAGGTTTAGGTAGAACTGCAACACAGAGTCCAGCGGTGAGGACTTTTGTAAGGGACTCAGAAGTAGGGCTGAGTGACCACCACAAACATTTTCTAGCAAATATTGGTTTAATTTTTGCAACTCATTTGCTTTGGCCTTGGTAGCATTTTTTTTTTTTTTTTTCTGTGGTCCCTTGTGTAAGTTCCTTTGTGACTAAGTTTGGACTAAAGCAAGCCCCGATTCAAAGTGAACTTTTTAGCTGAAATACCAGGAAACAAGTTTTATAACTGTTGTACAAATACTTGCACTTGAATCCTGAGGATTATGACGAGAAGCACACCCAGAATTAACTGATGCCATGTGATACATGAGTAATCTTATTAGAGCAATGAAAAGAATAGATGCATTTCACATCAAAAATGCATTTCATGGAATAATTTTGAACAGAGAATAAATTTCAGGAAATCTTCATCGTTTTGCAGAACGTGAAGTTTTTTGACACAAAATTACACGAGTTACTTGTTATACTCACAAGTCTGCCAGTCTGAATGCGTTAAAAATGGAGGTTTATTGCATTTGAAAGTTCATTTATAATTTATTAGGAACAAATTTATGCGGTTTCCTCAATTATAATTTCTCATTTCTTGGGTGCAAAATCCCATTTCACAAATCACTAGTCCCTTTTAGGACTGAATAGAAAATACATCTGGTTTAATTATAGGAACCAAATAGGTATCTAGGACTATCTCATATTGCCTGGGGAAAAGAATAAACAGAGAAGGGAAGACAAGAAAGATGAGAATAATAAAAAGAAAAGCAAAATAATAATTGAAATAATTTTGGGTTGAGTAAGACCCCCAAATTATGAGGTGGTGAAACATTTATCTGGATTTTTTTCATGAGCATTCTTGTTTCTGCATCTCAGCAATGATGTCTGAACCACAGAATCATCTGCTGTTGGTAATGGAGATACACCATGCTGCTAGTGATGGATCCCAGTTGGTGAATGAATCCAAATTAATTTTCCCAATTTAAGGCTGCTTGACAGAGGACATCATTAGAACCAAGGAGCCAATGGAGGGGTCCAGGAAAGATCAAGGGCTGAGTCTCCCAACATTTCAGAGGAACTTTAACAGCCCTAACCCAGAGAAGATTTAAAACACATCCAGAGGGTCATGACATTTCCCCTGCCTGTCAAAAACAATAAGCCGATAAAAGACAAGTCTTTCAGAGAGGCTGATGATTAAACTGTGATGTTTGTATGAAAAACAAACATTATGGTCAAATAAGCATGACCAAGGCATGGTGATCACCTGGATACTCTTCCTCATGATCCATTCCTTCCTGGCCATAGGAGCACTCTTCCCTCTTGTTACTTGCTGCTTCTGTGGACATGAGCTTTCTGAAATGCATTTTAAAACCCAAATAGAACTTGACTCTGAAATGGCAAAATCCTTTCCAAATTTGTGCAAACAGACAATTTCCACCACTTCAGATTTTTAGTGATAGCTAAATTAGTCATCGTGGTTATGGTTTTAAAACAGCCAATTTGAAAAATAAACTATTGTTTTTCTCAGACCTGGGGTTTCTAAAGTGCAAAGTTTACCATGTAAACCTGGTAAAAGGAAAGAAAAAAATCAACTTTCAACCATTAAAACACAATGCAAATAGATGATTTTTTTTTCCCTTTTTAGGTAGACTGGAATTATAAAATAAGCTTTTTTATGGCATCCAGGCAGAGCCTTTGATCAGTCTAGCCAAGAGGGGCAACACCTTTATATGTATATCTCAGAATTTTGTGATGAGTGCACATTGATGCCATATAACATGCAAAATGTGCCTCTTCATAAATTGCTATATTTTTAACTTGCTTTTTCAGGATGATCACAGGCAAGATTTGTGCGTGTCCTTGTTGGCAAAAGACTAGCAATAAATCCTAAACAAGAAGCGTGATTGCTTTCCAAGAACTTGGCTGCAGAGCAATTGGAAAAAGGGCCATAGAACAATGAAAAGCATATTTTGAAAGAAAGAAGGTGACTATAGTGACAGCCAAAACCCTGTGGAGAATATGATTATTGCAACTTAACTTTAGCGACTTCATTAACCAGTGCTTTGAATGCAGAATCTAAGGTCCTGTCCTGCATCCCCTGATATGAAAACAAAGTGCTTTGTAAGGAAAATGTTGTCTCTCTAAGCGGAGGAAGCTTGTGTGCAGTGACTCAGTTTAGTTTTCTTTTTTGGAGTTCAAGAGAAGCTCTCACCACTGCAATAGCTTTAAAAAATATTTCAAGAATGGAATCAGCCATTACTTCAGATGCAACAGGGTGCTTTTAAGCAGTTGTTTTTTAAAAAAAGGAGATTTCTTTTCAAGCCTGCAACCATTTCTTTCCGGGGGGGAAAAAAAAAATATCCAGGAGAGTCCAGAATATTTCACTGTATTTTAATCAAGGAAATTCAGAAAACAGCGTTCTTCAGGCCTTTGTGAAATGAATGTATAACTGATGACTTCAAGATCTCCTTTTACAGAAAGGACTTATTTCTGTAGCCATACCTAGCTTAGAGCAAGTGTGTGTGTCTCTGTGTGTGTGTATTAGAACTGGCTTGAAATCCCTTTCCATGTTTGGTGTTTTGTTTGGTTGGTTTTTTATAGCAGGGCTGATGTAGAGGAAGTTAGAACTGCCCTTGGGGGGCACTCTGTTCTTCTGGGGTTCTCCCTGTGCCCGACTGCACCAGTTTGCAGTCATGGGCAGCAGGTCCTGGGGTGCGGCAGAGCTGGAGGAACCAAGAGCTCTTCCACCCAAAGTTCCTTACTGAAGGGGGACTATGGCCCTTCATTTGTGTGGCTGCTGTGGAACTGTGATGTTATGACCTAATTGCTATCTAGCCTGTTGGGTTTGTAGGCATTTAAAAAAATATTTTAGTACTGAGCTGTGATGGTCTCTCAGGTTATTAACACATCGAAGCTATTAGCTAGTAAAACTTCTAGAACAAATGTTAACTATGGAGGTTTGAATAGAGCTACTTACAGCTGCTCCATTAATCTCATGTGATTGCTTTCCTCGAGTGCAAATAAATCTAGGAAGAGACTGCCTGTCTTTGTTATCAATATGTTCCTTTTCTGAGAAGGTTTTAACTTAGTGTTGCTGAAACTGTCCACTTGGAAAATAATTCTCAGTATTTGTACAAGACATAGACACAATTTTGTGACTGTGTCTAGCTTTTTGTATTAATTAGGAATATTCTGAGGTAATTTAGGCAAACATGTCTGAAAGAGGTGGTTTTAGGGATGCTCTACTCAGAGTGTCGCCAGGCCACAGCACTTGGACCAAACTCACACGTGTGTCTGTGATGAACAGCTCCAGAGTGAAAGCCTCAACCACAGTCTCCCCCTGAGCTGGGCACCACCACAAGTGTCCGTGCCTTTGGCACCAGTAAGTCGGTGCATGGGTGTGCGCTGCCCCATTTTGAAGGCAGTGAAGAGGAAACAGCTAAAGAGGAATGCAACAGCTCTGACTCTGCTGTTTCCAGGCCCTGGGGGTATGTTATACCTGTTCAGTAGCTGACCTTGCTTCCTTTTTCCTTTATACCTTCAGATAGTACAATGGGTTACTGCTGGAGAGAAAAAGAAAAAACCAAACACCAAACCAAAAAACCCACAAACAAAACCCAAAACAAAAACCCCCATCCCTGCATCATTTCGGTCTTGCTTCTTGGAAGATGAGCTCCCTTTCCAGGTACTGCTCTGCTAACTAAGATCTGCTAATGGTTTATCTTTCCCCAACTCAGAAGACGAACATCTGCGTGCTGAGGACTTTGATGCTTGCAGTGAAGGGTCTGAAGTTGCAACCGTGTATTCAGACTTACTAATACTCATGTGCTCTGACTCTCATAAAAGCTGAATGCTAGGATGTAGTCAGGGTCCTTCTGCATGTGTAGAGACAGAAGTTGTAGTATTATTGCTTGGCTGACATGTATTTAGGCATGGAGTTGATTCTTCTCCTATACTATTTCTATACTATTTTTATGCCACTATTACTCTGTGAATGACTTCTGGTTTGTATTGATCCAAAGAAAGCTACTGAAGCTCTAATTTAAGTGCAGGTAGTGGTGCTAAAGTCAATGGGACTGTTTCCATAGCTGTAATATTCACAAAATCATGTCAAGATCCATATCGGTGCACTGAAAAAGTTTAAAAGCAAATTATTTTATCAAAGCAGTTACTGTCTTTATAAAGTATTAGTCAAATCCAACCAAATAAACAAGGGTTCTGGATAGGAAATACAACCCTTCCATCCTTTTTTTTTATCAATGAAAATGGGAGTTAAGGATCTAACTTGCGCTCATCTATGAGATCTTCCCCTGGATCTCTATTTCAGAAATATTCTATGCGCTGTATTAGTTTTCTGTGTGGCAGTGGGTATGAAGAGAATTGACTGCTCCTTATTTTTACAGGCACATGATCTAAATGATAACAAGATGATATAATCCTAATATTTCTTTAAGACCACAGGATGTGAAATTAAATTAAAAGGCCAGGAAAATAAAGAACCCTGCAGTTTGATTACACTCAGCTGGATTATCTTTGTAATTATTTTGCTTGGAAGATTTAAAAATGCATACTGCTTTGTGAGAGAGATTAGGCAGGGAAACCAAAATTAAAGTAAACATTCTAAAGAAAATATTGCAAAGATGATGGGTATTTTACTTAATTTTGAAAAAAAAATATAAAAATCCATGAGTTGCCTCTTAAAATGAAAGGATGGAACAAAACACAGGTGAGGGGGAAGATGGATGAGGCTGCAGAGTCTGTAGAATTGGCTCAGCTGCTCCTAGTTCATATAATGTCTCTCCAGATATAGCTGAAAAGCTGTCACAAGCATTTATTCAGGAAAGAAGGGCAGACTAAAGGGAGTAGAAATACACATAAGTTCTCAAGACTTAATTTGGACCTGGGAGTGAATAATACAAATAATATTAATGAAGGAAGGGTGGCTGTGCTCTAGGATGAAAATAATTGTTCACAGCTAACTTCTCAGTGGCACAGTGAAGGATGGAAAATTTGTATATCCATCATCTCCCACACCTAGAGGTGTGCATGAGTCCCCCCATGAACTTCATGGGGGGTCCACTGGGTGCTTGGAAATGCAGCTTCCTTGTGCTCAGGGATCTGTCAGTTCTCACTGCTCCAGTGCTGTTCCAGCCAGTCAAACTGCACCAATATAACTGAGATAAAACTAGTAGCAGTCTTTGGGAATGGCCTACTATGTCATTTTGTCCCTTGTTCTCCATGCATTTTAAGGTTTGAAACAGTTTTGATATAAAAATGGCACCATTTATGTGTTGGTCTCTTGAAGTTTTTTCTTGTAGTCTAAGAAATCTTGATATTTCTGTTTAAATTTTCTTTACTCTCAATTCCTTACTCACCTAATCCCTTTTGTACAGTTTTCATTCTCCAGGTACTTTCTGTTTCTCATCAGTTATAATCTTGCTAAGTTTAGCAGGTTTTGCTCGTTCCTTCTTCCAGCGTGTCAGCTTGGATGGTCCACCTCAAATTTTGTACAATCAGTCCTCAGGTCAAGGTCAGTCCCAGCGGTGGGTTCCCAGGAGGTGTGTCTAGGGACAGAGTTGGCTGTGCAGACACTCTGAATCTGCTCCTTACCCCAGCCCACCTCAAAACCAGCTGAAATAGCTGGTCAAACGGAAGGGCCCTGGGGAAGAGGCAGCACTGAAGGGGGTACATCAGAGTATTTCTGAGTAGTTTCCATCAGTGAGGCTCTTTCTGGAGTTGTCCTGAGGATGCCAAAGAGGCAGTTGACAAGCAGTAGCAGCTGTTTTTGCGTTGGTTATTATCTTGGATCCCACCGAATGCATGATTTCACTATGAACTTGGCTTCTCCTGGCAGGCTGAGGTTATGCTACAAGTTCTAGAAGTTACCTTATTTTTGGTACAGTACCTCTTTTGCTTAACTGCTTGGAGCCAACCTCTACCTTGTGTGGGCATGTAGCACAGTGACTCCTGGGATGCTGTTTACTAGCTCCCAGTGCTCCTGAACCATTCCCTTTTTCCTAGCTTCATTCTTCCAGTGAATAAATTGTTTCTTCTCTTTGTTGCAGTAGTCTAATTTTTTTTTTCTAGACCAAAATTCCCATATTTTACTCTTCCCACTTTTCTAATCTTTCTAGTTTATTTTTTCTGTCCTCTGTTTCTGACACCAACTTTGAATTTGAGAAGTCTTTGATGTACTGTTTAAAACATATTTAATTAGATTGGATTAAATGTCAGTTTACTGGACACAGCTAAGGCTTTATATATTTTCTCTCTTGTGTTATCCTCAGTTGTTCTTTGGTCAGTGTTTAGTCTGTGTGACAAGGCTCCTATCTAAAATGACTGAAGTTGTGGGGTTTTTTTCCCCCACGCTGTGCATGTGTTATGGAGACCTTCATGATGCTATGTGAAGTCTTTATTTACAAGAAAAGCTTTAGACTCTGCCTGATTAAGCGCACTCCCTCAAGTCTTATCTAGCCATCTAGTGTGTCCCAGGAAAGGACTAACGGCAAGGAGATTGGAGAAACTCTGTGACGTTACAGTTGTGTTCACTTGGCAGCATCTGCGGAAGGCACTGGTGGAGAATCTTATCTTGTGAAAAAAGTACCAAAAAAAAAAAAAGAGAAATGCAGCTGGAAGCAAAGATTCAGAAACAAAGGGAACATGTCAATGATGCCAAGTGAAAACAACAGCAATGGGTGACCCTTCTGTCAGAATACTCCCATAGGCAGTGCAAGGGAACCGACACTTTACAACAGGCAGATGAGTTGTAAAGAATGGGTGCTATGCTAAATCATCATTTAGCCAAGGTTGCCAAAATATCTGTGTAAGATACATATATATATTTCATATTGATGCTGTTCAATGCCTGTCATTCAATTTTGTCTTAGGTTCCTCCTGATTTCATCTTCCTATTGCTTTCCTTCTGTTCCCTCATGGGTTTGGTTTTATTTCTTACTGGGGATGATGATTAGATTGGGAATTCCTTTCAGCCACTGTAGCTTCTTCCATCTTCTTTAGTTTTGGTTGTTACAGACTATTTCTTTATTTTCCAGTGCTCTGGGTCTCTATGAAGTTGGTTGCCTTTGGTCCAGCAGGAGAGATTCTAGTGATAAGCACACTAAAAATCGACAGGGTTGCTTTCTATAGGAGCAATCGTGCTACTTGCATGGCGAACCTTTCTCCAGCAGAAATCCAATGGAACAACCTGACTCTCCTGTTGCGAAGCATGACGCAAAAATACAGTTGCTCACCCCGCAAGTTTTGCAGAGGAAATTTCACTTGGCTAATAGTTCTGGAAAATTACGATTATCTGAACACTCAGCCTTAATCTTTTTACTATTAAAAGAAGAATGGTTGTCCAGTGCAACATTTGGAAGCAGTGAAAAAGCTTACAGATACAGGAGTCTGGGCTAATCTATGAATAAACCCTTTCTGTCTCCCTCCATAGCAATTCCACATTTACATTTCATCTCTGAATCATGATTTTGCATTTTCTAAGGATGCCAAGTTATAAATCAGATGTTAACTGAGAATTCCTCATGAAACACTCATCTGGGAAAGTTTGTGCTTTGTTTACTTCACCAGCAGCTGAGTTCTAGGAAGAACTATCCAGTTGACTTACATATGATGTAAGCTTCTCTCAGGGTTACAATACACCTTTCCTGGAAGCCTTGTGCATTTAGTGTGTGCATCATCTTTCACTGTTTGCTCAATGAGAGACATAGGAATTAAAAGAAATCCCAAACAAACAAAAAACTAAAACCCTTCAGCTCTCTGGTTTGGAGAGCTGGTAATAGAGCAGAAAAATGTTTGGAGAAAAGTTGCTTCTTGCCATGTGTCATTGACTGACACTGAGGAGCAGCAGGTGCCTGTGGAAAGGCATGGATAGAACAGTCCTTCCCCAAGCCTATTTTTTCAGCCTCCCACTCCAGGGACTTCCTGAGCAGAAGGTGGCTTTGCCCTATAGTACTTAGAGGGATCTGTCCTTTATGAATTTATTTAATCAATTTTTTGACCACATTTATCATTTTGGCCTGAGCAGCTTCCTGTGGCAGTGAGTTCCATCATGTAACAAAAGCATGCAAACTTCTCCACATGTGTACTTCTTGAGGGATTCTCAGTTGATGTATGACTTACGTTTTGGCATCCTCAGAAAGCAGTCGTTGTGAAGATGTGGAAGTCTCTTGGAGAGGAAAGAAAGGGAATTATCTGCAAATCAATCAAATACTTCTGTGTTTTGTTGTTTTGTTTTTGGTTTTAATGCGTTGATTTAATTGCTTCTGCCCTAATTTCTATTTGGTTATTCATGATTTTATAACCCTTAGTAGTCTTTGTCCAGGAAGAAAGTTCCAAGTCTTATAATCTCTGTCCCTTTGCATCTTCTAATTAGGTATCCTTTCTGAAATGGCTGACCGAAACTACACATCGTGTGTGTGCACCATGGGCAGTGGCACAGTGGTGCTGACCACTTCATACTTCGTTCTTGTCACAGTCTTAACTTGATGTTTGTTTGCTTTTTCTCCCCACTGTCACAAGTATTCATTACTAGGCCTACTGACAGCAGCCTCAGAAATTACGTCTCCTGAGCTGCAATGTTTAATTTAGAGCCCGTCATTTGGTGTATATAGCAAGAGTTGTTTTCCTTCATGTGCAATACTGTGCTGACACAGAATTTAATATTTTTTTGTTCTAACTCTTAAGTGATTCAATACTGCAACATACTCCTGCAACTCTTCGCAGGCTGTTTTTGTTAGAGCAGTCCTGAAAAAATTAATCTTGGCAGCAAATGTCATCTTGCTATTTATCTCTTTTTCAGACCGTTTATGAATACACTGAATAATCTGAGTCCTGTCGCAGATCTCTGGGGCATCCCAGTAGCAACCTCGGTCCCCTGTCAAATTCTTATCCCTGATTTCCCATCTTGTCAGTGGCTACTGACTCACAACAGGGTCTCCTCTCCTGAAACAGTTTAGTTTCTTCAGAGTCGTTGTGAAGGGCACTGCCAGAAAAACACTCTTCAAAAGTGTCACCTGCCCAAGCAGCTTTGACTAGAGCCAACTTGTTCTAGAGGTGGAGAAAAAAAGCAAAAACCTGTGAATGAAAATGTTGGAATTTGCCAGCTGATGGCAGTATTCGAAGGAGCCATCCCTGTGACATCTGAGGATTGGCAAAAAAAATCAGGGTTGTCCCAGGTGAACACTGTTAAAATGGGCACTGTTCAAATTTACTCATCAAATCTCTGACCATCTGAGGCTGTCGTAAGGTCAGTGATCACTTCTAATGCCACGGAGGAGCCTGATACATACCAGTAGACTACTGGCCATAACGTGATTAAAGATAAACCCAACCCAAATCTCCCACTCTGCCCCCAAACTGTGCCAATCCTGGGGGGGAAGTGGTTTCAGGTAATTATTCTTCAGGACCTGTTCACTAAATACTTACCTCTGTCCATGCATATGTGCACAGGATCAACCTCTTTCATCAGACACCCTAACTTGAAATTTCTAGCAGGTCTTGGGACGTTTGTTATTCTGGCTCATACAGACCTCCAGCTGCAAATTGTTTATTTGGCTGTGAAAAGTCTATGAAGTAACAAACTTTGATGGATTCAGCATATTGTTTTCTCGTCCTTCTTTGGGATGCTGTCTGCCTCCAGCTCTCATGGGAAACACATCTCTCTTACCGTTTATCATAAATATTCGATGCCTGAATGAATGCCAGTGTGTGTAGCACAGGTACGAGCTGCGCTCTGCTATGACCACCCTTTCGTGGCAGTCTGCGCTACAAACAGATTGCCCGAAAGTAATGGCGTAATATGCCTGCACAATGCTTTAATGTTTAACCTTGCTATGATTTCAAGTTGCTAATAGTTTATTCTTGCTTATTAGCAGCCTACAGGTTGAATAATACTGTGACACTGGGATTATTCATGGAGTCAAGTGAAGGAAGTAAACCCTGGCTCCATGAGCATAGTTGGGAAAGCAGATAGAGAAATATATTATTTCTTGTGTGACCTCTCTAGGACCTCCTTGTGGTGGTTGGTATAAACAAACTGGTAATTGGAAAGTTTAGAATAAATAGAAGGCAGCTTTCTAAAACTTATGGATGTGCTATGTAAATGACCCTTCCAAAATGAAGCTCAGGTCTATATGTTACAGATCCTTTTCAAAGGGATTGTTTGAATATATTTTTAAGCAAACATTTACCAGATGTGTGAAGGCATGAAACTTGTTTAGAAGCCCAGAAATATTTTACAAGGTGAAGACAGAGCATGCTTTTGTTTGGAGTCTTTGGCCTAAATTTTCAAAAATACTTTGTATTTTTTTTTAGTATTTTGGTTTTTAAATACAATGAGTTGAAAAGGAATTAAAATTGGGAATGAAATACTGGATATTATGCTCTGTTAAAATGTATATTCTGTGCAAGGAAGAGCCAAATATGAGAGGTCTGGCACATTTCTAGGGCCAGATCCTGAGGAGGGTGGGCAGTGAAGCTTTGATCTTGTTTTGCCAATTATAAGGCCTAGCATAAAGGACACAGCCAGCATAAAGATGAACCAATAACCAAATTATATTTGATACACAAGGGTCAGTCCATGGGGGAGCGCTGGGGGGACAAACAAGTTGGTCAGATTATACATAATTGACATCAATCCCACTGACCCCAACAGTGACACCGCACGACCAGCAATGGGTGGGATAAATGGTGCCATGCAGTCTGCCGTAGAAGGGACGGGAGACAACAGAGTCAACAAGCCAAACACATCAGACCAAGGAAGCCACACACTGAATCTCTCCACAGCCCGCGTTTACAAAAGCCAGACCTGAGTGGAGCCCAGTCCCAGGGAGGCGGGAGATCCTTCCCAACAGGGAACTCTGCACAGGGCATCCCCCTCACACACAGACACTGCCCCTCCTGCAATGGTCCCAGCTGTTATCCCTCAGTGGGAGCCCTGACCTTGGGTTACTCACTGCGGGACCCCTGGGGCTCCTTTACCCAATGGCTCTGTCTGCAAGGCCCCACCCTGGGGGGTAGCCTAAAGGGAAACTCACCCCCCTTTGGGAAGGGCTGTGGGAATCACCCAGATGTCAACCTTAATTGGGGGCTTGGGGTTGAAACCCCAGCATTTCAGATCTTTGCCCTTTGTTAATCTCCAAGTTTGAGGTTATCGCTCAGGTGCTATGATGCAGTGTCAGGTTTTGAAAGAGGGAGCATAGAAGGCTGCAGTGCTGCCCGTGTGAATCTGCTAGTGCAGGAGTAAGCTGAAGATGCCATCCTATAAACGCTCAAGCAGGTAAATAAATAAATTTCAGACATGAATAGTCCCATAAGGTGAACAATTTGTTGACAGAGGCAATCAGAGCAGTTGCTCGTCAGTGAAAGTAAATGCATCACATCCCAGGCTCTTGCCTGTTTGCGTAAAGAAAGCTGCATTTTATGTAAGTAGTTAGAGGGCCTGGCACCTAATTTCAGCAGATAATTGTAGGAAGACTGTGTTTTTAAGGAGGTTTTGCTTGTTTCATTAAAAATGTGATGAGATTTGCAGACACTTCACTAACATAGGCCTGCACTATTACCACTGGATCTTTTAATCTGTGTTGATAACAAATCACAATGTGTGTTTTTAAACAACACAAGCAATGTATGAACTTCTCTAATTTATCATTGCAGATGAAGTTTCTTTTGATCTTAGTAGATGAAGTTCAGCTGGAGGATAAAGCTAGTTTTCAGGATTGCATAATTTTGCACAGGGGTGAATTTTGCTTTTAGTAAGTCTTACTGTTTTGCCCTGGGGAGGGGGAAGAGGAACAGCTTGACAGGAATCAGTTGTTTTGATTTAAGAGAATGTGAGGAAATGGCATCTTCCAATAAATACAGATTGTATTAAAGTTGAATACTATGACAAATAGTTTAGACTTAGAACTTCAGATTTGGTATGTAAGCAGAGCAACTCTGCTGAGATTTGTGTGCATTGCTAAGATTAATGAAATATACTTTGTGAAGAAGGGCAATGATTCACAGAGTAAAAATAGGCAGCATCTTAAAGAGCTTGTAAACACAGCTATTAATTTTAGGACTAGAATCTTATACCTTTTGTCTTAGTCTAATGCCACCGTACTCCACAACAGTATTCAGTGGGTACAAATTCAGCTCTTAAATAGCTTTTAAAATAGATTTTTAAAAGTGGCCACAGTTGTGTTTTTGTTTGCGTGTTTTGTCCATCATTTGAAATATCTTTGTGATACTTCTAACGTATAAAATATTAATCTCTTCCATTTTAAGCCATCCTCTACACCACAAACCCTGCTTGATACATTTGCCGCAGTCAGTTGGTAATAACTATTACAAAAGGAGCCACAGCTGATGTGCCCCTTCTTTTCTACCTACTTACCTCAGGGTTTTGCAGTTGAAAAAGTATTCCTTGGTGTGAGTCACTAAAAAGATCTAGTGATAATTTTTTCCTCTTTTTTTCCTCAAACACCCCCCCCCCCCGCTTAAGGCTTAGTCTGATGCTGTACTTCTCTGTACTTCACTCTGGATTTGAAGGAAGGGGAATGACTTTCCTCTTCTCTTTCATAACCTCAGGTTTTGTAATTTTTATTAATTCTTTTCAGTATCAGAGAGAAGCTTTCTTTGGCTTGATGCAGCTTTGTGGTGATCTTACCAACAGCTCCTGTCTTATTCCACTGTCTTGGTTTTCTGCATGAAGCTTTTTTTTTTGTTTTCTAAAGAAGGAAGTCTCAGAACTTGATCAGGAGCCAAAGGCTCAGTTCAAGTTCAGTGGTATTAATTTTTATCTAATGGAACACAGTGAAATCACCATTATTTTTCTATTGAACCCACTGGCCATGAATGTCCTTTTTTTTTTTTTTTTTTTTCCATCTAAGCTGAAAGCACAAGAAAATATATTTGGGTGCCAGCTCCTTTCACTTTTGACAAATAAGCCAAAGGCCCAGCTCACTGCTTATGCGGAAACATTAAAAATCACTTTGTATCAATGGGGTTAGCACATTGATCACAAATACAGTTTGCTGTGGTCTGTCTGCATCTGTGACCTTTTCAGGCTGGAGCAAGCAGGTGGTATGGCAGAGTGGGCATAGAGACTCGCCTGAAAGAAGTTCATCCAAAGCCAGGAGTTGTGAAGAACATGAAGGTCATTACAAGTTTTCCATCCTGAGCTGCAGCTAACGTGCTTTATAGACCTGATGTTCTTTAAAACGCTAAATACACCTTTTTGTATTCCTTTGAGAAGTAGGCAGATACAACTGGAGACATAGAACTGTGTGAAGTCTGTATGTTTTTTGAGTTTTTTTCCTCAACTTTTCCATTTACTGTTTTTACCATTCTTGCAGGATCTTGAACCTCTGTTTTTAGACTGACTCATCTTTAACTCATCACTGAAGAGTAACCTGCCTATAGGAAGAATCAGTCTAGTTAACCAGAATGGTATCTGGATATTTAAAACATAATCAAATGCCTAGACTTCCATGACAAAATCTGCAACAACTGGCATAGACCTGATGGTAGTTTGTGCTCTGACTCTACCTTGTTTTAAAAAATGAAGCAGTGTTATTTGACAAGCAGCTCTCTTTCTGGCCAGGGGTAATCCATATGCCAACGATTACAATGTAGTGAGAAGTGATGGGATCTGACCTGTGCTTGTGGGCATACTGTCACATTTATAAATGTTCCTGTCTGTAGCTATCTAAGTATTCCTGTGGTGTTATACTACATGTTTTTCATGAAGACTTTCTTATATATAGAAGTATTGTGCATCATTTAGTATTGCAGAGGCTTATTCCTTTGCCTAGCTGTTCTCAGTTTAGAAGTTGTTTGGAAATGGTCTTTTTCTCTGGTCACTATTTATTCAGAATGGAAACATTCATCACCTTGCTGTGCAGCCATGCAGGGGCTATAAGGTGTTCCCAAGTGCTGTGGACTCATCACCTCGGCAGTCTCTTACAGAGAAGCAAGCCAAACAGAGATGACTTACTACCCTGCTTCCACAGGGCAGAGAAAATACAGTTTCAGGAGAGCCCCATCTTGCTGCTGTAGGGGTTAGCAAAGACTGAGCTGTGACTCAAGGCTTGTCCTCCACAGCAGGAGCTGTGCAGCCCCTGCCCCTTCCTCTGGCTGAATATTAAAGTTGAAATCCAATCCTTGGTGGATCTGACTCTTGTTTCTTTTCCCTGGCTTTGCTTGCAAGTCACACTGAGCTGCATGGGGATCATCCAGTGTCTTGAGTTGTTGGAATGTTTGCAGCTCACTGTAATTTTGAGTAAAGCTCCCCGAGAGGAGGCTGGAACTGGTCTTTGGGCAGGGTGAATGGTGGAAGCTCCTTTCCCTCTGCTGCATCACCACTGCTGTGGTGCAGTGCCATGTACCCTCTGGCATAGGCTCAGCTCCCTTCCCTGGCAGCCTGGGGAGGGAGGGCAAGGCAGGAGGGTTCAGTCCTACAGCCCCTTTGTGCAGCCCCTGGAGAACAAGAAACTTCCAGGTCTGGGAGACATAGCAGGAACCTGCAGCTGTTTAAGATGGGCCTGGGATCAGTAAGCAGGTGAGCAATTTTGTAACCATAAGTAAACCCTGCACCTGGAAAGAGGAAAGGACTTGGGAGACTGAAACAGATCACCAAGCACCATTTTGAGTTGTGTATCCCAGCACTGGCATATAAGACACTGGGTTTTATTTCATCAATGTAAGTCATGATAGGCGAGGCTAGAGAACAGGAGAATGGTCTCTACTCCCAGTTAGCTTTTGCACATCTGAGTCACGTGTTTAATCTTTCATGGTCAAAATCTCTTCTACGACAGACCTATATTCTGTAAAGCAGCTGAGCTTAAGGATCTAATAAAGGGTTATTAATGCAGGTGTTTCTATTACATGGAAAACATAGAGTATGCAATAACATTCTCTTCTGCTGTAGAGCTGCATGTGGTTTTTATTTTCTGTGTATAAATCAGCAGATTTTGTTTAGTAGTAATTTGTAATACATGGATCGGTGTATTCTACAGTAACTTACCCTAATTATTCAGGAATCATCCCCTATTTAATTGTTATGACTAATTTTTCAGCCTGGTTCTTCAATTAGCTGTGGCATGTAAGGAAGTAAAAAAATGCATGTCATCATTAATTATCTTATGCAGCAGTCATGATTAATGCCAGACTAATGTCCAAGGAGATCAAGGAACATTCCTATAGCTGACACGCAGGCAAATTTCCCTTTGAAGTCACTGTAGACTTTGGCTGATTGAAAACCTCAGGACTATGTCCAGATCTTTCTTCTCAAAATTAGGTAATCCAGGTGAATTCTTTCTGTTTCTTGTGATTTTTTTTTTTATTTTATTACTGCTTTCTTTGTTGTAGCATATCATGTTCTTTCCAACACTAAAAGCAAGCACACCTCACATTTTCTTAAGTATCCTTATTTGATGACCAAAATTTGTACTTTATAGGAATGGCTTGATTAAATTCTGAAAGCTTTTGAAAATCTTGTTTTGCCTTCTGAGTTTTGGACTGCTCTGTGCTTACATGTGAAAGGGAATATGTGCACACCTTTAAGTTGATAGTATCCTCCTGCAGAGTTTATAACCTTACAGTAAACTCGTATATTTTGCATTCAGCAATAGTTAAAAGCATATAGGCATGAAAAAGCCTTATGTAGGCACTTAACCTTCTCTTGCAAAGTTAGCTGCTAGTGGTTATGTTGACAGCTCAGTAATTTCACAGAAGTAGCCATTAGCGTTTCCTGTCCTCATGAACTTTAAAAATATTCATTATTTACTCCTGATGATAGTATCTAGTAGTGCAGATGCAGCATCCTTTAGTACTGCTCAGTATTGGCAAGAACGGTGAGAGGTGATGCAGTCTCTGAGCAACATAAAGCTTGACTGATGTACAGACCCAGGTAGGCAGAGAGCCGGGGTAAGGAGAAGCACCTTGCATGTGGTCACACAGAGGGTCTGGGCAAGAGACGGCGGCAGAACACAGGTCCCTTAAGCCCCGATGAGTGTCACGCTTGCTGACCTCAGCTCCCTGTCGTAGCAGGCATTTACAGCCCCCAAGGTTAATTCATATTACTTCACCTCGCTTCTTGACTACAACCTGCAGAGAAGGTTGTCCTCTCATGCAACGAACTTCTGCTTGTTTGAATTCTTGCAAATGTTTCTGCAACTGTGAAAGCATTCTACCATAGTTGCCGTGACATGATGTTGTAGGAAAAAAGTGTATGTTGGTTGTAGAGAGCTGCTTGTTTTCTACAGACAATTTACCCAAGCAGATCAAGATCCGAGATTTTTGTAAAATATAAATACGATAAAATACAGTGGAAAAACAAGAGCTCCTGCTACTGTAGCCGCTTATTGAACTCACAGCTAAATTGAGATGGAACATGCTGGCCACCCCATATGAAAGCAATGGCATTCAAATGCGTGGATTTTGTCAACAAAGTAATTTACATGAAAACCAGAAGAACTTCTCTGGAAAGCATTGAAGTAGCTGTTATGTGGGAACCCACAGCATCTCAGCACCCTTTTTTTGTTTTTTCCTATTATCCATATCTAAAAATTTATCCAAAGTATATCATTCATCAGGGATACTATGCTCCAAACAACAAAGCTTCTTCCTCTGATTGGACTAAGATTAAATATTTTGGCTTTGTAGGAAACATACAGGTAAAATGTTTTATCAGCTTTTTATAAAGGGCAGCAGAAATGAGTAGTGTTGCGACACTGTTATGAGTGGGAAAACCAGCTGAAATATCACCACTCCAGCCAAAAAAGAGAGTCAATGTGCACCTTATTTAAAACAAATGGTTTCAAAGCTGAACTTAATAATTTGATGATGTGCATGCATTCCAGCAACACACGTCTCTCACTGAAATAGTAATGTAGGCTTTCACTGTCAGCTGGTTTAAAATTTCTACATTTTAAGCTGGGTTCATGCTACATAAATTGGCTTTTCGGCTGCATTTAAAAATGGCAATCAAGATACTTGGTGGCAGAATTAATAAGTTCAAGATTAATAATGCAGAAGTGAATCACGGTCGTGATGTGGTTTTTCACTCACATGGATATTTCTCCTAGTCACAGCTTGTGACCGACTGCTCCAAATGCTTGCGCTGAATTCCGTGGTGACCCCGTCGTATCGGACATGGAAGGTATAGAAGGAAATGAAGAGCAGGTTGGCTTCATTAACAGACTCTTCTCTCACAAGAGGTTTTGGAGGCACTGGAAAAAAGCCAGAACTCTGCAAGCCCTGAGGGAAATGTTTTAGACAAACAACATCACCTGTACCGTAGCGAACTCTAAGCCATTATAACGAGTTCCTCACTTCCATCAGGCATTGTGGTGTTTTCCACGGCCCACAGAGCAATAACCGTGCTGCTGGTCACACACTTATGGGATGTTTAAAACCTAGTATGGGCAATAGATGCCTGGTACAGTACAACACCAACTAAACGTGCCAGATGTGGCGAGACTATCTCTTCACCCATGGTGCTAGGCTTTTGCCTTCTCTTGCAGTAGGGTGTATGGGACAAAGCAGTTCAACTGAGCTCCCACACCCACTCTCTCCCCATGTTACGTCTCGACCTGTGAAGCCTGGACAGTGCCAGCGTTTACTGCAGAGAGCCGTGGCTTCTCTTCTGCTCTCTAGCAGTGTGCTGGAGCAAAGGCTGATGGGCCTGTGGGATCAGTGGTGGACTTTGTGGCATTCGGGGGAGGAATAGGTGAAGGAAGGCTCTGTGCTGGGTAGGATGTCCCATCCCCTGGAGATTGAGGAGGGTAACCTAGTGTCCCAGTATTTGCTGTGCAGTAAAGTCCCTTTAGGGACAGACCACAGCCCCCCAGGGAGGTCAGATTGGCCAAGTCAGGGGGAAGGAGTGGATAGAAGGAAGAGAGAAAGTTTTGGAACCTCAATTCTCAAACAAGAAAACTCAAAACTCCTCTTGTTCCTGGTCTTGGAGGTTTAGTAGCATCACAGTATTCAGTGGATTGTGCCTGTGCTCAGAGCAGTGAGTGGGGCTCCCCTTCATCCAAGTACAACTACAACCTGTTACTAGTTACAGTTCATTACCAGATTGGCTTCCATGAGGCTGTATCAAATATTAGCGTGTACCAAAAAGAAAGTGGTGATGGTAAGTGTTATTTGCAACCTGCTCTTTTGACTGGATTGAACGTTTTCAGACAGTTTAGTAATGTTAGGGCTAGGTAAGCTTTAAATCCACACAGGTGTCTCCATGTGATCTGTATAGGTTGTGAATGCGTGGCTCCCAGCAATAATTACTGCTAGTGAAATATGGAACTAATAAATGTCTCCAGTTAGTGGTAAATTGAAGAATGTATTTTAAGTAGTAAGAATATTGTTTGAACTCCCGTAGGGGTAACAACATGTATCTGTAGACTTTGTTAATAAATAATTATGGTGTAAAATGAAACACGTGGAAAATATTTCCTTTTCTGATTTATAACTTGATTTAAACATTTAGAGACAATGTTCTTTATTGCAAAGGAAAATAGTGTGTATAGACAGGTTATTAAAGATATTTGGTTTTCATCTATGAATATGAATTTGCTCCCCTAACACTTTTGCAGGGGGAAATGTATGCATATGAATGGTTCATCTGGCTTCAGAGTAGAACATACGTAACTTCAGAGTCAACCTCAGAAAGGTGACTCGCAAGCACAATCTGTAAGTTTCGAGAATTCATCTTAAATTGTTGTTCCATGAGGTAATCATCCACAAGTCAGTCTGCTTTAAGAACTAGTCTGGGACCTGTTTCTGAAATATATGAACACCAGTAGGTTTTGCCAATTGGCAGCCAGGGACCTGAAATATCTGTTCCTTCTTAGTACAAGTACACCATGCTACAGTCTGTGATTTAGAAGGTTAGTGTTTGCAAATCATTTATGAAAACTTTCTTTTGTTTCATCTTGTAAAACTTCATAATTCAGCTGCTGCCCAGAGTGTTGTTAGGTGTGAGGGTATTAAGTGCTGCAATGGTTTTGCTTTAAAAACACAGTTTTAATGTGTTTTAGGTGTTTTCCACTCCAAAAGCATTCTTAGAACATGGAACATTTCTCATTACCAAAACTGATGCTGAAATAAACTATGTTTTTTTAAAAAATGTAAGTAACCCAGCTCAGACTATGGTTTTCTATAAAACCTTTCAAGTTGAGGGGATGTAGCAGGCTTCCAGACTTAGGACAAAGTGTTTTGATGCTGCTGATGTTGAAGAGGCAATTCTTTCTTAAATTAATGTCTGTTTAACTGGCGTTCTGACATCACTACCTTACATAGCTCCATGTCAAGTCAGGGTATTATTTTATTTGTTTTAGTATATGTATTTGTACAGGTCATTGCACCTCCTGTTTATGAAGGATACCATAGACTGGGTTTCTCAACCTAAGCATGCCTAAGACAAATACTCATGGAGTCTGGTGGAAAATGTACAGCCTTAATAGATGTGCTGTTATGCCCTGTTGATATTTTTTTTTTTTTTTGGTATTTATTTTGCTCAGAAAGAGAAAACAAGTAATTAGCCAAGAAAGCTCACAGCTGCATAGCATACTCCCCTCTCTCCTATATACACACAGTCTATTGGTATATACAAAACTGGCACTAATGAAACATAAATAGATCCTTTTCCTGTATGGAAAAGACTTTTAGCATTGAATGGGAATGAAAGCAGTAGGATTCTTTGAAGATCCTAGTTATTTGGTTTCCCAGTTTGGACTTTGTGCTCTAAAGCCCTTTGTGGTTCCATACATGGTGCGATGTCTCCATGGGTTTCTTGGGGTTTTTTTTGTTTTACATGTTGAATCTGTTGGGAGATGGGATCCTCTTTCTGGATTTCTGTAGCCATATTATTTGCTGCAAAAATCTAAGCTTGCATTGAATCTAAGCTTCCTGTTTCTAGGCAGCTACAGTCATAAAACCCTAACCTGAGCCTTTGGATATTATTATGGAAATCCTGAAATCATCGTTCTGAGATGAATTGATTGCTTCTAGGTCATTTCAGGAGCTAGTTCGTTCTTGCATCCACAAATGGTGGTTAAAAGAGCCTGCACAGATAACGCTGGTTTTTCAGGGGGGCTGGACCACCACTGGGCTGGCTGGGGACGTGTGCTACCCACCCCTCAATGGGAGCCTCCAGCCAGCCCTTCGGCGGGGCCGTGGGAAGCCGGTTGAGCTCCACTGCCTCATGAGGAGTGACACAGCCCGGCCTGTGATACGGGCTGCCGGCCTGAAGAAGTGCTGTGAGTCAGCTCGCTACCAAGCACAAAGTGAATTTTATCTTCTTTCTTAAAGTGTTGCGCCACGGGAGCGAAATGGTTTTTTTTCCACCCAAAAACTCCAGGAGGAAGCTTTCTGTGCATGGATGCTTCAACACACAGCTGCAGCCCTTCCATGGGCCAAACCTCCTTCTTCTCCCGTGGATTTCAGGCCACATCTCCAGTGTGCTCTGCTTCCAGCAGCCACCCCTGGTTGTGGAATCAAAGCTCCTCTTCCTCCTGGCAGCCGTGGACCCTCTGTCCATGAATCATGACTTTCCACTCCTAAGATCAAAGCCAGGTCCCAGCTGCTTTTGCTGTTATCTCCCCCACATTTTAACTTCTCACCTCAGTTTCTAAAAACAGTGTTGCAGGAGAGGCTTGGCAGGCTCCGAGCAGTGCCTTTCGACACTGTGCTGTCGCCCGTGCGCTCCTCCATGGCACCTGCACCTCATTCTTTCTCAAGCTAAAATAGCCACCCGCTTGCAGACCTGGCTGTACAGCAGGTCTCAGCCACTGGCAGTCACGTCTATCCTGTTCTCTTCTGCTTCTCTGTGAAAAATGCCATCACGTCCTTTGTACTTTCTTCACCTTTTTGAGAAACTAACAAGCGATGCAATGAAGTCATGACATCTATCTCTATGCCTCCATAACGTGTCTGGTCAGAGATGCCTGACGTTCCAGGCATAGCAGGATCTTTGCCATGGTGCCCTGTGCTCTACAAGACCTTGAAAAAAATTCAAGTAGACTTTCTGCATTTTATTTTAAAATGGGGAAAGGCGATTTGGCTTCGGTTAAGACAGGATGGATTGGCTTACGTAGCCTGCATGAAATGTAGCAGAATCCTACCCTTTAATACCATCCTAGTAGGAACAAGCTAATGAATTCCCCATTACTGTTCTTGTAGAGAAACTCAGAAGAAAATAGTTCTCTCGTTTAGAAAAAACAGATTTCCTTTCTAATTCTTCTGTGCTTTTTCAACAATTACCTTTCTGTTCAGGCAGTCCCTTGGCATCAATAGGAAGCCTCCTATTTGAACACCTTTGAAAAGTTCACGCAAGTGGTTAGGGAAGTGCTAGCCCAAGCTCGGCCACATCTTTCCCATTATCTAGCAGAAACCCCTCCTTCAGACTTTTTGCACACTGCTTGGAATTTCCTCTTCTGTCTGGCTGAATTTTTGGAGAGCCTGAGACATTGGCAGTGGCTCTGCAAAATTTTTCTGGGGAACTTGGTAGAAGTTGAGCTGAAATGGTGAATTATAATAAAAGTAAAGAACATAACATTGCATCATTCCCCATGAGACTCGGCTTCTGCTGTCACTCTGCCAGGATTGTGGCTCTGTGTGAATACCTGGGGCTACTGGACCCCCAGCTCTGCAGAGCTGCTCTCAGCAAGTCCCTAAAGGTTTGGGCTCTTGAGGCTTAAACGTAATGCCCTTGTTTAGGAAAGCCTTCCCTTCCCAGGATGTGCGCTAGTAGACTGCAGCAGGAGAGTAGTGTAGAGACAATGATAAATTTTCAAGAGGTTTGTTCTTCCTGTCATCAGGGGTATTGTATACAGGAATCGTTAAACTGGCCCCCAAACTGGTTGCAGTTAGTTGTGACAAATCTGAAAGGTACCAGTGACCAAGTTAAATAGACTGTGAAATGCCTAATTGTTCTGTTTTTCAAACATGCCCTCGCAGTAATGCGCAGTGCTTTAATAACAGTTTCCTTAGAAAGTTCAAAATGTTTTATATGTCACGATGCCAGAAAATTTATCTTGTAGGGAAACAAAGCAAATATGTAATTCTTAATGGGAAACATCACTTTTCTATTCCTTCCTCCTACCTGCTGAAAACACTTCTTCAACTGTGTGTTTGGCCATCTGAAGTGGTGCCCCCCTCAAGATTTTCTGTCTGCGTCTCCCTTTCGGCATGGAGAATTTCAGTCTGTTATCGTGGCCCCTGGTTCCTTTGTGTATGTGGAAACAGCTGTTGCCACATATTTATCATGAAGTCATGAGCAGCCACGGTGTGCAGCCCAGCAGCAGCAAGGAAAGCCTCGCTGGCCACAGCAGATAGTGGAACCGTAAGGGCAATCATGGGTGCGTCGGTCCCCGCGCTGCCTGGGGACTCTTATCTTGCTGGGAGTGGGGCCAAGCTGCAGGGAGCTCTCGCTTTGTTTTCTGTCTTCAGTGGGCTTGTGTCCCCCACCAAAACTTTGGACCTAAAGTACAGCACGCAGTCACGTCAGAAAAAAGCGTCAGGGAAATACTGGATCGGGGATAAGGTGAGGACGTAGGCTGGTGTTGAGATCTTAATTGTGCTTGCTTGGCAAGCTGATAAGGTGGCTGGAGCCTAATTAGAGACTGGCCAGTCGGCTGTTCTGGGGGACAATCGATGTTCTCGGGACACAATGGGAGGGGAATTGCATACTCACACGCACACAGAGAGAGGAAGCTTCCACTTGACAAAGTGGATATTTTTTGCATGTGGTTACTTTCTTCCAGTTTCTCCACTGTGTATTGGCAAAGAAACTCTCGGTAAAAGTAGTCAGAGGAAGCGAAGGTACAGAAAGGAATCAAAATGGCTAATCACTGAATAACTAATCCCGTACTGTCTCTGTATGACACATGCACGTTATACATACACATACACAGAGAAATATGCATTCACCAATGTAACAGATAATTGCAGAGAATTAGTCCCCTTGTGCTAATGGCTGAAACCACTTAAAATTCCTGGGGAAGACACCAATAATTTCTTCCTAGTTGTGATTCCTCTTCCTTTGCTGCAGCCTTTCTTGGGGTGCTCAGTGGGCCTAACTGCAGTAAGCTCCAGTTCTTACTTCTTTATCTCAAGGTCCACGAGCTCTTCTCCCAGTGCCATCACCTCTTGTTTGCCTTGCAGTACAGTCTGACATGTACGTAACCTTCTTTGTGCCTTTTGGAACGCTGATTCCTGTACAAAACACCTCCCTCTCCATATTTCCCCACAGGCATCTCTTCAAGGAGTGTGACCTTTTATCTCCTGCAACTTTATACATTCACAATTAAAAAAAAAAAAAAAGTGATGTTTTGAAGAACGCTACAAAAGACCATGAAGCATTAGGACCTCTTGTAAATGTTTTATGATAAGTACTGCTCGGGAATCTTTTGAGCACACCTGCACTACATCTGGCTCTCCAGTGAAGGCTTAACTTGTTTTTCTAAAGTGTTTTAATTTTTAATTATATATATAATGTGGATTATTTGTGTATTGTATTAGGCACATAAGAATTGTAGGCGATTGTGCCTAAAAAGAAGTAGTGTCTCAGACTGTACTACAGATCTCCATAATCTGGATTTTTTTTTTTTTGTGGCAATAGCTAAAGCCACGTGACTGAGGAAGGCATAATGCTTTGACTGTCCCATAATAAAATATTTGGGAAGGTTTTTTTGTTGCACTGTCCAGGGACCGCTGGACAGCTGAAGTCTGATGCTTAGCACCGATTTTTGATGTGTTTGACCCAACCACCCACACATGCTTCCTAATAATTTGCTAGAGACACAGCCCAGTCCTGTCTTCTCCCTCTGAGAAACTGAACTGCCACACCAAGTAACCTTCTGCAGGCACCTGGACAAAGTAGCTAGAGAAGCAGCTAATCCTATTCTTAGCTCGGCATGCTAGTTATCTGTGAGAGGACAGCCTGCCAGAAATGTCTGGTGACATATTTGGCCAAGGGAGGGAGGTTTTTGCCAAGATGCTGTGGGTGCTGCTGCATGGAGTTGAGTTTAGAAGGAGAAAAGTCTGTGAAATGCGAATTCTAAAACACAGCTGTTGTTAAAGAAATAAGGAGCTGTTCCCAGTAACACAGATATATTCAAGATACAGATATTTTTAAAAAATTATTTTTTAAGTATCAGGAAATTAAACAGTAAATGCTGCGGTGTCAGCCAAAGTTAACTCTACCTAATACTTTTGGCTTGGCCACCAGAGGTGGTAGCAAGCTGTATGCGCAGTTAAATGCTGTTTTTATTTCATTTCATTTTAAACTTAAAGCCCTTTATGCAGGTTAAACATTCTGGGACTTGTGCTTGACTGTCACCCAGCAGTTTCGGCTGTGTGTGCGTAACCCGGCGGTGAGTACGTGTTACAGTTCTCCCTCTGTGCCTGGTCTGGAGCAGTTATAAATTTGTTAACAGTTTCAGGAGGAGAGCCTGGCTTCACAGCTTGCCCAGGAGCAGCCTGTGCTCGAGGTCGCCCGGCAGTGCCTTTGCTGGTTCGGGATGGCAGCTGCTTATAGATGCTCATCAGATTTTTGTAAGCCACTAAGGAAAAAACCAAACCAGCAATTTAAGGCCAGTTGCAATACCTGGCAAACAGCTGCTCTATGTTGTCTGAAATCAGGGCTGCTTCGCTGCAGGGCATTCAGTCTGCCCAGGCTCTGCCAGGCATATGGCAAGGTCCTCTGAAGCATCCATTCGCTTGCACCCACCCCACCCCACTGGGGACTCCTATACCAGGAACTCCCTGATGGGAAATACAGCTTGTTCCCTTGGTGTATTTCCAGTAACCCCAAAGTCAGATGCTGAAATCAGGTGGTGTGAAGCTTTCCCTCAGCTGCCTGAGCCCATTTCTGCCCCCACTGCCTTTGGCTGGGTGCGGAGGGGCTCTGCTGTCAGAGCAGAGACCTGCCTCCTCTGCTCCCATCCTTCCCTGGGGAGATAATTCTCCAGTGAGAACTCCAAAACATGGGTGGCAATTATTTTTTTTTTTTTTTCTCCTGTATTTTTTAGCAGCGGGTGCCAGCCAGGATTTGGGCTAACCCTGCAGGGGTCAGGATGACCCCGGTGGGCACGGGAGGGGATTTGGCTGTGGCAGTCCCTCAGTGCCAGCACTGTCTGGGCTGGGGCCGATGCTAGCAGGATCCATCACTCCGGGGCTCCTCCTGGATGACCTCAGTCACGTAGTGCTCGAGCTTGAAATCTTCAGGTGCTCCTGCTTCAAACTGGGTGCGATTCTGGTGCCGAGAGTAACCCGGTTATTTAGGATGTGGTGCCATCTGAAAGAACATCAGTGTGGAGACATGAGGTGACTGTGACTTCTGCATTGTTTGCGCTGACCGTAAGCAAAGGTGGAAGCTTGATCTCTGTGGACAGATTTTGGCTGTGCTTATCTGTGCCCTGAAGAATGAATGCAGAGTATTATTGCCCTGGATCCCTAAAGCCATGGATTTCATGTGTGGATATAATACAAAAAGTCACTTTAGTTCAGCAGAAAAATATTTGGACCCACTAGGCAAGGAATTGTTTTTTATTATCTGCATCTTGGGTAACAAATCCGTTCTGATAAATGCAGACAATACCAAGTCCATTGTTGTTGGCACCCAAAAATAATAGAAAAGTTGTCTTGGGCAGTTCTAGTGGATGATGTCCAAAGATGACAGGCTTTTGCTGCTGATAAGTTCAAAGTAAATGTAGTTTTTTAGGTATATAGGGGAATTGTTGTTACCTCTGAGTACTGAGTGTTCCTAGTCTAGTTACGTAAGAACAGTGACGAAGTTGGCTTAAAGCCTTCTTCAAGGTTTATTTGGATCACAAAAAGAGTTCCTTACTCTGTAAAAAGAGAAAACTGGGTTGATTTCACACTTGAAGCCATTCACTATGAATGTCTGTAGCAACACCTGGCAGAGGTCCCACTATCACAGAATGAAGGCACCAAACTGTATCAAAAATACAAGAGCAAAGCAGCCAGGCAGGACATCTCTGTCAAGGAAATCGATGCCCCATTCATTCAGCCCTACAGTATGTTTTCCTTTGACATCCTGTGCCTCCTTCAGGGTTTTAAACTGAACCATAACAACTTGTTCCTGCAGACAAAGCCTAGTGCTCATTTGTACTCGCCAGGTCAAGCTCTTTATTTGTGTGCAGGCAGAGACCCTCCACTGAATCACCTTATTGCAGGGAGAGCTTCACAAGTTAAAGCAGTATTAAAAAATTACATTCCAGCTAGTGCATAAAAATGAAATTAAAAGCCAAGTGATAAGGCTTTAGAAGTCATGGTTTGGGCTTATTGATGAGATAAGTTTTCGGGCAACCAACATTTTTGAGGTTTACTTATACTATACCAAGGTCTCATCTAGGGAAGTATTAGTGGTATGTAGTGAAGGGGCTGGGGAGACGTCTGATTCTGTTTTATGCTCAAACTCCATCAGTGCCCTGCTGAGCCTTTAGCAAAGCATCTTGTCACCTTTGCCTCTGTTTCCCTGTTGATAAAATTATAATGGAGCCAGTTTCCCACCAGGATGGATGCATCATAAGACGTTTTAGATGCTTTAAGATCTTCATAGGAAAGCTTATGCTTCTACAGAAGAATAAAAGGTATTCACTTCTGTGTGTGGTTGTTGCTGTGATACATTTTTCAGCTTTGTGTACTTCTCTTATGCTTTTTACAGCAGTCCCTGCTCATAGCTGTTTCTCCTGTTTCTGTCCTTGTAGGAAACGGGGCTGTTCCATGTTGAACAGTCATTCTCTTCACCCTAGAGTTTATATGCAGTTTCATTCAAATTCAGTTCAATTGTGCATGATCTTTGCTCCCTTCCACTCAGTATTGTGGATGGAAGATGTCTTCATTTGCATAGACACATGAATGGAAACTTCTAAAAGCAGGTGGCCAAAAGTGATGGGGTCGGGAGTAGGTTTGAATACAACAGTAGCTTGAAGACTTTTTTGGTATCTCAGTAACAGCGGTTTGTAGGCATTTTTGCTTCAGCCTTTGAATTTCCTTAACTTAGGATACAGATACTACTTCCCTGATCTGTTGCAAAAGTTCTACAGTGTTTGTGGCCAGTTCTGGTATCCATAGCATCATCCTTCATTCCACTGTTGTGAACATTTTCTGTGATTAACTGGCAGAGGGAGCCCTGGCCGGTCTGAGGGCTTTCTCTTGCTGTTTACTATCATTATAATAAGATATTTGACCCATACAATAACAGCATTAGCATTGGGTCCAAACCAAAATCTTTGGATTCAAAATGCTCTGAACTTTGGGAAATGGTCAGACCCAAATTTTGTGGCTTGGCTCAGGCTCTGAATGAAATGAAACTGAACGTGCCTAGGATTAAAACTCCTTTAGAGTCAGAAGCTTTACTTTCTTTTGAAATAGTTTAATTTTTTTACATCTCAGTTGTTTGCAATGCTTCTTAGGACTCTGCAAATGCAAGTCAGCTTTCTCTACAGATTTTTTTTTTTTTTCCCCCATATCCTTTCATATATGTGGATTAGTTTTGTAGACTTCAAATATAAAGGAAGACGTATTTCCCCCTTTGAATTTTGGTTATGTTTTCACCTCCGTGGTGAGAGGAAGAATTAACACAGTTGTAAACACAATGTTTATAGACTTCAACCCCTTTTTTTTTGTGCTGTGTAGATAGATGCATACTTCTACATGCCATTCTTTGAAAAAATACTGGTGATATGTTTTTAATTTTAAATTGTTCTGACATCTGAAGGTATAAATGTCTTAAGCGTCCATCTAATGCTTTCCCTTTGGAGACGTGTGTGCTGTTGAATCTCTGAAGCACAAGTTCCACTGCATGCCAGATCCTATATGTTACAGAGAAATCCCTAATATACGTGCAGCGTTTAGGGAAAGCGTTAAATGCTACCAGATAGCTAGAGAAGGTCTTGAGGGCCCCGGGTTGAACTTTTTTGTTTTGATACTAGTTTGTTACTTGACAGATGACAGCCCAATTTTCCTGATTGTTTATTTTCAAGAAGACTGTGAGCGTTTTCAGCGCTCCTGTGCAGCAACGAACGTCCGCCTTTACGAAAAGTCAGATCACCGGCATTTCTCTTAACCTTTCTGTTTACCCCCTTTATAAACAAAGATTAAGGGGACCTCCCCGGGAAGTTGATGTTTAAGTCCTTTGAGGACCTCAGCGAGTGGATCTGCGCGAGGGGGAGGTGGTATGTGCTTACATGGCTTAGGGACGTGTGAGACTGACCCAGGCAGAGAAATGTGGAGTTGAATTTTCCTTTCTCCTGCCTGGGTCTGCAGCACTGCTCATGGCTCCCCCTTCTCCCTGCCGAGAGCCTCCCCATCAGCCTGTCTGCCCGCAAAGCCATGCGCAGCCGCCGAGTACCTTGACTTTCAGTCTTGCCCCTTTGCTGTACCTCTTTGGAGCCGTGGCGGGGATGGGGCTGGCACAGCACCCAGCCCCGTGGTGGGCTGCACTCTGCGGGCGCCCTGGCAGCCCAGCTGCCTCCCTGCCATCCCCGCTGGGATGGCAGGAAGCTCAGCAGAGAGTCGTGCGAATGCTCCGTGGTCAGGAGAGACCGCGGAGCTGCAGCTGGCGGCTTGTGGGCTGGAGCTGACCCGCGGCGGGGCCTGGCTCCATGCCTTTTCCTTGGAGAGGACGGGGAACGGGAGGTTGGGCACAGCAACCCCATTTCTGCTCCTTTGCAGCAGCTGAAGACCTGGCCTGGGTAACTGGAAGAAATACAAAACATTCCTGAGCCTGGAGGGGATCCATAGCTCAATTTTGGGCTTAGGATCCTCTCCATAGTCTTTATTTCAGTGTTTCTGAGGTTCATATTTGTATTAACTTTAGAGGGCTGTCAGGAGGAAGCCAGATCAGCTCAGAGAGATCGTGGTTAATGCTTCTTGTAACGCTGAACCCAAGTGCTCCAGTTCCTTGACGTTATCACCACTGGGGAAGAAAACAGTAAAAAGGAAAAAAACCAGAGTTTGGTACATTGTGTTGATAATGTCTGGGTGGTAGACATACATTCTAGACATACTTTTACATGTTGTGCCTAAGGAAAAAGCGATTTCAAAAGTGGGCTTCCTAATGCATCGTCCAGACCTTATGGACTGAACAAAACAGTAAAGGCGCAGTCAGCTAACCTTCTCCTAAATATAATACCATGATATTTCACATCATTTTTTAGGTTGGGTTGTGGGGTTTTTTTAGCAAGCTTTGTATGCATTGCTTAACATTAAATGTCTAAGGTAAATTATTTTCCTCTAGAAAGGCCTGCTGCAATAAATCCTTCCTCCTTGCCACTCCTGTAATGGAGCGCTTGGCATTTAAAAACCCTGAGCTGTTGACTCACCTTGCTTGCAGAAGTCACCTTCCTGCCAGCTCAGCTTTCTGGTGACCCGTGCCTCTTCTGCTCTGCTCTCTCCACCGATGGTCCTGGGATGCTTTAGCAGGGCCCCTTCCTGAGCCTTCACATGAGGCCGTGCTCCTATCCCCGTGATCTCCAGCTGATCTCCGCTCTAGCATCCCAGGGGGTATCTTGACACAGCTATTCAGGGACCCAAACTAGCATCTGCCTCATTAAGCTCCTCTCTCATTATCTGCAGCCCCTCAAAAACCTTATTCCAGCTGAATGGCCCATATTTTAGGTGCAGGCTGTGCCGTACCCTGTGAGTACACAGCATGTATATGTACTCTGTGGTATGTGCTGACTGAGCTCAGAACGGCTGCTCTCTGATACTGCTTTATAACATTAGAAATATTTGCTTGTGCGTAATGTCAAGTCCTAGTTGTCATGTTTATTCTGTGGCCGCCGTTACCGGTGGGATTCAGGCTGTACCTACAGGAGTGCTTTTATGCATTTGTACGTTTTAAAAACTGAGTGTACCCTGCTGTTTGTCCCTGTCCCTAGGTCTCTGCCCAGGTCTCTGTGGCCAGAGTTCCCTTACACCAAGCTGCCTCACAATCCAGGCTCATATTCTTTCTCCAGACTGGAAACAAAATGTCCAGCTCGTTTTTGTGCATTGCTTGTCCGGCTTCTCTTGCTGCGCTGGGTGAGGGCTTGGTAGTGCTTCATGAACTCACCCTTCCAGCTATGGCTGGTAGGGATATTTCAGTATTATTTAGAAAAAAAAAAAAAAAGAAAAGATATTCAGGTTCTGCAGAGTGCGACTGAATTGACAGTATTAAATGCTTATTTGTGCTTTCTTCTGCGTTACCACTGGAAAACGAGAGTGTGAGGGTGGAGGAGAGAAAAGCATTGTTTAGTGGCAATGCCTTTGTGCAGCACGCAGCAGCCTCGTGCTGGAGTGCGTGGCTGCGAGGGACCAGCTGCAGCGTGGTTCTGCCTGCGGTTAAGCTGTTAGGTGCAGGCGGCTTGGCCACCACAGCCCCACACGTATTACATAAAGGTCGTCTGGCCCAGGGTTCGTTCTGTTGCTATCAGACTTCAATGAAAGTAAATACACAAAGCATTATATAACCCGAGGGGCAGAAGGAGAACAAAAATTACGGTGCCTGCAGATTGAGTGGGGAGGGTTATGTGTATCGGTAATGAGTGATTTAGAACATCTGCAGACTTTCTTTTTTTTTTTTTTAGTGTTTTCCATTTCCTTGCTTTGTGGTAGAGTCTTTTTTTAAAAGACCTGAAGGCAATGCTTTACCCAGCAATAGGTGAATTTGAAGGCTTGTGTGCCTTTCATTTAGGTCAGCTCTGAGATCCAGCATTCAAAATCAGAATCCAAATTTTGCTTGAATAATCTCAGTGTGCCGAGTCTACGTGCATAAGGAAACTCACCCTGCCTCCTCCCAACACCCCTCCTCCCTGCCCCCCCAAACCGGTGTGTGTATGTGGAGGGAGAGACCTGCCATTTCCCGTGTCAGCGATAGCTGGCTGATGGGGTGTCATCTGTTGCTCTGCGGAGGAACCACAGTGCAGTTACCAGGGTGGAGACACCTTCTACAGGCGTCAGCTCTGCCTTTGAGTTTGGGCATGCAGAAACCCCCGGTTTCACTCTCTGCTGACACCCCCTCCATCCCCACGAGCACGGTAACTTCAGTAGCATTTAACAGTGTCCTTTCCATCCAGGAGTGTTTTAGAATTTTAGGAAAGCTGTAAAAAAAAAAAAAAATTATATGCTTGCAGAAATAGATCTTCAAGCCATTCTGGTCCTTGGGACAGGGCCAGCTGGACCTATTTAATATTCAGCTTTCAATTTATTATTTTTTTTTAAGAACTGATCTGTATTAGATATTTGAGCACTTCATTCCTTTGTTGTCACCTTTCAAGAGAGGAGACATTTCTTCTTCCACATCTTCAGTTTAATCAGAAGGCTGAAGATAGGTATTTGGGGATGCCGGTGTTATTTATTTTTCCCTATTAAGAAATGAGTCATAAGTATGTGACAACACTGTCTCCAATCAGAGGGAGTCAGAGCCTGTGGATGCCAAGGACTTGTCTGCTAATTATGACTTTTAACTGCGCAGTCTTACAGCTATTCTCTGAACCTTATCCTGTTTCAGGGGTTGCTTTCACATTTTTTTTTTTTTTTTTTTTTCCAAGCAAGTTGAAAAGGGCATTTCACTCTTGTCAGTGAGGACACATCCTGAGAGGTCCTGAGTGCTTTTTCATCCCAGTAAATTGAGGGGGTGTCACAGATGGTCAGCATTGCTCAGCACTCCCTCCATCAAATACATCATAGAAGCATCTTTTGGCAGAAGCACTCATAAAATTACCCATCAGTATCTCTGCATTCCAGCTGCTACATACTCATTGCATTGATAGAAAGTCACGTGTATGGGCCATGCTGGGATGGCTTTACTGGAAAGACAGCTGAAAAGTCATTTCTCTTCCCTGGGAGACAGGGAGTGCTTGGGGTCCTCTGCTTCATGTCACTTACAACCAGATCTTTAAGTCCTGTTAAGTTTAGCCTATCTCTCAAGATGTGTACTGAGTGCTGCCTTAAGATCCTAAGTATTACAATTCAATGTAAAAAATCAACCCTGGTGTTTTATTTGTTGCTCAGGTCCTTTGCCTCAGCACTGTAGTTCGTTTTTGTTTTGTTATCTGATACGAAGTCATTTGTTCTCCCTTCAGTGCTGAAAATTAATTATTTTTAAGAGCAGAATGAACTTTATGTTAAAAAGCATTTGTTTTCTGCATTAAGAAGTATAACGTACTCTAATTCTAGGGGAAAGTTATGTTGGCTTTAAGGGAAAAGAAAAGTAATTACAAGTAACTGCGTGCGAAACCAGATGAGATTGGCTGGATTTTGAGGAAAATGTATCTTAATCCCTTGATCTGACAGTCGCCTGGCAGTCAGAGCAGGAAAAGAAAGTCGCTGGGGTTTTTTTCCATCTCTGTGAGGTGGGAAATGCACATCCTACTTCAGAGATGGAAAATGAACAAGTCTACTGGGCAGCATGACAATTACACATACATTCTTTTCTGGAGAAACTGCACATAGCCAGGATATTCTCGGTTTCCGGTGATACGAGTATCACAGGCTCTGCCCGAGTCTCCTCTGGATCTCACATGTGTGTTTACATAAGTGCTGCATTACTAAATTATGGCGGTTTTTATTTTGTGTAGACTGTTCATCATAGCTGTCACTCCAAGACCTAAACAAAACTGGAGCCCTGCTTTCCTGCTGCTGTGGAAAAACATAGGAATAAACTGTTTATGACCAAATAGTTTGCAGTGTGAGGCAATAAAAGAATAACAGGTAGAGGATCTGTTCAAGCATCCATATGTCTGTACATTATGTGCCTATGTGCATGCTTTGTTTGCATAGAGGAGGAACAGATACATTGTAAATATTGTCCTTTTCCTTTTTTTAAAAAAAATTTATTTTATTTTCTAGTGTTTTCATCATCTAATGGCTTGAAAGCATGTCAGGGCAAAGTGAGACATTGTCCTCTCTTCTTTTCAAATCCCAAAGCATTCCTTACCATTCTTGTTTTAGAGCAGAGTTTCTTCCTCTCCCTCCCTACCCCCAAACAGGGTCTCAAATTGCATCCCCCCCATACAGTATGGGCTACAAGCATTTCCAGATAATGAAGAGCTTCCACAAAATTACCAAAGCCACGTGTGTCTTGGGGCTGCAGAGCTAATTGCCACCTTCTGAAGCTTTGCTTCCTCTTGTAAAGAGCGAGGCTGTGGTTAAGCTGTAAAATAGCAGCTTGAACAAACATGTTTGAAATTTATGATGTGCACAATAAGTGCATATAGAAATACACCTAAGGAAGACACAGGTTTTCAGAAATCAGGGTAGTTTATCTGGGATCCTTTCTTATGTACCTCAGCTCCACAACAGCCTACCTCAGCAACTCTGACAAAGCCGTAGGTTTATGTGGGGTCCTGGTGGTATTTTCTGGCTGCACTGATGCTTTTACTCAGGCGTTTGTTGGAGGCGATGGAATGAGGTGGACTCCATGAGAGGAAATGGTGGAAAATCTCTGTACAAAAATATACTTCATGAAATGGAATACCTTGTAACTGCGGCCAATACCTGATACCTGCTTGCAGAAGAGCAGGCGCTGGGTAGAGGGATTTCAATTGCATTTAAAGTGCCTGGGTTTTGTCCCTTTTCTCTGTTCTTATAGCTCCTGGGGCTTCTCATATTATATAGAATATACAAATCTCCAAAAAGTGTGTTAAAAATCATCCAGGTTAGGGAGCTAGATCATTACTTACATTCTGTAAATGTTTTGTGAAAACTTGTCTTGGTTCCTCTCCTCTCCCCTGTCCCCAAATTGATAAGCCTGGAGAAGCCTTTCCCTGCCACTGCCACATAATGCCCAAACACTCCCTTTCTAACCTGACAGCAGTCCATCTTAAAACGAATTAGATTTTTTGCCTTCGCTGCTGTTGTTGTTCCAGGTTCCAAGTGCTTTTCTTCTTTTTCTATCCTGAATTTATCCACTTCACACCCATTTGTTCGTGTGCCAGAACTGACTCAAACAGTCCTTCTCTCTCCTCTTGCTTACCCCACAGATACACCAGGGCAGGACTCATGTTTTCAAATGCTTCACTAACCTGTTCTGGTTTCCCTTGAATGCCCTGACCTGGCCTAATAAATGCACTGAGTTTGCAAGGGCTCAGGACGGACGCTTGTCAGGCTTGCTCTGTTTGAACTTTTCTTGACCTGCCTGCAGCTTTCTTCTACTTGCTTTAGTTGTAACAGCAATTTTTCTAATGGGCCACATGTCTATGGCTAATTTGTTTTACTTCTGTTTATCTTTGTATGATACCACCGTGGTTTTATGGCTCTACCATAATGACGCAGTGTAGCAAAATAGAGGCCTGGTATGATAACAGGAGCCTTGGGAAGTGGAGAAATAGAATGTGGTGTAGTGGAGTACAGACAGATGATAAGCAGCAGGGCACAGGGGTGGCACTGGAGACCCTGCAGCCATTAACAACTCACCCGTGGTCAGTTAAAGAAAGACAGATCTGGAGCTGGTCAAAACTGGCTTTAGAGGTAACAAAGAAATGATATCTAGCACACATAAAAGCCATCATACATAGTAAATGCAGATGTAACGTGGAGCTACAGACCAGTGAAGAAAGAGTAAAGATGTAAAAGCACGTTAGCAAACATATAAAAATGACCCCAAGTGGATCCCAGTTTGAGGAAGAAGATGACATCAACATGAACATTGTATTCCTGCTGAGGGAGGACTCTTGGTGGTAGGGCTTCACTGAAACACCCCCACACCCCCAAATGCCGGGATGAAACTTCTGGCCTTGGGACCCAGAGAGATTGGGAAAGGGAGAGGATAGCACCAGGAAACAGGGTAGAAGCTAAGTGTATGTGTATAACAGTTCTCACCATGCTTGCTATTCTTTCTTTTTCTGTAAATAAAATACAATGAAAAAATAGATCTGGATTAGTACTGATTAGGGTCTTAAGAGTTCTCTAACAACAAAAACTTGGCCTTTTGTCAAGCTATGAATATATGTACATGCATTTTTATATATGGTGTGCTTCCTCTTTACTGGTAAAACAAGATTTTGAGTGTAACAAAATAATCAATCATGTGAGATCACTTTTCAAATTCAGGCTTGGGCTGTAGGCTTACAGCCTAGAGAGGATAAAGGTCCACAGTCTAGTATCACACACATCCCACCTAAATAATTCACACGCCCTTCAGCCTGGCCTTGGCTGCCCTTAGGACCCTTGGATGTGAATACACATGTTGGGTCTCAGGCTGGGATTACGTATGTGATGGCTGTTCAGGGTGCAGTGGAGGAAGCGTGAAAACAAAAGACCCCTGAGTGGCTTCAAAGGAGGCCCTGGGATTGCGCTAGGGAAGTCTCTGTGCTAAGGCAGACTAACCCTTCTAAAGCTCCTTTTCCCCAAGCGAGATCTAGGTGATGTGTTAAAGTTTCCCTGCTTACAGTGATCAGAATAAAAACGAGTGCAGTGTGGTGGTAGGTGAGAGCTAAGCAATCTGCTTGTGCTTTCACAGCAGATGGATTAAGTATTCCTCACGCAGCAAAGCCCAGCCTAAGGGCTAGTCTGTCAGAAGGGCAGGCAGCACACGGGAGGTGAGGGAGCTCTGCCGATGCTGTGGAAGCACACACGGCCATCAAAAATATGCATAGTGTGAAATCGAGATCAGATCCACTTTTGCTCTCCGCGGCTTTTGCTGTGAGTCAGACTCTGGCTGTTCTTATTTCCCCACCAAGTCCCCTGCAACTGAAAAGAAAGTGGCTCGGGCTGGGAGGCAAGAAGTGGTTCTCCTTCAGCAGCACTGGGTTTCCATGCCGCAGGCAGGTGGGCATCTGCTGTCAGTACCTTGTTAAATGAAGGTGAGCAATTGCAGAGCAAGCCATCTTTGGAACACATATGAATTGGTCACATTTTTCTAATTCCTTCTTTAATGAATGTTGTGTCAGTAGCGGAGATGATTACAGTCATGGGTGAGAGAGGGAAGATGTGGTCTCATACATTTGATCTTGGGGAGACATTCTGCATTTTCTTAGGTAGCAGAATAGGAGATACGGCACTTGACCATGGTGCTGGAACTTTCCGGGCAAGCAGGTCAGATAGGAACCAGTCTCCTTTCAAAGCAATTGAAGGGTTCCCATTGACCTCAATACACAGTCATCTCCCATCTTCAAAGCACAGCTCCTTGCTGAGAGCAGCCTGATGCTCATCTTCAGGGCAATCTGAAGTGTCTTAGTGTTGGAGCGAACGTGTGACTCTGGATATTCCCTGTCTTCAGTTTTTCCCACTCCTTCAGTTGAGCAGAAAAGTGAAAGTCCCCTTATAGTCTGTGAGGCAGCATCAGTGCAGCTTCATAAATTCCCTGAGGTCTCTACTTCCCCAAGTTTTGTCCTGGATGGCCATAAAATTTTGGTGTTTGATTTTGTGTTTCATTTTATGACTTTTGCTATATCATGGACTGCCAGATGTTGAGTGCTGCGGTGACTTGTCTTCACTTACTATGTTGAACATTAAAAGAAAATAAAAATTCTCATACTGCAGGCTTCAACATGCCCTTTAATACACGAGGAGAACCTCGGGTACATTTAATGCATTTCATCTACAAGAAGTGCTTTTAAACGATGACTGCATTAAAAATATTTCCTAAAAATAAAATAGAGAGCACTGGATATTTATCAACAAATAAAACTGCAAATGAAAGAGGCAGCTTGTTTGAGGTTTATCTCTGAAAATTACCAAATCATTTAGAGAAAGGTTTGTCAGGTAATTTGCATATTCATGAGCTGTAGTTTCTTCAGTTGCTGTATTTAGTTGATAATACCTTTTTTAATATTGTAATTACAAATTTTTGATCTAGGTTATACTTCAATTATTTGCTCAGGTGCACTAAAACAATTGGCGTTTTATTTACTTGTTGTGTTAAATACAGCTATTACATATTAAAACATCAATTGTAAGAAAAATGTTCATACCTGACAATTTCTTGAAGAACCCCGTAGGCACTTAGGCTCTTGACACTGCCGTATGAGAAGCCCACAAGCTTTCTTTTGCCCAAACCAGTGCAAAATGGAGGCACTAAAGGTTAATGGAACAGGAGGTAGGTGCCTGTAGACCTCTTTTAAATCAAAGTTCTTTAAAGTTTTGCAAAGCTGTTAGAGAAACTGCAAATACTTCTGGAGGGTCAGAGAGCATTCTCTGAAGATGTAGAGAATTTGCAAATGGATGTAGAAAGGTGAAATTAGAAGTGAAAGCTGATGCAAGAAGAGTGCAGTTAAATGCATGGCATTCATTGAGCCTGAGGCATGGCTAGCCAAGCACGTGGTTGTGCAACACTGCCCGCTCTTCACCTTGCGCAACCATAAATCCAGTTGCAAGACACCCAGAACACTTCTGAACTGGAAGAAAACAAAAGAGTCAAGTACAGACTGTGACTTCTAGGGCAGGAAAGGGAAGGATGGAGGAGGAGATGGATGAGGAGGCAAAAGAAGGATGAGAGCAGTGAGGCATCAGGCAGGTTGGTTGCAGCAAAGTGTAGAACAACCAGTAGAGTCAATCCATTCTTCTTCTGCCTTGAAGCAATGAAAGCTTGTGCCTACGTGTGAGGGCAACAAGAGAGAAATTTCTTCAGCAACCAATTCTGCAAATGCCCCTGTCTAGTAATCCCATGCTTGGGACTGAAGGCTGCTGTGATCTGGTTGAGACACGGAAATGCTACTCCATGGGCAGTGTTGAAGCAAACGAGATTCCAATTACAACAAATACTGAAAGCTGTGAAATTTCTCATGGACACAAATTGTGCAATTTCTTTTTAGAAGAGGTTTCTCCTCTCTCACATTTGGTCATTGGTTAGTACTTCAGTGAAAATATTTTTATGAGACTGAGATACTTAGCTTTCCCCCTGTATCATCTGGTGTTCAGCTATATGACTTTCTAATAACATAGAGTTCTAAATGATGAAGCTAAGATGATGCATTTTGACCTTATCAAATTGCAGTATTCCAGACCAGTCAAGTCTGAATTGTTTTGATCATTTTTACTGAAAATGTTGACAAATTGTGTACCTTCTCATGAAACACTTGGGTTTAATGGAAGTATCATTTCCCAGTGGGAAAATGTGCCATCAAACAAAATGTCAACAGCTGCTGGGCTGGAGAACATGCTAGTGGACAATGGGAGGGGAGGAAAAAAAGACATGTGTCATTGACACACACATACACAGTTGATGAAATCAATTTCAATTAACTCAAGTTGTTCTAGCATCACTTTCGATTACATATGCCAAGGAGAAAGCTACGGCATCCAGCTGTGGGAATCAACAAGACAATTGCACAGCAGTCATGAAAAGAACAGTAAGCAGAGAAATGATTTGCATTTGCTTTTCTTGACAGCTGATATTTTCCTGATAAATTGCTGCCCTTTGTTGTTCTAGTTGCTTTGAAGAATCAACCCACTTAAGGGGGTGGTAGCTTTGCCTGCATTCCTGGCTTTCTATGGGCTGACACAGGTTGGGGATGAAAACAGAAGGCTCAGACAGAAGGAGTAGGTAAAAGACCATGTAGTAGAGGTAAAGTTGGCACGGTAATTAAAGACATGCTGTAGAAGGGTGCTGCTTCAACAATGGTGTCATCTAGAGTCGTGAGTGCTTAGGGTCACTGTCATTTAGAATCAGGGGATTTGGGAGCAGATTGATGGTAGGAAAGAGACTTTTATGGCATGACATAAGCTCATAACCATCAAAACAAATAGGCCTGTGAGACTTCAGCCTGCTGAGAGAGACAGAGGAACTGTAAAGTTAGATATCTTCCCATGGAGTGTGGGTTTGTGCCAGTGAGAGAAGACGAGGAGAGACTGTCAAGGCAATTCCTGTTTAAACTCTAAACTGTATCTGTGGCTGTATCATGGGATTTCTTTCCTTAGTGAGCACCAGGAAGGAGGATGTAGAGGGAAGCATTGGCAGCAGGATATGCAAAAGGTGCCCGTATCAAATATGCAAAATTGTTCCCCCAGGATTTCCCTTCAGTGGGGTCATATTGTTGTTAAATGGCTTGTTAAATAGGATTTAAATGGCTTATTAAATGGCGTCCCCAGCTGAGTGGCTCTTAGTGGGCAGACTGGTCGAATTATTCTGGATTTGCCCTCTTCCTGCAGCAGCCCTGCCATGTGTAATGCCAATATTTCAGAAAAATTCACTTTTTCAAGTATGTTATTCTAGCCTCGGATCTGGGCCAGGCCTTTATTTCTGTTAATTACAGATCAGTCATTCTTTTTCTTTTCTAAATGTTGAAAAAATGTGTTTTATGTGCAAGAATGGCTGATAAGTGATACACCCACAGGAACATTATATTTTTCTAACATCCGCCTCTGTGTTCTTTTTCTAATTTGCCTGCCGCTGTCTTTGTAGAGGATCTGTCTCTTTCCCCTAGTACCGTTCCCTGCCTTTTTGATGTTTTCTTTCTCTTCAGCCATCCTTAATTCCTACCACTGGCACATCAGAGTTTATTGCTTTTTAGTTCTTTATCAGTGGGTGAGTGTGAATTTTCTCTTTATTTCAGTCATTCTATGTGAATTTTCACTAGAGATTTTACTGTTAAACCTCCCTCCCCTTTCTGCTGCATGAGTGGGTTCATGAAGGGTCGTGGTGGTCCTGGTGAGACCAGAACTGGGCCAAGAGTGACACACTAGGAGCATCACAAGACCCGTCTAGCCCATTTCAATAGGTAATCCTACTCTTAAAGCCTGATTAAGGTGTTTTCTATGTAGCATCTTCATGATGTGTCCTGTTCATTTCAAAATAACACCTTTGGTCATTGAATAAGACTTTTAGGAGTGCTGAAGTTAGCACCTGGGTTTTCTAAATTGCACTGAGACAATAGCAGGAGGCTGTCTGCATTAAAACAATGGTCTGAACTGACTTTATACTGGTGAAGATGTTGTGTGTCAGTACTGGTGGCCCTGACTCATCCAGTCCCCTTAAGAATAATCTTTGAGGCTTTGGGCAACATTTTAAAAGTGCCTCCATAGGCAGAGAGCCTGCATCCCCTCCTTGTCACCGAGATTTAAACTTCAAAGTGCTGAAGTCACCACACACAGTGACCGTACTATGCAAGTCATGGCGTATGAAGTGCTCGTTGCCCTTTCCCTGTGTGTTCGTTATGGTATGTGGGCTCTCCTAAAGTGTGTGCCTTTGATTCAGAAATACAATGCTGAAATCTCAGCAGGTGTTGAAGGCAGCACCATAGGAAAAATATTTTCCTTTGCCTGGGACCTGTTCCTGCTGCCGTACAGCTAAATGGGGCACCAGCAGCCAAGTGATCTCCTTGAAGTGCTGAATCTGTCAACAGAGGTTGAGCTGGCTCAACACGGTGCAAAGCACCCCTTTTCCCCTCAGGCCCAGGGATGAAAACAGACCTGGAGGGAGCTGGGGCACTAGGTGCAGCTTGTCACTTGAACTTTATGCTTGAGAGCACTGCTTTGTTCCTTAGGCTTACCAGATTGGCAGAAGTGGCGTTCCTTCCCCAAGATGACTGTTGAGGAGCAGCCTAATGGCCTGTTTTTGTCAGTCTCGTGTCTGGTTTCCTTTGTATAGCAACAGCATTTCTCTTCAAAATAACTCCTGTAACCTCTGTGGGGTAACCTCATTGTCCAGCCTAAAGAGACAAATCCCTGAGCAGTTTTAGCAGGTTGAACTGGTCCTTCTTTGCTCCGCATGTTCCATTTCTTCATAATCAGACGATAGCCCCCACAGAGAAGGTGCACCTGCATTCATCCTGCCTGCCATTTCAGACCTGAGATTTCACTGGCTTTTTGAGCCCCATATTTGAAAACCACCTCTTCACAGAATCACAGAATCATCTAGGTTGGAAAGGACCTTGGAGATGATCTAGTCCAACCTCTTGTCAAATCTATCCCAGCCTGGGAGGTCTGAAGACATGTCTTTCCATGGGATGATGTATGTTTGCTGCGTATGTGTGGAGGAAGGGCCATTGCTGTGCTGTGCCATGGACAAGGAGCTGTCTGAGACAAGCAGTCACATCCAACTTGGCACGTCTGGCTGGGGACAGGCCTGGAGCCAGCTCCTGACCAGGCACCTTGCCGTTCTTGCCGGCAGGCCTTGGTGCAGGCTGCCAAAAAACCACTGAGGAGCATGAAATCTGTTTCATGGGGAAAGAGCTCACACCTGGGGCTAGAAACACAGTTTTTCCTTACCAGTCTTTTGTGGTTGTGGCCCATCACATATCTGTTTCAACTTCCTACCATTCAGCAGTGACTGTGTGAGTCGTTTCTTCTTCCTCTTGGTTTACACCTCTGGGCTGTAAGGGGGAGCTGTCATAAATTCTTCACCAGACTCTTTGAGCTTGCTGCGGGAAGTGTCCCTTGCATCCAGCTGCAGTGAGCTGTTCTGGCCTGGCTGAGTGTGGTGTGAAGAGATCAACGGAATGTGGAAAACTCCTGAGAGCTTCTAGGAAAGGATGGGACACCACTGCTTAACATAAAGTGTGAACAGAGCCCCCAGGAACTTTCAGCTTCTCTATTGTCTGTGCATGGTACCCATGTCTCAGATGAGGACAGGCTGGGATGAATCCACCCTGATTGTCACTTGGCAGAGGTGATAGTGGCACCAGAGGTGATTGTGATGCATAGTGTCATCTCCACATTCAATAACAAATAAAACCACAAAAGTTCTCGAAGTAGCCCTCCTTGGATTTGCATCAGGGTGTTCAGGTGTCTCAGCCAGGGATAGATTATGGCGGTCTGGAAGCTCCCTCACTGCACTGACCAACATCCTGCTTATGGGGATACGAAGAGCTCTCTATGGGACACAAGATGCTAATAAATGATGAACAGGAAATTAATGCCTCTAATTAGGTTGCCCTGCAGGGTTTCACATAAACATACTATCAGAAGCATATTTATGTGACTAGGGAAAAGTATCGCAGCTGAGGGGTTTCAGATGTGCTCTGCACTGGTCCTGCAGACATTGCCCCCTGAAGCAAGCCTGAAGGATGTGGAAGGGGCACTGCCATCTCAGAGCAAGCCCTTGGGCAGGGAGCAACTGATAGACCATCTTTTGCTTTCAGCTGTGCTTTCCACCGAAGTCACCAACTCAAATATATTATCTCCCTTTGCCTTTCTGCCCATCACTCTCACAGACGTGCTGCGGTGGGGTGCTTTGGAGGACACCTCAATGGCTGTGTCTCACCTTCTTGGTAGTATGTGATGTGTCATGCTTCTCCGAGTCTCCTAGTCACAGTGGGTTAAGACAGTGCTTGGAAATACCCAGTACATGCATGTTTGATTCTGTAGACAGGTACATCTTGAAGTGCTGTAACTTCCACTTTCTGAGAATTTCTTGGCTGCACAGTTACACTTCACTCTTGATTTATGGCAACAGAATAGAATGAGTCTGAATTTAAACATATGGCTTTTGAAGGCTTGAGAATTTAATGTGATTCACAGAAATTATTTTCATGATCAATACCTGCTAGCCCCCGACTAGAATGGGGTGGCCAACTCTGCCCTTTCAAACTTTGTCTTCTGTGTAGAAGCTGTTCAAATGTGTCCTTTGCTCTGCAGCAGGCACATCTCATGGCTCTGACCAATGTGTCAGGAGAGAAGCTGGGGAAGCCCTATGACGAACGTCCTATGCTGCCAAGAGTTGCAGTGCTTGCAATGCAAAGATGAGGGAAGTGGAATGCAAAAAGTGTAATCTGGTGAATCAAGTTACTTATGTGATTTCTTGAAATCAGCAAGGAACCCATTTGACACCCTGTCCCTCCAGCTATCACTGTCTGCATCTCTCACGTTCTTGGGAAACAGGATCTTGCTTATGGCTGTGAGGTTTGCAAAGCAGAATGAAAATGTGGAGATGGGTACCGTGTGGATTCAAAGCTTCCCCTCCCTGGATCTGCATTGTGTTGGTCCCATCCCAAGGAACAAATTAGAGAAGCCTGAGGACTACTCTGTTAGGATGTGCCTGAAGCATAGATCTCTAACGACTGAGGTGAAGGAAGAGCAAGTGTCAAAGAGGTGATGCTGTGCTGCTGTGAAGGCTCTGTGCCCTCCTAAGATTTCTATATGTGAGGTAGACTTTTCCACTGTGAGACAAGCCAGCTTTTGGGCAGCTTCTTCCCACGCAGCAGTACACACACTACCCTACTTCAGGGGCTGGGCTGGCCCCAGATTTTTAAATGTTAAAAACATTCATCTTTTATTTCTGTCGCTGTTCAATATTATGGGAAAAGATGTTATCACAGCTAATCCATGCGGTGTCTGTGGAATTTCTTGGCCTGTGAGGGTTTATATTGCATTCATGTATTCCATGAATTGGGCACAGGTTTTGCTTCTGACAGCAGTAGATTTTTTTAAGGGCATCCCAATAAGATGAAAGTGTGGTCGCTGACAGAAACCACAGTGTCAGACTACGGTCTTGAGGATGTTTTGGATGGCTCTGTATTTTAATTCTTGATTTCCCCTGGCATCTAGACAACCAGCAATTTATGTGAAATCCTAAAGGGAAGGAAAAAAAGGAGAACTGGAGGAAATTCCTTAATTTAATTGATTGGAATATTTTGGAAATTTATATGTGCCCTTTTTTTAGAAAAGAAGTAACTAGAGAATAGAAAAAAATACTGGTAAAATCATACTGAAGCTTTAGCATCACATTTTGCCATGTTGTTTTGGTCTTCTAAACACACTCCAATATGCTGAAAAGAACAAAGCGATACTTAATGGTTGAAAAAAGTTAATACATTAGAACAGTCAACCTAGGGAACTCACTGCTGCAGCTTTTTGGCAGGGAGTCATATTTTTGTAGGACGACTTTGAAAAACCTTCGTACTATGACGATTTATAAAGTTTGTGGTTTTGCGTAGGAAGAGTAAGAAAATGAAAATGAGATCTTGTACTTCAGGATATGATCTATCATTGTCTCTTCCCCAGCTTCATATTAAACACTTCAGTAGACATTTTCAAATGCTGTTTTCTGAAGTATCAAGCAGAAACAATGGATGAATGTGATCGAGGTTGAGAAACCTTAACCGGTAACTTGCAGCTGGGTATGTGAATCATCTGAAAACCACATCAGCACTGTCTTTATGTATAGCAAACTTGATTACTTTACTATACTGCTCTAACATACCTGCCTCAGTCTGTCTAGGCTGGTGGAAAACAGGAAAGGAGGAGGCTCTTGGCTGTAAATGAGTATCTTGTTCCTTCCTTTGCAATGCCAAAACATTTATGAATGAGCTTTGACCCTGAAACAGGCTGAGCTGGTAAGGGCCTTTATAAGTTTCTGTCCATTCATATTTCATTCACAATGTTTATCTTTTGTCTAAGCAAGATTTTTTTTTTTTTTTCTTTGTGGAATATGATTCATCCATGAGCCCATAAACCAGCCCTATTCCCCCATCCTTACAGCCTCTGACAGCACGCGTGAGGTTAGCTGTGGTGGCGTGTAACATCAGAAAGTTAGAGAGGTCAGACTGAAGAGTCACCTTTTGTCTATGCCTCCTCACACAGGCTTTAAGTGTACAGTCACTAATATTTCTTAAATTCTGTAATGTGATATACCATCTACACAGATGGACATCACTTTCATCAGGGTTCCTACCTAGGCCTCGTGGTCCGAAGTTTCTAGTACAGTGTTCCACCAGGTATAGCAGTCCTTGAAAATCACTGGCTGTACATGCTGGCATAGCGACCGCATTCCCTTCCCTCCAGATTTTGCTACAGAAAACTGTCATTTAGCTATTATACATGCATCTTTTCAAACCTATGTTGTCTCTTGCTTGTGGCCAAAACTTGCTAGTGATGTGCAGCCGTTGTTACTTCACAGCTACAACGCCTGTAGAGGTGGCACGTGATAAAGTGAAGATAAAACATACCCGACCAATATGCTGCAAAGCAGCACAAAAGTAAGTGTGAAACAGCATTGCGCATGAGAATACAGGAAAGGTTACACACAGACTTAATTTTAGATAATCCTGGTTAAATGTACACCATGGTGTAATCAGATTGTGCCATTGATCTGTTGTTGCTGCAATGATATTTGTAATAAGCAGCTTTTCTCAAAAGGCTGGTGTTCATGCAGAGTGCTGTATTCTGTGGGTGTGTTTCTGAGGGTGCTGAAGTATGTCTAAACTGGGAAGTACAAGGTGTCCTCCCAGTTCTTGGGTCCCAGAGGAGCCAGGAGCAGAAAAAGCAAGGCAGAGAAACTCTGCTGCAGAGGGAGACACCCTGGCAGGCGAGGCTCTTGTCCCTTTGCTGCTTCTAGGCACGTCTACACATGGAGCAGAGCATAATGCAAAGATCTCTGACCCTGCATGGACCAGGTTCACTGCAGACATCTAAAAGCAGTGCCATGTCAGGGTGGGGTTGTGCCCTGGCTAATTAGCAGGGGCTCTTGGCTAGTGAAGCTCCGCTCCCGGGGAGCCCTTGCAGTGTGCCTGCTCTGCCCTGTGCTGCACTACGTGCTTCGGTTACTGGCTCACGAAAGGGCTCTTCTACAGCACTGTGCTGAGCCCCATAGACATCCCCATTTTTTCTCTCGGGAAAGCAATGGACAAGACTGGGTATAAAAGCCTCTAATTTAACCCCCAGGTCCATATTGCTTAAAATCTGCACCACGAGCAGGATGCAGGTTTTGTAAGAGCTCCTCAGAGCTCACAGGTGTGACATGTCATACAGAGCTGTCAGCAGCTCCCCTCCAACACAACCCTTTTTACATCTGACCTGCTTTTTCAGATAATGGTGGGTTTTGTCTTGCCCAAACAATTGGGATGGGTTAACAGCAGAGAGCCCTGTGTGAGGCAGCTTTCCGATAGCCAGGACTGAGCAGCTGAATTTGTGTAATAATCCCACCGGCTTTAATCAAGAGAGGAGACTGCGAGAGGCTTGTAAATTCCTACAGCAAAATTCTCCATTCTCAGTCACAGAGCAGATCTGCAGATCTTGCCTCCAATATGCTTATCTCCCTCCCTCCCTGTGCAGAGCCCTTGACGTCAATGGAAGATACGCTCTTTCGGGGAGAGCAGAAAACTGAGGTCACACTCCACCCTGCAAACAGAATTATGTCCCTGGCATTGAGGCGAGAAGGCTCTATGCTTTTGCACAAAAGCAAAAAGACTTGAAACAACGGCATTTATAGAAAAATAAAAAGGTAGACTGCTTGCAGGAGAGATATTTGGAGCTGCATCAGCAGGCTGTAGAAGGATGCGACTCTCAGTTGCATTTAAAAATGTGCTGTTTGGCAGCCGTGAATGGTGTGGAGGCTTTTCATTCACTCCCCCTTACAGATCTGGAAAGGGACATCTGTCAGCCCTGAATCCGAACAGCAGTCGATGGCTGCAGCACGCTGTGCTCATAACCCAGGACATTTAAATCAGAAACCTAGAGGTCAAACTCCGCCACTCAACCATCGGTGGGCTCAGTGATATTTATAGATAGCATTACATTTACTGCAGCTTTTATGAATAAAAGGTGCTCTGTATGGTTAAATTATCAGAAGTTCAGTGTGACCAATTGTATTTAAGTTAATAATGGATACTGCTATTTTGATTTTTTTTTTTTTCCTTGTGTTTGAGAAGACCAAGGATATAGGTTTAAGAATCTCTGGAGAAAGTATTAGGTTTGTTGTAATTATCAAATTCCATTTGTAAAGCTGCTTTTGTTGAGGAAGTGCTTTGCAGAAATTAACATTTTACCTAGCACAGACTTTGGAATAGCATCCAGCTCATGCAAATGAAATGCTGCCATTTCCCTCAAAGAGCTGTTTATTTCTTCTCCGCAATAAAGGCAGTGAGTTCCTAACTCTGCGGGAAACTTATCGCTCTGCAAATGAGGTTTGTAGTTGTACAGAAATATACCATAGTTCACCGAGGCCAAAAGCCAAATGAGGTGACCAAAGGCAAAAAGAGATGACCCCGGGCGCTTCCCGCGGCGCTGCGAGGGAGGATGTCTTCTGCAGGACAGTCTCCTCCTGGGGTTGGAAGTCAATCAGTGTGTGGCTCACGCCATGAAGCCTAGACCGTTAATGGGTAGTTTGTAATGCTTTCATCCTGTCTCATGTTGCTGCCGAGGCTCTTATTATTCACCATTTACCTTCTCAAAATATTGAGCCAATTAGAAAAGCAAATCTCTCTTTTGGTGAATGCCCAAGGGTGAAGCTGTAACGATGTGTGTTCTCCGCAGGCCCTAATCACGGGTGTCACAGTTGCTCTTGGGACTGCTGGGCTAAGCAAACCCAAATTCCTTTCTGATATATTTTACAGCTCGGCCAAGCCACACTGAGTAGCTGCTTTTGTCCACCTTCAGAAACCAGGCAGCTGAGGCTGGTCAGCACTGGGATGGGAAAAGCAGCAAGAGGGAAAGGAAGGGATGGTGCTTGGAGAACATCATCCTGAGCAGCAGCAAATGAAGGTCCCTACTGTTGGATCAGGCTTTGTGGCTTACGAACTGTGAACTGCTAGTGCATTTATTGAAACGGTGGCTATAACTCCGAGTGTGAGATACAGACAGATGTTTCTGGGGTTTTTCCTTGCTAATTGTCAGACTGATGAGTCGTGGGAATGATTAAGAATAATTGAGACAGGACTACTCCTGAGTGCCATCAATTAGATTAAATATTAATCTAAGGTCCTTGTGTTGAAATTCTACGTTTTTATTGTTTGTATTTTCCATGGTGAGTTAAGTAACGTACTCTAAAAGTTTGCATGCGTGACGGCATAGATTTTGGGTGAGAGATTTGAAGCATAAAAAGGTTTTAGTATCAAAAGTCCCAGAAGCTGCTGTACTTTACATGCCAGCATTTTTGACCCCAGGCATAATGAGAGCACATTGTTAACTTTAGTGAAGCCCTTTACTGAACTCATCTGATGGCTCAGACTGCCAGCTATTAGTACTGTTTCATACATGCTAAGCCTTCTAAAATGAGTATAGCAATCTAACTGGTGCCTGATGGGATATCCATCTTGTGTCTGACTACAAGGAATAAATTATGCTCTTATACAGATAATTGCTTATGCTTGGATTTGAGGATTACAGTCCTGTGATGGTGATAATTAGAAATGGTCTCCGTCTTTGTGCACAGATGCTCCCTGTGATCCACTTCAGTGTCTGCCTTGACTTTTCCCAATTAATTGCTCCTTTCAAAAGAAGGTAGACACAGTATCCAGTTCTGCAAAAGTATTGCAGGTAGCTAGGACCCGATTTAAATTCTGTACAAGATGGTGACTGGCGAGCATATCTTCTGATGTCTTTTAGGTAGTTTAAAGAAGTGTTCTTGGGCTGTTTGGTGATTCTGAAAATTGGGTGGGTCTTAGAAAACCAGTATTCGGAAAGAAATAGTTTCAGAAAATTCAGAAGTATTAAACAAACTGTAAAAATTCACCTAAAATTTTAAAAATAAGTCTATTCTGGACTGAAGAAACAGATAACTACATTTTTTTTTCCCCTTTAAAATAATTTGCCTGGGCTCCTTAACAAGAATGGTGACAAAGCAACGTAAGAAGTTATGCTCTACGCTTCACTGCCTATTTTCTCACCCTCAGCTTAAAAATAACAGCTCTGTAGCACCTTCTGTTTTGTCGTGACGTCTACACAGACTTTATGAATAATCATTAGGGGGAACGCTGTGCTTGATCTCAGATTGGGATTTTCCCATCCTACCCAGCATTGACTTAACCCCGCTTCCACAGAAGTCAAGAGTAAAACGCCCATTGATTTCAGCACGAGCAGATTTTGACTTTTCAGAAATGCTCAGCCATATGTGTTCTCATTTTGGAACTATCATGTGGTTGCATTTGGCCCATGTCGTGTTTTAGTCACTCAGAACGAACATGCGGAGTTCCAGCCTGTCCTCACCTGCCCTCATGATTGCAAGAGCTGAGGGCTTTAGGGGGCTTTTGAGGGCCAAAAGTTTTGCTGTTGTCCTCTTCTGGGGTTTTGCGTGTTTATTTGTTTTTCTTCTCAAATTTAAAGAAAACTTGTTTCTATTCTAAGACAAAGGGAAGGCAAACATTTCTAATTTGCTGTGAAAAATAAATCTGAGAGAAAATGTTTGAACTCAGCCTATATGTTTCATTCGGTAATAAGTGATAACAAAAATTTCATTTTATTTAGTATGATATAATGCAGTATTTTAAAAGGGGTAATAATAGTTTGGAATCAAGTCTATTTTAAGCTTATGGAAAACCTTTTAAATTTTCTCCTTTTAAAAATAAAATGTTATCAGAATTTACACATCTGTGAAACATTTACTTATGGCTGATTGGTATTTTCTGAGGCAAAAATGTTCTACTGCAAATTTCCATCTGGTTTTAGGGTTTCTCAGTCTTTAATGTATCTACACCCATGAGTATCAAAGGGAGGCTTAGGAAATACTCTCAGTTCATGTTATGTGGTAGGAACTGACTGAGGTCAAGATGAAGGGCTCTGACTTGAGATCGTAGGTAGCTGTAGCTAGGACATGTACCTGCAGTCATGGTTTATAGCCTGGTGTGATAGTGTGAGTTTCAGCAGCTGTGAATGAACACAGCCCATTAAATCTTACGCTCTCCAAGGGTAATAGCCCCTGGCAGAGGGACTGGGTGAACAAACCCATATCTGCTTCATCCATCTCACCTGAGCCCATCTGTGATCATGAGCTGGAGCCCATAGTTTCATGAGGTATTTACATAGCCTAACTCTTGGCCCAAAATCATGTGAGAAATCTGTACTAGGAGAAGGATGTAAAACTAATCCTCCCTGGGTCTCAGTTTAACGGCCTTTCCTCTGAATTATCTTTCCTAGTAGCATCCCTATCCTCCCATCAGTTTAGTTATCTGTAAGGTAGAGTGCACTAGGGAGACCTCTTTTCTAGCAAAGGGTATAAGTAAAATAAGGAGACAAATGCAGTTAATTTGCACTTTCTCCCACATTCCTTGGGCTGTGTCCTCTGTCACTGTGTTCTCCACTGTATCAATGAGGGATTTGCATTGGACATGCTGCAGCTTTTAAGCGTATCTCCTGATCTAGGTCTGCTGGTTAAAGGATTTGCTGTCCCCCTAAAGTATGCACGTGCCGCCAAGGTTTTCCATGACTGTGAAAAATGAATTGCTGCCTTCATGTCACATGGTTGTCCTGGTTTAAACACACTGGTTTGAGCAATGTGAGTTGGGAGAGGAGTCAGCCTGTGACTATGTACAAATCACCCAAAAGAAATTTGTCTCAGACACTTTTATGGTATTTCAGCTGAAGTTCCATGAAGAGTGCAAAAAATAACACTCCTTTGCCTAAAAACAAAGTCCCAAAACAAACAAACCCATAATAAATAAATGCTTGCCAAGAGTCATAAAAATCTTAAACTGTGATTTAATATCCTGTCTCCCTTTTGTTTTAGTGGAAAAGGTCATATAGATGAAAGACATCTGCTGTTGTATCTCTCTTGGATTTCAGGACAGGACCGAAGTCCTATTCTTGGCTTTTTTTGTGTGAGCAAATTGCCATGAATTCCTTCTATTCAGTTGTCTTATGTGTCAGCTCTTGAAGAGGATGAACAGGCCTGTGGCCAGTGATTGCAAATGCCAGGCTGCATCCCTTATATTTTATTCTTCAGAGGCAGATGCATGCCTGTGTCAGCATTTGGTGAAAGGCATCCAAATATGACTGGGTTCATCAGAGTGAGCTGGAGGTTCTGGGCAAAGCCAATTCCTGGTGGCTGCTTATGGTGAAACTTTGGCCATGATTGTGTCAACCAGCAAAGGATTTCTTCTGTATATCACAGAGGACGTCATCCCAGTGAACTGAGTATAACCATGGCAGGAGGGTTGAGTGCTGGCACACAGTTGTCCACATTATTTATTTTTAGGACATTTTTTGGCACAGTTTTGGCCTACACCAGGTCCATATAGGGCTTAAGCACAACTTGGTGCAGGGACTGTTTGATACGGGCCAGGATCTGTTTCCAAAACCCCCATACTTATGTATCCTAGTTGTTGGACCCTGCATGTGGGAAACATGAGCCATCGCCTCATTCGGATGTGTCCTAGACACTAGACAGCTGTTTAGGCTGGTAGTGCTGGTAGTGAGGGGTTGCTACTGCTTGCTGAAGGTGTTCAAGGATGCAGAAGAGAATTTGGGGTTTGTGGACCAGAGGAAGAGAGAACAAGTGAGAGGGAACAGAACTTTGCAGTCCGTTCCTAGAGGCGTTTCCCTGAAATGAGGGAGAGGAAGAGCAACGAGCTCCAGGCCCTTATTCCTAGGGTTGCTTTCAAGAGTTGGAAGGGTGTGGAGGGGTAGCAGTTCAGCTTGCAACAGGTCAGAGACAGAAGGTGGCATCAAAGGCTGGTGGATGTTGATAGTCGACAAGAGTTTTGAGGTGAAAAGAGGACAAACTTGGAAAAGAGAAATAAGTAGCTGATGTGATAGAGATGGACAGAACTGGGAAAACAGAAAGACAAGAGGTAGCAGGGTGAAAGTGAAGGAAAACAACTGGTCTGACTCGCCCTTACCCTGCAATGTTCTTTTCCATCTTCATGTATTTATTAAATCTATTTGAAATGTAGTCAGCTCTGGACAGCAGTGCATTTACTGTCCTTGATTCTTCCTGGCAACTTTTTATGTTTTTTCAGTAATACCACCCCATTTTGAAAAATGGGTCTTCCTCAGAAAGCAGTTGTGTTGATGAGTGGGAAAATTGTGACCCATTGGAGCCACAGGGGATGAAATCCTAGCCCTTGCTGAAAGCAAAGGCAGTGTCCCCAGTGAAAGCAATGGGCTCAGGATGTCACGGGGAGTGCTTTTGGCTGCTGTACCGTGAGCTGGAAACTTTGAGGATGGGATCTGTGTTCATGCATTGCCTTGTTCAAAGAAGTTTGTTGGCCTCCAGGCATTGCAAAAAAGCAAATGTTAAACAATCTGTCCTGTGAGCAGTGGAAGTAATGAAACATCAGTGCCATTGGATCCTCTGGTGTCTGGTAAAGGGTGACTGTCAGCGTTTTTCTCAGCAGGTTCTTTTGCTCTCTCCAGCTGCTTGTTCTCCTCCTGGCAGTAGGAAGGTGGTGTGCAACCCCCTTGAGAAGTGACCAACAGTTCGGAGTTGGTGGAGGGGATCCACACCACACCTGCCTGCACACAGCAGCACCCTGTGCTTTTTCTGGACAGAGGTGGGCTGCTTAAAGCAAATGGAGTAAATAGAAAATAAAGAGGAAAATAAAATAAATTTTTCCCTCTAGTGTTTAGCTGTCCTAGTTATCTTAGTTCCTCTGACAATATCAACTGAAAAACTTTTTGAGAAGAATGGGTCTGGTATTATTTTGGTTTTTTTCTAATTAAAGCTGTGCATTTAAACTGTCTGTGGTAATTTCTTTTCCCAGTTGTACATGTGGAGTGTCTCAACAGGCCTGTAAAAGTCATGCTGATTTATGTGAGGGCAAAATTCATCTTTAAGCTGGAAAAGCTTTTGCTATTTTTGTTTGCAAAATGCTTTTGAGTCCTTAAGTAGAGGGCACTGCTGAAAAGCCAAAGGATGTGTTGGTTTTATTATTTTTATTAATATACTTTAAAAGCAACTTAGAAATATTTTACTTGATACCTGAAGCCAAGGCAGCAAAGTGCAAACCGCTTTGTCATTTGCTAACATGGAAAATGTGAAACAAAGTAGATGTACCTTCTACTTTTTTTTCCTCGTTTTTGCTTCTCTACTTCTGGGAGATAAACATGTCCTTTTTTAATAATTGAGAACACTGCCTTTTTAGGCATAAAATACAAATAATTTATTTTTGCTATCACCGTAAGCACTCTTCTGCATCTCCCATGTTATTCTCCCATGAAAAACTTCCATACCAGGTGGCCTTAGAGACCAGTACTTGCTCCAGAAACAATCTGCACTTACAATTTTGTGCAGAGGGGACTCCTCAGTTAGGATCCTTATCTCTCCCTCTCTGAAGGGGCTTGTTTAAGGGCTTGCTGGCCTGCGTGGCTCCTGATGAAATCAGCTGGAGTTGTAGGTGCTGGACTTGAGGCTATTATGTTTGAGAACTAGTTCTGCTCTTGAGTCACTAGTCAGGCTGTAGGGCAATCATTGCCTGCATTTCAAGAGGATTAAATGTACAAAAGCATGGAAAATAACTGAAATTCCTAGTATGGTAAGACTGAAAGCCCTTAGCTTGAAAAAAAAAAATCCCATGTCTTCATGCCTATGAGCCACTTGTATGTTTGCTGGAGACGGATTGAGGCGAGTAAATCCAGTCCTTCTAGTAAAGGCAGAAAATGCAACCAGGACCATTCTGCTTCCACTGTCTACTCCCTGACACCCCGTGTCCCCTGGTGCTGTGGGGTAGGCTGAGCGTGGGTCTGTGCCATGCGAGATGTGGTGCATGTCCACAGGTGGCTGGAGAGCCCGGGGCAGCCTGTTTCGACACGCTGTTTCGGCGTGTCTTTCCCATAAGTGCTGTTTTCAGCTGGGGTCCTGGTTTTTGTTGTCATTTTAAAATGTAATTTGGAATGTTAACTCCAGCCGGCTGAAATTATTTCCTTTTTGCCCCCCTTACTGGGAAGGTTTATAAATATCAAGTTACAGGAAGCAAATTCTCTTGTTATCAGATTGTTCTGTAGTCGCTTTTCTTTTCCTCAAAAGCATAATGGCAAACTTTATCAGTGCTCAGTCATTTGTTTCCTATTAAACACAAGTGATTAAGATACTGTTTGGCTCACTGGGAAGAGTTACTGACCTGTTTTGTCTGTAAACGTAGCTTTAAATTAGGAGACACCTGAAACTGGTAGGAAGCAAGTATTAATTGGGTTCAAGTTCCATAAGCACAGATTGCAGTTTCCCAGTGGGATGTGGTAAATGGCCGTCACCACGATAATATTAATTACATTATCTCCCAGAGCGGTCCCAAGAGGTGCTAAAATAGCACATGTGCCACTTGGGCTTAGATGCTTAGACACGAAGATCAGTGTTTGCTGCTGCTGTGTTGCTCTGCACAGTGCAGAGCGTGCTGCGTCGCTTGGGGGAATTAATGAGAAAAGGAGGCTTGGATTTTCTGTGTACTTGCTTGGGGTTTTGCTGTCATGAGTTTAAAAATCAGAATACCGTCTAAAGTAATAGCTGAATTACTTTTTTCTGCCCTAACACCCTGAAAGGAATGATAATAACAACCCAAAATATGGGTTTTATAAAACACCTGAAGAGAAAGCGTTTCTCGCAGCAGAGGTTGCGTCTTCCCAGGAGGTTCGTTCAGCTCCAAAGTGACTCTCAGTGCCACACAAGCTGTGTATGTACCTCATTTATCAGCATCAGGTTGTGCGACCGGCTGTACCTGGTTGTGCCCCTAGCACTGCAGTGGTGCACTGTCACGGGTGGCGTGGGCTGCACCCTGACCACTGCCATTTCTAAAGCAGCAGATTACAGGCTTTTGCTGTAAAAACCCCTCTGTTAATTCTGCTTGGCTGGTAGGACAGGGGTCCTGGGGCCTGCAGGGGTGGCTGGCTGTCCGGTGGGCACGTGCCTATGTGCAGGTCACACCAGGACTTGCTCTGCGGTGTGTCAGGCAAACTGGAACTGCTGAGCCAGACACCCCCCTTAGCCCTTTGGGACCATGTTAAGTCTGCAGGGAGACTGTTTAGCCCTACAGACCCAGCAGCCTCCCTCCCTTGGGTATTGATGAGCAGCAGAAGCAATAAGCAAGCAAATATACACTTCAGTGGTGGCTTGTCACTAACTCCTCTGTTGTTAATTGGAGCTCAGCAAGCCTGATGCACACGGGATGTAAGTACACAGGCCTTGGAGCTAGAATTAACTCTGACCTGATAATCAGACTTTTCCATCTGGGCTAGAAACACATGAACCTGGCGGTTTGTTAGGGACATGCTGGCAGACACTTAAAGACAGCAGTGCTAAAGGCACCATTATAATTAGCTCAGTCAGAGACTGAGCACATAGATTTACTTGAAAACCAATGTGTCTGTTCCCTGGTCGACGTGACCTCTGTGGAAATACACTGCTGAAAGAATATTTAGACTTTAGTCACCTAATTCAATGTTACACATCCTTGTTGACAGTGTTACATATTACCACTATTAATTAAAGGTATCGGCATGTACCATAATGAGGGGAATGACTTACAGTACGTCACTTTACGAATCCCAGGAACTGACTGGTAGGTTGATACTGTATTTTTTAAAATTCAAAAAGTGCATGTTCCTTGTTTATATAGCTTAAATTAAACACCAGAGGGGTTCACATATATTCAGATGAATGGGAAAGATGTGCCCTTCAGTCTGTTTCACAACAGCTCAAAATTAACATAACCACCTTAAAACAAAGGGAAGCTTTCATCCTTGTTCCTACAACTCCACACGAAAATCTGAATTGAAATGAGATTGAGCAACAAGAAGAAAATAAGTAAGTAGACCTCATTCTTAACTGCAGAAGAAGTTGTTTCAATAGAAGAATGTTAGCCAGCTTCACAAAATGTCACTAACTGGATAAAAATGGTTGCTTAGTATTTCCTGGTCTCATTACTCCTCCCATGATGACACTTTCCACTCAAAGATGTATTGCTGAACCAGGGACAATGAAAGAGGAATGTGTTCAGGAGAGGGAAAATGGAAAGAAAAAGTTTGCTTTCTATAATACATTTTGGTATTTAATTTTTTTTTTTCTATTGCCCTTGATTTTTCTTCAAAACGGGAAGAAAGAAGCTCAGACTGATCTTTATGGTGCAACTCGCACTCCTCCAATTTAATATTTTTTTATACTTGTTATATTCAAAGATCTGGATCTGACTTTTTTTTTTTTTTTTTTTGTAAATATAAGTAAACAATCTTTCTTTCCAAAGTGAGCGGGATAATCCGTGGCTGCTCTGCTGGGCCCAGTAGGTTCTGTTTTGTGCTGGAGTCAGCAGCAGTTTCCTACAATGACTTCGTTTGACCCACGCTGCTCTGACCGGCTGGGGCTGGCAACAATCTCAGCTTCAGCCATCAAAACATTCCTTTGTGGCCAAGTGCCCTTCTGCTTTCTCTGAAATATCTGGTGTCAGTTTTAACAAGAGGGGAAACAGACGTTCGTCACCATTAATTCATCAGACAATTAAGCTGGTGATCTCTGACCTCCTGCCATTATTGGCTTTCAGAGCCAGGGTAAAGACCCCACAGATATCTGTTCTCTATCATTCCTTGTGAGCTGCCCTAGTATTTTCTTTACTCAAAGGCTTAGCTTTTGCCCATCGCTAGCCAAATGTATATGCTTTGTAATAAAAATTGCTCATAAGCTGTCCCAGACAATGACATTAATCTCAGGTGAGGATAACAGCAGGCAAAGGGAACAGCTGGCTGTCAGGAAAGCATGTGAGTGGGAATTATACCTTTATTTAGATTTATGTACATATTAGAAGTGTCTGTTCCTGGCTGCAGCTGCTTTTGGTGTGTTGGGCTAGCTTGGGCATCCAGCACTGCTCTGAACCAGAGTCAGGGCATACTGGGAGGTGTGGGTGGTGTGGGATAGCTGCATGGTGGTGTTTTCTTCTTCTTCTTCTTCTTCTTCCTCCTTCATCTTCCAGGCTATGACAGTACCTAGGTTTTTCAGTCTCCTGGAGCCCCTGGTGGTGGGATCATTGTTCATCATGGCCTGTTTCCATGCTAGCATGGGGGGCTGTTGACCAAATCAATACCTTGTTTTAATTCTGGCCCCAGGGCTTCAGGGAGAGCAAGTGGAAGTGCAGGACTTTGTGAGCAATGAGGAAATAATTAATCCATCCCTGGCACAGAGCTGCTGTTTTGTGTTTATTAAGATGGTGCTTAGCACCACCAGCTCTCAGGGTGGATGGGTGGGAGAGGCGAGACAAGAGCGGGCCAGCTGCTTGCATCATCTGACGCTCATGCCATGCAGCCTTCAAGCCTCGTTTTTCAGTCGCTGCTTTTGAAGCACTTCATTAGCTAATCAGAGGAACCCTCTGCCTTTGCTTTACTTGTGACAAGTTTCCTCTTTTTTGTCTTCTACCTCCTAATTTTCTCTTTTATTTCTGCTTTTCTTGTTGAGTCCTTCAGCTGGTAGCTATAGTAACACCCATGAATGAGTGACTGTAGTACACCGCTACGACCCACTCCCCTCAGTAAAGCTCTGCTGGGCTTTCACACGCCTGCAGTGGCTTGGCACCCTCTCTTAGACAGGCTTCTCTGAACAACAGGGAGAGTCTTAGCTTGGGAGCCGGCTCCATCCTGCTCGCTATTTGCAGCTGCAACCCGCGATATATTGTGGCAGAAGGAGTGAGTCATTGGCAGAACAATCTGTTACATCAGGTAATCACAGATTACCTCCATTAACCTGAATCCCTTCTGTAACCTTTTACAATAATGATCCTAAATGCTGACGCATACAGTTGTGTTACCATCATGTCTTGGGCTGTCAGGGATTTTTGAGGACAATGTTTTCTATGATTTCAGGGGTGATTTAGCAGGGTGCGGCAGCGAGATCCAGAGGGCAGCTGCTGGTACCTTGTTGCTGGACAAGATGATGGGGCCAAAGCCAGGTGCTGTAGCTAAGTGAGGGGGAAGTCTTCCCTAACGCTGACCATATCCATTTGCATCAGCTCTGTGCAGCCTCTTCCACCCTTGCCCTGCCACCCACGTAGCACCTCTTTCCTCCAAAGCCAAAGTGTGTGCCAGGACCTTTTCCCCTCTGCCAGGCAGTCACTGCAATTGTCAAATGCTCGCTGTAACCAGTCATTTCAGGGTGGTTTCATCCCCCTCTCCACATTTCCTCTACAGAGCCTGTGAAGGCTTGTCATATATCTAAGATGTAATTTATGCTTTATGCGTACATCTGAGCTGAGAATCTGACATGTTATTTGACCAAGGACAGCTGGGAAGATGGACAGGGTTATTATCTTTTTTTGTGGTAAAGAAAGATGTGGCTGATCCTGATCTCAAATAGAAAGTGACCCAATCTAAGACACGTTATGATTTCTATCTGGCTGACTCTGGAAGTGAAAGGGCTAAAGTGTCACAGAAGAGATGTTCCTCTAAACCAGTTCTGGCATTATAGCCTGTACACATGTTCTTAGGAGGTTCCCAGCCTGATTTTCAAAATTTTAGCTTTGTTGCATCAACTGTCTGTGAAGTGTTGAAAGAGAAGGGTTAATCCAGCCAGATATCACTGAAGGACACTTCTTATGGCTGTTGGGCTATCTCCCTTGTACCATGAGACTGATTTAATGGTCCTCTAGACCACTGAAAAAAATACAGAAACATCACAAGATTAAAAAAATACTGGGCGCCTTGATAACTCTTCCTCAGTGCCCTCCTACTCAAGCAGGACCTGAGGAAGTACCTTTGCCGGACTAGTATGTTTGATGGGATTAAATGTGGGAGGAGAGGCTGCAGTAATGCACCAGTTCAGTGGAGTATTTGCATGCATAGGCAGCACAAAGAGTCACTTTGCATCAGGCTCTGCATAGCTGAGACCTGTGTGTTGCATCTCTGAACATTTGGGGTCTGTTAGTCTGCCTGCCTGGGAGCAGGGTTGAGCACTCAAGGTGGACTATCTAGATGTTTGAGGGGTGTGCTCTTTTGCCGTCTTCATGGAGACTCTACGCTTTTTCTTTCTTGCTTTTCTGATGACTGTTTTCCTGACTCGGACATAAACCATCTAAATTGAAAGAGTGTGCTGTTATTTATGTATGGAAAACAAAACACATCTGGATTTTTGGGTTCTTATCAGAACATCTCAAAGCTTTACCAATTCTACCAATTAGGTGGAACTAATAAATCAGTCAGGCCTAATAAAACAGCCTGTCTCAAATCATTAATTTTTCATGACATTACTAAAATTCTTTTCTTTAGCCTTGTTGGTAAGTTTATTTAGGTGAGGGCAAAAAAACAGAAGAGAACATAATTCTCAGAGCTTGGCTACAGACTGCTGATAGGAACACACTTGAATTCTCACCTCCCATCCAGCTGGATCTCCTCCCCACAGTTCAGAAATACTCCTTATAAAACTCAAATGTCAGGAACACAGAGGCTAAGTGCTTTTTTTAGAGACTGCAGAACTATTTGCAGGAGAAAAAGCCCACACAGCTCTTTGACAGGGACAGAGCGAACCCACATCGTTCTCTGCTCAGGGCTGGGTTTTTGCATGTTCTCCCTCTAGAGCTGTCACCAGAGTTTTCAGAAGAGCCGAGCCCCATGTATTTGCCTGTACCGGGGCCAGGTTTCATTGTGTGTTCCTTCTGCCTGTCTTGTGATGCCCGTTGTGCCGCTAAACATCAGAATTGCACAATGTGGAGCAGCAAACCTGCAGAGCCTTCTCAGACTTCTAGTCATTTTTCTCAGCATCTAACTAGGATTCACAAGTCTCTTCGAGGTATTTTGTCTTTTAGGGGCCAGCCCTAAGAGCATTTGTGTTGTCTGAAGAATGCCAGTGAACCCAGCAGGACTACACATGCTCCTGGGCAATCTACATGGGCAGTGGGCAATCTATGGACTCTGTGTGGGTGACGAGTTGCATTTACGGGTTTGGGTTCGAAGGCATTGGTTAGCAGCTTGCATACGTGTTACTAAAACAGGGTAATAAATTTATGGAACAGGTCATAAGTTTAAAAAGCCATTGCTAAAGAGGAGTTCCTTCCAGGAAAGATGTTATCAAGCCCTATTCAAGGAGGATTTCTGGAGCAGGGATTTGCGTTCTTTCTCTGGAAGCATGGGAAGCAGGTCTCCTACAGTCAATGGAAACTGCAGCTGTGTAAATTAAGGGAACTGGTAAGGAATGTGGGAATTTAGGTTCGTTTGAACATTCAGATGTGGGGAGGCCACGTTCCTTGTTTAATTCTTGTGTGCTTCAAAACATGTGATGGCTGAGAACATTTCTGACAAAAGAATCCTCCTTTCTGAGAATGAAGTTTTGTCAAAAATAAAAGGATTTGCAGGAAAGTGTCTATTTAAAAGAAAAAAGGGTTTGCTTTTGCCAGCTTCTTTTTGACAATATAGAAACATCATTTTAACGAAGTAAAGAATGTCAATTTACCGTACCCATTTTGTTCCAATCATATAATATATCTTAATACTCTATTTGATATGTTCTATGATAATGTTTTGACGTTAGAGAACTGAGATGACTCAAATGTTATCAAAATTAAATGGCTTAATGTCTTTAAATCAGAATTTTCTAGAACTTTGAAATACTGACTCTCAGCTCCAGTTTGGAGGAAAACTCCACTGAGATATTTAGCATTTGTAGCAGGGTAGTAGCCTTCATTCTCAATAGCTCTCTTCAAAAGGCTTCTCCCATAGGAATCATCAACACTGAAGTGTTACAGACGTTTTCTGCTACCTACACCACTGATGAACAAAATCTCTTAATAGTCTCCAGGTTCAGACATCATAGCCTCTGCATGTTCCTCTAAGAGACCTTACAGGTCCAGAAACAGCTTCCAAAGGAGCACAGCGGCTCTAGATTCTCTTGTTGCGTTGTCTCTACAATGCCACATTTGACAACTCCAACGTCAAATACTATCCAGGCACCTTTCGACTTGAAGCCACCAACTCAGTTCATCTCAACAGCCTGTTGAACTACCCAGTACATGGTAATATATTCCAGACACAACTAAACTGCCTGGATTTGCTCCAGTAGCCTGGTTAACTTTGTAAGAGGTTCAGATTTTGGACTGTGCTTAATTTTACTATTTTAGATGATAACTGGTTTTATTTTTATAAAATTTACTGTTTGTTTGGGTTTTTTAATAGACTGTAAATTTTCAGTATACTTTGATTCTTTTGGATTATTTTTGTTTGTGGCAAAAAAGCCAATGATCTCTTTTTGCTCATTCATCAGCTGCAGATAAACACACTACATTTAAAATACGAGGCGTAAAATAGAGAGACACCATAACAGACAAACTAAAGGTGCTTACACAAAGGAATATAAGGCTGCATCCAGGGAAATCACATCACCAAACTCCCTGTTAACGTGTGTAGCAGTGCAGCTCAGGTGAACTGGCCCACAAAACCCAAAGACAACTTGTTGAAATAATCTCAAATGTGCATTAAAAATGCCCAATGGAGGATGTAGGCAGACTTGTATGGAGAGTGCCACAATTTGGGATGCCACTCAAGACTAACAGAAAAAATTAAAGGCATGTCTTTTCAGTTTAGTTAAGATCCTTTCAGTGTGCTCTGACAAGGCATAAAGGTAGTTAATGTAAAGGCTTCTTTGTATTCCTAGAATAGTACCAAAATGGCCTTGACATACGATAGTCAAGCCCTGAGGATCAGTCTTCAAAGACTAATCCTTTAGCCTGCTCTGTCCCTTCAGTGTAGTGGATGTTATTAAAGCATAATATTAACATACACATTATTATTAACATACAAAATGTGTTACTAAAGTCATGTTTCTGCCACTCATCAGTATTTGCAGTACTGCTTGACCTCTTATTTAAATAGGAGGTAGATATTCCTGCAATAAATATTTGTTTATGAGCAGTGACTTCTGTAAGCCAACATTAACAGGACTTTAGATGCCAGTTGTATACAAAATATTTTGCCCCCTGGTCCTCTGGTAACCAGATTGCAAAGCCAGCCTCACTCTGTTGGGGAGAAGCTTGCCTTATTGCTTATGAAATTCCCATCTCTGTGGTTCTGAAGGCTTAAACATGAAATACATCTGCTGTTCATTTCCAAAAAGCAATGGAATGCTTTACACAGTGGTTGTCAGGCTTATGGATTTGTAGCAACATGCGGATGACTTATGTGCAAACATGCCGTGACAGCAGGGAAGATGGGCACAAAACCGTTATCACGGTCTGTGACTATTCAGAGAGTCACATTCATCAAAAAAGGCTGCGGGAGATAAAGGCAGATTAGCATCAATAAGAGGAGCTATGTAACGTGATTGTCTTTTGAGGGCATGTTGCGGACTTCTTGTTGTAGCTTATAAACAAGAGCCTCCAAAGACTGGTTTGCAGAGGCATTGTGTCCCAGTGGATGGTGGACACCTGCCTGCTTTAGAAAATCCAGCCCTCATTCTCTTCTCCTTTTCCCTGGGGAAAAGGACATAGAAGGAGATTCATAAAGAGGTTCCTAAGGTCTCGTTAAGTGCTTGTTTTAAGCACAGGTTAGTCAGGAGTATCATCTAAGATCTTGTAATGATAAATCAGGGTTCCTGTTTTTTTTTCCTGCTTTCCCAGATGAGGAGGGCAGAGAGTAAGCAGTGCCTTTCATTCTCTGAAAACAAACCATTTTCAGTTGCTAATACAGCTGAGCATAGGTAGAACTAATATGAGAGAAGAATGGTGAACCTGGGTGAACTTCCACATGAAGCAGGTCTAAGAAGGGTGGAACTGTTTACCTTGGAGGCTAGATGTGTTCGATATGAAGAATTCTTAGGGGAAAATGATGGGCTGATAAGTTTTATTCATGTTGTCTCATTAGGAAGAGACACTCCAGGAAAATAGGCAGTTTGAAATTGGTGTTCTTTTCCTTCACAAATACACAGTTAATCTCTGGGATTTACATGAGGCAAAAGGGCATTCAACAGTCCAGGGCATTAACCAGGAGCATAAGAACAGCCTGAATTTAAGTAGCATAGATTCTAAAAAAGAAGAAGAAATTTGTGAAAGCAATATACCTTCATGTTTAGTTAGCCATATCTAATTAGTAGGGTATAGAAGAAAGTTTCTGCTTTCCAAATACTTTAGAAACAGCTTTCTAAGGTCTTTCTCTGAACCTGCCTGCGGTTGGTCCTGTACTAGACAGACCGTTTGTTTAGTCTAATACGGTGATTCCATATATACCATATAACTGCATACACTTTGATGGGAGAGAGTGAGTAGAGGAAGGGTGGCAAGAGGAAGAGGAGAAGAAATGTAAACTTCTTTTGTGTGGAAATAAGATACTAACTGTGATTTTTTTATTTTTAATATTTTGTGGAGTTTGTTTCACTGCTTTCATGTGCTGTGTAATCAAGGCCTTGCAATCAGAGTATAGAGGAGCTCTGTACTCTTGTTGGGAAGGACTTGGATGAGAGCCTAGCTACTGTTGCGAAATGGAAGACACAAACTGTAGTCATCCTTCAGTGATCTGTGGATTCAGTAAACTGTGGATTAACTAGATAGAACATAATATAGTTGAAGGCAATGAAATGTTTGGCTGTCTTGGGTTGGCCAGGCCTGGCAGCATGGGGTGTGATGCAGGCTTACCAACTTGGGTAAGAACAGAGCAAAAGTATGAAGACAGCTTAGTCGTGCTTAAAAGCCACCTTGCATGGTGGCTTGAGGCATGAATTTAAGATGCTACAGCGTGATGCTAGAATGATTTCACCCATCATTGCATTTAACTCTGTTATGAAATATCTTTAATTAGGTGAGCAGGAGCATGGCTTGATCCTGTTGTTAGCAGGATGAACAGGGTCAAGGCCCTGGCTTCAGCTCCTTGCTCTATCTGATTTCTCATGTCATTTTGGACAAGCCACTTAGTATCTCACCGGCTTAACAACATTCAGGTACGTTTCTAACTCCTCTCGGTGTTAGGAAAATATGTATATCCTGAATAACGGAAGCCAAAAAAGTAGGCACCTTAGGCTAGGGTTAGTTCCTGCTCGCAAATGTTTTACATGTGTGCTTCTGGTTGTGTCTCTCTCCTTGCAGGCAGAGGTCACAGCGCTAGATTTGCCATCCAGCATCACAAGATGATAAGAAAAATGCCATGTATTTTTCAGTAGGTAGGATGTAGAGCAAATGCTTTTGTTTCCTGTAGGACTGGTTGACATGTTAGAGAATTAGCTTCAATCCTTGATTCGTAAATGCTGAGTTAAGTGCATGCAAGGGAATGGAGCTGAGATTTCATGCTGTTTCTGGGAGCTCACCTTTTGTCATCATCAACAAAACAAGATTTTAAAGCAGTCAGACCCTCCAACACCATATGATGGAACTCGGATCTAAAACATGGCACGTCTGTCAAGTCTTGCCCTGAGAAGCTGCCTTGAAGGTTGCAAATTCTCCTGTGCAGAATAGACAGTGCAAAGACAGCAATCAAGGCAATGCGTGAAAAGCTTCCTTTTGCAACCTGCAAAATTACTGACCTATTCAGAGAAACCTCCCCTTTTAGCTTTTAGCTCCGCGAGACAATTTACCCTGTGTCAGCTGTCTCACTGCACTGTGTCCTTCAAACCCCCCTAGAATTAATATTTGGAGCCAGCAAACACTGCTGGCTCCACAATAAAAGCTGAGAGCGGAAAGGTCAGGTCGATTAAAGCAGTTGATCAGAATCTTTAACATAAAGACGTCACAGGCAAAACAGTAATGCTACTTCACACTCAGCTAAGAGCAAATGATTCATCAGCAAAGCTGCTTATTTTTGGAGGATGGCCACAGAAGAGAAGAGAACACACTGGCTGTATCGACCACGGTTGTAACAGGGAACCACAGAGCCCTTCTCCATTTTTGATGGAAATTTAATGTCAGAAATACATCATCCAATGTAAATATATCAATATATATTTTACATCGAATGGATTTTAAAAGCATTCTGGCCCAGCTTAGCAGAATCATTTCATCTCTGCACAAATCTCAGAGATGTCATTTAGAGCAAAGGACTATTTTACAATGTTCTGCACAGCTTGATGCTGCTAAAGATGCAACCATTTTGTGAGGACTATTGTAAAGGTAGCTGGAGAAGCAAATCTTGCGTGTTTTGGGCTAGAGAGTACACCTTCAGTGGGTGAAGATGTACCAATGTTGAGCAGATGCAGCCTAAATGATGCTTTCATCTGGCTTACTCCTGTTGCCTCCTGTGTCCAGAAATTATTGGAAATCCTGTTCTAGCAGGCATCACTGCCCCAGCAGCTGCATACCTCGTGCACTTCCTCCAGTGCCTGCTCATACCTTAAGCAGAGAGCTCCTGCCTACCCCCTTACAGCACCCCACTCTGTCTATTCCCTGGTAAGAGCAGAGTGGGTCTGTGCAGTGGGAGAGGCAGCAGGCAGAAGTGAGGCACACATTTGTACATGGAGATGGGATGAGCTTCTCTAAGAGCTGACAGTCTGAGGAAGGGATCCAGAAATCCAGATTCAAACCCTGTGGCTCTCAAAGGGGGATCATTCTGCTGTGACACAAGCCCAGCTGTTTCCCTCCCTCCTGGCCCTCCCCTTCCTTCCCATCCTTCCCCCAGTACTAATAAATATATACTTGATTCATTTAATTCCCATGGAGGTTTGACATCAGGGCATGGAACTCAAAGATTACAAGATAAATGAGTGTGAGGAAAAACATGAAGCAATAGTTTAGGGAAGAAAATGCAGCCGAAGAGAATGACTGGCAAAGGGAAGGAAATGAGAATTCCTGGAGGAAGGATCATTCCCCAGAGGAGTGTGTGAAGGGAGGGGGCAGAGAAGTGTAAGTATGGTGTGAGGAGGCACAAGGTCAGGAGCACCAAGGAGTGTGTAGGAAGGCCCCTGGAAGAGAAGGAAAAGAGGGGCGAGTAGAGGTCGCAGCCTGAGAAGCAGGAGCAGCTGTGCAGGATTGCAGGAGTGGGCTTTCGGGGAGATGAAAGCCAATGGAAGACCCTTCGAGCTGCTGAATCCAACCCTTGCAGTCACTGGAGACCACAGCAGAACTCTAGGAGAGTTGGTGAATGGACCATCACAGGGCCCACTCCAGCCCACAAAATGCTTCTTAGTGACTTGTAGCATACCTAAGACCTTCAGAATGCAAGACCAAATGTCTTTGAGACCAGAAGACCACAGAAGAGAGCAAGACAGCCTCTGTGTGTGGCTGTAGGGATGGGAGAGAGACCTGGGGGTGTTGATTGACAGCTGGATGAATATGAGCCAGCAGTGTGCCCAGGTGGCCAAGAAGGCCAAGAGCATCCTGGCTTGCATCAGCAGTAGCGTGGCCAGCAGGGACAGGGAAGGGATCTTACCCCTGTACTCGGCACTGGTGAGGCCGCCCCTGGATGGCTGTGTTCAGTTCTGGGCCCCTCACTACAAAAGGCCATTGAATGACTCGAGCGTGTCCAGAGAAGGGCAACGGAGCTGGGGCAGGGTCTGGAGCACAGGTCGTACGAGGAGCGGCTGAGGGAACTGGGGGGGTTTAGTCTGGAGAAGAGGAGGCTGAGGGGAGACCTCATCGCCCTCTACAGCTACCTGACAGGAGGGTGCAGAGAGCTGGGGATGAGTCTCTTTTGCCTAGTAGTAAGTGACAGGACAAGAGGTAATGGCCTCAAGTTGCGCCAGGGGAAGTTTAGACTAGAAGTATTTCTTTCCAGAAGGGGTTGTTGGGCGTTGGAATGGGCTGCCCAGGGAGATGGTGGAGTCCCCATCCCTGGAGGTGTTTAAGAGTCGGGTCGATTTAGAGCTTAAGGATATGCTGTAGTTGGGAACTGTCAGTGCTAGGTGAACAGTTGGACAGATGATCTCCAAGGTCCTTTCCAACCTAGATGATTCTGTGATTCTGTGAAATAGCTTTAGTAGGAATGTTTGGGATGCACTGTAGACAGAAGGTTGAGGAAGAGTTCATTAAGACTCAAAGGGTACATCTGCATTGCATGATGCAGCATAGTGTGGAGGCAGTCACAGCTCTCTGTGCTTTGCCAGAGACTAATTCCTGGGAAGGGTAGCATAGCTATACTTCCAACAGTCCAAACAAGGTAGTTCCTTCATGGCTAGTGCATAATTAAGATGTACAATGAATTCCTGTCAATAAGGAGTTTAAAATAATTCAAAGCAAGCTCTGCAATGACAAAACCATTGATCACCGAAAGCAAAGGAATAAAAGATGAAATGCAGAAGAAGCACTCCTGTGCCAAAGGTATGATCAGAAATGCCCCACAGAGAAATACCTCATTTTTTCCAAAGCTCATGTTTTCTCTGTAATGATCTGCTACCTTTTGAGTCAATGCTCTCCTAATTTAGCCTGCAATATCATGTAGTACCCAACACACCCTCAATCTGCAGTTGTGACTCTACCAGCCCCTCTACAGAATTAACTCGGCTCTGAATTAGTCATTCGACGTGCCAGTGCATGTAAAATAAACTCAAGTGAATCAGATTTTGTGTGCAGGGACTGAATTTCAGTAAATACAGCGACTCGAAGAATCTCAGTCTGTATCTGGGCTTTCATGTCTGGAGGGATACTCTTTCTCCCTTGGCTGCAGAGCCTCTCCTTGTGAGCAGGACAGGCACACAAATGAACTGGGAATGAAACCCCCAGCACCACACCACACCTCCTACCCTCTGCAGAAAGCTGATGTGGCAGCGTAAAAAATGTGGGGGCATAAAAGAGAAACCCATGTGAGGGCTGGAGTAAAAACGTGCCCAATGATACAAAAAAAAAAAAAAAGAAGAAAAATTTAAAAACGTCCTCTTAGGCTGAGCTGCTTCAGATGTGCGTGCCCATCTAGCAGACTCTGGGGAAGAGCACACACAGCATGTCAGCCTGCACAAGGCTTGCTTGGGGTGAGGGAGCCTAACCCTGCAGGCAGCATGATGTCTAGTGATCCCAGCAAGGAGCAAAGTGAGGTGTGCTGGAAACGCTACCGTCACTGGTCAGAGCCCAGTGCAGAAGGCATCCCCTTGGAGCAAGGAGCACTGGACGAGAGACAGACCCTCAGAGCTGTGGTGCTCTTGTGACAGGGGTGTTGGTGCCCAGGTTCCCCATCCTGAGCTAGCTGGAGTTGTGAGCTATTAAAGTAGGAAAGCAAACATCACATGTTTTAAAAGATCAGAAAAAGTATCTTTGCACTGGAGACTGAAAGTGAGGGTTTAGCACTCTGATTTGGGAACCGCAATAGAAAGGTCTAAATCAAGCCAGTAGATTTTGAAGGTTCTTTAAAAAAAAAGACGTGGAAAATTACATTGAAAATTACACGAAAAATACATGCTTGGTTTTGATGCACTGCTGATGTAAACTAGAAAGGGACACCTGCAAGTGGAGGAGGAGAAAGAACTGAGAAACTGGAGAAAGGGGAGAGAGAGAAAAAGAGATGCGGAGGTTGAGTGGAGGGAAGGGGAGTCAAGGAAAGTGTGGGCAGCATGAAAGAGTAACACCGAGAGCAGATAGCTTGGCTGGATACGCTCAGGTGTGGCTCCAAGAGATGCCAGTGATGCCTGCAGCAGGGTGTTCATGAAGGGATGTTGATGAGAAAGATTCATCAGTGTGGAGGGGCTCAGGATCTTGGAACTGGTCCTCCCAGAGCTGGAGGAAGCCAGCTAGGTTGTTCACCTTGAGAACAGTCCAGTTCCAGAAATCAGAAGAAAGAATGAGAAAGGAAAAAAAAGAACCAAAAAGATATTTTCTCTTCATGAAGATGTATTAATTTCCTCCTCCTGTTATCCTCCTGCGGAAGCAGCAGTGACCAGAGTGTGTAACACTAGGGATAATGCCATGTGGGTGGTGTATGTAATCTGAGAGGGGGATGGCAAGAATTGAATCTTGGTCTTTAGTTTCCAGCTCTTCTTTTGAGATGGAATCAGGACTCATCCCAAAACAAGAATGAGATGGAAGTTGGAAAGATCTGAGCAGTAACTTTACAAGATTATTTGACTCATGCGAAATGGCTGTCAGTTGGGGCAGAGATGATGTGGAAGATGCTCAGTTCAGGACTATCATCTGAACTGGACCTGGTGGGCCACAGGCTTGAACTTCCAACTTCTAACATGCTGATCATCTGCCACATGACACCTCCTTGGTCTGTTCAGCCCAGACAAGCTCAGATCTGTCTACATCTATCTACTCACAATGTCTCACAATGTCTCAGCTTTAATTATTAATGATATTCATAAGAACTGTGATTGGACTTTACTCCGGTTGTGGCTATGCCCCCAAAGCAATCTAATCCTGGTATTTCTTTCTCTGCAGGGGGTGGAGGGAAACGCAAAGGCAAAAGCAAAAAGTGGAAGGAAATCTTGAAATTCCCTCACATTAGCCAATGTGAAGATCTTCGAAGAACAATAGGTAAGAGTTTTTCCTTTCTTTGGAAGTATTGCATAAATAAAATGTGCTATCAAAACCGGTTCAGCAGAACGGCATTAAAGGTGCTCATCATTGAATGGAATCGGTTCAGAAATGGTCACACAATGCAAATACCTCCCATGATGCTGCCATGCAAACTCAACGTTTTCTGGTTCCTAGCAAGACACAGTGGATCAGGCAGGAGGGACTGATGTCACGCACTTGCAGGGCAGGGCTTGGGGCTGGCAGCGGCCAGGCCCTTGGCTTTGTATGCACAGGCTCTAGGCAAAGAGACGTTACTGTTAGATATACCTGGTGTATGGGACAGGTGCTTTGACCCGGTACCTGCCAGGACCAACGTGGCTGTAAAAGGACATTCAGAAAAGAATCCCCTCGTCACGTCCTGCATTACTTTATAGTAAGTAGCTCTTTATCAGGGAGGAAATGAGACCTGATGAAAGCAGAGAGATTGCTGATGTAGTTGAAGGTTAATATTAATTGTACTCGGGATATGATGCTTGAAGCCGCAGCCACTGCCGTCTGCCAGGCAGGTTTGCTCAGCAGCACCATCCTCTATTCAAACCACAACACTGACTTACGTAGTTTTTTTATAAGACATGTAAACTTTTTTTTTTTTTTAAATTACTTTGTTTTATTGATGTGGGCCAAACAGTGCAGATTTAGAAGGGAGCTTGCAGTGGCCATTTCCATAGCACAGCATTTCTCCTGCTCATACCTGCCAAAATTCAGCATTGTTTCAACTGCTGCCTTGGCAAGTAAGGCTAGCAGCCATCTCCTTGTGAATTCTTCACTGGAAAGTCCACAGTTACTGATCTCACCACAAGAGGTTAACTTCAGTAACTGAGGCTCCTTTTCTCCCCTACACGGACGTGAAATTCAGCCACTGGCAATGAATGAATGAATGAAAGGCAAGAAACTGTAACAAATGAGATATCAGGCAGCATAATTTGTCTAACTTGGGTGAACTCATGGGGTCTGAGTGTCAGTGCCCTGGCACTGTGTACATTTGAAATTCACAGCATGTTTATGCAGAGAAAATACGTGGAATGTTTTGAAACTCTTTTCATGGTCGTCTCCAGTTAATTTTGCTTCCCTCATCTTCTGCTGTAGAGCTAGAAGGGGGTAAAGAAAGGAGGGGGAGGCAGGAGAGAAGAGGGTAGGTTTTCCCAGTTTATGGCCACTTGACAAACACACAAACCCTGGAGCAACTTCTGAAGGTACAGAACCTGCTGGAAACAAGTCTGACTTAATATATTGTAACTTGTGTAGGGAATTCTCTCTGTTGTTACATCAACCTTGGTTCCCACATGAGAAAACGGCACCAGATAAAGTGGTTGCTCTTTACAAAGGTGTAATATCCTAAAATGAGTAATCTTTAAAAAAATTAAGTCTGCCAATGGTTTGTGTTTCTGAAATGCTGTTTCTGGCATTTTTTTGGTGTCAGCTTTGTCCTAAATTGTAATTTGGTTTGCATTTTTTTTTGGTGAATGAATTGGTGAAGTAACAGGACAAGAGCCCTTGTGATGCTCTTGGTGAATTTGGCTTCACTACAGAGATTACCTGTTAACTGGGAATTTTACCAACTGGCTTTTACACAAGGAGAAATAAGGTCCAAATCCTTTTTCTGTGACTCTGATTTTTATTGAGTAGCTTTCCTGCTGAGCTGGATGTGATTTCACAAGGAATGAGGCACTGCTCAGACTGACTAAGGTCATCTCTCCTTGCTGGCTCTACCATTTCTCAGTTAATCTAGCTGAGGTTGAAACATCCCAAACAAACAGTCACTGCTTATAAACTTCTCTTTGCTCATACAGGGGATCTGACACATCTCGGGTGAGCCAGACTCTTTGGGTCTATAGATTAATCCGTTTGCACGTGTGTGGTTGATCCGAGGTGCTCAGGATGGATCTGCTGCATGTGCAGATCCATTGCGCTGGGCTCTGTGTGGCTCATGGACATCCAGGGACAAGCACCGGTCATTGCAGTCTGGCCTTCAACCAATTTTTTTTGTCCCTGCTGAGGAAGAACAACTCCCTTGGCTTTAACCCATCTTCATTTGTTACTTTCTGCAAGTCCTTTACAAGGATCTCGGGATTCCAGGCAACAAGGTGTCTCCGCAGGTGATTTTGTGAGGGAACTTACTGAAACATCTTTCTTGAATCATCACCTGTGACTTGCAGGGAATCCAACTTCTGGTGTGCCTGCCCATCAATCCCTCCCCTAACAAATTCTTAGCTCACTGGTCAGTGCCAATCAAATTTGATAGTGAAATAGAGACCCCAGAGAGGCTTTTTCCTCCAGTCTCTATGGAAATAGGCAACCAGCAGAGAACAACTTTATACAAGGAAAAGGCTACAGCCTCAATTCAATGTGTTTACAGATCAAAACAAATACTGGTAGGTTCTGCTCATCACAGATCTCTTTGCTGTGTGTCAGCCTCCCAGCACTTTTGGTCAGACACATTCTTGCCGCTTTGCCACATGTTAACAAAAAAAATCACGGCGAGTCTTAGAGGTTTGCATGAACTGGAGAACTAGGCTGTTGAGGTTTTGTTGTACTCCTCTTTTCTGGATGCTTCCCAAGAGCCTCCATGGAAAAGCTGGAGGCAGTGATGGGATGGACCTTTTGATTTATAGCGGGCATGGACTGCTGTGAAGAAAGGCACGGCTTAGTTTAATGCAGCCGTAAGCCATGGATGGAAAATGCTGCTGTTGTAGTTGTGGCAATACACCCCATATGTGTGTGTAGGTGCCCACGTTTTGGTGTAAAAACATGTGTGCTTTTGCACCCCACTAACATGTACTGAAAAGAGTCTGTGTCTTAAAAAAAAATAGTGTAGTGTGAGAAGAAATCTGTGAAAAACAGGAAGGCTGAAATAAACCAAGGGTCTGCGACCTGTGTTGACACAATTATGAGTCAGTTCATACCTTTTGGTTCCCTCTGTGTTTACAGGAGACTCTGTGTTTGACTATCCATCATCTGGTGTCTTACTGAAAGACTTACTTAGTCTTTCCCTTTTTTTCCCTCCTTCTTGTGCACAGAAACAAAAATCAAAACACCCGAGAGAAACACTGTTTTTCGATAAATAAACACTGGCAACATCTTTATTAAAAATGCCATTTAGCCAAGGAGCTATTTTTTTGGATTGCACTTAAAAGCAACTTCTTTTCTCCTTTCTTTTTTGTCCAAAGTATGCAACACCTTTTGCAGGGAAATTCAGTGGCCTTCATTGTGTGCTAATTAAGTGGAACAGGGATGCTGCGCTAATACCTTTACTGGGCTCTGAGAGAGGCTTGTCTATGCGTGCTTGTATACTATGAGTGGCTAATGTATGTTTGTATTTGCAGCCCTCTTCCCATCTGTATTTAATTGTATTAAAACAGCTAGCCCTTTCCAGGTTAATATTGGCATTAACTGCCCTTTCAGTCGATGAAAACTGGTGTTTGAGACACTAGCGACAATGACTCATGTGATGGATGCTGCTAGTAGATGGTGTTCTGCTATCTTTAAAATTCACAGATGATAGCTTAGCAAAAGAGAGATGTTTCGAGGGAAGGGAAAAAATAGCAAGGCGCAGCTTTAAAAATTCCTACGTTTGACAAGCACGGCATGAAGAGATGCCACAAGTTAGGGATACCCACTAGTTTAAAGGCCATCAGTAAACAAAAATATAAGAAAAAGTTGTAATTTTAAAGGCCAGAGTGTCTTTTTGATGATAAAAGATTCTGGATGTCTGTAAATATTTCTGAATGACGCAAAAGGCTCTGTTGGTTAAAAGTGTGGAATTTTTATTTATTTTGCTCAGACCCATTCTGTGCTTTTTTCTTCCATAAAAAAACTGCTTGGGTGAAAGAGTTGATTATTCTGATCTTTGGCAAATTTTCTTTCACAACTGTCCAAATGCTATATAATAAATCAAGATTTTTTTTTTTCCCCATAGATTGAAGTTTGTGGGGAGACTGCCACAGAATGTGTCTGCTGTTTGTTGCATAGAGTGATTTGTTCCATTATTGCAGAAAACTTTAACTCCTTCAGTAAAGCAGTTTCTGGTTGTGCATTGTACCCAGGTGGAAGGAGAACTCTGATCATTTATCTTGTTAAATATTCAAATTTGGTAAGATTTCACAGTCAGAAAAATCAGCCCCAGTAATTCTAATTTTGCTATGCTTGGTTTAAAAAGAGAAAAAAAAAATCCTCCCTGTGCCATTTAACCTCTTATGTGACATTCGTGCCCCATTTATCCAGGGAAAAAGAACTTGAGCTTCCAATTCTGTCAGGTTCTTTTCAGCATTGGTAAAAATACACTTCTGTGTGAGAAACGCTTTGTAGAGATGGTGAACAGAGTAAGTGGGACAAAATCGAAGCCACAGGGTTCAACTTTTACAAAAGCGGGCTCTTTTTTCCCCCCACTTTTTTAGTATTGTACTTTTCCAGTCGTGATCAAGACCTTTACCTACATGATTTTTTTTTCAGTCACTTCAGAATTTACCTACCTGAAGACATATTGATGGTGCAGGCTCTGCAGTGGGATTCAGGCCTACCTAAATGACATTTTTTAAGCTGCCAGCATGGGCGCTAATAGCAATCAAGAAGCAGGCAGCAGTATGGACATCAGTGACAGAGAGATGCTTGAGTATTTATCCAGCTTCCTAGAAATGCTTTGCAGCCTGCACTGAGCTCCATCCTGTGGCAGAAAGACTGCTACTATACCCTGGTTATCTCATTTAAAGGTAGCTTGGGCACCTCTGCTGTGCTACATGGTGCTGGAACATCTTTCATCGTTTCCCACCATTGATTCTCGGGTTCCTTGGCTTCAGAGGTTTGCTAGCACTGCAGAGATAAACGTGTGGGTGAGGGGTCTTGGAAAAGAAAAATGTGAGTTTCCAGGCTTGCTTGTGAGGGAAGCTGCCTCTGAGAGATCCAGTGACAACATGGCACATTGATGTTCATCACGGAATAATGTGTCTGTGTGGCACCCTGCCCTGCTTCAGCTGGGGACGGCGTCAGACCAGGGGGGTGTATCCACTTGGGAAACAGAGACATAAGCAGAGAAATACAGTGCATGTGCAGATCCCAGCATCTGAGACTACATGATGGTGTCACTCATAAAGCTCAGGCACTGAAACTGGGAAAGAGAAGGCAACAAAAGCCCCGTGTGATCAAAAACACAAAGAAGTAGCCAATTTTCTCTACACCAAATTCTTCAGCGCTGATGTTTACAGTGATTAAAAAGCAAGGTTTAGAAATGTAATCCTGAAGCCAACAAATAGATCAAAGGAAAGAATTGCAGCTTGCCTTCCACTGTAAATAACCGAGCACAACTGGTTGTAACTTCTGCGATTGCCTTATAGTGTCAGCCTGAATGCTGCACCTAAGGCTGATCTCATGTTTTTGGCTAAAACTAGAGTTCAAGTTTTTGAGAATTTTTTTTTTTTTTTGTAGAAAGCATCAGCTTTCCTTGGAAAAAACCATACGTTTTTACTGGAAATAGTTTTTCAACAAGTAGACAGGATTCCGTGGCATGAAATAACAGCAAAGGGAATTGTCTCCTATTTTCTTTCCAAATGTGTAGGCATACGGGTAGCTGTGTGGGGAAGGTGCTGGTGGTGGGTGTGTGCATATAGCCAGAGCAGAGTACCCAGCACGGAGCTCTACAACACCTCTGGGAGGCACTAGGTTTTCTGCAAACGTGGGGAACTGGAATCATTGGAGTAGAACATATTATCTAGTAAAAAACCAAAACAATAACATAATGTGTCATCATTCTACTGTTCATTGAAATATGTTTCCAGAGAAATTCATATCATTTAAGGCCCAAGCAGGTAAACACAGGCTCACAAATAATTTTTTACCCACACAAGGAGTCCCCTTACGTTCAGTTGACACCAGATGGGGGCTTTTATTCAGCAATCAGAATTGCACTCGGTATGAAAATAAATTTTCCCACATTGGCGCCCTTAGATAACAGCAGCATAAGATGTATTTCTGTCACTATCAGCAATAGCAGAGCGATATCGTACTGGTGTTCTTGCATCACCCAAGTGTCAGCTCCTCACCTGGGTGTTTGTTAGCAGCCCAGGCTGTCAATGTTTCAGGGACAGAGTGAGGCTCCTACTATCAGGGCTCTGCCTTGCCCCTTGGGGTCACACTTACTGCACCAGGGCTCAAGGGCTAGTCGTGGCGCTGGTGGGGATAGTCCCTTTGATGCTGGAGCAGTACCTAGCAAAAAATCTCCCTGGATGTCCTTCGTGGTGGTTGTCTGCAGGGCGAGTACGGAAAGAGCACAGAGAAAGAGGAACCCAAGAAGAACTGAAAGCAAAATTGGAAGAACTGCTGAAAGCTGCGGATAGAATTTATTGCTCTGGAAAAAGTTATGCAGATTTTTTTGGATAACATGAATGCAGAAAAAAACCCTCAAACTGGCTTATTTCTGAAGAAGAAACAAAGTCCTTCCCCTTGACAGTCCCCACTCTGTATACTTCCCTTCCCCCTCGCTTTCTTTTTTTCTTTCTTCTGCAGTAGACACAACTTTCCCCACTTTTCCTTGAGCCAAAAGGTCTCTGTTGCTCCTTCAAAGTGCAGTTTATGCAATCTTTCCAGCATAGACCTTGCCTTGAGCAGTACCCTGGAGTTTCTTGGATTTGACGTGCTGTCCCATATCATGAATACATCTAAATTAAATTAGATACTCTTCAGGGGCAGGAACTGGCCGCATGATAGAAACTGTTCCAGCACATGAAATGATACGGCTGACGTCAAAACCATATTGTTTGTTTACAAACCCACAGTTGGTTCAGTTCCTTTCTTTAAAATCCTTCAGATTCAACTATAATTCTATCATAAACATAGGTTTCTAGTGCTCTAATGATGGACAAACAGAGCAACGTTTGGTGCCCTTGGAAGATTAGCTGTATCCAGTTTATAGCGATGGGTGGAATTGAGAAGGGTTGTTTTTTTCTCTTGCAATTTTTTTTAATGCCATCACAGAAAGTATGTGAAAAACAAGCTGTTTTATGCATCTAGTGAGACTCAAGACTAACACTGGGAGAACAGGCTGCTTGCAGGCTGCTTGTACTTGACAGCTTCCAGGACGGGAAGGGGACGCAGGGGAAATGAGTTGAAATGATCTCAGCCCACATTCTATTTACAGAATTTATTTCACAAGACTTAATCCATTAAGTATTACCTTGGCAGTGGCGACCCAGAGAGAAACCAAGAAAGACATTGCTATTCTCCATAAAGAACAGGCAGCAAATCCACATCGCCTTACCAAACAGTGAGTCCACACCAGTTGTCATTCAATAGAAAGCTTCGTAAGGAACAAATATTATCACTAAACCTCTGTATTTTTATTGGGTAGCAAAGACTGTATTTGGTGCAATAAATTAGTCCTCGCAAATTAAGAAGGAAAAAAATGCCACGACACACTTTGAATTATTTCCAGGAGTTATTACAGGAATATGCAGAAAAGAAATTAGAATATATTCTTTTAAAAGATCCATTTCATCTCTCACTGAAAATAGAAGTAGATATTGTGAGCTGCAGGGTTTTTCATTATCTTATTAGGTAATGTGAGTCATTAAGGCTAATTAATACTTATGCAGTGATTCGGAATTGTAAAATGCTATAGAAGTGCTCACGGGTCCTGTTAAATAGTAATACTTGGTCGTTAAGGAAATTTATTTTAAAACTAATTTAGCATTTGCTGGGTATGGGGAATGAGAGGTAGGGCTGCATGTATAATAGAAACTTACTCTTCTCCCTGCTGAACTCACTTGTAACTTTGCTGCTGGTAGTGATGAGAAGGTGGTGGCAGGGCAAAGCAAGTCTCTGGTTTGGTTGACTCTGTTCAGCTCTGCTGGAGTCACCACAGAAGTTGCTCTGAAATTAAATTGTACAGGAGCCCTCTTACAATGAAAGGAGGGAACTCTGGGGAGGGAAAATAGAGAGAAAAGATCTACCAGACCTACATCATAGGGATGCTGTGAAGTGTGCTCAAGAGATGAGCAACCTGAAATCCTCGCATTTGGGGATGCATTCAGGCTTTTAGAGGGGGATGGGATTAACCTAAATTAATGCTTCTCGAGGGAAATAACTGATTTGGAGTAGTTGGAGGAGGAAGCATTATTTTGACTTGGCTTCTGTGAGTTATTACAGAGGCCTCTAGAATTGTGGCTGTACTTTGTTTTAGGCTTTGCTAGGGAAAGTCATGATGGAAGCACACTGAAAAGCTGCAGGTCACTACAGATGAACATAAGATACAGCCCTTGGTTGAAACATTTTGTAACAGAAAACAGCTTTTTGAATATAATCTGTGTAATAGAAATGCAGAGTTACTATTGTGGTTAACACAATAACTCTGAGAGTAACTCTCTTTTATTTCCTCCTTCCATGCTCTTCTTTGGTCAGAGAAGGGCTGGAGAAAAAGAAACATCTTATTCTTTACTTAAAACCAGAAAATGAGTAGCAGTCTTAATTTATATGAAAGTCACCCAAAGTCCATAAAATACTTGAGTGAAGCAAAATTCATACATATTTATACATATATATGTAAAAGCAATCTTGTACTCTTTTTTTCAATTTTATTTCTATCTTTGTGGCACTTTTACTGAAGCACTCTGCCACAAAGTGTACTTCTTCAGCACAAGTTGTACTTCTTCCTTCGTGGTGAAGTCCTTGATTTGTGTACTTCAGTTCCACTGGGTTAGTTATCTTTTCCTGACACTGCAAATGGACAACAAAACTAATCTAAATACGATATTTCCGTTTAAGACTTAATATAACGCACTGCAAATTATTTTATGGGTTAACAGGGTTGGGATTCATACTCCTTGTAAATTCCTGCCTGAGGTGAGGCCCGAGATAAAGTGTCTTAGTGCAGATCTGGCCCATTATTATCCTGGTGCTCCTGATTTCTGGCTTTCAAGGAAAAAAAGAGGTTGAGAGTTTTTAGGATAATCTGACACATAACTTTTAATTCTGGTTTTAAGACATACTGTGGGGGATGTTATAAGCCCGATTTTTTGGTGGTTTCATTGAATCCCTAAAGTCATTGAGAGATTTCATTTATTTTTCAGGTAATCACTATACGCTGCTTTGAAAACACTGTGGAAGTGATAATTGGAAATATTTCTCTGTGCTCTGTAGATCGGAAGTGGGGCATAGCCACGAATTCTGCTAAATACTGATATTAAAATAGAATCTCCCTTGGCAGGGTCAAAGCAGAAGTTATGAGACCATTTCTGAATAGAGTTCCTGATTATGCCAGTACTTACTAATCACATTTTTACCATGCTAAACCAATGCCAGGGAATTCTAAGACAAGTAGAATAAAATATTCTCTACCCTAAACTGCTGTCTCTTAGCTGAAGTAATGGAAAGGATGAGTGAAGGTCCAATGTAGAGAAGGGAAACAAAATTATAGAGCAAGGTGGTATAATGCAAACTTTGAAAAATCTCCCGAGTTTGGGGAGGAAGGTAGACTGGTATTTGATTTTGTTGAAGAACTCCCTGTTGTCCTGGAATTGGTAAAGTTCAGTGCAAAAATGGTTCAACAAAAAGTCTGAACTCATAATCTGTAAAAAATATGTTATGGACCAAGACATTTAAGTCACAATTAAATTTAATATATTAAGAAAAATGGGAAGGTTTTTACCTTTACAGAAGAGTAATTGATTAATTCCAAAAGATAGGAAGTCTCTGTGGGAATAAATGACCCACAAAAATATAATCCCTGCAAATAGTTACAGACTTCTTCGTACCTGCCAGATTCACCATCCTCCTTCCTGGCAGCATTATATTTGCACAGTGGCACCTTGAGGGTCTCTTAACGTCACATTGATTTTCTGAGCTCTCGCTTGCACAAGTTAGGACAAGGCAGTGTTGACAGATTGGTGAAGGCTGTTCTCATGAGCAGCAGGACCTGGCTCAACTACATATAAGTATTTGCAGTGTTGAAACAGCCCTCTATAAGTAAGTGTTTTCAGGCTTTCATAACTCCTGGTTCAAAATATTTTTGGCATTTGTAAACATGGCTCATGGAGAAAAATGGTTTTGAGCACAGGAAGAATTTGGTGTAAGTCACTTCAGAAATATTCCGATCAGTCCAAACAAACAATATTCAGCACTTAAGTATCACATTCATCACATTTGACCTTTCAGCATAGGTATAGTTTGTTTCATGGGCAGTGTCTTCAACACCGAGCCCCAAGTGACGTCTAAGAAGTAAGGACAGAGGTACAACACTGCAGAGGTACAACACTGACTCTAAAACACAAAACTTACTGAGTAGCTTGGAATATTTGATTTAATGTAACAAACTGTGACGTATTCATGCTGATCAGGTCTCCAACAGCCAAAGTCAACTGGCAGCCATGCTACTTCAAGCAAAATCCTAGTCAGATCTCTTTGGCTGAAATGCTAAGCCTGAGCATGAGTAACTAGGTGGGATATCTTTGGGAGAGACCTCCAAGCTGGTCACAGGTTGGGCCCCACATGGGAGGGAGCTAACCTGTTCCTGAGGTGGGAACGGGACAGCGCTGTGGGCTCCTGGAGGCTTCTGTTTGCCCCAGGTCTGTGCCCAAGGAGGATGGTGAATGGAAGACATGAGAGAGGGCGGGCTGGGGGGGACAACTGCAGGTTAATAAGGATGTATCCCCTTTGCTTGGTGCATGGGGGTATTCCTGAGGCTTGTACTGTTTGGAAGAGGAGAAAAAAGCCAGCACAAAAAGAGCAACTATTAAGCAGCCCTTGCGTTAGGAGTGGACCTCATGACTGTCCTTAGCTTCACGGAGGCTTTCTTCCTCCAAGGTAGAGAGACTCTTTCCTTCTGAGACTGCTTTCATCCCTGCCCAGGAGACTGTGGGTGTCCATGGGGCGCCATAACCTCATTATCTTCTATGGAAAAAAAGCACCAAAACCTTCTAAAAATATTGTCTATGCCAGTATTGTCTATGCCAGTGTGACTATGAATCAGTGGTCAGAGCTGTGAGGGAGAATTACAGCCTTTTCTCCCTGTTCTTTGCCATGGACAACCCCTAGTCCTATGACTAGGACTAATGTCTTTTTTAGAATCTACTTCAAAGTCTCCTCAGGGACCAGAGCCTTTCTTATGAGTTAAAAATCAACTTGTTTAGGTAAGATCTTAAGGAGTGGAAGGTGGCAATGCAAAGTTTCAAACTGCAGAGGAGCTGCCAATGCAAAGGTCACACAAGGTTGTGGTTACTCCCACTGCATGGTGCAATGGGCTTCGTGCGTTAATACAGCCTGGGATTACAACAGGGCCAGCACAGAGAGAGGGAAGACATGGATCCACCCTGTAGCCCTGTGGTTTTTGCAAGTTTTCTGGCACTGGCCTCAGTTCCAAATCCTAAAGGAGCTCTGATGGAGACCTGCTATCCTGGTTCAAAAAAAGGGAGAGTATTTTATTCTCAGCAACACCGTTGAATTACATGGAAAGTAACTATCACCCACAATCAATTACTAGTAAACACCTATAGACTGCTTGAAATCTATAAAGAGCTCCATAAGTGCTCACTGTAACTCATAGCGTAGGTAGGATTTCTTTATTTTCTCTTTTCTCATATGATATGAGACCAGTTGAAATCTTGTCCTCCATCCCCAAGGTTTATCTTTTTTTCCTAAATCCCAGTGATTTTAGCCTTCTGTCTCAGTAGTTGCTGGGGAGTGATGATGTTAAATCGTGTCTCCCAAAAAGCCTTTATCTTTTGTGTAAATTATCCGATAGCTTCCTTCTACTGATGCAAGTCAAAACAATGTTTTAGCTGGCAGAATTATGTGAAATTCTGCCTCATCTGTTTTGTTTTTTTTTTTTTTTCTCCCATCAGCAAACTAGTATTTCCCTAACAAGTCCCCAGATCGGGCAGTTTTCCAGGGTTTCCCTTTTTGGTAGGCAGAAATAAGGAAGGGAATCTCATCTTGTTGCCAATTCACCCACTTACAACATGCATCAGGAAGAGATCAGAAACCCTTTCTTCAGACCGCCTCAGAGCAGAGAAGGCACTGGGAGTTCAGCTGGAGGCTCAGCCTGTGAGATATGGATCATGAAGACTTGAATTAGAGAGCAAAGACACCCCTTTGCTTTTCTTCCTCCCTTTTCCCCTTTATTTAAGTGAATTTAAGAGCTGGTGACGGGTAATGCATAGATAGGGGCGTGTTGCATTTATCTCCCGGACAGGTGCAGTCTGATTTCCCTTTCTCTGCTCTGGTCCCTTCCAGGGTGGAGGTACAATGGCAAGAGAGAGAATTTTTCAGGGCCCATGATCGCTCGCTCTTGGCCAGCTCTGCTAGCCTGGATGCCAGTTGTGGTGGTGGGTTTTACATAGCTGTGGGTTTGATACCAGTTTAGCTTGCCAACTGCCAGCATAAGCTGTGTAACTTGCAACTCCAGAAATGCCATGCCAGCATCTGTTTCTCATCCTAGAGCATTTTAAATAATGCATATTTCCAGCTGTCTTCCCCTTCCCAATTTCAAAGCGCAGTTTGTTGGTTTCACGTATTGCTCTGAGATCCATTTCCAGGCTATGCAGTCTGTGTGCAAGGCAGAGCTGGTCAGGGGGCTGCAAGATTTGACATGAACTGTCCATGCCCTCATCCTCCAGCACGGTCGTGCATCGAAGCAGAAGAAATCCTCAGCTGCGGGGAGTCCTACAGCTTGTGGAATGCGTTAATTAAACAAGAGTCTCTGGAAGAGGTAAAATTGTGGAGGACCTCTGCAGATAACTTGGCAGCTCCCTAATACAGTATTCACAGCTTCAAGTCTCTCAGGGAAAAGACTGAACAGCCTTTATAAAGGGTTTTTTAAAGCCTTACTTTCCAGTAGGAATGTAATTGAAGAACACTGTGAAGGCCATGGAAGCGTGCTGCGCACAGGCAGAGGAAAGATTAAATTCCAGTGCTTTGTTTGGGGTAAATTGCTGACCTTTGTCTTCAGCATTAAAACCATCTGAAGAAAACCATTCCTAGCATACAGCAAGATGAGTTGCTTTTGCTGGATTCTTTCCTGCATAGAGTGTAATAGTTTAATATGAATATAGCAGGAAACAAGGAAAATTGAAAGCATAATTCATTTTGGATGGCATGATGTAAGAGTTGATTTTTTTAAGGCGCTAGAAGGCAAATGGATCAGTGCTAAATATTTTAAGTGGGCTCTTGGAACAATCCCTTAATGGAATTTTTTCTTCCCTTCTCTTTTATGACTCTAAGATCTGTGTTTCCTACTAGTTCTCTTTTTTTACTTATAGATTTTAAAACCTTAATCAGAACAGTTTTACTTATCAGGTTATAAAAATCCTCTATTTTCTGTCCCACAGAGTCAATAAGTGTTTGTTTCTTCAGCTCAGTAATAGTTCTCCATTCTGCTTTCTGGGCAGATTTACTCTGTATCGGTACAGTTTCTACCTACTGAGTCAATGTCTCAAGGCATAACCTCTTCCTTGCCATGCTACAACTAAGCATTTCTTATAGTAGTCTTATAATTTCCCCAATTTCTCCTCCCTCCCTCAGAGCCTGGGAAAGCAGATGGACCCTACAGGATGACCTGGAAGTCACAAAATCCAGGCTGTTAGAGGTGAAGTGGGGAATTGCATTCCCGTGGAGACAACCCTTACATCAGGAGTGTTCGCAGCTCGGGCTGCTCTCCAGCCCACACCACTGAGCTGATACTGAGCTCTTCAGCTGATTGCAAGTGACATGGCCTGGGGCACAGAGACAGCAGATGTCTGGTACTTATGTTGTTAGGGCTTGGTGTTTTCCACTCGAGCTGGAACTCAACTGCTAGCTAATGACAGCGATGGGGACCCTGTGCAGCGCACGTCTCGAACAGGGCACCTGGGAGGAAAAATCCATTGAAAAGCACCGTGCTGCTCTCAGTCATTTGAAAAGGGAGACGGCGTGCGGGAAACTAGCAGAGGCATGAATCACCATAGAGAAGTCCATATTCAAATGTCAAGCCCACAGTTTTCTCATCAGTCATAAGGAGAAAACCACTTGTCAAATCCAACCCAACCCTGAACCTGAGTGACAGCCCCCTTCAATTTGGCCTCTCTTAAATGCTGGCTTTTTTATTATGTTTAAGTAAATCAGTTTCATTTCTTCCCCAGGCTTATAAACCCCCATTATGTCCCTGAATCATATTGGGTTGGCCTGTCACTCAGTTACCCTAGAGCATATCCAGTGCTGTCCAGATGTGATGAACCTTCTGTCCCGTCAAAGCTCTAAACGTGACATAGATTTAGGAATGAGATGGCTCTCCATGGAAGTCCCTGGGGTCAGAGAAACAGTGCTTGGCATTACTCTGCAGCTTCTGTCACTGAAGAAGGGGAGGGCCATGTGGTCAATGTGCTGTAATAAATATCACTGGCCTATCTGAAAGAACTGCTACGGACTCATCGTTATCTGTGGCCTGGAAGAAGTTATCAGTCACTACAAGGAATGTGGCCTCTGGGTCATATTCAGACCTAGAATGAAACAGACTGGGGTTAAAGAGTGTGAGAACAACAGAGCTATGGTCATGGTAAAAGATGATGCTCTAATTGAAGGCAATGGAAAGCACATACAAAAACTGTAATCTCTCAGGAGGTGCGAGGCTGAGATGAGTAGTAAAACATTAATGCCACTGTGAAAACACATCATCAAAAGGCAAAACCAAATCAAGAAGAACAAAATCAGCACCACAGCAGGCACTCTGCTTTGGTACTGATGGAAGTTCTCATGGTCTCTTGACTGGGTAAACAGAAGCTATTTGTCCAGGACCCTTCCCAAGCAGTCCATGAATAACAGGTGTAATTACTGGTGGTTTAATGCAGAGTGCATGGGAATAGCCAGAAAAGAGTGGCAGAATAGGTTCATTAAGAAGTGGCAGGAGCAGCTAATGTTTCTGAAGGGCTTCACCCAAACTGAAGATGAACACGCCATGGTGTTTCATGCTGTTGCCCATTGCGGCCGGGATAGCCTAGTAGGCATTTGCTGTCTCAGAGTGTACATGAACTATTATTTTGTGGTGATGATCTGTTCTAGAGTGTTTACAAAGTAGATATTACTTGGACCTCTTGGTCTCTAATTTGCAGCAAGTGAAACTAATGCCCCAATCAATTTTAGAGAAAAGATAATTTAAAGCTTCATCTCGAACATTTCTTATTATTAATGACCTGCTGTCGCTCTTTGAAACTGCTGCTCTTAACCAGAACTCAGCTACTAACTACTCATAGACACCAAGAATCAGATAAAAAATGAAGTCAGCACCTTCAATATAGCTGGACTGATGTAGAGCTGTGCAGCTACGATGTGGTACTGGACAGAAGAAATAAAAAGTGGTCTCTGTCTTAACTGTGGGCAATAGCAAACTCAGTTTGTTAATCAGTTATTTCTTACCTTCTCTTGATTACAGGAACCCAAATATATTCCAAATGAAATGTGGATACCTACATGGGAAATTTAAAGGTTAGTAAGCAAGGTCCTGGCCTTGTTTACTGAGCTTTTCAAAGTCTTTGGGCCCCTCTGAGTACAGGCTGAAAGACGTGGTCATTTCAGGTGATTTCAGTTATTTCATCAGAAAATTGTATGAAGATTGGAGTGAAGAATACAGGAAAATCTGATAGAAACTGAAAATACCACACAAGAATGCTGAATTGTTAAAAATAAAATGAAAAGCAAAGCATTTAAATTAGATTAAATTTTCTGATCTGGAGAACTCCATAGTATCATAGTTCCCAATGAAATCAATGGACTTTGTATGAATTCTTGGAGTATCTTGCAATATTTGTAGAACTTTTTACAATAATGGATGCAGAGGGGAATTACCTGAATAGAGAAATGTGAGTATTACAATACCTTCAGTGAGGCTGTGCCAAGGGTAGGACCAGTGACAGCATGGATGAAATCAGACTGTGTCAACACAGGCACCTAAGGCAATTTAGGTTCTGTTCAGGGTAAATATCGTTGGTGAGAGACGAAGCAGACTATTCCATAGTAGAGCCAGATCTCGCCACGCTTTCTGATCTAGTCAGTCTTGATTGATGAGAGTAACCAAAACCAGTTTTCTTAATTGTGCTAGAAATTTTATGTCTTCTTTCTGTCATATCTTCACTGACTTGCTGCCTGTATTTGCACAAGCTGTTTTCATTGAGCAGGGTAGATTGATTCTGGGGAAAATAAGGCAAGTCAGCCATACTCACCATGTTGACTATGTGATTCAAAAGTGGTTTGGCCGCTCCTTAAAAAAAAAAGGAAAGAAAATTCTCCTGGTCTTTGGCAGAGGATAAGGTGACAACCTTCCAAACACCCTAATTTCCTTTCATTTAATGTCTGGCATCCAAAAAATGGGGAGGCTGTCGTCACATTATGAGTGAGTTCATTTGAGAGCACGATGGTACACGCAAGGGAAGCTGGCCAACAGAACAGGGAGGAAGAGAGGCCTTTTGCAGACAGTGTTGTGTTTTTGTTTTTTGTTTTTTTTTTTTTTTTCCTGTGGGACATACCTGGGACCCTCCAAGGCAAAATATTCTTGCTTTCATCCACAACAAATGCTCTCCAAGTGCTATACCACATTTGGCAGTTGCAGCCAGGGTCAACTCAACACTTGATGTTGCCCAGGACTGTAAATTCTGGTCTATGTAGTTTGGTGTGTGGGGGACTCTCAGATGAGATCTTTTAATTAAGCTTGTGTCTGTTCTGCTTGGACATTGAAGCCTATATGGCAGTTCTTATTAAGAGTAGGATGTTAAATGTAGTGTCCTGGACAAATTCCAGCCTGAGTGTTTATATTCTGCTCACTTAAATGCTGCTGTTGTCTCATGATATGAGAGCAAACTGTGGTGCTTGTCCTTTGCTAGTAATGAATATGCTCCTAAGACCCACTTTATGGGGAGGCACATCAGCTCTCCTCTGAGGACCATGAAGTCATGATTCACGTTAATAATGATAGCATGCACCAGACCAGACCTTGTGAAATTTTTTTTTTTCCTTTTTTCTTCACAGTCTCAAGGTTTATTTGCTCACTCTTGCAGTATCATTGATTTTTCTACAGCATTAGTGTCCCTGAATTATCACGTGATGTATCTCCAGCGTGCTACTATACAACAGATCCACATAATGGGTGAAGGATAAAAAACAGATCTTTCAAATCAGAGTAGTTTCTCAAATGCATATTTCTTCAAAAGGCTTATTTAGCCTGTTTTGTCAGAACGTGGGTTTTCAGGGAGTCTCCTCCTTTACCCAAATAAATCATGATTCTCTTTTGCTACATCAGTAGTAGCAGTTGAACCTGAGAAGACTTGGAAGGTGTCTCCCACAGCCGTCCAAAAGCAATGAACACTTACTCGTATTCTCTAAACCTTTCCACTCACTGGGGCAGGACAGCCTTGTTTTTCTGTGTTTATTCAGTGCCTAGCACCATGCTCTCCTCCATATGATCTTGATCCTGTGCCATGATTAGGCATTAGCACAGCAAAATAATCTTTATTAGGAATACTGTTATGAATTATTAACAGGAAAAGTGAATAAGGAGGCAGGACTTTGCTTTCCCTGCTTTGCTCCTCTGGGAGATTTGTCAAGCAGATCTCTATTCCAATGAGGCAATTCTGCAAGGGTGGAGCAGAGCTCTAATCCCATCTTCTCTTTAAGTCTCATATCAGCAAAGTAGCCACCGATTTCTCCTTGTAAAGAGGCTCAGTGGGGTACCCAGTATGCTGTACTCACTGCTCACTCTACTTTCACTATTAAAATGCATAGTAGGAGTGCTTGAGTATTCCCACTAGAATTTCCCACTTAAGGCTGATAGATAACCCAGACCATACCTTGATGAATTACAGAGTTCTTCCTCCACAGAGTTTGCTTTGCTAACACTTTTCCCTCTTTGCAGGCCAAGCTCAGGTATTTGTTTCATTTTTAAAACTACTGATTGAATCATAGGATGATAGAATTACAGAATGATTTGGGTTGGAAGGGACGTTAAGTATCATCTAGTTCCAACCCCCAGCCATGGGCAGGGACACCTTCCACTAGACCAGGCTGCTCAAAGCCCCTGAATTGTCTTATTTTCCAAGTGCAAAGAATGGTAGAAATTACTGAGCTGTAGAATGGTGGCTTGAATTGGCCATGTAAGGCATACTGACCTATTGAAAGGTAGCAAGATTCTGGGTTTCACGTAAGAGAGATGTGTGCCATGGGGTGGAGAAGCAGTTACGGACCTCATTAAGGCCAAGTGTATAGGTGTGCCGTTTTATATTTCAGATTTATTTTTACCTGGAACATAATTAATTCAAGAAGCTACTTCCACAGGTTGTATTTTTAGATAGTCCTGGGCCCAGCTGAGGAAAGGAAAACTCATCATTTCCTCACAGTTGGGTTGCAGCAAGCGGAACAAGAACAATAGTTTCTAAGGGGGGAACTGAAGTCTCAAGCCTTCTTGCATAATGTAATTGGAGGCTGGAGTTCACACATTAAGAACATGTCTTTATATGTATTCTGAAAACAACACAACAGAAATACTGTGTTGTGCCTTGCATAACATGTAACTGTTTCCCAACAGTTTATGCACACTATTACTAGCAGAATGCAACGCCATAGCTTCAATAGCAAATTCATTGTGTGAACTAAACACACCCAAGCAACCTCAAGTTGCCTTCAGATCCCTTGACTGAAAAACAGTAGAGCTGAACGTCTGTTTTTTCACAAGGGGATGGCCTCATTAAGAGGGTCAAAGCTATGTTAAGACTGATGTTGGTCATGCGACAGGCAGTAAAATGATCTCAAAGTGCTACTTCCTACATTTTCTTCTTGACTTCATCTCCACAGATGAGATCAGTGGAAAGGAAGATGGGGAGGGAATAGCATAGAGATTGCAAAACATGCTGGGAGAAATGTACTTTTCCATGCATGTCTTGCTTGCTGGACTGCACATTCCTCTTTCCCTGATGACAGTATTATGTGCTGGTTTTGCTGGTAGCTAGGCAGCTACCCAAAGCAACAAATCCAGGTGCCAATGAAACTTTCCATTGACTGAAGTGGGTTCAAGGGCAGCAGTAACAACTCACAATTCAGTCTCTTCTGAGGCCACAACACAAGGTCCCATACAATATTTTTAACTGCAAATTATTCCAAAATCTCTCTCAAAACATAATCTGCACTTCATGATGCAACTCTGTACCAAGGTTTTAGAAGGAAAATGGGTTATTAGTACCTAATTTACATTTTATGTTTTATCCTTCCTGGCATGTTTAAAGTTGTGGTCAATGGTTCGGCCCCAAATGGCCTTTCATTACTCAGGCTGTCCAGACATTCATAACCTTATGAGTCCTTACCAAAGAGGCTCATATTTGTGCCAGAAATATTGAGAGAAGAGAGCGCTCATGTGGAATATGCATAATGCAAGAACTAAATGGAATTCAAGGAAAGTAAGGTAATATTAATGCCTGATGAGCAAATAGAAATGCTTAGTTATTACAAATCATTAAATTATACAAAACACTGCAAAAATCTTATGAAGTCTCTCTTCTTTTTCATTATATTTTGCTGGTTTATGTTTATCTCTTTAGGCTGAAAAAAATCTCTGGAAAAGAAGCTGCTTGTGTTTTGATTCCCTCAAAGAGAGCATCCTCTTTGAATTTTCCAGTCAAGCCTTCTGAATTCAGTGAGACTAGTCACAGGTCAAGGTTCTAAAACATCAGCAGGCAGGACAGCACTGGCCCTGCAACACATAATAAATAATAACGGCACTCTCCTCCCAAAGCCAAGCCTTCTGAGTAAGGGTTGCTCTTACTAATGGGCTGGGTAGCACCATCCATTATTAAGATTGCCTAATATTGCACATTATAAGATTAAGATTTTGCCAGAGTTATGTAGCCTGATATTCTCCATGCTGGATGTTGTCTGTTTTGGTTTGGGTTTGGTTTTTTGGTTTTGTTTTGGTTTGGGTTTTTTTTTCAAATTACAAATCAAAGACTGAAAGTGTGAACTGGGATTGATCAGAAAGACAAAGAAGCAGCCTCAGTTCACTGCGGGAATGAGCCCTGGTGAATGAACACCACTATAGCTATTCCCTTAAATATTCAGGTTAAGTACAAGATAGTTTAGTCCACTTTGAGATGAGGCTAGTTACACTATATATTGCTAAGAGAGTTCACAAAGATTAACTGTATTTTGCTGCAACTCATATACCCATGCATCGTCTTAGTCAAAAAGGAAAGAGGCCATCTAGGGTGCATTTCAGGGAAGGATCCCACCTTGAGGATGTCTGAATACTTTTCCCTCCAGTGAAAGAAACTAGACACTTCAGACTGAGATGCAGTCTTAGCAGATGCTACGTGAAGGGTATCCACTTGGAGAGCTGTTGCAGAGCTGCTGGTATGCAGTAAATTCATGTGCCACTTGTACTGCTGCGTACTATCTTGCCAGTGTAGGACAAGTCCTGGGATCAGATGCCAGATTTGGGACCCATTATCTAGAAAGATTGAGGTTGAATGTAGAAGTGGAGGGAACAAGAATGGAGAAGCAGTGCTGCTGGGAAACGTGGTGAGAAGTTAAGGAGGGAAGGTGAAAGAAAAAAATATAAAGGGGAATCATGACGGTCCAGAGAGACTGTAGAACTGAGGATGATCAGCTAACACAATTTACAGCTCCTTTCCCAGCTCTCAGCAGCACAAGTGGATACAGTGACATCTCTGTTCCAGCAGTGCTGGTATGGTTATCAGTATGGGTGTCAACGTGATGGAGTTTCTGTTTCAAAGAAAACTTAGAAAAGAGCTCAGTAAAAGCTGTGATAAAAGGACATTCTTCAAGTTGCCAAGTCAAAAGTTTCCAGCCTTTTATGTGAGCTTTTCCTAATGAGCAAGAGCTGTTCTGTTGGTCCACGGCAATTTTTTTTCTCCAGTTTTCCATCTCCTTAAAATCTTAGGAGATTAAACATGCAAAAATACGTGTTAAAATGATGAGCACCTAAAATGGATTTTGAATTAAGGCTGCCTGTGCAGCTTAAATTCATATCTCTGTATATATCACATGCTTAATTTTCTTCCCCGGGAATCCTAATGCAGTCAGTTCAAAAGACCGAGTTAGTCTGGGGATGAAACTGCATTGTCTAATAAAGGAGGGTAGAACGACTGACTCATTCATTGCATGAGGTAAAAGGTGTGTGATAAATTTAAATAGGGATTTACAGCATCAAAGGAAACGGTCTCATGGCCAAAGCAATTGAATAGCACACTAGGGAACTGGACAGGGATAGGTGTTACGTTATGACAGGCAAGTCACTTAAAATTAGTTTTTCGCAGTTGGCCTCTAATTGTGCATTTTTTATTTCCTGAGTAGCTGCCTTGAGATTTTTGGGTCTCAGTACTAACATCTGCAACTGAAGCAAATGGAAGATTGGCTTTGAACAGAGAGAATAGTGCATAAAATTAAATACACAGAAAATCAAGTTGCACCAATCAGTGGACACGTTTTACCTTACTCTTCATATGTTTAAGTTCCCCATCTGTAAAATTGGACTAATGACATCCTCTTCATCTCCCAGAGGTGGTGTGAAAATAGATCCATGAATATGTGTGAAGTATTCAAAGGCTACAGTGGAGAATGCCACAGAAAGGTCCATGGGGAAATGAATCACTCTGTCTTCAGAGCAGGTCTGACTGGTGTGCAGTAAATAAAGTCTAGGGCCACACATTGAACCAGAGGAGAAAACGAAAAACTGAATAGCTGCTCATTAAGTAAGCACTGTCCGTTCTGTGCATTGAATGAGGCGAAGGTCCTGTGGGAAAAACAGTTTGCAGTGATGTAATTAAAGACTGTACCAGAACGCACGCACAGTGAGCAATGGCATTCAGGCCACACGAGCAACTTTAATTTAGGTTTTCCCTAGGTTTTTAAGTCTTAACTTTGCAACCTCGATCAACGTTCCCTTAATAATTTGAGGTGTGTCAATGAAACTCTACAGCTGAATTCTTCTTTGTAGAGTATTATGTCTTATAAAAAAATACTCTCTAATCAAGTGTGAAATGTGTTGCGTTACTTCCTGTTTGCTTCCCATGGTGCTACGGTTAATTGCTTCTTCCCCGCGGGTGGAATGAAGACTTGAAGTCCAGTGGCTTCAACCATGGGCTGCTTATTCAATGTGGCATGTAAGCAGCAGGGATTTCCTTGTCCCTGGCTAGAGACCTGCATACTTTACCTCTTCCATGCAAGTAGGATGAAATTAATCAGTGTTGGTTTTCTCAGCAAGCGATGAAATTTCAACCGCTGCAGTGTTGGAGGAGGAAGACTCCTCAAAGGGGACCAGGAGAAAATGCATGAATGAGAGGTTCCTGCCAAGACATGAACACTACACTTGAGTGTGTCTGAAATGTTGGGCGCAGAGACTAAATAAGCCCCATGACAGGTCTAGCCTAAATACCTAGCACTTGCATGGCAAGTAGCCCATACTTTCACCGACCTTGGCATTGCGACGAGGATAATATTTTTGCAAGGATGAACTGCACTCGAACAATGTCTCTAATGTTTCAGTGTCGTTGCAAACATGCTTTCCTTTCAGATCAGCCATGTGGCTCTTCTTTTCCATCCCTTTTTTCCCTTTTCCTTTCATAGAAGTACATTTTATGTGTCTGCTGAAAAGGAAATCCCTGTCTTCTCTGCAATTCCTGGGCTCACCTGAAAACTCAGAAGACAGTGCACCTCAGTCCTGGGAATGTAGTTGTTAACCCTTCGCTGATGGTTCTCTTCCAGCCTAGCTCACTGTACTTAGCATTCCCATATCTCACTCTCATCAGATAATCAGTGAATCTCCAAGGGTATAATTTCACACAGCAATCTCGACTTCCATTTTTTGTGAATTCCTCCCAGCAGCTGTTGCACTCACTAAAGAAGTAACAGGAGCAGTCTAGCTATGCAGATGGACCACAGAATATTGGTGGTGAAGCAACAGCTTGCTCTAAACATCTGAGCACCAACAAGCCATATGCAGCACCTACCTTAGCCATTCTGGAGGTCAGCATGAAGGTACAAGTGCAAGAGGCTACTCTTTTCGGTGATAGAATTGAAAAGGCAACCAGAATCTAAGTGGCTGCCCCATAAGTGATCCTTTTCCCCAGGAAAAGGGTCCTAAGAGCACTTTATCTCTGAGCATCACTTCACATTTACGGACACGGAGCTGGTGCTTCACGCAGAGAGAAGGTGGTATCTCCCAACCGAGAAAAGGCAGCATGAGCTGTTGCAGAGTTCCCACAGGTGGAAATAAGCCCATGCTTATTTCTAGCCTGATCCACCCCCACCTTCTTGTGCATTCTTGACCAGAATAACCTGGGAACAGGCTTCTCAAAGGCCTAATGAAATCTAGTTGTGATGCTGCTCTTTCCACACCAGTGCCATGTGTCAGTCTGGTATAGAAGTTTATGAGATAACCGGATTAAATTTCAGGTTGTTGGGGGTTTTTTTAATACTCTGCTTATTTTACCAAGCAGTGTGTGCAGACTTCCTTTTGATATCCTTGAATGAAGCAACGTCTGAGTGGGTCAGCACTTGGCTGGAAGGGTGCTGGAGAACACTTCAGATGTGCATTAGGATCTCAGTTATTGATGTATTTCTTCAGATCTAACATAGTGCAAAGGGATGCCTGCGTATCATCTTCCAAGTGAGAAGTAAAATGTCTAAATATGTTTTCAGCATCTAAATACCATAGCACTAATTAGGAGGTAGGCAACCCAAGGTGAAGTTCTTGTTAATTTTGTCTCCTGTCCACTGAAATTTTCAGTAGCTTTGGAGGTGACAGTATGGGATTCTTATTTTGCAGATCTGAACATTTGTGTTGGTATGTTGAAATTTAGGAAACAAAATGTTATGTGTAAAAACGACTTTATAAGGGTTAAGACATTATTCATACTACAGTGTGAAACTAAACCAAGAAATGACAGAAAGAATGAAAAGAGATAAACTGCAAAAATACAAATATTATAATAACCTTTAAGATTGCAAAAGTTCTCACTTAGTTTCCCTATGACAACCTGGTTTTCATAAGAATGAAGAGGAAGTTCTTTCAAAAATTACAAAATTTTTTTGGTAGACCTAAGTAAGACTGTTCATGGTTCTTGTGCCTCGACACCAGCTGCTATTCTGTCTAAATCCATCTCAATAATCTGCCATGAAGAGGTCCTTGGTACTGCAGACTTCTGTGAATAAGGAGAAAAAATTACTTTCCGCTGGCAATCCCCCTCTCTCACAAGTTCCTTTTAGTGTATTTGGGGTTTCTAAATGACTTTAAAATCTCTTTTCCACTATTCATACCAATTTTACTCAGCAGCTCAGCTCCTTCACGCCCACTCGGAGGGGGCTGTCACTCAGCAGGCAGTCAAATCAGCCTGTGAATATAAACCAAGTCAAAGTCAGTGTCTGTATTATTACAAGTAGACCCCTTGTACTTGGGTAAAAGATCCAGTTAAGTGGTAATTTAGCAGTGTTGTCAAAGGTCAGTGATACCTCAAAATTGTTGAGGGTTGATTTTTTTTTTCCAGTGTATTATTTTTTCCGATTATTTACGTTTATGATTTAATTTATTTTGCAATTTTGTCAAAGGATGGGATTGACAAACACTTAGGAAAATAACTTATCAGTGTAAGAATGTGGAGTTTTGTTGTATTTGAAGTTTGGGTTCTCAAAACGTGAGAAAAATTGAAAGAAAAAAAGTGTATTCATCAGTGAAGTAACGACTAATAGCATCTAGTATTTTGTTAAAGGAATCACTAATAAAATGGCTGAGATGTTTAGAAGTTGCAGTGACTATTGAATGGCATGCAGAGCTAGTAATCCCTGTGAATAGTTTTATTATGTGCCTGTCAGCAACCTATGCTGCTTAAATATGCATTTGCAGAGTGACTGTGCTGGTGGCTATGTGCATTCTGCCATTTTATCGACCTGGTAAAAGTTTAATCTTGATAATTGCTTCAGTTTCTACCCAGGCTAGTTTAGAAGTCAAAGAGTAGTTTTGCAGAAGTCTTTTCGGCTTAAGAAAGCGATTCACAAGATGTGTCCTTTAGTTTCCTGGAATCGAGATGTTTATTTTGTGCTATGTACAACAGCAACAGTTCTGTAGATTTCATAACCTTAAACATTCAAATTACAACTTTTACTGAAATTTTCTTTCAGCACGTATTACTCAGAATATCACCAGGCAGGAGTCTAAATAACAGCACTAGACAGAAAATAAGTTTGGTATTTCAGTTAACATCTTTAAGACTGGACATGAAAGTCCCAAGTAAAAAAATCTCAGTAGCTACCTTCTTTGAGGAGAAATCATCCAGTTCTGTCATCCCTATCCAAAGCAGAACAAAATGAGAACAACCAAGTGTTTGTTCCCCGAATTTCCCAGGGCGCTTCTGAGGTGAGCTTTCATATTTCTTTGAGGGATTTTTTCCATTCCTCTGGCCTTGCCGCAGAGACATTGTTGAAAGTCATTTAAGAAGATAAAGACAAACTCCTTTTCTAGTCGGGTTGTTGGTCACGGTTATGGTGTGGGCAGCCCTTCCCCTGGGGCTGCAGAACAAGCACCACATTCAAGTGCTGGGAAATTTTGGTGATGGTCCTTTTTCTGTGATCGATGTGAAGTAGTTTGGAAGTCCACCATGCCCTGAATATCTTTGTGACCAGCCACCAAGACCACAGTTCAAACACTGCGCTCAGGAAACGTCATCAAAGTCATTGATCCAGGGACACGTGCTCTTCAAGTGTAATTTTTGAGAATGGTAACCAGCTTACCACTAGTAATTTGAATTTATTGATTGGAAGTGCAGCATACCTGTCCATCTGTCTATCAGTCAGTCACTCTGTCTCCCTGCTCTTCTTTGCTTTTTATTCCCTTTCTATGCACTGCCATTCTAACTGGTAGCCAAATGCAAAAGAAATGTGTTTCGGAACATGGCAGCTAATAATTTCGGTTTAAAAAAAGATTTTAAAATATTCCCATTGCACATTCACAATCCACTTTTCCTTATGATTAATCATGGTGCATGCATTTCCATTGTCATGCTGATGTTGACTGTGGAGCTGAGAGACAGACTCTTTTATTCATATAAATTTTACTTGACACAAGTGAGAAAACTAGGTTTGATCAAAGACCCACTGGAATTGATGGGAATCTTTCCATCCATTTTAGCAGGCTTAACAATTGCTTTCATTATCTGTAACAATTATTTGCTGTCTTTCCCTGCACACCGTACTTCACACAACAATATATATTTTTGCTTCTATGACTTAAAGAGGCTCAAATATTAATGGCAAGCTCCATCTTCTCAGGCTAAACCTACTCTTGACTCTGCGGTATCTGCAGGCTGCTTTTGAACTCAGGGCTTGATCAGTGACCCACGTGGAAGGATGTAGTTGCTTGAACAAGTAACTTTTAGAAGATACCAGAAGCATTGGAGGAGGGCTGGAATAACTCAGCAGAGTAACTCGGGTTTTGTTAGGATGAGAATTTGTCTTCCACTGGAGAATAGCCTAGTCTCAGGGCAGAGCATTCACTCTTCGCCATTTGACTGTGCTCCTGGCACAAGGCTGGGTGTCCAAATGTCTTCCCTGAGACAGCTGAGGGTCCCTCCCCAGGCTCTGAGCCCCACTCGTGTTTTTCTGTGCAGTGACTATATTGAGCTCACAGGGTCTCGTTTGATCCTCCCTCTGCTGCTACAAAGAGAGTGGGTGGGTTGTTATCCCTCCTGCCAAAATCTTTGTCCAAAATCAACAAAGCCACATACGTGTTCTGGTTCAAGTACTCGTGCAAACATATTTATGCAACTGTTTGTGGGATTTGACTTTCAAATAAAATTCCATGAGCAAAGCTTCAATACAGCTGCTTTCAAAAAACAAATTAGAAGATCCATATTTATCACCGAAGTGTATCTAACTGCAAATTTGTTACAATATCCTCCAAACATTTTTTCCATATTGGTCCAACTCTAACGTTTGGACTGTTTCCATCTTTAGTGTAATGCTGCTGTGATGTGTGGAGTTTATCCCTGTAGCCTAATACCATGAAAAGAGTGGAAATAAGGAAAGTCATACAAAGCAAACACTGTCTGCATCTGAATAATTACATTAGATGTTCGATGATCAGGAGATTAAATTTTATTTGTTTTTAAAAAGACAGCTGACAAGCAGAGAAAATTAAGTTGGCAGGACTTAAAACCAGTTTGGGGTAATTCCATTGTCTTAAGTAAGCTTGATTGCATTTGTATTTTTAATTAATTAAACTTGGATAGCCAATGCCAAAGCAATGGTTGCTGTAACAGCATAGATGAGGGTCTCCAAGTTTTTTACAGAAAAATCCTAAATTCGAGGGGAAAAAATCAACCAAGGCCAAAAAATGTGTTCTTCCCTGGGACTTCATATGTAAGGTCTAGAGCTTTCTACAGCAATGAAGTGCTAGTTTTAAATGTAGACTGGGACGAGCTGCTATTTAAAATAAGGAAACTATCAAACCATTATCCTGTCTTAATTTGTAACAATTTCCATATTTTATTAAAAATAAAGAAAACAGATGAAATATTTATTGTTAGAAGGAGTGTGCTTTTGCCACCAGCCAGAGAACTTCATCACAGCCCTTGGCTTCAGAGTTTCTGTCCTGCACCTGCAGAGCTCTGGCCCTGCCAAGATAAATGCTCTCCAAGACAGGGGCTACATCATCATTTTTAATCTCTGTGAAGTGCCAGGTGAAGTTATGGAGTAGTATAGTGGTTAATGCATAAAAAGACTCTGCTGTGCTCTCTTGGACTAAATCTCTGCTTGGGGAGTTTGCATTGCAAGTAAATAGCAAGGAGCCACAGGGCCATCCAGTAGCACTCTGGGCTCACACACTTTAATATACTTCTTCTGGCCATGCTGCTGTGAGGTAGGGCACTGCTGTTAGCCCCATTTTATAAATACAGCATGCACCGAGGTCTGCAGGATGCAGAATATTAGTTGTACTGATAACTGAATTCCCACGAGAGCCTAGGTGCTTGTATTAGGCTTTTATAACATGACTTACTGCCACAGTTCCTGGGAATTTTTGAATGAACTGAGGCATTTTTATTCCTGTCTTGTATTCTCTAACCATCTGGCTTGCCTCACTTTTTAAATGCGTTGCTGGCGATGGTAAATGGAGAGTCCTCAGCATCTCAACAACAGGTTTCCATAATTTAAAAAAAGCAAACAGCAAAACACCAAACCAAACAAATCCAAAAACCCAGAAAAAAACAGACAATAAGGACAAGAAATTTCCCGTCTCTTGCTTCCTCCCATTCCTGCAACATTCTCACCATGAAAAGGACATCCCTCACTACTTTACTGTACATGTACTTAGCCAGGTTCTGCAGTTTAAACAGCAATATCCATGTTTCTTCATCAGAAATGGGCCCTTATTTTCTATTTATCAGAGAAAGAAACCTGATCCGTTTTTCACTGCAAGGACATGGGTTCCCAGCAAAGTTTATTAAGTTCTGACTGGCTGTGGCATCTCTAGTTCTGAAGGCCATCAAAAAAATCCAAAAGTAGTAAGTGGGTCTGCAGGAGTGTTAACATGGCCAGTCTCAGGGTCTTGCTTTTGAACACAAGGATTATCTTTTGTATTGAAGTATATTTATTAGAGATGGGAAACAGTCTTTTGTAGAATGCAAGAGCTAATGTTCCAGCTTTCCAGATTATTCTGAAATACAAGAGCAACACAGACACTGTTAATAATGCAATCAAAGCAATTTAAATCCTTTTAAAGCATCCACAAAGGATCCTTTGATAAGAAGCAACTTTCATCAGCCTCAAAGACTAGGCAGTTTAGTATGTACTGTTTATTAAGTTTATACATAGACAGTGGTAATTCCACTTTCGGCTGGAGAAGAGCAGCAGTAAATTATAAGACATTTATAAGCACTGGTGTTAGGCTTGCTGGTTTTAAATGAAAAATGTATTTATATTAATACAGCTCTAAATGGGGTTATTCAGTGTTTAAAGACACAATTTGTTTTCCATTAGTACCCTGACTGGACACAAAACAATTCTGTAAACTTTAAAGGATTTGGTCTTCTTTCTTTGACAAAAAGAAGGAAATTGCTACAAGTGCACACTGTTTGATGGGCTGTGAGAGTCTGTTTAGTTCAGTCATGCTGCGTATTTTTTAATCTTGCTTTTAGTTCCTGCTTCTGTCCTTTTCATTGTGTGCTCCTGTAAGACAGCTTACATGTAGAAAGCAGAGATGGGTAAAAAAACCTAGAAATGGTTTAGATTCAGGCTGGGGGGGTTAGGATCACTTTTAGCAGAGCCCTACCCTGAGTTTGAATGAGGAGGAAGGTGTGTGATTTGGGGACATCTCTAGATGAAGTTTCCATCCATCCCAGGGTTGGTGGGAATCACTTTGAACAGGCCTCAGCCCCTTAGAAAAAGAAAGTTTTACTTTTAGTGTGCCAACAGTCTTACAAACTGACTGCTACCCCCTTCTGGCTCCGTTGCTGCTCCCTATTGTCCAACTTGGGGACTGAGGGTTCCCTCATACTCAGATGCTTTCTTCCATGAGTTTGGTGTGCTTTTTGTTGTTCTGGTCTAAAGCAGGCTAGAGGAAGAGAGCAGCAGACAAATAATAGATTCGGAACAACGTGTGTTTGAAAGATTTGGATTCACCTTAAAGAAAAAATTGAGAAGGGAGATGAGTTCTCGTCTTGGGTCATTGAGCATGAGCAGGAAAAGAACAATTAATTCTTTCTACATTCACTTTGGGGTTTCCAGGTGTTAAGGAGGGGTTTTTTGGGTTGGTTTGTTTGTTTGTGTTTTTTGGGGTTGTTTTTGGGTTTTGTGTTTTTTTGGTGGGGTTTTTTTTTGGTGGGGTTTTTTTTTGTTTTTTTTTGTTTTTTTTTAAGGCAGCAGAATTACATTGTATTTGGATCTTACTCAGTTTTAATCCAGGCTGATTTCATGCCAAGGAGAGCAGAGATCCAGCAGCCAAGTCCAAATTTTCCCGTGCAGCAGCGTGGTGCATGTCTCCTTGGTGATTCTCCATGGATTTCTTTGAAATATCTTCTCTCGGGATTCCAGCATGTTGGAAAATAAAATGCTACTTAATAGATAGTACATAAGTGCAATCATTGGCCACACCAGTAATGTCCAAAAAACTGACAAGATGTTCCTGGCTTTTGTAGACTTGAAAAGTGAGATTTAAACTGAGCTCATCCTTCCCCACAGACAGCTAGAGAAGGAAGCCTCACCAGCTGATTGCAGGTGTTGGATTAGTAGCCCTTCAAAACAAGGGCTTCCACCCAGAAACAGAAGTACAGCTTCCCATAGCAGTCTCACTTAGACACCTGCAGTTTACACTGAATGAAACAATATCAGAAAAGACTGATTTTCAGCTAGGATCATCACTCACTTTGTAGCTCGCCACTAACCCATCAAAACCTACAGATCTATGGCAAATGTGAAAGAGGAGGGGAGACCTGGTCTCTCTGCAGACTACTGTTTCTCTCCAAAATTGCTAAGGTGGTATTTTGAGCCAGCAAAAAAATACGAGGTATTTAAATGGGAAGTTAAAGCAAAAAAATCTCCACAAGGCACGGGGAGATTTTTATCTAGTTAAAATATTGAAATTTTTTCCCCTTTTACTTGGAAGTCAGGGATTTTATCGTCAGCAGCTTTCTTTTTTATCTTGTGTTTTTCAGTTCGTCAATGGCATATTTTGATCAGTATGAAATTTTATTAATAGGACTATTTTTCCTTGGCGTGTCCTTAGATGGCATTCTCAGAACCTTAGCAGAGTGTCTGTCAGGGAACAAATTTGGCCATAGACTTTGAATGGTGATGGCATTATCTGTATGCAGGTGTAACTATTTTGGTATGTTCTGTGTGCTGGATGATCTTTAAAGTAGTATTTCAGTACATAAGCTATGAAGTAAAGGGGAAAATGAGTCAGTAGAATTTAAAATAAATGTTATTTATCTTCATCTTATGAATGTTTATGACAGCATTTTATATAATACATTTTCTATATTAATCTGTGTCATTACTCCATTAGGAAGATGAAGAATTCACTTGCACGTGCAGATTATTTGCCAGTGATATTTTCTAAATAAAGAGTTTGGCATCAGTGAGAAGCGACTGCTTTTCTAGGGCTTTGACCCACCCAGTTTTTCACCCCCGTGTTGGGTGACTTTGCAGGTGTTAAACAGGGTTGCGCTGAAGCAGGAGGGTCTGACTACCAAAGATATCGCTCTCAGAGCTGTTTTAGTTACACTTCATCATCATAAGCATATGGTTTCACTTCCAAGTGTTTAACATTTCCATTTCCTCAGGAAATCATTCTTTCTGTTTTTTAAACTTTTGAAACTGGATGGATATTTTTACTGGCAGGCGGACCGAGAGCGACACGACGATTAGCCCCAGCCCAAGGGAGCCCCTGGCTGCGGTACCCGCCTGGCTCTCCATCCCCTCCCCTCCTGCAGCAGCTCGTGAGCACGGCTCGGGGTGCTTCAGCCAGGTCTCCAGGGTGCAGCACGCTGTTAAAACCCTTCTGCTTTCCTGACTATAATAAAACTATCCACTCCTTTTTTTCTGCTTTAGCTGAAAGAGGTGTTTTTCTTTCTTAGTCCACTCCAGGGCCCATGCATCCCAAGAATTAGTTGAGAGCAGACTCCTTTCGCTGACTTAGTGAGGCCAATGGCAAGATCAGGGCCTAAGAAAATATTTTGTGTCACCTACAAGGAATGAAAGCACTTGCATCATGTATTTATTGTCTGTATTGGTATATCCAGCACTCAAACGAACATGACCGAGGAGTGGATGGCTCCAGGGAACTGCTTTGGCTCTTGTGTTTTCAGAGATTATTTCTGGTATTTCCTTTTTCCTCATTACGAACAGGTCACCCTTCTCACATGTTGGCTGATTTCTGTACCTTAGGAAGAAGTCTGTGCTCATGTCTTCTTTATATTTGATTTATCCACATACATAATAATTGTTTAACTGCTTGTTTTCTTTTCATGCTATGCTATATAGCACAGTTATTGGATCTGCAATTTTCCCACTTGTGTAGCTGGTATCACTAGCCCTTTTGTTAGAAGAGCATCCTCTGCTACAGTGAGCACCATATCTTAACAACTGTAAACTAACTGCATTTTGTACAATGAGCGTTGTTGCCGTGCATCGAATAGCACTGTACAAGAGAAAATGCAGGGCAAACTGACAGATTAATGTGTTTGTTCCTTTGTGGTTTATTCTGTTACAAATTCAGACAGTTGCATTTTTTTTGCACTGCTTGTTTCACATGAGGAAGCTTGCATCATGTATTTATTGTCTGTATTGGTATATCCAGCACTTAAACGAGCATGACTGATAATAAGGGTGTATGTATTATTCATACCCTCAGAAGAGTTAGTTAGTCTGGGTACCAGAAAACAGCGTCAGACAGATGTAGTTCAACCTCCAGACCTCCCAGGAGAGCTCACCTGAGCTGCTCAGCCTCCGGCTTTCTGCCGGCCTCTGGGACATTGTGAGCTGCTGTTTTGATGCTCTCAGGCTCTTTCCTAATGCCTTTGCTTACCTTAGCACTGTGCATGTTTGCACATCCCTTCAGCAATTGCCTTCTCACTAAAAAAGCTACTTGGTTGAGCAGCATGAGTTTGTGCCACTCACAAGGACACCCTCAAGGCTGCTCAGCATCCAAGCAAGCCCTCTGGCTTTCTCAACATACGGGTCTGTGCCATGATGTTCCATGGTGGAGGTTCCAGCTCATGCAAACAAACCAGTGCCACGGGCTTGCTGCTGATAGTTAGATAAATTGGAGGTCAAATTAGGATTTACACAGTGATTTCGGTCCAGTTTTACTTGTTAGAGAGTATTAAAGCATTGCAATCTTCTGGACAGACTGAGTGTTATCCTGATCCTAAATAGACTGGTAATGCCAGCCACAAAATGGTGCTGGTATGTTGTTCCAGACTGCTTCAGAAGACCAAACCGGAGAAGGTCTGTACTGAATTAAAAGCACAGTCCAGCTAGCCCCAACCTGTGTCTCCCATGACCACCCTGTAGGTGCTTCACGGGCCAGTTCCTGAAGTACAGCCGCACACAGGCACAGCACTGGGCAAGCACCCTCCTTCCTCTTACAGGAGGCAGACTTGGGTGCTCCTGCCCACCTGCCACCCAGCTGCAGGTCGGCAAATCCAACATCTCATACAGCGTTTTCCGTTCAGGAGGGATGCCCTGGGTTTGCAGGACACGGTCCCCAGAGCACAAGCTGTGACAAACGAGCCCTTTGGCTGAGTGCTTCCATGGCAAAGGTGAGCTCCACTGCAGCTGTGTGTCTCCTCAGCGCGGATGGAGCTGAAGGGTGCAGGGGGCCAAAGCCAAGGGAGAATAAAAGACATTGCAGGAGCAACTCGAGGCCTGAGAGAGAAGTAACCAAGGCACTGACAACTTGTGTGGGTTTCGTATGTCTGTTTGCAGTGCTATGTTATGTGTTTAGAAGCTGGTTGTTTCCATAATAACAGCAAGTGCCATATGGCAGCGAGGAGGGTGGTGAGAGGAACGCTCAAGGAAACACAGTATGTTGTTTGACATGTGTGTGCTTTTAGAGGAATAACGTGTCTCGAGCAACTACTGCTGCTCCAAACAGGCGGGGGGATTTGCTGCTCTCACCAGAAAAATATCCAAAGCCCTCAGCATTTGTACTGGTGCAGTGCCAGTTAACAATGCCTGCCCTTCTCCCATGCTTTCCTCCAGATAGTCCCTGTGATGGGTAAAGGATCTTTTGCTTTACTGGGAGTGATGGTTCTGGGTGCACCAGCAGAGGGAAATGGCATTTAAACATGGCGTTTAAGGGGAAATACAGTTCTGTAAAGGAGAGCTGTGTGAAACTGAAACCAGCTAGATGCCATATGCTCCATCCTTTCGTTAATGCTCGGCAAGTAAATAGCAAAAATTTTGAAACCTTTGAAAAGACACAGTTTGCAGTAGTTGTTTAGTAGAGAGTGGGTTGAGCATTTCCCAAGATTAGGGGCACTTTAGTGCATATCTAGGAAGCGTCCAGGAAGGTCGCCACAAATTCCAGCTTTTCCTACCCTTTAATGTATGACTCACAATTCAAGGACTTGTAATTTGCTCCCCACATTCCCACAAACACCACCAGTCTGAGCAGTACCTTTACAGAGTGCATATATTTCCACCACAGAAAAATGTGAAATTATTTTTTCATAATAGCTGAATGGCTTTTGTGGGAATTTTACTAACATCAGCTCTATAAAATTGGGCCTCTTTTGGTTGAGTCTTAAAGCCATTAATTATATTTGTATTTGGATACCTGAAACGTGGTGGTGGGGACAAGGCAGCAGTTCTGATTTGGGGTCGTAGTTCTGCGCTCATTTGCAAAGCTTTAAACTAATAACCAACCCAAAAGGCAAAGCTCTTCTCATTTTCATGCTTCTCTTCTTCTCTTTATTGCCTCTAGAGAGAGATTACTGCAGCATATGTGAAAAGCAGCCGATCGGAAGGCTTCTCTTTCGGCAGTTCTGTGAAACTCGACCCGAGCTCGAGTGCTGCATTAGGTTCCTTGACGCAGTGGTAAGTCAATTCTTGTGATATTTTGGGGTGCTTCACAGCTCTCTCCTGACAGAGGAGACTCCCCTGACCACAAGAAATCCCTGTTTCATGGGACGTGATTTTGTGTCGAATGCACCTGAGCAAGGAGCAGACAGGGCTGACCCTGCCAGCATCCCAGCATCGCTGGTGGTAGAGGGGCAGCGCTGCATGGCGAGCGGGAGCGGGAGAAGGAGAGGCATCCTGGCAGGGTGCTGGTGTAGCCTCCCTTCATGTCAACACCCAAGCAGCTGAGCTGCTCTGAGTAACGTCTTTTGATGTGGGTGAAGCCTGCAGTGCTGGGAGACATTAGGAGGGAAGGGAAGATGATGAATGGACTGACAAGAGAGGACGAGGAGTATGATAATGCTAGCATCTATCTCTTACCATGTCTGTTTGCTGGTAGACTGCAGAGTGATTTACAAAAGACATCCTGATTGTTATCCCGGTTTTACAAATAGGAGAACAGAGGCACAAGGTATAGAAGTGAGTTGGTTGAAGTTCACCAAGAAAGAAATCTACTCCAAACTGCTATCAGTTAACCCGGCCACTGAGCAACACACACCAGCCCTGGGAGGACCTGACACTCTTTCCCAGTCTGGCAGCACTTGTCTGTGTGTAGTGCCAGTGGGAGAAGCTGATCACAGTGGAAAAGTCTCTCAGTGGCTTTGTTGCTGGAAGCCTGTGGAAGGGTAGGGTGTTGATGAGCCGAAAGGCTAAATTGTACCAGAGAGGAAGATGAACTTGTCACTGCTGAGTCTGAGTGTCCAGGGGACTCCATCCTCTGGCTAACACTGACAGACAAAAGCAGAACGATGCATACCCACAGGAATAAAACTTTTTTGTTTGTGCCATGGGGAAGCTGTTCTGAAGTATAAGGAGATGTGAGGATTGCACTGAAGTTGTAAGAGTCTGGGAAAGGACACGTGGTCACTTAAACTTTATGTCAGTACTGCAGCACAGCAAATCTACAGCATCACAGAAAGTGCTGAATAAAGTCCTATTCAAATCAATTTTAGCTGGTCCCAGCTTCTAGCTGATATTCCCAGCACTGGTTGTGATTTTGCCCAGTGAAAGGTTTACCCATCGAGGTACGTGAAACTGCTACACCTGACAAACACTCTGTGCAGCTGTGCTGGGGGCCAACAGGCAGGAGGACATGTGGGGTGCTCTGGATGTGTTTGTACTGCTCCAGACCAGCATTGTCTAGTGAAGTGTCTGCCATCGATGAAACACCAAGCACCTCTCTGGGGGAGGCATCCCTGCAGAAATGCCACGTAAGGTGTGACGCCCGCAGCCCCAAGGAGATGGGGCAATGTCTCTCTAGGAAGCCGCAGAAATCCTTTGAGAGACAGCCACAAAAGACTGCTTCTGAGTGGTTTTAATTTCAGAAGAGACAGAGCTGTATTCAGCCTGGAGAGGGTTAGCAAGGCTCTGTTCTTTTCCCATGCCTCCTCGCAGTGGCAGGCATCATATTTTGGTTCCAGCAGCACCAAGGGGCTATGAAGGACAAGCCCACATCATGCCAGATGCCTGGCAGCAGGTGCTGGGGGCACACCACTTCAGCTGACAGCAGTAGTAATAACTTCTGGGCAAAAGGAAACATTACTGTCCCCCTCTGTGTGTCCCCCCGTGCCACTGACCCCAGAGCACCGCGTGATAACCTTCACCTCAGCACTGCCTGGAGCCTCTCCCAGCCTCTGTCACCTCTGGCCATGGGAATTGAGGTTACTGTGTCGTTTCATTCTCCCAAAGCTCTGTGGAGCAGTGTCCTCCCAGCATCCGTGTCCTCCCAGCATCCGTGCAGCACACCAGTCCTGCGAAAGCTTGTGGTGGGGCAGGCTTTGTTTTAAAGCTCCCTCTCTAAGCAATCCCAGAATCATATCACCAAATCTTTTGTGAGGGTGTGCTTTCAACCCACCCCCGGGATGCTTTTGCAGACTGGAGCTGCCCTGCATACCTTTACTGAGCCAGCGATCTGTTCCCGGTTAGGCTCAGACTGGCAGTATGAGGATTTAATGAACAAAATGCCTGGCTGTGTGGGGATCTGAATATTTACTCTTTCTCTTTTCTTTTTAAGGCTAATTAACAGCAGTCTCCTTTGTTTATTGATTTCAAATACTATACAAGCTTGCTCCCAGGCCATGAAAATCCCTGCACTGGGCAATATTAAGGTCGAGCAACAGAGACCATAGCCATTAAATTGGATGATTGCTACTGAAATTCGCCCAGCAGGGTCACACTGTGTTGAGTAGTGGGATTGAGGCCAAGTCCTACGTTAGGCAAAAAAGTCCTATAATGAGACCCGAAGTTTGACTTTACAGCTCTATTCTGAGACCACCAGGAATGCGAAACCTTTTGGAGACCACCTGCTGTAACCAGCCCCGAGCAGAAAGAGCCAAGAGCCTCCATCTTCTTTTGACTTAAGTTACTTTTCTAACATGAGAGGCATGCTTAGCTTTTGTGTTGTCAACTAAAAAGAAATAAAATAAGAGAGGAAAATATTTAGCTGTTCATGGGAGTCTCACAGCGCTTTTTGCACATTGAGAGGTAGGAGCGCCTCTCTTTTACAGAGCACAGCTAAATGACTTTACCAGGTCATACAGTAAGCCATTGGCAGAAGACAGTAATTGATGTCTCCCGATTTTTAATACAGTTTTTTAAGCAGTGCACTCAACTGCCTGCAAAGAAAGCAGCAACTGGGGCTCCTGTGAGGAAACCAGAGGCTGAGTCAGACGCTCAGCCACCTCCCAACAACCTTCATTCCCACACTTATGTGAGACTAAGTTTTGCAAGCTCTCTCTCACACCTTTGCTTCCAAAGACTGGAAAAATCAACCAGACCTTGCAGACCAGAATACATAAAGAGGGAAAAAAAAAAAAAAATCCCCTCTTTGCTGGACATTTATTTCAGCTGTTGGGTGAAATAGCTAACCTGGTCTGATGTAGTCTCCTACAAATCTAATTATAGCAGCATCTGGGGTTTTTTTTGTCTGTGCAGTAAACCAGTTGTTAGGCTGCTTTCTGAAGAAAAAAGGATTTGTATTATTAAATTCTGCTTGCATGTAGGTGTGTATCTGTCAGTTCCCTCTGAAACCTGTGAATACTTCGGCCAATTTCAACCAATAATTGAGATTAAAGGGCTCAGAGACGTAAAATTTCTAAATGTTTTCTGAGAACAGTGTTTGGGTAATTAGCCACAATCTATCAATTGTAAAATAGACTACAAAGATTTTTAAGCAGTAGACTCAAATGATAAAAGTGATAAAAACAAAGAGATGCAGAGCTTTGCAGTGCAGTGCTGGTGGAGCTGTGGGCAGCCAGTTCTCACTGCTGCCGTGGCACCAGCGAATGGCCAGCAGCGTGGCCATCTGTCTGAGAAATGGGGCAACAGCAACCCCTTCTCCTAGCCGGTACGGTAAGACCATAAGGACAGAAAGCCAGCTTTTAATATATATATATATATTGTGTGAACAATTTCTTGACAAGTTAAATATCTAGTAAGAAGTACCAATGGTGGCAACTTGTGCCTCCAAATGCATTCCGTGCTTAGCTGGGTGCATGTAAACACAAAGATCTCCCATGAATATTTCACCAATCCCTTATGTGGCCATTCAGATGAAGGAACTGTGCGAACATAAGCTATTATCATTAAACAGAGATAGTTTATGATTAAATCAGCTCCTCTATAAGTCCTTAACAAAGAATTCACACACAGCCCTGAAGCATTTTTTGCTGTGCTTACAAATATTTTAGCAACATCATATAACTTTGGAGCTGTTGAAAGACAGCTATTAAAATAAAGTGTTAGGGGATGTGTTTCCTGTGCTGAAATACCGGTCAGGGAGCAGAGAATCTGCTAGCAAGACACGTTTTCTTTCAGCTCAAGAAGACAGCAGTTCAGCAGAGACCCCTTGCCCACATCCCCTTCTCAACAGCACATTCCCAGGGCACTGGCTCCTGATGTTTCCCTCTCCTCTGATTTTTGTGTGCTGTTATAATGAAGACTTCAGCTTCTGGACTCCCTTTCTTGTTTTGTTTACTCACATTCATCATTTTTTGATTTTTTTTTTTTTCCCCCCCAGGGGAGGGCTTTTAACATTTTAATGTGGACCAGATTTAGATTGACTGGGGGAAAACGTGGCTAATTCTGGTCAAGGAGAAAATAACCTGACATTATTTTCTCTCTAACCTGTACGATGTTATTTCTTTGCATTGGAGTCACACAGAAATACATCCTCTGGAGGAAAATAGCCCCACTGCTTCTCCAGGTTGTTTCTGCTTGTGTTATCTGGGCATGGGGGCCAGGGTGAGAGGCACCATCTCCTCGGGTGGACTTTTCAGGTGAACGCTTCACTAGACATTACACTTATCTGGGGTAAAAGGATGAGTGAGCATCCATTTAATGCCATTTTTAAAAACCCTATCTTGCTGTTAGGGAGATTTCGTTTGGTTAAGTCCGTTACATGGTATATAAACCATCTGTGTATGTGTGCCTTAAAGCTGTTCAAAGCTTTTTCCATCAGAAATGCCAGTTTGTTGATATCAACAAACTCATTAACTCAAAACATGTTTTTAAACAGTCAAAAGGGCTCTTTTTTGCCCTGCATTTAAATATGAAAAATGTGGTTTCAAGTTCACTTTTCATTTAGAAATGTGAATTATTATGAGTCCCAGCTGTTTGGGTTTTGCCTTCCAATTTTCAGTCACAGATTTTAAATCTCCAGCGGAGGCAAGTGCAAGGGCAGTCGCTGGAGCACAGAGCAGTAACAGGGCAGAGCCTGCAGTCAGAGGAAGGAGTGAGCAGGAGCTGGAGTACAGAGAGATGTTGGGGATAACTGAGGAGGGAGCTGAGAAATCAGAGGTGTAAAATTGGGACCGAAACACCAGGAGCTTCCTACAGGTGCTCAGAAGGCGACACCACTGCTCCTGATTTATTCCAAGAGGCTGAAACCACTCTGGTGGGAGTGTCTGTTCCCATCTCTGTTTCCTGGTGGGTATGAGGGATGGACTTCTGTGGCCATGCCACGCTCCCACAGGCAACCAGCAACTGCCTGCTGTGGCAGAGAGACCTCTCAGATCTGCAGAGAAATCCCTTTGGCTCCATTTTTCAATTTTCACATATTTTTAAGCTGTACAGTTTCAGGAAATCAAAAAATACTAAGATGAAAAATCAAGCGCTAAATAAAATGATACATCAGAATTAAGGTTGCTGATGTGAGCCCCCACTGGGTCCCTGTGCCATTGCCCTGGTGATGTTCTCCATCAGTCACAGGCACTTCCAGCCCCTGAACCTCTTGCTCGGCCCTCTCTGAGCCCATGGCCCCATCCTACAGCCAGCCACAGGCTGGATGTTGCTCCCTTTCCCAGCAGAAGTGCCTTTTCCCATCCAGTCTTGCTCAGCCCATCCCAAGGATGGGTGCTCCAAAGGGAAGGATGCTTCACACCCCTGTGCCCCCATTCAGCCAGGGTTGCTTCTAGGGAAGCAGGAGCCACCGAAGAAACTACTACCTCCGAAATAGCAGCCAAGAGAAAAACTAGCAACGAACAGCAGCCAGCCCACATCCTCTCGCCATTTGGACTGAAGGATCTGTGCCTGCCCACAGAAAGAGCCTTCCCTGCAGCTCGTCCCATGTAGTCAGGGTGATCGTAAATCCTCCCCTCATTTATGAGCTATGAATAAGGCCCTGTCTGACCTAACTAGGGCATGGAGAAGCTATTAGACTTCAGAGCAGGAGCCTTGAAATACATGCCTGGATTCATCAAAGGAATAATGGAAAATATTTTGTTCCACGTGGATTTTAAGTAATGATGTTATTTCTAGCAATTAGGAATTTGCAAACTGTAACCATGCTTGAGTGTTGTGGAAGAAGGGGATGTATCTTGTGATTTAAGCACAAAATTGAGAGTTAAGGACCTTGGTGCACTTCCCAGGCATGCGGCAGAGTGAGCATGGGGAAGTCACTCTGTCTGTCTAGATGGGCAATTCTTCCTGTAATAATAGTCCGGGCTGAAAATGGACCAGTGTCTGTTGCCGAATAGCTCAAAAGTGGCACTGAAGGGAGAAATAATAATGAACTTAGAAACAAAATGAAACGGGCTTCTAGTACTTGAGCTCCAGTGAAATCAACACTATTCACAGTTGGAGCTTATGGTTCCTTCTCACATCCTCACTTGTCTGTCACTTCCTACCTTCACCACCACAGTGTCGCCTTTTCTGAGGACGTCAAATGCAAATATAATTCAACTTCCCTTTTATTCCTTCCCAACTATCTTGAGATACAATTAAATGTGAGTGTGTGTGTGTGTGTGTGTGCGCACATTTAGCTCTGTGTATGTTGGATCCCATCAGGAATTGTGTTTCAAAATACGGATCCGATTCCTGCTAAACTTCTGTCTTCTGGTCTGTCCTGGTTTGTTTCCCGTTCTACAATTTGGATGGGATGTAAATGGAATAGGGGATCTGTGGCAAAAAGGACACTGAATTTTTTGACGTCTCCCTTGTGCACCTCAGATGGCAGATGATGACTTTGAACCAGGTTTTATTTACTAGGGAGCCAGTATATTACCAGGATCCAGTGTCTAAAAGCAAATGAAGGAGAGAGAAATGGTCATTGATAAATTGCCGATAGCACTGAATGGAGGACTCAGAAGATCTCCTTGATGCTTTCATGCCAAGGCAATGCCAAGGAGTTCTCCTTTCTCTGCAGTCTTCTGCACAGACAGTAACGTTTAAGTACAATTATTTTCTTTTATTCAAGTACATTATTTCTGTTTTATATGAAAAACACCTGGTTTGTCTGTGAACCTAACAATAAACTGTAAGGTCCAAATAAGATGCAACTTTCATCTTTAAAAAAATTGTTCCTTCTGTTACTCTTGCCATTGCTTTATCCATGCAAGGAATCATGGAGAAAAATGCTGTTAAGATGCTGTAAACATTCAAGAGTGTCTGGGCTCTGAGAGCTGAAATGACCCATCCAAAAGGATAAGAAATCGGATGAAAGATTTTTTTTTAAACCCTTGTATTAAGGTTTATGAGAACGTAATCAGCTCATCCTCAAAATGGTCACTAAAAGAGAAGTACTGCACTTGTGGATTTTAGCTTTTGGCGTGTTTTTCATCAGCAATACAGGTTTCTCAGTTACTTGCAGTCACTGTCATTTCCTAAACCAAATCAGATCGTAATTCTAGATTGTTCAAGCAACCTGCTATGTATGTGTATAAATATGTAGCTTCAGACTTAAGCTGCAATAGCTAAATCAGCACTGGCCGGATAGATGGGTAATAGCATTATTACTACATTGTGGTTTTCATGTCATTCCTATTTCTGCTTAGCTAGGGTATCCATTACAGCCTGCCTTCGGATTTATTGCATCAAACTCGGAGCAGTACATATGTCTTCCAGTGGGCAATAGTTCTGAAACTTGTTCTTCCAAGTGTTTGCCAGTTCCATCTGATTTATCTTCTTTTTTTATTTTTTTAATTTTTTTTTTTAAACTTCCTTCTCATTTATCATCACAGACAGCTTGTATTGGACCAGGTTACTTAATTGGTTTGGCAGGATTTTCTTGGATCCTTTTTCTTAATACAAACAGTCATGAAAGCTGTTAGGCTGTCTTTTTTTTTTCTTTTTTTTTCTTTCTTTTTTTTTTTTTCCATTTTTTTTTTCCTTTTTTTTTTTCCCTTTTTTTTTTTTTTTCTGGAAAATATTTTGATCCTAAGGCTAAAGCTTCATATCCTGGACACTGCCAAGTGGGAATGTCTCTAAGAACTTGTCGTTGTCATTGAGCCACTGGGGTCCCATGTGGTGTGCGATTCCTTCGAATGCCTGCCACAGATCCAAAACTTGAACTGAAGTGATTAATGTCTTCATGGTGCACATGTTTCTTTCCTTTCTTATGTAAAAGTTGTCCTGAAAGTCGTCATAATTCAGTAATGCTTCAGTACATAGAATACTCAGAATTTTAAAATGTACATAAACTTTGTGTGGGGGAATGCGGTGCTCTCCTTTTTAATGCCCTGGGGAAGTCAAAGAGAATTTTGCCTATAGCGTCTATTCCTCTAAATGGTTTCTCTTGTTTTATCTTAGTCCTAAGAATTCTTCTTAAGAAATCATCTCTTAAATCTCCCTTCTGGAGGGACTGAGTCAAGGATCCCTAAATGTGATAGGCAAGTCTCTCTTCTTTGCAGAAGTATTGTTAGACGAAGGGGAAGACATAAATAAATAGGAAGGATACATTCAACCAAAAAGACCATCTACTGAAGGAATTCACCTGGTGCTTGAAATACCACTGTGGCAAAAATTAACAAACATGCACTTTCTCTACTACTCAGAAAAATGATTTTACCTTCCCTTTGAGCAAAACCAAATAAAGTTGCCATCTCTTGTCACTGAACAATTTCTGAAAGCTGGCTTGGCAAGGCTATAAAATATAAATTAATTAAATTTTATTGGTGTTAATTAAGAGAATCTCAGAAAATGCACCACTAGGGTTTGGTCAAAATATTGGAAGTGGAAGGTTTTTAATATGATTGTGTGGACAGGTTTTACTTCCAGAAGAGAATGGTATTTAGCCTTCAGATTTTTCAGACAGCATTCCGTTAAGGCCACATCCAAAATGAAGTTATAATGGTGAAATATGAGTGCAAATATTGACTTTTTTTTTTTTTTTTTTTTTTATATCTCTTCCAGGCAGAATATGAAATTGCTCCAGATGAAAAGCTGGGAGAGAAAGGAAAGGAAATCATGATGAAATACCTCAACCCAGAGGTAAGGGGCAGCCAAAATGGCATTACTGAAGGAATGCTGTAAGGCACACCTTTGCTAAACAAGGTTGTTACAGGCTTTGTAAGCCAGACTCCTAAAATTTATGGTGGCAATCTCCAGTGAATAAACCTGCAAGTCTTATACAAACAGTCAGAGAGAAAAAAAATTATAATCCAATCCAGAAATTGACTTCTAAGGATGAACTTGAGTTTATCAGGGGTTTAATTCATCTGTGGATGAGCAGAGGGCTTCTTTGGTCCCTTCTTGGTGTGCAAAGCTCTATATCTGTGGTGTAATGCAAGAGACCTCAGCTGTTATCAACAAATGCAACAATTATTTCCTATCCAGCTCAAAAGAGGTGGTGGCATTTCACATACTGTTGTGTAGAAAGCACTGGTAAAAATGGTCTTTGGTAACAGACACTGGTTTTTGTCACAAAACCTTCCCACTCCTCCCCACCAGCCTGGCCCAGGGTAGCCAGGGACATGCAAGACTGACATGGGACTGCGTGGTTTGGAGCTGGGAGGTGCTGTCACCCCTTCTTGTTTCCACCAGTGTCGGTTCCTGAGTGTTGTTGCATCTGGGGGGTGTCGGAAGGAGAGGAGCTCCTGGCAGGAGCTGTGTCCACAGGGTGGCACTCCACACAGAACTACACATCTGCTCCAGGAATTTTGGACAGGCTGCACGGGGACTAACCCTTTTGGGGGGGTTACAATCATTTGCTGACCGCGTTTAACCTTTGCAACAAAAATCACTGCGAGTAAGCAATAAACATCCAACTTCAAACACAAGAACAATCCTAGGATTTTTCCTAAGTTGCTTTCATAAGAGTAATCAAGATGTACAATTGCTGCTTCAACTGTTTTACAAGAGAAATACATTTGACCTTCTGGAGAATTAATTGCATTTTTGGCAGATGTCTCTCTAGAGCGTTTAAACGGTGCAATATGTTTTGGAGGTGCAGGGGCAGAGCAGACCACTTTTTTTTCCAGTCAGTCGTTTTCCTACAATAAATTTCAATACATACTTTCAGTTATCTCAGACTGCACTTTAGGATCTGGTTTCATTTACTGAGCCTGGCGAGTTTCATGTGCAGCCATTGAGCACTGCCAGTATGAGTTGCTGCTGCCCATTCATTAGGGGCATGAAGTTCCACTGCTTTTTAAATCCACTAAAATGACCGTTTGTCTTAAAATTTTTGTCAACAGAGGAACGAGGGACAAATAATGAGGGAAGATATTTCCCACTGCTCCAGTTCCCATCTGGAAATGGGGAAAGGCATTTTGCTGATAGCAACCAGCAGAGTGAGAGAAGGATAGCACTGCTTCGCTCCAGCCAGTCTTGGTGCAGGTTTCCAGATGCCAAATCCTTTCACTGCCATCCTACGGCACTCCTGCCATCCATAGTACAGCAGAAGCACGTGGAATAGTTTAGTGAGGTAAGGGAATGTGCAGTGAAGATCAATCTGAGAGCAGTTGCTTCTTCATCAAGAAAAAATGGTGGTGTTACAGGAAGGGAAATTACTGAGACTGCAGAGCTGGAGTTGCCATTCTTTGCCATGCTCTGCACTTGATATTTGACCTGTGTACCTGGTTTCTCAGTGTGTGAAATGGGCACAGGATATTTACAGTTTGTTCTGAAACTTGTCTGGCATTTGCAAGTTCCCTTAACATCTTTGTGCAGAATGAAACACAAAGATATGCTCCTTCACTTGTAATCTAAAACTGACTCCCGTGACGGTGCTGCTTTAATGTCTGTATTGGTCTCACTGTACTTTTTTTTCTTAATGGGAAACTTCTTCTTCCCAGAGGGATGTTTAAGCCCTGTGTAGCAGAAAATACTTCCCAGAGGTGTGGCTGACTGTGTCATAGCAATGGGTTGAATACTAGATTTTCTAACATGTCTTCCACACAACAAATACTTAAAAAACTAGAGCAAGGCCTTTATTAATTCCATTTCTTTTTAGATACCTAAGGTACTCAGGTTAGGAGGTCAGATGGCCTACTGTCCTTTCCTGTCAAGAAAGAGAAATAAGAATCTCCAAAGGACATATTTTAAGCCCTTAGAAGTCAGTGATTCAAAGCTAGGTTAGATGCTTGCCGTCAAAAGGGATGAATCTGCATCCAGATGTCCTAATGGAATATCATCCTGAGCAGCAAAGAAACTTTCTTTTCATTAGGAGCTGCATTTCGCCATTTAGTTATGAGTCCCTTGAAAGATAAAAATTGCCACTGATTCCAAAGTCTTCTGCTTTCAGAGCAAAGCTCCTTTTAAGTAGGTGTGTGTCTGTGCTTCAAAGAACCTGATTGTCTTGATATAAAAATAGTGTGACATGCAGCTTGACTGACAGAATAAAATTATAGGTTTAGTTCTTGGACAGATAATTCAGTCTTATAATGTGAGGAGTATTTTTTCCCCGAGTGCAGGATCAGAAGCAAAATGAAAACAAAAAGTAGACTTCATGCTCTTTAATATTTATAAATGATTTTTAGTTCTTGCTTAGATTTTTAAATGTCATACATATTTAACATACAATGTGTCAGTGTATCATCATTCTAAAGTGCATTCATTTGCACAGGGAACATGCACTTTATTTAATAAAACATATACTACTTGCACAGCAGCAAGGAAGAGAAAACACTTTCCCAGATGAACAGACATCACACCAGTACTTACAGCCTCACATGACACGCAGCCACTGTCTGCAGGACGGTTCTACACCACACAGTTAGCAGACTCCAACGTGTGGGAGCAGTGAATTCCCGTGTGGAGAGCTCTGTATAAGAACATTCAGCATCAGCCCTGAGGCTGCTAAACAAGCTCAGCACTTGCCAAGATGGTCAAGGGGGGGAGGCGCTTTTTCAAGTAAACACAATTCAGGCTCTTTCTAGCTTGAACATCCTGAACAGTGCCAGCATGCTTTCTGGGGAAGTTGAGAAGAGGTCTAGCAGCCACCTTTTGTCGTGGTTGATGCCAGGGACGGCATGAGCAGGTCAGGTTTCCACCATCTCCCTGGCCTACAGGCAACAGCGATGACAAATTCTGAATGTGTCCTGGCACCTGGAAGGGAAAAACAGGTGGTTTGGGCCTCTCAGAGAAGTGGCACATAGGAACAACCTCCCTAGGGATGTGGTGGAGTCTTCATCACTGCAGGTTTTCAAGGTGCTTTTGGGCAGGGTGCTAGATAATATCATCTAGGCTCCCTTTCCCAAGAAAGGTATGACCAGATAATCTTTAAAGGTCCCTTCTAACCTGAGCTGTTCTATGATTCTGTGTACTCAGATCCTCACCTAGGAGGACATTAATGTTCCCTCTCTCTTGCCTAAAGTTCCTTGAAACATTCATATCCAACAGATATGAACTATTTGATGGGAGGGAAGTGTAAAGAGTACATGTGATCTTCACACTGAGTGTGCCAAAACATAAGCATTTTTCATTACTATCTTAGTAGCTTCACTTGAGTGGTGAGCACGAGAGTGAAAACCCACAGAAGAGGTGTCCTGTAGCTGGAGCAACCCCCCCGTCCTTAAAACATGCTCTGAAGAATTGTTAACCTCCTTCTCCTGAGGGGTCCAACTGAGAGCTGGCTACTCCTCAGGGGCTGTGTGGGGACAAGCACTGGTGAGAGGGAAGAGACCCAACGAGGTGTGTGCCACTTCAGTACTGAGATCTGAAGGGAACTCCACCAGCAGGCTGCCTTTGCTTAACAGAAGCAGCGCAGTGGTTGCCACACTGGCAAGATGAGGGTTTCTTGACTGGAGTCTTGGTTCTTCAAGAGAAGCTTTAACAGTTTCTATGAAAAAGGCACTTAAAGCTGCCTTCTTGACTTAATAAGCCCGTAGGGCAAAAGTCCAACCCACAGGAAGTCTAAAATTTCTGAGGTTGTGAAATATGATGGTAAAACTGCTAAAATGAATTGGTCACAAATATTTCTTTCCTGGCTTTTCCTAATCTCAACAGTTGAGTGGGAATGTTTCAGTTTTAGGTTCCAGTTCTGTCTGTAAACGGAAAAGCCCTCAGTGCTTTGTGGAACAGTTGAGTTAAACTGAACCCAGCTCAGCTTCGTTACCTGGCTGCTTCTTGTACTGGAAGGGCAGAGATATGTTTACCTTTGTATTACTTTTAATTTTGAGTTTTGCATCTCCAGGCAGCATTTTTGCCTTCCTGCCTGACAGCTGCCATGCCTTACTCTACTAAATCACTAGCCCATTATTTTCTTTTTGACTGTAAATCACCTTGAGATACTTTGAGAGACGCTATATAAAATTAAATTGATTTGAAATGGCTCTTAAGACAGTCTCCGTATGCCATCATAGTTTATATTTGGACTCAGCTGGGTACTAAAAATGTTACTGAATAGGATGTCTAGCATGTATTGTTATCCTCATTAATATACTTCACAGAATATGAAGAACAGCAACAGCGTTAGTTTTCTTATCTGAATTCCTGTTCAGTCTCCTTTCCTCCAGGAAATACACAGAATAAAGGCCATGTTTGCAGTTTCTTTCTTTGGTGCAAGAGGTTAGCTGGACACAGCAATAATCTCCTTACTCCAGTCTAAGGCTAGCAATGGGTATTTTGAAATGAAATGAAAATGTGTCTTTGTTTTCATTTGCTAAATGAAAATATGTCTTTGTTTTTATGAACAATTATAGGATAAGGAAGGGAGGGAATAGTCCCATGAAAGGGAAACTGGCTGACCAGCAGTGCCTGGCCTTCCACTTGTCTACTAGCTAAAATGTGCTCTTCTCTCAAATCGGTTCTTTATAGAGAAAACATCTATGTAATATGGTGAGATTAAATTAAAATTATATATGAGCCCTTCGGCTGGACAAAGCCGTGCAGCTGAGCCCAGGCTCCTGCTCACAAACACCCTCTCAGCTCTGTGCATTGTCAAAGAGCAGTTTTCTTTTTGCACACCATTGCTTTAATATTGATGCCAAGGATCTTTGCCTTCGGTTGCTCTCTCCTTGAGATTTCTTTCCCGCTTCCTATTTTCACCACCAAAATATATGCAAACTTCAGCACTTGTGCTTCTGAGTGAGTCATCTTTGCTGATCATTAAAGCCTTCCATCTCCCGTAAGGAAAGTTTCATGTATCACTTTTTAATGATTCTGGCTGAATCCTGGAAGGGCAGGTCATACCGTAGCGAGAATTGGATTCAAGTACTGAGACCTCTTCCTCCAACTGTTTAGTTTTACTAAATGCCTTCTAGGGAGCATGTTATAATTAGTTTTTGGAATTGCCAAAACAAAAGCTGAATGTCACTGTAAGGGAAGCTCTGAAAGAAAGAAACACTAAGCTTCTGTAAAGCAATCTGCAGAGTTTAATACAAGACAGAGGCTTTGTGTTTTGAAAGGTGAGCTTTCAGAGACTGTTTTCTACATTGTTACTTTTCTCATACAAATTCAGCTTATATCACTTATACCCAGCAAGTCATCTCCGTCTCATTATCTTGCTGATAAAAGACCAACTCGATATCGTTTTCACTGTCTACAGTAGATGGTCCCTTAAGGCTTGGTCCAAGAGTTATCTCCACAGCTAGTTTTCAGATTTTTCTAAACCCTATGCATTTAATTAATGACCCAGTTGAAGTAAGCAATGAATGAGGTGCCTGTCTTAATACAGTGTGTTACGTGGATTCAGGATGGGCTAGAATTATTTACTTGTTCAAAGCATTATTCACTGTGTCCTTTGAGTTCTTCTTAGGAGACTTTTCAGGATGCTAAATACTTAAGTAGAAATCCTGGCCTCATTTGAGCCAAGGAGAGTTTTCCCATTTAATTAATTGCCCCGAGACTTTACCCTTTGACTCAATGGATTTCTCATCTCCCCTTTCTATTGACTTCACTACTCTACAGGCACCATTTTAGCCAGAGATGATGGCATTACTTAGGCTTCTGCTTTGCAGCTAGCATAATCGATACATAATCCAGTCTCCAGAGAAATCAATACATAATTCTTGTTGTTGTTCCAGAGGCAGCACGATCAATATCTCTGCTGATCACTGTGTCTTAGTCCAGGAAAGTACCTACCTTCTCAGCGTACTTTCTGCATAAGCTCATCTTTCCAAAGTTGAATTCTGGGAAAATATCTGAGCAGCAGAATGGCAACCTTGTTACTCAAATTAATGCTTTCTAATCAGAATTTATTTTAATAAGCATTCTTCTGTCACTGGGGCCAGGCTGTAATATAATGTGGCAGAGGAATCTGAAAAATCACAGTGTTGCCTTGATTAGGAGTCCCTTTGCTGTGGTCTCAGACTAAAAGGCATTTTCTCACGGTTTGCTCAAGTCCTATTTCCTCATCCTTCACCCACTGTTTATATTACAAATGTTAGTTAACTAAACACTTACTGAGGATTTCTGTCTCTTGCAGTGGTGCCAAACTGCATGAGATCCTATGGAAACAGCATGGAGTCTGCTCTGTTCTGGTGATGCTGTCCCAGAATAGGTCCTTGGGCAGTCCCGTGTCCTGTCCTTTTGACTTGAGGAGGGCTGCATTTGCAATGCATTTGCTCAGACTGGTTGAGGGTTTGGGCTGGAGTCATTAATTACACTGATTTTGTGCTAAGCAGGGCTATTAGATAAAGGTCTGCCTTTCCTTCCTTGTTGTTTTGGAGAGGTTGCACTTTCAAGTTCACATGCTTCTTGACTGTTTGTCATTTGTGGTCAGGAAAATCGTTGGGATGACTTGGTCAGTGGGCAAAAGCCTTCTAACTTCCCTGTGTTTGCTGGAATTACTCTGACTTGACCCTTTGGAAAATGGAAACTTGTTTCAGCTCATTCATGTCAACCACACATGTAAACCTGGCTCACATCTGTCTGCTGAGGCAGGACAGGCCCCCCAGGCTGCTCTGACTCCTCTCGGAGACTAGCCAGGGCATCTGAAAGGGCTGAAGACACTGCAAATAAAAAGCCGCCTGCCTAGGATTATCTGAGAACAAGAAGGATATACTTGCCTGCCCTTGGCTGATGAATATGTTCATTATAGTTTCCTCCTCTCTCTCGTTTTCTGGGGGTCATCTTTTCCCTATCCCCTCTGCATACCCCTCACCACTTATACTTGGTTCATATGGATTATCCAGTGTCCAGGGAAGTTAATTCTAAGCCTTTAAGGTTCATTCAGCTTCCCCAGAAACATCTTCTTCTGCCTGAAAATTTTGCCCACATGGGAAAAAAGGAATCAGCCTTTTCCAGCTGTCTGAAACACTGGCTTGCAGAACATGCAGAAATCTGCAGGAGATGGCTTTTGTGCATTCGCACAGAATGACATGAAAATAGACCTCTGGTGAGTCCAGCCTCTTACACTCCCAACACACATATTGCAGCCTGGGTTGTCCAAATGCATGGAGGCATCTGGATAGGAGAGATGAGGTGCCTCTTTCCACCCACTGACTACAGGGAGCCCAGGGAGACTTTGAGTATCTCGTTTTTCGGAGGATTAAAGTGCAGTGAGGTGAATTCTGTGCTAGGTGTAATGCAGAGTGCATTAAAATACATTACGTGGCATATCCACACAGTCTTCTGTGCATGATTTCTCTACAGGAGCCCTTTGAACACCTGACCTCCACAGCCCTTCTGTCCACCCACTGTGACTTGCAGCAACTTTCCTGGTTGGTTCAGCTTTGGATTTCTGAAGCTAAAAAGCATAATGGGCCAGCAAATGTCTCTCTGAGCTCAGGAGTCATTGTGCTAAACTTGGAAGCAGTAACAGGCAACTGTATGCTTGATCCCATCAGAGAAGAGAATGAAGAAGCACTTGATGAAAATGGAAGTTAAACATACCTTATTTCTCATCTGATCCCTTTGTAATAGGAAGTTAAGATTCTGGGAATATATCTAGAGACTTCAGCAGCTGAGTAGCCTCACAAGAATGGGCCAGGCAAATTCAGATGGGATGCCTAAGGCTGACACCTTTGTCTGGGATGATGCAACTAGAAGAATCACTAAGCTAATAATGTAGAGTGTGTTATTTTAACTTGGAAGCAGCAATCACAGCACTACCATAGAGAATGTTTTAAATTTCATAGAGAACAAATGTATTTCAATTCATTACAGTATCACTAGATTATTGGAAAAATAAGAAAATAAGATTTATTTTTTTTTAAAGTCTTCTGATCACAAATGGATTTAAAAATAATCAGCATGTTGAAGCTGTGGATATGTGACACTTCAAACTATTCATGTTCAGTACTTTTTTTTCCCAGTAATGCAACCACACTTACAAAACTCACTTAACCTGCAAGCCAAGCCTCAGCTTGTATGTTAATTTATTATTTTTTTAATCAAGCCAGACTCTGACCTGAGTCAAAAATTAAGCATGTAGCAAGTTTATTATCCTGGCACAGATGCTGTTTGTCCAACAAGCAAAACTGAGGAAGAGCGGAATATGCCACTGCAAACAGTGTGTCATCTCCTACGATAAATGTCTTCCCTCTCAATTCTTTGCAGATGGCTATTACCATATGATCGTTAATGGATCGTGTGACACAGGCGATTAGGGAATGCCCTGTTTCCAGCAGTGCTACGTAGTGATTTTATTTGCTTTTGTGGGTGTTTCCAGTCTTTCTGTGAGTGGGCCACTGGTCCTGCCTGATGCTTATTTAATTCTCTTCCTAATCCTTTTCAAGGCCTTCCCAAAGTCTCTTTTGGATTTTCATTTCTTCATTAAAGTGTTCATTTCTTCATTAAAGTGTTGCCTCAGGATTTTCACCCGCTAATGGAAAAAGATGAAGGCAAATTCTGCAAAATCCCCACTGTAACTGATAGCACTCCAGCCATGGACTTGAACACAGCCTGGATCAGGCCTTCATGCATGAGCTACCTTCGTGCAAAGCAAATAGCTCGTGGGCTTCGGTGTGAGGATCGCTTGCAAGGGAAGGGTTACTCGTGTCTACAGGCTTATGTCTCAGAGGAGTGAATTCAAGCAGGGATCTGTTTGTTTTCCTGCAAGAAAGCCATTCAATAATGTTGAGGTTGTAAATGAGTGTTTATAGATTTAGGGATTTTTTTTAATGGAACAAATGACGTTTGGTTTACCCGAAGAAGCCAAGCTACAGCTATTGCAACATAAGGTTGCTTGCTAATGTTTAGGCTATCCATCAGTGCAGGAGGACATTAAAAGGTAGAAAGGTTCTGATAAGAGGCTGGACACTGGATGCTATCCAAACCTATTAAGCACACATGATGAGAGAAAAAAACCTTCTGAGAACAGAAGCTTTCAAAATTGTCCTGTCACCTTTGTTACTGTTCTCTTCCCAAAATGCTTTATTAAACATCTGGCTGCTTGTAGTAATGCTCTGTAGCAATGGCACAGTTGGGTTGCTAACAAAAGAGGTTACATGACACTTCAAGGATTGTGTGAGTAGCCTAACTCTTGGATAGCCAGAAAATCCTGGTTAGCATTAGCCTTCTCTTCTATTCTGTTTCTGAAGCTCCCCTCCTCATCCTGCTGACAGCTACTGGTACTGGTTATTTAATCTGTATTTTCATCCTTTAATCTGTGTGCAAAATGCTTTTAAAGCAAAAAAAAAAGGCAACAAGAAGTAATCCATACTTTTACTTCCTCTGCTTTAAAGCAAGTTTATGTAGAACAATTTCAGCTGGCTACTTTATGAGCACCCCTACACCAATAAACCTGTGTGTCTACGGAAAGGAGGAAAAAATTGTTTCTTTGGTAAAGAAACCTCTATAAGCAGGTTTCCAATGAATTATTTTCATCATATATTATGGGTGGGGAAGAACTAGGGTTTGAAGATACTAAAAAATATCTTGCCAAGCACTTCTTGTGAGGCCCAATTTCTCACGAATTGAAGTCAAAAGCATATCTTCCGTGGTGACCAGTTTAGGTTCTTAAACTAAGCTGTAGCAAAAACCCCATAGCTGGTTGGGATTGCGGTGAGTGTTTCTATTTATTGAAGAGTATAAAGTTTGCAGCTGATTCACTGGACTTGCAAAGGAAGCTGATGAATCAACTAAACTTTGTCTCATGGGACAATCTATTATTTAAAAATTACTTTCTATGGGGCTTTGAGTGTTTAAGATTTCCTCTGGTCACCTATAGGAGCCAGGAAGAAATTTCTCCTTCTTGATCTAGGCAATCTTTTCTCTTCCTTTGTTGCTCTGAAACTCATGTTGTGGTTACACCCCCAAATTTCTCTGAATCAAGTAATTTAACATTCCAAGGAAACCACACTTTGGATTGAAGAGCTTTATGTAGGAAACACTTTGACTCACACTGTTTGCATGACAGTTGCTTGTTTGCCACTATCAGGAACAGAAATGTGGTTTCTAGAAAGGAGCAGCTACAAAAAGATCTACTGAGAACAGGAAAAACAAGATATAGCTAGATAGCAGACCCTGTTGCTGATTAACAGGTGAGCCATGAAAAATGCTTCATATACTTTCTATGTACTTGTCAAAAAGTAAACCCCAGTGGTTGCTAAGTTGCTTCAAGGAAGGGAATTGTTCAAGATTACAACTTGTACCACAGCACCAAAGAGGAAGGATGCTGGAAACCCAAGGAAGAAACTTGTCCTTTTCCTACCAGTGAGCTTGCTGAGGGCCAAGAGGCAGCCCAGCGAGTCTGAAGCAAGCAAGCTGACCTGAAGCTACATCAGATCCGCTGCAGTAAATGAGTTTGTGAACTGAGGTGGTTAGCATTGCCTTATGTGTTGGATTAATGCAACCCCTCCAGGCAGAAGAACATGTTCAGCTGTTTGCTGAGGGCTCTATTGTCTTCAGTCATTGTATTTTTCTGTGTGTCAACACATTTTGATAGTTTAGTAGAATATGAGGGAAAACAGATTCATCATGACTCCAGATCAGCTTGCAGCTACAAAACAAACCCCATAGTTGATAGGCACTGCTGATTTGCTTCATTTAGCTACCAGCAAGTGATCCTGCCCTCAGTACTGAAAACACCATTTGATCAAAGAACAGGATTGGGTTCAATTTTTTTTCTCTGTCACTGACCCACTCTGAAATCCTGGGTGAGGTATTTCATGTCTTTGCCCCCCGTTCCCACTCCCATGGCTAGTGAGATTGGTTTGCTTTGGAAGCTTTAGCTCTCATGACATGTGTATGTAGTGCCTGGCATTACGGGCCCCCGTTCTCAGGTATAATGTCCACACACTGTCATAACAGATAAATTGCTGCTAATAACAGCTGCTCTCCATGATCCCCATCCACCTCACTGTCAATTCCTACATCTGTCATCTCAAAGCAAATACCCTGGAATTATGAAGCCTTGTGCTTTACTGGCTTGCCTCAGACCCAGATGACTTTGTGGTAGGAAAAAAAATTTAAAAAAAAATGCAGAAGTTGATTACTTAAAGTTTTGCAGCTGCTTCTGTTGTAGAATTGGCTGTTTACTACACATACAGCTAAAACCGAGCAGATGAGATCAGACACGGGGCAAGAAAAAAGAATGTTCCAACATTTTTGTGCATAACACCAAAAACCATCAGGAGACTGCATGCACTGTGACAGTTCTGGGGACCTTTCCCTCACCAGATTGAAACACATGCCTAACACAGACTTCCCAAAATCAAAGTACAACCAAGACAGTCTATCTTCTCCTCCATTGCTTTCCTCTGCATTTCTCAGTTGAACTCGAAGATCTTAAAGGTCTTTTCCAACCTAAATGATTCTCACTGTCAGCCCCTTCACACAGCTGCATGGTCAGTACTTCCCAGGCCGTAGCTCAGCCTGAATCTCAGCTGGCATTGGCCTGCCCCTGCCCAAAGCAGAGAGGTGGGGGGACATCAGAGCAACCAAAGTGACTCCAGAAGGGGCAAGCAGAGCCCAGGCTGTGGCCAGAGGGCAACAGTGCAGACCCCAGTACCAGAGACCCAGAGATACCACGGGCCAGTTTGTGGGGTGAATCTCTCACCACAAATAGCAGATCAGCCTTGGAGGCACAGTCACAATTTCATGGCCTCTGTTTTGCCTTCCATTACCTTTCCCCTTTGAAAACATACATTACCTGAACACATAAACTTGTCTTTTTGTGCCTACCAGCATGACTTGCATATATCTACCTTGAATATAGTCTCCCTTTGTCAAGTAACTGCTCTCATTCCAGTCCTCCTTATGACTCCTTGTGAGTGTTTGCCTCAGAGGACTGAGGACAGTGACCTCTGAGAGTCGTATCATTGCTACCTGTCCTGGTTACTACTTCCCCTGCTAGCTGAGCCTTCCTCAGTCGTCTGGAGAACGATGTGACTCTGCAAAAGCAACAGCAGACTTCCCATCCCTGACACAAAGCATCGCTCTCCACTGCTGGTCTTGAGTCACGGCCGTGTGAGTGCAAATCGAGTGCAGCAACGTAACAGCTGGATGAAGCTGGTATTTCCAGGTTTTTGTCTATGAACCCTTCTCATCCCATCGTGCACCATCTCACACCAAAGTTCACTTTAGCCTGTTTCTTTCATAGTTTTGAGGTCTCCGCTAGTAGCAAGTCTGTGTGGAGATCTGCAAATAGATTATGTGTGGAAAATTGCAGTCAACAATCTGAAAATACACATACCATTAAGACAGAAGTGCTTGGAACCGGAGACAGCTTAAGAAAAGTTATGGCTTGAACTTTTGTCCATTGACTGTAACATTTTTAATTGTTTTAAGCTAGTTTGTTGTGGAATGTTTTCATAACCTGAGACATAACATATGCTGCACATTATTTATTTTATGCAAGCAACTTTTAAAATAACTCATTGTGTTTCAGTATCGTGGCTGCATGTCTGAAACTTGCCAGGAAAGCAGTTGTGTTTATGAAAAAAGCTTGCATGAAGTCTATTCAATCTAAAGAGTGTGGCATCTTTCTGATTCATATAATTTTTGTACTGATGAACAGTCTTGCTTTAAGATACCATGATGATTCACATCCACTGGCAAGAATTGGTATAAAATGAAAGCCTGTATTTCTAGGTTTCTGTTCCTTATGCACTAATTTCAAACTACAGATGGACTGATTTGAGAAATCTGAGCATCTCTAGCTTTCATTTATCTCGGTGAGACTTCTTTGATTTCAGTCACAGGTGATCATCAACTCTTCTTCAAAACACAACTCCTAACTTCCCTGTTCACTGTTCTGTAAAATACTGTGAGATTGCCACCTAGATCATGTGATGTGGCTTTAATATTTCAAGGTTCTTAGATGAAAGGCACTGTGTAAGGATGAAGAATGTTGGAAGTACCATGGCAAATGTATAGAGATGATTTTATGAGAAAGCTTATTTGTTTGCTGTCCTGTTCAGTGAAGGTCAACAAATATTGTGTCTTGAACAGCTGAGTGAAGTAGCCTGTAGCAAAACTTACAGAGCTGTCAAAAAAGAAGAGTTTACGTTTCAAAGTATAGTGATGCAACATGACATTCAAAATAACAGATAATAGGGAGTTGCATAGCCTGAAAGCTTTCATGTGATCTGAATCGGATTTTGCTTCTTTTCAGCACTTCAGTGGGATGCCAGGTGCTGGGACATGGGCAGTAGCAGATGCAGCATGGGCACGGCTGCCTGGCAGAGGTCTCCTGGCATTTGGGCTGCCAGGGCAGCTGGGGTAGTGCAGGAAAGACCAGGTTGCATTCAGCTTGTGATGCTCTTAGCTCCCACCAAGAACCTGGGATTTATGGGTGATATTGCATCTAGCTTCAAACCTAGTCACCCTGCTGTTTATCAGTGGTTGTATCGTAGTGAACAGGAGAGGAAGGGGGAGAAGCCACAATCAACCTCTCAGCAAAAGATGAAAAGTATCTTGCAAGCCCAGAGGCTTAGTTGGGAAGGAACAGTGATCTCTAAATTTTGGTGGGTGCAAACACAACTAACCTTGAACAAGCATGTGACATCTCAGCTGTTTGCGTGCCATTTGCTGAAATGGAAGAGGAGCTGGGAAGATCTCTTTTGTCTTTTAAACTAGAAAAACAAAATTTAGAAGTGGAGACTTTTTTTCTCAGAGTGTGTTAATGGCACTCAGAAGTAGCTGAATATCCATTTCTTGTTTCTCAGATAATTACTAATCCAATTCCTATTTGCGTTCTTTTCTTAAAAATTAAACAAGAGGGTGTCATAAAACTGGGATGTTGCTTTGCCAGCAAAATAATTTATACAAAGGTTTTCAGTTTCTAGCTATAAATGAGAAGATACAGGAGACAGAAGATTTTGATTAAAACCTGGTGAAAGTAGTTTGGACTTCTGGATTTCATTAAACTGCTTGGTCAAAAAAGATAACGTGATGAGAGAAATTTTTGTTGTTGGATCAATTTAAGTACATTTTACACTACCAGAGTCTTGGGCCATGAATCTGATTTTGGTTCCATCGGCTTTACCCTAGTGTTACTCCGTTGACTTGACTGCTATCATTTCTGATTTACATTACCGTGAGATCACGAATCACTTTCTTTGCCTTCAGGAAACAGAATAGCTATTAGGGGAAATATAGGACTGTACTTGTTAAAAGTACTCAGCATTTTGTTTTGAATACAAAAAAACAGGCTTCTGCAGGTGTTTCTGAAGAGTTCACAGAATATTCTTTGTCACATGCTCAGATGCAATGGTCTTAATCATGGTGTGTATGTCTCTCCTAGCTGTCGCAGGACATTTAATATGTTGGAAAAGGTGTCTCTGTTCCCCTGTAAAAGTTGAATTTGCTTTTACAGCCATTACCCATAATGCAGAGGGAGAACAGTGTTAATAACCATTTCATCAGGGCTGCAGAAATTTTTTGCACCTCTCCAGGGAAGAAGCAAGTTTTTCTTCTGTAAATGGCCGAAGTGTTACCTTTGGAAGCTTTCACTCTTGGGATCCAAATGCTTTCTTGCACTCATAACCTGTGCTACCTAATTGTTCTCCAGGGGAGCAAAAGTAGGTTGGTGGGTTGGGTTTTGGCTTGTAATTGTTTCTGGCTTTCTTTGAACATTTGAAGGCTGTAGGTGTGCACAGTACTCAAACAGAGAAAGTGGCAGTCATGGTTATTTAATGGGAGCAGTGGGAAGTCTCAAGGAAAATCTCAGGAAGGATCATACAGAGACTCCCTAGAACTGTGTGCAGAGTTGGAAAGGGTTGGATGTGTTCCTCCCATACATGTGGTACAGCTGCTCTGCCCTGAACACTATGAAGGGCTGCATAGTGACATAAAGTGTTTTGCTGGGCCTACAAAACCTTTGGAAATCATCAACCTGTGGAAAAAAATTGGTTTTTTGTTACAGAAAATGAAGTCGGCTAGTAAAGTGTTCGCACTACACTGCAAGGCTTTAGTCCATGTACACGATGTCAGCCTGTTTCTGTCTTTACGTACCTTGATATTGTTAGCTTGCTCTCAATCTGTTCAAAAGAAGCAAAGATTCAATGGTCAGCAATGAGTGGTTTTAAAAAACAAGTGGTGACTGTATCTCCCACAAACCTGGAGAGAGGAATCACAGTTTGTGCCATTTTTTAATACTTCCCACATTGTCTTACAGTTTCTTTTGCTCATTCTTCTCCCATTTCCCTTTAAGATTTTCATTTCTTCTTTATGAAATCGAGTTAGCTGATACTTACAATTTATTTTTTTTAATGTACTTTGATCTCAGACAAAATTTGATGGAATTATTACTATAGTAATGCATCATGGGCTTGATCTTCAACACTAACCTCAAGGCAGGTTACATCCCATTTGGAAATGAATTCCCAATGGGAAATGAAGCTGCCTGATGAGAGTAAGAATCAGGTCACTTGGTCTAAATGACTGATGATGGGGTTTAGTACTAAGCTTTTGGATCCCAATTTTGGCCTATAAATATAAAATAAGTTTGAGATTGAATTAATAGTGACTTCAATTAGAGGCCCTAGTTATCAATTTAAATGCAACTCCATTCATGTCAGAAGAAACTCCTGATTCACAGCTGCACAAAGACTATGGAGTTCGGTGGTGTTTCTGTACCCTGTAAATCAGAGAGACAGATGTTCAAGATAGCCAGGTCTCTGAGAGGTGGACTTGGGCAGCCACGTACAAGCTTTGGGCTGCTGTTGAGCTTGCGTACACACCCTGTTGAGTATGCAAACTATAAAGTACATGTATTAATTTGTATGGCTCCTAGCCAAAATCAGCTGAAATACTGCTAATCATTAGGCTTTGGTTCCTATCTGAATATTCATTTAAAAGCCTTTTTTTTTTTTTTCTTTTTCCCCCCAACAGCTGTAGGACTGGACAACAGGACTTTTGAGCTTTTTCCTAGTTCTTTCACTGCTTCACTCTTGTCTCTACTTACTCTCATGAGCTAGAGCTGGGACTTAGATTTAGTCATGGGCATCTACAGTTAGGAATTTCTGTGTGTTCTCTGTTTTACTGAGACTTGCTCTATAGTTCTCAGCTCCTGTCAACCTCAGTGGGCAATCACGCTGAGAAAATCTTTGTCTTAGTCTCTTCATCTTTTAGATGATAATGTGGGGGCTCATCTACTTCTTAAGAAACTGTGAGACTTCTTAATTATTAGCAGTACACTCTGTCTGCAATTAAAAGTGGGTGTTCCCTAGATATCTTTTGCTGGGGAAATGGAGTAATGTATGGAGGAAATGAGGAAATATTTCAGTGAGGTCAAAGATACCCAGCATGTTCTGCAGATTATCTGTCAAGGTTGAATAGTGAGACTGCATTATGCAGCATGCACAGACAGTTCTGTAAACCATGTTCCTATTTAAAAACATTCAAGTGGAACAAACTTACTTTTTCATGTCACAACCAGGTTCATATTCACATTTCAGCAGTGGGAAGGAAGAGATAAAAGACTTAATTCAGCTTTCACCATGCTGGAGATTTTCTCTGGCTTCACCTCTGCCCCTTCCTCTGTCCTCATTCCCAGTGTTTTTGAACTCTGCCTGCAATGCATTTCAGTGCTTGCCAAGATATCCCCAACTAAGGGTGAGTTAATGAGAACATCTGGCCAGGAATGAGTGATGATGCTCTGTGACCCACCCACTCAGCACATCTGGTGGTCATGGTCATGGATGGGGAACCTTACTGAGTGTTAAGGCTTCTGCAAGGAAAGAGGATTTTGTCATCTATGCCTGGATTTATTGAAAATACCCAAATCCAATTGGTTATATAAAGGGGCTTTCATGTCAATGGGAGAAATGTCTATAAATAGGTGCACACACACACGCATATACACTTTTTTATATAATTACAGTATACTGTCAATGAGTAAGAATGTGGACTGCCTAAAAACTGTCTTTATAGATAATTAGTCCCAAAGCTCCTAAACTGGTTAACCATCAAGGCATACTGCAAAAGACCTCTCTTTGGTAAGGGCTTTTTGAAGGGGATGAATGTACATTCTCTCTAAAGGGAGGAGAGGATGAAAAGAGTTTATGTGCTTGGTTGGCAGAGTTCCTTTTTGAAATGATTATTTTTAAACTGCTCGATTATTTTTGCCCTTCTAATGATGAATTAAGATGTCCAGACACTTTTGTGAGCATCTTTTATAATATTTATATATAAATCAATAAATACCAATACTCTGCTCTTGTTTTTCCTTTGCTGGTGAAAAAAAAATAATTTAAAAAGATGGATTTTTCAGACAGCACAATGAATCATCAATGAAGTGAAAACACTGGGCAAATTCTCTTTTGTTTAAGAGAATGGCCTGTACGCAGTTCAGGCCAGCACATTTTTCATGGGATGCAAGGGAGCAGTTCAAAGAATTGGCAAGGAGTGGGTCCTGCATATTCATGAGGCTGGGCAAGGAGGTGGAGGTACAGGAGAAGGCAGAAAAGCAGTGTGAGGATAGAGCGGAATGTGGAGTGAGTTACCACGGTATCCTATTTTACTGCTGTTTGACGTAAAGCTCCTTTGCTTTTACACAACCACTGGAATTGAATGGAAGCAGCTCAGGGCATAAATAATGAATGTGTCTTTTACACATTAAGAGAGGAGAATCTGCACCTCATCACAGAGATAATGTGCCCCTCTCTTCTCTCCCCAGTCTCCAGCCTGCGTTCCCGAAGTCAGTCAAGATCTTATCCGACAGACAGAGGAGAAACTCGAAAACAGCCCCTGCAAAGAGCTATTCTCTCACTGTACAAAGTAAGTATAACTCGATACCCAAAGATCTCAGGGCTGTCAGTCAGCAGCTTGTAAGGAATGTGTCAGGTAAAGAGAGACATTTCAGTTTGAACCTGAAGCGTGTATCTTCGGCTTATGTTCATAATCCTAGAGACATAGCTGACAAGCGGTGAAGTCATTTCATCTGAACAAAATATAAAAAATATTTCCATGCCATTATATACACTACACACAGGCACTTAGTGTTTCAGGTATTTGACAGAGTGTTCTAGCCAAGTAAACCAGCCATGGATTTCATGCTGTGTGAAAAGAGCTACAATGATAATGTATCCAAAGAAAACATCTCTGTTTCAAAGTGAATAAAAATTAAGTGGCTATACAGTCCATTTAGACAGAGGAATGTGCAAACTTGTTCCGCATGGCTTTTCCAGAAAATCTTCACCAGGAGAATGGGGCTTTTTTAATTCTTTCTGTCTGTCTGTGGTGTTCAAACGAACGTGTGTTATTTCATCCTTTGTCTGGGACAAGGCTTATCAGTTTTTGTAGCGGTGGGGCGATTTGTACTATTATGCTCTAAAGCTCCAGGTATGCAATCTGCATTTGCAAACACTGACCCGAGTACGTTCAGGCCAGTAGATCATAAACCAATAAAAATATGAAAAGGAGGGATCATCACAAGCTGGCCCATGTGGTTTCTGGCTGAGCACGGTTTGTTTTCCCTGGATGATGTAATGGGGATTTGTAAAATTTGCTCTGCTGTCATTCATTGTTTTGACTCATTTCATTGACCTTTTCTGTTTTCAGTTATTCTTTGCGTTGGTAGGAGATGCGGGTTATTTCTGGCCTTCTCTTATAACACAACCAGTTTCCTTGCATTGGCCTGGTGTCATGGAGAGATGCTCGTATAACTCGCACCAGTTGTGTGTGCCAGTCCCAATGACAAAGGCAGAGCTGTGCTCAACACAAACCCCCCTGATGCCTGTTTCCAGTTCTCAAATCGCTTTGAAAGCTGACAGTTCCCTCTAAAATGCACTTTGTTGTTGCCAAAGAGGGGAACTAAAAAGCAAACAACTGCTGAAAGGCAGCTATTGTTCTTCAGAATACGTGCAGCTTTTAATTAACTGAATGGAATAGGCTAGTGTTGGACACCACTTAATTCAGGCTCATACTCACCAACAGCCATTCCTTCATCTCAACTGAAACAGATAAATGAGCCAGGTTTGAGACCTTGTTAATAAATATGCTGAGCATTTCACATGGACTGAAATGGGGTCAAAAGGAAGTTTTAAAAACCTGCTGTTGGTATTTACTAAATGTACTGAATAATGTTAATTTTGGAAGAGTTCACAGTCAGACCAAGAAAGGGAGGCATACATACAAATGTGAAGCTTGCTATCCTGTAGGAGCAGGAATGGGGATGAGTTTCAGACATGTCTTCATGGATAAAATCAATCTGTGGGAGAAATGCATGCATAACTCTTAACTTCTGCTTTGACATTTAATATTTTGACTGACTGCTCCTGCCACCCTCCAATTTCCCCTATAATTTTGGCTTTGAATTTGGCCATTTGTTAAAGCTCATTAAGACTTACTTTTTATTTTATTTCATTTTGTAAGCTTGAATCCGGTTAGGGGAAACAGTATGATCTGTGTCCAATCAAAGCTAATGAAGACAACAACAAATTGACTTCTGAATATGTGCAATTACCGGCATGTTCCAAATTGATGGTGCAAGAATTGCAAAAAAAAAAAAAAAAAAAAATTCAAACAACTGAGAAATTAAAAAACCCCTTATGAATGGTATCTCACGAACAGGGAGGAACTAAACTGAGGAGACATGTTATTCATGGTGGTTGTTTGCTCAGGTCTAGAACTGCCCCAGGGTGAGACATAGATTATCCATTCCCAAACCAGAGTAATGTAATCCTTCAGAGAGGATTTCCTCCTCCAGCAAAATCTGGAAGTGTTTCTGTATACCCTTAGATAAAGACACAAAACTGTCTGTATACACCAAGACAGAAATACTAATTTCTTGTGGGCATTTTTCACCCCCACCAATGTTGCCAGCAGAGGTGGACGCACTAGCCCCAGTAAGCAAAGCAAGAACCAAAACCAGCAGGTCAGCAACCCCCTTGTTAAACAACGTGACCATCTCAGGCAGCTTCTCTCAGCTCAGCTCATCTTTTCTTGCCTGTCACAAGCAACATACTTATTTCTCACATTTGCAGACTGGCCTTTTTATTCCTTTATCCCTTTGATTATCAAAAAACTTCGCATCCACTGCGTGACCCCCAAAATTCTTCTCCTGATCCAAAAACAAATCAAACTTTCTTTCCCCTGTTTTACCCTATACATCACATAGCTGTTAGGAGAAGCCTTCTGACTTTAATCACAGTTACTACTTCTTCTGTATAGCAGGACTTGAAATTGATTTTTTTTGCTCAAAATAAAACCTCTCATGGTCCCTCAGACAGAAATGGACTTCAGACAGAAATTTTCGATCCAGATGTAAACATCCCCCAAAGTTTAGGAGCTCGGTTCTGAGGGTGTTGTGTTAATTTACTAACAGAAGCAAAGACATTTGCTGTCTAGTGACTAACAGCCTTTGTAAAAGTCCATTGAAACCAGTCAGAGATGCCCTGTTAATTTTGAGCAAGCACAGTAAGTACATATTACTATTCAGCTTGTATAAGGTCTCCTGTTAAGAAATACATCAGACATATCGCTCTGTTCTTCGATTGAAACTCTGAGTAACATAAAGTACAAAATAAAGTAGAAGTAAAATTATCCTACCATACAAGAAGTCTGGATTTTCTCCTCTTGTTTTGTTTCTCTTTTGCTCCAAGTTCAAGATTATAAAATACTTATATATCCTTTTCATCTGAGATAGATCTGTCCTTGACCACCTCAGTGGGGAACCATTCCAAGAATACCTAAACAGCATGTACTTCGACAGGTTTCTCCAGTGGAAATGGTTGGAAAGGTAAGTGTCACTTTTTTTTTTTTTTAATTAAAAATTAATACAAAATGTTTATTTTCACTATCCATGCAAAGTCTGTAGAATACCCTCAAAATCTGACAGCTGAGATAGTATCTTTGCTCCCTTTGCCTTCAAGATAAAGGCAGTTTGGCCTTTCTTCAGTGTTACCAATGCCTCATCCCAATGTTTGCCATTTATGGCCCTCTCTGTGCAGCAGTTCTCCCCCTCTTTGCACTGTTCTCCTTCAGGAAGGTCCATCAAGACTCATTCCCCATTTCCCTGAGCTGTACTCCAGGGAAGCTCTCCCAGCGAGTTCCAGGAAGGCTTTCCCAATTTTAGCGTTTATTTTTAAGTGTTCATTGTTAGAAGGCTACAGAAGAAGTAAAGGCTTTAGCCACAGGAAGATGCCATATAGAAAAGTCATGGTTATGCTGGCATTAAACTCAGTTTAACCACGAGCGAAGTCTCCAGCTGTGACCATCCAACGAGCAAAATTGGTGTTTGGGATATCGACAGTGCTCCTTCATCCTTCATGGCTGTGCTGACACCCATAAATACTCCTCAGCCACTCCCTTCTCTCCATAAGAAGGTGACACACTCCAGCAGCCGGCTTTTTTTGCCGACACCTTTTTTGCACAGTATGCTTGTGCACAGCAAGTGAAAAAGAAAAAACCTACAGCCTATAAAAATTAGGAACCCAAATCTCCTGTGATCTGAGAAATGTCTGTGGCCGATTGAACTGTAGGCCCTGTCACCACGAGCTGCTCAGTGGCACAGCTGAAGGACACATTGCACGTTTTTATAACCTACCCTTGCACATCTGTAATGCTAAACGTAAGACACACATCCAGTCTGGCTTTTGCATTTGCAAACACCATGCCCAAGCAAGACTGAAACAGATGCTGCTTGCTAGGCAAGTAAAGAATAAAACAGAAATCCACCCCAGAACACCAGGGAGACATTTTTGGCTTCTAAAGCTCAAGTGTTCAGCCATTTAATGGTATTGGGTACATTAGGCACGTTAGGTATAATTAAAGTACATTCAGCAACTTCAGTTGTCTTTCTGTTTAGCTGCACTCTGAATATGGTGACTTCTTGCCTGAACTAGCTGTCACTATTATTAAATCGCTGTAAACATACAAGAATATGGCATATAGGTCCTCACACCATGTTTACTGGCTAGACATTTCTGAGCACATTTAATGACCAGGCAGCCTTAGTGGGTACTAATTTGCAAGGAAAGAAGCCTTTGCCTTCTCCTTGTTGGTGGGGGCTGTCGCAGATGTACGCTGCTGGGTAACAGCGACCTTGAGTTGAGAGAAGCCCTGGTTTCCACAAGTGGAATTAATTACATCAGATGAGTTAGGGCCAGATCCATGAGCGGTGTGTATCAGCATGAAGTCTCAGAGATCAAAGGAGCTGTGCCAGTTCCTCTCCCTGGAAGGCTACAAAGCGGCTGCACAAGAGGGAAGGGAAGCGGTGGGTAGAGGGGAGAGCTATTTCATGCCAAGACAAGCTCCACATGCCATCTTTACTGAATCCAGCATTTACTCTGCCATTTCAATTAAAAAAACATCAGATGATTCATCTCTAGCCAGGCTATTTCCTATCTATTTTCTCATTTGGGATAAGGAATTTTCTGAAATGCTTTGAGGATTTTCTTCTCCCCATTCCCCCACCAAATGGGACAAGCTATTGGATATTCCCAGCTTAAGGATCGGGGAGAACCGTTTTTAGGATTAGCAAAGAGATGTTAGTAGCACAGAGTGATCAACAGCTCCTTTTGACAGCCTGCTGGCTCCAGCGGAGGAGTCATACTGTCCATTTATTCCCGGGACATTGCTGAGCATGTAGTGATCACTGCTAACTGTTGCTTTTCACTCCAATATCATTTGCAGTACCTTCACAGAAGCCTGAAAATAGCATCTTTTCCTCTTCTAGTTTTGGCCTTCTGCATATTTTTCTTCCCCCACTTTTAAAAACTATCATAAACGTAAATGAAACAATTCACTTTAACATTTATTCCTTATTGTCATCAACCTCATCATCACTGTTGTGGGAACAACCACGTTATTGTGCTCCCTCTGCCGGCTGGCTCCCTGCCAGAGGAGAATGAAGCTGGTAGGAATATTCATATCCACTGCTAATATAAGTGTAAAACTTCGGTGATGGAGTGGTGGATACAAAATCGGATCTCTCTGAATCTAGAGTTCTTCTTCTGTTGCATTATGAAACTTCAGCGGCAACAAAAAATAAGTTAGATGTAGGGCTAGAGCCATTTTGGTCGAGCAGAATTTTGTGGGAATCCTGTGAGATCATACAGTGATTGTGTCTAGTGATCATTAGGGAGCACGATGCCCTCAGAAAGACCAACTTATTTAACCCTTAATTTGGCCCTTGAAAGGAAAGAGATGCTTCTCCTCCCTCCTTGCCCGTGATGCTCTCTCAGGAGGCAGGTACCCCAGGCAGAGCAGCATAGGCTTGGAGCTCAGCTTCTTGCTCTGCCCTCCTGGGAACGGCACCTAAACCCACATCTCCAGTTCCTGGGATTGGTTCTTGCCTTCTTTCACATCAGTTTGCTGTTCTGTTTAAGGTCAAGATACCAGAAGCATTTTCTGGTGGACTGAATTTTGGATCTCTCTTTCTCATCTTGAAGACCAAGCAAAGCAATAAAGTATTAGCCCAGCACTACCCTTTAACAATTCCTATATATCATGAGAATGAATGTCTTGTTGGAAGCTCTCAGGCCTCCTCTTTGCTTAAAAAAGGCCAAAGCCATGTAATGGAGATTCAGAACTCTCCTTGGTCTTAAGATGCTAGCAGAAATTATCCTGATGACTCACTAATGTGTTGTATTTTATTACAGCTTAATATGTTGGAATTGAAAAGTTCAAGCCATACATAGTATTGAAGTAATGTAATTACATAATTATATATTATATTATATAATATGATTACCTTGAAATAATGTGATTATATAATATTTATCTATTTTGCTTTTCAGAAGTATGCTCTGAAATAGATAAATCACGGAGAGTGCATTAAATGTAGTGTGTCTTTTTTTTTTTTTTTTTTTTTTTAATTTCCTTTTCTTCCAGGCAACCAGTAACGAAAAACACGTTTCGGCAGTACAGGGTACTAGGGAAAGGCGGCTTTGGGGAGGTGAGTAATTCTGAAAGTTTCTGTTAAGATTGTTTCTTACTTCTCAGACACTGCAGGTTACAGGAGACTGATGTGACAGAGGCTGATTTTCATTAATTGCTGACAGTTTTACTTAACCTCTCATGACACGGTAATCTTAGAACACTTTTGAGAATTATTTTGTATTCCGACTGTTGCTTTCACAGGGGAATTAGGGTCACACCCTTATTTGTATTTTACTGATGGCTCGGCGTTGCTGCCTAGGCAGCAGAGTCCGAGGAGGCGCGGACAGGCTTTAGCTGAGCAGATTACAATCTTCACAGACAAAAGGAGGTGGGATAGGAAGCAGGCGGAGGAAAGTGAAATAATTAAACCAGTATTACACAGCAGGTTTGGAAACAGTAGTTGGTTCCCCAGCTGCCCCCGCCTATGCTTTATTTGCTACGCTGCCGTCTCTAACCTTAAAAGGACTAAATCAGATCAGATTGTGAGGAGTAAAGTGCAACCCAGACACAGCGTTTGCTTCGATTTACCCAGCAATTGTTCTCTTTAATTCGCAGGTCTGCGCTTGCCAAGTCCGAGCGACAGGGAAGATGTACGCCTGCAAGAGATTAGAGAAGAAGAGAATAAAAAAGAGGAAAGGCGAATCCATGGCACTAAATGAAAAGCAGATTTTAGAAAAAGTCAATAGTCAGTTTGTAGTGAGTATTGAACTCCCTAGCGCTCAGCTCCCTGCTCACCTGCTGAGCACTGTTCTTGTTGAATCCGATGTCTCTTCCAACTCCTGCTCCAGGAAAGGTGCCAGAAGCTGGTTCCCTTTGCTTTGCACCTTCATCCTGCTCCATGCACCTTTGCTGAGTCTTACTTTAGTCTCTGGTCTGTGAGAAATGCACCAGCCAAGGTGCCTGTTCCTACCATGGGAACATGATGCATTTTACAGCCTTGACTTGCATCAGGCCTTCATGAGGCTTAGCTATTTATATCCAGTGTGATTACCTGAATTCCCAATGTCTGAGAGACAGGAGCTTGGAGGAGGCTGAAGGAGATTAAACCCAAATAGATCAGAAGAGATTGGCTAGTAGAAGCATCTAGCCGGTGATGTGAAGCCAATCTGCCTGATGTAGGGCTTTCCCTGAGTTATGCCAGCTCTTGTGTCTCTTTAAGAATTCACCTTAGATTTTTTTTTAAAAAAGCGTTGTTATCTCAGCATCTGTCACGTTCTCTACACTTATTTTAGGAAACACTGTGAATACAACAGATGCAAGATGTTTACTTATCTCTGGCAGAAGCAAAGATGATGGCACATGTTTAAATGTGATGGGTAGCTTCTGGCTTGTCTGAGTGTTCCTGGGGCACCCACCAGAGCCTCGCAGGGTGGTGCTCACCTTCATGCCTCAGTGATGGTCTGCTTGACCACCACAGGACCGGGCTGCCTGGGCCTTCCTGGGATCCTACTGACATGATAGTTTTTTGACAGCAATCCAGCGAAACAGTGCAGTGGGAGATGTAGATTTCCCTTATTATTAAGATTTCTCTTATGTGGAAAAGTGTGTCCGGAATTAGTATGTGAAGCTATGTGAGCATTAACCTTGAGGGTTTCTGGTGATGGGTAGTCTGGATTCAACAAAAGAATCTATGAAATCCTAGCATCTGATTTTTCTGTACTTTTAAAATACATGTTTGCTATTGTAATAAGGCCCGTGTCAAATTCAGTCAATGTAATTTTTTTCTTTCCTAAAGAAAATCTTTAACAAAAAGTTCGTACTTTCTTCTTAGCAGCCAACTGAACTGTCACAACTATGCTACAAATGTTTTTCTAGGTCAATTTAGCCTATGCCTATGAAACAAAGGATGCACTCTGTTTAGTTCTGACCATAATGAATGGAGGTGACCTGAAGTTTCATATCTACAACATGGGAAATCCAGGCTTTGAGGAGGAAAGAGCTTTGTTTTATGCAGCAGAGATCCTTTGTGGCTTAGAAGACCTACATAGAGAAAATACTGTGTACAGGTAAGCACTCTCTAGAGTCTTAGGACGTTTTTTCTGGGTAGAAAAGAATTGCCTGTATCCTCCCTACTCATTGTGGTGCCGCACAGCTTAGATGCCTCAGTGCTTTGGCTGAAATTTCACAGAGCCCTGTACAAATACAGTATGATTCAGTAATCATGGAAGGAAGCAGTTGCTTCACAAAATACATCCCGTCTAAATTATACAGAACCAACACAAAGCTCCCCAAACCCTACCTCAGCATGATATAAGAAAATTATGAAAGTTTCTTTGAAGGGGTTTCATTGAGGAATCTCGTTTCTAGTTGGTATGAAGTGGAGATCATTCCACTCAAGCCTCTATTTTAATTAGTTAGATTATATTGCATTAGGGACTGCAGCACATCAGATGTGACAAAACCATCTCTCCTATCCCAGAGGGAGCGCAATTAGCTCAAGAATGTGTTTGAGACACAGGGTATGGATTTACGCTCTAGGACACGGCTCGTTTGATTAGCTAGATAGGGTGGTGGTGGTGGCCGTAGCGTGCCAGCCGTGGAAGGAGGCACATTCACAGCCGTGGTCCTGCCGGCCACGTCCCCCCGCTGTGGGTGCAGCCAGCGGAACGGGTGCTGCCTGGCACCGTGACAGGCAGCCAGCTTCGAGAAGGACAGATTTCCATTTCTCAGCTTCCAGTCTGGATTACAGCTCTATAGAAGTGCTTTCCCAGGGCATTATAGAGTTACTTGCTGGATAAGCAGGGTGATTGATTGCAGACAGAGTTCTTGTGACTCCATGAGGATTTATTTTTTTTAATCAACGACCAATGTAGTTGTAAACAGTATTTAATGTTTGTCTTCATCATCCCAGCTTGTGAAATCATTATTGCTGGCATTCGCAGCAGAAGAGGTCCTGCAAACTGATGAAAGAACTTCCAAGGACAATGATTAATAGGCAATATTGTGTTATTTCTAAAAACTAAGCCACACTTTAAACAGTTGCCCATGTGTAATAAGCGCTATGCATATGCTTGTACACATAGAAATCACAGTATCGTTGTTCCTGGATCTCTAGCAAACTGCCACTTGGTTGCCTCACTGTGACTCAGATCTTGCTAACTGGCATAAGGAGGGCAGACCAAAAACATGCTGATTTAGTTGGCACTGGCCCAAGAAGGAGATTTTTTTTTTCCCAAGGAACAAAATGGAATGAAGTGTTTAATGTCAATTGAAAAATCAAATAGTCAGTGATGTGTCTGGCTTCCCTTTTCTTTAAAAAAACATCCTACAACCTTCCAAACAGTTTTAGGAGGTATTATAGTGTTTCTTTAAAACATACTAGATCACAAGCATACTTTATTGATGCTAATGACTGGTACATTCAAAACATGGCTGGTAAAATGCCGTACTAATGCCACTTTCTAATAAAACAAATACGATCTGGCCACCTAAAATAGTATGTGGCTCTGAGAGAAATGGCATCCTACTTCCTTAAGCAGGTGTTTTCATGCTACTCTTAAAAAAAGCTGCTAGTTTACACCTCAGCTGGCACATTCATTTTGGTGATGAATGATATTATATCCTTGTTGGTGACATTTTCTAGCAGTATTTTAGGAGCATCTGCAGAGACCCCTAATTTGTAATACCACAGCGTGTTTGGGGACCCATGAGATGTGCTATATAGGTCAATAAAATATAGCAGTTAAATGCTACCACTTTCTCAAGGTGAATAATTCATCGCAAAACCCTTACTCCTCAGACTTAATTTCATTTTCTATGAACAAAATGCTTCTGAGTAAATCACAGCATCAGAAAATACATCCCCATCTCACGGGCCGGTGACGCATGCTGTGGACGTGACCTGAGAGAACAACCAGGCTCAGAGTCAGATTTATCTGATGCAGAATTCCCTTGCCAAACCTGGCACTTATGTTACATTTCTCAACTGCATCATGTTAGTAAAGGTCAACGGGTCTATTGCTCGTGGAAAGCAAACGTAAAAAGCTGCTGGTTCTACTCAAATTATTTTTTTATATATGTATATCTATAATTTTTATTTTCTATAGATAGATAAATATATAAATTATTTATACATGTACTATAGCCGTGCCTGGAAGCCCCAGTCAGCACCAAGATCACATTGTCCTAGGCATTACACAAATATACAGTAAAGCCTTGTCCACTATGATTAATTGAGTTGTTTATGCTGCTCTGTACAGCCAAACAATGTACCATCGCCTTTCTAGCATGGGCGCAGTGCCAGCAGTTTATGTTTCAGAATATTTAGGCAAGGCTTGTTTACACAGTGGAAACTGTACCATTGGGAAGTAGCCTTACATGTAACTGTGTCCACTGGGGAGTTTTATTTCTCCTAGACATTTCAGTACAAGAATCACATTCCCGCTTGGTACGTGGAAGTGTTGACCATGCAAAGGAAGCCAGCCTTGATCCTGAGGAACCAGAAATCTGAAAACAGAAATGACAACTGATGTCTCAGGGGGAAGGAAAGCCTGCTCTAATTGCCCTAAATCACAGAGGACTGTAAGGACCGAACTGCTGTTCTCAGAGTCCTCGTGGAGTCTCTCATTTAGTTGTTCAAAGACAACAGATCCCAGCTTGTATGCAGGATTCTTGTCATTTGGCCACAGTTACAGCTTTGAGTGGGACTAGTAACTGCTTGGAGCAGAAGGTGAAGTAATAATGAAGTCTTAGTTCTTCAAGGAAGTAGTTCTTACGGGATTCAGAATAATTTTTTTAAAACAAATAGGAAGTGCCCTTGAACCATGTTGCTCCAGCATTGGAAACCTTCTGCTAGTAGGCAGGGACAGCCCACAGTGGTATGTTAAACAAAATCACAGCTTCTCCTCTGCATTCAGCTGCCCTTCACATATTTCAGTATTGTTTATTTGAAAAGTAGGCTTGGTACCATTGGGCACCTGGTGAAGTTTATCTCGAGAGGTCAGGAGGGTCTGAAGCAAGCAAGAAAAGGAGATTGTTCACAGCACTCTATGTTCTTGCTTGAAATAATAAATAAAAATGAAACCGGTTTTGAAATTTTAATCTCAGCATTGTCAAAACTATAAAACACCCCTGTCTGTTCAAGGAAAATTCACGACACGGCAGTGGTACAGCTTGAAACACAGGGCAGGCTCCTGCACAGACTGTGCAATGCACTGATCTCCTGGCACGAGGGTTTCTCTTGTACACCCCCCGCTCCCTGCTCTTTGAAAAGAAACATGTCTTGCTGGGAAGATAACAGAATCAAGCTGGTTCACAAATGCAAGGAGGCCTTCAAAAAAGACGAGGCCAAACACTTCTTGGATTTGCACCAGGCTAAACGCTGTGTTTCGGTACAAATCGATCCGATAGAAGTCAGAATTGCAGCAGCACATTTCTCCCTGCCTCACCTGGCTGCGCTGGTGCCTGGTTCGGGCTCCTGAGCCAGCACAGCCTGCTCCCATCACCCGGCCCTTTGGGACGCTCCCTGCCCAGCACGTCCCCATCTTCCCTCTGACACTCCAGGTCCCATCCCAGGAAGGCTGGCTCCGTTCCCTCTCTGCACTAGCACAGGCTGTGCCCCGTGCCTGCTCAGGAAGGATGGGAAGGAGCCCACCACGGCTGCAAGGGTGTGCTCAGCTCCCCGGTTTGGGAAACAGCCCTGGTCAAGCGAGGGGACATGAGCATGCCTGGCCTGGGCAGCCTCTAGAAGCAGCAACTGGTGGAGCAGGTTTGGTGCTGACAAACCTTTCCGAAGAATGACCTGCCAAGACTCTGCTAAATATGTGAAAACTGAGATTATTTTTTTCAAAAGTTTATAACTTGGCCAGATTTGGGATTTTTTTTTTTTTTTCACAGGAGCAGTAAAAGGCACATCTTTGACATCAGAGTGACCACCTTGCCAGTATTCATGGCGTTGCTCCAGACCACATAGGCACTAGAGTTTCACAAATGTTTGTGAGAAGAATTTTAATCTGGGCACAGCATTCCCCCCTCTGCCCCTCATTTTCCAAACTTGCTGAAATTATTACACATGTACACAAGTTCGTGTACACACCTTCACATATTTGGTCTGAGTCAGATGCCAGCCATAGAAAATTTGAGCCCAACAGATCCCGTCTTCCATTCTCATATGCAAATAAAGTATTTTAAAATTTGAAATACTTTTATTTTTAGCAAAAGATTTTACAACAGAAAATGTTACAGAGGTTTAAAAACACACAGGACTATAGGGATTGATTTACAGGGTTTACTGGACTAGATGTATAGAGTGGATTAGGAACTAAAAGCATGACTTAGTAAAAAAATGTAACTCCAGTTTAGAAAAAGACATATGGTTTCAGTCTATCTGTGAAGTGAGTTGTAGAAAGTTATATTGGTTTCATGAGTTTCTTGCTGTTTGAGTTGACACTCAATTGGTTTATTACTGGTAATAAATGCACTCACACACCGTCGTATGGTCATGTTATCAAAACCAGCTTCATACAAATAACTGCTATATTTCATTTTCAGAGATTTGAAGCCGGAAAATATCCTGCTAGATGATTATGGTAAGTCTCTGAGATTTACAGAGATGCTTTCACAGTAAAGTAGATTAAGTTAGTTTTAGGTTATATATTGCACAAAGACAAATAATGCTCTGAAGTGACTAAGAGGCTCAGCGTACACTAATACTCCTGTCTTGGGGTGGGTGAAGTGCTGGAGCTCATCGCACGGATGGAATGAAGCAGCCGTGCTGCTCAACAGGGTCTGTGCGTGAAAGCACAGCTTTGCTGGGGCTGTTTGCCTTTTTTCATTGTTTTTCCATCTTTATTGTTGCAAGGCTGACACACACAGAGGAAGCTGGGATTTCTAAATCTGTGCTTCCCACTCCATTTTCAAAAGCACCTTCATCCGTTGCTGAGCCAACTCTCATTTTATGCAAACCCAGGTACCTGTTTGTTGCCGAAGGCAGCGATAATCAAATCTCACGCTGACTTACAGACCAGATGTAGCCCCTTCAGCCATCAGAGAGTTACAGAATTATGTCAGCCCATCCATCCTCTGTGATCGGTTCAAGATACTTCCCTACAGCATGCCTCTCATTGCCTTTTTTTGGTGGGTTTTAAAATATTTAACATAATCCACGGTAGTTTGTAGCCTCACTGATAAAATTTCACTGCATTGTAATGCCCTTAATAATTCCTCTTCTCCTTATCAGTGAAACTGTGATTCAGAACACTCTTTGCTTAAAAAGTCTGAACAGTAAATTGCAAGAGTATTGTAGTAATGACAGTAGTTGTGGTTTTGGACTAATTTGGGTCATACTATCATATCTGCTTTGTGTTGTTTTGTTTCTTTTTTCCTTCCAGGCCATATTAGAATATCTGATTTGGGTCTAGCTGTTAAAATCCCTGAGGGTGAATCAATCCGTGGAAGAGTAGGAACAGTAGGATATATGGGTAAGTCTTCAGTAGCACATCTTTTTTATTATTTGCTGAGATTACTTGAGTTTTGGAGATCTTTCTGCCATGTAAGCTTAAGAAAAAGAATTTAAAAATATTCACGTTCAGCTGGATCCAGTTCCCAGTAGCAACCCACCAAGAACTCATGCTAGTGGAAATCAAAAATATAATCTTAAAACAGCAAAGCAAATTAAAAGGGGAGACAACTGGGATTCTAGTGATTTTAGCATAGATTTATTTTTAGGAGGGTTATGTGCTAAAAGAAAGGCTTCTTTCTAGTTGCTGCTTTACATAATAGTTAAAATTTATTTGTATGTTTATGATAAAATGGGTAAGTCTGCACCTATGGTCATCTTGACCAAGGTCATCTTGAGTCTTCCCTGTGGGCAGGAGAGGCTGCACAAAAGAAGAGTAGAGATTTGTGCATTGGTAAGAAACACACTCCCTGATTTAGCAGCTCTGTTTCCTGAATTCACTGTAATTATTTTCACGCATTCTCTGTGTGGGCATATTTCTTGGAATAAAAATTGCTTGTGCTTATTTGACTAAATAGAAACTATCTGATATGAGCCACTGTTGCACCATATGGAGACTTTAATGAAAGCAAGCAGATCAGTTGTCATTTCTAAATTTTGTTGCCACCATGTAACTTTGTGCGCTCACTAAGACTCTGTGCTTGGGAACTTGTGTGTATGCAGTTTTGTACCCATGTACGGAAGTGAGGATGCCTGCAAGACAGTGACTGTGTATGCCCAAAGCACACTGTGTGGTTGCAATACAAAATAAATGGATGTGTTTTTTAAAGAGGGAAATTAAAAAGTTATAAATTGAGCAAAAAGACAGAATTTGCTTTTGAAGAAATGTCACTGCTGTTTACAGGATGTGCGTTTGTATGCCGTTTCTTCCTTAAATGGAGAAATCTGGAAGGACTCTTAAGATTAGGCCTCAGCTCAGTACTTAGCTTCAACTTCTTTTTGTGTTTTTTCAGTTGGTCTGACTTGGTAGAGAAGTCAGAAGACACTGTGCGCATGGCATGTAGCATGCTGCATTTTCTGTAGAGGCATCAACTGAAGTCAGGAGGTGTTTTTATATTTCACCCACCATTCTCTGTGCATGTGTATTCAGTCACTAAAATGGACCTTCAAGAAATTTTTTTGCCTATGTAAATACCAAGTATTTCCTCAAGACACATTTTTCTCCTCCACAGCTCCAGAAGTGTTGAACAACCAGAGGTACACACTCAGCCCTGACTACTGGGGGCTAGGCTGTCTCATTTATGAAATGATTGCTGGGCAATCACCGTTTCGTGGAAGGAAAGAGAAGGTGAAGAGGGAAGAAGTGGACAGAAGAGTGCTGGAGACAGAAGAGGTCTACTCCCATAAGTTTTCTGAGGAGGCCAAGTCCATCTGTAAAATGGTAAGGGGCTTGAAGGCCCAGTGTGGCAGCTTCATTAGCAAGCTGTATCTGACAGGGTTTGAACAGTAACACAGTACCATAGAGGGGCTGCAGAGACAAAGACTAACCAAGCTCATCTGTTGATGGGATGACTGCATTCTCTATTCATTCAAATTGTATTTATTTGGGCTTGCTTCTCCATGAGATTCATCACGGTCATCTTGAGTCCACTCCAAAGTTTTATGGCCAAGGGAGGGTATCTATTCTCGTAAGACTTTGAATGTTAGTTTGCAGTTAAGAACGCACTTCTGTCTTTTATAATCTTGTAGAAAAAATAAAAAGGACTTGATGATGCAAGACTCTGATTGTCTCCTGCAAGGAACTGAAAACCCCATGCTTCCATTGTCTTTGGTGAGAGCTGGGGGTAAGCAGGACAAAGATTATGCAATGAAATTATTGTGACACTCAAGTGCTGTCCCACCCCATCTCACTAACTTTGTTAGCAGTTTCTCCCCCGAGGTGCCAGGGTATCCAGCTTTTTTTAATACTGTTGAGCTGTCCTTTAAAAAGTTTTCTCACTCTTTCAGCTGGCAGTCATTTTCGTAGCACAATAGCCATGTCTGACAATGGAAATCCTCAAACCCTCTGAGAAATCTCAAAGCTGTGACTGAATTCATCAATGTCTTGTCAACATCCATCTTTAGAAGACTGAATTGTAATTTGGAAAGGGATGTGGCCTTTTTCTTGATGTTGTTTGCTGAAGAGTGAAGTCTCCTTTGGAGATAATGACATATCTGTATATACTGGTAGGGAGAGAATGAAGGGAAGGAAAGGTCAACAAATAGGTAGTGAGAGTTTCACCAATATCTTGTGCGACAGGCAAGCAAACAGCAGATCAACAACATTCTGGCTGGCTGGCTTCATGAAGAGACATTGAAGTCTCCTTGCAAAATAATAATGGTAGTATTGCCAAGTATCATGCCTGGAAGTCATTAACTCACAGTGCACCAACTCATTGCAGAATCCCAGGGGTAGTAATTAACTGACATCACTCTTGATAAATACTCTAGGCCATTCACTGCCCTTAATCTGCAATTCAGAGCCCCCACTGAAGTTGGCGTGGGTGGATCTAGGACAGCCACAGGCTCCTACAGACCATTTCATGTGCTCAGACAGCCTGCCATCTCTTCTCTAGTAGCATCTCAACTCCCACCAGGTGAGGAGCAGCGTTTTCTTGGAGGGGCAGAGATTTTGTGCGTGTCCTGTTGTTAGCATGGAATGAAAATGTCATGAGGCAAAAATCGTATTTTTGCCGCTTGTTCCGTAGTTAGTTGCAGGCATGAGACATAATAGAATGAAAGTATACTTTGAAAATAACCAAGCCCATGAGAACTTGAAGCTGAGAAGAATAAAATGTAGCATTGATGGGATAGCGCTGGAGGTGACCTACCACTGCCAGGGGAGTAGACAGTGAAAGTCATTATACTGTAGTGGTCATTTTCATCTTCAAGCCATAGAGTCTATGGTTTCAGGGAGTCAGGGACCCCAGGAAGTCGTCTAGTTCATTCCCTTGCCTCAGGGAACCATGAACTATATGTAAATCATTCCTGACAACTTGATCATTACTGCTTCACTGTCCAGTCACGTGGCGTGTTTATTTAGGTGGTTTGTGCAAACTCTTAATGGACCAAAGATAACCCTGTCATTTTTGAACACTAATGCATTAAAATTACAGTGCCTTAAGGCTGCTAGAGCCTTACTTCTGATACTGAGCATGATGGCATTTGTGGTTTTCCATCCAAAAGTCATTTATTTTATCAAGTGATATTTTTAAAAATCCATTATTCAAATATATCTTCTCAAATACCTTTTGCTCTTCATATTGAAAACCAGGACTTCATTGCTTCATATCAGCATCTTAACAAGGAAACAAAAAAGTTATAATTAAGTACCCATCATACCTGCAAAATGAAGCATAAAGCTGCAGTACATAAATCCATCTTAGCCTTCACAAAGATCCAGCACAAAAGGCTTTCCTGTAGTGGACTCTTCAGGGCAGGAGTGAGCAACATGTTTTCCACCATGTCTCTTAACCTTCTCTTCAAAGCTTACTCCATGAGCTACTAGCATCTCCATCAGGATATATATTGTCTTTATTCTCATATGAAAACCCTTAGTGTCACCCTATGTCAACCTTCCCCTCCTGGATGTTTATGCCCTTTGCATTCTTGCAGGCACATATCATAGCTCCCATTAATCATCATCCATCCCATATTTCCATGTTTCATTTTGTAAGTAATTTCCCATAAATCAGTCCTCATTTTGGACTGAAGCAGAGATGAATAATAAATAATTAGGAACAGGGGCAGCTGGCTTTCTGGGAAGCTCCCCAACCCATAGTTCCCATATAACATAACTGCTTCATGGTGTGTTTTTTCTGTGAAAAAATCTGATCTTTCTAGGAAATGCTCCCTGTTCGTTGTTATTATGACTTGTACTTCACTGGTGTACACGTGTGCTTTCCCTGACAAGTGCAGTCTTGTATCCAAAGCTGTGACTTGCTCTATTCAAGTCAACAGTATTGGATGGGCCTGTATTTCTGTGCTGTTCTGTCACTCTGTCAGTGTCCTGTTTGTCTACATTTCCCACAGACTGTCTTCCCTGACACTTCTTATTCCTGCAGCTCCCATTTGACTCCGTAAAAGGGATCTCTGATTGGAGGGTGTGAAGAAGATAGAGCCAAACTCTTGGTTTGGTGCCCAGTGGCAAGACAGGAGGCAATGGGCACAAACTGAAACACAAGAGGGTGCCTCTGGACATCATGAAACACTTTCTCATGGTGAGGGTAGTCAAATACTGGAACAGGTTGCCCAAAGAGGCTGTGGAGTCTCCACACTTGGAGACAGCCAAAACCCAACTGGACATGGCCTTGAGCAACCTGCTCTGGGTGACTCTGCTTTGGGCAGAGGGATTGAACTAGACAATCTCCAGAGACACCTTCCAGCCTCAGCTGTGATTCTGATCTCCATTCCCTTCCCAAAGTGTCTCCCCAACCGACTAAAAGGTGATGGATTCTTTCTTCCCTAAAAGCAATTTTTTTCTCTTCCTCACCACCAGAAACTCTGTCATCATACTGCTACTACTTCTGCCTGCTTTCATCCCTGGAAACCAACTTGTTCACACGTTATGACACCTTAAAGTTTATCAGTGGTGCCTGAGAATAACTGGTCTTTCATCTATCATGAGAGGCACCTCACATCAAGGTGCTCTTCAAATTATTACCAGTGCTATTGGTGATGGTAATAATAATAATAACAACAACAGAACAACAACAACAATAATAATTAATAATTTTCTGTAGTAAGCCTTTGCGATAAGCTTAATTGTCACACATGCCTGAGAGAGTTTTGATTCTTCACTTGGCCAGATTGGGCTGTGAATTCATAAGCATAAGCAGTGCAATGCACAGCCATTTATGTCATTCTCCTTTGTCTCATTTTATAATTGAGAGGTGACCATAGTATTACTCTTCTGTTCTCTCAAAATTTTTAAAAATAGTCTGTTTACTTCTGTTCCAGGGTTGAAATTTATCTAGGTAATCCCTTAAACTATTTGATCAGCTGGGTCAATGGAAGCGGTTTTACCATTTCTCCTTTCTCCTTTCTTGAGCAGCAATTTTTTTGCACTCTTACCCTACAAAAAGTTTCCCTTACTCCTATAAATTTAGGACTAACATCTTAGGACTTGGAGTTATTTATTACATGGTATGATCTGGATATGAACTGACTGATCACATGAAGATAAATAAAGCAGCGCTTTGGGGACTGTTGGCTATTTTTAGCAATCCTCACAACAGTTGTTTCTTTTTGTAAAGGAAGCAAAACAAAGTCGTGGAAAAAGTCTCAGACACTGCAGAGTTAGAATCCCCAGCGGGGATCAAATGAGTGTCATGAAAGTATCAGAGAGTTCTTTATATCAAGAAAAAGATCTTAATGTAACTTCACCACTGCTATTCATGACTCTTCTTTGAAAGCCCCATTCTAGTCACGCTTTGCCCATAACTCTGTAGACTAAATCCTGCCCTCATTTACACACATCCAGTGTCATCTGGTGCCTTTGTTACCAGAACATAAAACTCTGCTGCTTGGTATCGACTTCATGCATGGTTGGGTGGCCTAAGCCATCTTCAGATCTGAAGCTCTGTGAATTCTCCGTAGACTTTGGCTGTAGAATTCCACTTAAATTGTGTTTGATTGGGTCATTTGCACTGCTGTCCCAGGAGGGCTTGTCATCAGCCTGATGTAGTTGCTTTTGTTCTGCTCTCTATTCATATTAAATACGTTCTTTGAAACTGAATTAAACAAAAGTGTAGAGATGACTCAAAACATATAGTTGTTATCTCTGTTTTGTTTTCCTGGACAGATTCCCAAATGGGATGCATATTTCAGGCTATTATTCAGGTTTAATGTTGCAGAGAGCTGCTGGGGCTTCAGGAAATGGTACAAGACTCATTATTCCTTGGAGAAGGAAAGTCTTTCCCTTCTGGAAAATATTCTGATCTATGCTATCTCTTGATACCCACAACAGAAGCCAGAAGTGTCTGGTTTCACCTGTTGCCATCTCTAGAGCTGGCTTCAGCTACAGCTTACCAAATTCCATGAATTTCTCTTTTTTTTCTCCATTGGAAGTCTCCTGGCACTCTCCTCAAGAGGCAGGCAGCTGCTCCCCTGCAGCAGGGCTTTGCAGGAGTATCCTCTCCTTTCTGTGGTCTTTCAGTCCCAGCCTATTCCCAGTGGCCTGTTCCCTTTTGTGTCTTCCAGCCTGCGGTGGCCAGCCACCCACGACCAACTGCATTCATGCTCCAGAGACTTCCTTCTTGCATCTGAGGTTACTGAATACTCCCTTGTTTATCACAGAGGAGCCCAGGAATTCCCAGACAGACTTTTTCTATCCTCAACTACCCTATCCTCTGACCACCCACTCCAAACCACTTCTAACATTTACAGCTTGGCAAGGGTAAATTCCCCAATTAGCTTGGTCTTCCCACTTAGTCCAGAGACAGGAGAATTACTGGCTGCACAGACAGGAAAGTAACCCCCTTTCTTCCTTCACAGCTGACTGGAGAGCAGAAACTACAAAGCTTTCCTTTATCATTTACAGGCAAGTCCAAATCTACCCCTTTCCTACAACAACTTCTCATCAGCACTGTTCCTGAGACCTTCAAGGTATCCTTTCCAAAAGTGTATCAGAGCCATGGGTAGTAAAAGTGGTCCTTCTGTCTTCTGATTCTTCTTTCCACCTGTCAGGAAAGTCCTTTCAACATGAGAATAGAAGATCAAAAGAAATTCTGCCTTCTTTGCCCAGCCACAATAGAGTCAAACCAGATCTTGACTGGAAATTCCAAAGCAATCTTCTTTACATAGGCTAAATCCATATGCCTGTTGGGATTTAAAAAAAAAAAGAAAAAAAAGAAAAAAAAAAAAAAAAAAAAAAACCAACAAAAACCTTGCCTCAAGACTGTGAGACCTGAAAGTCTCATGCAAGGATCTGAAAACAAAACATCCCTCTTTCCTTCTACCCAGGGAAAGAAAGCTCCAGAGAAGTGCCCCGAGAAGGATCTTTTCATATGAGTTGGATCAAAACAGTGCTGTATCACTTGAATCTATGTGTTCAGAGGATGGCAAGGCATAGAAATGTTTCAAGTCTTGCTCCATCTATGAACCAGCCAGTCGTGGTGACCAGTCATACCAGATGTCACCACCTAGGCAGCAGCAGAGGCAGAAGAAACTGTGAGAAAGAAAGGGACATTGCTATCTGGACGCTGGACACAGCTGTTGTGGCCAGAACCACTAGCTTTTCCCCCATCCCTCAATCCATACAACCTTCTCTGGCTATTGCTGCTGCTACTGCTGAGGCAGAAAGAGCTGAGCCCAAGACTCTTAGGTCCCACAAACCTTTTCAGTACCTCTTCTGGCTGCTTGGCCTCTGCCACTGTGGCTTGCTCAGGACCGGCTGCCGCATGGTCTCTGCATACACGGGGCATACTGATTGCCAAAGCCATTTGCTGTCTCAGGCTGGAGGCAAAAAAATGCAGAACTGAGGAGGCTGTGGGAGTCAGATAAGAAAACCACTGATGCCCGGGGGTAGCAGAGCATTCAGAAGAGCCTAAAGAGCTGTGACCCTGTAAACCTGTGATAAGGACAAGAAAACCCAGCTCTAGCCAGACACCAGAGCAAAGATTACCAACATCACATTAACAACAAACAGTTCTTTCAAGGTTCCCCCTCGCTGAGATGATGCAGCTGAGACAGCAACACAACCGGAGGGTGCTGAGGCATGCCCTGAGCCTCCGGGCAGCATCTCCAGACAGCCTTGCCCGAGCGGGGACACGCCGCCCGGCTGCCCCCGATCGCCCACCCCATCTCCTGGAACACTTCTCTTCCTCTCCGCCCCTCCCAGAGCTGTTTGGCTCTTCGGGGAGCCCCAGGCAGGCGCCGCGGGGTGCAGCTCCGTTTGCTGGCTCCCAGGTACAAGGAGTATGACCCAGGGGGGGTCCCCAGGGCTCAGTCCCTTCCACGGACTAGGGATGCTCAGAGAACCCAAACCGCCCCACTGTCCTGCGTGGCTGCTGAGCACCACACCCCCCATGCCCCCCTCCCCGCGGGCAGGCAGTGCCAGGGCGTTTTGCTCATCATTTCGCTGCGGTTGCTCTGCACAGTACCCCCCTATCCCCCCCCCAGGGGAGGGGGCGAGGGCAGAGCGCTGCTTCCCAGCTCCTTGGAGCAGAAAAGCTGGAGATGGGAAGAGGAGCCGAGGCGGAGCCTTTCCCACCCCCGGGCACCCAGCACCAGTCCCCCCAACACCCCCCCAGGGTCCTGTCTCCCCCCCCCCCCCCCCCCCCCGCTCGGAGGCCGCTCACTGGTGGGACCCTTCCCCGCGGGGCGCGGAACGCCCCAACGCTCCGCCCCGCCGCGCTGCGCGGCCGCGCTGCCCTTTCCTCTGCTGCCCCCCCGCGGCCCCGCCGCGCCCCGCAGCCGCGCAGCTCTCCGCGGGGGCCGCGCCGGGCTCCCCCCGTAAGGGGGTTGGGGGGTGTGGGGTGTCACTGCCAACCCCTTCCTCCAGCCGCCGTTTATAAACCGGGGCGCCGGGAGGGGTGAGCGGGGGGTTTCCCGGGGAAAAGGGCTGGCGACCTTCTCTCCTCCGTGGTGGTCCCCCGTACCTCAGGAGGCTTTTCCCCCGGAGCGGAGACTCGGCTAAGCCCGCCGGGGTGTTCCCAACGCCGGCTTAGTTTTCTGTTGGACTAAAGCGCACGTCGCGCATCTCTTCAATAGGCAGCTGGAATCTCCGGTTTGCTTTTACGTTGTTGTTCGGAGCTGTATTTTCCCTCCTCTATCTACGAGAGCATCATGCAGGCTCCCGCAAAGATGAATGGAAGGGGGGGAAGAGGAAAAAAAAAAAAAAAAAAAAAGGAAACAAATTTGTGAACCTTCACTTTCCGGCAGATTGCCTGCAGTCAGCGGTACATTTAGAAACATCCCTGTCCCAAATAATGGCCTTTTTGCACCAGGCATTTGCATGCTGAGCTCTGCCTCTTGTCAACTGTTTAGATGTGACCTCCTCAGACACTGATTTAGCCTACTTGAGTCTACACATACTATTTAAAAGAAGAGGCGTTTTGGTGAAGATCTGGCTGTGTGTTGTCTCCTCATCCACCAACTGCTCTGTGCCAGAATTGTTCTTCCATTGAACTGTTCTCTTGCAGAACAATTAGCCCATCCATACAAGGTCTTCCAGGACCGACACCCCCTGTGTTTGTGTTCATGGACCTGCTTAGCTAATCGACCAAGGGTGTGAGTTCAGTTAGTGTCCATCGCTCCACTGCAGGTACCCAGGAGACAGGCTGTAGCAGGTAGAGGTGGTGCATTGCCCTTCTCTAGAAACAAAGTCTGAACTGAGGATGGCTTCATGGACAAAACTCTGAGTTCAGCAGAGATAAGCCCATGAGCACAAAGGGTTGGTCTGATGTGTCGTGTGATGTACTGGAATATACTGCACTGGGTGGAGGGAAGTACAATTTGATAGTCAAGTCATTCAGCCTAAACAACACAGGAAAATTGTTCTTACAAGAATAACAAGGAAAAAAAAGAACTGAGAAAAAGCACATGGTACTTAGGAATGTGCATATATAGATGTTATTAGAGTATGTCAGACGACTTCTTGAAAGCATTCACTGAAAGTAAGTACAAGCAATGGTCTCTATTTTGACTGTAAACACTTTACAGCAGATAATTTTCAAAGGGTTTCACCAGCACGTAGAACAGTGCAGTCCTAATCCATTTAACTTTGGCCATTAAGTAACAGTGATTACAGTTCCCCTCTGTACTTCCCTCTGGGCACATTCAAAACCAACTGGAGATAAAAATATCTTTGTGTAGCTCTTGTTTTTCTGACATCCTTACCACTCCTCTTGGCATGTTTCAGCTCCTCACCAAAGACGTGAAGCAGCGGCTAGGATGTCAAGGGGAAGGTGCAACAGAAGTGAAGAGGCATCCCTTTTTCAAGAGCATGAATTTCAAGCGGTTAGAAGCAGGAATGCTGGATCCTCCCTTTGTCCCTGATGTAAGTACGGTTGGAAGAATCCCCAGTGGACTCTTTCAAGATATTTGTTTCTAAAATAACCTCTCTCTCTTAGAGCTGTCATCACTCTCTGCATGGGTAGCTGCCCTAGGAAGATGTGATAAGTGGTAGGGCTGGAGTGGGGAGGCTGGGAGGAAGAGGAGAGCTGCCCTGTAGACGTGTGTGTGCAGGGTGGGTGGGCCTCCACGTTGTGTTTTCCCACTCACTCGGCCACAGTCTTCCTGTGTGACACTGGAGGCACCACTTGCTCTGTTCATGCCTCAGTTCCCAAACTTTAAACAGGGAACCTTTGTATTCCCTTACTCACGGTAGTAGTGTGAGAGTAAGTTCGCTCAGGACCAGGTTGTGCTCGGAGCAGTCAGCAGTGAAAGCCGCATGTATGCATACAGATATACAGGTATATATGCTGGGGTGAAATCAGAATTACAGAGTCCAAAGCTTCAGGGAACTGAGGAATGGTCTGGATCGTCGTGAAAACAGGCGTTTGTTACAGAGTCTGAACCAGGTTCAGGTATCAAGTGTCACCTAGAGCAGAGGAGGTGCCTTGGACCTGAGAGAACATTTTGAACTTGATGATGTTCATGGGCACAGAACCCAACCTTGAGTCCTTACTCAGGTTTACACCCCAGTCTTGCACAGACTCAAAGTCTTTGTTGCACTGGCAATAACAGAACTTTTTCTTTGTTGCATTGGCAATCACAAAACTTTTTCCACCCTTCTGTGGTATCGGTCTCCACCCCAGTGCGTGGAGTTATCTGATTACTTTCCTCCTGGAGGGCTCTCTTTCTGGCTAGACCTTCTCTCCTTCAAGTTCCCATATGGTTCTAAGTAAACACTGCCATTTTAACGTATTAAGGAAAGTAACATCTTGGCAGCTCTCATTCACATTGCTGCAAACTCAAGCAAACCAAAGTGGTTTGAACGCTACAAAAGTTTACTTTAGCTGCTCTGGTTTTGCTTTACATTTTACTATGCGGCCTAGTTATTCCTGCCAATTAGCCCTTGGTGTTACGACCTGCTTTAGTGGGAAGAAACAGGAGACAAGCTACTATTTCTTTCTGATGTAGAAAATTAGAAAATTCTGGGCTCAAATTTGGGATCCGCCAGAGTGTATTAAAAGCTTAACTGTGGCATGTAAGGCCTAGAAGGCACCTCTTATAGACATATTTGCTAAAGCAGGGGCACATAAATTTTTATGGCTATTTATTGGGAACTCAAGAGCTGCCCCTAATTTAATTTATTTGGCACTTCACCCATAGATTTCCAAGGCTTTACTGAAGTCAGCTGAATCACCCAAAGCTCTATAGCCAATGGCAGAGGTTGTAATCCAACGCATGTCTCTCCGTCCTCTTCTAGACTACTCTGTCTCCACAAAAATGTTGTGGATTGCAGCTGTCAGGAATGCAGAGGGATGCAGCCTCCAGCAAATAGAACTTCCCGTCAGGAATCAGCTTGATTTGTTTGGTCACACTGCTCAGATCTAGATGAAATACTGCACGGTTGGACCCCTGGGCTGTGCAGTCATGGCACCATGTGTAGATAGTGGGATTCAACGTGTGCTTGAGTTCAGCAGGTCAGGCTAGTCCCACAAGCCACCCCTCAGTTATTCCTGCACATCACAGGGTTGTTGATGGGAACTCTCTAGGTGTGCCGATGACCACACTAACTATGACAGGTAGCCAGTGATGACTATGTCTGCTCTCTGTGGCTGACTGCTGGAGTGTGAGCTAAAAGCAGCGTCACTGCAAAGAGTCCTGTCTCTGTCATCCCAGAAAATTAAGTAGTTTAAAAAGGCAAAGCCATTTGACTATTTGTTTGAAGAAAGGCAGCCAAGTTAAAAGAGTTAATAGAGGTGATTCTGGACAGCTTCCAGCAGCTGAGCTATTAATAAAAACAATGGAAAAACGCCAAACCCTTTCTGTTTTCTTTAGCAATTAGCATACATTCCTTTACACTTTTAAGCTGCAAACTCCGCCGTTATCTGAGCAGAAGGACACTTGAGGTCCCTTTTCAGAGCTGTCTCCAACACGTCAGTCATAAACATTCTGGTTTTCTGTTGTTCCCCCTCCAAAACAAAAGACTGCTGAAGGATTTGATTTTTGTTCTCTTGTTCTTTCTGTCCTTTTCCCCTCACCTCTTAATCATATGCTACATGAATGACTAAAACCTACTTTGGCTCCGCTGATGCTGTAAGGACTTCAAAGTGGGAAGCTTAACATGCTTAAAGCAAAGTCAGCCTTTGATGATAAACAAGCGGCCAGAGCAAGTCTAGAGAAGCAGGATGCAGATAGTCACTTGTTGTTAGGCGTTCTCACTTGACTGAATCTGTGAATGAAAGCACATGGTCAGACTCAGAAATGTTTTTTCTCTTGCTGGTTTTTTTTTTTTTTTTTCTGCTGAGGTAGCCCAGAGCAGTATACTGCAAGGATGTCTTGGACATCGAGCAATTCTCCACAGTGAAAGGAGTTAACCTGGACCAAACAGATGATGATTTCTATTCCAAGTTTTCCACAGGATCAGTGTCTATTCCATGGCAAAATGAGGTAAGGATGTATCATAGTAAAATTACTCCAATAAAACCCCTAACACAGATGGTTTAAGAGTAGCTGTATATTTCCAGTAATATATAGCTACTGGATAACTTTCCAGACTCTAGTGCTTTCATAAGTTACAAATGGCCTCTTTCAAGATCTATAATGTACCACAGATGTCAGGTTCAGGTGACTGTATCTATTGGCTCTGCATATTTGTGTAAATTGGCAACAATCCTACTGTACTTCCTTCTCCTGGACTTCTACAGAGGTGTTTCGACAACAGCTCTCGGGAACTTCCGTGGGATGGCTGGAGGTCCTGGTGGGAAGCTCCTCCACTGGTGATCGTGATCTCACCCATTGTCTCGTACCTGCAGCGCGTACCAGCTACAGCAGTTGACTCTGGACCTGGAACTGCTCCAGGGTTTATAGATCTGGGTCTTTGTTTCTGTTTGATATCAAAACACAGCCAGCAGTGGATTTCATAATCCAACTCTGGATCAAACAACAGATCCACTTAGTCAGAGAGATGCTAATAACTGGGATTTTTTGAGTATGCCCATCTTTACCCAATATTCTTCACAGTGCTAAAGAAAAACAGAAAGCTCTATGGGGCAATTTCTAATAAGACTGATGTGCAAACATGCAGAGCAAACTCAGCCTCTCTTTTTCATACATCCTATTCGCCTTCTATAGCCACGAGCAGGAATTCAACTGTTAACTCTCCTAACATATTGCTAAAGCTGCTGGTCCTGATCCTGACTTTGAACAACGTAGCACTACTGGAATATATTTAATTCAGATGTAAAATTTCTTTTTTTCTTTCTTATTGTATTCCACTAGATGATAGAAACAGAGTGTTTCAAAGAACTGAATGTATTTGGACCAAATGGTACTATTTCACCAGACCTAAACAAAAGCTACCCCCCAGAGCCACCCAAGAAAGGATTGCTACAAAGAATATTTAAAAGACAGGTGAGATCTTTTATGACTAAGACAAGGAAACTCCCGTAGATGCCCTGTGTCACAGCCATGTCCTGGTGGTATTTTTGCTAGGAGGAAGACAGTGCATCTTAGAGAGGGCTGGATGTCACAGTTACCCGGTGATCTCCTGACTAATACTGCATATCCCAAGTTTCCCATCTGCCTCTTGTGATTTTTTTACAACCAGAAGTTCCAGTGTTGTTCATCACCTTTCTTTCCAGCAGTTGAAAACTTCTTACCCAACCTATTTTTCAGTGGTATGCTGAAATGCCTTTTGAAATGGCTATATGGTTTTAATAAGTTCTTTGTGAAAATCCTTGATTTATGTGTTTAAAAAAAAAAAGAAAATGCAAATTTTGAGTGAGGTAGTCATGGGAGGAAACCAAGATGCTAGAGAAGAGAGCAGATCAGATAATACGTGATGTACAGCTTTCACAAGGCACCATGGCACCACTTGCAAATCTAAATAACATTCTTAGAGCAATCTGTTTCTGTAGGGTTCAAACCATGCCTGAGCATTGGCAGGTATCCCCTGTATTAGTGTCAGATTTAGCAGATACTGACATTTTGCAGTGAATTGATTTGACTCCTGAAGCCTGAGTGAGTCTTCTTTGCTGCATTCCTCAAGAACTGCCATGGTCCTCCTGACCTAGAGAGAATACAGGTAAGAAAGTGAAGAATATTTTACATCCAAAGATCTTCAAACAAAAATCTCGCAGCCCAGTCAGTACATTATCACCGTAAGATGAACAATGTTGGACTAAAAGAAAGCATGGCATAATCTGGGAATCTAATAGTCATTGTCTTCCTCTCTCTACAGCATCAGAACAATTCAAAGAGTTCTCCAAATTCAAAGGCAAGTTTAAATCACCACATAAATTCAAATCACGTAAGTTCAAACTCCACTGGAAGCAGCTAGTTCCAACTCAGTTTATGAAACAACATGTTGCATCCTTCCACTATAATCTATGGAGCTTCTATGGATGAGAGAGCCTCCACCGTTGAGTGAAAAAAAAAAAAAAAAAGGATCTCCCCAAAATGGAGATTTTCTATCCATTCCTTCCAGTGGAGCCTCGCATTTTAAGAAGAATTTTCCACTCAGGTCTGTTTTTTGGAGGTGGCACTCAAGACTGTGTGAATCAAATTCGTCTATTTAGAACATTGCAATAGAAATTCAATGAACATGACTACTTGCACGTATTTAAATAGCATCATACTAGAACTGAATTTTGTCTTTATTATTTTTAAAGAAAAGTTTTGTAAATTTCTCTATTGTCTCAGTTTACATTTTGTACATTTGTATTTAAATGAAAGTCAGACTTTGGAGGTGTATATTTTCCAAGCAGCAGCTGTAAAGCCATGTGTTTTAAGACATTTTTTTAAAAGAAAAAAAAATGTGACTCAAGACTTCCAGAGCCTCAAACGAGAAATCATTCTTTTTAGTAATTCTAGAAAATTATTCATAAATCACTTTATCAGACTGGGTTTTACTGACATGCATTTTTATGGAACAGTTTATTCTTAATTATTTTACATCTGTATATTTGGTTTACAGCAACACTGCATACATTTCTCCTCCTCATTAGTTTGTAATGTCTCGCATTAAATGCTAAAAGACAAGATTCTGATGCATTCAAGAATGCTACTTGCTATGCCTAAGGTTTGTGATTTCATGGGACCAGCACAGCTGAGATTTGCACTTACTTACATTGTTAGCTCATCAAAAACTTTTTAGTTAGAAAGGGAACCCTTTTTTAAGTCCTTTGCTAGTTTTTGTGCTGTTTCTAATGACAGCAGGAACAAAATTGAGTGAGAGGTGACCAGGAAAGCAAATGACCATTTGTTTTTCAAGGACTTGAAAATTGCACCCGCTGAAATGAGAGCAAAACTCGAAGTGATCTTCATGCTGCAGTCAAAAGTCCAAGGCCCTTCCACAGTTGCTCATATCAAACAGGTAGCTACAGAGAAATTCAGTAGTCTGGTTTGTGCTGACCATGAGATTCATGACAGCGTTCTAGAGCAGAGCTGTGGAGGTTCAGGTCTGAGCTACTTCTGAGCAGTAGCAGAACCTATAGGTTGTGTCTGCACTTAGAGTACTTCCGTGTGTCATGCCAAACACACTATGACTCGTCCCCTCAATTAGGTCCTCAATGGAATAAAATGTCAGTTACGAAATAATACCTCCCACTTTTGGTTCCATCATCCTTTGTCCGGGATCCTTCAACCACTGACAAAAACATTGTTCCCACTAGTACAAACAGGATTGGTCAGGGTCAGTAGCAGTACCTCAGGCATCAGAATCATGCTCTTCTCAAATATGCCACTATTATTATTATTAACATCAGATCAAACATACGGTTACTTCCCTTCAACAGGAATTGGAAAACCTTTGTCCCCCAAAGTGCAGACAGGATCTCTACAGCCCAACATGTTCTGTAAAACATGTTGGTTCACCGAGCTCTTTACAATGTTGGCTAGAGTATACTGATGATTTTACACATTTGGGTCATCAGGAACACCTGAAGGTCAGCCTGGTGTTTCTAAAACCCTGTTAGCTAGTAGTGCAGTAATCCCAGGGTACAAGGAAGCACTGTTCCAGTGGAAGTCTTAACAGCCAAAATTCATCAGTCTATCCTGTGTATGTTCTATCTGGCCAATGCAGAGGGGAAAAATGATGAAGGTTAGTAGCGGCAAATCTCTTAAGTGAGAAAGACACAGGAATTACGTACTAAGTTTGAGGTCATGAGGGAGAGAGACAGAACAAAGACAGGATTTGCATAAAGCAACTGACAGAGGAAAGTCAAGCAAAGAAGATGAGGCTTTGGCTCCTTTATTAGGAGTAAAATACGTTAAGGTGCAAGTCCACATCTTTTCAAAAGCCTCCAGGTTTCTTGGTCATTAGTAGACATGTAGTGGAGCTGTGCAAGTGTGCCGTAATATCACCAAGAACTTGTTCCTCTTTTTCCTTAACATCAGTGTGGTCCAGAAATGCCTTTTCCCTGTATTGGTGGTGCTCTGGGAGAACTTCAGCCACTCTCCCATGTCAGATGATGGCGTTGCAGATCCTGCACAAGATGCAAGATTTTAGTGAGACAGTAATAGATGAGAATTTTGTGTCATTTTCTCTCTCTGTATCAACTATAAACTAAATCTATAATGGTCTCAGCTTCCTGACAGGAGGGGAATGTAATATTGTAGAGGTGAAAGCCACTATGCACAGACAGGGCTGTTAACCTCCAGTGCTGTTCTCATGGCCTGACATAAAGCTGCCTGAGTCAACAGGAATCTGATCAGTCCCTTGAGCACGCTCTGCACAAAGACTTACTAGCTCTGGGAGGTTTTCACAGGCCTTCTTCAATGACATGTGGGATTCCACCTGATTGCAAGAAGTGTAGGTGAGAAGTGGAGGAGCAGATCTTAGGCAGACAACTGATGTGTATCAGTATCCCTGAGACAAGACACACATCTTAGTTTTTCTTAGAGAGCTGCAAAGTTGTGCAACTCCTGTCTGTCTCTAGCACTCTAAGACGTCATCACCTTCTGACAGTATGGTACACAGCATGTTTGTGCACCCTCAGTTGATTTCATCCTCTACACTGATGCTAGGGGAAGAGGGTGCTGGAAGGGGATGGAGTGAAAGACGAAGCTCTTCTTTTCCACTATTGCCATTGTATCACTTCGCAGACAAACATATTTGCCCATCAGAAATAGATAATAGCTACCTACTATCATGAGGAAGGAAAAAAGACAGTTGGGGAAAGCTTAGCCCATTAATATTTCATTGGATAAATCTGATAAATCTGCAGCTGTGGCCCAAGGGCTTCATCTCCTACATGTTACCAACTTGGAATATGAAGAGGAAATTTTCCTTCTTTGCAGTCTCCCACTTGGGAAATAAAACCCTAATAACAACAAACCCCTTACCAGAAGCTGGTGAACAAATTGCAAATATAAATTGTAGAAGGCCTTATATCTCTCAGATGCTATCAGCCTTAACTAGTGGGGATGACTTGTTTATGACAGCAGTGAATGATAGCGTATGTGCCTTCTCCTGCTCTCCTTTCAGCTGGGACAGTTCCTTACTCAGCACCTCTAGGACTCTAGCAGTGGAGACACAGGGACAGTGCAAAGTCCTCGAATGACAAGAGCTGCATTCGCTGAGTCCTGATACTTGGAGGACATTATTCTAGGGTTAGAAATCCTGAATCCTCAAGATGGTGTGGAAGAAGGATGCTTACACACACCTGAAGCGTCAAGCCTGGGATGGAGTCCCTCCGGATCCCAGCCCCTTGGGAGCAGTGAGTGAGTACAGGGAGAGACAGAAAACAAGACCAGTTGATGGAGATTTCATGCCCCATCCCTAAAGTGTTGCTATGCTGTCTGACAAACTTTAAACAGTATTAAGATGCTGGGGCAGCAGAACTGATGTACTCCTTCAGTACCCAAGCCCTGAACGATTCAATCAATATCACACATCACTAGTGATAATGAACCTTCAAGTCAGGGTTTGCCTCCAACAACAAAACCTGCAGGATTTTCTTTTTTGTTACTTCTTTTCTTTTTTTTTTTAATTATTCAGCTCACCTTGCGCTCAGAACTGGAGTAGAACCACAGTCCTCTCACTCCCACTGTGTGACCAGGTGCAATCTGAGCCCAGAACTGAGGGCTGACGCCCTGCCAAGGCAGTCCCTGCACAGCTGGGCTTCCACAGACACTTGGCATTTGGCTCCATGAAGCCAAATTTAAAAGGCACTGGGAGCCGTGGGTGTTCAAGAACTGGGGGGGGGGGGAAGAAAAAAAAAAAACAAAACCCCAAAGTATGGTTTCATTGTGCAACTTTGGAGAGCATTTGCGATGGGATTTTTAGTATGTTGATTCCAAGTGAATAGTTTTTGAGGTGGGTTTGCAGATAACAAAGGAACAGAAAGGAGTAGTTCTTCAATAGCTTTCCAGAGTGATTAATTTTCTATATCTCCTTTCCAATTAGAATACAAATTTTTTCCAAAAAATGCGTGTTCAGATCTGGTCACTTGTTTTAGATAGACAGATGAGCAAACTTAGCTCTTTGTAAGAATCAGAAATCTTTTGCAATCTGATCCGGAATTGTGCAAGCAGGTTTTTTATTTTTAAATCTTTACTGAGTAGTCTGATGAAGAATAGTTAGTTTACAGGCTTTTATGTTCAGTTGTTGGCTATTAATTTTCTACAGTGTCTCAAGATTCACTTAGGACTTGGAGCATTTTTTTTCCACTCTGGTTGGATGAGAGGCTTTTAATGGAAATGAAGGAAAAAAAAAAAAACAAATAATAAACTCTTACATGTGCACTCTTGACCTAGATTATCTAAAAAGAGATTTTTTTTTACAAGAATGGCCATGGCTCAAATGTTATTTCTGAACAAAAACCTGCTTCTGAAGCTCGGAAAGGTGTGAAGATAATCAAACCGAACTGGAGATCAAACTGAGCATTAGGGAGCTGCAGAATTCAATATCACAGCGTTCATCTGGCCCTACTGATTAGGGATGCCTGGTAACTGGCAGTTCAGAGACAATACCAGCTAGCTGTAAAAACAGTTTGATACCGCCTCGATTTACAGTCATCCCCTCCCCCAGAAACTATGGCTAAGAGTCATCAGCAGTAGGAAATCAAACTTGGCTGACCCAGTAAAGCATCTGATTCGAAGACACTGATTCTTAATGTCAGACCTCAGGACCCAGTTTGAATTCTTTGCTTCATCCATCAAAGCCTCGCATTTCAAATCCAGTTGCTGTTGATCGTTTTCAGCAGAGATGCCTCAGCCAAAAAGAAAACCAGGAAACCAATCTGTAATACTAATAAAACCATGGGCAGGACAAGGAAGACAGACAAGCTGTGAGCTCTGGAGGACAGTGTGAAAACTACCGCAATGTGTATGCCTTCAGCAAGTGTCCACTGGCAGTTGTTACCATACGTTGTTGCACGTTCTTCCTTGGTTCATCCTATGTTGCTCCCAGTTTTTTGAGTAACCTGGAAATTGCACACACAAGGTCATATTAAGCATAGGGTCTGTCCCATGGCTGGAAGACAACGTCGCCTCTGTGAGGGTTAGATGGAACAGTTGGATGAGGCAAGTAGGTATCCAGTCAGCCTTCATGAACAGCCATCACACAGGTCTCTGTTCCCATGTATCTGAGCCTCAGCCGGGAGTTACCTGTGGAGGCTTTACTGGAAGAGCAATAAATGCACACCCTTATAGCACAGCTGCTTCTTACAGACATCCATGAAACAGGTGGCTGCAGGACCTGTCTTCATTGTGGACAAGACATGGGTGTTTTAACCTCTGCTCCACAGTTAGTCGTGATTTATTTTTTTTTCATTTCATATTTGTAATACTCACCTATTAAGCCTCTCAGTGCAGAGGAGATCATTCATCAGGCGTTTCTGTGCATTTCCCATACAAGCTTTGAAGATACTGGACTTTTCTTTGAAAGAACATCCTTGGGTTAGTCTGCCCCTTGGGATGTAGACCATCTTCCTCCATGTGTGTAACATGAAGCACAAAGTGGCCTGCAGGAGCAGCAGAAATCCAGACTTAAAGGCTCTCCTGCCCAAGGATGGTCCTGGTCTGTCCCAGGCTGCCGGGGGTACATCTGGCAGTGAAGTCTGGCAGAATCAGTGGCTCCATGGAAAACAGAAGATTTCAGAGTTGTCTATCTCAAGCTTTTCAAAAATATGACCTGGAATTTAAAATACTACTAACTATTTGGACTAAGAATAATAATGACTAACACCCTTGTGCTAAAGCTGAAGGTCTGTATAAGTTTAAAACAATTTGTCTCTTTTGTGTGCTGGGCAGGACACAATCTCTTTTATACTAAATAATATTGCTGTGCTGGCTGGTAATAACTTTCTGTCCTTAACTGCAAAAAGAAAAGAGAAATACATTGGTTTAGAGAATTTTGCAAATTATTTCCTTTAGGGAAACCACCAAAGAAGGTGAAAGCCAACAGTATGCTACAGTATTATATGCTTACCTCCCCCAAACGTCTCTGTGATAATACAAATACAAGCTGCTGCAGTTGGATCAGCTAAGCTAGTGTACTGACAAATGGGCTTTAGGAAAGAAATAATGTTAAACAGATTGCTGCCTATTCACTAAAATGAATATTACTGCTGGCACATATGTATTCTCCTTGGTTTGTGTACTGGAGCCAGAAGTGGTGGTTTGTGTTCCTATTCTGCCCATGTTTTTCTTCACTGCCCTGGGCAAACCTCTGTGCAATTTTGTTTTTCTGCTCTTAAACATGGAGGGATGCGCTCTGTCTGTCGATAGGAAGCACTTTGGAGTCTGTGCATAAAACAGATCAATATCAACTCTTTGTATTATTATTTAAGTGAAATAGGCTTAATATAGCTGCTCTTATTTACATGACTAGGGAGAAGACTCTTGTAAATTAGGGCTCTTTTTTATTATTGATTTGTCTTAGTTCCTTAGAGATACTGCAACAGAACGCACGGCGCTTCTGTAAAGACATCTCCAACAGAAGATGAGATGACAGTGCAAATGTTATTAACTTCTTACTGAAGAGCTAACTAGTAATTGCAGCATTCACACAAACACTTCCTCTTTTTTTTTTCTATTGGAAATAAATAGTTACGAGGAAGGGAACAAAATAACATTCACTGGTTCAACTTTTTTGGCCAAGCCCGCAAACAAATCCCTAGGAAGCAATTAAGTGAGATGCTGTGTGAAGTCACAGAGATGCATCCGTGGCAAACATTGGGTCAACTCACTGCCCAGCTATGGAAACAGAAGAGGCAACCACATGCCTGGGATCAACAACCTCCAAAGAGGAGCTCCATGTTTTCCAGAGAATCAGCGGTCCTGTAGAGAAGATTCGCTCCCAGAGGAGAAACATTTCGGGTAGTGGCTGGATGACAAATGTGTTTTCCTTTCTCATCACCCCACATGCAGCTGTCAGATATGTTTATTAGCAAGCTCAAACGAGTTACGTTTCATGCATATTGAATGCGGTCTCCCTTAATTGCATTTCTTTTAAACACTGGACACTCTTCTAAAAGACTTAACGTTTTAGCCTTTTGAAGGTGAAAGTTGTAAAAACTTTATTTTGTGTTTCTGAGCAATGTAGATAGACCTAAAAAATTCATGAACTATCATGTGGTTGCCCATATCCGACTAATAATTAAATTGTGAAATTGCAGTTTCATATTAGGGTTAGTCTTTTCACCTGCTTTAAAAATTAAAAATCATATTTGGTATATAGACACACACAGAATATCCTTCTGACTGAATTTCAAGAGCATATCCAGGATTAAATGTTTTTAAGCACTTCTAATACTGTAGTCTATAAGAGGAGCAGACACTTCTAAAGCAATGTTAAAAGTTGTCTTTCATAACTGAGTCAACAGATCATTTTTGTAATAAATTAAAGCAAGTGTTCTCAATTAGAAGAGCTAGTGGCTGTTGGTATTGTAAAAAAAAAAAAAAAAAAATCATTCTAGTATCCAAAGGGTTAGGGGTGGGGAGGGTCTGTTTGGTTTTGTTTCTCTTTCCAGGGAGATCTTTAACATTGTTTGATGAAGCTAGTTTCATTTTGAGATTGTTACTGAAGATAAAGGCTTCTGTGTTCTATGGCTGCTTGGATTCTTCGTACATAATGTCCTAGTAACGTCACAGTGCTGCTGTATCTAGATCAAACCACTGTTTTGATTGGTTTTTTGGCTTGGTTTTTTTTTTGTTTTGTTTTGTTTTGGTTTGGTTTTTTTAATAAATTCCTTAATTTAAATACATGAAAACTGTATGTTTTGTTTTAATGAGGTGAGTAATCAAACAGAGCTTCCCCAGGTTCTTGGGATCTTAAAGATGATTACAATGAGAGTGGGATGCAGCCCATATCTTATTAGATGCCTCTGTGGCTTCGCATGTTTTCATATTGCTGTCTTTGGTATTTTCTGTCCCACCGCATCTTCACAGAGATTGAGGGGACTGAGGTTTCTCACAGTGTGGAGGTTCAGATTCTCATCTGAAAGCAGGTTGTGCTTCCCCTGAGATGTCCTTCCTCTGCTTTCCATCCTCCCATCCCCAGGCTTCCTCTGCACTGCAAACTGTCAGCCAACACAACTCTTTACAGCCTTAAAACTAAGTTCAAGGAAAGGATGACAGAATCACTAGTAGGGACACAGGCTTCAGAAGACATGAACTATTTTATTAAGATGAGCACTGTCTGATTTATGAGGCCCTACAGAGGCTAACTAAGCTCAAGTTAGGCAGAGAGAAAGTGTTTAGAGAAGGAAAACAACAGCAGCAGCCAACCAAGTGTGCTCTTCAGTATTCTGTACAGAAAGAGCTAAAACAAAGAGTAGCTGCAAAATCACCACGAGGAAAGCGGTGCAGTACTTTTTCTTTAAGAGGAGAAAGAAGGATTTTTCGAAGAGGCATAAAGAATATTTTTATGAGACTGCTGATGGCAAACAGTGTTTGCATCAAGTTTCAATGAAAGAACATTGTGAAAACAGATTATCTGCATGAGAGCAGCAGCTACATCCAACAGCTAAACTCAGTCAAACCTAAGGTAATAGACTACAGAAATTCAGGTCATGCCTATTATCACTTTCCAAACAAACCCAAGCCATTTTTCACAAGATTTTAACAATCTGAGTGGATGTGAGCTGAGATTTTATTCCTTCTCTGACAGTTCTTGGTGGTTTTGGTCTCTCTGTAACTTCTGTCCTTTCTGTACAGCAACATCTAGATACGTTCCCTCTGGGGAGATGTAATCTTCCTTAGACTTTTCTACTATCTCTGACATGAGATGCACAGCTTCTCAGAGGAAAGTCATTACACAGTTTTGAAGGAAAGCCAGTTTAAAAAACCACGTCAATTTTTTTAATCCCTTAGGGTGCTTTACAGATGAGAAATACCATAAATGGGCCTGACTGTGCAATTTCGGGTCTATGGGGTGCTTCTGGGGGAGGAGACAGTAAGTTTCTACCAAGTCAGAGTCTAATTTGTTGGGGTTTGTAATTCTATTTTGTAATTGGTGTACAGTAAAAAACAAAATTAAAATAGGGCCTATTAAAAATTTGTACTTTGACCTATCTTGAGCGGAGAAGAGTAACTGCCGCAGAGGCTGAGCACCTTGAATAGACCATTTACAGTCACTTGGGTAAATTTTACCTGATTTTCTATTTCTTTAAATTACAGTTTATCACCGCTAATTTTTTTCTTAATTCAAGGAAATTTTGTTCCTCTCCTGCAAACATCAGTAACACCCTAGCAGTGCAAGGCTCCGTGTACCTCTGTTAGCCTATATGGCAGAGGTCTGCAGAGAGGCTCAGGATGCTCCAGACCTGTTAGTCTGGGGTCACTGCAGTGTGATCGTGATCACAATCTCAGGATTAGGAAGGCAGGCAGTTTGCCTTTTTTAAAAAGCTTGTAGGTAGAAAGTGACTTGCAGAACTAAACTTCAAAAGCACACATTCAAGGGTGCAAAGCCACATGCTTAAGGAAAGAAAGAATTAAGCTTGCCTGTGTTCCATTAATATTGTTCCCTTGTCCTTGTGCACTGTTATTATTATGCCCTCACATAATAATATGTTATTATTATGTATTCACTCCTAGAGGAGAAACTAACCTCTGGCAGATTTACAATGAAAACCAGATGCATCCCCTCTATGGCATCTGCTAATACATTATGTGTTTCAGACTTTCATTTAAATCTAAAAAAAAATATTTCCTTCAGGGAAAATCTCACATAATTGGCTGCTCCCCTCCGTTTGCAGCAGTAGGGCAATTGTGAATTCTGAAAAATTAATTTAGCCTAAGTATATAAAGCTTTCTCCCACACACAAAGGACTGAGAGCTCTCAGTATCCCAACTCTGTTTCCTTAGATCCTGTTGATCCCACGACTGGGGAAGGGATATAGGATGAGTCTTATGTTTCATTTCCCTTTTCGTGGGGAAACTCTTGGTTGTTCCCTGAGGAGACTGGCAGAAGGGATGTGAAAGATTCCTTAATCTTCCCTCTCTCCTCCACATATATTCACTCACACACTCCGGAAGACAGAAATACAAGGCCCAAGAGCTGAGGAGGTAGTGCAGTAGAAGAAATACTTCTGCAAACAGGTGAGTACTGGGAAGAGGGAAAGTATGAACTGCAGAAGGGGCAAGACACAGCGTGGGGCAAGTTTCACCAGGGCTGAAGAAATGGGAGGAACAAGAATATAAAAGTGATGGAGAGAAACCAGCACTGGAAGGGACAAGGTCTAGCCAGGGGCACAGCCTTACTTGTCAACTCACATGAAAACCAGTCTGAAAGCAAAGAGAGAAACATCAACTAACACTGTAATGAGGAATTTATTGCCAGTGATGCCACAAGCAGTAGGAGTTCTTTCTGGAAGCTTAAAATAATTGCCCTGGTTTGGGTCTGATATTCAGTCAGTGTACTGTGGAATTAGACATTGACATTTCACTTAATAAAAAGATTCAGCCGCAGCTGGCATTGTAGACTTAGATGACCACGATAAACACTAAAATACAATAAACAATTTGAAGTTCAAATTACATTAGGAATTTGCTATGTTGTTGTCATATTTACAGCAGGAAAGAGGGAAGGAACCTTCTTTCATAATTCCATTATTCTCACTTAAATCTAGCATTTTGCCCTCTTTGCCCTTGTAGTGCTTTTTAAGTCAAAGGGTTTTGAGTCTGCATATGTAACCATAGCGGCCGATCATATTTAAAATTAAAACTTATGTCTGTGTTTGCTTCTTCATGCATCAAACACTTACAAGGATCCACCTGGTGATTACATGTGGCAATGAGTGAAAAACAATCATTTCTTATCAACTGTTTGCATGTGTGCAAAACATCACCATAAATGAGTCGGGCCAAAGAGGTGTAATAAATACCAAGAGGCTTAAAAAAAGCAAAGTAACTAGGCAGAACATAACAGTCTTTCTTGAGATTAGCTAATACAAACTGCACAGTAGGAAACCAAGCTGCTCCTCTGACACTAATCACCTTTTTTTAAGGCAATTTAAGAATTCAAATAATATGTGCATGTATTTAGAACCCTGCTCTCCCTATATAAATAAGTAACAACTACGTCTCAATTATACTGATTCTTTGCAGAAAATAATTGAAAGCAAGTATATGCAATGCTAATCAAGAACACAAAATGAGAGACTATTTTCTCCCACAAACAAGCACATTTCTGTGCCAGAGTGGACTGACATACATGAACTATGTAAGTCAGAATGGTGCTGAACAGGAACTATTCCTCCAGCTTTTCAGGACTACATGAAATGTTGTAACCAGCTCTAGTATCATTTTTCTTGCACAAATGTTTCTAGGGAACCAGCGATGTGCATTGTCAAAATGTCCAAGAAGTCACTCTTGTAGAGGTCCAGGACATTCTGGGTGTCCTCTTGATCGTCACACTGGATCACTTTTGTGTTGTCTTGGTTTGCTGAGCTGCAGGACTCTTCACTCTCCTTGCCATGCCCAATCGTTACCACAGCACTGCAACTGCTTCTGCGCCGAGATCCTCTGCGGCTGAGGAAGGTGTTCTGGTTCTTATCAGCAAATCCCTTTGTCTTCCTATTTGACCTCTTACTTTCATAGTTCCTGAGCTCCATTAGCCTCTCATTGAAATACTCTTGCAATGGCTTGTCATGGAAGCCACTGCTGGGTGTCGGGTGGCCTTTCAAGTAGCCTCTTGAAGAGCCTCCCAAGCAATGGACTAATGGAGCTCTGTTGGGAAAAGTATTCAGCTGTGATGAGAAGCTCTTTCCTTTTTCCAAATCCTGGAAAAGTCGGTTGAAGGCTGGAGTTTTTGAATGATTCCTTGATAACTGTTTAAAAGGAAAGGAGGGAAAAGCAGGATGCGGTCAGAAGAGAGAAGGAAATCTGAATTAAAATATGTTGGCTTAAGCAGAAAAAGGAGCTTAAGTATATGGCTTCATACAGTAAATGGCTGTCGGACAAGGGTTTAAGTTCTTAACTCAAATTCCTTGAAGACCTAGGAGTTTGGTACCAATCCCTCTCTGGAACAGAAGTCCATTAGGCTGAGGTTAAACGATACTGAGCATACGTACTTCCCACTGACTCTCTTGTACTGCTACAATTCCGGGTGCCCTCTCTGAAAAATCTAATTTTCTGAAAGAATCTATCACCTGTCTGTATTAACAGAACTTCAAGTTTATTCTTTCCAAATCTCATTAGCCTGTAGCTGCTGTTTCCCATGGTAAAACCAGATCTCACTTCTAAGAAATTTTGTTCTTTTTTCCCCTTTCCTTACTCCCAGGTAACTGCTCTGAATTGCAGTGTATTGCATTTTTCACATACTTTTCTACATCTTAAAACTATGAAGTTTATTATTAGTAGTATTATTACCCCACAGCATATCATAGATGCGTATAGAGATTTTTCCTCCTTTCCCATCTCTTTGCTAACCAACCAATTTAATACCCGAGTTACTCAAATAGTCAAACAAAGGCCTAATCCAGCCCCCACGGACATCAGTGAGTGTCTTTATGTTACAGCTCTCCCATTTCCACCTTTCTCACAGATATTCCAAGATATCCCACCCTGTCTCAAGCTACCAGGAGCAACAGCTGGTTTCTGTACATCAAGTTATACTACGCTGTGGGTTTTTTTTCTGAAAAATAGCAGTTCAGCCTGAAGGAAGAAATGTTTTATATTAGTTTCAAATCAATAAGGACTATACTGTATGTAGATGACAGCCACAGCGGGATCATGGAACATTTTGCAATCATTTATTATGCCCAACAATGCCTTTAGTATAAAAAAAAAAAAAAAGCGCCATCACTCATGCAGTTTTTGACAATTGCTAATTAAGTCTAGATACTTGCTAAGAGTCCAGCCACAAATCTGGTTTCAGAGCCCTGCAATGTCTCAGTAGGGCACTCCATCATCAGCATTTGGCATGTTGCCTCTTGGTAATGAATGAAAAACATTGAGTGCAAACGAGAAATAGAGGGTTGGACATGCCATGTAAACTGAAAAGTAATCACATTTTTGATCTCTCACTATTCCATCACATTTCAGTCTGGAAGGGACCCAGCAAATCTAATGACCCTGCCTAAAGTGGTTGTACTTTTGGAATAAATTAGGTAACTGAAGAATACTAAAAAGTGGCTAAAAAGTATTCTCTCCTTCCTACCCCAAACCTTAAAAAAAATGGTTTAATAATTAATAATCAATAATCAACTTTAAAATGAATAAAAAACTTAATCCCGTGTCAGAGTAAAAGTCTTTCAAGTTAAGCTTTTCTATACCAAAACACAGCCCAAAACTTACTATTGTATCACTTAGCAGGAAGTAGGGGAGTTACTCTCACAGAAGAATATGTAGTAGTTATATATTGCAAAGAGATTTTTTGCATACAAACCTTAATGTCCTGGAAGCCTGGATATTCTGGGATGATGGGCAAGGTGCACATGCTAATACTGTTTGACCGCCTTTGCTTCATCATCCTACGAGAGCAACTGCAGTTCCTGGAGAGATGGGCTTGTCCCAGCTCAGGTGGATTTTCAGCGGAATGGAGTGGTTTACAGTTTTGTATACAGCACGTTCTCAGGCACAGCACTGAGGCAGGTCTCTCCATTTCGGTACGATTCAGAACAGTTTGGAAGCAACCTGTATTCCAGAATAATTCTCTCTTCTAGTTCTCCTCTAATGTATAACCTTGTACCAGTGAGCCCCTTGACAATCTGTGATGTTGAGTGCCAGCAGACACAGCAGACAGTCTAACGGCTCTGAGCACGGCTCTCTTACGGATCGTAGGCAGGTGATGCCTTCACTGAGGTCTGGAACCCTCAAACCATTAATGCCACTTTTATCCTCTGAAAGCTCTTCACAGAAGGTCAGTAAATCCAAACCGTGAACACAAAGGGCCCAGGTGAGGGGGGAATTTGCAGGGATTACAAGGTCTCATACTGTCATCTCAGACAGCCTAATGTGACCGTGACACGGCAGCAGTTAGAGAAGATCAACAGCCCACACACAGAAGGTGTCACCCGGCTTACCTGGCAGCCAGGAGGTCACTGCCCTTGACTGGGGATCCCTGACAGCAAAACATTAAGGGCTTTTGCTCAGCGAGGCAAAAGTGAGTAAGTCAACACAGTTAATCAACAGGCCAGGAAAGACAGTGTAGAAAGCTGAAATAAAAAATTCCTTCCAAGAAATCCTACCCCACTAGGCTTGCTCGGTGTGGTTGGAGATGGGCTACAGCCCTGAAGATCCAAGGAGATCCAACAGCCTTGCTGTTTGTGTAGCCGTGTCTGCAGAGGGACACACTGCCTTCACACTGCCACCAGTGCAGATTTGGCAAAAGGCCACAGCAAGAGCAAGAATCCTTTCAGCCAAACCTGTGAACACATTCACAGTAAGAGGTGATAGCTGCCCTGAACAGCTTACAACCTAAATAGCATAGATGACGGGCAGTCAGGGAAACAGCTTCATGGTTTTGGTTTGAAGGTATGTTAGTGGTATCACCTGCTAGAAACAGATAAATGTATGTTGTTGTAATTGTTGGTACATCGTGGACTTTGGGAGCACAGGGCTCCTTCTTGTCCCCAGTGACAGCGGGCATCTCCTGCCATTCAGCAGGCAGCACCTCCATCCCCTGCGCCGCTGCGCCCAGCTTGCACACAGAGGGATGAGCTGCCTCTTCTCCACCACACGCCATGGAGTAATTACCACACTCACTGGTGCTTGTGGAAGGTAGACACAGGGGATTTACAATCCCCTCAGCCTCCAGGGTTTCCAGCTTATTCAAGCTATTCATAAATATTTGCATGCTTTGAATATGTGCATGCAAATATTTGTGGATGTCCCTGATGAGCTAGAAATCCATATCCATCTAGAGTATCCATAAATATTTGCATGCATGTATTCAGAGCAATGACTGTGGGCTGTAAAGAGCTTTGGATCTTATCCATGAGACCATCAGCTGGATTCAGGTTAGTGCTTTAGGCTCTCTGGCAGATGGCAGCTTGGCAGGCTCAGGGCAGAGTCCTCAGAGGCAACACCCTCCTGGCTGCTGGGCAAAAGCAGGTCAGGCATAAGTAAAAACCTCACATAAACAGTTACATCCAGCCCTTCGCTATCCAAGTGCAAAGGTGCAACACCACTTTTTACTGGCTCTGGCATTTTTTTATTGGAGGGTAAGACAGTTCTCAGGCAGATAGCACAACTCTCAGCACGCGTGACCGTTTTCAGCTACACTCACAGCGGTGTATCACAGCTCAGGGTCTGTGTCCACACCTCTCTATGAGCCACACGTAAATTCAGATAGAAGGCTGATGGTAACAATTTGCATGTAGAGTTGTCACGCTGCTCACAAAGTAATAGAACTGTGAGTCATCCCTGATGCAGCCCTGATTATTCGCATTGTTGTTGTTTACATAATGGTACCTTAATGCAGAAGTACAATGTGGCCTTCCTAGGAGTACCTGACAAAAAATAACAAAGCATTAATAAGGCTTCTTGGCACCAAATTTCCCCCTAAAATACTTTCCTGGTCCCACTTAGCACAAAAATATTTATTTTTTTTACTACTCCTCCTTCCCAGATCTTTCACATAGTCTCTGAGCCACAGTCGTTTTGGGGATAAGTTCCAGGCAAAGCTGGACAAATAAGTCACTGTGGACAGGCAGGAGGTGAGTCTTGTCTGTGAGTCTTCAGGCCAAGTCTCTACCTCCAGGTCTAAACTGCTTCATCCACGCAGAGACAAGCAGCGTGCAATCTACCTGGTGGCAGAATATGCATTACCCTGCAACGGGGGAGAAAAAAACAGCAACAGCAGGAGTCAAACTAATTTCCCCAGTGACAGAGAGCTTTATTATTTCACAGATCAAGGTATTCATGGTACTGCCCACAGTTGTCATCTGATTCAGAGGAATAACTGTGCAAAATAGCTGCCATTGACACAGTTGCTTTAGGAGATGTGATCTATTGTGAGTGTAGAGGCTTTGCAGGGGACTTGCAGATGTACCGTTATTGTTGACAGGGTAAAGAGTTGCCTCTTTCCATTTAAACTTGCAGCCTGAAAACCTCTCGTTATCAAAATCCATTCCCTCTTCTCCCCTGAAAGCATTTGCCTGGTGGAAGTGAGACACCAGCAGCTTTTAATCTGTAATTGCTCATTGTGCTTAATGAATACGCGAGTGCTACATAAAATGTGTGACTTGTATGGAGCTTTAAAAAAAAAATAATCCCACCTTCCTGGTTTAATGGGAGGTTCTGATTCTGCTCCCACAGTCTAAAATCGGAGCTCACAGAGTCTGTTCTTTTATAATCCCGTGTTTCTTCTTGTACTGTATCATTACTGCATACAGCGTGGCTAAGGTAATTCTCTCTTCAGCAAAGCTCTCTATCCTGTTTAGCATGAAAATTTACATTATCCTTAGATCCTCTGGTGAAAAGAAACATTACTTTCAGCAGCGTGTAGGCTTCATTAGTTGCCCACCTTATATCCTAATCTTTAGACTCTTAAAAAGATTTTTTTTTTTTTTTTTTAAATGGAGAGTCACATTATTATCTCATTCCTCATGTCAGATAACCCAGCATTGTTTACAGCAGTTTGCATGAAGAGGTTGTGGCCATAAATCTCAGTTCTTCTGCCTTAGGAGTAAAACACTTAAAAGAAAAATGACATGAGGAGCTATTTAAGTTTCTATAAACCCTACTACTGCTAACCATTTGCATTTTCTCTGCTATCCCTTCAACAGATAAGAACTGGTCTATTTTTTCATCCAACCTTTAAGTACTGTAAGTAAGATGAATGATTAATGACATTCCCAATTATAAGTTGCAAACCAGAAATGTCTCATTATTGAAAATACCAATGAATGACAAAGATGCTAATAAAAGTCCAAATCCAATACTAAATGTGGAGTCCAAAACCAGATCCCTTCCCTACAGCCATTGATCTTACACCAAGACCACTGCAGTATCACGCGATGTAAAGCTTTTAAATGATAAAGAGTTTTTGTTAAGCTGTGAAATTTGCTGGTTTGTAACATTTAAGAACAGAGACAGGGAAGGTAGTCCCAAATCCTTGACAAGCCAGAGCCAGTGAGGATTGCAGGGGAGCCAAGCAGTGCTGAAGCTCCCGTGGCAACCTCGGGGCCTGAAGCAATGCCAAGAGGTGGGCAAGATGAGAGGTGAGCACACCAACTCCATCACCCACTGACCAAGGAGATGAACAGGCTTTACTAGTCACTACTGGAGCGAAGCATGTCATGAAAAGAGAAGCAATGAGCTGTTCCTTGCCCAGAGATGAGTGGTCGGAGGTGGGAGCAGAGGTAGAATTGCAACAGGTTGAGTCAAAACTTTTGGCTTCTGAGGTTAATCAGTTCCTCATTTAGAAAAGGCTTTGGTCTAGTCCAGAAAAGAAGCCTGGGCTGTATCACGGCCTCTGCATCCAGACTTCCCCCAAAACTGGATGGTATGACTTTGTGTCTATTGCAAACGTCTTCGCTCCACTTGCAAAACAAAGCAGTGTGTGTCAGGGGGTGAATCTATACACCATTTTACTTGGCAATCAAAACCCTAATCTTGCTCGTACTCTTTTGACCTCAGACCAAGTTTCATGCATCTTTTTTCCTTTCTTAGATGGTAATACTCTTAAAAGAAGAAACAGATGGTACCCGCTTGCAGATGTCAAAGGCTTGACTCACGTGGCATGTTTACTGTCGGATTTTCACCAGAGACTCCTGGCCCAGATAGCAAGATCTCTGTCATAACCACCAGCTTTAAACCTGAAGCAAATATTCAGTGGCTAGGTTGAGCCACAGCTACATTTATATCTCTCAGTGCTTCTGATTATTTTTTAAATTGACTGTAGATTGGAGTACAGGAAAGGGATTAGGGATGCTCAGAGTTCAGGAAGTAGAGCATTAGAAGTGGATGTTAAATAAGAGATGGAAAAAATAAAAAATGTACCTGTGCACTCCTAGGAGGGGAAGTGCAATCTAAGAGCAGAGCTGCAAGAGGAGAAGACCCACATTTCTCAGTACACATGAAGCTGACTTGGGAGCAATGCTGATGAATACTCTGATTTATACTCTGCTGTCCTGCACAAACTTTCCCATGTGAGCATTTCACATGGAGCAGGCAGGTGTGACCCTTTGTGTCACGGAATAAAGCAGCGGTGAAGCTGTGAGGTTTACCGCTCCGTTGCCCAGAATAAGGCTCTCAGGGCTTTTCTTTCTTTGTTTCTTTTCCTGTTTTTGAATACAGGTTTCTGAGCTTCCTGGATGGGTGACTGAAAGCACAGGGAAGGCACTGATCCCTCCGGGACCACAGCGTTTGGCATGGGATGTCCTTGTCCCTGCTTGCAGCTGGTCTATGTCAAGAACAAATTCGCCTGAACCTGTTGGCGGGTTTTTGTAGCTCAATTACAACATCTTCAAGAAAAGCGGTCTAAAAGGTATAAAAGCAGCCTCCTCCCTCTATGAGGGATTAATTCTGGAAACTAAAGGTAGACACTTAACGCCAGCACTGATGCTGCCAGGTGTCTCAGACGTATTAAGCTAATGCGCTTATTCCACAAGCCCCAGTGCCTCACCTACCCACCTTCATCCCACGGCAGCTTCTAAAGCACACGGAGGCATTAGCAAACCTACAGCTCAGTAAAACCCAGGGTAGAGGGCAAATAGAGGAAAAGTCATGTTAAAAGTCATAGACGAGGTGACTACTTGTCACAGATACAGATCTGATCTGATATGCTCCACCAGACACATTCATTTTGTCTGTGTTCAGTGCCTGAACTGTGGTTGAGTTACAAACTGTGTGCAGATGAACCGTGCTGAAGCACAGTGTCAGTAAGGGACCTGCCCACACTCGTTTGGCTACCTCAACAGGCTCAGGACTATCTTTCTGCCTTCATCAGGTGTTGCTTCTCAGGAACAAACCAAACTGCAACAGCATGAGAGCAACGAAGAGTTGACAGGTTTATCAGCTGCACCAAGTGACAGCAGCAACAGAGCCAAAGGGGGGGGCAGGCACACCTCCTGCGATCCCTGCATCTTCAGCTGTGGCAATTTCTCCTCTTTTGGGGAACTACATAATAACTCCCCAAACACAGGTTATTTCTTGTCTCACCCGCTCACAGATGTTCTGATTCCCTGTCTGCTTTTTCTCTCAGTGGTATTCACTTGATTTTTCTCAGTGCTGGTGTGCTGCTCTTGGTAACAAGCCTAGATATGAACACATCACCTTCCCTCCTCCCATTAGCTCTGTTCCCATTGACTTCTCCTCCATCAAGCCTCCACACCCTTCCCACTGTCTCCTCTATCCTCACACAGAGGATAGAGGAACAAACTGGCCTCCCCACCTTGTTTTCTGTTGCTCTCTCAACCACTCCGTCCAGTACATCTTTGCCACGGTTGGCCAAGACACCTGTAGAAATGGTGGCAAAGATCTTGACAGTACATGAGCTCAACTTTAACTCTCCACCTGAGCATGGCTGTCTCTGAAAATTGCTTGTATGAAGAGAAAAGCAAACAGAGACAAGTATTGACGCATAAGTCACATCAGTGATAACAGTTAAATATTCTAACAAGTGATCCTCTTTGCCCCCACGCAGTGAGTTCCTGGTATTCTGATCATCTGCATTTTCTGGAAACTGCTCTGTTTGGAACTCTGCCTCTTTTCAGATAGCAGCTAACATAGGGAAACCTCCAGTGTCAGGACAGTATTTGCAAGTCAATAAAAAAAAAAATCACAAAAATATCACAGGCGGAGAAAGAGAGTCAAGATCACGATCAGAAGGCCCAGGTTGCTCTCCCGAGGACTGCTCCCTTGGTGGCCAGAAAAAAAAAATCTCATTGCTGGGACAATATTGCTGCAACTGCTACCTGCTGGAGAAGGAAGGTCTGGGTTACGGCTGCTTTCTCTTTTAGTGGGTAGGAGGGCAGTTTCAGAGAAGACCCTCAGGACTGTTATTTCTCTTCGTTTCCCAGAAGACCCTAAGCCCTCCAGATAATTTTCTGTGGAAAGTGGAAGATCCCCCATGCTAAATCATCTGGGAAAAAAAGGAGTGATAATGGGGCAGTCTGAAGTTAGCAAAGGAGTGTTAAAAATAAGGCAGCTCCCCAAATCCATGTGGATTCTGTTCTGTTCGAGGCCTGTGAGACTGTATAGATAATACCTGAACACGGGCAAAATCCTCCAAGAAATACCCTGTCTCGGTGTACTGCTTTCCTCACAGCCCCCCCGTGCTGCTGGGTCACCTTGCCTTGTCTCTTGCGACCTCAGCTGGCACTGTGGGATCCTTCTACCAGCTACAAGCCTCAAAATGGGGACATGGGGAAGGTGCTTTTTCCTACGTCAAGAAGGAAGAAGAGCTCTGCCACGCCTAAGCTATATCCCCTTCCCCTCACAAGCAGCCTCTGTGGACCCTCTAGCACCCAGGTCAGCCAGAGGTGAAGCTCTGGCTGTAACTCACAGGGTTAAAAACACTTTCAAGCATCATCTCCTGACAGCCTGCACTAAGCAAGCCAGTTGCCCCGTGGCTGACAAGCACTGCTCTGAGCAGCCCTGTGCAGGCAGGCAAAAGCCATAGCATGCTCCCCACTTGGTGTTCACATGTTGGGGGGAATCAGTGTGGACCCACCAGCCCCGGAGAGGCAGAGCTGGCACAGGAGCAAGGCTGAGTATGTGCTCCCAGTGGGCGGGTATCCACAGCACACACAAACACACCAGACATATATACATATGCATATAAAAATATAGAAATGGCATAAATACAGATCCCCAGGCCCCACGGTCTCTCTGGCAGAGGCTGGGACTCCCCTTGTCCCTCCGACAGCCAGCTTCTCCTGTGGGATCACCCTTAGAGACCCCCACACCCCCCCGGCTCGAAGGCAACTTCACCCACTTGCCAGCTTGACCCGCACTGGCACTCACTCGCCCACTCCCGGGGCCTCCAGCCAGGGCTGGCGGGGCACAGGCCACGGCCAACGTACCTACAGGAAACCGGTGTAACTGAGACCAGCCCTTTTTCTCCCCCCATCCCTCCGATTTCCCACACTAGTTCCTCCCCAAAATGAAGGACTGCCTCATTTCTCTGCCTTCGCTCCCTCCACTAAAGTAACTGCCCCCAGGCCAGAAGCTGCTCTGGCACCGACCCATCCCGGTGGATTTCACACCGGGACAATGGGGCTCTCCCGGGACAAGGTGTCCCATCCCCGGAGCTCGGCCTCCCCGTCTCCCATCACCTCCCTCTGGTCCTCGCGGTGCCGGCGGCCGGGCAGGGTAGGATGTGCCCCCCCCCAACACACACCTGCGATACCACCTCGGACCGCCCGCCGACGGCACACAGACACCCCGAAATACACCCGGGGGGCAGCGGCTAGGGGGGCCGGGGGACATCGGGGGGGTCCCCGGGGCAGCGGCGGGCGGGGTGTGGGGGGGTGTGTGTGTGTGTGTGTGTGTGGTTTGACCCCGCACAAGGCTCCGAGGAGGGCGCAGGGGCGAGAGTGACCCCTCCCGGCACAGAGCAGGACCTGCCACCGGCAGGCGATGGTGAATTGTTAAAACGACGGGGATTTTTAATTTTTACTTTTTTTTTTTTTTTTTTTTTCCCCCCCCATTGATCATCAGTCAGTGTCACCCTCCTGACATAGATCCTGGCGTTTGCTTACGACCGAGTTTTCCAAGATGTTAAATAAAACCGACAGCGATACGGCAGACCCGACCTTCCCTCCTGCAGCGGGGCAAGGAGGGCATTTAGCAAAATCCCCCCCTCCCGGCTCCAGCTGTAATTTTAGGTTCTGAAAGCCTCTGAAAATGCCAGCGTTAATGTGATGGTGGAGATTGTACCTCTGGCTTCTGTCAACTCGAACAGGCATCTAAGACAGGTCCCCAAAATGCAAATCTATTAATGGTGTTAATTTAATGAAACCTGCAGCAGATGCAAAAGCTGCCACCTGATTAAATCACTTTTAAATTAACGCTGTTATCTGTAGAAATAAATGGGACCGCAGCCTTGGTGGAACGTGTGTTGGAAAGCATACCTAGCAAATTTAGCCGGGGCAGTGCCAACCTGTGGCTTGTCCGTGTTTCCCTGCACCATAAAGCCATTTTGCTGTAGGTCCATCTATATCAATACAGCAACAGCAGGAATAGACTGAAACGTTAGTTTCTAGTCATGCTGGCAAAAAAGACACCCCCCCCCCAAAAAAAAAAAAAAAAAATACACACAGGCAAAAATCTTCTCTTTGTTTTTAAAGCAACTCTTTTCTCAAGGCAACAGTCACTTTACCAGCCCCAAGTGCCTGCCCCATCCTCACGGCCGCAATTCCCGCGGAGCTCACCAGCACAAGCAATGATTCACACGCTTTCTGCGAAGCCTCCCACATTGCTGAAGCTCTGACCAGTATCTTCCACTGCGTCAGACAGTGTGCCTCTTGTGCTGCGATGGGAAGCTGGAGGTCGACCGGAGTCCCGTTTAACAGTGCCTCTGTTTGAGAGGAGCAGGCTCAGACAGCGGCTCCGCTGGGCACCCTCCCTCTTTCACAGGGATTTTTCTCAGGGATGACTGAGGTTCAGCGCTGCCCAGTTAGAACCAAACGTATGTGAGGAGCTAAGGGAGCCGGACAAGCAAGTATAGTATGTGGGGACACCCTTTTAAATCCGAGGGTGTGATGTGACCCACATGTTCTAACTGTGCTTGAACTTCTTGATCTCTGAAGGAGGACCAATTTGTAAAAACAAGTTTTCTAGATGGCTTCTATGTCTTGCAAAACAGAAAAAAATTGTCATACCCTGGTAAAGGGTGTTATAACTTTCTCCCACATGCCATGTGCCACGTTGCCATGTGCTTGTTCTGTGAGCCTGGGGATGGCTAGCAAAATCCCCACTGCTGGCCACCGCAGAGGTGCATGAATGCACCAGAACTGTGTAAGACATCTAAGTGTTAGGAAAAAAAGTAATCATGGAACATGTTATGGAACAGGTTACATGCTCTAACAAGTTAACATACTTTTCAATGGAAAACAGTGATGCTCACATTACTGTGAGCCATGATATTCCTTTATTTGAGAAACTCAGTAACAAGTACTTCTTTTTCCCATCACTGTCTTTTTTCCTGTTATGAAAACTGGTGATTTTTATAGGGTTTTTAGGAAGGCTTGTGATCCATCAGCCCTCCAGAGGTACAACCACCCCTATCCACTGTATTTATAAGCTTTAAAGAAAAGGAAGGGGGGAAAAAAGTAATAATCCTGGTGTGGGTTTTGCCTACGCAAAATTGGAGGGGTGAAGGAGCAGGGCAAAGACCACAAACAGTGAAGAAAGGGTTGGGGTGAGGCCTGCACATCCTCTTCGAAGCAGGGGCTTCATTCTGTTGTAGTCCAGATGCTCATAAATCTCCCAACCTGGTGAAGCAAGATGTGCCTTGAAGCAAAATGCTGCTTAATAGGAGATTACCGCCACGTAAGTGAAATTAAAGTTGGCAGGACATACCCACATCATGCTTTTGGAGACCTTAGTTCCCAAGTGAACTCATCGATAGGCAAATTAAGAAATGACAGTGAGGTGAATAATGATTTTCCCAGTATAGCTACAGCTACCCTGCTCTAAGAGTCTCCATCCCACCAGCCATTTCACACAGAACCAAAACTGACACTAGGCTGAATGCAGACTAATGCCCTTTTTCTTCATTTATATCACTTCAGTCACTGCTTTGGCTAATCTCAATTTTATTTAGCACATCATGAAGACCTTTCGGTATATAGACTGATTTGCCCCCCATCCCCTTTTCCAATCCAGTTTGAGAGCTTTGCTGGGACACCAGTTATGTACGCAAGGACAGCTGAACCTTAACAGCATAACCTCGAACACAAGATACTCTGGGCAGTGCTCAGCTGTGCAGCTTTCCCTTTCCATCCACTCCCACCCCACCCTGCTGGGGGTCAGTTGCATCCTTGGGCATCCCTCTTTGAAATGCTGAGCCCTGAAAAAAATCATCACTTCCAAGTTCTGTTTTTCTAGCTTGTAGCCTCTCTTCTGAACTGAAGGGAAAAATGAAAAAAGAAGAAAAAAAAAAGGCCAATTCAGGTTTTGGCAGCTCTTCTCTCACAGAAGAACATTCCACACTTGCACATGAAAAGGATTTTTTAGCAAACCAGAGCAAGGAGTCAAAATAACAAACATAAACAATTACAAAAAAATTGCCACGCTCAGTAGTTTTTCTGACTGCTGCTAGTGGCTTAGTGAGAGGTTGGTTCATTGACTAATCTTGAGCTCAGAAAAAGACAGTTCATCTTTAAGTTTACAGTGTTATTGGCCCAACTACAGAGGATAAGATTTCCCTTAAGTCTTTGCCCAAGGCCTAATGATGACTCCAAAAATAACAAGTCGCCTTGAGGTTGGAAATTTTGGTTCAGAGAGATTTTGTTCATGTTCCGTAAATGATACACAAATATTCATCTGAGTGGACGGAAAATGCTTAAAAGCTACATAACATAGTGAATGAGACCAATCCTGAGATGGAAATAATTTACTTAATTCTTTGCAGCACTGCTGTCACTTCCAGCCATCTGTTAGCTGGGATGCTGCTGATAATCTATTAAACAGTTTGGGAGATGAAACCTTCCGAAAGCAGAGATCACAAAGAGTTCAGTTGTTTCTCTGCAGTAGAAAAGGAAGTGGGTGGGGAAAAGGGATGAAAGGATGAAACACACAGCTCGTACTCTTCTGGCTTCAGGATTAAAGCTCTGCTCTAAAAAATCCCTGGTAATTTCATACTTCCTTAACAAGAAATTGTGTCAAAGATGTGGAGTGAGAAGCAATCGAAGGTGTTCTGTGAGCTCAATTATCTTCATTACATGTAGCTTGTAATTTTAATCCAGGAGTTGTTGGATTTGCCAAGTAGCTTGATTGGGATGTTGAGAATCCTGGCTAACAGAACAGCGCAAAAAAAGCAACAGAAATGGATTTCCCAGTCGTTTATGGAGCGACTGGCTCCTGCAGGAAACACCAAAACTCTGCCCCTGTGATGTGGTTACGTACCGAGGTACTCTGTCTCAGTGATATCCCTAGCAGTGTTGCCTTCTGTCCTTCAGTTTTGGGGGTTTCATATCACTTGGTATCTGCAGACTACAAGACGGCCATTAAGACTGTCCTTGATACTCTTTACTGTCAGGTCCATCTCTGCAGCATTTCAAGTATGCAAAAAGGACATTTTTATGTTATGTGTACTATGGATGTGAAAGAATGTCTAAATCTAGTATTCAAGCCATGGAGTAAAGGCAAAACAGGAGCTGAGAAAAATTTATTAGGCTGTTCCTTTGGACTGTAGCTTGAAAAAGAACCTGACAGGTTTTAACTTACCACCACACTGGTATATTTTTTGTAACACTGGGAGAGCTTTAGTGCTGTAATTGTTAGCATAACTTGTTCAAACATTTCAAGTTCCCACCTTGTCTTGTAAATGACATGGAAAACCACTTGAAAACTATCTAATCAAATGCTCGCAAGCAGTCATATCCCACGGGCAGCTGAGATAGGCCTGATGAAATCGGAAACCACATTTGTTAACACTGATGCAAGTTTAGCTCTGCTCCTGCCTGCTCAACTGCACACTGGCACATCCTTCTGTTGAAGCCCTGCTGACCCCCACGATTTCCCCAGGGCTGAGGAGCCTAGCCATGCAGAACAGACCACGCACTGAGGGGTTGCTGCGTGGTCCAGTAAGGAAACAAACAGCCAGACACTGCTGGAAATATATATTGCAAATAAAATCAAAAGCCCCCACGCATTTTTGCTGCAGCGTCAGGACATCCCACTGGCAGCAACTTCAGTGTTTGCCCGAGACACAGAACAGTGGGTGACACTCCCCCTCCCCTGCCCCTACAGAACTGCTTTTCTCCGGCAACCTTTTCTTCTGGTTTACACCTTTGTGTGTAAAGTGAAACAAGCTTTACAAGGCCAAAGGTTAACACAGGGGTACAGACAGGCAATCTTTTTGACTTCAGGTACGTTACCTCTGGAAAAGCCAAAGCAACAGAACAGTTTGGTAGAAACAAGGGTGTAACAGCATCTGTTCTCCGGGCCTGGACTACCATACTCAGCATGCTGGTCACTGCTGCCTTCAGGAAATGTCCCGTCTTTGAGCGATTCAAATGAGCACAGTCCAAGGCAGGAACAGTAGTGGGGGAAGGGACAACTGCTGGCCCTTTTCTCATGTTTTGTAGCATGAGGTATGGCCAGGAGGTGGAGAGCATTATCTGCTCTATAATGCCAGCTTTCAAAGCCATTTTAATCAGTTTTCTTATACACAGTGATCCCCTTAAGTTTTGATTAAGTTTTGATCAAAGCGACACCAACTGCTTTTAATGAAAACCATCCATTTTAGCATTTTAGCATAGTATTTTAACTTAACTGCAGTTACTGCCTATGGAAAGTTCACCAAGTCCATCACGTTTGAGGAAACGAGAAGCTGTGACCTTCCCGTATTTGCAGCCTTAGTCCAAGATCAATGTTATTCTGCCAAGAACCAGGAGAGGGTGCTGTTAAATTCAGTTAGCATTTCATTTATCCCGAGAGCAAACACGTTCTCTAAAATGCTTTTCCCCGTTTCTTCCCCCACCATCCCAAGCCCCTTAGTCCCCGCTGCTTTTTAAGTCCCGACTGAAATGGATTTGCCACACTGATCGGCCAAGATATAACAGCAGTGATGAAAAGCATCTTTCACTTAATTACAGTAAAGTTCCTAAATTGGAGGGATCAGAAGTCACCCAGTGGCTGCTGAGCGCTCGTATGGCAACACAGGAAAGTTACGCAGATCCTCGGGGAGAAGGATGCCCTGCAGCTTGCTCTAACTGTGGCTCTGCCAAAAGAGCCCTCGCAACCCTTGGCTGTTAGTTGTGGAGGGTTTGAAACAAGAGGGACTGCCCCTGGGACAGGGAAATGGAACACTGTCACGTCAACAATCATCAACAATCGTCCTGGAGTCAGGGGCAGACATCTGGCAAAACTGGGGGACTAAGGCTTGTTGCTGTGTTTTAGGATGAAAAAAGTTATAAACAAAAAATTTATAAAAGGGGGGGATATATCCCTTTTCAGCTTTGAACCACAGTCACAGAACGATTTGGAACCTCTTTGCATCGCAGACCTGAGTGGTTTTCAACCCAGATGCAAATGCTATCCACCCATGTTATACAAAAAAATACAAGCACGTGTTATACAAAAAAATACAAGCATGTTCCAAACTGTTACCCAAACCTGAATATTCAAATGTTCTTCTCTCCCTCCCTAGGGTTTTTCAGACCCTCCTTTATCCACATCAGTGGGCCAGCAACTTGAAGCAAGCACGCTGGAACAAATGCAACGGGAACAAAGAAACGGGAGGCAATGAAGGTACAAGAAACATCTTCTGCTGTTCAAGTGACTTTCTGCAATTTGTTCAGACAGCAGCTCGCTCAGAAGTGAAATCCACTGTGTCATCCCATCTTCCTCTCTTCCAAGAAAAAAAACATTCTATGACAGAATGTAACAACTGTGTTAACAGGGACTGAAAGCAGAAAACAGGATAACTATGGGATATGAAGTGATCTTGGCCCAAACTGTATCCAAAACATAAAACAACTGTCAGCACACAGATTTGGTGCATTTGTAGAGTATTTTAATTTTTAGCTGAGAAACACACAACAGGGTAGAGTTTAAGGCATGCAGTCAGGCATGAAACTTCTCTTGATTGCTTTTAGTGCTTATACCTTCAGTGTAAGTTCTATGAAAAGGAGTAGATCCTATCTTTAATCTCTACATAAAGCAACTCTGAGTACCCACTTACAGCCTGAGGTTCGATGCAATGTTTGCAGTTGTTCCCAGAATGCAGGATTTACTTACAGGGAAACTCAGTTGTTTTTCTGAGTGATTTGTTCTACGCCACATAGAGAAAATGTCACGTATTTCACAAATTAAGTCTGATCAGTGATAATATCAACAGAAGCAAACTTTCTCCACATATATACATGCTGCAGTTACAGACATCTACTTGCATGGTTTTCCTTTGCTCTTTTACTGGAAAATACAGGTAATCTAATAGATGGAAAAAACCTTTGATTTGTGCACCTTGTGAATCTAGTTGCTGGTTTTCATCTAAAAAACAAACCAAACACCACAAATAAGACAGCCAACGGGCAATGAGCTTTTTACTGCTGAGGCAAAAGAGCAATTCAAAGATTAAGAATTTTGTGGATTTAGGTATGTTATCTTAGAAACATCATAGGCATTGAAATAAACATTACAGGCACTGAGATGCTGCTAAAAAATACATTTCCATTTGTGTAACTTCTGGTTGGTAGTAGTGTAAAGCACCTTTGGGTCTACTCCTATAGGGCATTTGCTCTTAACAAGGAAATAAGACAGTACTTGAATAGGGAGCATATTGCCAAGGAAAACGTTGTTCATAAGCAGCTACAGACAAGTATTTTCTCTCTTTAATGCCCTGTCATTATTCATACAGCTTCTGGTTTTATTTTTTATTATTATTATTTTAAAACATGATAGTCAAAGACTCTTCTCCCTTAGTCATGCATTTTTAAAATCAATATGATTAAAAATGAATCTACTGTGCATCCATGTGATGAATGTGGTAAGAGCTCATTCTGCATTTTTCCCATGAAGGTCCCCACCTGCATTTTTCTATATCACTAAGACTTCTGCTGTCATTACTGGGAAGAGACAAATCCCAACTCCTAAATGTGTTTAAGCTGCCCACTCCTAAGGACTTCAATGGTATCAGAAGTTCCATCCTCTGCTGTGACAGGCGTTAAGAGTTCGTTATTACAGTCTATTTTCAAAAGAGGTAATCCTGAAATTACAAAGAGCTGGCAAGTCCAGAACTGGATGGTCCCATTTCCTAGGCCCCATCGCAACAAAAGGATTCGTGCACGTGTGTACTTCGTTCCTATTCAGCAAAACACTGAAAAACAACTTAAGCATGAGGTCAAATACCACTGAAAGTGCCTGAAGCAAGATTATGACTTCACCATTACATCTTTTGAGAGCATAGGAGGAAAATTAACTCAGTGCATAAGAATTACATTTTAAAATAAGCATACGGAGGCACTGACTTCTTGGATTTTCTAAAAGCCATTTAGCTCTGGGGGTAGAATCAGAACTCCTGTTCCCACTCTTACATCTAACTAGGGAAGAGCCGATGGAAACAATTTTCTTTACACATTACCTGCAAGAGTGGCTCAGAGTTAAAAGAAATTATCAAGTCTACCAAGTGAGTTTGCATCCTCAAAAATGACAATCTAGACTTAGTTTTAAAACACTGATAGCGACAGTAATGTATAAAACCTATCTGGCCTTTCTGACAAAAAAGGACTATAAAACGATCGAAAGCTAACTGTGCATTTAGATTAGCCAGCACATAACAGTTCAAGAAAAGCAGTGCAAAAAATGAAAGAGTAAATAATGAGAGAACATGAAACAGCTAGACTACACACTGCAAAGCTTGTAAATAGAGCACGTAGCTAATATGCCTTCCCAACTTAACCTGCAATGTAGTAACACCACAGTGAATTAATTCAAAATTATGTGAACATGTGAAAAATTGTATGCCAAAATGTGCTTTGCAGCTCTGACACAGTCCCAGGATGATATGGAAGGCTTATTGGGAGTGTATTCCTTTATCACCCTGACATTTCATCTTTGATTGCTCCAGGCAGAAATAAATTCCCTTTCCTCTCAAGCTTGATGTGAGAATGGCTAAACCACAAAGTCAACCCCCTGTTCCATTGCAGCTATCGAAAGTTACAATTAAGGAACCCTAAAATATTTCTCTGGGGCAAACAAAATTAGGCAGGGTGATTTTAGTAGAAAGATTTTAGCAAAACAAAGCCAGACTTGGTTGGTTGGTTCTTTGCCAGCTTTGCAAGTATTCTTGCTGCACAGAGCAGGATTGCTGAGGAGACTTAGGAGAGACCAGATGCTTCCCCATACCGGCATCTGACACTGATGTTATGCTGACGTGCAGGACGTGCCTTGGTCAAGCTTTGCTGAAATCAGTGTGCCCAGAGTGGGATATTAACTGTCAGGTTTCCTAATGGCTGTTAGAAGTTCTTCAGAGACTATCTTACAGCTTTTGTTATGAAGGGACTACAGGTTATGCCATCTTCTGAAGAAGGTGATTGTCTACTGCAAAAAAAATGGTGAAATTTAAGAAATACAGAAATTAAAATCATGACTATAGAAGTGTTTTGATTCAGCGATAAAGGAAAAGCAAAACAGATATCGCCTCCAAAGAACAAAGTTACATAGGAAAGGATTGGATTCTATTGAACTTAACCCTGAAAGATGCTGTCCCTTCATGATTAACTTTGCTATGAATGACTCATCCACAAAGTAACGTGAAAGGTACTCCTCAGTAGCTTCTCCCAGCAATTCAGGATGTAAAATCTGGTCACAAATAAAAATTACAAGGCAAAAATAAAAACCCAACCACTTTATCTTCCATTTAGCATCATCATGATGCCTCACAAAAGAAAATTCAAAAATTGAAAGCATTTAAACTTGTGAAATATGAATACAATTCACGCTGTGGAGGAATACCTCAGCCTTTTAGCAAGGAAACAGTCTTTCTGTGGGCGTTTGGTTATTAGCTATCATGCAAAAACAATTAGTCGTTCAAGCAATTACGAAGTTAAGTATCTCCTAAAAAGGCTTTTGAGCTTTTCAAGCCCTAAATGCAACCGCTATAAACCTAGACTGTTCCTGAGTGTAACTTAGTTGTTGTATTGCCTCTGCGGAAGAGATTCATTCTATCATGTGTTGTAAATTCTTGATGCTCTTTTAGCTGCAGTCTGAGCCTCTGGTGAATTCTCCTCTTGCTCCTCACACTTCTTATGGTTTAGGAATATGTCTGACTTTAAGAAGCGGCTGTAGCTGTCGTATTTCATGAGATTGAATATCTGGGAAGAGGGCGAAAAAACACAAAAACAATGATCTAAGCAAAACTAGATTTTTAAATTAAAAGGACAGTATATGAATTCTAATGTATTTTTGTTCTGTTAGTACTAAACATTACTAAAAAGCATGATGTTAAAATATACTTCAAACTCTCAAAAGGGGCTGCACGCAGCAAACAATATTGCAGGTTCTGCGGCCACTGTTTTGCAATAACGTCCGTATCAATTTAAGAATCGTATTGTGGTTTTCACAACAGCCAGCTTTGAAAACCTAACACTGAAGGTGGGGGGGTCACATGCCATGGTCACTAGGTCGGATTTGACAGCTGATGATCAGATAACTGCATGTGTAGACATGACCCGGTCCCTTCCCACAGCAGCCCCCGGCTCGCAGAGCCCCCGGGAGTCAAACCCAGCGAGGGGCTCCTTCTGGCAGGGACTCAGAGGGATGAGGCAGAGCTGAAGAAAGAGGCACCTTTTAGGCACCTTCCTGACTGTGGTTACTCTTGAACAATACAGAATAGCTCAACACACAGAGAGCACTGGACAGTTAAGAAAAGCCTCTAAATAATTTACACAAATATTGAAACTGCAAATGGAATCTAAATTGAAACAACTGGCTTAATCAATGTTTCTTAAACTTCTGCCAATCCTCACATCCTTTTAGACTAAAAAACAACCGAATGCCAAGACTGGTCCCAGTCAGAAATGTTCCAGGTACCTGCCACAAATAGCTGATCTGGTACAGACGTAATTTGCCAGTTAACATATGGTTTAAAACTGGAGATAGATTAAATTTGTGCCGTTAGGCTTTTCGCTAGCCCAAGACCTGTCCTTCTTCTCACAGCCAGTACACAGCCAGCATAGAAGCAGGAAGCCAGCACTGAGTACAGATTTCCTCTCCCAAGGGCTTGACTTTAGGCTCACCCCTGAACATAACTACTTTCTCTTCTATTTATTCCCATTTCAGACAAAAAGGCTAGAAACCATTGGGAGCTTTCTGAAAACAAAAGGGCTTGGGAGAGGAGTCTGGAAACTGTTCAGGTGTCAAGGTCAGGACTATATTTTTCTTGGTTTTAAAACAGAGGGGAAGGAAAAAAGTAAACCTCAAAACTATAATTGAAGCAAAACCAAAGCCTACATCACCCTCTGCCTACTATTTCACTGGTGAAGCCTCTCTGAGTCATGCTTCATGACTGATTACATTTTATGGTACTCAGAGTCACTAAATTTCCAGGATGAATTTCTGGATTCTGACCTGCATGTGTGGATAATCCATGTGTGGATAACTGGAGCTTTATCTTTACAGGCCTCAGCTCTGACAGTACAACCGGGTAATAAAACTGTTTGTTAGGAAGCAAAAAAATAATAATCTCAAGCTGCTTTTTCATTTCACATCCTCAAGGAACCCAGACAGATAAAGGCAAACTCACAAAACTTGACTGTTGTCTGTGCATTTGCTGAAATATCCCCCTTGTAAGTAAATTACACGAAGCATGTAACTAACCACTGTTTGTTTACATATTTAAATATTTACATTCATGTTTAAACCACTGGAAATCTTGCTTTATAAGCTACATATTGGAAAACTAAAAATCCCCAAACACCCTCTCAAAGTAGACCCAAATCAATGCAGTTAAGCAAAGTCAAATTACACCTCCAGGCATTAGCTAACTACAACATAATTAAATTTATCCAACTAGCTCAAGGGAAAAAAAAATTGTAAGGAAGACATCGCCTGTAAAAACATCGTAAGTCAGTGTTAAGAACTCAGACCACTCTTGTTCCTGGTATCATTTAAAGTATCTCCCAGAGAGGAAGAGCACTGTGAGATCAAATTCTTCTGGAGTCTGGTCAGCCAAATACACAGAAAAGACAGATTTTATAATCATGTGCAAAAGCAGAATTCTCTTTTCCCCTCTCCTCCTCTCATTGCCTTCGTGAAGTTGGAACATTTACCCTATTAAGTATATTGAAATCTAGAGATTTCTATGAACCACACTAACACCACTTCATTCAGCAGAACAACCGCCTCCAAGCTATTTGTTTAAGGCCATCCCATGAGCACAAAACCACACCCCACAAGCAGCCCCATTTAAATCAGTAGGTCTCTGGAGAACTGAAGTGCTAGTTACCAGTAATGCTGTAGACCAGATTGTGGCTTTCGAGCTCTGCCTTTTTATACTTCAGACACACAGTGCCAGCAGTAGTTAACACTGTTCTTTAGAGAACAAATTATACCACTCTTCATAACTTTATAAGGATTGAAAAGTAGAGAAGACCATAACTCTTCCTGAACTATTATCTAACAGCAATAAACAGAAGCTTCAAGCAGTGGAAACCGGCAACAACCCATAAATGCTCTGCATTTGGTTTTAAAAGTTCACAGAATTTTTTTCCCACTTTAGTGGGATTCCTCTACCACCATCATGTTTCCAGTTCAGGTATTACTAACCCCTGGCTGTTCATGTGCATGCTCACTTGTAAAACTGCAAAACACTTCAACTCCAGTAGTTTCTCCAGCTTCACTCTCATAACCACCCATCCTGAACTGCAGTGCTTAGATTTACCAGAACATTTTCTTTCCCTTCCCCCAAGTCAGAAGTTCTTCCATGAAAAACTTTGCTTCTTCACATGGAAATGGAGTTTCAGACATTTCCACTGCTACTGACTTGGAACCTGCTTGAAGGACAGCAGAGCCTTTGCTCCTCAGACCACTTCGACTGACCCAGCCAGTGCCTAACATATTCAATATCTGATATGAAACGGGTTGAAAACACTATTTAAATCAGCGTGCCTTTCTCCACAAAAGAGCCAAATGGAAAATACAGGTAGTCCTGAGGATGGTACAGTAATTAAAAATAGTACAGACTACAAGTGCTGGGAAGCTGCAGATAAGAATGACTCACTTCATAACTTAAGCTTTAAAATAAGCTAAATAACAAGAAAATCTACCACCAAAAGACATGCCTGCAAAATGTCACCTAATTTCTGCCAGACCTCCCAAGTTCTATAGCAAAAGGCAAAGCAGATGCCAACTCCTCTTTTTTGTGTGTTACAGAAGAGGAGGCTTTTCAGGAAATTGCATTATATTCATATCAATATAAATACCAAAACAAAGCAAAGTGAAGAATCTTGAGCTCTCAAGGAAACCAGTGGCAACTACGGAAACAAACATCAGCAATGACTCAGCGCAAGTGCACACACAGGAAAACGTAGGCACAAAGTTAGTCAGCTGGATGATTCTCAAGCTACCAGCAGAGGAACCTAGGAGAAGGCTTCATGAAAGGAAGTCCTGTACTGGAATTAGCACAGTTGCCCTGAGTCTTTTAACTAATTGGCCCCAGGCAGATCCACCCGCAGAGTGGCTGCATCAATATCCCCAATATGGAAGCACCCAGCCCTGCCTATTCAATCCACGCCACAAGTAGCAGCAGGCAGATTCCCAACCTTCCTACACTAGCTCGTGCTTAGAAACTAGAGTCTACTACAAGCAGACAAAAACTAAAGAAACTGTGTTCTTGAAAAAAATAACTTTACCTGGTCCTGGAGTTTCTGAAACATGAGAGGGTGAGGTGTCTCCAAAATGGTCTCATTCAAACGGGACTGCCCTTCAACATTGACTTGGGAGGAAGCTTTACTGGACAGGAAAGTCATGTAAATTTCTTTAGCTTTTTCTTGCATCTGCAAAATGACATATTTATTTAAAGAATTATTTGCTGTGGGAATATTCTCTCTATTTGTTCATGTTTTGTTGGAGACTGTTCTAGGTCACTTACTTCTCGAGGTTCACATCCTAAACCAAAACATAGTCTGAATTAAAAAAAAACCCAAACAAAACCAAGTAACAAAACAAACATACACAGATTAGTTTATTTGTGTCTATTCATTTGTACTGGAGGAAAAACATCTCTGCAGGCCAACTCCTGCACTGACATTAGTGGAAACTACCACAGTATTGGGCACTTTGGTTGAACAGCAGGTTGTGATATTTAAATCCAAGTATCCAGTGTAAAACCACTCAGCATTATCAGCTAGGCCTTGTCTTCATTATTTAGAAGACTATTTTTGCTAATCACTATGTACAAGGAACCCAGAGGAAAGAAACACTGTGGAAACTTACCACAAGGCAAAACTAAGTAAAGTTAGTGTATAATCCACGCTACTGCTAGATAACTCTGTCACACTACATGCTTTGTCATAACTACGTTTTTACCTCAGGGCAGCTCACATGCAACACTAACTACATGATTAAAAAAACACAACAACTTGATTAATGGTAAAGATAAGACTCTCAAGAGCCTCTGAAAGCTGATAAATAAGGGTAGGTGTGAGTTACAAAAAGCTGTTTGTTAGCATTCACCCTGATTTCAGCAATCCTGTTGATAAATCAGTAAGTGATAACATTTTGTCCCAACCTAGCATCTTTAAGCTTCAAAGCAGTGGTCACAGTCCTCTGAACCTCTGTGCAAGCTCCCCCTTGATCAGAAAGATGGAGAAGAGAAAGGCAGTGGGGGAGAAGAGAGCCAAGGCAAGCCTCCCTGCTGCAATCTGAATCCTGCACGCTGAAAACAAGGCCCGTGCAGCAGCAGCAGGCACTGTACAATTCCAGTGTTCCCCATCGTACATCTAATGAGCATCTCCAGACCCACACCAGAGGGCTGCATCTTTGATGGGAAGTGGGCTTAAAGAAGGAAGCATTTAGTCTTGCCCATGAAGGTTTCACAGAATTTCTTTCATGTTTTACAGCTGAGAATTAACATTTGGGGATAATTAGAAGAAAAGCTACATGTGTTTGACAATTCACAAAGCCTACAAAGTTAACTCTCTCACTGCTGAAGGGGATGCACATTTTCCAGGAGTACTCCTTTTCAATATGGAGCATTCATCTGGTGGGTAAAACATACGTGTCAGGTGCACGAGGTCAGAAAGAAGTGTTTTATAACAATTTCTGATCTTTTCAGTTTCACAGATCAGGGAGGACTCGGTCCACCACGTCTGTTCTAAATGAGCAATTAATCCAATCAGTCAGAGGTGTGACAGCTTTAACCGGTAAAGTTAATACCCAAAAATGCAGAGGCAGTAAAGGTATCTTTAGCTACTTTCACATGAGCAAGCATAAGTGATTGTACCATCTGTCAGTCCTACCTCAACAACTTTTGAGCCTGCTGTCCAATTTCAAACATATTTAAGAGAGGGGCAAAGGACTGAGAATTACCCTCCTACAGATTCAAAGGAAAAGAGCTGGTGAGAGAAAGGGAGAGAAAGAGCAGCACATGCACTGAGGGAAAAGCAGTAGATGTTCAGAAGTTATCTACTCGAACTGCCAGCACGTACTTAGCAGCTGGTTAATCAATGCACACATAGCTTCACGTCAGCCACAACACGACGTGCTGCTTGCCCAAGGAACACAGGACCAAACTGGGCACCACAGAGAAAGAGAAGAGCAAGGCTTGAGGGGAAACACAGAACTAAAAGTACTGTGAGGAAGTTTAAAGAACATGGTGGGGAACAAGAGGATTGTGTGGGAGGCTGGTGAAATGGGGAGGATCTCTGGATTTTGTGGGGAACAATGAAAAAGAAAGGAAGTGAAACCACTGTGGTAGGGAGAGGGGGTTGTTGGAGAGACGCAGGGGACCTGATTTTACAGTAATGATGGGGAAATATGGAAATGCACTGCTAAACATTACAGGTTCTGCTGCACATGGAACAACTGTTACGCTACACCTATGCTTGAGTAGTAGAGCATCACGTTAACTACAATTTCTTTTTTAAAAAAAGAAAGTACAGTTAAAGTTGCCAGTCTATTTATACATGCCCCAAAAGGCATTCAGGGAGAGCCAGGTCCAGGCAGAGGAGACAGCGATGTTCCCCATTCAGTGGGTGGCATTCTTTGTTCCGTGTCAGCCTGAAACTGATGCTTCAGCACAGGGGACTCTACTCCGGAATTTAAACAACACTTAAACTGGGATCTTGTTCACAGGTGGTTGTTAAAGGACTTCTGGCACTTCTCACTCACATCTGTGTGCTCGTCCCAGCATTCGTGCCAAATTCCCATTTGGAGTACAAAGTTCTGTCTACAGAAATCCCCCTCACTATTCAAGTGGATACAATATTCTTTCCCACTTCCTTTCCTAAGGTCAAATTAAGATCTCAAGCACGTGTGGTTCCCAAATGAGGTGAATGGAAGTCCCAGATGCTCATCAGAACAGGCTCCAACAGTTAGCAGCTGTGCAGCATTACCCAGTCCTGCTTAACCATTGCCACATTCACCTGGGAAGTGACAGAAGAAACTCTTGAATAGGTGTACTTTGTTCTGAAATTGTTTTCTACAAAACTTCTTGACATGGGTATTTAGGTGGGTTTCAGCAATAGCTGAAAAGATTCCCTGTTGTTTGAAGCATTTATTACAATCTGTAATTTATTTTTAAAGCTCAGCTGCAAGAGAAGAAACATTTAAACCTTGGGAAGTAGCACAATGGACATGTTGTTTATTTCATTAACAGTCACAAACACAACAGCATATGACTAACTCCAACAAAATATTTAAAGTTAAATCTTATTCACTTATCCCCACCACTCCCACTTCAATAATTAAATGTGTCCTAAGATGAGGACCATATGGGTGGCAGCAAAGCTCGCTGCTACAAGTGGACTTGACCTAATTCCTCCCTCAATCTTTGCTAAAAATCACATATCTACCTTAACTTCAGTTTTAAAGGAATGATTAAAAAACAATATAATTTTAAAACTACAGAGATGTCTCTTGAGCTGAGGGGAGGAGTTTGTGCTTCCATGCTGCAAGAAGGTAGGCTGAATCCTGTCCATCTAAAACCTGCCTAGACCAGTAACGTGGTCTGCTTGCTGTCTAGCTCTGCAGATGATGAAAATCTCCACTGCTCCCTGACACATGCATGCATTTCCTACTGGCTCACCCAAACAGGAAAATAAACACAAATTCGTGGAGCAATCTGGTCTGAACTCTATTTCTGCCTTCTCCTGGCTAAGTGCTCCCACCACTAGTTCAGAGCCAAGAGCCAGTACTCCCTCTGGCCCCGGGATCTGGCAATCCTGGCTGCGTAGTGGCTCACATTCAAGAGGAAGGGGACAGAGAAGATGTATCTGCACAGCATCTTGCAAGATCTGCCTGTGTTGGCGTGATATAAGTCAGCTTCTAGGCGGAGCCCACGTGACTGTGGTTAGAGTAAAGACTGAACCAAATTTAACAAGCTTTGAGGAAAGGCCCAGGGTATTTGCTTAGAATGCACTAACAGTTAGACAGTTTCCAACCAACAGAAAGGAGGAGAAGGGTGAGTCTGCACCTACCTGTGAAGACCAGAAGGGGACATGAGGGGAGGACAGCACATTTACTGAGCCAACCACCCTAACCAGCCTATACAAAACCAACCACTGCTCCAGGCTGACACTGAAGGGATGACAGTAACACTAGGCACAATAGATATTTAATCCACTGGCCAGGAGGTGACCTTTGTGCAAGTTTAAACTGACCAAGAAAAACCCCACACAAATGCTCTCATGTCAAGTAACAAAAAAGTTTATCTTATACTTTAAAAATAGAGGAAAAAAATTCCATTCAATCTGGGTTAAATTGAAATCAGCTTCATCTGACCAAAAGTCTAAGTGTCTATGAGCTAGTCTCTGTGGTAAACCAGTTTTAATGAGAAGCAGGCTATAAAATAAGTAAAAAGTTGTTTTTAGAATCCTTTGCTCACATTAGATAGATATACAGTGATTCCTGCAAGAGGCACTTTCAGAAGACAAATTCATGCCTCATGCTATCATAAACATGGGAAAGATTTCTATTTTTAGTGCTTTTTCTAGCTTTGTAAATTATCTAAACAAAGCCATCCATAAGCAGTAGCTATAAAAATTTACTGTACATCTGTGTCATTCTAAAGCAAACTTATTCTATCTGGCTGTAATAACTTTGGCAGCACTAGACTCCAGATTGACCATACTGTGTAATGATTAGTACTGAATAATTAAGCTAAATGGAACCTAGTTAAGTCTCTGTCCATTCATTTGGTAATTCATTCAAGAATTCACTAAGATACTATCTCTATACATCAGTTTACCATTTCCTGTACTAGCATGTGCAATCCTAAAATAGCTAAAAAGATGGAAATTATTTAGCAAGAGAAGATATGATTATTATCCCATTGCAAAATGTGGGACCTTACAGAAGGATTTTCTGCTTTCATTTCCATTTAAAAATGCAGTTTGATACCTGTCCAAGGGGTATCAAGAAAAGATACATACCTCTTGTCAAGGACACTGCATGGCATACAAAGAAAAAACATCTGCTCTGGTACAAAGCAAAGGCTATCTCCCACTTGGCTGTGGATTGTGACACTGGTTTCTGCTTCACCAGCTCAGAAAGCAAATTACTTTAACGGAGCAGGGAGAGAGACAGAGAATACCTAGATCCCCAGCCCAGCACACCGAACATACCAGCCAAGATGCTGTATGCACATCTGGGGAGAAGAGAGGAAATGCTTTGTCACAAACTGACAATAATGAGATCTGCAGGCTGTGCCGAAGCAGAGCCAGGTCAGCGGGACCTGCCTGGGCGGGGGGTGGCTTTCAGTGCAACCCAGACAGGCTGCAGCTGAAACATTCCTTTACAGGCAAGCAGAGAGGAGGAATCCCAGCCTCGCTCCAGCTACCATACTGCTGCCATCATAGTGGCATCTAGCACAGTTTCCTCTTTTATCCCATCTCATTTACTGACTTTCTCTTTAGGCCTTACATCTTACAGACAAATAGCCTGATTAATTGTTCTTTTCTGAAGACCACCTGCACGTGTGGGCCTTAATGAGGGAGGGAAGCAGCTAAATACACAAAAGCTGAAATAGTGCTAAATATTACAAAGTGCACAGTTAAACTGAACATTTTGTTCTTGCAAAAGTTAGTCTTTTTGATGGATTTATCAAGGCCAAAAAATATTCACAATCGAAATAAGAAAACTGTTCTGAGGGGAAAGCTTTTTCAGTGCAAAATAGAGAATATTTACAAGAAGTAGAATCCCCTCTCAAAAATAAGTTTTGTTGAAAATCCAGAGAGGGTTTTTTTTGTGGAAAATCTGTTGGTAAACAGTTTCAGCTGACAATATTTGACTGACCTTAAGAGAGGAATCCTGCAGGCCAGATGCAGCTCTCTTATGCCTGCACTTTATAACTTTGCTAGTAGCCCAGTTCCTCCACCTGATTCCTATTCCCTGACATCTCTAACGTTACGCAAAGCACGTATGGTCTCATTTGGAGCAGGTTTAAGGGGCATTTTCCCAGCCTCACTCCTCATGGTACTCTACTTGCTTTGGGCAGAGAGTGCAAAAGAGACTGTACATTTGCACCCGCTGCTTTCTAAAATGCTCCCTTTGGCAACCAGAGCTGAACATGTGTGAAAAGTGTAAAGGTGGGATTTCAAACAACGGGTTTATGGGATTTAGGAGTCTGATTCTTAAAGGACAGTAATGCTCAGTTGGACTTTTAAAACTACTTCATTTCATGCTCACAGAATTCTTGTCTCAGATCAGACAAATTTGGAATTCTTCAAAAAGAAAAAAAAAAAATCACAAAAACTTTTTCAGAAACAAGCAAACAAAACACAGTACGTATTTTAGGCCTGCCTCTATAGGCTTCAAAGCCTAAATGTGAAAGTGAATCCTGTGTTTCTGGGGGATCTAAATGTAGACCAAGATCCAAGCAGTGGAAAAAACTTACTGGAGATAGCTGATTAAAAAAATTTCCAAAGAATATTTTCTACTAGAAAAATATAGCTCTCATGAAAATCAAAATGCTCTGAAGGTACATATCAATTTGAATAAATATTTAAACAAAAAAGTCTAAACAGACCTTCAATTTCTTCTGTTTTGTAATGTGTAATTTGATAAGGCAAAACTTTTCATTCTGGTACTGTAAAACATTTTGTTTGTGCCATTTGTTATTTTTATGTTCCACTGAAATATTATAATGGTGTATATTTTCATGTAATAGCTGCTATGCTTTAAAAAAAGTCCTGAATGAAATGTCTTTATGTTTTCAAGCAAGATGATGCAACATCACTGAATTAAACCTTTTGCTACTCCCAGGCAACAACAAAAAGTTGGGAGTTTTAGAAACATGACAATTTCAGCATTTTGTTTTGATTTGAAATAGAACCAGCTTTGTTTCCAAACAATTCCACCACTGCAATTTCAGTGCAATTCCTTCAAATGTATTTATTTGCACTCACATGAAGCATGTTACGCAACAGAAACGTTCTAGCTCCAGGTCTGCTAGAAAACAGTTCTGCCAGAAACTATGCTGACATGTAAAATTTATTTAGGAAACATACCTGTTTTTTTCCCTGTGTTTTCTTAAATTCTTCACATGCTAGCCAGAACAAAACGTTTTCTTCACTAAATTCTTTCTTTAAAAATTCCTAGGGAAAAGAAAAACAAACAAACATTGGGATCCAATTTCTAAATTGTTCTTCCCTTTTCCTACTATGGCTATTAAAACTAGAAGCTGCCTACGGCTAGCTTTACCACGCTATGAGTTTACATAATACAGTGTAACAGAACCACTGCATTAGCGCATCTGCACACCACCAAGCCACAAACGAACAATCATATTCAGCACTTTGAAAACACATTCCAGGAGAATGGTGAGCTACATCTAATCTCAGAGCCTATCAGTAACTAACAAGAAGAGTTTCTTCAGTCTCCCTTAAATAACTCGAGGAATTTTACAGTCATTACTCAAAGGGAAATCAAAAAATAAATGAATTTGTTAGCAGGTGAGTATAATGAACTATTTTAATGAGAGTCACACATCACTTGAGATTCTCATCTAGTATCTTCCTGATTTTTTAATGAGTAAAATCTCTACAAATAAAACTGTTTCTAAACATGATCATCAGTGGCAATAAATTCACTTAAGTAAACTCAAGCAGAAGATGTATTTGCATTCTCTAGACAGTGTTTAAACAAAGCGCATTCCTTCAAAAGCAAAGCATGTTTTAAAATGGGAAAAAACGTACATTAAATTTCTCTATAAAACATAATGACTGAAATATTTATAGCTCTGAGATCATCAGTTTTCTCTTTCAAGTGTTAGAAAACAGAGATTAAGTAATGCCAAGAATTAAATAGCACCAAGATTACTTTTGTAAAAAAAAAAAAAAAAAAAGAATTCTAAATCACAGTGTTTTGTAATTCTCGTTTACATCACTTTTCAAACCAGTCTGGCAGGAAACCATTGTATCCCAGTGCATTTTATCAGTGCGTGGTATGGCAAAACCATGCTCAAGTAGGTAGTTCCTATTCCAATAGCTAATATGGCAAGAAGGTCTTGAAAAACCAACTCGCCACCCCCACCTAATTAAGCTTCAAGTCTGCACTTTGAACTGCACAAACCCACACTTTGTAGTAAACTTAAAGGGAATTCTTTCAGTACAGCTGCTGCAACACAGAATAGGAGCCACGCGGTTATCAGGCTCAGGAGGTGGTAGTGATTACTCATTGCTTAAGTAAGGACAATGTATGAGAATAGAAGAGCGCAGGATTGGTCCTCAGTGATAAATAATGCTTGGCAAGAGAGATCAATGGCCCAAGGACTGTAGTTTATCCAACAGTAACTTGTTAATCCTTGCAACAGCTGATAGATCCCATTAGAAAGATGCAACCAAAAGTCTTCCATGTGCCTTACGAGAGCAAGCTGCAGTGGCAGTGGGCAAACAGCACTACCTCAGAAGCTCAGCAAACGCCACAGCTCCAATTCTGCCACTCTGCCCAGGGTATGTATCTAGGAGGATGCATGCCTATGTGCTTACAGCACTGGCACAGCTGCACCATTTATGCTGAGCCTCATTCAGCTTTAAATCCTAATTTTGGTCTATATAAATATCCATAGTTAATATAGCAACCCTAAATCGTTTCACTCCTTCTGGATCTTCAAGGAGGTTCTCCAGTGATGTAGCCCATTTTGAGGTTCCTTTCAAGGTTTGGTGGCTGCTGCTTGGGTGACCTTCGCTGTCATTTATCTCTGGAAAAAAAAATTGAAAAAAATCACCACCTTCATTAGAAACGATGAATGTCACATACAATTCTTCCCCATTGCTCTTTGCACCCTTGGATTGCAGCTGCTCTCTTTAAAGGAAACACCATAAAACTGAAAATAAACACACACATATTTGAATTCTGCTTTGCCTGCAAGGAGGCAAGAATGCTTTACAGTTATATAATTCATGAGCATGTAAGTAGGCACTGTCACTGTTTTGTAAGAGTTCAAGCACCTTTTGCATGTGGAACACAATGACCGCAGCCTGTTTAGTAAAAGGATCGTTTGCCTTTTGTTCTGGCACTGTCAACAACATTGGCTTCTATAAAGCAAATCCTGGTCAGTGACACACATTAAATTTATTTTTAAGAAAAGAATCATCACTGGAGGTTGGGAAAAGGCAAAGAGAAAAGAAAAATAATGCTTTGTTTAGCAGGAGAACAAGTCCAATATGTTAACCTAGTCTAGTGGGAGGATAGACAGCTGGCACAAGAGCCTCATTCCAGCTGAGCTGACCTGCTATCGGGCAAGTGGTATTTGGGTGGTTTTTCTGTTTGCTTGCTTGTTTTCAAGTTCACTGAAACTCTGCTTTTATAAGGCGTATTGGACTGTGCCCACATCTTACCTGCCAGCCAGCCTTCTCACAGATAGAGGATAGTATACATTTTTGAATTTTTCTATCCCAGGGACAAGTACGTTATATCCAAGGCTGGTGATGCCAAAAAAATTGTTTGCTGGCTACCCAGCAGAAAACCTATGACTTGGGAAGGTTCCAGGAATTTTACTGCTGATCTGAAAAACTCTAAATCAGACATAAAGCCCTTGGCCTCCTTTCCTTTCACACGTGAAATGCCCAGAGAAGACAGCAAGAGAACAGGCCATGAGAAGTCAGGCTAAGAGCTCCACTTCAGGTCACTACACACTGGAAAGGTGCACGAATCTGTTACTGTAATCAATACAGCTTCTATTTGGTTTTATAACCCTCTCATTTCTCCCTACCAGCTTACTGGACATATGGATCTTAGTAACGTCTGCTTAAGCTCTGTCAAAAACCCCTTCCTCCACCATGAAACTAAACCCCAGCAAGTATCTCAAAAAACTATCTATGCAGACCTATACTATCAGATGCCCTTTTCAGCTGGTAGATGAAACGATAAATGCTAAGGTTAAAGCCCTACAAAATACTGGCATGACAGCAAAGCCTACTTTTTGGTTGGTAGGGACCGGTGGAGTCCCTCGGTTTTTCTAACAATGAGATGGACCACTGTTTTAAATGAATGAACCTCCCTTGATAGAAGTGGAGGTTTTATACAGAAGAAATTACAAGGCTGGAAAAGAGATAAACTTTCTGGAGCCACTGATTCCATACCCATTGCCTAATACTGAGCAATCTACACTCATGCCCCAAATAAATACGACATAGAATAAAGGAACCCATCTAAGATGATTGAGCAAACGGTCACTGCAAGCTGCTTCTTCCATGTGTAAACCCTGTCTCTCTTCAGCATCCCGCTCTCACCGTGTAATGCAGTTACAGCACCAACCTGAAATTTCTTACACAATGAATGCACGGCTCTATTCCTGCACAAAACCTTCCAGGATCCAAGATCACAACCTGTCTGGGTAAGGAGTCTGACAGACTGGTCTCCAAAGCAGCAAGTATACTTACAGCTCTGTATATGAAACACACAGTCTGCTAGTTAAAGGTCAGAACCCGAGGACTGTCTCCAAATCGCTACTGCAGACTTCATCCATGACACTGGAGTACAACGGGTTAACTGTGCCTCAGTTTCCCCTCCCCTCATGCAAAAGGATGTGGTTCTTGATTATCACTTGCGAAATTTATTTTAGGAACCTGACTCAAAGTATCTGGGCATCTAATCTCAGTGAAATCTGTGAGATTTAAGAGGGAATAGCCAAGTACATTGGAGCAGAACACAATTTTCTCTGAGGAGCTTGTGAATCTCTCCTTATGATCACTCTCACCTGCAAGCAGAATGGCAGCTCCGTGTATATAGCTACTAATGGCCTGAAGAACCAGGTCATTCCCTTATTTAAAATATGATTTAGCACAGAACGTGTGGGAGTGAGATTTTACTTCTAGTGCTTCTTTTCCAGCCAAATTTTAAGTAGAAATTAATGATTACTTTGAAAAGCATGTATTTCAATGAGCCAATGCACTACAGGACAGACCCAGCGCCACGAGAACCCAGAAAAAGTTTCTGGTGAGCAAAGGCCAAAATACATTGATACAGACCTTCCATGCAGCCACGATACATTGCTCTGCTTCCCCTCAGCTGCTTTCACTGGTCTCTCATTTTGCTTCTGGCCATTCTCTATCCTCCCTGACCACCATTCTCCCCAGCTTCCTCTCACTTCCAGCCTGCCCAGCACAGCCCGACTCCATCCACCGTTTAAGTTCCCCACGCTCCTCCCTGTCACCCCCAAACCCTGCGCTCTCCCATGATCCCGCTCACTACCTTCTCCTCCTACAGCCTTAGTAGAGAAAAATTTGGTTCTGAAGGGAGGACCTACATGACTTCTTCCTAATGCCCTCTGAGCCTTGTACAGGACTCTGTTTCCTCACTTAACCAGCTCCCCACAACCCTAAAAGCACTGTGGTGCTGAGATGAGGCTTGCCTGTCCATTGCTCCCTACAGCGCAACCCTTTAACCTCTTGCCTCACTTACTAAAGCTGGGAGAGGCTATGGGACGAGAGCAGAGACTATGGGATGTCACAAGGTGCTGGGCAGCTCTGCTGGCCACCACAATCCCAGCTCAGCCTGGGCTACAGCTCCCTGGATCAGCCCACCCCGAGACAGGGGACACCCGCTGTAGCATCACGGTGGAGGCAGACCCTCGGATCGCTCCCACGTAATAAAAGCAGGAGGCCAGAGAGCACTCTTGGGTCCTGCCATCGGGAGGATCTTGTCCTGAGCAGTCCCCACCAACACAGTAACTGCATCCAAACTGCCTGCTGGGATCCTGTCTGGTACCACCGTGCCAGCTGTGCCGGGGGCAACACGGCTGGCAGGGGCCAAAGTCATGGCAGGGAACATGCCAGCGGCTCTGGAGGGCTCAGGTCTGCGTGCTGGGCATGGCCTGATCAAGCTCTCTCCCTCCGGGCTGAGTACCATTAATCCCCACGTTCAGTGTTCTTTTGCCACCGCCATAAAACATTAACATTCCTCTTCAGCACAAACGTAAAGACGCTGCACATGATACATGACAGTAGGAAACACCCTGAAATTTTATGAGGATGTTAGAACAGCTGGGTATTTTTATTATACCCCATTAAATATGCCATCACTAACATCTTTTTCTAATACAAAAGTGACACCCCCCCAATTAGGATCACAACTTCCCCCTCCACATGGTGGTTTCATTCAGCAGATTTAATGTGCGATTTCTATGATTTTTTTAAGAGCTTAGAAGATAGGAAAGAGGTTTTCCCGCTAGTCACTCAAGAAGCTAATCCCCAAATCCATATCCCATAACACATTTGTAAATCACCTTAAAAATGATACTTCTGCTGAAGTACAATTTGATAAAAGTCTGAAACGATTTATTGTAGAAGGCAATACTGTAATAAATGTAAATATATGAATGACCCTCCTGAAATTATTTATCTCTGTTTGCCATTTATAAAGGTAGCTTTCCCCTGCTCAGATCATCTAGTGACAAAGTTCTGTAACATACACTGGGAAATAAGCTCGATACCAATGTTTAACCACCAAAATGTACACATGAGTGTGATCATTTAAATGAGGAAGGCAGACATTTGCTGTTACTGAAAACTGGGAGATAAATTTGTGCACCAAAAAGGGTATTACAAAATGGCAGTTCTTCCACCAATATTTCTGTAATAGAGTTACACACAGAATGTACTACAGATGACAAATACGCTAACTACATTTCTTACTGTCAGAAGAGAGCGCTTGCTATCTTTCATACAAGTTAGAAACCAAGAGGCAGAGCAAGCCAACAAAGCCTGCCTGGCAGAGCACTGTTGTAGTCTCTGCTGAAGCAAACTTTCCACTGAGTGGATGACCATACACAACTGCTTGCACGATGTGCAGTGGCCAGCTGCTCCTACAAACACAGAAAGTGAGTAAGTGCTTATTTTAAAAGCACCGTTCCTTTAGAGAGGAACCCTATACTAAGCCAACAAACAGGCAGTGATGTTAGCTAGAGCATTATTTTAGAGAAGAATCTTATAGAAGCTGCCTTCTCCCATCACACAAGAGCACTGCCGCATCAGACTGCAGATAAAGGCTCTTTGTAAGTGATAAATATAACGGTAAGTGCAGCACTAATAACATTAATTATCAGCTGAAGTGTGGTATCAAAAACGGCAAACATTCGCATTCTCCAAGCAGGAACTTGGACTGAAACCACAGAAAGTGTCAATAACATCAAAACACACAACTCTGCAGGTCAAAACTCAGAGTTCAGACCCTTGTTTTAGACAAGCACAAAAATATGTAGAAACTCATCAAACTTTTAGAGATTCAGACACAGCTAATTAAGTTCGACATGCTAACCCATCTGCCTTCCAGAAGGGCTTCGCACTACAATGGCTTCCCAAGCTGCCGTCATTCTCAAACGGTTGATAGAGCGGCCTGCGTGGCACCGTATCAGACGGCACAGTCACACCCTTCACAGAATCCCTCCCGCTGAAGGTGTCCCTTACCTAAACACCCACCCAAACCGCTTCTTTCCTGCACACACCCTTTGTAAACTCCTCAACAAGACAACTGGCACACAAACAGTAGATGTGACAAAAGCACCACGGAAATCGCATATTCCTTATTCTATATTTAAACGTTGATATCCAATGTTAAGAAAGGCCTTCTCAATTTCTTCTTGAGGAACTTTCACACCACCTGCATTTTCCCCTTTTTCACCTGGACCATAAAGCTGCAAGCCACAAACCTTTATTATTTTACAAGTACTCTGAATACCTTGTGTTTTCCTACAGTCACCAGAATGCCTATGGAGTAACAATCACCGGTCTGGAATGAATAAATCCAAGGTTATGAAACAGTGGGAAACTTTGTAAGTAGTGTGCTGGAAAGGAAAAATTCCCTTATTTTCCATGTATCCAAGCGCCACTGGATGAATCCTCACACAACAATTTTTTTCCTAGTAGTAGCTGAATTTTGGCCCTTTTCACTACAGAAGGGCAGCCCTTTGCATGCTTGGGTTGTTCATATCATGAACCTCAACATCCTCTTTTGACTGTCTCTAACAACAGATGGCTACTGGAATCCACTTTTAACTATAAGGAAGGAAACTAAAGGGACGTTCCGCTTTTGTAGCATCTCTGGAAATGTTCACCAGACACTGATCCTCTAAAAAAATAAAAAAATCAACCCACTCTAGACGAGCACCGCGTTTGGCTTTTCTTGGAAAGATTAAAACTTCTTACGGCACACTGTAAAACGTGGTATTATTTTCTGGGGTTCTGAGTTTGTAACTTTTACCCCGGTTGTTTTAGCAGTGATGTATGAGCCCCCTCTGAACCGACCTGCCGGTGGTGCCCCACGCCACGAGATGCCCCGTAACAGCACAAACGCGTTACAACGGCAGCGGGAACTGTGAAGTCCTACGATTATTAAGCCTTGGTAACTTCCCCCCCGGCTTCAGAGGCAAGGCAAACCCTTCAGAGTCCGTTTGGAGCTCGAACAATCACGCCCTGATGTTGTGGGCTATCCCCTCGCTACCAGTCCCAGCGACGGGCAGCGGCTCGCGGTCAGACTGCGGCTGATGAGGCACAAGCCCCGCAGAACCCGGCTCCCTCTTCCGTGCAGCTGCCGAGGCGGGAAGAGCCGCGCGGGTTACTGCCCCCGCCGCCTCCCGCACAGCCCCGCTGCCCCCAGGAGGACGGGGGGGGTCAGCCCCGGGCAGAGCCACCCCGCGCCCGACACGATGCGAGGTGAACCGCGCCGCGGAGGAGTCGGAGCCCGCTCAGAGCCCGGCTGGGCGCGGGGGCCCCAGGGCCGGGCGGAGGAGCCGGCGCGGCCCAGGTATAACGGCCCGGGGCAGAGGCGCGGTGTGTGTGGGCCCGGGGCTGCCCTCGGCCGCGCTGCCCCGGCCCGCCCGCCCCCGAGGCAGCCCCGCGGGCGCCGGGCCGCCGAAAGGGCGGGAGACCCGCCACCCGCTCCCGCCGCCGCCGGGAGGGGGCTCGGCCGCGCCGTCCTTCCCCGACGCGGGGTGGAAGGAGAAGCGCGGCGGAAGGAGAAGCGCGGCCCTTCCTCAGCCGGGGCCGGGACACCCCCCTCACCCCCCGGTACCTGACGGCGGGCGCTTCCTGCTGAGCCGGCTCACGGCCCGGTTAAACATCTCGGGGGCGGCCGCGCGGCCCCGCGCTGCCCGGAGCCGGAGGGGGCGGCCGCGCCTTCCCCGCTCCCCTCCGGGGAGGCGGCACCGCCCCGGCCCGCCCCGCTCCCCCCGGGCCCTGCGCGCCCCCCACCCGCCGCCTCCTGACGGGCCCCGCGGCCGCGCCCCGCCCGCCGGCCCTGAGGGGGAGGCAGCGCCGGCCTGGGCCGGGCCGGGCCGGGGGAGAGGGGCGGCCTGTGGCGGAGGAGGGCCGGGGCTGTCAGCGCCCGGGGCCGGGGCAGAGACGCTCGGCGGGCTGGGCCCGGCTCGGCTCCTCCACGCTCGCTCGCTCCGTCCCCGCCGCACCCCGGGGTGAGGGGAGCTGCGGCGTCTGCACGGTACCGTGAGGCGCAGAGACCGCCAGATGCAACGTGGCAACGGTGGGTCTGCACCCTCGCTCCAGCACCCTGCCCCTGCCCAGCCCCGGCGCTGCAGCCCCCCAGCTCTTCCACTTCCAGCCTCCTCCACTTTCACCCCCCTTCCCTACAGCGCCCTTGTTTCAATTCACCCACCTCCATCTCACCTCTCCCTCCTCTGCCCCGGCCTCCTGCTCCTCCATCTGCCTCCTTCCATCGCACCCTTGGCCATCAGGCGGCATCTCCACCGAGCACAACCCAACAGACAGCGTCCGGCCTTAGCTGAGCAGGTGCAAGAATCAACACCCCTTCCTCAAGACAGCCACCTTCATGATTTTTTCCCACTTTCTTACCAAAATAGAAGTGCCAAGTTTCTCGTGCTGGGGTAACTCCTTCGCTCTTCCAAGACAAGGCAGAACAATTATTTCTCAACGGGAAAAGCACGGTTACAATTTTAACAAAGGCATTTTCACTTTCAGAAATGACTTTTTACCAAAATATTTAATCAAAAATCCACCACGGAGCCAGTGTGAGAAACCTGTGCAATTGTAAGTCATCAACAGACAACTATCACGGGAAGCACAGGGCAACAGTAGTGGGAGGCAATGGGAGTGCTTACATCCCACCGCAAATAGCACCGATACCTCAAAAGTCACAGAAGTCACAGCTAGCAGACAAGTCAACACTTGTTTTATTTCCACCTAAACCAAACCCCATCCTGAACACACAGTAATGCATTTATAACTAGCTCAGTTCACAGGGGGAACTTGGATGGGCTCCCCATCTCACAGAAATGTATGGATGTTTTCCACTTACATGCACAAGGCCAAGACTTAATTCCTGGGAATTGGTGACACGGGAACACTGAACAGAAGAATAAATTGCATCTGTGCTTCCAAAATAAACAACAGCACAATACCTTCCAGCTGAAGTGATTTGGCCTGCACACCACTGGACTTCTGCCTTCGGTACCAGGGCCAAAAGCTGTGTTAGTTGGTAAAGATTTCTTGGCTCTGGGTGTGGATTAAAAAATAAAATTAAAGTTTGCTGTGCTGCTGAGGGAACTGCTCAACAGCTGCACGTGGCATTTCCAAGCTGATGTGCGAGACAGGCACAACAGTATTTGGACCACAACTGGTATTTCTGTGGAAGCATCAGAAGAGCATGGGGTAAATCGACACCAGCAGCAGCGCCCAGTGGCACGGCCGGGGGAGGTACACGGCACGACGGAAAGGAACAGACACAGTGTCAGTGCTACAAAAGATTTTTCAGTCATATCCATTAACGCCACGTATTTTGGGGCAGTACATTTACACTGAAGCAGTACAGAGATCACCGGATTGCATTTTTAAGAATCAGGACAGAAACCCCAAAGGTTCTAAGTGCTAAGAACTAGCACTCCTAGGACAACCACACAACCTTCAGGCTGATGTACTGACAACAGGTTATTGGGAGTAGTTCTAAGTCTTAACTTCATGGATTTGGAGATGGGGGTACGTAAGAAATATGAGAATGCTTGGAGACCAGACTGAGCCCATGGTGGATGTGCTGTGCTGGCATCTCCAAGCTGCCCCACGGAGCCCAGCTCTCCCTTTGCACACTCCATCCACCTGACCTTCAGCTTTGCCACAGGTTTACCTGTAGAAGTCAGGACATTTTCTGTTCTTTTCCACCCCTTGATACAAAACTTTGTTTCTAAGATTGTTTCCCCCCTTCCCTTTCCTTGAAGCCATTAGGAGTTGGGCTGCTCCTGCAGAACCAGTAGCCCGAGGTGGGCACATCAATACCTTCTCTGTCAGGGTTGCTGCTCCCAACGCCTGTTCCCTGTATTCTGCTCTCGTATTTAAGACTTGGTGCTTTATTAGACACAATGACATGAGGGAATTTTCCTTCCAGGTGAATTTGGTGGCGATATTCAGGCATGCTTCATCTGCTGGGGATTTTGTCTTTTTTCAACGAGTAAGCTGCAATACCTGTATATAGCCACGTGCAACTCACAATTATGACCTAATTCATACTGTGCCAGTGTCCACATGCCAAATCTGTAATTCTTACATTCATTTTAAGACCTTTCATTGCAACTCTATCTTAATAAGCTTTTCCTTAATTTCACAGGGTAAAGCTTCCCTTAAAAATTGTTAAGCTAACGTAACACACAAGTTAGTCTGATAACCTCTGGCTGCCAAACACGTGTTGCCCAGTCAGCAGGCCGCGCCAGGGAACGCACAGCAGAAGATGCACTCTCTACTTATCAAGTCATTGCACTTGTATCTAAAGAACGGGGTACCGTTAAAACTGAAATCTACTGGGAACTGAGACACATTTAGTCAATTAAATCATGCCATCTGATTATATCTTATGGTTTTTATTTCTGCTTTTAACACTACTCAGTAACGCAACTCATTTCAGTAGAGGTACTTCCTATTTATATGACTAGAAACTTAAAATCTGAAATGTTAATAAGGAGAAGCCTTCAAAGTAGGAAGCTCCCATCTGCTACGCAAAAACCCCTTTAGAATCTAATTTTAGCCTCGCAAAGTTTATTTTGTAGTTATACTGCACGTGTTTCTAAAGCACTCCAAGGACACAGCACGGCATAGGTGTTACTACAATCAAAGGCCAGATTCACAGACCTTGGTTTACATTACACTGCAGCCACCTGTTCTGGAGGTGACACCCCACCAGTAAATAGTGTTTCTGCTGCCAAGTTTCCTTCAGACAGTGATGGAGGAACCCCTCTAACTCCTACCAGGGCTGCAGCGGCAGCAGCTGCTGACTCAGCATGTTCTCCAGCTGCCCTGTCAGACTCCTGTCCCACCTGGAAACCTCCTCTGGCTCCCTCAAGCAGCACCACCATCCCCAGCACCTTCTGCTTTGCCAGGGCATGTGGTAGAACAGATGCTATGAAAAAAACAAGAGCTCACTGGCGAAGCTCGACTAGACTAGTGCTATTCAAAAGCCCATCCACTGGGATTTCTACTGAAAGCTTGTACTACAGAAGCCAGAGCATCCTGTGAGGCTTTTATTTTTTTTATTTTTTTTTTTTTACTTCTAACAATCTTTGCTCGTAATTGGCAATGAGGTTTTACAAGCTGAAAAGACAGAGGACAAGATGTTTCAAGTTTCCTCAAAAATCTCTAAAGCAAATGAGCATACTTTGTACTGATTTCTAAGAAAATTTGTTTTCACTTAAACCCATGGACTAACCACTTCATCCTTACCTCTATAAAAGATTCATAAAGCAAAACCAAACATTACTAAAATTTTAGAAAAGTTTCAAAGGGCTTTTTTGAATATGCACAAAATGCTGAACTGTTAGCCAAGTACGTTTTCACATGAATTTAAACAGAAAGTGATCTGTTAATATACATTCTGTAACGGGCAAACCTAGCCTCATAGGATGTGACATTATAAGGTAACAGTAGAAAATAAGACTAGATGCCACACTGCAAACTGTATTCTGACCTGAAAACAGGAGGCATTTTAATCCCTAAGAATACATGCATAAAAATTATAGACCGTTCAGAGTATCACGGGTTCAATACATAAAACCAGTTTTCAAACTTCATAGTCCCGATGGGGTGGAAAACACAACTTCCAAGTTTTTCCTTCCAAATCAGCCAATGCTGAAATGCAGAGAGTATCATGAACCTAGAGTGACTCACATTTTTTTAAAAGTCTAAAACATTTTAGCTCCTATGTTTCTGCAGTTTAAACACAAAGAAATCCACGACAGGCTCACTGCTAGAATACACTAGAATGTGGTTAAGCCTACTCCTTCTGGACACAGCAACATGATTTGATGTTTTTAAGATGTTGTTTTGTTTCAGTTCAAAGCCAAGAGTCACTTTTCAGTTACATTAATTAACAGTAAGCCAGAAAGACATTTTTAGTTCGAAATCAAGTTTTGCAAAAGTCTTAGCTAAATGCATTTACTACCTGAAGATTCGTAAATACCAAAGTAAAAGAGCAGATAATAAAACGTGATTTTAATCTTTTAATAAGATACACACAGAGAAAATACAAACATATCCTTCCTGTATGGTACACAGCACAAAACAGCTTTGAAGAGAATTCTGGTAAAAAACAGTACTCTGTTTCAGGCGTGCCTAAATAAATCAGGGGAATTTGTCCAGCACCCCTCACTTTGAACTCAGAGAAAGCTCTGACTCACTCCTTTGTAATACTTTCTAGTGTAAAGAGGCTCACAAGGTCAACTTTTATCCCTAATCTTGTGGAACATTCCTCAATACCTCCAACTCCAGCAGCTTTTATGCATGCCAAAATACAGACTGAAAAACTCTAACAGTGAAATTTAAACATGCAGAAAGTGAATTACAGGCCAAATAATTCCTGTAGTGCTCTTACTCTGTATTAGTTATAACTAGACTGCTTCATAAATTGCACTGAGAAAAAGACCAAGTGCTTCAAAGCTTGCAATTTAAGGGGGTGATTTTTTTTTTAAAAAAAAGGTTTATGTTGTTCTTCGCATCTGACAGTGAAGAAGTAAAAATGTTTCACTAACTTAGTATTAAATGCATATTTAAGTTTGAAAAAAACCTCACTAGCTGCTAAACTAACTTTACTTCTGAGTTTTTTCAACTTTCTTCTATACAGAATAAAGGTGAAGAAATTTTATTTTCCTTTTATACTGCCTTTAAATTGAAAAAGAAAAGACAAATGTTATTTTTTTACCCTCCAGGGTACCTGCAGGATTTAAAAGCAGCTTTCATAAAATAAAATAGCACCATGAATTTAAACTTCAGATGAGGAAATATGGTTTTCAATAACCAATTTTACAGCAGTAGAAAACTTCACTATGTAAAACAATATTCATATATTCAACTAGAAATGAATTAAGAAATCATCATCAAAACCTCAAAAGCATTCTAAGCCCCTCTGGATTATATGAGTTAGGACTGATAGGGGTGTGTGCAGCAAAGAAATCTCAGTTTTTTGAATTATGTCCAGTCTGGCATGAACCTGAAGATTTTTTTAAAAGTACTTAACATGCTTTCAACATCCATCTATAAATATTAAAACATACACAGAGTACAGAAATCAAAGATTTTTGCAATACAGGGGAACATTAAAAATGATACCTGAGGTCAGTGCGTGTTTCTGCTAAAAACCAGACGCAAATGCAACAGATTGGCTCCTTGAAAAGCAAGTATAATGCTGTTGGCTAGAAACATACATAATTAAAGTGAGAAACACAGCAAAACAGGGTACAAAAAGTGAGATACATAGCCTTAGCAATAACTGAATCACAACCCACAATTTAATTATCCATGTGTATTTTCTACAATGAGAATAGTTACAAAGGAATGCCCGTTTCTACAACCTTAGTAAACTAAGATCTAGACATACTTGGATACTTCTAAGATTGCATCTTGCCCTTCTTTTATTTAGGAGTCAGACAGACAAAAAAGACTCTGGAAATACCTTCCAGTAAGATTTTGCTGTAGAAGCATTTCAATGAAACGTCAGTATTCTAACCTATGCAGCTTGTCAGTCACTTGTTGCTAGATGCTGTGACCCTGTAAAATGTATTTAAAAGCACAATATTGCATAACTTGCCAAACTTCCATGTATACATCTTGGAGGATGGGTTTCTTAAAAGGCCATAAAGCAAAAAGATGCTGGAAGGAATGCTCTCAGACGTCAAAGTGAACACAGCATCACCTTGTATACTGGCCTTAAATCTTCAAAATGCAACATATATTCAGAAATCTGTAGTGGTCCTCTGACCTTAGGTACTGACTAAAATATATCAGCAACAGATAGGAACAACTGTTACACTTCTAGAATAAGGTCTTATTATATGCATACTCCAAGTTTATAGTAATTTCACTTTACTTCTGAAAATGACCCTTCAAGGTGATTTAAGAAATATTTCATGGACTTTCCTGTCTTTATTCCATGAAGTACATAAATCCAAATAGGAGGCAAGATTCATCTAGGAATAGTATGCTAGAAACATTCACAGTTCATTTTTCTTAACGGTCTGAAATTAGGCATGTTTTTAGATAACTAGTCACAAATACAACAGAAAGTTCTCATACAAAACCACAGCATATACCTAAGTGCAAGAAGCCCCGATTCATACTAAGATAGCAAGCATTCAGAAAGCAATGTTGGACCTCAGCCTTTTCTGAACATTTCAAACATACAGGACAGACTTATTCTCTACAGAACACAAGCTTTGCACTTAAAAAACAGCAAGCAGCAAGGCATAAACGTTTCCAGCATCTGGCTGTACAACAGTGATCCGGAACAGCAGCTGTGTGTGGCACGTAACGGCAGCTCCAAGAGGTGGATTCCATCTTTATGGTCAAAGGCGTATTCACGTAGCCTCCTTGTGCTTTCAGGTCCATGTAAAACTCATGTAGAAACAGTTTTACAAAGGTATATTGCAAAATTAAACAGTCCTTTTGAATAACTAAGAGGGTTATTTTCCCCACAGTCAGTACCTGAGCTGGAAGATTGGAACTAAGCAATAAATTGTATCAACTGGTCTTTTGCATCATGCTTGATAACCCAACATTAAAGGAAACAAATTATTTGTGGAATGAAAAAGATCTCCACAATGAGCACTTCTCATGGAACAGCACCCCAGTAATACTTCTCCATTTATTGAGGGTCAAAGAACTAGCTACTCAAATGGAGGACAGCAGCTTTTCATCACGGCCTGTGATATTTAGACTTCTACAGAGTTGGCTCCTGACTAAGTCATTTTCCATCTAGGAAATGTAAGCATTATTCAGTATTTCACATGGTAGACTTGTGATTCTTATTCAGTTCCTACCCACCCCTGCTTCAGAAATTATACATTTAAAGAAAAAGAAGACATTCAACAAGCAGCTGTGCACATCCCAAACTACTTCAACTATACAAACTAAAGGATCAATAAAAGCAAACAATAGAACGCCAAGATAAAAGGTCTAAATTAAGCAAATTCAGACACTTAACGCAATTTGCTCCTTTATTTATTCAACTTCAGTATTCTAGCTTGGCTGTTTAGCATGCATCTATTTTCTCAGGAACCAAAAAGAAAATGGCCAAAGCTTATGTGTTTTCTGGTTTTGTAATTTTAAAGCAACATTATTTTAAGCAAGGAGATAAAGCAAGTTTGTGTCTGAATGGTCACAATCCTTTGGATACTGCTGCGGTATCTGTGTAGGCCTGTCAGGATTTCAAATGTGTTTGACAATATGACTTGGCACTGATGCTGCTGCATCACGCACACTAGTCTGGCACGCATACCACCTATTCTCATCATTTTTTCCTTTCCTCCTCCTCCCTTCCCTGCAAGCGACTGGCAAGAACAGCTGCCGAGTATCCAGGATCAGCGAGAACTTGGGTTCTTGCGAAGAATAGTGACTGATCCCTTGTTTTCAAAGGGAAATATTCAAATGCTATCAACCCGTCGCTAAAGAAAAGTCAGCTGACACCAAATTCCCTGACACAACTTCATTAAGCGTTTTTCTTCTGAACAAAAAAAAATACTGTCTATGCAACTCTGATGTCTTACTGACAGCTTGAATACTAACTAAAGCAATGTTTCTTCCCACAGCCAATCAGGAATACTTTAATAACCAAGAAGATTTAGATCAGCTTTAATCAAAGCATGAATGGCTGTATATTTAAACAGCAGTAACTTGTATTCAAATAATCATTACTGATGTCAAATTAACTTTGAGTCATTACCCTTTAAATGTCAGCGAGCAGAGCATGTCATTCACATCCAGATCAGCATACATCCCCCAAAAGATGACAGAATCAGTGCACTCATCAGCGAAGTCCTGTATCTTTTAAAGTAAAACATTCAGTAAACATTTCAGCATTTTCTTTGAAGAGATGGTAAAGGTGGTGGTGAGGGGGGGATTTTAACCATGTGACACCGAAAAACACAATTCCCCCCCCCCCAAACAATTAACTGGATTCACAGAAGTTGGCTGAAATAAAACATAACAAAGACTTTCCCAGCAGCTATTGCCTCGCAGTTGCCTTTTTATAAACCAAAACATTATTACACAGTGAAACCCTTAAATCTATCAACGTTGAACAGGTATCATATAGAATCAGAACAAATAAAATTCTCAGCTTCGAAACAACCACCTCCTTTTGCTACGACAGCAGCCATCCAGATCCCAAACTGTATCTACATATGAAGATTCAAGCTGGAACAAGGCAGTTTGCTACAAACCCCATTCATTTTTTGGAAGTATACTGAATAAAAGATTGCCTGTATCTTGGAATGTAAAGAACAGTGCAACAAAATCTTTTATTGCTGACCAGGAAACAGTTCCACGTGATGAAAACAAAGACTCGTGCCCTTGTTCAAAAACAGATAATTAAGAAGTATCAGACACTAATCATGTCCATACAGTTTAAGTCTGCTTCCTTGTGTACAAACACAAGAAAAACAAATCACTAATTTACTGCAAAACCAAACCTTATTCACTGTGAGACTTTTTCAGTGAGTGAAGAAAATTGTTTTACTACAGTGAATAGCTGTCTTATGACGTTATCTTAGTAAGGAAGAAGGTTCTGCAGGAAGAATATGTCTGAAAACTGTTAACAAATATACACAAGGAGGCGGGACTGATGAAAAGCTACATGTAACCTTAGATTTACAGCCTTACTACTGTATCTCTGCAAAATACAAAATGGTTTTGTATGAAAAATTTTAAATAAAACATCTTTTACACAATTGCAAGTGCATAGTTTACAAGTTCAGCCTTCTATGCCTGTTGTCAGTTTTACAGCAAAGAGGGACAACGTTTTGACAGATGACAATACAGGATAAGCCCTTTATCACGTTTCACTTTTATTGAACATTTTCTGCAAATGCAGATTACAACCTTGCTTCAGGTTGCACGCATCAACTTAAGCCATGATAAATCAATACTTTTTGAAACCCAAATCCTAGTGGTAAGGGGTTTGGGTAGTGGTTGATTTCTGTAGTTATAGAAATTACAACAGTGTAACAGTCACTCATAAAAGCAGTATGGTGCAAGAGGCTCTTTGGTGCCAAAAAATTGTCAGTGATGCATTTATGAACGCTACTGCGTAGAAAGCAGTCCAAATTATAACTCTTCCTCGCAGTCCTACAGAAACATTAAAGGACACTGGAGACTCCCATACCTTGAGCAGTCTGCGAAGCAATATCACCATTAAAGAAAAGCTGTATAAAAATCAATGACAAAAGACTTAAATGAGAAATTATACCCTATCTTTTGTCCTGAAATACAAGTCATGTATGGCCCAGCTCTACAGCAGGCATGTTAAATAATAAGATTTAAGGTGATCTACACATTGAGATCTGAACGATCACTGCCTTCATCTCACACCCACTTATACAGGCATTTATGTGGCAATGTAGTTGCATCATCTAAATCTTCAGTAGCGCCTAAAGAACATACTGCTTACATACCAGCATGCACCCAGAACAAAGTCATAGTCAAACACTAGAATTATGTAGAAACCCCAGATCTCAAGTGAAGTCTAAGAAATCTTAAAGTAACTTACAGTTTGTATATGTACCCTTTGTTGGTTTGGGTTTTTCTTTAAACCGGGTGTGACAAAAATGCAGACTTAACTTTTTTCCAAACTACAATGTATAGGCCGATCCTCGCGTAGATATACACATATATACAAAATTTATAGAAAAAAACCAAAAGCCCTGTAGACAAGATTCCTAACTTGAGTGGAAAAACACTACATACACCATAAAGGAGAAACGGAGATAAAGGGCCAATTCTGTCATCACAAGCACTTATGGTTCCACGCTAACTTCAGTCGTTATTGCATGCATTAGGTGCCCAGAGTTACGAGTATCTCTGGGTACAGTTGAGCCAACTGACTAAATTGCTCTGCCAGTATATTTCACTTTCAACCTGATCTAAAAGTCAAGGTACTATTTAGCATGTCAAGTAGAAAGAGGAGGAAAAAAACCTCATGTGATTTGCTACAGCATTAAGTGTAGTTATTTGCACAGCCTGGCTGGGTTTAACAAAACTGCAAGTTTCCATTTCAAAATCTATTCTAACTTGCAACACCTGCATGGTAAGAAACAGAAAAGAAAATATGCAGCTTCTCAGACACTCCTTTAGAACTATCATCTCTAAAATCAAACATTCCGTTTCTTTAAAAATGCAAGTTTGCTTCACTGAACTATCACTGCAAATCCTACTTTTTTTTTTTTTTTAAATTGTGCCTGTCTCAGTGTATTTCAGTATACAGCTGAAACATCTGCACCCCCTAGCTGTCACAGGTAAGACACGGTACTTATATCTAACTTACATTCATTTTCAACTTCAAATTTATTGAGGCAGTTTATATCAATGTATCCATAAAATAATTCAGAAATAACCCAAGTATACCATTTAAACATCTTCATGATTTATCCATTTACACACTCAGTACACAAACAACCCAGCCTCTGTACAGGTTCATCACATGCAAACCACCCATAAAGACAAAAATTTTAATTAAAAATAAGTCACAACTCAGTGTACTGTTTCAACTGCATCTCCATTTACCAAATGGCACATTGAATATTCTCTAAAATAAGATGTTTTTAACAATCTTGTTAAAAAATTCTTGGGCAAAATATTTCTAGACTTAAAAAACATCAAGATTTTTCAAAACACTCAAGATACTATACAACTTATAATAACCTTGAAATAGGTTTACAAGGTTGTTAACCAAGGTATTTACATACCAAATAATGTAAAGCAAAAAAATCGTATTTCTAATGACCAAAAGGTGATGCATTAAAGATTTATGAAATTAAAATTAAGGCTCTTTGTTATAGTTCTTTATGTAACTTTACATAATAGCCAACTTTGGAAATGTCAGTCTTGCACATTCTTGTCAATCTACTGCATTTAAAGCAGTAGAGTATATTAAGTATTACTTTGAATAATTACATTGCTACTTCTATGTTCGAGCATGCTTTTGAAACACTGTAATTATGAAATATTTACAATGTGTAGCCTTCAAACTTTATGTAAAAGCACAAGTATGACTGTCTGATTTGAATACAAACAACATACTTGCAAAAACGTTTTTACTTCTCAAAATTAAATGCAAATTACTACAGTCTTAATAAGCAAACCAGCTCTGAGAAGTTTAATGTGTGCCTGAATGTGGACAGTAAAAGTTATGTGAAATTACTCAGACAGTACTGTTTTTCATTTTAGACTGAACTATTCCTTGTATCAGACTGTTTTCTTTAAGCGTGTAGAAAAATTAAATATTTTTTTAAAAAATTATTCCAAGGCCTACATATACTTTCTGAGCTACGCCCATTTCTTGAAAAATCAATACTGTCTAGCAGGTTGTAATGATTGGTCCACAGTTTATTTCAGGATGTGTGTTCAACTAGAGCAACTTGCTGTTTTTCAACGTCATTTCTCTTAAAAAGCACAGTGATATAAAACACTGAAGACAGAACAAAAAATGGAATGGTAAGCTAAAGATCAAATTCATTAGCCATTTCTCCTACTATATCAAAATTTGTAGTCAGAATTGTCTTTATTGACTTTATTTTTAATTTTTGTACACAAAGAAAAACATGTTCATATCCATCATGAACAAAAACTTAAAAAGGCAGAACTAGAAGACATTTGTGTCCTTCACCAAAGCAAAGCTGTGCTAAAGGTTCCAAACATTTCCATTTTTAAAATAAATATTTTCTTTTTTCATTGTCTACATTCCAGTCTTCAGAATGTCACTGGAAACTGCAGCCTATCATGAAATACACACTTTTAAACAGAGTCCCAGCTCACTGTGTTTGGTAGCTTGCCATACCATATCCAGCTTGGTTAGGTATTACAGGAGCACCTTGTCCCTGGGCAGGTTGAGCACCAAATCCACCCATCCAGGCAGCAGATGGAGATTGGCTTAAAAAGAAACAGAATGGTTAAAAAAAAAAGGGAAAAAAAGAAAAAAAAAATTCATGCAAGCTAGTCAAGTTATTTACAAGACAACAGACTAAAAGAACATCATAAAAACATGCTTTCTATACTACTGTTCATACCCGTTCCTTCCTCTCTTTAACGAGTATTTCAGGTTAAACGATACAACACGTGATTCTTGAAAATATCATAAGCTTTTTAAGAAGAAAAAGAAAAAAGCCCCACAAACCTTGGGTACTGGTTGCATAGGACAACCGCCTCCAAAGGCATGTATGTGCGCAGGTGGCTCTAAGTCAACATCAGCGATGCAGAAACGCAAACAATTCCCAATGCCTAATTGGCATGGCTACCAGTGATAGGTTTATCAGGGCTTAATATGTTTAATTGGCAAAAGATAATGAAGAAGTATGTAAACAAAGAAGTTATTTTAAAAGTATGTTAAAACAAAAAGTTGTGAAGATTTCAGTCTTCAAGAGATCAGGAGCCCACCCAGATTCTGAAACTGCACCAGTTAAAATGTCAGTATGTAGTTTTTCCTCTCCAGGGTTATGAGCCCTTCTGACAAATACCTGGGCTACCTGGCTCAGACCCTCCAGTAGTCATCCCCTCAAGTCAGAAATCAGAAAATTTTTAGATATCAGACAGACCACCATCAAAAACTCGAACACAGAAGAAGTCTTTGTGCCTTGAGTCTCAAAACACCCACACACATAAAATGTGCAATCGAGTGCAAGTCAGAGTGACCCGGCCTATTTTTTGGTCCAGGGTACTCATTAAACATAACCTTCAAGGAGTCCACTTAAGGTGTGAAACCTTGTGCAATCCTCGAACCAAATGAGCCTGAAACTCAGATATGCAACATTCTTGGAAAATTCTAAAAAATTAAATACAGTTACTCACTCTACTCCAAAACCCTGTTGATTCCATGCTTGGCCATACATTCCATATGATGGTACTTGCCACCCATTAGCCATATATTGCCCATACTGTTGTGGATTTCCATATACTTGACTCCATTGCCCCCACTGACTGTAATCCACCTAAGGAGAGAATAATTCACAGTACTTCAGGTTCTAGAGATGGATTATGTTCCTTCTGTGCTGCTGAAGGCAAAATTTTTTAGCTATATTGATCACAGGGCTAAAACGAGCAATAACGAGATCAGAAAAATACAACATCACTGTGACTTAATTAGAGCCTTGTACTGAAAAACATACTTGTGTGCGTTTGAAATATCAAAGAATATTTGGTTGGATAGTCACCTAAGTCTGCAGTTAGTGAACTAGCAAGAATGAGAATTACCTCAGTTTCTCCCTATCTCGAATCATATCCAGAAGACAGTAACAGATATTCCATCAAAATCACTAGCCCAATTTGAGGAACAACTGGAACATAACTGAGACAGAAGATGGAATTTTGTAAGAACTGTACCACAAAATTTAGCTATTATAACTGGGAAGGCATTACAGGTATATACACAATTGCTTTGGCAATACAATGAAAAAAAGGTTAAAGCACAGTTACCTGTTGGAAGTTTTTTGTCATATCAGGGGATTCTTTACCCCAATAACATTTAACAACATGTCCTTCAATTGTGGTTCCATTAACTGAAACAATAGCATGTGCTGCACTTTCATGGGTTGAAAATCTAAAGAATGTAAAAACAAACTAATGTTATGCTTTATAGCACTTTCACCTGATTGTTAAAAAACAGTGACTCCATACATACAGGAAATCCAGAGAAAAAGATCTGCTTTCACAGATATTCATCTTCTCAGGTAAAAAGATTGGTGGCCACTTTTAAAAGTTCCAAATCTTTCTATGAACATACGGCAACAGCTTTTAATGTATCAGCAGAAGTTCAAACAAGTGAAATTACAGAAAGATGAAACATTACCACATTAACAAAAAAAACAGATTTTATTTTTTCTCTATTCATACCTGACAAATGAGTAACCTTTTTCTGGAAACACCCTTATTTCCATAATCTGTCCAAATGGTGAAAAAGTCTGTCTCATAAGTTGATCTACAACATACAATGTTTTTGAATTAGTTACCATTTTGGTGTCCAAAAAGCTTACATAATAAAAAAAAGCAATAAAACAAATCATACCTGTTAGACCAGAGGCAATTCCTCCACAATACACAGTACAATTTTTTGGACTTGATTGATTTACTACATCTTCGAATCTCAATTGTTTTGTATTATCTATAAAGAGAAAAGGCTGTTTTTAAGCAGTAGGCTAACTGTAACCACAGAGTCCCAGATACTTACCTTGTACAAAGTATGAATTCTATATTAAACAAACACATTTTATGTTAGACCAGTAATGCCACCACTACACTGAAATAACATACAAAAAACCCCTAAATCTATTATTTAAGATCTGGAAGTCAAGCTAGGTATGTAATTAAGTGACATGATTTTGGCAAAATTGTTTTATCTCTCCATTGAACAGTGATGTGCAAGAGAGCAAACACAACATAGCATTATGTGTCTTACTTTCTTGTGTACTTTTGGGGGCTGGTGGTTTCCGTGTTGCCCAGTTAGTTCTGATCTGACGGCCTCCCAACCACTGGCCTCCCATGTGTACAATAGCATTTTCTGCATCCTAAAGAGATGGAAATAAAGATTATAACATATCCAAACAAGAAGTTTGTACAAGTCTCCTTCTATGAAAGACTTGGTTGTCAGTTAATTCTGTTGACAAAACCAATTAACAGTATTAAGAAGTATACAAAATTCAGAACAACCACAGCAAGCAGCCAAAAATGAAGTACCCTGAAGCCAATCGGTTACAGAGTGATTTAGTAAAACCTTCCTCCCATCCCTATTTCCTATACACAGATTAGATGCCAGCTACAATCACACATACACACCTTCACACAACAAGCATCTGTATTAGAATATTTGAAGGCTGCCCAAAAAAAGTATAAAGGTCATACAGATGCCAGAAGCAATTATTGAAACAAAACAACTATAATTTTAATTATATATATTAAAAAATAAAATTATTTTGCCAACTGACTGCATTAAAAATACAATACAGAAGTATATCTAACAGTAACAGATGACAAGTCAGGAAAGGCTTTTTAATCATATCCCTCTCTGAAGAATTTCTCAGCTGTAACTCAGGTAATGCTTATACCACACAGTACGTGTTATTGCATAATAAGATCTGGATGTGTTTTTTCAGAATCTTAATAGGCACTCGACGTAACAGGCCAAGTTTAGGTAGAAAAATCCTAAGTTCTGAGAAGGCTGAATAGTAGGTACTAAGAACCTGTAATGCTGATACACAAATAGACTGAGCGTATAAATTTCCTTTTATTTATTACTTGAACCCGCCCCCACCCCATCCTCCCTTCTGCCCTTCCGCCCTCTGGAGGCATGCAATATATGTCTGAGAATAGACTGTTTTATAAGTTCTCTAAATATTAAAGTCCTTGTATGAACACAGACAAGAGTCCATGGCCCACGTGGCTTATCTTGAGCACAGATTAGAAGACAATCTTTAAGTTCACATTATAAGCAGAAACTTGTAGTAACAAGGGGTAAATCCACTAACAATTGCGAGAAGGAATTTTTTCCCCAATTGCTTTGAAAGATGAGAGGCAGAGGAAATAGTATGTATGTCTGAAATGCTTTTCCAAGGGCACAAAGACAGAAAACACCAAGCACAAGGGACAAAGAGAACACAGAGACAAGTCAAAGGTGAGTGGTTACCAGTGACCTGCCTCACACTGAAAGCTTCCAGCTATAACAGACTCAACTCAAACTCAAATCACTCACCACCTCTATCCTCCTAAGTTTTAATTACACAGAGTGCTCATTTTGAAGACAACACATAAATACAAAAAAGAAATTCTGAGATGACCATTAAGTAAAAAGAAACCAAAAAACAAAAACGAAGAGACAAAAACAAACCACCAGACAATAAAAAAAAAGCTTATTCAAGCACCCGTGTTCCCAAACAATGTTACAAACTGACTTGGAAAGGAAACTAGCTCTAATCAATCTTGCTGCCAGTCTTGAGGATCATGGCTGTGACAAAAATGGAATAGAGTCCATGCCATAACTGTTCCAGTTCAACGTAGAAGTTTAATTTTCTCCTAAATGTGGTGTACATTAAGACCTCAGGCTGGAATACCTTAAGTCTGGGAGCATATTCCACTTCCCCAAATCTAGCAGGATGACAATAAATTCTGAAAAGCAGGCCTAATAACTACCAGCTCAGGATGGTCATGCCATAACCCTATAGGTGCAGCCGTTGGTTGAAAGAACAGCAATTAGGAGAGAAAATATTAGAGGTAATTTTTAGTATTACATTTAAAATTCATGCATTCATTTTGAAGAATGAACACAGCTTTTTAAATGGATGGTTTTATGGCTCAGTCTTCAAAGAATCCAGTAACTCGCATTCTGTAAGACTGTTACAACATATCCCTGTGGTCACAGAAACCAAACGTAACCATATGATAAGGGAAGAGGGGTACAAGGAAATAAGACATCTATTCCTCTTGCCTATTTCAGCTGCAGCACAAAATAAATGAAGCAGAGAAATATACTAAATCAAGGCATTCAATTGTAGTGTCTTATGGCATTTGCAAATCTGAAGAAAAAAAAATACCAACTACTTCTGATTAAGAGTCAGCTCCAGATAACTGTTACAGAAGATAGATAAAGAGTCGACATGTAGGACTTAAATAGGCTTACATGCCCAAAATCCTCAACTGTGTTTTTCTTATGCAAAATATTTTAAGGAAAGCTGTTTACAAGTTTCCCTATGCTATCCTAAACGTACCTCTAAATACACACAGCTCAATTTCCCCAACAATTTTCACAAGTTTCTTATGCTGTTGAACATTTAACTTCAAAAATACAAGAACTATTTGTTGAGTCAATTATATTGCTGTAAATGGTAGGGCACAGCACTATTTTTATCAGTACTATACTGATTAAATCCTACAAATAACACCTTTAATATCTGTATCAGAAAGGGATGCTAGTCACTTGTCAGAAGTGTCTTCCTAAGCATACATACATTCTCCATTTTCCTAAGCATACACACATTATCCATTATGTAACACCATCCAACACAAAACCAAGAACAATTGTCAGATTAACAATATGCAAAACACTTTAGACATACAGAATCAACTCTTCGCTGCAAATTAATTACTCAATACAAAGAACCACCTTAGATTTCAAAACGTTCCAACAACTCAAGTGAAGGACCAGCCAAGAGCTTTACCGAGATGGAGAGCTCAAGCAATAAATGCAGCTCTACTTCAGCGTACGGCACACCTGGCTGCGTCCAGGCAAAGACTGAGCTCTGGCATGAACCAAAACCTGGCAGAGCCCAGACCCTGGTGTGTAGCATGGCCCTGTGCTCCTCAGGGCCGAGGGCTCCAGGACGTTGCTCTGCTGCAGGGGATGGTTTCCCAGACTAAGCTGAACTCCCCTAACACACCCAAACAAGCTTTCCATGTTTCAGGAATCTTCTTTCACAATGCTCTCGAATCTTTTTTCCAAATGTTCTCACAGCACTGCTATCACCTGAATCGTTTCAATCCTTAACCACAAATAACCAAAGTTTTTGACTAAAGTAAATTTGTCCCGTACGTGCAAATTTATTTCCCTTGAGAAAGTCTATTTATATATTCACTGTGTATCAGAGGCAAAACTTGAAGTGGAAAACAGGCAATTATTTTAAATCTACATTGTGATTACTCACCAGCTTGTTATAAAAAGATACAAAACCATAGCCTTTTGACTTTCCAGTTGCCATATCTTTAACTACCCGTGCATCCCTGTGAAAAGAAGCACAGCTATATGAGGGTAATATTAACAACCTGCAAAATAAAAACTAAAAGGAACCACACACACTGTATTGTGAGCATAATTTTTTCTTATAAATTCAGTTAGCCCTAAAACTACAGTCATTCCTGAACTCTCCCTATTGCTTCTTTACCTGTTAGAAAAAAGCAGTAGGACAAAAAAAATAACATGTAATAAACATGCAACCTATCCACATAACCTATACTGGCTAAAACTAGAAGGTTCAAATTTGAAGTATAAAGAGAAACAAAGTTTCCTTTTCTAATATTCTATTGGCTAGGGTCCTCTAAGGTTTACTGTTCTATAAATTACTGTAACAATTCTATCTAATTTACCATGCATTTTCTAAATAGTTAAATGTCTTCTGCCTAGTGATACAAAATATATGAAATATTAAAAAATCGAAAAAGAGGAAAAAATAGGAATTAAAAGGCATACATGGCCTGTTAACAGATTTCTTTATTTTTCTTGGTCAATTCTCTACCATCATTTTGGAGTTTGGGTAGCTGTAAATTTTGAAAAATTGACATTTTCAGAAATTTAAGAAAGGAGAATAAAACTAACAACAATGCTAAGCACACCAGTACGAAAACAACAAATTTACACAGAAATTTTAGTGAGTAAGTTAAAATGATTGGAAATATAGAACTGCACTGAATATAGAATGTTAAAATGTAAATACTAAAATATGTATATATAAATAATGTATAATAAGAATAAATAGAAATGAGAAAAAATCTACAACTGAGTTCCAGTGTGCACAGTTCCTTGCAGTTAGCCTTCAAGATCCTGTCCATTCTTATGAGCAATTCTGCAAAATAACCAGAATGCTATTACTTTTAATTGTGACTTGGACTTTAGAAAAACTGCAGGTCTCAGGTATAAATATAGATTGAGAAACAGAAACCTGAATTATTCTCTTTAAATTGATTTTTAAAACAGTACTACTTACCACATTAAGAGACAAAAAGCAAAGTAAACAAAATAGCAGAGGTAAGAAATAAGATTTATGATTCATTTAAAAATATGTGTACAGAACAAGAGAAAAATAAGAATTTTGTTCTTAGAAATATATTCCTGTAAAGTAGTACAAAAACGTTCATGTGCAACTTTGAAAGATTTTTATAAAGTTAAACTGATAAAGATTAACAGACTTTTTTTGTAGCAGTACTCTTAAGGACATACATACTTTAGCACTCTAGGATTCTTGTGACATTAAATAGGTTAAATTAAAACACCAGGTGATTTAGTATCACCTGAATTATCTATGAGAAGTTTAAAGAAACATTCTCTTAACTGGCAGAAATGTGCACATATTGTAAATCCACCATTCTTTCATTTAAATATTATCTTAATTCATCCCCTGTTATCATCCACAAAAGTAATTTCATTCTCATAAGTATTAGCTTCTTTCAAAACGTTTGCAAGTTATTCAACTAGCTGCTTCATAAAATTATATTCTAATTGCCCCGTTTCCTATACTGCCTATGAAACGCAGTATGAATTTCGCATACAAAATACACTGACGATGCAACATATACCAGTTGTCAAGTCACTACTCTGTACACATTCTGAACAACAAAAAGTCACACTTAGGAACAGTAATTAAATTTTAATAAAAAGTTGAAGGACATTAGCATATAAATTAGGTTAAAAGCACATTGCTTTCAGCAAAACCAGAGCACAATTACATTACTGTATTTACAATCATGATAGATACGGAGATGAAACAATAACCCCCCTTTACTGCCCACCCAACATGAGGAAATTAACATCAGAAACATATTATAAAAAGAAACAACATTTCAACTCAAACAAATTTTCACTGTCATATTTTCTAACTGATATTGGAAATATTTATTATGATACTTACGATATTTTACCAAAAGGAGCAAATGCTGACTTGATGTCTTCTGTTGTTATTTCTGGACTTAAATCCCCAACGAACACATGGAAGTGATCTGAAAATAAATAATTTACTAATCAAATATTTAACTGCTATCTAAAATTTCAACTCCTGAGAAAGTGATGCTCTGCACACAGCACTGGGAACCAGGAACGCCCAGGATTCCGTTTGATGAGCAGCAGCAATTTTATCTGTCCACTCCAGTTTCCCCAGTTGTAAAGCAGAAACAGAAGAATTAGTTTGCAAAATTCTATTAAACACAAGATGGGAAGGAGAAAAGTTATGTTTAAATGCATTTATGACAAATTATTACCACGTTGTGAAGTATTTGTGTAGAAGTGATACTGTGGCATTACTTTACTTACTGGATGTATCTTTTTTCTGGCTACTTGGTGTTGTTGCCCAGTTTACTTTGACCTCCTGAAAATAAGTATAAGATTTAGTATAAATTCACAACATTCTTACACTTCATAAGTTCATTCAAGGACGGGTTACAACTGTCAATGTTTACAAGTCATCATTTGATATAAAACATTGTCATAATTAGAACATCACAAACAGTGTTTCATAAACAAGATTTTTTTTAAAAACAATATTTAAAAAATATTATTCTAACAATATTTAAGCTTGGTAAACATCTACAACAAAATTAATGCCCCACAGTTTCATTAATATTTTTTACACAAAACTATATTCCGTAAATCTAAAATTACAATGTAAGCAACTTACCTTTCCCAAAATTTTTCTCCCATTCATAGCAGCTAATGCAGCAGCTGCATCTCTGTGTTCATAAAATTCCACAAAGCAATAAGGGTCATTGCTTGTATGCTGCAAAACAGAAAATCCAACAGAAGAGTTGACCCTTCTGCTATCGGGTTGCTGAGAAGAAAATCCAGGAAAATATATTACTTATAGCTAGAAACTTTAAGAATGATTTGCATTAGATTTATGAAATAGCCTTTGACATTACACTTAAATGCAAGAATTATTAAGATGGACTTTTTATTAAAGGTCTAGCAATTTCTGATGTGTAGTTTAATTTGTGCGATGGCTCAGTACTTTGTTTACTGAACTAAAAATAACTCAACTACCAGACAAGTGATCCGCAGACTGGATGGAAGGGAGGAAAAAGGGGGAAGAATGGAGAGAAGAACAAAAATGGTCTTCTGCCTCATATATGTATGCAAAGCTTGAAAGGTTTGTTCCCCAGATACATTTTCTTCAATTTTCTCTCTACTCCTACTTAAGAAGTGTTTCCTTTTACTTGCCTGAAAGTCATTAGCAGATAGCAACCTAGAAGTTGCATATTTTGTGTCTCAAGAGAAAAATTTTTTACCCAGCAAGCAACTGGGAAATATTCCTTTAAAACAACTCAAAACAGTTTCACTGAGGGAAAAGATATTCACCAATTCATTGTTACTCTGTTACATCTTGGGTATAAACTGTTTTTGTAGGATGGCCTATCGAATCACCTTTAAAAATACTGACAAACAAAGCTCACTCAAGTATTAAACGTACCAGAGTATTAAGTGCAAAGAATGTATAAGTCTTCAGAAAAGTTGATCAAGTGGAAATGATGATTAGAATGCTAACTTTAAACATTGGATTTAATCTGCCTAAAAGATGCAATGAGTACAAAAACTGGAGTCTTACACCAAAATATCTACATCAACAACTCTGCAGGTACGTGGACCAAAAGATGATAAACACTAATACTGAACTAAACAAATAATTTCTCACATGGACAGGGAAGGGTCTAGCACATAAAGAAACTGTTTTGGCATCAGTGTTCTTGCGTATCAAACTCCTCAAGTGTCAGGCAGGCCTTTACCAGTTTTACGGTTTAGCTTCTCAAATTTCACACATGTTTATATGGACAAAGAAATTCTAATTCTGCCCTGTAAAACTGGATGGTACATCTTCAAACATAGTCCTGTCTACACCTGAACAAGGGAAGCTATTAAGATCTAACAGCTGAACTGATCACAAGGCCTTTATATACCAAAACATTCAAGTAGTCTGAAGTCATCCCTCTAAACACTGTCAGTACTAGGTGTCTCTAACTAATGCAAAATGAACAGCCGAGAGAAAATATACCTGAGATCATAAAACCCCCCCAGATTTTAAGTCACAACAGCCATGCAGTCCTTTAAAAGCACATTCACCCCAGATGTCCCAGGAGAGCAAGCCTTAATTCACCCCTCATCCCATACTACTTTCCTGCTGCAATGAAAACAAGATTTGGGAGACCTATATAAATGGGATTTTGGGCAGATTTAATGCAGTTTATGCTTCAACTGAAATAAAATTTTACTTTTAGATCGTGGGGAGGTCTTAACAGTAAGAACTTGTCTGAGCATGATAAGAGCCTCTTTTGCAGATGCCCAGATATTTAAGTGTTCAAAGTATCTGTAAAAGCTAGTCATACCACCCCTCACTATCATATACCCCCTAAATAAACATTTGAAACCTCTAAACACTTGGCATGTTCATGTCACATTCTATAAATGAGAGAGCAAGCAAACAATTGATACACCCGGCTAAAGAGGGGGAAAATTAAAAAAGAAAATCACAAAAGTTTTTAGATCATTCAGGTATAAGCTTCACCAATGGCGGTAATAACCACTTAAATGTAACTCAGTGCATCTGAAAAATTTAGAACACCCTGATGAGAAGGATGGACAGCATGGACAGGTACTCTGACGGTTAAAAGTGCTGTAGCTGCAGGCCAGCTCTGGCCTAGAATCCAACCTGCACTTGCTGACTGCTTGGTGACAGGTGCCGAGGTCAGCCCAGTGCATTCACCTCCATACGACTGAATATAGCTGCAAGTAGCTTTTTGTTTATCTACTTATTTCATAAAGATGTCTCACTTGTTATTTCTATGCTTATGTAAGATCTTAAAACCAGAAAGTCTAAATCAAGGTAAAATGAGCGTTGGAATTTCTCATCTGGTTCTCAAGAAATCAAACTGATGCTAACACCTCTCGATCAGCTGAAGACTGGAGCAGCCAGTACCTTATTTCTGAAGGGCATATGACAATCAAAGCTGTTTCTTCAGAGAAAAACTAATAACTGTGCTCTGTTATCCTTCTGTTTAGTTATCTTTCTTCAATAGACTTACAGAAAATGTGGCAGAGCTCTTATCTTCACTAAAAAGATTTAATAAAGTGCCAAATGGGAAATTATTAGTTAAGACAAAGATGAGAAGAGATTAAACAAGCATCAGGTGGATAATAAGCAGCTGAAAAACAAAAAAGCAGTGAGTCACATTGAAAGGAAAAGAATACCACAGAGGAGTTACTAGTAGAAGTCTGGTTGCAAGACTTGCCTTTTAATACTTTCAGTAACAATCTTGACAAAAAAATAACACAACTCTACTCAGGAAATCTGTAATGACAAATTAGTATGAAGCACAAGGAGTAGTAAGAAGTAGGAAGAGCACATAGAAAACCACAGTTGAAGAACCCAAGATTAAACCTAGCAAAGGTTCTGATTAGTCCCTGACTGCTCAAAGCTTAGGTTATAAATGCAGAAGGAAGGAACAATACTAGACAGTGAAAGTCGCCTAGGATGCATCAATGACATGACAGAAACAGCTACCGACCCTAAATGTATCACTGTTTAAATATTTACAACAGAGAAGAAAGTATTAATACTTACCAATACTTTGTACAAAAGACCTTATCTGGAATACTATGATAATTGTGTCACTTGTTTCAAGAAAAAATTAATTTAAGAACAGACTGGTGCAACTTGCACTGGCACAGAAGAGGCTCAGGAAGAGCAAAATTTATTTTGAAGGATTTTTTACTTTTCATCCGTAGTGAAGAAGCATTTATTCGAGAGGGAAAAGAATTACTGAGGCTCACGTTCAAATAAAGTGAAAAATGTATAAAATAGCCATGAATAACACTTGAAACAATAAGGTTTCTGATCATCAGAACAATGTTCTGAAAAGAGGGGATAACAATCTTTTATATGAAAGTGGAATGTCGCCATCAGCTGGTAAAAGGTACGGCAGGGTTACAGGCAAAAGTACAGGACTGTACACAACAACAGGTCTCTTCTGCAAAAGGTTATCCCCAAAGCCAGACATAATCAACCTAAAAAACCCACCACCAGTAATGTCAAAAGAAGCCCCCAACTCCATCTATTTCGCACAGCTTTATCCTAAGTTACTTTATATTTGCTACCCCCCTGAATGTGGAAGGCCTTACCTCTGTTATCATTTTACAGCTTTTGCATGGTCCAATCTGGCTGAATAACTGAAGTATAAGAACTTCAGTCACATCTCTGGAGAGGTTTCCTACATAGCTACACAAGGAAACAAAAAACCCAACATTTTAAACCAGAAATTTTCATCTTTTCAAATGTAATTTAAAATCTTAAATGACTATGAAAAATCTCCCTTTAAATATCCCAGGTATCTTAAAGACAATGTTTAGAAATTTCATGGTATTGTTTTAATGCAGCATTCATGTAGCTTCTAAATTATAAAGTTGGCCACACAACTGAGAACATGAAGCTTGATTCATACATAATACTGGTCACTGATATCTAGTGCCAATCATTTCTTTGGCAGAGAGCTAACTGTCAAAAGCAGGAAGAACATTACTTGAGAAGATTGGGTAGAACAAGCAACCAACTGGGCAAAGATGTTTTAAGTTTTACTTCCCACTGAGCATCTAATTAAGACTACTTCTGAATTTGGGTACAACCCACATTGAACTCCTCTTAGTTCAGTAGTAGCTATCAGACATAAACTGTGCTGCCTTGCAAGCGACCAACTCAATTTTTCTGTTTTCCTGAACATTTGGAAAACCAGCCCACTCACCAATAGGCAAGGCAATTTATGCAGCATTATGCCATCGGAATGCTCTGCACAGCATCTATATCAACAGCTACCACCTCTCTAAAGCTCCCCAAAATTCTGGCAGTATTATTTTAATATCACCCATACTTCCTGATTTTTTAATTTAGAAAACCTTAGAAATAATTACAAGTTTTGAAATCCCCATCAAGTTTAGGTAAGAGTCCTAGATTTACCCAGATAGCCAGAAATCCAATAGCAGAGTTGTAGAACTACTTCTAGATACTCTGCTACACTTTACACTTGCAAAAAGTAAAACCAGGTCACAGAGATGGCTGAGAAAGTAATGAATGCAAAATTGAATTCTTAAAAAAAAAAAAGTGACGTATTTGTAATCAAATTGTAAACAAAGTGATCAGTTAGGAAAAAGGCTTGTCACAGCAACAGAACTCAAAAGTCATCAGCACAGGGACACTCATTATCTTTACATGTAAGCCTGTCAGGACAAAGTATTCAAATGCAACCAATAACGAGCAGAATTTGTGATTCAGCTGCTGAAACAATATACATTTTATTCATTTTACTCTGATCTATTAGAGAACGTCACAATACTAACTAAACATAAAGTCAGTCTGAGCTGTTAATAAACTACAGTGAATATAAATGTGAAGTGGCATTTCTTAGTCTATGCATAGGCCAAATTCTTTTGAGTACAGGAATTTAAGTGCACATTTCTTTTGCTTAACGAACACCCCTTTAAAATTTTTGAAAAGTAATTTCTGTGCTTGACAACCGGACTTGCATTTAGCTTCAACAAAATTAAAATGGACACAGTAAGTAAGTTAAAAACTGTAGAATTCTTTAAGACCTGTTACAGGACAAATGGCCCATCTCATTGACTTTTCAATTCTCTGTTCTGAAAACTTAGCAGTTAAACATTTATCCATATCTTCTTTCTGAAACCTTAACTGAATTTTTGTTAATCATTCACCAAGATTAAACTGCAAATCACTAATAGTTTTAAATGGAAATACTAACCTTTGCAGACACTACTAAAATTCAATGGAAAATATAATTACAAGTAGGAATTTCTACATAAACTGTCAGTACCACTGTGAACTTCTTACTAGTACTTGTTTCCTTTGTATGTTGTAGAACAGTTTTAGTTAACACCACGCCTTAACAGCATACTGATATAAGCACCTGTCTGGTAACACTGACATGAAAATTAAAATACACTGAAGTCCTATTTCCATTATTTCTACTGCAAAATCAGATACAGTAAGGAGTAAATTAACACTATAGAAAAACAGAATCTCAACCTCTTCTGCCTAATATGCATTTCGGAAATGCAAGAACTCTGAAAAGCAATATGAAGAATTCCTCTTAGTCTGACAAAAAAAAAAAAAAAAAAAGCCAGGAAAAGTCATTCCTTAGAAATCTATTCCAATTAAGGTAAGATAAATTACACTAAGTGCTAGAAGATACTAGGTGATTTTCCTATACCACTATGTCTTCATCAAGATAGTTGTGAGTGAGAATGTTGCATTATAAACTTTAGTACGAAACAGGTTGCCTCTTCATAAAAATCAGCAGTGTAATTCTGGACCACCTGATTGCTAGATTCAAATAGGGTATAAACTCCTACTGGTCCATTAATTCTTTAAACGTATATGATAAATACTGCCTTGATGTTTAATATTACCATAGTCAGAAGGCATTAATACCTTTCACAAGTTGCTAACACTCTGAAACTTGAGTAATATGCACACTGAGAATACTTCACAATAAAAGGGTCATGTAACAAGGACATCCAGGGAGAACCAAATCTCTTGAACTGCATGGAAAATACGGGAATACAAACCTCTACAAGTCTGAAACAATACACTAAAAAATATGACTTGATGGTTACTTTCATGTCTTGAAGTAGGTTGCAGTTACATTACCTCCTTCAGTACAGTTAAAGATGACTTCAAAAAAAAAACATACAAGGAAACATCTGCAGTGCACAGCATTTGAATACTATATAACTAAGAAATATATTCAACACATTAGGAACAGAAACCTTACCTTCTGGAAAAACTTTCCTCAGCTGACACTAATCACCTGCCACACATGGCCAGCCTATTGGTGCACCCAGTTTTCCCCTTTCTAGCTCAATTTATACATGATATACATGATATACATAACATAGTATTTTCTATTCTACTTTATGAAACCAAAATAAGTAGAAACACACCTCAAGAAAACATGTGGCTTTTAGCATGCTATTGCATGGTATTTCAATCTTTTTGTTACATTCTAAAGGATATATTATTCAAACTTTTTAAAAATTATAAAACCCAACAGAGAAGAAGCACTTACTATACTTTTATAGGCTGTTGTCTTGGTTAATGTGACAGGGCAGCAAAAGTTGTGGCTTTTTGCATACAGGAAATAGTGTTTGTTCCCTTCTGCAAGTTTGAAGCACTTAAATACCAATTAATAAGCACATACAAAAAAGAAACCCCAAACCATATATATATATATATATATATATCCTGATATAGATTGCAATATATTACACTTTTGAATGCTTCTGACAACACAAAAAATAACAAACTGCATTTGAAATTCAGAGATCTTGTAGAATTATCTAAAGAATAAAAGCAGCACATATCGGCAAGTAATGAGTTTTAGAATTAAACTCTTTGGTTTGAACAGAAAAATCTTCTTTGTGAAGGTAAACAGCTTTTTATTGTATACTAGACAGGGAAGAAAGGAACATTTACAGCCACTACTTTTAGGTCCACACAACTCCCCTATGTACTGTTTGTAGTAAAGATAGGAAATATGTTTTCACACTCACACAGACAACATGCAAGAAGTGGCAGATTTCATATTTGAATGAAGAAAGTATGATAAGCAGTAAGGTACCTGATGTGGTAAAAAGCCTATAGAAATTCTAGTAGCATCTCTGCCTTAGCGCTAGTGAGCTACTGGAAATAAAATGATACCAAGAAAAATCCACTCTGTAGACTCCACTAGCAGACAATATTCTCTATAAGAGAACTGAAAGGAAGTATAGGAGAAGCGAATTCCAGTTCACAGCTGAAGTCTTACCCACGCACTCTTCCCAAATTCCATGACACTAAGAATATAAGAGAGTAAAGCTAATGATATAACAACTTGTAGGTATTCAGTGACTGTTCATGAAGTTTCTTCTAAAACTATCAATAAGAACATATAAATTTGGCACTTCTAGTTATCAGCCACATCGGAGACTATTAGCAAGACATTAGATTTCTGATAGTTTAGTTTCCACTTTAAAGTAGAAACAGGACTTTAATACAGCTTGTGATGGAAGGAGATCTGACAGTACTCGGAAAACAGAGCTTTCCAACTGTTCTATTAAAAAAAAAACAACAACAAAACACCAAACAGAAGCACAGAGCTCATTTTAGGACCGGCTAAAAAATTACACATTGTGCATTTTCTGTATCACATTTGAATTGAGGGGTGTGACAAATCCTGCAAAAAGGCCTCTCTTTCTCAAGCTATCTTCAAATAGTTTAGAGCAATAAGAAAAACTTTTTGGCAGAAAACACTGAATGTTATTCTTCACATTTCTATAACAGCCTACTAGTTATGAAATGTGAGAAATAAAAATCCAAATGGTGTCTATTTTCTATATTAAGCCTCAGAAAATATTTTGAATTCTCAGAGGTTCATGACTGACCTATCGTGATTGAAAACAACATAACAGCCCTGTAAGTACTGCAAATGGAAACAATTATTATTTCTCAGATATTTAAGATGGACATAAATGTTAGGTGAACAGTGGTTAAGTGTGTTTTTCTTTTTGTAATTACAAAAATTGCTTACAAGTGTAAAAAAGTAAACACCTTCCTAACCTACAGGTTGGGTTTATTTTCCTGAAGGAATAAATGAAATACATTCATAAGGTATCACTTAAACTATCAACCAAGTGCTTAGGCAGGTGGTCAAATAGCTACAGAAACAATTTGTTCTTCACTTACTTGCCCCTGCTAAAAACAAACAGAAACAAGGAGTTCAACTTACAGTAGTATTAGTTGTTCTTGGGGGCCAGTGAGTTTTATTTATATGAGAGATCATAACTGCTAAACATGAAAAATATTACCCAGGATAATAATCTTTAAAACACAACTTGCAATTCTAAATTTAAAGACACTTCAAATAAAAGTGGGGACAAGAAGGAGGTGTAAGAAATGCTACAGCAAAATTTTTGTGTTCTATGAGAAAAGCCCTCAAATAATTACAGGAAAGTAACCCTACGTGACTGTGGTCACTACAGAACTACCAGGAAATTAATGTATATGCTGTTTATTAGTTTGACAAATTAAACAGAGTCACATGTGTGCAATAAAACATCTTGAGCAGCTGTAGAGATGCTATGTCAGACATCTTAGTACAAATGTAATTTCTTCCTTGTCAGTGATTATGGGCTAAGGCAGGTCATCAATGGATGCGTTAGTAAGAAGATCCCACTCCCACTGTAGCACCAAAACTTGTTAAGCAATAAAAGAACATTTTTAAACTTAGTCTAGATACAAAAGAACACTTTAAAACTTAGTCTAGACATAGCACTTATTTTAAAAAAAGACCCAAGGAGAGAAGAACCTTGAAAATAAAACCTAGTAAAATGCTGTGTAACTCTGCCCTTTTCCCTCCTCTCATTCTAAAGCAACACTCTGAAAATTACATCCACTATCAGGGCCAAGTAAACTCAAACCACTTGGGGAGTCAACACAAAAAGCATTTAAGATATGCTTATTTAAACTATGCATCTTAGGGAGCAAGGACTGAGTAAGTACTTATACTACACCATGAACAAGTTAAAAGAACTTTTGCAACATAGCAAGGAGAAAAAACACAAATTGCCTTGAAAAGCCCTAAATGCCAAGTCATCATTTTGGTAGTGGAAACAAAATTCAGGGATGTTTTACTTTTTCAGTAGTTTCTTTAAAGTGGCCTTCAGTCCAAATTATCTTGGAAAGCCTTTCTGAAGGCTGCTGTCCCAAAAACTAAATAGACAAAGATTTCATTCGCCCTGTCTTGAGCTGTGTTTCTCCTATGGGCAGCCTGAACGCTGCACTGCTGGGACTGCCTTTCTTATGTGGACAGCCCGAACACTGAACTGTTCATACCGCACATAACATCTTTTGGCAACTGGAAGTTGAAAACCTACGAACTAGTTATAATAATCAACAACAGAATTATGTGCTTTTAAGTGCCTGACCATACATACTGGCAGCCCCCCTCTCCCCCCAAGTCAACAGGACAAAGAAAACCCATCAAAACCATACCTGCAGAGTTGAAAAGAACTCAACAGCAACCAAAAAAACCTCTCAAATTTATATTTTTAAACAGAAAACAGATGACAGCCACCAACTAATTAAACACTGCCTAGAGAGACACGGCCGACACAGTTATTCCTTTTTCCAGGGCCCAAGAGACTGCTCTTGAGCCACGTTGTAACATTAACTGGAGGGAAAAACAATTTTTCCTATCTGCCCGCCCCAGAGAATCTCGCTCTGCGGCGATCCCCATCCCACCCACCGCAGGGAGAACACAAAGAACTTCCCTAACGCCGGCCCCGCTTTGAGAGACCCTCGGGCCGGGCGACCCGGCCCCGGGAGAGGCTTGTGCCCGCAGGCCGGGCAAGCGGGGCCGCCCCCCCCGCCTCACCCGAGGCACTGGGCATGGACCGAGTTACACCCCGAGGCCCCTCGCCACCACGGCGCAGCCCCCGTTTCCGCCGTTTTCGCCCCGAATCGGTGCCACGCCAAGCCTGCGCCCTCCCAGTCCCCGCCGCTGGCAGCTGCGCTCTCCCGCGCCGCCCGGTCTCCTCCGCCCTCCCCGCGGCCAGCTCCGGACCCCGCTCCCCCGTCCCTCCCTCACACTCTGTCTCTTCACGCACCCTCCGCTCCGCTCCCGCCCGCCGCCTCTTCCCCGCTCCCCCGGGACCCCCGCGCCCGCCGCCCCGGCCCCGCTGCCCCCCCGCTCCTCCACGCACCCGCCCGGCCCGCGCCTCCCCGCCCCCACCGCGGCCCGGCCACGCACGCCTCCGGGAGCGCATCCCCCTCCCCGCCTCGCCCCGCCGCCGGCCCGGCCCTCTCCGCCCCTCTCCGCCCCGGGCCCGCCGGGGCTCACTCCCCACGCCCGGAGCACACCCCCCCCCCCCCAGCCCCGCGGCTCCCCCGCGGTCCCCTCCCCACTCACAGGGTCCTGGGCTGCCCGTCGTCTTCCATAATGGTGGGCGAGCGCCGCTCTCAGCCGCGCCCGGGGGCAGCGCCGGAGGGGAGCTCCGCCGCGCAGGGAGGCGAAGGGAAGGTGAGGGTGAGGGCCCCGGCTCCCCCCGCTCCGTCTCGCCCCCTCGCCAGGTCCCGACACCGCAGCCCGAACAGGAGAGGGAAGAAGCACCACAAAATGGCCGCCGCCACCAGACACTCAGGAAGCCGCGCTCTGCGCAGCCGCGCCCCGCCGGCCCGCTCCCTCTCGGACCGGATTCTCCTTCCCGGTCCCCGCCGCCGCGCCGCGGAGCGCGCTGGGGATCGTAGGCGCTGAGGGGCTGAGCGCGGCGGGGCGGCGAGCGGGGCCCGCCGGCCTCCTGGGCGCTGTAGTCCTCACGGCCGCGCACCGCGCCGCGGGCCCGCGGGCAGGAAACTACCGCTCCCGGCGTGCTCGGCGGCGGCGGCCGGGCGGCGCGGCGGCCCGCGGCCCTCCCCACCGCGGGGGCCGGGCCCGGGCGGCCGCGGATTGGCCGCCGGCAGCCCGGGAAGATTCGCTTCTCCGCGCCGCCGCCTCCCGCCAGCGCCGGAGCCGAGCGGCACCGGGCCTGGGGCCGGGCGGAGGCCGAGTGGGGCCGGGCCCGGGGCCGGTCGCGGGGCCCGGCGGCCCTCGGGAGCAGCTGGGGAAAGCCCCGTCCTGCGGCCCGGGCCCCCGGGGGTTCCCTGCGATGCGGGAGCGCCCGCCGGAGGCCGCGCTGAAGCGTGGCGGTGGGTATGCGGAAAGGGCGAATACAGCGAGCTGACACCCCTCAGGGGCTCAGCCGGGAGATACTTGTTGTATTGCCGTGTGCGTGCCTGCGGGGAGCCTGGTCTGTGCTCGAACGCGTCACTGCATGTCGCGTTCACCAGCAGACGGTGTGATTTTAGGCACACAGGCTACCGGTAACACAGCCCGGCTGTCTTCAGCAGCTCAGCGCAGAAGTGCCGTGTCGGTTAACGATTATGAGATGTGTAATGCCTGAGGGGCTCACCAAGAGCGGGGATGATGGGGAAGGAGCCCTGTACCCCATGAACCTCCGTGTACCCCATAACGAGGAGTGTTAGAGGAAGGGCACGGTCTCGGTGTGCTGTTTGGGACCGTGGCACCAAGCTCTATCACAGGCGCAGAAGAAAGCGCCATTAATTAGCACTTAGAACCCCGAGCAGAGACGGCATCACAGAGCAGAACTAGGGGCCAGCAGCTGGACTCAGGACAAGTGACAAGAGAGCAGCGACGATATCTCAGAGTAAATTCGAAGGAAGGAGCCTTGTGCGTTATCATCCTTCATCAGCAATTTCAGCAGAGGCATCGAGCAGTGGTTTGTGGAAACTCCTCCTGGAAGCACTCTCCTTTTTACATCAAACATAAAAATCGTTGCTAACATCATTACTACAAAAAAAGGTTTATTAGAAGAATTTTTATGCAACTTTTCTTTAGCTAGTGAGAAGTTAAGTTAGGAGTTGTGAGTGAGGAAATGGATCAGAATAGCTCTGCATAGGCAGAGTATGAGTATCCTCACGCGCAGTTACTGCAGAATAATCACAGTACTCTTACTCTGGAAGAAATTCAGTTTGTATACGTATTGAATATTCAAGTACTCTTAAATACTCTTCCCCCTTCCAAAATTGTAACATCGTGGAGAAAACTCCTATATACTTATCAAACTAGATATTTTCATGCCTGCTGCTCACACAGTAATGTTTGCCTATCTTTAACTTAAACACGCAAAACTGTTGCCAAGCATATATTTCTGGAAGAAGCTATTCTAGCTCGCAGATGCGGATATAGGTGGTTTAAATAAGTTTTTAAAATGTATTAAAAACACAGAAGGTTGAATACATAAGGAATTACTGGAATACTCTAACCATGGGTTTTGAATAGCCGAAGATCTGCATATAAAGAATCTGCATATCCAGCAGGGATCAAACACTTTTTTGTCAGATACTGCCACTGGCAACGGCAGTAGAAGGAGGCACAAACAACAGGGAGAGAGGTGGTGTGTAATGGTGATGGGGGCAAACACCAGCTGCATATCACTTTGAAGTGGCCTGCATAGTGCCCTGTGTATGCCCGAGTCTGAGACCTAATATAAAACACATATTTCTATAGCACGGACAAAACTGACTCCTGATGCAAACCATCTGTGTGGCTTGCAGGAGCCCCTGCACGGGGAGCTGCAAATTAACCAGCAGCACAGCAGGAGTTTGCACTGCTCTGTAGGTCCCATAAAATTCCCTACTGGATCTGTGTGATCCACAGCGGGCAGACTGAACTCTTGGCACAGTATATGCAGATAAGCAATGCCTCCTGGTAAAGTCTGTGGGCTAAAAAAGTGAATGATACACATCTATACAAATAACTTAATTCCATGTACTACTCTGAGAAGAGATACTTGATTTACAGGAGCAATGTAAAACAATCATGAGAGACATGTAGTTTTGTAAAGATTGTGATACCATAATATTTCAAACATTCTGCCATACACAAAATGACCAGCTATATCCCAAACCCAGTCAAAACAGCACTAAATGTTATTCCTCTCATCCCTTAAAAAATGTTGCACTAAAACTTTAATATAAAGTTTCCCACAGACTGTCATCAGTTGATGCCCTTTAAACCTTGTTTTTCTCTGGGTTTTTTTTGCCCACCATTGTCTGGGAAACTTTTTTAAAAAGCAGCAAGTGCGAAAGGTCATGCCAGAAGATATGTCTGGATATATATGCTTTTTAAATATATATCTCTCTCCAGATCAGCAAGTGAAATTATTTATTTCACATGTTTGGTTATTTGGCCTATAGGCAGTAAATCACAGGCATTCTCTGAGTGTTATGATAGTTTCCAGTGTTTATAGCTACAAGAGATGATGCAGGATGACAGATGAGGTGCTGCGAGACAGAATGGCATTATGGTGCCCATGACTGTCTAGCATCAATAATGTGCATCACTGTCATAACTGCCAAGACCCTGGTTGTTTTATGCAGGAATGAAAAAATATGTTTTTTAAATGCAGGAAAAATTATTTCCTGAGTTCAAGCTTCACAGATTGTATGAATCAAAACTTACAGCACTGGTGCTTCTATTTTATTTTGTTAGTCATTTGAGAGTGTAGGAACGTTACAAAGAGCTGATAACGGAGGTAATTTGTGCCAAGTGACTCCAAAATGAATAACTACAAAAAATGCTTTCTCAAGCACAAGAATGTGTTTTTTTAAACCACAGCATGCTTTTTCATCCATGAAACCAAAGAGACCTTTGGTAGGAACGCAGGATCAGTTCCTTACACCAGCCCAGAGTGTTACAGAAAACCTTCCACAAAGCTGAGAACAAGGTCAAGGAAACAATTTACTAGAAAATGAAACATCAGTTGACACAAAAATTGTCTTCTTGACATGAGTTTAAACAGCACCTAAGTTTCATTTTGGTTTCAGAGATAGGTAAAGTCCCTGCAACTTGCAGACAAAAAGTGGGTGTACATTTAGTTACATCAACATCAGAGGAGTGAAGCACTTTATAAAGCAATTATACGCTGACTTAGAAATCTTCTCAAAGTATGTACTGAAGGCTAAGTTTTTCTACTAGCTTTAAAGACTGACAGATCTGCAGTACTCAGAGTGTTGGGTAGCACTGATCCCAGGAGAACTTCTCTGGAAACACTGCTTTGCCATTATGTTTTCCCATTAACAAGTACATTTCAGAGACTTGTTAATTAGCATGTCTTAATCTGTTTCATACGTACCTTGATGCATTTCTTTGCTAAACAGAATGCCATTTAGTGTTATGGAAAGACAATAATTCATTAAGTCCAATGGCCCATTTTATGTCGATATTTTTATCAACCAAAGCAGCAGCCTCCTAAAAAATGCTCTAAGGACTATTGACTAGGTTTACGTTCCATACAACCACTTTTTAGGCACTGAATCCTAAGCAGCTGGGAGAAGTCTTACAATTGCTAGCGCTTGTTCTTGGGGGGACTTACCAGATGTCGGCTGGAAATACCGTACAGCAGAGAGGAAACAGTCCAGGAGGTTCTTGGAGTGCGTGGAAGAGACCCTCCTGACACAGTTGGTGGGGGAGCCAACTAGGGAAGGTGACCTGCTGGATCTGTTGTTTGTGAACAGAGAAGGGCTTATGGGTGATGGGATGGTTGGAGGCTGTCTTGGGCATAGTCACCATGAAACGAGAGGTTTTGATTCTCGGAGAAGTAAGGAGCGGGGTCAGCAGAACTTCCACCTTGGACTTCTGAGGGCAGACTTTGGCCTGTTTAGGGGCCTGGTTGACAGAGTCCTTTGGGAAGCAGTCCTGAAGGGGAAAGGAGTCCAGGAAGGCTGGGCATTCTTCATGAAGGAAATATTAAAGGCACAAGAGCAGGCCAACCCCATGTGCCAGAAGACGAGCCAGCAAGGAATAAGACCAGCCTGGCTGACCAGAGAGCTTTGGCTGGAACTTAGGGTAAAAAGGAGAGTTTATGGACTTTGGAAAAAGGGTAGGCAACTCAGGAGGACTACAAGGATGTTGTGAGGTTATGCAGGGAGAAAATTAGAAGGGCCAAAATCCAGCTAGAACTTAATATGGCTATTGCTGTAAAAGACAATAAAAAATGTTTCTATAAATACAGTAGCAAGAAAAGGAGGGTTAAGGAAAATCTCCGTCCTTTAATTGCTGCTGGGGGAAACATAGTGACAAAGGGTGAGGAAAAGACTGAGGTACTTAATGCCTTCTTTGCCTCAGCCTTTAACAGTAAGACCAGTTGTTCTCGGGGTACCCAGCCCCCTGAGCTGGAAGACAGCGATAGGGAGCAGAATGAAGCCCCCATAACCCAAGGGGAAATGGTTAGTGACCTGCTACACCACTTAGACACACACGAGTCCATGAGCTGGACGGGATCCACCCAAGGGTACTGAGGGAGCTGGTGGAGGGGCTCACCAAGCCACTTCCAATCATCTATCGGCAATCCTGGCCAACCAGGGAGGTCCCAGTTGGCTGGAGGTTAACCAATGTGATGCCCGTCTACAGGAAGGGTCGGAAGGAGGATCTGGGGAACTACAGGCCTGTCAGCCTGACCTCGGTGCCAGGGAAGCTTATGGAGCAGATCATCTTGAGTGCCATCAAGCAGCAACTACAGGACAACTAAGTGATCAGGCCCAGTCAACATGGGTTTATGAAAGGCAGGTCCTGCCTGACTAACCTGATCTCCTTCTGTGACAAGGTGACCCGCTTAGTGAATGAGGGAAGGGCTGTGGATGTTGTTTACGTGAACTTTAGTAAAGCCTTTTACACCATTTCCCACAGCGTTTGCCTGGATAAATTGGCTGCTCGTGGCTTGGACAGGCCTACTCTTCGCTGAGTGAAAAACTGGCTGCATGGCCAAGCCCAAAGAGTTGTGGTGAATGGAGTGAAATCCAGTTGGTTGCTTGTCACAAGTGGTGTTCCCCAGGGCTCAGTATTTGGGCCAGTTCTGTTTAACATCTTTATCAGTGATCTGGACAAGGGGATCGAGTGCTAGTAAGTTTGTAGACGACCCCAAGTTTGGCAGGAGTGTTGATCTGCTGGAGGGTGAGGAAGGCTCTACAGAGGGGTCTGGACAGGCTGGATTGATGGGCCGAAGCCAATTGTATGAGGTTCAACAAGGCTGAGTGCTGGGTCCTGCACTTGGGGCACAACAACCCCATGCAGGCTTGGGGAGGAGTGGCTGGAAAGCTGCCAGATGGAAAAGGACCTGGCGGTGTTGGTTGACAGCAGCTGAGCATGAGCCAGCAGTGTGCCCAGGTGGCCAAGAAGGCCAATGGCATCCTGGCGTGTGTCAGCAATAGCGTGGCCAGCAGGACTAGGGCAGTGATTTCCCCCTGTACTCAGCACTGGTGAGGCCACATCTTGAACACTGGGTTCAGTTTTGGGCCCCTCACTGCAAGAAAGACATTGAGGTGCTGGAGCGTGTCCAGAGAAGGACAACGGAGCTGGTGCAGGGTCTGGAGCACAAGTCGTATGAGGAGAGGCTGAGGGAACTGGGGGGGTTTAGCCTGGAGAAAAGGAGACTCAGGGGAGACCTTATTGTTCTCTACAACTACCCAGAAGGAGGTTGTGGAGAGGTGGGTGTCGGTCTCTTCTCCCAAGTAACAAGCAATAAGACAGGAGGAAATGGCCTCAAGTTGTGTCAGGGGAGGTTTAGATGGAGTATTAGGAAAGATTTCTTCATTGAAAGAGTTGTCAATCATTGGAAGAGGCTGCCCAGGGAAATGGTGGAGTCCCCATCCCTGGAGGTATTTAACAGATGTGTAGAAGTGGCACTTAGGGACATGGTTTAGTGGTGGCCTTGGCAGTGCTAGGTTAAAGGCTGGACTTGATCTTAAACAATTCCATGATTCTATACTTTTATCAACTAAAGCAGTAATCTCCTTTAAAAATGCCATAAGGACTGTTGACCAGGCTTATGTTCCATACAACCACTTTTTTGGCATTGAATCCTAAGTGGCCTTTTTGTTAATTTATTTAGAGCTGAATCATGAATATACATGAATCTTTCTTTCTTTCTTTCTTTCTTTCTTTCTTTCTTTCTTTCTTTCTTTCTTTCTTTCTTTCTTTCTTTCTTTCTTTCTTCCTTCCTTCCTTTCCTTCCTTCCTTCTTTCCTTCTTTCCTTCTTTCTTTCTTTCTTTCCTTCCTTCTTTCTTTCCTTCTTTCCTTCTTTCCTTCCTTCTTTCCTTCTTTCCTTTCTTTCATTTTGACATAATATTTGTGTTAAATCTATTCTCCAGAATTTCCCTACTATTCCAGAATTTATTTGAGTATTAGCAGATGAGAAACTTCAGCCCATTCCTTGAAGACCCTTGTGTAAAAACTGTTCAGACTGACTGATTTTAAAATGTTTCTTTCTAATCAACATCCTACTTGTCCAAAAGATTGCAAATAAATTTATTAGTTGTTTATAACCAGAAGCCCCCACTGAGTGAAACATACTGTTCTACTTAAAAATCAGTGTCAGAGTATTGACCACAGGTGCTAGATCCCACCTGTCAGAGTTAAATGATTATTTTTGCCTAAGTGAGAAGTTTTGACAGTCCAATTGGACAGAGTGTAATGTGAGCTAAATAATACCTCATAGCTGCTTTATTACCTGAGAATAAAGTCAAAATAAGCAGATCTGATTTTCGGACAAACACAATCAAGACAGTTGACCTTGTGCTATGGTGAAAGGATCAGCTTTTCAGCTCTGCTGGGTCGGTTTTCTCTACTGATACAGAGAGGCTTGCGGACACTTCTTGATGGTGCAAAAGACTTTTTCAAACAGCTACATGTACCATTTAACAAGAGCTAACACTTAACATTTATGTGGTGTTTTGCCTCTCTGAAGTACTGCTTTACTGCTTCTTTTATGATGCATTCCTTAATAACAAGAACCTTAAGCAAATTTGTATTTCATTAAATTTGTGTTATAAATGGAAACCAGAAACTTAAGTCTATAGAAAAATGTAATGTGTCCCTTCTCCTGACAAACCACTGGTATTTTCAAGTAAGATACAGCAATTCTCATCTGAAACTGCTGGCAAATGAATTCTCTTGGATGCTCCAAGTCAGCAGCACTCTGTTTCAACACACCGACGACTGACAAAGAAGGCAGGAAGCATTAGGAATGAAATGAAGATGTTATCAAATGATAAAGGAGTTAAATGAGAAATTAAGACATTTATAATCTCTGGTCACCCAGTTATCTCTGTTTTCCAGCACCACTCTACTTACTCCAGTGGGCAGCAGATGGTACAACAACATTCCCTGCAAACAGTTTTCGCTAATTATAGACTCCAGCAAAGGAATTGTTTTGGACTAGCCTCTTGATTTATCTCTTTGTCGGAGCAGCTTATCTACTAGAACTTGTTAGCTTGCATACTTTATTCTTAATTACATATGGCAAGTCTGGAAGCTGTACTGTGGCAGTGAAATTTTGCAGAGATGGTTTGCTAGCTTGTCTTCACCTCAGCTCTTAAAATCAAAACGCTATTTTTTTTAAAAAATTCTACAGAACCTGCATTTTACAGATTTATAGAGGAAATCGAAAGACAACAAAGGTTTGAGTTCCTAATCATTACCTTAGACCACTGGAGGCCCACCTGGAAGGTAGCACAAGCTGCCCTAGGAGGGCAATGTGGAATTACGAATAGGGACACCCTGGGAGGCAGAAGCCAGCGCAGTCTCTGGCACCGCTGCTTTCCCAGAAGCGAGAAGGAAGGGACAGAGCAGGGGGGCAGAAATTTGGTGCACAGCACACTGCTGTGAGTTCAGTTCATGAGAGCATCTTCGAGGCTCATCTAGCACAAGGCAGAGCAGCAGTGATGCTGTAAGATGCAGGACAGCCAGGTCAGAGCCCTGCTGAGAAGCAGGGGGGAGGAAACAAGACTTAAGTACAATCTTTTCTTGCTCTCCGTCATCCTCACTTCAACAGCAAGAGGGTTAGTCTTGATATCCAGCTTCATTTAAATCTAATTAATTTGTCTTCCTTTTATCCTTACAAATTTTATCCTTTATCCTTACAAATCCTTCCTTACAAATTATCCTTCCAAAGAACAGCAGATACAGTGAAACTTAAAATAACTCTTCAGATATGGAAGCTCTCAGATGTGTAATAGAAACACCTGGGGCAAACTTTGGAGGTCTCCTCAGGACTGTTACCTAGTCCTTGGTCACACCGGTCAGATCCCTGTGAGCTAACTGGGATTTAGCATGGAATTACCGAGTACAACCAGGAAAGGAACCTGAACTTAAATCATGTCCTGAGAACATGCTTTTCACTTCTGACCTTGGTTTTTCGCTTGTTGGTTGTTTTTTTTTAAAAAAAAATTATTTCACTGCCAGAAATCTAACGCTTCATCTATAAAATGTGTTTATGTTTTATCTGACTTAGGTGAAAGGTTGACGTTTACAAGGAGACAGAGCTAATAGTCTGAGCTATTTGAATTTTGCAACTGCTAAGCACACACATACAGACATACCCAAGCCTCTTTCCTCATAGCAGACAGGTAGGAGCTCAGAGCTAGGTCAAGGTGGAAGCTGAGCAATGTAAACTAATGAACAGTAATGTGTAAGTAAATGAAAAAGAAGTAGTCAAATTATTCAAAATTTTTAAAATGAGAACACACAAAGAAGGCTCGGTTTGCTGAACTGAAATGCTCTTTTATTTTAGCTGCAATGAAAAGTTCTTTTAGCATCCATTACCTTTTCCTAAGAGGAAGAAACCTTACCTATGGGTCAAAACCAGAAGAGTCAGTTCTGTGTTTTCACGTAGCTCATCAACACCATCAACTTTTCTAAACCATCTGGTTGTAATGACAGACAGCACTAGGAACGGAAACTAAGAAAATTACATTTCAGCTTTACATTTCGGGTAAACATGTGCCCCCCATTTATTTTACATTTTGAGCAGGAGGTTGTGAGAAAGCAGAAGATACCTTCATCAATTGTTCCCACATAACTCCTCTGAGCTGAAAGTGTTTGTCACGTGGAAGTATAACTTAATCAGGAAGCATCTAGGGCCTTTACACATTGAAAGGTCATTCCACCAAAAATAAACATAAAGACACTGCCAGCTTAATTAAAGTTTACTTCAAATGCCATCCAGAATTTGTCATCTATTTGTCAACTCTTAGTTTGCAACAAGAAAACACACATGTATCCTAAAATAAAATAAAACCTGCTGTTATGTCACACTGTTCCTATTTGTTCATGGTCTAAACTCTGAAAAAACATTGGATGTGATCCCACAGGACTAACAGGAGCAAAATGTGATCTGACAAAATCAGTGAGCTAAATACACAAATGGACTGATGCAGTTTTGCTTTTCTGAAGCTAACAAAAAAACCCTTTGAAGACCGTATGTGTCTTAACCGGAGCTGATTTCAAACGCTAGGGTGTTCGCAGTGTCTTCATTTCTGTCGTTAAACTGAGCAAAAATAATCTGAGAGAATATGATTCCTTGGACATCTTAACAGAAGACATCTGCTCAATGAGCAGTGAATGGAAGATGGACCAGGTCCCAGTGTCCCTTTTGTTCATCTGCAGCTCTGGTAATCTTAACCAGAGGAGCTGATTCTGATAGTCTTTTTCAGTCAGGACTTCACTGAACATGAAGTTACAGGACTTAAGTTTTAAATTCTCGCCAGATGTACCGACAACTGTTATATTATTTTTCCAAACCAAACTATAAAACACATAGTTACTGTAACTTCAATCTGTTGAAAATTTCCCACCACCTGGATTTTCTTAAAACTGCTTATCACAATTACCCCAAGCTTTGATTCTTGCAGTTCAAGAGTTATTGTACCAAAACCATGATGTAAAAAACTGTGTAAGATGTGCCTTTATTTATTTGCCTGTTCAGAACCAAAAGGTATTATTCCAAACTACTGACGTAAGACTTAATTTTTTTAAAAAGTATTTGTCCATTATATGTATTTCATAGTCACTCAACATTTTTGTTTAATTATTATTAATGATTATGAACAAGAATACTATACTAGGTTCCTCTATCTTCTTTACAGGCTCACTGATCGTGCAGTTAAAACATAATTTCCTGTCACATGAATACACTGTGCTATGAATGCACAATCTTGCATCAGAAATTCTTACAAAGATTTTGTTTCTAAGACTTTAGATCCTAGAACAGGCAAGGAGAGAAACCATGTGCACAGACAACCTGTGTATTCTAAAAACAGGATAGGGATTCTGTGCAAAATTCACCTGGATATTCTTCGACTAGTGAGTGTGTAAACTGCAACCTGATATTCTCTTAATGTATTTTCTTTGGGAAGATCTTCTAGCTGCATTTATGTTAGAGAAGAAAGATACATAAGACATATTTGTCTAGACACTGCTAGATTACAGTATCTCACGCTGCGTGCTTATTCAGTACAAGGGCTGTCATGCAAGAGTCTATCTTTCAAACTGATTTTCTTTTATAACTTATTTTACTGACACTTGCTGCCTGCTTGATATTACTGCAAACTTTCTGTGCTCAGTTCCCTTGCCTGCAAGTTCCCCCTGGATGTTCAGACTTGGCATTGCTCCCAGTGAAGATGTGGAGCTAAAAAGCATGGTGAAACACATAGAACTCCAGTCTCAGAGCTTGGTTCTGCTCCAGCTGATTAAAGCAGTGGAGGGTAAAGGCTTAATACATAATTTTCAAAGCAAAAATTTGTACCTAGTTCAGGATGGACTTCAGCTAACACAGATAAGGAGCTAGCTTTTTGCATATATTTCCATCTTTTGATGTCTTGAAGAGAAACTCATCAAACATACACATGGAGCACACTCACCTTCTTACAGGAGATAACCTTCACCAGCACCATTAACACTGAAAATATGGCTGTACTTGAATTTATCATAAGAAGGATTATTTGGTCATTTCTAGTCTCTCTGCTTCTCCCAAGCTCTTAACATCTCCACTGAGCAAAAAACACCGTATCGCATGGTGGGGCTATGGCTGTGCTGATTAGCCAGCGACCAGCTGTTGACCAGCGGGCTTCTACTCATCTTTCCTTTGCAAGAGATGATCGTATGGGTTTCTCTCCTCTGCCCAGCTGTTGATTTCCATGGAGTGTATTAGGATGCAATTGCTTTTGAAACATTCTTCCTGCACAAATTTATGTGAAAGGGGCCATGGATTCAAAGGAGTGACTGACAGACAGGCATCAGGATTGCATAAACACCTTTTTGTTGGGACAAGGCTAAAAAAGAAAAAGAATGTATTCAAAAGGGTCCAAGGAATTTTAAAAATACCCCAATTTTCTCATCAGAACCTGCTGACTCCTTGAAACCAAAATTTTCTCAGGACTATGAGCTTTGATAGTAAAATTTTCAGACAAGAAAAAAGACAAGAAAAAGCACATGCAATGATCTTGTGGTATAGAGCTCAACTGGGCTGTAAGAAATAAAGGTTAAACTCTCTGATTTGGGTAAGAGCCAAGAGACCTGAACCACAATTCAGTGACTGCCCCAAGTGTGGGATTATTCTGGTATGATATTCTAATTTTTATACACGAAGACAAAAACAGTCAAGATTTCCTTCTCAATGAAGATCACCAACAATTAAGAAATCTCAAAAGGTTTTGTGGGATGGAAGGAGAGACCAGGGCAGCAGACTTGTTCCCTGTCTCACTCACCTTGCCAAGACAGACTATTTTGGCAACTCAGGGTTTGCTGAAGGCTGGAAGTGATCTACTCCAGCTAAGTGCCAGGCCACATTCCCAGCCCCAGGGAACAAAAGGAGGGCTATGCTGTCCTAAAGCTTAGCAAGGATCTTTCCATGCCAGCATAACCCTCTGGAAATCAGATCCACTGGTTTTGTGTTTTGCACCGTCTGTAATTTTTTTTAATAGAGGTGATATTTAAACCAAAGAAGAATACAGAATAGATGATGTTCAGCCAAAAATAAAATAAAATAAAATATGAGAACACAGAGATGAGAAAATTTGCAATATGCACTCAGAAACAAAACTCTAGTTTTCCAGTGCCCTGGACTATTTAGAAATATAAACACTGGAAAAGGAAAACAGCCTTGTTCTGGTTTAAAATGAGCTAAAGATTGGAAACAATCTTTTTAGCTACCACAGACCAGAATTTAAGGGGGAAAAAGATTGTTATCACCATTTATTGTAACAGCAGTTCTGCAAACCAAGATAATCATCATCTAATCTTCTGTTTCAGAAAATTGGTTAAGTTTGGAAAGTATTCCCCTACTGCTGCAATGAACTACAGGTTTTATGCATTATCCGGGTTTCAGTCTTCCTCTGAAACTCTGGAGATGCAGTTCAGGCAGCTGAGCAGAAGCAGAACCCTAGGTTTCCTACCTCTCTGCCCTATCAGGCATTACAGACCTGCAGGGATGGCAGAAGAAGATAATATGTGATCAAGAGCTACAGATTACAGTCCTCTGTTCTAATTTAAGAAGGAAATTAGTGACAGTTCAGATTAATCTGCAGGTTGCCGACTGCAGTGTAGTAGAGCTGTTTCAGTCTGCCCCTGTTGCGGGGGTAGGATGCTGCAGGAGACAGAGCTGGTGGGTATAAGCAGCAATCCCTGAGCCATCCTATCCAAATCCACATGTGACCATACGTCGGAGCCACTGCTAGAGATGGGATGTTTACCCAACTCCATTAGCAAGGGAATTAGAGGAAAATTATTATAATGAGTAGGATTCACTCCTCTGATCAGGAGAGTTTTATAAATGCCTCCTCTGAAAATTGTTTTGCTTTTTTCAGTACGCAGACTAAGATATTCTGCTTGGAATCCCTTACTGCCAAAGACTGTATTAAAATTCACCATGGCAAAACTCCCTTTTTCGTGAGTATACCTGTAATCAGGGTTTTGTATGTAATTTCATCTTCTGAAGATTATTGTGCAAGTGAAGATTTGTCCTGACTTTTTGGCTAGTTCAAAGCTCAGCACAGACAAGGTAATGCTCTCCCTTAAAATAATGTGCCCATTCTGTGCCACTCAGGACTTGCTCACTTGTTTGCAGCACTGAGTAGATGTGTAAATGTCTACAGTGATCAGATAGCCGATGCAACGGGTAACACTCTCCAGAAACTTCCCACTCCACATCTGCCCACCCTGTCGAAACCGCTGTCAAACCCCCTAATGATAGATTTCCTCCGTAGGTAAATAGCAATAACGGCAGTGCAGCCATGGTGTAGCTTTGGTGGGGGCCTGGAGCGAGAGCTCTGCTGGAAGCAGCTCCCAAGAGAAAGGGAGGGAGGTACTAATGCTTCTTCCAGCTCTTCTCGACTGCTCTTATCAGTGAGACAGCCTTGAGCAGCCAACTACACTCCTAAAAGTGGAGGGGTTGCATTCTTGGAATGAACCCAAAGAGCTCTTTGTACAGCTAGGAAATGCTAGCACTTCCAACGCCGAATTCCCAGGCAGACACTGCTCCAAGAAGCAGAGCCAGAAGGAGCGGAGACTAAAGGACGTGCATTTGTTACTCTTTCCCTCTCAGTCTGCTGCCTCCTTTGAGACTCTAGTGTGCCAGGGAGAGAGACAGAGATGCTATCAGCTGTGCATCTGCTTCTTCAATTCAAAGGAATAAAAATATTTTGAAGGCATGATTAGGGACAGAGCACCAATACCATTAAATCAGTTGCAGAACCCACAGAAACTGGAGAAATCTGCCCCCACATGTGCCATTTTCTGCTACTGCTCATAAAAGGATCAATTTACTCATGAAAGAGGGATTTCAAGTTCCCCTTTCAGTTGTTCTTCCCAGCCTCTGTACTGTGCCTGCTATTGGGCACACTCAGCTCTGGAAAAGGGTTCCTTTTTGGACTGAGATTTACTAGTAAACCTTGAAAAAGTAACCCAGATGTCCCAAAGCACATTTGGGTCCTTGCAGCCTTGAGTACAGAAGAGCAGTTTATCCACTAGGTGGAGGCCTGGAAGTACTAATGGCTTGACCTCCGCACCAATTAAAAAAGTCGGATGGGGTTGTCTCTAATTGCAACAGATAGGATTTAAAAGCTTGTCTCCATTTAGACAGTTCACATAGCATTCTATCTTCTTATGAATGATTTGCATTTTTATTAACGTTATTAGGAACTATATTTATCTATCAAATAATTTGCATATTATTACCGTAACTCCAATAAGCAGACGACATGATCAAGCTACATGAACCACACAATGTCTGCACCAGAACAGCCCCCAGTGGGAGATCAGACCATTTGTGGAAGGCTGTCCACTTCATCAGCAGTTACACTAAAGTATGTACCAAACAAACATCGAAAATCAAGTCAAAAGTCGTCTGTGGCATAAGTGGCAGATTTGTACAAGACTACCAATCACGTTGCATCTTTAATTTTCTGAAATACGGGGCCCAGCTGTATCAGTGGTTCTTTTTTTTGTACTGTTGATACAAACACGTCCACAATTCTGAACAAACTGTGAAGCCAAACATCGCCACTTCTCTGGTTATAGTTCGTAGAGAACCCGTAGTTGAGACCTTTTGCTTTTAGCTGAAATGGTTTGTACGCCTGGAACAGGATATTCAAAATGCAACCAGTGAAGTTCTGGGCTATTCAGTATCGATACTCTGGATGTGGATGACACATCAGGCGATGGAAATCACGTTGGTCAAATTCATCATGTCTCTTGAATTTGAAGTTTGAGAAACTCCGTGTGCTTGCTGCATTTATTAACAGACCTTTCGTATGACTCAATCTTAAATGCATCCAGCAGAGAACTTGGACTGACGCCTGCTTAGAAACACAGCACTAGATACGTGCCACAGGCATCACTTACCCACTTCATCAATAACAGCTTTCTACAATTCCTGATCCAGAACAAACATTTTAACTCACAGTCCTGATTAACAGTGCCTTTTCTGTTCAGGTGATCTGCTAAATTGCCACGAGTACTCAGGAGGTCGAAAGCCAATTCAGAGCTTACCACGAGACATGTTGTTTCCTGACACACCAGAGATATTTACTTGTTTATACAACAAATAACTATTATATTACACAGTGCTACTTCTTACAACCTGAGCTAGAGCTGGAGTACATCTAGGAGGGAGCTCCCTGCAGCAGGACAGTCAACACAAACACTCCCGACCACCTCGGACAGATCTGAAACCAGAGACCTCGTGTGAACCGCAGAGGAAGCAGATCACCTCTGCAGACATTTACTGATCCAGACACCAAGGGAGATGTGGCAGCATGCAGTGACTCCCCAGGGTGGTCCGTACTCTCTCTAGCTAATACACTGTCCTGAGGTTTCTGGAAAGCAGCCGTACCTACAGACTCCAGTAACCACAGGCCATCGTATGACTCGGAAGCTGAGGCCAATTCTCTCTGCAGTTCTAAGGCCAAAATTGAGAAATGATGCAGTTGATGGCTTGAGGAAGGAATGACTTGGCTTTGCTTTGCTTTGGGGTCCTGGGCTGTCCATTCAAGGCTAATAATTGTCTAGATGGTTTGTCTAGAATCAGCCCATTTTCACGACAAAGAAACACGTTAAGACCCTGTAGAGTTTACTAACTCTGAGTAACCACAATTAATTACACAGTTTCTAGTTGTATTGGAACACCCTGGAGCAAATGGTGAGACCCGTACTCCTGGGTGTGCAAAGCACTGCACAGATAGGCACCTGGAGAAGTCAGGAGTGCTGTGTTTGTTCCTCTACGCAGATGACAAAAAGTAGTAAATGTTTCTTGATTGTTTTCCCTTTTGAAATAGAATGTATAGACCTTCAGCCTGGAATCTCATCTGATATTAGCCAGACACTACAGAAACTTACTTATCTTAATAACCAGTTTTCCCAAACCCAAGATTTTTGCTTGGCAGTACTCCTCACATGAACATTTCCATAAATCATTCTGATCTGAAATACGGCTAATGACAATATAAACTAGAAACCATGTTGCCTCAGGGTTACAGTTATGGCCCAGCGACAGCACAGTACAAGAGGACAAAAGCCAAATCCCTGTACTGCTGTCCCATATAACCTGCTAGCTGGGAGTCCTTTCACCTTCACAAGAAACCAGGCTAAAACCTACCTGTCAAGACAATTTAATTAACAATAAAAGCACGAGGTCTAGCCAACTAAATTCAATCACTAAAATGCTTTTCCTTCTCAGCCCAGACTGCTCTCTCTCCAGCTGGATGCTTGTCCACCCATGGGTTTCTTTCCTGCAGCAGCTCAAGTGAATCCTGAACCACTAGCCCATGCTAATTTCTGTGATATATAATCCGTTCCGTTTCTTAGCAGGGCGTGCCCTTGCAAAAAAAAAAAAATAAAAAAAAATCTAACTTAAGCCTGTTAGACACCCCTTTGAATTTTCCTTTTATTTTTTCACCTACTTGCTGACCTTACTCATTACCTCTGCTCAGCATACGATTAGCTGTCAGCTGCAACGAAACAAAGAAACCCCATTCTTCATGTCTCTGTTTACACTCTACAAACCCCATCTGTATCATTTCCTCAACTTACATGAGTAATTTTCCTGCAAGACCTTTTAACATCTGTGTCCCCTGTGTCTGAATCAGCTGCTTTTGTTGATCTGGCAAAGACTCTGGCATATGCTACAAAGAACATATGGTCTAAGCATGCCTTTCTGTTACAAGAGAGTGAAATTCCTCTGCAGATCTCTACAGATTGGAAGCAGAATAAACCTCTGATGTTACATCTTTTGAGGCAACTGCTGACATTAGTGGGGCTGAGCAGAGGTGTTCTATCACCGAGAGAGCATGAGGGGTAGCAGAGGTGGGAGATACGGCCAGGGATAGGCACCAGTGGCCACGACTGACTCGGAGATGCACAAGGTATGTGACTTGTTGCTGTAGGAAACAGGCAAGTCAGGAATGGTGATGGTAACACTGAGATCCAAAAGTAAATGCTCTGGGAAAAAAAAAAATCAATCCATTTACAGTACTTATGAGTCAAAGGCACATCACAACAAGGCCAGAAAACCGGGTCTGTGACGGACCACAGTGTGATTCTGGAGGTGAGGGATATGCAGGGTGGAAGAGCTGCAGGAATGAAGGGGCAAGGTCAAGCAGTTATTGGGTTTGTCAGCGTGATAAACAAAACCCACTCTGTCAAAAGATGAATGACTATCAGTGCCAAGCAGTATCGAGAGATCTCTGATCCTGCCCTGAGAAGAGGGAGATCCTCACTGTCCCCAGGAGGGTGAACAGGCAGGTTTTTCTGAAGAGATACTTCAGTTAACGAGGATCTGTCTCCGAGGAATGCATACCCTGAGATCCTTGAAGCAAATAGTTTTGCAGCAGGTAAGTCTAAATTTGAGGGCTGTGCATTCACTCTTAGAGTAACCCTCAGCAGGCATCTGTGGCTGTTCGTGTGACTGTCAGATGACTACAAGCGGTGTAATTGTGAAGTACAGTTACCTCAAACGCGCTGAGTACATGACACACTGATACAGCACCCGTGAAGAAAGAGATGTTGAAGCTCCCAGACACATTATTTGCCTTCAGGTGTATTTCTAAGTGAAACCGAGGGCTGACACACAGAGCTGAGAAAGTTCAAACCAGTTGAACCCGAAGAACAACGCCTGCCCACAGCCTTATTTGTGAAGAAACATTATTTTTGTTATTTGTCCATTATAACCACGAATTATCAGTCCCGGTGAAGTGAGGAACCGTCTTAGAGAATTATTCCTCGACCGGCTTTTCGGGTATCGACGGGGCAAAGAGCTTTGGGAGGCGCTCCAGGCTTTGCTCGCCGCTCGGGGCAGAGGGAGGTTGTCACGGGGCGACCGTGCCGGGGCAGGCGCTGGCCGTGGGGGGCTGTGGGTTCCCCCAGACGGTCTGGGCAGGCGCCTGCCCGCGGCACAGGCGGTGCAACGGGGCAGGAGCAGACACCGGCCCGGCAGCGCAGCACTCCGGCCCGGCCGCTGACTTGTGTCCGCCCGCGCCCAGCGCTGCCCGGGGGGGCGGCCCGCGGGGCTGGGGCCGGGCGGCGGCTCCGGGGCCGCTCCGAGCCGACCCACGGCGCGCCCGGTCCCCCGCGGGCCAGCCGGGCCGTGCTGGAGACACCCAGAAGTTTCCAGCCGGCCAGCTCCTCCGCGTCCGTCCGTCCGTCCCTCCCCCCGTGCCTTGTCCCTCCTCCGCCGCTTCCAGACACTTCCAGCCCCGCGTCTCCTCCTCCCCCCGCTCCCCTCCCCAGCCCCGCGGCGGATAAAGCCGCCGGTCCGGCGCCCCCGCCCGGCACTGGGCACCCGGCACGGCCCCGCCATGAGCGCCGCCGCCGCCGCCGCGCACTCCCCCGCGCCTCCCCCGCCGCAGATGGAGGGTCCCGCCGAGCCGCTGCCCCCCGGCTGGGAGATCAAGATCGACCCGCAGACGGGCTGGCCCTTCTTCGTGGATCACAACAGCCGCACCACTACCTGGAACGACCCGCGCCTGCGGGCGGCGGCGCAGGTACGGCGGCGGCAACGCTCCCCCCCCCCCCCCGAACATCCCCCGTGGCCGTGTGGCGCCGGGACGGGGGGCGGCCCGCGGAGGGGGGGTCGGGAGCTCCCCGCAGCTTCGCATGGCAATGCGGTGAGGGCAGGAGCTGGCTTTTGTCTCTGACGCACTGCAGTCCCTTTTTTGTGCATTAAATCATTTGATACCGCGGCCCTGTAATGTTTATTTAAAGTTGGGTTAAGTCCCCCCGGCCTGCCAGGGGAGACGCCAACCTTGATTTATTTTTCAGCTCCGAGCAGCACAAACAATGAATGCCGTTAAAAAACAAAAAACAAACCAACCAAACAAAAAAAAACCCATCCCGGATTTATCAAGTTTTGTTTTCCTTTTTTAATTTTTTTTTTTTTTTTTTTGGTCACAAACTGTCTCAGTAGCTGGTTTTGCTCTCAAGCATGCTCAGAGAAAAGCCGTGTCTTAGTCCAAATATGTCCATGGAAGGAGAGGCGCGGAGGGGAGAGCGGTTGTGGTTTTATCGGGGCCCTCCGGAATGGCCCTTTCGGGTCTAATTCTCGGGGATTTGGGGAACACAAGCCCTTTGACACGCGATGGCATTTTCGCTTTGCAACGGCTGGAGGCAGAAAGTGCTGGAAACTTGAGCCGAAGTTGCCTGGTTGGGAAACTTCCCCCCGGGGTTTTCGGGCGCTTCTCTGCGAGCGGCATCGCCTGGCGGCGGGAGGGGGCTCCGCCACGTCCCCGGGGGCGGCTGGCCGGGAGCCCGGCACCGGCAGCCGCCGGGGAGGGGCCGGGCCCGGGGAGTCGGCGGTTGCTGGGGGGGTCAGCGCCGGCCCTGCCCCGGGGGTGGGGGGAGCGGGGTTCGCTCGGAGCGGCCCCCCCGGGTGCCTGGAGCCGGCTGCCGAGCGGCCGGCAGGCAGCCGCTGCCCTCGGCTGTGGCCGCAGCGTACCTGTTGCAGCTTTTCCTCCTGTGCGTAAAACAGGAGGATCAGCGCGCTCGGTGGTATTATCTTGAGAACTTAAAGTTTCTTAAAATAGTAGTTGCGCCGTGTGTGAGCGCAGACCGTGACTGAAAGCTCGCTGGGAGAGCAGACTGGTGGTGGAAAGAAAGGGAGAGGATGTACTTTTATATCACAAATGAACCCCTTTCCAGCTTTGTAGGGGCTAGTTAATTTGGTCTATAAAACGACGTCATTCTAGTAATAATACAAAGACGTTTTAGAAAAACGTAATTTGCTAATACGACTATTGAGGCTGGCATAGGAAAAAGTGCTTTAACTCCTTTTTGGAGGCACCATCTTCCTGCTGTAATGAGGCACCTGCTAACACTGACTGTTACGGCAATAAAAATAATAAGTAGCATGTTTTTTATAACCGTAAAACATACTTGAGAAGAAAAGTGTGCTGTTTACTCAGAGGCTTTTGTTACGGAAATACCACTTGAAACCCATTCAACGGAAAAGTCACATTTAAGCTGCTTTTGATAATTGTGCGAAAAGGGAGGCAGAAGTACTCTGATGGATCAGTCCTTTGCTTGAGTGGGTGCCTGAAACAAAACAAATTTTCACCCCAATCTGATGCGCAGTCTGTGGTAATGAAAAGCGCCTCCTCCTCTGCCAGCTTGCAAAGGTTATTACAGATAGAAAAAGTTGCACCTGCTTTTGAACAGCTCTCGTGGGATACATTTTTCCAAAGAGAAAAATCTGTTACTGCTCACTATAAGCAGGGATGTGTGTATGCTTTGGCATTGTCCGCTGGGAGAGAGAAAAATGCTTCCAGAGGTGAATAGGGAAAATTGTTGATTTTGGGGAGTTCCTGCCTTAATGTTGTTCAAAGAAAAATTTTCCTGTTCATGGTGACGAAGTTGCGTGTAACTGATCTCCTACAGCCATTTGCCAGAGCCTGAGTTAAGAATATCTGCTGGAATTAATGGACAGCTTCTGAAATTGTTTGTTTGTTATGTACCAGTGTGTTTCACAAGGATGGCTATTATTTAGCAAAAGAATCTCAGAATCAGGCCCAAGGAAATTATGTCTCTTCCTAAATAATATTTTCTTAGCTAGACAGTGCCAAAGAAGACAGATTACCCACTGATACTGAATTTCAAATAGGACAGTGATTTTTGAAGGCATTAGACTTTTTTTTTTTTTTTTTTAACCTAGACAGGTAGGAAGGATGAAATCAGATGTAGGCAGAAAGAGTGACTAGATACAAACAGCTTTCTGATTTCCCTCATTCTCCGTCTAGCTCAAATGAGAATTTGGGGGTTTTGGAAGCGATCCAAAAGTGCAAAAGCTGACTGCGTGTGTCAGGCTGCATGCGCCTTTTCAAGGATGGTTATACAGAGATCAAACTTCGACTGACTTTATCGCTGCCTTGCTTTCCCTGAGATCAGCCAGTGAAACGAGCATTTTTTAAATCACTTTTATGGTGGTCTTTAAATAACCCTTAAACTATATCTATCAATATTCTCTGAGTACTTGTTCCCTTTCTGAAGAGACCTAGGCAATGAAATGAGGTATTACAACGTAAGTGGACGATGAATGGAGCACAGGTGTAAAGTGAACTGAGCTTTTCTAGCTAAGTAATATAGCTGAGACATTATTAACAGTGAAGTCCCGTTTTTCTCAGGTGGTTGATCTTGGTCTTCTCACTTACTCTAGGCCTGACATCAGTGTAACTGTGCTGACTGCACTAGACTGTACCAGATATATAATCAGGCAAAAAAAGAAACGGCTCTTCTAAAATTTTAACCGACAGAGCCATTTGAAATCAGCAGAACCAGACCTTGATTTTTGCACTGAACTATGTATTTTAGATGCGTTCATCAGTTCAGATGGCTCTGTTATTTTCTCATTCAGTCTGGCCTTTTTTTTACCCACATGATGGGTGGGTGTCCTTCCTCTGTGTGTTTAGCTCTGGTACTTACATGAAATCATTGCAGCGTAAGGCTGGACTAGGAAGACCTTCCTGAGAAGGAACAGAAAATTTCTTACCATACTCCAGTCAGAAATAAGCCCTGAGTTTGCAAATGACTGAAAAAACATTTATTAACAAAACCTCTTGGTAGACTAATGATTTTCTTCCAAGTGTCTTAATTTGTTAATAGTAAAACATTCAAAGAATAAGGTACAGTCAATATAGTGAAGCACGTATATGCATACTTTTACTAAAAGTGTTTACTAGCAATGTCACTCTTCTTCCTATCTTTTCTGTGGTAGAATTATTGATTTCCTATGCTTATCTATTGTTGGTATTTTCTGTGTTAACTTATGCCATCACAGCTCAGCATACTTTCTGTGAGATTGTCTTATAATGAATGTTAAATGGTATTTCCCAGAGTGTTGATAAAAATAGATAGCGTTTAAAGAAGAAAACAGAAATAAGGCTTGTAAAGTATTTATTGATGCCCCTTCCTTCCACATGCAGTAAACCCAATGGGAAATACTGCAACTAAAAATAGACCAAAGGAACTGACTGTGCTGAGCTTCACTGAACTAATATCACAGTGATCGATAGCTCACTAATGCCTTGGGTTTGAGATAAAAGCTGTACCAGCCAGCCACAAAGTCTGGGAGCAGTCCTAAGTGATGTGATATATTTATTGGTTGCAACAATGACTGCACAGGCCTAAACAAGGGGAGAAGATGGCTATCTTACCCTCTTACTGATGGTGTTGTCAGTATTTGGGGAACAACTAACTACACCTAAATTTCCAACCTCACCCTTCGTGACTGTTGCATCTCTTTTCTCTCTGCTTCCCCAAATAATTCTTAAGTCACTCGATTCCCATCTCTTTAGCAGTGAATTATTTTTGAGCACTGACTTCTTGCGTCCAAGTTGACTGAAAAATTCTTGGTAGACCAAATTAGAAATTGCATCGAAAGTTCAATACAGCCTCTCCGTGTCTTTTGCAGTGGTTCACATCAGTGGAAGGGAATGTAAGACTAGGTAACAATTTACGTTTCTTTTACCTGCAGTGTTTTGTACATTACTTATGCGCATGTGCATTCTGTCACAGTCAGGTTAATAAATTCGTTACTGGATTAAAAAGGTACTGTATTTAAAAGGCATAATATGTAGGAGTGGTAAAATTATTACCAGTAGGGGATTTTTGGAGGGTTGTGGACAGGCTTTGTCCAGATTCCCTGAAGCAGCTTTGTGTAGTTATTTAGAGTCCCCCTTGATAGAACATGGTAAGCAGGGAGTTAATTTATGGAGCTACCAATTAATCTAAACAAGGGGTGGATCAAATCAGAAATAAGAACATGAAGAAATCACATGTCAGTGTCTGGGCAGTCGTGCAAGAGGAAAAGCAAGGAAGGCCTTGCTAGGTTCTGTGTCACTCCCGACACAGCGTACCTCTTCAGATCTAAAGGAGAAAGGAAGAATACATGTGCTGGGTGGCAGCCTTCTTACCTGGAATCATATTTTTAACGCTTATATACACAGACAGGAGTTTTCCATAACCACATGGCAAAAATAGAACTGTTCCCACTTGAACTGTGATAAGGCAGGTACCAATCCAATACACTTTGGGGTATATAGACAGTGTCACTCTCTAGGTGAGCTCTGTCTCCACCTCCTATGGCAGCTATGCCTTCTCTTCATGGAGAGTTAAATGGAAAATGGAAGACATGGTTTGTTCATGCAAATTACATTACTTACAAACGAAAAATGTATTTTCAAATACGTTGCAGAAGCTCTTGGTTTGATTATTTTTATTTTTCCTTTTTGGTTTTACGGACAGGAAAATGAGACGTGGTGAAGTCACTTGTCTAACATCACTCAGTAGATCAGGTAGCACAAAAGTATGTTTTTACGGCTGGAAAAGCCTTAGAATTGATAAATTCAGTGCAGTGTAGCAAGTGTTTTTATAGTGTTGGAAAAATTGCTGTTTAAGGAAGTGAAGTCAGAAAACTGCTGTGTGCAAAATGAAATTTAGATGAAAATGTAAACCCTGACTATAACCTGTGAAATTCACAGCTGACTTCAACTGTTTCAACTTACTCTCCTTTTTATGGGGCATTGTTTTGCTAATTCCTGAGGCTTGTACTTTCTTCAGTGTTCCAAATTTCTGTCTCATGGGTAATAGCAGGAGAGCAACAGGTTGACCACCTGCTCTTAGGTGAGCAGGCAGCGAACAGCAGTAACTCAGTGAAGTGTGTCATTCCCATCACCCTTGACAAGGATATTTCTGTAAGTGCTTTAAAGGCTTTTCTGTAACCCCGTCCATTAAAGCTGCCAGGATGGGTGGTGATAGCAGCTCCCTCTGAAGGGCGCTCTGCTCTTCATAGCAGTCGTTGCTTCTTTCTCTGAACATGTTCGGTTTGGCCCATCGGATGCTCTCTGTGCGTGGGCCAACTTCCACGCGTGGGCATAAAGGGCAAGTGTTGTCATGTCTGTGCCAAGGCATTTTAGCTTAAGAAAGAAGCATTTTAGTGATAAGAAAGGTTTTAGTTCCTGAAACAAGGTTGGTCCTCAAGATAGCCAGCATGTTTGCTCCAGTAAGGCTCTCTGTTCTGGAAAGTTTAGGATTGGATTTCTCCTTCAATTTTTAATAGTGTTTGTTTATTTCCAGTGACATCATTGCGCTCCATCAGTTAGAGCATATGTTAATGTAATACTTGTATAATACAACACGATAATTACAAGAAAGAACAAAAGGCTTATTTGCCTACACATGTATAGGTTAGGAAATGAAACTCGGCACTCAACAAGTAAAACATCAAAAGCAGCTTGGCGTATAAATGGGTTACATGATGTGACTGACACGAAGTTCTGAGACAGCTCATGCGACTAAGCTTATTCATGGTTTCCCTCAGTCATTAGCTAATGATATCTTGCTCAAATGCCGATGTGCTCAGTGTATATATTTAAGCACAAATTGTGAGTAAAAGAGAATGTTAAAATCTTCAGTGGCTGAAGCATGGCAGTAGGAAGTTTGGGGTCAGTGCTGAGAGCAAATCACTCTCCCCGTTTGTATAGTTCTCTGGGAAGTATCAACGAAACGTACTGTATGCTAATGTTGTACTATTAATATGCTTAAACACAAAGCACTGTTGAGAAACTTTATAAAAATACCTGGATATGCTGATTTCTATTGGTAGCAAAGTTAGTGTAGTCGTTTTGATTTATTCAGTTAGTGCAACAGAGAAGGAGGGGAAAAAAATGGTCTGGCCAAAAGTAAAATACAAGTGGATACAGAATCCAGTTCTAATGGTTAAAGTTTTGCCTTCCATGACAGAAAATGTTGTTTGTTTGGTTTTTTTAATAAATAGACCTGGCACATCATTCTTAGATGTGAATGTTGGGTACTACTGCCTTTTTTGGTTATTCATGGCAATGAATTCTGATTAAAAAATAGATTTGAGTATATGTGCAAAGAAAATTTAGTTGTATTTCAGTCCGTTATAGTGTTGTAGTCTGTTGTGAAAGAACAGAATTGTACTAGTCTGTTCTTCCTAAATATATAGGATCTGGGCTTAAAATCCGGGGAAGTGTGCTCTCTGGTCAGATATTGGCATTTTCTCAGTCATTTGAGCAACCAGAATATGTTTATTTGCATGATACTCTTTACAGCAGCAGCTTAAAAGTTTGGAACAATACTGAGGTCAGTAGACCTTCTCTCTACATACAGAAAGAGATATTTCATCTCTTGGTAATGTTTGTAAACTTTGCGGTCCTTTCCTAGATAATATTTACAAAACAAGTACAATTTAAATATTTGTACTGCTGCTCTGCAAGAGCTGTACAGGTGCTACACGTATGTATAATACATACATGCTTTAGAGAATTGAATTGACTGGACTACAAATAATATCAGTACAGGTCAAGAAAAATGCAAGAGTGCAATGGCAGCAAAACTTGCTTTTTAACTTTTTCTGTAAGAGGAATGAAAGAAGTATTGTGCAAGCAGTTTCAAAAGGGAGATTCCAAGTTTGAGACAACTATTCAAGTGATTTAGTGTGCGTACAGAATATTTTGACAAATTTAATTCTATTGGGACAGCCATCTGGATGACTCCAGTGGCAATTTGCTAGCATCAGCAGTGACTGAATTTGCTGTGTTTCCGTCTGGAATAACACTTGAGCAGTCACGGGGGCATGTGAGGAGTTACGCCATTATCCGCTCCGGACAGATAGTACAGCGGTACCAGGAGTTTTGTTGCAAGGTTGTGTTTTTCTCTTGATGTTGTTTTTTATTCATTCCAGTGGCACACACTGTCAGAGTTCACTTAAAATCCGAGCAAGTTTGAGGATTTGAGCGTCACTCCTGACGGTGCCCTTCCCATGGGAAGCCAAGAGTAGGATGTGGGGGTATGAAGTGTTTTTTCCAGTTGCACAACTTGTGCTGGCTGCACCTTTATTTATCATGGTGATGGCCTCACAACAGAAACGCATGTCCTCGTCTGGAGAGGTGGGAGCGCTGTCATTCCTCCTGAGCAGATCTCCCAGCACGGCTCGGCTGTCCCACTCGTGGCTTGTCCAGAACAGCGATGCTTTTTTCTCTCGTTTGACTGGCGGTGATGACTCCTTTACACTCACTCGGCACCTCCTGAAATGGTGGAATGGCTCTGAGTTTCTGGTCATGTTTCAGGCTACCTGAAGTGTAGTCCGGGATTGTTGTCAACATTTCTGAGCTGCTCAAGGGAGTCTCTCGTATTTTTGTGCTCCCTCCTTTTTGGGGATTCTGTCTCTTAAATGTAAAATAAGGGTGTGCACAGCCAGCATGCCTGCAGTGCTGATTGTCAGCCCTCCTGCTTATGGGAAAATACCTCAATATTATGTTGCTTATAATTACTTTCAATTTTATTGTCAGAGAACTTCTGGTTTCCTTGGGTGAGGGCATGAAAAATTTTCTTCAGTTTCTTTAATGCAGAAATCTGAGTTGGGTTCCTGTTTTATATTTAAACTGGGAAGGATGATGTGACTAAGGCTTGTTACTCATTTATTGGTCATAACTCTTTGTGCAGATTTGTGTTAAATGTGAGCTCTGGGCTTTTTCAGGTAACATGTTTGTTAATATAATGAGCAAGAACTGTATTTTGATAGTAGGCAAATAGAAACAAAAAATGGTTTTGGTCTCCTGGCTGGCTGTCCTGTGAAACAGGAATTAAAGCATTCGGAGCAAATCCACAAATCTCTTCTCTGTAGTGTTATGATGAAAGTTTTTCAGAGCTTGATTCTGTTCCTCCCCCCTTGCCTCGGTGTCCCCAGGCACACCTGAGCTTCTCCTGAAGTCTTCCAGAACCTGCTTGTCCAGGCTGGGAACAGGGTCCCTTGCACAAAACAGAACTACTCTGGCCAAAAGCCTGACAATGGGATCCATGTGCACTCGCTGTTGTGCTGGATTCTCACTAAAAATGAACCCAAACCACTCGCAGCCATCTGCTTGAACCCAAGGCCTCTTTATTCTTCAGTCATGGTGCTGTGGTGTTGTTCCTCAGTGCAGGGTGTTTCAAAGAACACGGATTGTGCATGTTCATGGACATGTGAAAGGGTGGGAAGAAAGGGAACAGGAAAGAAGAGGGAACATTGAGGATGTGGTGATACAAACTGGTTAATGTAAGTTATTGTTTATAGAGTTAAATATTAATCAAGTGTTGAAGAGAATGCTGTGGATCAGGAAGAGCAGTTGTGATGAGAGCACCTTTCCTAAATCTGATCTCTCTACCTCAGAGCTACTGATGGTGGAAATTTTGGAAAAAAAAGGACACGGCATTTGTTCCTTTACTGAGGACTGCTCCAATATGACTGTACTGTTAAGAGACAGACAGACACACACACACACACACAGATTCCTCTGTAGTTAGCACACTCAACTACAGGGGGGAAAAAAGCCTGGCACAGAGGACCAACTCAAAATACTGACTTTCCACAGGAGCAGCACAGGTTGTCTGAAGCTGCAAGAATAAATGACTATCAGAGCCTAAGTTTATGCTGTAGTTCTTACAGAGGGGCCAGTGCAAGTATTAAACTTGCCAGAAGTTTCACTTCAGATACAAACTGAATTGTTTGAAAAAGCAGTCCAACCTGATTTTTCTTTGGTTTTGGGCTGCTTCTTTTGTATTTCTTACCAGGGCTTAAGTTGCAGAGGCAGATTTCTCAGATTGCTAAACCGGTTCAAAACAAGGGCAGCCTCAAGGGCCTGAAAATAAAGAAGAGGAGGGAGGGGAAGCCCATGGTCAGACTCCTAGGAAGGGTGTTCATGGAGGGTGGGGGGCGTGGGACAGTGTCCGTGTTGAAGCCTTGGCAATGTTTTATTACTGTGGATTGCTCCAGAAGATGAAAAGTCTTATACCAGACGGAGCAGTTCAAAACATTGCAGACCCCTAAAATGCTACTCCTGTAGGGCAGATGTGTTGTACACCCCTGTGGAGCAGAGCGCCTGTGGCCGAGAGCCTTCTCATGTCAGGGCATCTGCAGGTGCTACTGGCCCACCCAGCTCCTAAACACTTCCCAGCACCGACCCTTCCCGTGGGGAGTCTGACAAGGCTGGAAGTGAGTGAATCTCCTTTTTATAGCCGTGGGAGCCGTGCCTGTAGGTGGGGTGGCTGGCTGTGACCTCTCGGGTTACACCCGCAGCCTGCGCCCTCCATCAGGGAGACTGTGCCGAGCAGCTGGTGTGCGCGGGGCGCCGAAGGCATCGAGTCAGCGTGGAGCAGCAAGGTGCTTCTTCCGACTGTCGAATCATCAGTTTCCCTCCCTGCTCGGCTCCGCTCGCCCGGCAGACATTTGGCTCTGAGGCGGCCTCGCATTGTTGCTAGCTGAGCGCACCTCAAATTTATTTTCCGGCAAATGCAGTTTGCTGGCGTAACTGTGCGTCCCTCCAGATCCCAGGAGAGATGGCTGCCGGGAGCGCTGCGGAGTCGGGGTTATGCTGGGAGGAGGTGAACTGGCAAATGCTTGTTGGTGCTCCGGGTCCTGAAGCCCCTAGACAGCCTGTGTTCAGCCAAGGAATGTGGTTTCCTGGTAGGGTTAATTTAAAATGACTCATCTGTCGGCAGTGGATCCTGGTGCAGACCTTGGCATGAGATCATCCTTGTTCTGCAACTGGAAAAGCCAACTTTAAATTACTCCTCTGCAAACTTTCTAGACCTGGCTCTTCTCTATGCCTCTTTCAGAATTTTTCCTTTGTTTGTGGAGGATTTTTTTTTTTAAGGAGTAAAAGGAAATGCAACATCAGGGCTCTGACTTTGAGCTTGTTCCTTTTAGTACTTGCTATCTTTATTTTATTAGCTTACATAAATAGCCTTTATTCTCTGCAGTTTCATTGCTTACAGGAATTCTCAGAAATTCCTTTTTAAGGGGATACTGTCATGTAGGAAAAACACTCAAAATCTGGTAGATAAAATAGTTAATGAATTGGTATATTAGTTTTTGGTTTGTACAGAAGCGATGTGAAATATTTTTGCAGCTTATACACCTCTTTAAAAATAGGGTTTCTAACACTTGCACCATATGTCCCCTTATTAAATTCTCCTCTTACTGAATAATGACATTACCCTCTGAATGACAGAGGTGCTTGTTACATGATCTGACTTAGAGATACATCTGGAACTTGGCCCTCCCAGGGCCTCAAAATAGAATGACCGATGCAGGAAGAACTTACTAGAGGACTTGTGAGGGCTCTTAGTGCAAACCACTTCCACCCTTGCCAGGGCTTTGACATTGTCCAGTGAGCGTACTCAGACAACACAGGGATTTATTTTATCTTGCTTTTCAGTGTTTTCCTCTTCATTACACTATCCCCTCTCCTTTCAATATTTACTGAATTGGATCCTCCTGTAGTCGAAAGGGAATATATCCTTCAGTATGCAGTATTACAGCTCTTTAGATAGCCAGTGGGAAGAACATCACCAGCAAACATCCCTTGAAAGTTTCTTGTCAGGTCTCATCTGTAGCACCAGGTGGGTTCTGCGAGGTGCTGAGGAAATGTCTCTGGTCCCACAGGCACTTGTCTGGAGGAGCTCTGTCTGAAGGGGGTGGGCTGGTGGCTAAATGCAAGTAATATGTGTAAGAAACCGTGTTGTAATTAGGCAGGCAGGAATTCTAAAGGCTAAGTTGGTATTTGTGAGAAGTGAGGGTGAAAGACTCGTACATAAGCAGATTTGTTTAGTTTACTCTCCTCTTTTGCCTGCAGATCTGGAGTGTTAGTTAGCACCTGCTGTTAGCTGCCCTGCATGGACCCAAGAGGGTCTGAACTTCTCATACGCAGCTGATACTGCTTTTAGGCCAGTCCTTTGGGGCAGCTTTTTCTCACCAGGTGCATTGAGCTGAGCAACCAGCAAGTGCTATGTGATGTTTTTAATTTCTAGGAAGGCCAGTCGTCAGCAAATGGTCCATCTCGTGACAGCCCCAAGCAGCCACCAGCAAGAGAAGGAAACATGGGATACCCCAAGCTCCGGGCTGGCTATATCCCTATTCCCGTCATCCACGAGGGCATCGACGGCAGACAGCAGCACCCGTGCTTTTCTGCTCCGCAGCCTGGTGTGCAGCGATACAAGACAGAAGCTGTGCCTACCACGGTGCAGGCGCAGCCACCTCTGAGGGGGGCCTATGCCGGCCCCGAGTCCCCTCCAAGGGGACCGACGGAGGCTTCTCAGACAGATAAACAATGTGGACAGACAACGGCAGCTGCAGCAGCCCAAGCGCCGGCCGCACATGGACCCGAGGTAACTCAGTGTTGCTGGGGGGTGTTTGCATTGGTCTTTGCAGCATTTATGACCTGAATGTCACACGGGTAGTTTATCCTTCAGAAAGCCAAACTTGCCACAGGATTACATTTTCCCAATACTTCCCGAGTATTAAAATGCAAAAGTGCACAGTCATGGCAGCATAAATATGTAGGGTTTTTCTAGCATCGCCTGCTTTCATTCTGGAATGATTCTGTGGAAATAAATGCATGTAAATGGCTTCTGCCTCTAAGCTCTACAGGTCCTGCAGCAGGGGAGGATTGTTTTAGCATTTATACCAATTCCCCCACAAGCGGAGGATACAGGCAAGTCTCTTGTCGTCTGTACCATGAGTCAGGAACTGAAGTGATCAAAGTGGGAGAGACAAAACCAAAGTGGCCAGTTAGCTAACAAGCCAGGCCATTTCAGAAGTTACACTGCTGTGATCTTTGCTTTCCAATTTAATACTGCAGTTGTATTAAGTGTATAGATTTACATACGTACAGCTTTAAAACTGAGTTGCACAGTATTTTTGTCCTTCAGTGGCATGTTAAAGCATTTTCAAACTATGAGCTTTCTTTAAGAAAAGAGTCACCCTGCTTGCTTTGTGTTTCAGAAGGTGGGATTTTGGTTTGCCTGTTCTCTCTGCAGAATCAGCAGAATTGGTATTTGTGTAATATATGGTAATATCGACCTCGTTTTTATTCAAAGTAAGATAAGCAGGAAATTCAGCCTTCATCAAGCTGAAAATATATCATCAGGTCTGTAAGTGTTGCATTTTAAAATATCATCAGGTCTGTAAGTGGAGCAGTGGTGGCTTCTTCTCTGAAACCTGTTTGTAGTCTGAACAATGTAATTAAAATTCTGTTAGCAGGTTTCTCAGCTGTCTTGACTAACAATGCCTTGTCCTTGCACTGCCGGGACAAGAGGCTCAGCTTTTCCTTCTCCCAACACTGTACAGCTTTGTCACGTATATAGAGAGGCTTCAGGAACCTGTCTTCTGTGCCTCTTGCTGAAGTCCTCTGAGATAACTACTGAGGACCTCAGAACTTGCTGTTACAAATTTAGGCAGCACAGTGTGGCTGTCAACTGCCCAGAGCCTGTGATTGTGCTAAACTTTAAATCCCATGTCAACAAGGCCACCAGTAGTGGCAGTGATGGGTGTCATAATTCAGACCAGCATTCATTTATTTATGTAAGGTTCCTGTTTTATGGGCAGTGGAGTGGTTCACCAGTACCAAAAGAGGGGTCTTGTTCCGCTTCCTCTCCTGCCTTGCCTGCCCTTCTCTTGCCTCTGCCTGTGGTGTTCAGCCCTCTCCTCTGCCGGCTCAAACCCATCAGGAAATAATTTTTTTCCTCTTAGTGAGTGAAACTGGTCAGAATAGCCTGACAGCTGCTGGAGTTGGTGCGGAGTAGGTGAGGTGATGGATTGCCATGGCAGGAGGTGGGAGGGAGCTGTGAGCAAACAAACTGCTGTTCCCCAGACTGCAGACCCACAACCTGGGATATGCTGGGAACTGGATTTTGCAGCAAGCCTGGCATTTCTGCTAAACAGCAAGTCTAAGCTAGTGCCACTCTGCTGCTGGTGCCAAGGGGCTGGAAGGTTTTGGGGGAAACGGGGCATTAGCCATATGTGCATTGCCATAGCCTGCTGCTGAATTAATTACATGCTTTAAAAAAAACCCCCAAAACCCAAAATGTGTTAGTGTCACTGGGACCAGAAGTCTAAATGTTGTGTGCCTCTGTTAGGGGATTGTTTTTGTCTCCAGTGTATAATTTGTTTGCTTAACTTTAGTTTACCTCAAATTTAGCAGGTTTAGACAGGAACAGCCATGCAAAAGCAGCAAACGTTCTGACTGAGCATCCACTCCCTGCTCATGAGGGCTGGGAATGCTGTAGCTCAGGTTTCTACTTGTTATAATGATGGTCTCTCACAACTTCTGTGGTTTGTCTTGTGAGGCCCTGGGCCAAAAAACCCAAGGAAATGGATCCCTTGCATGCCGGAAGCACGAGTTCAGTTTCTATGACCATCTCCTTGTTTTTTCTTTGGAAATGAAAAGTACTGTGAAGCACAAAACCAGTGCAAATTTAATAATGGATTTTGTTTTCATGGCAGCCTCAATCTCCTGGAGCTTCTGATTCTCCAACGGTTTCCCCTCAGTCCGCTGGCAGACCCAACGCAGGAAGCCATCAGCTTCCTCGTGGTTATATTCCAATTCCTGTGATCCACGAAAATATCCACCGGCAACCAGCGCAAGTCTACCATCAGGCACAGAAGACACACTACCCTGCCCAGCAGAGCGAATACCAAGCCCACCAACCAGTGTTTCACAGAATTCAACCAGATGAGAGGGAGCCTAAGACAACGCGAGCGCAGTCTCCGTTCAGAGTGTCTCAGAGAGGCTCATCGAGCCGTGAAAGTTCACCCGCCAGAGTTACCACCCAGATGCAGCCCCCAGCTCCCATCAGAGTGCAGACAGTTGTAGACAGACCCCAGGTATGTAGAACGAGGAAGGGAATTACCTGACAGGTATTTTGTTCACTGTGGCTAGAGCTGAAAAATTATACCAGCAGGCACGTGCAAACATGTAAAGCAGTCTCTCTTTCTTGATTTAAACTGAGACATCCTGTGATAATAACCAGCAGCAAGTTGCCTTTCCACCTATCAGGACTGTGGAGTCTTTGGATCACTGAAATATGATTTAACACACGATTTTATTTTCCTCTCGTCAGAGTATAATTTAGTGTAATTACACTGAGGTCACTGATGTTGCATTATGTTTGTGAGAAGAAAACCAGGTCCGCGGGATTTGTGGCATCTATGTAAATACACCTCATTGATGTCTCAGAACCATTTAGGATAGCATCAGATGCACGAAGTAATTTTAGCTGAGAAAGAGGATCAGCAAAATCTAGTCTTAGAGCTTTTAATTTTTCCTACATGAAACGTGTTCTTCTCATGGAACACGTTGCTCATTGAACATTTTTTCCATGTTAAAATGCTTACTACAACTACAGTTAAAGACTACTGGAAATTTGACAACTGTGAGCGTGTGGAAGGGAGGATGTATCAAAACAAGCCTTGATTTCCTCTCTGGAGAGATTTCACATTGAAAATGACAGGAGCAGAATTAGGTTAATATTTTGAAAAGCCAGGTGCTAGGACAAAACAATGAAGATTTCAGATTTAATGACATATTCTAGGTTATAATGCTAATTTATTTTTACAGGTGAGAATTTGAGCCCCCTAATGAAATTTTACATTTAATGGGTAAAGCAGTAACAGATTGTCAGTGCAGGCTATTTCCTTATTTGGTTTAAATATAAATGTAGATGTTCTACTTCAGCCATCTAAATCTGTGAGAGCTGGATCCAGTACCTTTCCAAAATCACTGTATATGTGCACAACTAAGTGAAGGGGTTGGCAGAAGGAAAATACAGATCTCACAAATCCCAGTTTCCTGCTAAGATTTCAAAACTAATCTCAATTTCAAGAGATTTCTGATTTGATGACTGTTAGATCTGTGGTAATCCCAATGATTGTCTCTAATAGCTACAGTATAATAAGATTGACATAGTAACCTCTGCATGTAAATACTCTAAAATAAAATCAGTAAAAATAAGCAAAAAACCTAGAATGTCTCAAAAGCAGGAATGGAATGAGAATAGCTCAGAATGTGATTAAATCTCAGCAAAGTAGTTAGCTTTTGAAGAAACACAAGCTCTCAGTTAGTGACACACTGAGGATGAAACTTGATGGTGCTGCAGTCAGCTCCAACAAATCTTACTTAAGTCAGGTGAGGGCTTTGCTCTAAGGTAGTATCTCACAAAACTGCTTGTAGGGCTGATTTTTGTGAGCATGGGCAGGATGTGGTGGGTTGAAGTTTAATGTCTTTGAGAGTTTGATCGGTGCTTGTAATCTGCAATAGCTTGAAAACAATAACTGAACTCTTCAGCACACTGCTTTTTTTTTTTTTTTAAAAAAAAACCCCAGTAAAATTAGCAATGCACAGGAAACATTAATCATCTGGTGTGTGCAAAAATCGCACTTCTAGAAATACAGAAAACTGGATGTTAGGTTACTTGTTCTTTAGAAGGAAATAAGGAGCATTGTTCATTGTGTCTCAACACAAACTTGCCTTATTCACCAGGTTTCTCAGCAACAAGTCCCACCTCAAGAGCCACCAAGACCATCCCCACCACCTGAAATCAAACCTGAAAACAAGGCAGTCCCACCACCCGGAACTGAGGTGCCGTCACCATATATCCCAATTCAGGTCACTCACCAAGAACCAGATGCCAAACTACCACCCCAGAAGCCTCCAGCCATGGCAGAAAAAGGTGATAAAAAGATTCCCTGCCAGGCTAAGGTGGTTGCCCCGCAGGAAAGGCCTCCTCCTGAAGAAGCAGCAACACTGAAGACAGTGGAAACAGGAGAACCTCAAAAGCATCCTGGTGTTTTGAAAGTGGAGGCAATTCTGGAGAAAGTACAAATGCTTGAGCAGGCAGTCGACTCCTTTGAAGGCAAGAAAACTGACAAAAAATACTTGATGATTGAAGAGTATTTGACCAAAGAGTTGCTAGCCCTAGACTCAGTGGACCCTGAGGGTCGTGCGGATGTGCGCCAGGCCAGGAGAGATGGTGTAAGGAAGGTCCAGAACATTTTGGAAAGACTTGAACAGAAAGCAGAAGATGTCCCAGAACCTGTTCAAGTTGATGGACTTCAGCCAAATTTGCCGGAGCCTAAGCCACCACAGGAAATCATGGAGATTGAACCTGTGGTAGTCAAGAACAAGGGAGATACCAGTAATGAGAATGCTAAAGAGGAAACCAAAATGGAAAGACATCAGCCTGAAACTAAGGAAGAAGTGTTTACCAATCTCGCCACCACGACAAACACATCTAATAATCCAACTGAACCGTAGCCATGTGCTGAAATTAAAATCTCTCAGACTTTATAACTTAAAGTGTGTTTAAGTGAATTTTAAGTTGCATGCATTTCCAGAGCTCTTTTCAACTGGTTTTTAATCAACATAGCAGCTTGGGACACAGTAAACACTTCGCTGGGGAAGGAGGGAGTTAAAAAGAAAGTAATGCATTTATCCTTTATTCTTACACTATGTAAAAGACATGCTTCAAAAATAAACCCTGTACATTAATCACTTGTACATCAGCTGAGTGGAAAAAACCCACAAACCAATGACTTCAGGGTTAATATTGATGCGTGTTGTTTAGGGTGTATTCTTTTGCAGGTGATTTTTGTGAAATCAGTGGCCTGCATTGTCAGAATACCAGTCCTTCTATAAGTATAGCCACTCTTAACAGTAATGTTTTTATTTTTAATGTTCACAGTTGGGCACTTTAAGTAATGATGGATAGAAAAGTGTGTAAGAAATTGTAGGGATATTTATATGTGTGCAGGACTTCGATGCTATATTTTAAGAGGGAAATAAAATAATATAGAAGCCTAATTTAGTCTTGTGATTTTATAAGCTGGAAATACAAAGGCTGTAATCGGTTTCAGATACACTCTTCTAAACAGAGAGATTCTAGTATACGGTTGTAGTTCAAGTCTGACAGCTGCTTTCTCAATGAGACCAAAATGTGCCTTTCTCCATTCACTTGCTCCCTTTTAATGTTATTGCTGTATCACGTATGTGGGTTGAGGTAGGAATTTGGCTTAGCATTTCTTTTTTTTCTTTTTTTTTTCCTTCCTCTGCCCTCTAACCATTTAACAGAAATGTTTTTAACATGAAGAAATCCATACCTGTGCTGTTGTTGAACAGAAACTTACTTTACAGCATCTTAACTTGGTCTGCAAAGTCATTAGTCCTTTATTAACAACTACTTCTGAAATTCCAGCCAAATTCACTTTGTATTCATAGAGCAAATATGATTAAGAGGTAGTCCTCTCATTTTGTGTTCAAGCAATACTTCATAGTTGTTCTAAGTGATTAGCAACTTAAGTGAGGGGTGTAAAACATACTTTCAGCTACATGTAAAATGAAAGCAGCAGAGTCAACCAGTGCAGAGTGACTGCAAGGAAGGAGTCCTGACCAACTCCAGAAGTTACCTTTGACTTACATTTGTAAATTAAACTTTTTTTTTTTAACCTGATATTTTATGTTTACAGCGTATGAGGAAACCTTTAATATAGCCACTCAAGGCAATTGATTACTTCTTGAATTACACACTGAATCACAAGATTAGATTGGAAATTAGGTTTAAGCCTATCTGAAAACCTGGTTTTAAAAGGCAGGTTGAGAGTGGTCATCTAAACACTTCGCTCTTTATTTTAAAATAGTGATAATAGCATGTCAGTTGTAATGCAACAAGTGTTTTGAAGGAACAGTTGGACGGTGAACTGTCTGCTTAGTTGTAGGTAGAAGGTTGATGCTTCATTTAGTTTCATTTTGATAGTCAACACCACCATGTAAGAATACACAATGTCTTGTAAGCATTTGGCTACTCTAGCTTTTGGAGCAGCATTGTAAGCATTCTAGCAGGAGAGGTGTGAAAGTTCATCCGCCTGCATAATTCTTGTATGAACTCACTTCAGTGACACATTCCTCCTGCAGGATTACATTGCAGCTGAGGACACACATATCTGACAAACATGTAACAAAAACACTTAAATCGAGGAAAATCAGCTATGGGTTCTTAAAATTAAGCTATAAGCAAAATATGTGGGAGGTGTGAGGCCCTATTTCTTTCTGGTTTCTCTTAGTAGTCCGGTAAAGTAATTCAGATCAAAAGCACCTCATTAGCTGAGATGGCAATGTGGAAATTCAGATTACAGTCATAAAAACATGCCATTTACAGGAAGTTAAACAGGTGCTATCCTTTTAAAACATGTCATCCACTGCTAATGGAGCCTGATTCATGTTATACTATTCAGTGTTGGTCAGAGTAGGTGGAGTCACATTTAATTACAACTTTTTTTTTTTTTTAAAGAAGCAAAGCTAGATGTAGAGTTGCACTTTGTGAAGTGGTACTTTAAAAGTTGATTATTAAAGTCAGTGATACTGCTGTAGAATTGGGTACCACTCAAAATGAAGCAAGGTTTCATGATCTGGCCTAATAAGGGAAAGCACATTTGGCTGCCCTGGAGCTGCCTAGCTGGAAGACTGTTGCTCTGAGTCATAGCCTCTCTTTGTTTCCTCTGTTGCTCAAGAGTAAACTACACCCAGTCCAGCATATATGTCTTGACACATCAGCATAGCTACAAATTCTGCATATGGGCTGGGAGGAGGGAGTAGTGAAGGAGGAAGCAGTTGAAGATTCCCACCCATTCCCTGTAAGCTTCTGCTCTTTGCGGAGCATGCTTGCTTCCTTGCTTTGGCACCAGTGATGTGGGTAGCTGGCAGAGGGGAAGAAAAAGGTTCATCATTCACTTGCATTTCTACAATAAGGTGCTAGCTGGGCTGTGGCTTGACCCTGGGTGACTAACTGTGGAAACTTGGCTTTGAAACTCAGGTAGAGAGTAATTAGGGTTTTAATACTAGCAATAAGAATTATGACATTGCATTACTTTTCAAATACAGCCATATATAATAAATGGCAAATGTGCTGTGGAATGCAAGTTGTTCGAATATATACATTGCATTTGCAGTACCCATTTAAAAAAATTAAAATACCCCTAAGATTTTTGTTAAGAAAAAAATAAAGCTGCCTGTTACTTACTTTGAGTAAATGTTAAGCATTTAATTTATTCAAGAAGCAAATAATCCTCAAGTCAGTGAAAGACACTGTTGAAACATTTAAAAGTGAGAGGGCTATGAAAAGCCTGTACACAGCATCACAGTAAAAGCTGAGGCTGTTTTCTGATTGCACTATCTTGTCCAGCTAGTGATATTTTAAATGTCAGTAGTGGCCTGTTCTCTATATTTAAACTATCACAGCAGGGAGGCATTGTGTTTCCTATAAATATAGCATTTTGACTATTTACACACGGCCAAATCATAACCGTATCCTGAGGAAGGGGCAGCAGTAGTTACATTGCCCCCAGGAGCATGCTGAGACAGACCTGTGGCACTCTCTGGTGTCCAGTTCCTCCCTTTCTCCAGTGGGAGGTACAAGCCCTTTATCTGGCATATGTTTCACTTCCAACTTTGTGTTAGCTCAGCTGTGTTTGCAGACAAGTTGAGGAAGGAAAGGAGTACAAGCGAAACTCTGCCCAGAAGGCAGGAAAGGACACAGCACAGTTTGTAGAGGTAGGTCATTCCCCTGCACTCCAGTAGCAATTGTAAACCAGCCTAGGAAAGCCCTAGTCTCACTATGGGTATCCTCAGTGAGGATACCACGTGGCACTTCTTAAAATGATAGTTGAAATAATAAAAGAAGCTTCTGGTGGCTGGCGTAGAGCTGCTGAAGAGGACAAAGGTTAATCCAGGTATGCTTATGAGAAGATTGTCATTTGCTAGGTTTTCAGTCTCCCTCCTTAGATGTGCATGTATTGATGTTTTTAAATGTGCAGGTAACCAAATAAAAAGACACTACTGCATCATGAACTTAAATAAGATGTACACAAACATGAGGGTAAAATCAGCTCAGACTAGAGGACTAGTTATGGGCAGTAACTTACGTGCTTTTGGTCTTGTGTCCAAGTAATGAAGTGCAGATGTGTTACGAAACTAAAATCTAAACCATTAGCTGTAAACATTTAATACTGGATCAGTCTTTGGTTTTGTTACAAAAGCCAATATTGACCAATAATTGTTTTTCCAATGGAAACAAATCCAGCCCTTTTGGGCCACTTAGGCAAAGGAGTGCTTCTGAAAAAGCTAGTTTGAGCTCAGTAGGGCTGGCTGTAGAATACAGACTGAAGCCATAAATTAACCATACAAAATATGATTGTCTGGAGCCTTAACATAAACATTAAGACCCAAATGCCAAATTTCCCTGGATATATAATATTGTCATTAATGAAATATGAACACGATCATTTTAGCCATAGATACGGTGATCTTATTGGCACTTTCACCTATTTACGTGGGTAGGAGTATCTCGTAATGGTACAGGAGATCCAAATGAACTAGTCTGTTCAGACTGTTTTTCTCTTAAGATAGAGCATTTGCTTAAAGATAAACGGATGACACTAAGATACATTAGCCTTGCACACAAAGAGCCTTTTATACTGGATAATTTGGATTTCCTAGCTCTACACAAAACAACGCATTCATAGTATTGTATGTGGCATCAGTCTACACTCCCGTGAACCTCTGTGTGAATGTGAACGGTCTGTCTGCTCTTTGTAATAATAGATACAAATGTAATTGTATGCCAGCCAATGTAATCCAAAGCAAGAGTTATTTAAGATGGGCAAGAAGCTGGTTACAAGGCAGTGGAATGTATCAATTCTCAGTCAAATACCTTTCCAGAATTTATAAATAAGCAACTTTAAAAAATAAAGAGGGTAAAAATTAAAGGCTAGTTCAGTTATTGCCTACCAGAATTTTCACTGCTGTCCCCAGAAGCTGGGAAACTGCTCGAAAGGAAGGAAGAAGGTCCAGCCTTCAGTATCCATATATCCCATGCACCAGCAAACTGCAGAGCAAGCAGAAGTAGAAGAACTTACGTTAAATTTCAGATTATAAAAATAAAAGTCTGTTTGCCACACCTATTTCAGAAAAGAATTCCAAAGGGCACTGATCTGTAAAGACACACTTCGTGTTTTATGATTAAACATGGAATATGGAGTTCTTCACCTCTGGTCCTTTACCTCTGACATCTATCCAAGGACTGTGCAGTATTCTGTGACGTGTTCCACAGCAAATACAGACGAATTTGCACTAATTGATAACATTGGAAGCCTCAGTAGAAAGGCTGGAGATTAAACAAACATGAAAATAAGTAGTTTCTCCTAATGAGAAATGGTACCTTTTCTAGGAACGAGGTGAGCAGGCAAGAAAATGGAACAAACTCTGATGCGTTGTTACTTCTATTATATGTACTCAGTGGATAGAGGATCTGTCTTCACGGCTGTTCAGCTGCCTTCACAAATACAAAATTAATTTTAAAAATTCAGGGGTTATCTTAGTTTTAAAACAGTAAAAGAAATACACTGAATTTAGCAACAGAGGGTTATGAAACTTTGAACAGTGAATAGATTTGCAAAATCGTCTACATGGATTACTTGAAGCCCTGATTTATTGCTTTTCATCATTTGGTGAATTTTGAGTTCAGGAAAGCTCAGCTCCTTCCATTTGCAGAAATGAGCAATGTCTGGAAAGATTCTCTTGTGTGTTTCCCACAGGGCTGGCAGGCAGAAGATGTATGTTTTCTGCAGCCCATACAGATCTGTGGCAAAGAATATGAGGAGCCAATAGTCTTTCCTGCCTCTCCTAGTGCACAGCTCAAGAGTGTAATATCTGTTAGCAAGAGCTGTAACATTTAACACGGTGTGAGTTTTTCTATTTTATTTAAAGAAAATTGAGATTAAATCAAGGAAAACCTAAAGCACTGTTGCCCAGTGGCCCAGAATATGAAGATTTTTACTTTGATGAAATGATAACACATACCCTTAGTTAAGCATTTCAGTAGGTGTTGGTGATCTTGGTCCCCAAGACCTTCTCTCAGTGTCATCATTTCTGATGAGCTATTGTCTCCATTCCTGCTCTCCTCAATTGCCTTTCCAACTACCATGAAAACTGTTTTTCTTGACCTCAGGAGTGAGTGAGGTAGAGCAGATTTGCATGTGAAGATTTCTCTTAACAATTTAGAGAGCTTGGTCAAAAAAAGTTGGGAGTTAAACTCTAATTTATCTCTCTAATTAAAGGTGATCTTGATCCCCAGTCATTAAATTCAAGGGTTTATCAAGCTTTCTGCATGCCAGGTATAAAGTCAGCTCTTGAGATGGAACATGCCTGGAAGCATGAGGACAAAGATGAAGGTAACTTTAACTCAATCCAGATTTGGCTTCTCTCCACTCAAAATACTGAAATAATTTTATTTACTTTAAACCTTTGGAATTTTGTACTTTTGAAATATGTAAGCATCTGTAATAGGTGCTGAAAGCGCACAGAAGCACTACCAACTTTTAAATGGCCTTATTTAAGTATTTTATTCAGTTTTGAAGATTGTGCAAAGAAAGAAAAAAAATGCTAGGAGTGCATCCTGACAAAGAATAAATCTACATCAGAGATATTTTATCCTTCTTAACAGTAGTTACTTCAATATGCTGCTCTGTGCAAAAAAAAGTATCAGATTGAAATTTAACTGTATGGATAGATTAGCTTACGCTGCATAAAGGATATAAGGTAGAAAGGGTTGTATAACAATATCATAAACAAATATTGCTGCCTAGAAACAGCAGGCATAGACACATTAAAATATTTAAGGTACTTAAATATTAACTACCTAGCAACAAGTCTGTGATGACTTCAAGGAAAATATGCACTACTAGGGAAGGCAAAAATCATAGCAATCACTGTTATACATTTTTTTTTACAGTAACAATTAGACACATCACTCTTGTTACATAACATACAATTACACGCATAGGGAACCCCTGCCTTAGATAGTTTATGCTTGACTACATTAAGAAACAATATAGGGCTATGAAATTACAGGATACGTATTTGATAGAGCTGAGAAACTGGCTCTCCGCATCACTAAGCTCTGGCTCGTCCTCTGCCTCGGATTTGCAGTGTGACCATACCAACTCACCTATATCCACACAGTCCTGTTTTGGTGCTTGTGATTATCATGTAGTTGTGCCATAGCACAGGCAAACATAATCTGAGGGACGTTACATGACACTGTCCGACAAGAGATCCAGCACAGGCTGCGAGTCTTCCTTCCCTTGACATTGCTCATGTCACTTAATGTTCCTGTGTTACTCTCACCGTGACCCACGGTGCACTCGCATGAGGAGCTCCCGAGGGCTGCAGCTCGGCTCTGCTGTGTCTTCCCTCACCACCATTACACGTTCCAAGTGTATGAGCCCAAAGGCAGAATTTCCTCCTGCAGTACTTGTAAAACAGCTGAAAGGACTGTGATGGAAAATGGTTTCCAGTAATAGTTAAACAAACTTTCTAATCTTGCATGTGTTCATTACAGCAGTGAGTAAACATGTTGGCAGGGTGCTTACACGCTGTGGTGGCAGGCTCTAGTACATGCCTACATTCCTATGATTTTTTTAAAAGCTTATAAAAGGTGTCAGGTTAATGCAGGTTTGCAGGGTGTTGGAGGCCTGCAGTACTTGTTATAACAAACAACACTGATATATCCAGCATTTTAAAAGCCAGGATACTTTCAGATTTGGTTTCCAAACTAGCTTTTGTAGAACCCTACTTGCACATGACGCTCTCAGGCTTCTCATAAAACCAGTAACTGTTTCCAGTCTGAGATCTACACAAAGACAGTAATCCCCTAGCAGAGGCATTAGACTTTGGTTGAAAGTTTATAAACCAAAAAGAAAGCCACTGGCTCATTTCTGCACCTCTATTCCATAACCACAACCCTAATCCTCATTCCAAAATTTAACACTACCAACAAGCCTAATCCATCAGTCTCTACCTGCCTCAAAAGAAATACAAGCCTGCAGACTCAGGCAGAACAAACCTTCAATTTCTCCATCAGCACTTCTAGACTGAACACTAGCAGCACTCCTTAATTTCCTGCAAGCTTGAATCTGAGTACAGCCTAATTGGGGGAAAGGATGGTAAATTGAAGTGGAAAAAACACTGAGCGAAGGTGTAGATTCAAACACCTGTTCTCACGCACACCTACTTTTGAGACTATTTAACAGGTTAGCTTTTTTATGGTAGGCTTGGCTTTTCACTAGAAGGAAATGAATCAGCCCATTGCAAAGCCAGACTCATATAAATGTGCATCCAGAAAAGGTTTACAGCTTTTACTCATTCACTTGAATATGTGCTTTTACTGAATGAACAATGTGGAATTTAGCCACATCTTTATTATTTGTGAAAGTATTGAGCTTTCCTCTGATAAACCAGTAGTTTATTTCTTTGCTATAAGTCATGCTTTCTTGGTTTTGTCATGTGAAAAAGGCACTAGCGCCTAACTCACAGAGGTGTTTTCAGACACCTGGCTCAGCTGGGGCAACAGCCGAGAGGTACAACAGCCTCTTTTACACTTGTAGGTTTTTAGCTTAAGGACACACTGCCTGGAAAGACTCACTGACACTTGTTTAGCAGAGGACCTGCATGTAAATGGCATGCAGAGAGAAGTGTGATGGAAGAAGAAAACTTCATTATGTCGTGTTCTTTATGATCACCATTCCAAGCAAATGACTCTAGATAGCCTGAATTCCATTAAAGTAATAAAGATTTTTACAGGGAAGCTTAAAGCATTTCTTTTTATAACTGATTCATTCAGATTTTGTACCATCCAAGTTCCTTCATCTGGAGGGTGAAACTCTCCCAGTGTCACATGGTGATATTTTTGCCTTTTGCCCTTAAGTTTTCCACTGGGAACTCTGCATGAGTCTCCATCAGTTGTTGACAGAGCCTGATCCACCAGTGCAATACACTCCCGATGCATCCTTTTTTGCAACACTCCTCTCACACAGGGGCAGGAAAGTCAGGGAGCTTTTTGAGCTTACGATTTTCCCAGTTCTCCCTGGTGGATTTTCTGCCTCAAGGATTGCACAGCTGAAGCTTCCTTTGTTGCCAGCAGTTGGCACAGAATCTGAGTACATTTATGTAAATGATGGAGGAAGAAAAGACCAACTTTTGTATTAGTTCACATGGACATTTCAGGTGTGATTCAAGCAGGTCACGTGCAGGAGGCATATCCTGGCAAAACGAAGCTCTGAGAATCTTTCAAATTTACAATCTGAAAGACTGAAGTTACTTGGGCTTGAGCCAAGAAAGATGTTCCTAACTAACTTCATTTGCTACACGGTGCTCTGATAAAGGCAAAATCCAGTCTGACAATGAAGATACTAACAACGTCAGTAGATGGTAACTTAACATTCATCATACAGCCAACACTTACGTAAAGAAAATGGCCCATTACAGCATTATTATTAAAACCAGCATAGACTGGGTAATTTTATGCCGTGACAAAATGATTTTTTTCTCAGGGCCACCTGATACACTTGCATTACCGCAAGTGGAAAATACGGCCCAGTGGCTCAACGGCCCTTACCCGCCCTTCTCAGCTCCACATATGACGTCAACAGCAACGTGACGTCAGACCCGGGACCAAAACGGTCCCCACCGACCAGCAGAGGGCAGCGGAGCCCCGCGGATGGCGCCGGCCCCGCCGCCTCCCTCCCGGCCCCGGCCCCGGCCCAAGCCGGCGGCCCCGCCCGGCTCCTTCCCCCGGACCCGGGGCCGGTGGGGCAGTGCGCGGGCGCGGGCGCTCTTTCCGAGGCAGCCGCCTGAAGTGTTCGTTTGCTGAAGCCCAGGGCGTCGGGCGGGGGACGGTGAGCGGAGAGAAGGTGACGCAGGCGATGGGTGCCGCCGCAGCTCGTCGCTCCCGTGGCAGAAATCCACCAGCGGGTCCAGAGCTGACTGGACTTTTTTACAGTGCCGACTGTCAGCACGGAAAAAAACTCTAAGAAAGACACGAAAATCCTTTATTTCCTTTATTTTATTCACGTCTGCTAAGGCACTAAGAAATATAGGTTCTTGTTCTAACCTAGCAAATTTATATGATATGAAAAAATCCCCGATGACACCGGCACAAGGAGCAGGGGCGGTGAGTGAGGCAGAGCCTTCTGTGCCAGAGCAGGCAGTGCTTGGATCAGTCTTACGGCACATAAGCACCATTTTCAGCTCAGTGCAGGTGTTCTTAGGAGTGGAGGCTTGCAAGAGATGGCTGAAACTCTTCAAACCTCAAAACTACAAAATAGGAGCAGGAGTTGTAATTCCAGTACTTTGTATCAGAATGATTTTTTCCTTGTGAGGCACTGGGGAGCTGTACTGTCAGGCTTCTGAGGACCAGCAAACTATAAAATTTAAGCTCTGCTTTTTAATAAAGTGCTGCTTCAAGTGAAATGTTGGACTAATGATCTTCAGAGGTCCCTTCTGACACTTTGATGTCTGAAAGACTCATTTTAAAAGAGCAAGACTTCAAAATCACAAACAATTATTCAATAAAGCGCTTTTTTTTTCTTTTTCTTTTTTTTTTTTTTTGTCAAGGGTGTTATTTCTCAAAGCCGGGCCAGGCCAGACTTCATATAAACCACCTTTTCCCCGAGATGGAGTGATTGCATATCCTATTTTAAAGTGACTTACGTCAGCAACAAAAGCTGCCAAGAAGTCACAACCATCTGACTCTAAGGGTTGCTCTAATCCGTTTGATATGACAGCTGATGCAGCCTTCTCTCAAACAAATTGGACTGTAAGAAGAGGAGATACAAAGCATAGAGCAAAAATTGGTCTTTGCATAATGGCGTACTCCCCACATAAATTCATCCTATTATCACAATGGTTGGGGATTATTTTTCACCTAATTTCCATCTCAGGGAACTCTGCATGTCTTACATGTACTTATCTGTTATTTTAATTATATGATTCCAAAGTGTTTTCTGGTCATAAAATACTCCACGGGGACAGGTCATATGGCTATTATTCCAGGTTACTAGTGGCACAGTAAATTATTTGCAGTATCAGTAGTATAACCCAGCGGTGTTGTTTCCCCAGTCCTTCCTGGATCCTTTTCCTGTGGGTATTATACTGCTGTGAGCAACATAATTTTTTATTTTATCCTCCATAAGCTGAATCCAAATACATTGAATAAACTGAAGGATACATGGCTACTTAAAATTACATACTCCAACTGAGAAGCAAATCTGTGACCACAGTTGGTTTTATTGGTGTTAAATTGCATTTGCCTCTGGTTGCTGTGTTTGATTAAAAATAGGGTAGTAGCATCTATTTTTAAGACTGTTTTCAAAGTTAAATAGAGAGTCTGTATTTATCTTTTTCACTATAATTAACATTGAGGCTGAGACAAATCAAATCAGCCAAACAGAACAATTGCATGCATAATGCATTAGCTGGTCTCAGAAACCTCATTTCAAACCCTTTTAGTTGAGCAGGAAATGTATTTGGGGACTTGCTGATGTTTGTTTTCTCTTTTTTGGGGGTTTAGGATTTTTTTTTGGCACGTTCAGAGCTACTGCTTCTGTAAAGGAGTAAGCATGGCTGAGTGGGGAAAAATGGAATGCCAGCCTTTTTCTTGTTTTTCCTGTTCTCTGTGTGAACCTTTTTCTTTACATTGTTTATTCTTTGCTTTTTTGGAAAACATTGAAAAATTCTCCTTCAAGTTTTGGACAATAGTGCCTAGAAAGAAAGCATCAGTAAACAGCACAGAAATAAACAAAACTCTTGTGAAGAAGGCATTTTTTCTTAGTTAAAACAATAAATTGGGAGGCTATAGCCCAAACTTTCTGTCAAAGTATTTACAGCTCTAAGGAAGTGCTAGAATCCACTGGCCTGAAATTTGAAAATCGTGCCATTTCTCAAGAGGATCTGCATGCTTAAGTTCAATTTGTACGTTATTTATAATGAGGCACGTTTAAATTAAATAACCTTACAAGACCTGAGCATAGGAGGTGACACAAGGCCATTATTCTGAAGACTCAGAACCCACCTGGAAGAAGAGCAGCAAGTGAGGATGCTGCTGTGAAGCAGGGCAGCAAGTAAAGGTTAGATAGGATGACTATTACAATTTCTGGTTATCTAGCAAATATTTGCAGTTCCGTGGTGTTGCTATTCCTTGACAGGAACTTCTGCTACTACTTGATAGATATATGCACGAGAGAAGACAAACAGAATGGGATGGATGAAAAGAAGGTTAAGGAAATGTGGAGATAGGCAAAGAGACTGAGATTCAGAAAAATAAGGGTGCAACAAATTATCATAGGTTGTGAATAGGAAGAGAATGCATTACCTTATTGATGTCTTGTCCAATCTATTCTTAAAAAACACTAGTGGTGGATATTGCCCGGGTAATTTCAGTGAGCAGTCTATTCCCATGCTTATTTATCTAAATCCTTTGTTTTTGTCTAACTCATTCTTCCTGCAGTTATGCTCACTGCTTCTCGTCTTATCTGCAGTAAGACCTGCGATTGTTTAGTCTCAAAAAGAAAAGGCTTAGGGGGATCTTACCAATGTGTATAAATGCCTGATGGGAGAGAGAAAAGAAGATGGGGCTGGACTCTTCTCAGGAGTATCCAGTGACAGGACAAGAGGAAATGGACACAAACTGAAACATGAGAAACTCCACTTAAAGTTAAGAAAAACCGTCTTCATTGTGAGGGTTGTGGAGTCACCATCTTTGGAGATACTCAGAACCCCACTGGCCATGATCCTGGGCAACCTGCTGTAGCTGACCCAGGTGTGAGCAGAGGGGTTGGACCACAGGTACCTTTGAACTTCGACCATTCTATGATTCAGTCGCAGTGAACAAAGAAACCGGTTATTCTTGTCCCCTTTCCAGCAATTTTTATATATTTCCATACTGTCTTCCTGTTTCCCATGAGAAACTAGTCTAAAGAATCCTAATTCTTCATATCACAGATCACAGCTTCTAAAATTCAGAACATCCCTGATTTCCTTTAGCTCATTTTCAGTTGATAATTCTGGAAATGGTTGTACCAAACTGAATATAGTATTCTCACTGAGGTCTTACTCACAGTAGAGCAAAAGGATTACTGCATAGGTCTTATGTATAATGCTCGTGTATATTCATTTTAGTATAACTGGATTTTATTTTACTATTTTGCTACTGGTTGGTCGATCAGTTTATGATCGAGGATTACCCCAGAACTTCTGTTTAACCAGCTGTTCCTGAGCTTGTATTTATACAGATGATCACTCCTCTTGGAGATTTTTCTCTTGCCAGTCATTTCATTCATTTCAGATAATTCATTCTATTTGCCACAATAATCTCATAATGGAATCCTGATACCCAGTGGGCTTTCAGGCCCTCCTAGCTTGATAATTTACTAAGTACACTTGTTAGTCCATTATTTGGGCCATTGGTAAAGATACAGGACAATACTAAACTTGTGAGTTAACCATTAGTAACCACTCTACAAGAGAAACTTCCCAACTATTTTGGACTGTGGAGGTGTCCTAACCAGACCGTATTTCTTTAGATAGTTATTGGAAAATCATGAGAGACAGGATCAAAGGTCATATTAAGTGCAGATATACACTATTGCCCAGGACTGCTAGACTGTCATAAGAGGAAAGGGCATTGATTCAATCCTAAATGTACTACGTTAACTGCTCCTAAATTTATTATTAACTGCTTCTTAACACTTTGTTGTCTTGCAGGTACTTGAAAAGTGCATACTCTGATTATTTTTTTCTGTTCTTTTTTCATTTAAGAAAAGGGTCTGACTGATCTAAAATTTGCTGAGTCTTCCTTATTTCCCTTTTTTATGGCTCAGGATGGTGGCACAGATTCATCACTATATATAAAGCTATAATCTCCCATTGATTTCACAGACATTGGAAAACAATAGTAAATTAGAAGCCCAAATACTTTTCCTGCTTTCAGGGGCCTTGCTCATCCTCTGGTAATTTTCCAAGATCAGCACTTACTTCTCCAAGGTTATTATGTCTCCACCTGGTCCTACCGGCTCGATGACATAGTGCAGACTCCTGCAACAATAACACATGCTTGTAATTTTTCCCTTCAATAATTACTCAGAGATAGATCTATTTCCTACTACATTCTGTATGATGTGATGGTGTATATGGCAGGCTTATGATGCCTTAATAAATGAAATGATGCCTTGTAATGCTTTATGTGCCTCTTCCCCCAAAAGGTAATTGATTATTTCAAAGTAGTTTCTAGGACATTTTAAAATTTTGTTCAGGAATGGGTTTGACTTTTTCTCAGAAACATCTGGTAAAGCTGAGTCATCTGTGTAGCTACGTATCAGTCACAGTGTTATAGCTCTCTGGCTTACAACACATAGTCATAGATCCAGGGTATAAGTTATTATAGATATGCAGTATATATATATTGTTAAAAAACCCCATATATATATATATGTATGTTGTAACATAATTAAAATGTCAAACAAAGTGAAAAGCATGTTAGTAATTGCCAAGTGTTACATGTGGCTCTGATTCCACCTTGGCTTCTCACTGGCATTTCCCTTCACAAATGCAAAACCTTGCTGACTCCAATGACAACACAGAACTTTCCTGATTTGTCTGAGGCACAGTCTTACAGATTTTTTTCTTATTATTTCCATAAAATATAGAGCTTGCTTTCATTTATCTGCATATAAATACAAGTGTAAACTCTTTCACCATAGCAGCTTAAAACATTTTACACATATCAATACTCAGCCTGTAATACCTCCACACAGTAGGGAAATACTACCCTTAGTCATATGTGGAAAAGCAAAGTACAGAGAACAAGTTATTTATCCAAAGCTAGGCAGGTGGGACAAAGATTCAGACTTCCTGATTTTTTTTTTTCAAGTCCTCTTTTTCAGTCTCATGTCTATCTTGTCTCCCTAGGTTTTACAATGACCTACATATCATTGCACAAGAAATGCAAAGCCAGCAATAAACACTTTTAGCCTGTACAAAGCAATGATCATCTATCCTAGTTATTCAAGTATAGAACATATAATCTCACAGGAAAAATAAAATTCTTTTAATCTTCTGGTTTAGCCCTTCGAGAGTCATGAGAATTCTAATTACCGGTACAGTACTTAACTGCGCATCAAGAGCTTGAGGTTTGCCAATTCTATACAGGACTTTTTTATCCACATGCCACAGATGAAGGAAGAGCTGATAGTGTTTTTTGACCTAAATTATAGCCTAGCAGCTAGAGATTCTGCTCTTGGGACAAAAGGATTCAGTGCCACTCTTAGAACTTCATATATCCCTACTCTTCTCTTACATACTGATATGTTTATCTGCAGTATAAACGCAGCTTTACTTAAAGGTCGTGGTTCTGCAACCTCAGAACTCTGTGGAGTTTTATTAGAGAGCAGAGGGTATGTACGTCAGTAAGGTTTTATTATGGCTCTATATGTCTGCTAAAATAACTTCACCAGCAGTGTTAAAAATAAAAATAATCACCTCTTCAGCCAGCATATCTGCTCTGCTGAATCTGGTTGAGATACAGCAAGGCTTACAGAAGACCACTCTTACTGTTCCAGCTCATGTCATTTGGGAAGGTGATGTCACAGTCTCTGGAAGAGCTCCTCTGGATGGCATCCTCTGTGCCTCATCACAGGGCTCTGCTGCTCTAAGTGTGGATGAGCACAAAAATTGGATTCCTTACAGATGAAACAAAACCAGAAGATGCACTCCAGGACTGCATGGGATGTGCTTCTGTTGCTAAGGCGTCTGTAGGACAAAACTAGATCTAATCTTAAATAAAGCTCCTGGAACGTGTGTAGTGTGGAAGCTGGATCCTCAGCACCAGCTGTTTTGTTCTCCAAACCCTTTCGTATCGTACTGTGCTACTTGCTAATGTAGACACGGTTGGCATTAGCGCATTTGTAATATAGACATGCTCTGATACTGCATTGCTTGGCAACTCAGAATGAATTCCCAAGAGAGTGACACTAAGGAAAATACTAACCCTAAAAAAATAGGCTCTTTCCATTCAATAAGGGCCAGGCAAGTACTCTGGTTACTGTTATTTGGAGTCCAGTTTCATAAACAGTATTTTAGTAGGTTATTCTGCATCTGCATTAGTTCCCTGAATTCATTTCACAATATGTTGCACAAATGCTTGTAGCTATACAGTGCAGGCATGGTACAGGAATAGAAACACGCAGCTGGGAAGGAGGAAATGGTTATTTAAGCTGGCCTTAGCAGTATCATTGCTGAATGTCACAGCATATCAGACCTTACTCTGAAAAGTCCCCTCTGGAACATCTTTGGAGTAAGGAAAGGAGGATTTGACCCCCAATTAATTTATTGCATAGGCTTTTGCTGCATCTGTACAAGTACATATGCTATTTTAAAAGCATGTTAGTCACAACATAGAAAATGAAGTCAACGAGAGTGACAGGATACAAATATTTTGTATCAAAAATTCAGTAACTGAATAGAGTACTAAAGTGTGTCTTCCATCACAGCTTGGTAATGCTTAAATCCTGGGGTGCTGAGACCACTGGCTTCCAGGCCAGTCTTAATAATGTCTCCCTGTCTTATGTTCCATCCCTTAAACATCTGTTTCAGTTACCGTTCCTTGTCTTTTGTGATGTTTCTAAGTCTCTGGAACCTGAAGAGCTTTGGCTTTGTATGGTACCTAGCACAGCTCCGTTCCTTATCCATAACTAGAGCTCCCGTGCATGACAGTAATGTAAAAAATGTATAGTAATTAATAAATATTGTATAAAATGATAAGTGCCATGAGAAAGGGGAGCAACAGGAAAGTGGTTTTAAAAAAACTCAGGGAAGGTTAGACTTTTCCTGCATTTATTTCCATCATGTTCAACTGACAGAGATTTTTACACGGAATAACTAAATACATTTTCATAGGACAGCCAAAACTAGGGTGAAAAGTGACAAAAAGAAATGTGTAACACTTTGGTACTTGGCAACTATTGCTATTCTTTGGGTGTTACTTGATGCTCAGCCTGAACAGTATTCACAGCACATAAAGTTAGTTATGTGAAGAATGGAATACATATGTTTTGCTATTTTACTGTCAAGTTGCCGTAATACTAATAAACTGAGTAGTCATATTCATAACTAGAGACAGAAAGTATGATAAATCCTGAGAAAAAGCTAGATTCAGTGAACCCTAATACCATTACAAAGATAACCGGATGGTTTTTGTTTCTACAATATTAAAATAGAAAAAAAATCAGGGGAAAAAAAAAAAGCGCAACTTCCGAGAAAACTACTTATAAAATCGATACAAATTGGCTAAATGGTATCTGAAAAGAACAGACTTTTTTTTTTTTTTTTTCTAAAAGACATATTAAATTCCAGTGATCCTAAAATTTTACTTTTCATCACTTCTAAAAGCAAAAGTCTTGGATTTTTTTTTTTGAAATGTAAACTATTTTAGAAACACAACCTAAATCAAAAGTAAAGAAAGAGAGGCAAGCTCTTCCAAAGGGTAATAAAACCATTAACTTTCTCAGACTGTTTTTAAATCTTATTTTGCTGAATATATCTTCAGTGACTTGCTAATGGATTTCCACCCCATTTTTTATTAAATTTATTCTGCTCCACTCCCAAGACACAGAGTTAAATACTGTTTTGCAGCTAGAACCACCAACAAGACAAAGTTGTCTTTGAAACATTTCCATAGAAGCCCAAATTCTGATTTCATGCCGCCCTAATAAAGACACATATGGTTGTGAGGAAGCCTGTTTTTGAAACACCTACACTGAAACCTTCTTTGATCAAATGTAAGTCTAGAAAGGGAAATCTCTTGTAAGGCAAATGTACAAAAGTCCATACTTGGGAAAAATGAGTCTGTTGTGTCTATTGCCTTGATGCTTTCGGGCAAATGGGACTCATGCTTAATTAGTCCTTAATCAATGAAAAGACTGAAATGGGGCTGTGGAGCAAAAAAATACAGTCAACTTTCTTTGTCTGAGCTGGTCTATTCCGTACACTTACAAACCACTGGAAAAGCAGCATGCCTAGGTGATCAGATGAGGAAAAGCAAGTAGAATCTGTTGTAAATTAGCTGTGAATTTTATGATAATGGCCATGAAGAGCAGCCTGTCATTTACCTTGGAGAAATTACAAATGAAATGTGGCCTTGGTATACTATAAATAGTATTTTAACTGATGAAGGCAGACCAACAACACAGGAAGGAATCTTTTTATGTGTGATTGCACTAGCTTGGTAGTCTGCAAGGTGAAAATTGTAATTGCAGAATAAAAGAACCGTAGGCAGTCAAAACATTCTCATTTATTTTTTCAAGTGGTCTCATTGATTTGATCTTAACAGTAATTGCAGCTGAGGGAAATCAATACATTACCCATGAGCCGTATAGTACACTGCAGATGTTAACCACATACACATTGCTTTGAAGGGAAAATGGTATTGTTTTCCTACGTGCTCGGTGAAATTCGGTGAGGCCCGATTCCCATTGGCAAGTAAGAGGTTTTCATGGGGAAGGAGGAAATACCAGAGTCCCTCTTCCTTTAGAGATAACAGCTACAGCTGCTATATGAAAAAGTTATTTCAGTGGAAAGAAAGCTAAAAATAAATTCAGGCAAAAATTCTTCTGGTGAACTGCTTTCCCTGGTTTTGAGAAAGTTTTAGTTTTCTTGCTAAAGCGGATATTCATGCCAGTGGTTTTGTCTTTCTCTGTTATAAAACACAACACACAAGTATTTTTCAGAGTATTTAGTACTGAAAGTACATTTACAGGTACTTCAGAAGTGTTCCGGTGGCAACTGTTGGCTGTCACAAACAAATCTCTTTTTATCTGCTGTATTGCCAATCAGAAGAGCCTCTTGTGTTACTTTTGTTCCAAAGTTCCTCTCAAAGTAGGCTTTTCAGAGCCTCTGTTTAATGCATAATATAACCTCTCTAAAAAGCGCACAAAAGCCCTTTCAAAAAAGCATTGCAGACAGGAAAGTAATTCAAGAGCCTTTCTTGCATCATAGTTTATTAACCACCTCACAGAGCTGGGGAGCTATCAGGTTAATAAATATCTGATGAAGGATTAGGTAAATTAAAGAATCTGACTGGAATATTGTAGAATCCCTGATCCATGGATGTGATTTAAGACAGTAAGGGTATAGCATCATGGATTTATTACTCATATTCTTGTATTAGTAGGAACACATTAGAACCATCTGAGTTACAGAAACAGGCAAACCAATTTGTCCTGTCTGCAAAAAAACAGCTTGCAAGAAAAGCAGCAGGTATAACAAGAGGCCAGCCTGACTGAATGGGGAAAACCTAACTACACTCAAAAGCCAAAAGGGAGCATATGGAAAGCATAAGTGGGTAGGGACTACCCAAGGAGGAATACAGACACACTGCCTGGGCACACAGGGGTGAAAATAAGACGGACAAAGCTCAGCTAGATTAAAAACTGGCAAGGACTACATGGGGTAACAAGAAAGGCTTCTATGGTGACTTTGGCATTAAACAGTTGACCAAAGGAAGTGTAAGCCCACTGCTGAGTGGGGTGGGCAACCCTGGGGTGAAGAACACAGAAAAAGCCGAGGCCTTTTTTGCCTCAGATTTTACGAGAGGATCTGCTTTTAGGCCTCCCATGCCTCTGTTCGAATAGCAAACTTGGGGTACAGAAGTCCTACCAGTGGTAGAGGAAGACCGAGTTAGGGACTACTTAAATAAACTGACATACAAAAAGTCCATGGGACCTATGGGATGCATCCAGAAGTGCTGAGGGAGCTGGCTGATGTCACTCCAAGACTGCTTTTTATCATCTTTATCATAGCACTTGACAATCCTGTAAACAACTAAACTGAATATACCTTGAATAAATAATAAGGTAGCAAAAAATATTTCTACTCGTTGGGCAGCTAAGTAAGTGATGGCTCAACCTGTCAGTCAAAAGCAAAGCAGCAAATGTCCATACTACAAAATTTCCACCAACTGCACCTACAAACTGGTATCTCTAATAGCAAAAGAGCAATGAGCTGACTATAACAACATCATGCAGGCAAACAGGAGTGCTTCAAATATGTTACAGGTGTTATTCACTGCCAAAGATGATTTTTCTGATGTTTGTCTGGAAGCTACCACGAGCATGAAAGCCAAACAGAGAAAAAAATGTTCCACAACTTCTTACTTACAGACATTTTGAAATATAGGTCCTCACACTCTCTTGCAGTGTCATTTCCAAAACTGTTATCATTCATCCCAGGAAGAGTTGCGTATTTGTCCAATCTATCCAGCCAATTGTACTTCCAAGTATGGACTGTTGCTAAATCGTATCATTTCCCATTAATCAACACTGAAACTTGAAATCAAGCTGTGGGTAATCAGGTAATATTGAGAGTGAGAGTGCATGACTCATCGTCAGCCTATTCATTTCCCTACCCTTAGCTATTGACAGTGAATTGAAAAACCACAAAATTCCTTCTCTGATTTTTTTTCCTATGCTAACTAAAGCTGACAGGCTCATAAAACCACTGCCCAGGTGTGAATCTACGGAAAACACACTGAATGTAAACAGAAAACTACCCAAGGGGACAAAAACCCAGATCAAAGGGTGAACAAGGGGCAAAACAAAGTCTGTCCTTGAAATCCCTGCAAGGAGCTCTGATATATTTTGACGGTAACTGTACGCATTGCACTACAACACTGAACTACTTGGGAAATGCATGCAGAATAGAGATGATATTGCAAGCGGCAGTGGTAAATATTTAGCAAAATGATAGTGCAGACTGCACATAAATAGAAGAAAGAGATGGAAGCAAAAATAAAGGGTTATCTTTTGACCCACTGAGATGTTCAGTTCGCAGGCTTAAACCAGAAAAGTTCTGAGGCTCATGCTCATCTTAAAAGATGTTAATATCTGATCAAACATATTTAATTTATACATCTAAAGTCATGCATACACTTAAATGTTTTTCTAGACTGGATGCTCAGTACCTTCCAAAATCAAGGTCTTGCCTGGGTCTTGAATGTTAGCATTTAATAAGGAGAGTTCTCATTTCTTAATGTCCTTTAGTCACAAGGTTTGTAACTAGTATCTACGAGTAATACACTAATGAAGAAACATTGTATGAGAGAGAAACCAATCTTTTCAGGGAACAGTTTGAAAGAAGTGCTGTTCAATGGCAGGTAGTTTAATGATGACTGGTAAATCTTTTGATTTGTGAGCTGAAGTGGCTAACCTCCCCAGTAGTCCATCCCCCTCTGTCAGCAGAGGCTTCAGTACCCCAGCCACAGAGTGTCCAAAGGAAGTCACTCTTGATTTGGCATGATAAAAAAACCTCTGGCAGGGGAGGGAGATTCCCAAAATGGATCTGCCACTGACAGAACAGACTCATTCTGGAACCTTTGCCCTCAGCTGCTAGTTTCCATGCCCCAGCTACAGATTCCCCCTCTCCTGTTGTGTGACAAGTGCCAAGTCAACTGTTTAGGGAGCCACTCTGAGTGGGTGGAGTCCATAGCAGGGGACAAGGCACCTTCCTTACTGTCATTTCCATATTGATTATCATTTGTTCTTACAATATAATATCAATCGTCCTAGTTAAAAGACTTTATGGTCTCAGATAATTAATTCAGTGTATATGTAAAAGTCAAATACTTACATTTACACGGTGAAATGAAGGAATGGTACCATTGAATAAGGTGTTTATTTTCACTGTCCAGAAAAGAGTGACAAACGATTTCAGGCAGGCCGGGGTGTACAAATGATGTCTAAAAGAGATTCCTCTATCTACTGAGAGTTAACTTCTCAAAAGTCTGCCTCACCTCCTATCTTTGCAAATCTTGGCTCCAAATAATTCTCAAATTTCTTTCTTCCTTAAGGCTTCACACATTTCTCTGTGAAAAGGGGAATGCTGCAGCTACTACTGCTAAGACACCTGCTGCCTGTGACTCATTATCTAAAGTACTGTCCCTCTGCCCTGCTCATAGCGTAAGGCAGGGAAGAGAGAGAGGAGAAGAGCAAAACTCAAGAATCTCTTTTAGATGTCAGTTGCCAGCTTCCTTGCAGGCTCACAGAGTGCCTTCTCTCCAGGAGACGCTGCAGCAATCATTTTACTGAGCTGAGCATTTGAAAAACCCGAGACTCTTGCTGCTCCTCACTCTTCCCTTTAGGCAGCAAAAACTGACAGACACAGCTCACTTTGAACACCAGGAGCTTTCGGTTAGAGACACAAAAACCGTCCTATTGCAATCACAGCTCTGTGATCCATTCATTCTACCTGAAATTTCACAACGCCTTCTGTACTGGGGCTAGGCTTCATTTTTTGGCACTATAAATGTATTTCATTTACAAGTGAGAAAATAGCACTACGCTGTTCTGCTAGGAAACCAATCCATCCCTGTACTGCATTTTTGTGTATGTTTGATATGCCTATGAAAATACGTGAGTGTGCTTATGGGAAAATCTAGAAGAAAGTAATTAAAGAGATGGATTTATTAAAATGCTGAGAAGTCATCTAAACCCTTCTTTCACCCAGTACCTGCAGCAGTGATCTGAACTACTAACATTGCCAGCATTCTACCAATGGCATTGACTGCTACATACAAGAATTGGGCAGGCCAGAGGCTACACTGGAAGCTGTAGGGCATCCACGAAGCGTAGCATTTTCAAAATCGGGATGTGTAGCCAAAAAAGAAAGACTAGCGCGTCCTTTTGCATACCTGCCCTGGGCAAAATGTTAAGAGATACTAGCATCTATTATCAAATCAACTTGTTTGGTTCCATTCATAACATTCCTATATTATTTAAGAGTACTGAAAAGAAAAAAGCAACATCAGAGGTCAGACCTTATATTTGAAAGAAAAATCTTAAACTGCATTCAAAATAATATAAAGCCTGTCTAGAGACATTTTAAAAAAATCGATCATTCTTTTAAGAAAGAAGCATAGATGGAAATAAATAAAAAGATGAGAAAATTGGTTTTCCAGTACTATATAAAACTACTTACTTACATGCACCATTAATTTTCCAAGATATACTGAAGGTATTTTTTCAACAAACCAAGCTGCTCCCAAATGGCTGTATGCACGATGGGATGCTTTTTGTCTATGTCCATTTCTACTTCAATTTTATAGGGAGTGAGACTTCAGCTTCTGTAAACAAACAAAAGCTCTGGAAACCTGTGGACAAGTAGCCGGTAAGGCTGGGAAGGGTTTGTAGCAGTGATGGGTTTGCTCGTACATTTTCCAGTGTTGCCTGGAGAGAAGAGAGAGGGTATAATTACCCTTGTGTCAGGAGGTGCTCTTGTCTGTATAAATATTTAAAATCATAATGAGTCCTGTGCTATGGTGTTGAGATTTCCTTTCACCGCTAGTTGGTACCAACTCCTGCCTGTTTCCACCAATTATTAAAGTTGCTCCCTCTCGGGAAAAGCTGGAAAAGCTTGGGGGGATACAGACTTGGTTGCAACCGCTTCGTCTGTGGTGGCTGGTATCGCCTCCTGCGGCTTTGCCGGCTTGCGCTGCTGCTGAAGGCTTCCAGGCCCTGCGGGGGCCCGGCACTCCTCCTCCCGGCACCAAGAGCCGGCGACCGCGGGCCGGGGAGACCCGGGGCCGCCCGGGAGCCAGGCCGGGCAGCGCCTCGCTCCCGGCGGGCGACCGTGGATGCTGGGCAGTCGCCGGCGCTGAGGGCGGGGGGCGCGCGCCCCTCCCTCAGACCTCAGCCGCCCGCGGGGGTTATCGCCCGTTATCCCCCCGCCGCGGAGGGAAGAGCGTCCGGCTCCCCGCCGCACCGCCGCGGCCCGGGCCCCCTCCCCGCTCCTCGCTGTCTCTGCCGGCCTCGGGCTCTCTCGCTCCCTGGCTGAGGGGACCGGGCCGGGGGGACGGCGAGGGAGGGCGGGAAGGCGGGCGGGACCGACCGGCGGGCGGGAACGGGAGCCCCGCCCTTCGCGCTCCGTAAGCCCCGCCCCGCGCGGCGCTGCAGCCTATAAGCCCTCGGCGAGGGGCTGACGGGCGGCGTGACGTACGGCGGCGGGGCCGGAACTCGGGGCTCGTGCGCGCGCCTGCCCGCCCCGCCCGCCCGGGGACGCGCTGGGTTCCCTGCGGCGCCGCCGCCGCGCAGCCCCGCTCCGCGTTCCTCCCGGGAGCGCGCCCGGTCCCGGCCCTCCCCCTTCCGCCCGGTGTGCGCGCGGCAGCTGCGGAGCGGCGGGAGCGCCCCGCTCGCCCTCGCTCCGTCCCGGCGGCGTCGTGCGGGGATGGAGCTGTTCCAAGCCAAGGACCACTACATCCTGCAGAGCGGCGAGCGGGCGCTCTGGTGCAGCCGGCGGGACGGCAGCCTGCAGCTGAGAGCCGGTGAGCCCCCGCCGCCGCGCCGGGGCCGGGGCGCGCCGCCGTGCCCGCTTCCTGTGTGGGGAAGGGCGGGCCGGGACCCCCCCGCCCGGGTGCCCTCGGTGGGCCGCGGGGAGGGGGGTGCGGCTGACAATGGCCGGGGAGAGGGTCGCGGGGGGTTCGCGCGGTGGCGGCGCTGCCTCCGGGGGCCGGCGGAGGGGCCCGCCCCGAAGCCGCCGAGGTTCGCCCCGGAGGTGCCGTGGGTCGGTCCTGTGGGGCGGGAGGGAGGGACCGCCTCTCTCCATCGCCCCGGTTCCCCGGGGACGAGCCCCGGCTGCTGCGACCGTCCCCGCGCTGCCGGAGGCAGCTGCCCTGCGCGGGGCAGCGGGTCACGCGTGTCCGTGGCCCGGCGAGAAACGTCCCTTCTGCGGGCGGGGGGATTGTTTTTCGTGCGGCGTGTGTTTGTTTCTTTACAAATAAAGTCAGGCTGCCCCTGCCGCCTCCCCGTGCGTCACCTGAGTAGTTTGTAATGTGGAAATGCCCCCGGTCACCCTCGCAGGAGCATCATTAAATAGGAAAGGGCCATCTTGTGTCGGTGCCAGCCCTGTACCAGTGATGCTCTCTGATACAGGCTGGTTGCGGCTCTAAACAAATGTATTCTGTTGTCTCTTCTTTTAGGAGAAAGGGCACAGGTGTTTCCACTTGTAAAATGCTCTCAAATTTTTTTTAGTGACTATAGGCAGTGTAAGTGACTATTACAGAGCGGGGTTGTGTGTATTAATGTCAGGCTGCAGAGAAGGTAGTGGGAATAAAAATAGTAGTGTGAGTTGTGTTAACAGAAATCTTGAAACAACGGTAATGATAATGTCTGATCTGGGAGGTTAGTCAGTAAAGGTGTCTATAAAATGAAATACCGTCCTTGGAAATTCACTTGCTTTGAGTAATACACGTAGCTTAGATGTAAAGGACCAAAGTGTATCTGCTTATAAGTTAAAAGTGCTCTGAATAGCTGGCTATTTTGTCAAGCATATGGCTGGCTGCACAGATGCTACTTAGTTTTCTAAAATGGGAATCCATGTTACGTCGAAAAAGCCAGTTAAGCGTGTATATGACTATGTTGACGATTTGAGTTCAGTATACTCATAAAAAGGCTGGAATAACTTTACATGTAAACAGCAAATACCGTTGTTATCTGTGTTTATACAAAGAACTGTTTTTCGTACTGGTCTCTTATGTTTTCATACTTGAGTCAGGCTAATGCTTTTGTCTTGTCTGTGCAATTTGTTTACATCTCTTAGACAAAATTACAGTCTAATGTGAATGTGACTTATTCTTGTCCAGCAACTTCATTTGTGCTTGAAAGTCCAGTAATACTTTGATTTATAAATCGCCTTACAAAATACTTAATATTAAGCTAGGAAACAATACTGCTAGTCAATGAAATGCATGTTTTTGCAGATCCCCCACCCCCACCCCCTAGGTTTTTTTATTTGCTGTAGTTATTATCATCTGCATAGGCATAAAAGCTCTTACTTGACCCAGAGTAGTAAAAGCACAAACTAGCGAACTGTAGTTCTAGAAGATTGTTGTTTGAAAGCTTTAACTTAAAAAGTATCGGTGACTTGTTTTTATGTAGCCATTGCTGTGATTTTTTTTTTTTTTTTTTTTTTTTTTTCCCCCCCCCCTCCTTGAAGTCCATTAACTTCATGGAGGCTTTACCAGTGCCCAGGAGTCTGTCTGAATGCCGTTCAGCAGGATTTTGTCCTTAGCCTACCTTTAAATTTTCAGCCAGTATACATGTGATCCCTATTGTGTCTGACCTACAGATTAATGAAAGGTAATACGATACTGAAGTCTTTTAGTCTGCTTGAAACTCTTGATGGTTAGTCACACTTTCCCGTTTCAGTGTGTTTTTCCAAGCCTGTCTGTGGATCGTCTTATTGAAAGTGGACTCTAGGGCTGTGAAATGAAATACCTTAGTATGTTGAAAGTAAGCCCATGGAAGAAATAGTTCTCTCACAAGAAGTATTTCTTAGGTCAAATAGCTCTTGCTTGTGTTAAGATAAAGCTGGATATCCTCAAGTTCACAATTTTATTACATTTGACCATTCATAATCAAGGCCACTGACCGGAAATGAGTAAACAGATGACTGTGTGATGAGTCATTGCCATATTAAAAAAACAAAGTCATAATTTGTGTTCATTGACATGTTGAATAGTCTGTCAAAAGGCTGTAATCTATGTGTCTTGTTTTTGGAGGCTTTACTGTTATTCTGTCCCACAGAGGCTGCTCTGAATGAATATTTATACATTCATGGAGTGAAATGGATAATACTGGCAAACCTTGCAAAATGTTGCTTTATATGATAGGTCTGACTCTTGAGCTGTTGTTATGTTTTATAATACTCTCCTCCCTCAACTGTAAAGGCATGTTCAGAAATTTGCTAATCTTGAATGCTGTATTTCTGACCTCTTTGAATCATGGGGAGAACAGCTTGAATTAAAAAAGGCAACAAACCCCTTGGTAAATATTTGCTATAAGCAAAGTCTGAGGTTGGCCCTAGTTTGAAGTATGTCTGCCTGTGTTTACAAGATGTTTCTGGTGTTTTTTTCTCTGAAGTGAAAGCACTAATGAGTCACCTGCAGGAAATCCATGAATCACTTTGGCATCATAGATTTTTTTTTTTTGGAATTTAGCTGTCTACAGTGTATTTTTCTGTGAAAAAAAAGATGTGGAGTTCAACCATGCTTTAAATACCTTACACCAGGTCTTGACTGGGATTTAACTCTTGGTTTACTCTGTTTATGCTCTGCTTGGCTGTTCTTGACTGGTAGTTCTACATGGATTACAAACATTGTCTTATTGATGATGTTGGTATAAACTATGTATTTATATATGCATGTGCGTACACATAGACAAAAGAGCAAAAGTACTGAAGACACTGAATTCTCCTCACCATTTTCTTAGCAGCAGAAAAAGGGATGAGACTAGATGTTTTCACCTCCATAAAATATTATCATTGTGTTGGCCTTGGTAATATTCTGGGCAGTAATGCCAGACTAAATAAGATTGGAAATAGTTGCCACTAAAACTGTTACTGGTAGTAGTGCAGGTTTCAACCACCCTGGAGGAAAAAAAAACCCCTATTAGATGTTTTGAGTGATACACAGATTGGAATTATTCTAACACTTTTTGGGGATTTCATGCTGAAAGACACTTTCACCTCTTCCTGTAAGAGTAAGGTGGTGTTAAGATGTGTTGTACCTCTGGAGCTATAATTAGAGGCAAATAAGCATTTATTTGTGTGACATTTCTGAATCACAAATCATAAGGCCATCTAATAGTCTAGCTATATGCGCTTGCCTTACTCCTCAAAGATGTTACAGGAGTCATACAGCATTTACTTGTCAGAATTCCTGAGCTGTGCTTCATGACTGTAGACTGGAGAAGAGTAGTTCCTTTGTTTGAAGTCTAACACCTGTAAATGCTCAAGTGAAGGCCTTGATATAATGAGCAGTGCCACTGATACCTATAGATGTATCGGTAGGCTTCAGGCTACAGAACAGTCCTAATCATGGCTCTGAGGGGTGACGGCCGAGAGTTAACTCTTGCTAGTATTTCATACAAAATCGACTCTGTGAATTTCAGTAGTACGTCTTAGAAACTGCCTGCCTATCCTGGAAAATAAATTCCAGAGGAGGTAGCTGTAGCATTTGAAGAATTCTCTCCATATTTCAAGTTGCTTCATAAGGAACCTCAAGCTGTTTTTTGACACTTTAGCTGCAATGGTAACTGAACTGTTTCTCACCCTTGCCTGCTCATTCTGTTCCCTCTTTTCTGTACCCTTTCTTAGTTGTCAGCACAACATACTTGTGGCGTATGTGACAAACCAGATGTCAGAACTGATCTGTATTAGCTTCAACCCAGCGAGAATGTATGCTTAAAAAAATCTTGCAGTTAGTTCCCTGCTGCTGCTTGCTCCTTCCTGCAAAAGAGAACAGAGAGGACTAGGGGAGAGGGGTGGGCTGCTGTGTATCCTTTGTCTCACTATTACATACATCAATTTTGCAGCTTTTGACTGAGGCAAGATCTTCAAATGTATTTACCAGAGAAAAATTATCTTTTTCTTTCATTAAATAAGATATACTTTATAATTCCATCCATGATTCTTTTTACAGAGCACAGTAAGCCTACAACTGAGACTTCAATAGGCTGATAGTATGATATGTCCTAACCTGGTGAGAATTGGTGAGGTGTTTCTTGTCTAGTTTTCTGCTGAGTCTTAGAAGTGGATGACAAGTTGAATATAACAAGAGTGTTCCTGTTGCTTTTTTTTCTTCCCCTTTTATGAAGAGGTCTGGAAATGCCAAACTTGTCCCAACTGGGATGCATAGGTTCCTGCCCACACTGAAATGACTTTGGGTTTTAAATAAATATATGAAAACCTCTTAATCTTGATGTGCTGTTGCTTTTTTTTAAATCAAAGTTGCTTGCTTTGTGAAGGGGAAAAGTTTCTTGCAAGAATTAAAATGAATTTGTAATCCAGGTGGATTTTTGTGGCTTGAATTTTGCTAGCAGAGGGTTAGACTCATCTTTGATCTCATGGGTTAGTATTAACTAAATAGTGAATAGGAAATTGCAGACTAACTGCAACTAAAATATTTAGAATGGAAGGCAGACACGTAGCAGGGTTTCAATTAAGAAAGGTCTGCATTTGTATAAAAGGCTTGTGGCTTTTTAATCTGTGAATAATGTTGTTACTAAATTCTTTCACAGTTTAACAGTGTGGGCAATATTTCATTTAATAAGTCATTTAAGTTTTAAACTGTCTGAACTGTAGTGAAAGGCAACTGTTTATTTGATATGCCACCTATGTTTTAGGAAAACAACTATTGTAGATTGGATTGTGATTTTTTTTTTTTAAATGGTCTTTAATTAATACTATTAAACATACAGGAGAGACCTTATATGGCTGAAGTTATGCCCCAGAAAGCATGGTTAGTGCTGCAGCTTCTTAAACTGAGACATTGAAGACCCTTACCTGAAGGTTTTGGGTGACTTTAGGGCATGATTTGGTGGGCAGTTTCTGGTAATGAGAGTGAGGCTGAGAACAAGACACTTTCTCTTGCTTCTCTTCCAAACTGCTGTGTGGTGTAGCAGGTGCAGTGGGAGCCCTGAGATGTCAAGGGACTCTGCAATAACTTCTACTAAATGCTTTCCTTGAACTGTGAGACTTCTCAGATGGTGGTTTAGAATTTTCTTTGAGAATCAAATTATTCAGTGCAATATCAAACAGGTCTCATATATAGCTTAAATATTGAATGTGTGTTTCAGAAACTTGTTCTGTTAAGGTTGTATATTGAGGCTCAGGGCCCAGAAATTGGCAGAGTGTACTCTTCTCCCTTCAAAGATTTGAGATTACTGATGAAAGCTTTTTTGTCAGTCTTTAGAGATTTCATGATTCATGGTTAATGTTATAAAGAACATGAATTTTTAATATACATAGGTCTTTAAAGAGTAAGTTACAAATTTGGTAACTCAAAATTTGTTTTAGTGTTAACTACTTTTTAAAATAACAAGTTTATAGCAAGTTTCTGTTCATTGCATATTCTGGATTTGTTACAAAAATGCATATGGCTAGTCTAATTGCAAAATTCACACGCACAACTAAATCTGTATTTCTTGAAAACCTGTTATCCTGATCCAGTAATCTAACTTGATCTAGGATGATTTAACTCTATTTAAATGACAACAACAAAACTTTACCCAGTTTATTTTCAGTCATGATTCAGTCATTTCACTTTTGCAAGTATCACTTGCAAAAATCTTAACCAGGAAATAATGCTTATTGTAAGGTAGAATATGAAAACAGAGTCCACTGAGGAGGATGGTGCCTATGGGTATATGCAGGTTTTTCTTCTCCCTCCCTTTAAACCTTTTGTGAAGTGGTCTAATTCCTGTCTGGAGTTATCACTTCCAGCTGATGATCATCAGTTCTATTGGCTGATCATGTTCTAAGTATTTCCTTATTTGTTAATGTGATTGCATTCTGCATGTCTTCATAGGAAACAAAATAATAGGAATGAGTATCAAGAGTAAAATGTGGATGTGTTTCTAGAGGAGAAATTTAGAAATACTGCAAAAATCCTCTTTTATGAAAGCTCTGCTTTGATAAACAGGAATATTAATACTTGATGATCAGTTGTATATTCTTGTTCCATATGCCTCTAATTTCTCCAATAAAAACAGGGAAAAGATTTTTTTTTCTTGAAAAGTTGAACTGCAATGAATGGAATTCCACTTGGACACTTAGGTTCTTCCTTTTAAGGAAGAAATCTTAGTTGCAGAGGAGCCCTGAAACAGTGTTCATGGTGTCTTTGAAAAACTGTAAGCAAGCTACTTGAACATACTTTGAGCTCAAAAAATTTATGTTCTACTTTGAGTAATGTAGTAAGTTTTTATCTCTGATAACATAAGGGATAGTTGGCAAGATCATACTGAGATGAAGTAAATCATCTCAGTAATATGCCAGCATTGTGCAGAACAGAACTCAGCCAAATTTAGAATTATATGGCTTTGCCCAAGAGGTAGTTGCAAAATATAAATGACAAATGTACTGGTGTATCATTAATTGTTAATTTTCAATTTTTCTTCTTGTCTGTTTAGGAAAAACAGCAACTTCCCTAAGTATGGCTAATGCTTAAGTTTTTTCCTGTACTGAAATGTCTTACAGTGATGTTTAAATGATATATTGCTTGTGGTCATTTGATTAAATAGTCAATTTGTCTGCAACAGGTTTGGGTTTTTTTTTTAAAAAAAAAGGGGTGGGTGGGAAGGGGAAGGTTGTGGTATGTGTGGCATGAAATCCTTTACTTTCTGTTCCTGAAACATATGTGCCAAGCTTTTGAGTAGAACTCCATTATTTAGTGTTTGAAATGGATGTTCCCAATCCATAATTCTTCTGCTTTGAGTTTGATTAGTTCAGCAGTCAGAGGAAGGTTAATTATGGAGGGAGAAGAAAAGGTGACAGTAAGGGAAAAACCTTACCTTGCTTAGACTTGGCTCACTACAGCTATACCAGTATTTCTCTCATGGCTTTTAAGGGGTGTTAACATAAGTCATAAGATAAATGAAATATTTAGTGATAAAGCTGTTTTTCATAATCATGAAATCCTTCTGCTCAGTTAATGTTTATGTTTAAATCTTTTGAGGATGGGATAGATTTCTTGCATTCTCTTTTGAGTATAGCTGTAACTGTTGAGCAAACTTTTTTTTTACAATAGCATATCTTCAGAATGAGTGAACACAGCATTTAAACTGTCAGTTTTGTGAGTAGTTTGAATAAAATCTTTCTTCTGCCTACATGATAATTTCCCTCTTACAAAGTAAATAGGATTAAAAAAAATTGCAGACAACCTACTGCTTTTCTGGCTTTAAGAATACACCCACAAACAACTTGAGCTTTGTTAAAATAGCAACTGAAAATGGGAATGTGTGTTGGTCTGTAATAATATTTAGTACAGTGTTGTTACTTTTGGAAGGATAAAAGATATTATTTCCTTACATGTATCACTTCTGAGAAAGTATGTGTTTGTGTTTGCTAGCAGAGTTGAGCAGGATAGAAGAATAAAGGGAAAGTCTAAATGGAAAAAAAACCCAACCCACTGAGCTTCAGTGGCTTAGCACCTATTTGCATTTTAACAGAGTCCCTACTGATCTCTTATGGAATGATGTTTACAGGTTTGTGGAAGGGGTGAGGAGGTGACTCCCATTTCAGACGGTTGAAATGCATCTAACAGCTCGTTGCAGGTCTCTAAAGTGGGGTGCATGCACCTCAGGGATGCACAAGACAATCCATTGGGGTGTGGGAAGAAAATACTTTGTACCATTAATAAAGAGAAACACTATTTTAAAGTTATTTTATTTCATCCATTTAAACTCTATTTTGTATATGTTTTTATAACGTATGTAGTATTAGTTCAGTAGAACATGTATATAATTTAAATATACATATATTTCAGGTGCATGCTGAAATGTATTTTACTGATGTGGTATGTGATGACGTTTGCAGACCAGTGATCTACAGGGTCAAATTCTGTTTGGAGGGAAGATGTTTCACCTGGTCACAACTGATAAGAGCAGTTTGTTACCACTTCTAGTACAGGACTTCCTTGTGCAATTACTTGTAGTGCTGGATACTCTCCAGACAACTGAACATTTTCTGTATGTTTTTAAGTTTCCTGAGCAATGCCTGGTGACTCAGGGGATTTTATGACCACAACAGAATGCAAAGAAGTGTTCTTTATCAAAATGAGTAAGCATTCATTTTGGTTAGGTGCTTTCTCTAGGACTTGCATCCTGCTTTTGCATCAATAATACAAACTTGTATTGTATACTCCCATCCCCAGTGCTTTTAATCTGTCACTAGAAAACCTGAATTGTACTTGAACCGTTCCTGTTCATCTAGTCTGAGGTACTGCACAAAAATGTCCAGAGAAACAAAATCGCTATTTCATTTTCCTAGACACATGTGAGTACATACGTACTTCGTAGTCTGCCGTACTTCTGCAGTTGAGGCAAGCACTTTGTAAGAAACTTGCATTGAATTACTGTTTGGAATACCTGCTTCTCATTACTGGGGATTAAAAGATAAGCAGGCTTTCTAGCAAGGCTGTAAGGTGTAGTAGCAATGAGAAGACTAACTGGGATTATTTTTTTTTTAAAAAATTCCTAGTGTAGCCTAGCTCTGTGTGTGTGTGGGCAGATTGTGGAGTAGTGGTGACTTAATTTCTCTTAAAGCAGAGCATTTCAGTTCTAAGTGATTGAGGACTATCAAGAGTAACACAAACAGCACAGGCTGTATAAATGACTAATTAAAACAGGTGATTAGCTGAAGGGATAACTTTGAAGTTTGGGAGAGAATATGCAAGTAAATTAACACTTCATGACAATTAAGAGTTTGTATCTGTAATCTTGAATGTTTTAATATGTTGTTCTGCAGTTATAGTAGCTTAAATATATATTCAGAAATCTGTGCTGAAAGGAAAATTTAATTAGCTGAAGCTTGTTTGCATTAGTACTTTATTTTCTACAAGAGAAAAGTTCATGTTTATACCCTTAAGTCTTGCCAGTTTGTAATCTCTTAATCTTGGTTGATATTTTGGAACACTATTCAAAGATGAACTAGAACTTGGAAACAGACTTTCTTTTGAAAAGCTCCAAGAGGTCCAAAGGGTCAGATAGTGCTAATAATAAAGTCCTGTAGTTGTCTTTGATCTAAAGCAGACACAGTTTAAAGAAGAAAAAAAATCAAATCTATTTAAAAATAGTATTGAAGTTTTTTCCCTAAAAGTTCACACTTCAGGTAACAAGAACTACATTAGCAGAGCTGAAAGGTTTACCTTGGCTGTTTACAGTGGGTTACTTAACTTACTTTTTCTGTATAAATAAATACTGCTTATGTTGAATTGTGAGAATTGCTACACTGTCAGGCTATGGAAAGAATTTTTGAGAAATAGCATGCATTTATGACTGTTTATATACTTATGTATAAACTGAGTTTGAAGTTTAGCGACATTTTGTATGTTTATACTGAGTCCACTAACAGAAAACACTTTCTAGCCAAGGTCCATTCCTGAAAGCCAACAAAGTTTGAGGAAGATAAGAGGAGTATACTCCCTGAACTATAGCAAGACTGGAAGATAAATAGTTATAGCTGTTTGGGGGATTGAACCATGCAGTGCCTCAGTAGTAAGGGCTGGATTCAAGTGATTACAAATGAAATCTTTTTTTTCTTCTTGCCTTTTCCCCAGTGGAGGCTGACAACCCCCCTCCTTAAACTCTTCAGAGTTGCCTAGAGTCATTCAGCATTGAGCAAGTGGCTTATCCCAAAGCAGCAGTTTGTTTTCTTATCAGTTTGTGCCTGACCTAGGATCAACTCTGCTGGTGGTAGACTGAAGAAAGAGCTAGAAAGCACTTCTGGCTTTTGATGCTCTTCCAAGTTGCTTTTGTATCACCTTTTTCAGGGTTATGTTTGTGTAAACACAAGGAATTAAAGAAATTTTATCTGGTATTGCATGGCCCTGCATCACTGCTGGTAAGCTCTGAGGGGTGATGGTGGAAGTAATCACATCAAAGCTGGTTTTGTTCCGAATTTGTGACGGAAATTCTATTGTGCTGCAACTACAATGCTGATACAATCACTGTGAATGGTAAATATATAGTCGGTAGTCATTAATCTCTGGCAGGAATTAGCAAAAAGAGGTGATGCTTATTTCAATAGCTTGAATTTAGTTAGTGGGATAAGGGAACGAATGAGCAATTTTGTACTTTGGGCTGGAAAGTTGGTAAGCAAGCATGCACCTCAGAGTATTAAGGGCATGTATTAAGGTCTATCAAACCTTGGCAGTTGTCTCAAGTTAAAACATATGAGGACACCAGAGAACTCCTGGAGTCGGGGAAGATCTTTCATGGGGCTCACCTTGCTGCTTGTAGTGACTCTTTCTGTACACATCTTCCCACTTTCTGCATTGAAGAGCAATGGCTGTTTTGACAGTGCTCATTATCACAAGCACAATACTGTAAGAAGTCTGCTTCAACAACATTGTGTTGTGGTTTTAGGTTGCTAAGTCTTTATTCCTGGCTGTCTGAGTTTCAAGAGATCACTAGATGGCTAGTATATCTATAGAAAGATAAGTTTGTGTGCGGAAGCAAGAGTAACTATTGATAAATTGTATTTCACATTATATCTCAAAGCATTCACTCTGTTTTGGGTATAGAGGAAACTCCAGTGTTTCCTTTGATAAAGCCTTGTTGTAGCTCTTATTGATAAGGCATTTCTTTAAAAAAAAATATTCCAATCTTGCCATGTGTTGTTTCAGTATTCAGCAGTCAGAAATGTGGCCAAATATCTCTTATGAATGCTGTCCAAAACCTTTTAACTGAGGATTTTCAGTTTTGTTTTGCATGGTTACTTTCCCCTTGGCTTTAAAAAGATGTAAATACCTTCTGTAACATGTATCAGTGTCTACCAACTTACACTGCCTCTTAAATTCTACTATATTTTACAGTTAAAGACTAATCCCCTACGGGCTTGCCATTAACTTTCTTAGATCTCTCTATATTTAAAATTGTTACATAAGCAAAGATTAAGTGGTTATAGCTTTCAAAGATACAAGATGATGGCTGAAGGTAGTTGTTGCTAGAATTGCCAGACTAAATGACTGCAAGCAAACAGTCCTGAATGGTTTTATAGTTAGACAAAAGTTAGAGACAGCTTCCAAAGCAGAGTAAATAGGACTGCACTTGACATGAAGGCCCATATTCTTTGGGAATGCGTGGGGTAGCAATAGTTGAACCTTTTAATTTGGTTCATCCATCTTACGTTTCCAGAGTGTTACTCCTCAAGAGCAAGAGGTTCACATTGGTATTTACTGTAGTGATATTTACTCAGCATGATAGGGTGTTGGCTCTGAGTTGAGATACAGCTGTCATGCAGGGAACTGAGCTATAACCAGTAACAGAGTTCTTATCAGAAAGTCAGAACCAGATGTGTTTTTTATTTAGTTAAAACAACTTGCTTGCTTCTATGCTGTCACACATTCTTTCCTATAGGAAGTTCTCTAGAAATAGTTTGAGGAAAAAGTCTTGCGATACCATCAACAAAGAAAGTCAGTGTGATTCCACAACTGGTGTTTTTTCACAGCCTACAGGCATATCTCCTGTAAGACTTCTTTGCATCTAGGTTTTCTTGAACACTGAAAAAAACCATGTTAATCTCTTCAAATGTTGCTAAATATGTAATTTTTTTTTTCCTATGCCCTGCCTTCCCCATGGAAAATTTCTTTCTGAAACAGCCTTAAACTGTTAGTAGCTTGGTAACTGCACTCACCTCAAGAGCCAGTGCTGCCCAGTTGGTGGATCCATATTTGCCGTCTTTAAATTATTACAGTATAATGTGCATTTAACTCCAAATACATTCTGTTTTTTTCCAAAGCATATCTATATGCTAAGAACATAGGAGTTGGAATTTAGAACCCGTTCTCATTGTGCCTCTGTACTACTAGGGAAAAGTATTCCGGGAGAAGTCTTGGACATTGCGTGTGATTATGTCTAGGGCTACGTGTGTCAGAGTAACCCACAAAACAAATAGAACAGCCACTTAAGACCCACTTGTCCTACAGTCCCCGATACCAATTTCCTCATGTCCTTTTGCCGGCAAGTCTAAACTATAGTTTCTTTCTATCTGTAATTAAAACAAAACCTTGTTTTTTCTTTTTTTTTTAATCCCTTGTAAACTACTAGAAGAAAACCTCACTATCCAGAGCTTTCCTACTAATATCTGTTGTGATAGCAGAAAATCAGGGGGTTAAAAATCATACTTAGATGGTATTCCACGTTACTAGGTTACGGTAAACCTTCAGTGATTTGGTCCTCCAAGTACCTAGCATTTTTTGGCTTTTTGATGTATCTAGCTGGTTTCTAGCTCTCACAATGGAATAGGAATGCAGAAGTCAGTTGCAAAGATAGCAAAAAGTGCATGAAATCTGAGATAATACAGCTCCAGAAAATTCCTAGGGGTGAAGACAAGACTCTGGGATTTTGTGGGTGAACTGGGAAAGAAGGCTGGAGATTTGGGAGTGAGGAAAATTGCCTGTGTTCCCCTCTCCTGTAAGTTTGACAGTGCAGATTTTCCACTCAGCATACAGATGCTCTTGCATGTTACTTGGACTGAACCTCTGAGCTCAGGCTGTCCTAAAACTTGTTTTGTATGAGCACAGCTCTTTGGCATATGGATACTAAATGAGTTTAGGTACTTCAGCAAGGTTTGAGTGTAAATCAAACTGTTCAGTCATAGTCCCTGTCACTTATTTGCTGGTTGTGGGTGTGTATGAACTTTCTGCACACACTGACATTGGAAAAGTACAACCAGCATTTGGGTCAGAAGATTAATGATGTCTAAAAGCAAGAAGGCCAGAAGAAAAGAATGTGTTTGTTAAGGAAGAAACTGATAAAGAAGGGACTCTTTGGAATTACAAAAGCAGGAATTTATCTACTGGCTGTGTGTGGGTAGCAACACTTGTAGAAAATACTGAGGGGAGCTATATTTTGAAATAAGCATGTGCAAGAGTAACGCAAGGTAGCAACAGGTATATAAGGGCTTGCTGCTATTTTTAGAATGTGCAAGAATGTATAAGGACTTGCTTGCTAATAAAGTTTGAGCTTGACTTCCAGTCATATTGATTGTCTGTGGTCTTGTCTCTGGTGGCCTCCATGGGAATTGGTCCCCACAACTGGTGCTGATCTGGATTAGTGTCCTGAAGAACTCTTCGTTTGATTGTCATCATTCATACCAGGATCTGTACAGACCAAGAAACTGTCTGTAGCACTCTTACAGTGAAATGGGAAGAACCAGGAGTTTCTCTGCAGATACAGTCCAATAAATGGCACAGCCTAGTTTCACACAAATTGTTTGCAGGAGGCAGTGCAGAGCTGCATCTCTTTAAATTCGCATGTGTTCTTAGTTCTTGCTTGTCTGTGCACAAGCACATGTAATGGATCCTATTTAAGGGAGTTCAGTTTAGATCTAAACTGACCAAAACCATTTCTGTATCTCATGTAAATGCTTGTATTTAATGATGAAATTAGCAGTCTGGTTTACCATTAAATGTTATGTTAAAAGCTAGGAATAAATGTGCGTTCTTGGAATAGCAAAGTCTCTATTACAGATGTTTCAAGAAGGATACAGTGTTTGAAAATAAGTATATAAAAAGCTATCAAGCTGTCAGTTGTCACCTGGAGATCTCAGACTTCCAAGAAGAAACGAAGGTCTTATAAATATGTAGGTGGATGATTTGTATTCTTCTGTATCTTAAGATTTTGTGTGATTTTTGTTCTTCCAAATGTTTGTCTACTTATACCAGGAGCTAAGATACTTAGTTTGTCTGGATGTTAAAACTGGAGAAACTCTTTCCACCCTGGAACAAGTGAGTTTTGGTAGATAATAGCAAGCTTCTTTGTCCTTGATATAGCAAAACCTTGTCTTCTCCTTTGCCTTTGAGAGTTTGTTCTCCTACACAGATATTAATTGCTTTTAAGGATTTGTTTTCACTTACAATATTTGACTTAGTATTAGACAAAATTTCTTCTTTCACACAGTCTTAAACTCTTGAACAGGTACTACACCACTATTAAACTCTTGCTAAGTATCAAAAATGTGTGTGTGACCACAGGGTACTCTGTATGTTTACACTGTCATACTGACTTGTAGTAAGTGATGGCTTGAATGTGTGCTAAGAGGAGTGCCCTTCACAGATTAGAAAGATGATAGTGTTGCCTTCCTGCTTTCTCTTATACTTCCTATGTGATACACTGGAATTTTTTAACAGTAGGAGAACTAGGAACCTGAAACTTAACTTTGTGTGCTTTGGTATTCCATGTAGATGTTGAGAGTGCTTTAACAAAAGAGGAATTGTGTGTGTGTGTGTGTGTGTGTATGCATGTATATAGAAAGAGGATGTGAAGCTAACAGTAACTGGATAGGTATGTGAGAGCTGGGGCTAGAAGTTATCATCTGATAGGTTTTTGAAGCAACGTTATTAACTTAATGGGCTGTATTCAGTTTCACTATAGCCATGTAAAATTTCAGGTAAGTTGTAAATTCTTATTAGAAGAATCAAGCTGCTGTTAAACTGAATTACCGTAGCCCAAATATGTATTTTTTCTTGAAATATCTGGGGTAGGGCTTAAAATTGGAAATTTACTAATTTGGTCATAGCTACTTTGTAATAAGCAAAAATTGAACAGCATATGTATCTTTATTGCAGGAATTATGATGTATTTTCTGCTCTCTAAGGAAGGGAAGTGTAGAGAATGGCTATCACGGGATTAATTGTCCTGTTGAGTTTACTTGAAAAAAACCAGGAGTTCTGTTCTTTGTTTTTCAGCCACCGATCTTCTTCTGGCTTGGAATCCCATTTGTCTGGGCCTGGTAGAGGGAGTCATTGGTAAAGTTCAGCTTCATACAGGTATGTGGCAGATTCTGGGGTCTTTTTAGTGCTGATGCCCTTTGTTTTAAATTCAGTGATACTGCAAATAACACTGTGTAGCTCAAATTGAATTATGTACTGTTCCTTGCAATGAAGGAGTACCCCCCAATTATGTGAATTTGTCAAAGTGATTGTTACAGCTGCAGATGCAAATTCCATCTCCTTTCCAGTATGTGTTTTGGTTTGTCATGGTTCTGTAAAAATAGAGAACTGCATTCACAAAGAGTAAAAATTTGTGTTTGAAGTTCTGAGACTCAATGTTACATGCATAAAATTCTTGCACCTTTTTGAATAATCCTTTCAAGCATTTTTTTGTTCCGTGTTACAGTGTGGAAACTAATGATGAAATCTTTTACAAAACTATAAGGCTTGAATTCTCAATGCTATATGAAAACCCAAAGAATGACGACTACTTTGGTAGATGACTATTTGAAAGTAAAGGAACACTTGAACTTATTTGTAGCTAAATGTAAGACATAGCTATAAAATGAAAGCAGGTGTAGAATGCATTGTGATTTAATGTTAAGCCTATCTCTGATTCTGCCTTTTCCTGTAAAATAAGGTCAGTGCTCTTTTAGCTTCAATCAGCTGCAAATTCCTCTAGCCATAGTAAATATTTATTTTAATATGTCAGATTTATCTAGAAAGATTCTGCTGCCAGTAGATCTCTGGATAGCTATTTACTGACAGGTAGGGAAACTAGCTGTAAACTCTGCTTCATTTACTGTGTGTGCTGGTCTTTCTGTGAATGTTTAGACGCTGCATTTAAAGTAGTGCCTGGCAATATGATCAATACAGGTAAAGTTTCAAGTGTGTTCCAGGATAACAGAATGGATTAAGTGCTGAAATAGATCAGATGTTTGTGGTCTGCTGAATAGGAACAGATTAATGAAGATGGCAGTGGCATACTAGCAACAGGGGAGGAAGGAAAAGGGGGGCTGTACAGCACTGCGTGAGCCTGTGACAGATCTTGTTCTAGGAACTGCTTGGCTCCATAGCTACTGTAACCCCTAGGTCTTGTTTCTGAGAGTAATAGTTCAGGGTTCATCTCTGAAATTTGTGATCACATCCTCTTTCCGGTTGCATCACTTAATTTTCTTTGAATTCCATGTCCCGTTTTTGTCTGTGCTCGTTCTACAGATCTGTTCAGCCATCCTTTTTCAGATCTGCTGATACGAAGTGCTTCAGACTGCCATCTCACTTTCTCTTCTCATCCAGGTTGTTTGTGCTGTTCAGCATGTGCTGTTCATGATGAATGATGGCTAAACTGCAGTAATGACCTCCTCTTGCTGTGGGAAAATGCTCAATGACTGTTTTTAGCATGGTTTTTCTGTGTGTTGTGGTTTGGGTTTTTTGGTGGCTCTTTAAATTTTTTTATTTTATTTCCTAAACCAAGCACTTTGGTACACAAAGGCTTTCCCCCTTCTCTCTAGGGAGTCTAGTATAAAAGGGGAGACTGTGTCAAATCCTGGAAAGTCTAGTATGTTACGGCAACCAAATATCCTTGCATGTGTGCTTATTGTGAGGTACTTCCTCTGCTTATGAAGGCTGAGTTCAAACTTTCCCCAGCATATGACACTTCAGCAGTTGCCAGCTTGTTGTCAAATAAATTATCAGGTAATAAGCCTGAGATCTGGTCATCTTTCCATGTGCACTGTGGAGCTACCGAATCAATTATGCTCCTCCAGGCACTCCTTTCAGTTGCTGCTTAGGCCAGTGGAAGCATTTTGTTTCTGCATCAGATGCAGTGTCATCACGATGTCACAAACTTAATGGACTGTCCTTCTTGCTACCAATATTCTGGTGTCTAGTGATGCAACTGTCCTGTAAACATACATTTATTTTTCTGCTTTAAAAGGGCTGAAGAAAGATATAATCTCCAGCTATTTATCCTTATTCCCATGCTGAGGACTCTTCTCCCTTGAATCTGCTGGCAGTTGCTGATGAGTGTCCTCTGTGGGGCTGCAGCTGAAACAAGAGGGCTGGCTGAGATGTCTTATTACATAGGTGTCTTCAAACCTATTATTGTCAATGAACTTTCAATTGATCATATTCGAGTGTAGTTTTAGGTAATCTTCTAGCTGAATCATCTAGTCCTCTGTAACAGTAACCTGTCTTCATTACTTATTCTTGTATCAATCTTTGTCACCTGGAAACTTTATCAGCAGAAGTTGTATAAATATTTAACACTGCTGGACTACTATCTCCAGACTTATTGAGTACTGTGCTGTGGAAACTGGGCAAAATGCTTTTTTCCCAGAGCTGATCTGTAACAGGAAGACTTGTTGCTCTGATTTTTTTTTTTCTCTGCTGACCCCACACTATAAGGATCAGACAACTTAATTTGAAGCTCTTTTGACTAACTAGAGTCCTGTATGGCCTTGTCCTGCTTAGAACCTTGTCATTAGCTATTGTTGGAAAGAAGTACTGGTGTGTCTTAAAAATGCTTAGCACATACTGACCGATACTGGGAAATTTAAATACCTGTTTAAGTGTTGAAGTTGCTACCTGTGTACTCTGAAGCTGTCACTAAGCCTAATATGCACTTTAATACCTTTGGCATAGATATGTAAATGTTTTTGAAAGATTTGCTTAATGCAAGAATTCCAGAGTGCTCCTAAAATGACCGTGAAATGTCCCCGTAGTCCGTATTGGGCTGTCCTTAATTTAGCATTCAAATACTCTTGCCAAATTGCTGTAACCTAGGGATGGGATTTAATTTACTCTTGGTCCTGCTGGTTTTATTGCTGAGCTAGTAGAGGAGAATTTATAGGAAAGCTTCTGTGGCAGGGAAGCAGTCTTGTAGAAACAAGCTAGCCAATATTACATGGTTTGGGTTTTTTAATTTTTTAATTCTTTCAAGACTTTTTGCTATGAGACAGTCAGTTGTACATCTGGACATAACTGTGCACTCACATTGGAGATGAAAGTCTACTTAAAGTATCATTTGGTTCTTCCCCATTAGTGAATTTTCTTAAACATCAAGATGCTTTTTAATTTTTCAAGTTAAAGCCAAGTAAAGTGCTGCTGGCAAGGTTCCACAGACTCAGTAAACAGAAGGGAAGTGGAGTTCTTACTTTCCTATCCCCAGGAAAGGAAGGCTGCTTTTTGTTAGCATGCCTCCAAATCCTGGTATGAACAATGAGTGGTTCAGCATCTGAAATATGTAACTGCTGCCACTTCTAACTTCATCCAATCAACAACTTAAAACATTCTTTTTGCATGCAACTAATTTTTCTTATTTTTTGTTACTCGAATAACTTAAAATGGTAGCATGGAATTTCTTGGCTAAAATCAAAATACTTGCAAAAACCAGGATTTATAGTAAAGTCAAACACAGTTTAAGAAAAGTTACTGCAGATGTATTTGGGGAAAGAAAATGCTAGGTTGTTGGGAAGCATTAGAGAAAATAAACAGCAGTAATGTGCTCACTGTTGAAGCGAAAGAGGAGCTAAATTTCTCTTTTAATGAGGAATTGGAGGTAATAGCTTACTTTAGATACAATACTTCAAATTAGTTGTTGCCATCTGCTCAGCCATAGTTCATAAAAACACTAGAAATGAACATCAGCTCTTCAGATGATTTAAAAAATGTACTCTTCTACAATGACAAGTAGCTGTAGTGTTCTTCTGTACATACCATACCTCCCACACTGAGTAGACAATGATTTTTTTTTTTAAAAGCTATTCTATGGGACTACTTTTATCTGCAGAAACAACTACTCTATTTGGGGATTCAGTTATTCACATATTGCTGGCAACCATAATATGATGCTATGGTTATTGTTGAAACTTTTCCTGTAGGGCATCCTTTATCTGCATAATTACTTCCTGACTGTTTTCTTTTTATCTGCTAGGGAATTCCTGTTTTCTTTCAGTGTTCTGTGGCTCTGGCTATAATACCGATAGTTTAGAAATATACACCAAGATGACTTTTGAGTGCATTTTAAAAAAATGCTAAAAGGATATAGAACTCACTTGGCTGCATTGAGCTCTTAAGTTCTTGTTTACTGCTACCAGGGTTTGTTAATACAAAGTAAACCAAAGTGTACCCAGAGACTTTTCTTTTCAGGTTTTCACTAAGGTGTATCTGCTTAGAAATGCCTCTGTATTGTACTTTCTTCCAGTGGAAACATGTTCATTATTTCCTTGGAGCTCTAGTTGGTACTCTTAAGAAAGGGTATCTGTTTTGTTTATTGACATACTCTGGTTGTCTCCTCATAGGATTGTGTGGTTAACCTTCTCTAGGTGGGAATAGATGAGATTATAGGACTGTCCAACAGGAATATCTATCTGGATGCCCTGTTGTATTACCCTTCTGTTTGACTTGGATTGCCCTGAGTTTCCAGAGACTGTTTTTGCCTGCTGGAAGGTAATATAAAAAATAGTCAACCTTCTTTTTAAATGAAGCAGTAGACATCATCATATGTTGCTGGTGGTTTTGGCAGCATTTCAATTTCCCCTTTTAAAAAACATTTTTGTACCTATTCATTGGTCTTTTCACTGTTGCATAGAATCTGTCCTATTTTCCTCAGCTTCCCTTTTCTTATTTCCACCTTACCCCCATGGTTGCTAGGTGGAATGCTGGAGGCAGAGGCAGGTGTTCTCCAAGTAGTGTTGCCTGTACCTGTACAGAGAAGCTATTCTAGCACCTGCTGTCAGTGAGGACAACTGTCTTGCTGGTGCTCGCTGTGACTCTCTTGTCCTTATTTGTTATCCTTTGACAGGTTTTTAGGAGACTATGCTTATGTCACAGCATTGAGTAACCTGGTCCAACCTCAGAGCTGACCCTGCTTGAGCAGGATGACATCCTGAAATCCCTGCCAACCTGACTTGTCTCTGATCCTGTAGAGATTATGATTCTGATGCTGTGTTAAGGAAGTAGTGCAGGACTCCCTTCAGAACATCACATACATTAGTGCTGTACATCTTCATTCCCCTTCCCCTGCTTCCTTTTGGGGAGCAGCTGTTGGTTCTCACAGCACCCTTGTAATTATAAGGGTCTAATTTTTAAAAGCTTCTTAGTACCCACCTAACATAACTACATCTCTTTTCTAAAGACAGTAATATATAATCAGCGTAAGGAGTAGAGTGTCATAACACACAGCAGTCTATTTACAGTGATTGTTCCTTTAGACAGGAGAAACTGATACATGTTTTGTTAGATTTGGGCTAAAGTGTTCAAGGGTTATTTTTTAATTGCAGTTATTGGGAGGATGCTCACAATGTTGATATAGCTTTAATTCTGTGTTGAAAGTATATTAGAAAATTTGGGAAAGAGAACAATTCTGGGTGTCCTGTGACTTTACACGTGTTATCCTGGGTTTTTCCTAAGCACTCAGAGGGTAAAATACTGTTTAGAATTTACTGAGCAAGGAAAACAGACTGTATTTTCTGTAAAACCTCTAAACAGATTTTTCAGAGGCTATATATTGTCATGTGATTATGCCTTTGAATACAAGCTACTGTCACAAGTGTGGAAGCATATTTAAGTCTTCCATAGCAGGCTTTCAATGTCTGTATATGACCACTTAAACTCAGGTTGGTTGTTTCTCGGCTGGGAGAAATAGTGAGTGTGTATGTGTGTGTCTAAGACTTTCTGTACCTTTTTCATCTCTCTTAACAGAACTCTCACTTTTGACTTAAAAGCCTAACATACTATTAGCATGCCAGTGATCTAACCAAAGGATTAAAATCTAGGAAGCTAATGTCTAGGCACTATCCAGCAGTCAGTGGGAACATTGTTCTTCTGTTTCCCTGTCTCTTTAAAATGTTGAAGCTATAATTGTGAATGTTGTAGATTGAATATGTGTGTGGAATGCACCTGTTAGCAATATTTTAATCAGTCTTTGGCTCATTAATTTCTATGCCACTTAGATGCATGTACTTCAGAAATGATGTTGTGAAGCTTTAAGCGTATGTGAGCTGCTTTATGATGCAGTCCATATTTGCTCACCAGATTTCTTAACTCATGAGTCTTGTAGTCAGATGTTACCTGTATCTGTCTTGTTTGCCATTTTATACACAACAGAAGGTACAAAGGGAAAAATCTTAGCTTGCTGTCTGAGCTCCAGCTATTCTTTTCAAATTGTACGACCATTAGTGACCTTGGTGGGTAAGTGCATCATCCTAGAGACTGCCTAATTGCTATAGGTAAAGCAGTAGTAATTTTACCTCTAATGGGTAAGTTTATGAAATAGTTTATCTCCTTATTATATTAGAGAGGGAATAAGTATTGGTTTTTAGAGGGGTTTTTTTATTGCAGTGTATAATAACAAAACATAGCAATAGTGAGTCATCATTCACTGGAGTCTCCTAGTCAGATGGTTCCTGGCAGGGGTTTTACATTGGGGAGAAGCTTCTGGCAGACTAATCAAAGTAAATGCCTGACAGACAAATCAAAGCCTCTACTAATCTTTTTCCAGATTTACCGTGGTGGCTACTTCTAATTCGTCAGAAAGCATTGATTGGCAAACTTCCAGGAGACCATGAGGTTTGCAAAATAACAAAGATTGCAGTGATTCCACTTTCTGAAACAGAACCTCAGGATCTAGAATTAGAGGTATGACTATCTTCAATGAATTCTGACTTCCCCCTCCTGCTTCAGCAAAATGTAAATGTGAAATATAATAGTTAGACATGCCTCTTATCTGTGTTTTTTTTTTTTCTGGTATATGCAGACATATTGAACATTTCATGCTTTTTAAATGCTGAGTTTTGATAAAATTTTTATTTTTAAAAAATAGAAATAGCAATTTCTGCTAGGGAGGGAAAACAGAATAAAATTATATACAAATTTTATAAAGGCCCTTGAAAATGCCACACAAGAACAAAATTTTATTAGTGTAATTGAGCAACAGATTATTTGAGAACAGAAATCCACTAGAATCATCTAAAAGGACAAAGCTGTAAACAAGGACAGGAACCTTGCTTTTTTTACTTTTTTAAAAAAAAGCTTTCCTGGTTACTACTTAATGACTAGGATGGTAAGACCTTCAATAAATTCTAATACTCGAAGATGATCTACATGGTGGTTAGTAGAATGTTGGGAGAACAATTGTCTCAAGGCTTTGTGTTTCACTTTTGAATGTGTGTGGTGGAGAGGACGATGATGGAGGGACAGGATGACTTGCAATAGTCTCTATGGTGTCTGTATGACAGCATGAGAACCCTTCTCTGAAGAGGGAGAGAGTAACATGGAATCTCCAAAGCTTTGGTAGAACTCTGGCAGGATGAAGAGCTGCTTCAGAATCTGGGCATTAGAACCTCCTCCTGGATACAAGCATATGACTTAATCTAGATGTAATCCTTCCTGTTCTTAGTCATATAGACAAGAACATACCACATCAGCTTGGTGCTTCTGTGCCAAGAAACTGGTACAAGAACTTGGATTTGCAATTCTCTCTCTCAAGTACTTCAAATTGCTTACTCCTGAGGCTATCCCTGAATATCTCATCTGTGGTTTTTTGGGAAGAAGCTGTCATATCTTTACCTTCTGAATCAGAAGAGAGTGTGTGTGTGTGTATATATATATATATATATATATATTTTTTTTATGGATGCTTTTGCTTCCATCCTGTTTTGGAATTTTAATTCTACAACTTGGCTTCAAGGGAAACCCTTCCTTTAAGTGTTGCAGAATGTTTTTCCTTTATCCATTCTCTTTTGGAAAACAGTGTAAGTGAGTAATACTGATTTATACTGTAATTTGGGTGGGAAGTTGAGGTGGGTCTGGATATTCAAGTCATGTCAAATTGAGGCAGACATTCTCACAATCACAGGAGAAAATGCCTTTAATAAAAAAAAAATAAATGCTATATATGGAAACTTGCATGTTTGTTTTCCCTATATTAGAATGTCTTCCCTAGGTTTGTGGACATTTCAGTCTTACTTTTGTAAACTTCAATTAAAATTTCCCTGAACTTTTTTGAGAGTATTTAAGTATTGGCTTTAACTCAGTATCATTATTTAGCTTTGTAAAAAGCACCATTTTGGGATAAACAAGCCAGAGAAGATTACACAGTCCCCAGATGACACAAAATTCCTGCTGAAGACTCTTACTCAAATTAAATCAAATGTGTCTGCTCCAAATAAAAAGAAGGTAAAGCTTTCTACTCTTGCCTTGTTTTTTTTTTTTTTTCCAAAATATTAGTTGGTAATTCAAAAGTTGTGGTGGATCATCAAATGGAGTACTAAGACCTAAAAAGAGAACTAGTGAAAAACTGCAGAACGTGCACCTACTGTCTTGATGTTCAGTTTAATTTTTGATTATTTAGCTGTGACTCTTCTACGGTTTTTTTCATTTTGTTATTATATAACTCTGGTAGAATTACTGATAGAGTGTCTTTGTACCAGGATTATCTTCTAGAGGGATTCTAAACTCCTACAAATTGCTCTGCATAAGCACCACATAATATAGAACTGGAGATAATATTTAGTGCGCAGTTCCTGAGAGAACACCATACAATCTTATCAAAATGCTTTTAACACAATAATGGCTTGGGTTAGAAAGTCCAAACAATATTTAAAATTAGAACAGGTAGATGCAATATTTCTTAGAAATTCTTGAGATTGAAACATACCACTTAATTGGAAGCTCCAGAAGTTTCAGAGCCTGGCTGCTTTGAATGCCCTTACTGCTAAAAGTAATAGCATGGTGTTTCTGAAGATGCTGTTCCTCGTCTTTGCTAGTTTTGAGATTCTGCTTCTCAATGGGAAATGTTTGTCCTACAAGGTTAGAAATGGTATTTAGCAAATATGACTGTCTCTTTCAATTAAAGAGATGTAAGAAAGCCATTACTTGTCTTTCAGATTAAAGAAAGCAAAGAGAAAGAGAGGCTGGAGAAGAGATTATTGGAAGAGTTGTTCAAAATGTTCATGGATTCAGACTCCTTTTACTACAGCCTGACCTATGACCTAACAAATTCTGTGCAGAGGCAGAGTGCGTGTGAGAAAATCAACTTACCACTGTGGCGAAAAGTAAGTTGCTTGTTTTTTTTTTTTTTCCTTTTGGGAGACATGCTGTTCAATAATGTATGTGATCCAGACTTGACTGGTCACATTCTCTGCTGGTATAATCTACAGCAACTGAAGACCTTGCCCTGTAACCAGCTTTAGTGCAAGGAAATGAAACAAAAGTCTCCAGCAGCATGTCTTAAACTGAGCTGTTATATTCAGTGCACACTAGACTTGTTTGTACAGTTGTAGTGAATAACATTGGTGTCTTTACCAAAGATATTGCCAAACCTTAAATAAAATATTGCAAGAGCTGCCCTTTTTTCTTTTAAACAGGTTGATGACAGATTCTTTTGGAACAAGCACATGATTGAAGATCTCATCAGCATTGATGTGAGTCTCATTTCTAGTGATGATGTGTATTATGAGAATCATTCTTTAGTTTTAGTTGAAATGTTTACTTTAAGGCCTCACAGAAGTTTACTTAAAAACCTGCTTGGCAGATGGTCAGGATCAGGGCTGTGCCTTCTGAAGCTTGAGCAGCTGATGATGCCTTCTTCCATCAGCCAGCCTTCCAACAGCCTTCTAGTTAGCCCATCATTGCTAATGAATGAACTTCAGCTGAATTTAAAATTTTATTATAATAAAACAATGCAGAATAACTTGTGTGAAATGTTTGTGCTGATTTCTGAAGGTAAATTTAAGATGTATTAATCTGAAGTAGAAAATACCTGGACAGAGATGAACTTGATAAGGAGGAGGAGCCAGAAAAAGAAACTCTGAATTCCAGGGTTTTCTTGAAACAAGATTTTTGTCTTCCTAAGTGGAGAATACTGTTTTTTCTCCTTGAACAGAGCAGCTGGTCAGTGTAACAATAGTGTAGAACAAGTTATTCTGAACAGCTATTCAGAGCAGATAAAGTATTTTCCTGGCTAATGAGCATGTAAAGAAACACAGAACAACCACTCTTTATCTTCAGAAGGTGATCTTGCTTCATTTTAAATTGACCTTGTTGATAAAGGACTGAGTTACTAACTAATACATGCCAGTTTAGGCCAAGTCTTAGATTTTTTTTTTTAAGATGACAGCACACATTCTTACCTTATGCTCTGCATCTCTCATTAATAATTTTACATACTCTAATGGTTATGGAGTCAGAGCAGGGTAAACCCGGATGCTCTGGGAAGTTGTGTATCATGCAGGAGTTTAGTTGTATTTTTCATGTTATAAGATGTAAATGGATAACCTTGAATTAGTAGGGAAACAGAAACTCAACTCTGTTTAAGAAATTGTGCTTTGTCACCCTAAAACCTCTAATGTGCAGAGTCCTGAACCAGTTGTCTTGGGTACTAAGTTGGCCCATAATATTAATTTGTTTTGTTGATAACAGGCTAACAACATTAGAATTTCAAATTTTTATCTATTGACCTATCTAAATGTAATATATGTCCACATAAGTGTTGTAGAAACTACCTTAAAGCAGAAACTAGGTAATAGATGACTTATACTTCCTGCTGTACCTGAACTGACTATCCTTGGTTTTGATGTGAGAAGTTACTACTTCAAGCTCTTAATGTGCTTAAACATCAGATGTAATGCTGTATTGAAAACTCTCTTTGGGGAAACTGGACAAGAAGTTTTAAAATATTGCAGGGTTTTTTCTGTCCCTAGATAGCTGGAATAAGGAGGGCTTTTTGCCTTGCCTTGATTCAGCTTTCTTAATCTTCACAGAAGAATCTTAAATTGCTTTCTCTTTTTCTTTCTACTGATTTAAAAGCCCTACAACTAATGGAGGAAAAATGCTGGTACCTCTTACAGAAATAAGACAAAATTATGGCAAAAACTTCTTAAAACATGAAAATCATGTGAAACAACTGTTTATAAACGTGAGAAATGGCAGAAATAATTGTAGGTAATATAGAACCAACAGGAATGTAAATGTTTTTTTTAACCTTCAGAATGCTGAAGTGGACTTCTGGATTATACCCATCATACAAGGATTTGTGCAAATTGAAGAACTTGTAGTAAACTATAGTGAATCTTCTGATGATGATAAGAGCAGTCCTGAAACTCCTCCTCAGGAATCAACTTGTGTAGATGACATTCATCCAACATTTCTGGTGGCACTTATTTCACGCCGGAGTCGGCACAGAGCTGGTAGGCAAACATAGTTCAAGGTATCGGGATTGTTCCTGAACACTGGAGAGGGATGAAGAAGATAAAACTTAAATGCTGTGTTGTTCAGCAGGTAGTCATTTTTTGTCAAATTATAGGAGGAAAAGAAAAGGCTGGTGCATACATCACTACACAGCTGTTGCTTAGAATGGTTACCAAGTGAACTTCACTAGTCTCTTGAGCACTGAATGCATCCTTGGAGGTCACAGTTCTGAGACAAAGTTCCATCTTTGCAAAGAATGTGTTCATTAGGACCTTGTGTACAGTTCTGTCCTGATGTATTTTAGAAGGCCTGGGTGACAGCTAAGTTTTCACAGGTTTTCCTTTGAGGGCTTTGACAGCAGCTGAACAGAGACTTGAAAAGGTGTGTGTGTGTGTGTGTTTATGTAGGTCCAAGGTGTGAAATAAAAACCATACTTCAGTCTTGCACCGTATTTGACTTAACGCCAATCGTAGCAAGGCAGAAAAAGATTATTCCCTTTCCTTAGGATACAGAAACGAAGATTGAATCACTTTACACTTTAGTAGATCCTCTTCAACTCTCAGGATTTTCAGTCTCTCAGATTTTTAAGATATTCTGTGTCAGCTCATTTCCTACATAGTCAGGTTTTTAACATGACAAAAAAACAAGCTCCCCAGGATTTTTTTTCCTTACCTTAATATGGGACTGGCTTTTGTACCACAACTCACTTCAGCGCATTTAATTCAGTTCCCAGGAGAATTATTTGTCAGAACAACTTGGGGTAAATACTTGAGGGCTTTGGGGTAGTACCTAATTTACAGTATGCCTTATTTATACTAAGTTGTTTTACAGATACAGAAACTGAATTTCAGAGGGAAAATTTCTTAGTGCTTTCCTCTTACTATTAATAACATTATGCTCATCTGATTGCTAGTCCAGAGCATAAACTGTGTAGAACTTCCCTCTTGACACAAAATTTTTTTCAGTAAATTGATGTTTTGAAGAATAATTATAGGATTATGTGTTTAATTCATTCTGTAATACATAATTTTAGCCCAGAGTTTAAAGTGTTTTCATTTCTGAAATATTTTTTAAAAAAACACCCCTAAAAAAACCCCAGACAAAACACTGCTTTGAAAGCCTAAGATACTTCTCTGTTAAATACACTGATTCTTTATTTGTCAGGCACCTTGTCTGTGACTTAAAAAACAAAACAAAAAAAACCCCCAAACCTAGTGCACTAGACTATCAACATGCCCATGACCTTAAGGAAAGGTATCATGAGATAAAGGCAGCTACTCTTAAGAGAGTGAGACCCTAGTATGTGCAAAAGTTGAGATATTAAGAGAGAAGTTTCCTGGGCAATGATTTAGTTTGGGTTTTGGTGTAAGGGCCATTATTGGTGGCAGGACATAAGTAAAGGGCATCTGAATCTTTGGTCTAAAAGCCCCTGTCTGCTTAAAGGCTGTAATACTGCTCTGACACTTTATGACCCTACGAAGGTCCCTAGGATAGGTATTTTATATTCCTTTTGGTTCCCTATTTCTAACCTCTTCCCTTCTCTCCCATAGTCCTTAGCTCCTTTACCTAGTGCTGTTGAGGTTCAGTTCAAAAGTTTGGTTCAGTGCTACTTCGGGATTGAAACAGAGTTTTTTTGATTCTGTGGAACTGAATTTTTGTGCTATAAAGCATGGCCTTGAATCTTGCTTCAACTCTTTTTACTTACTTTCTCCATCCCTTGCTACCACCTGCATCCTTTCTGAAATACTGATGTACTTTACTTTGAGGAAGGGATATGCAAACCTCCACATGCAAACACTTACCCGTTTTGTTTAATAATCAGATCAGAGATGGATGGGCAAAAAACATAGTCAGAAGAGCAGTATCAGTTCTTAATGTGCAGAATTAGTCATACAGGTTAAAATGAAGGCAGGATGTCTTCTGTTTTGTGGAACATGCAAATCATCTTGGGCTGCTTGTGGGATCTCTTATGGCGAGAAGTGGAGCATCTATCAGTAAAAGTGGACTTTAGGTTCTTGGAAAATACTGACCACTAAAGTAAACTGTCTGCAAAACTTGACAAAACAGGAAGTAATTTATCCTTTAGCATGGAATAGATATATCTGTGACTTTATACTGCCAGTAGACTGCCTTGCCTTGTCAACTTAATTTCTGCTGCTTGTAGTATATCAGTAAATAAACTTTATCCATATAGTCAACATAACTTTTTGGGGATTAGACTAGGATAGGTGTGACTTTTACCATTGATCATGGATTTTGTCTAGAACTGTTGTTTTTGACAACAGTAACACAAGTTATTAATGTTTAAGACTATTACTTAAGTATGAATTGATCATTCTTATTCCTCCTAGGAATGCGTTATAAGCGAAGGGGTGTTGATAAAAATGGAAATGTGGCAAATTATGTTGAGACGGAGCAACTGATTCATGTTCATAATCATACTCTTTCATTTATACAAACAAGAGGCTCTGTGCCTGTTTTCTGGAGCCAGGTTGGATATAGATATAACCCGCGGCCCCGACTGGACAAGAGTAAGTATTTGAGTGGAATACCTAAAGATCAGAGTTCCCTTAGGAATAGGTTTATTGGAGTGTTGCTTTACCACTAGTCTTCCAGTGTCACTTTCTAGAAGCTAGGAATAACAGTAACTCCTAATTGCAACTCTGCAGAGCTGTGACTTATCTGTTGTCTTGAATTTCAATATTTAAAGAAGCACCTGTTCTATATTTAATCTTACTTGTTGCAGTGTTTTCTGGGTTGGGGAGGAAGACAATTTGACTTCTTTTGAGAACCTCCTTAGACACTGATGTCTTAACTTTGTGGACAGAGATATTAAGTTATGCCGAGGTTCTTTCTGCATTAAGAACTGCTATTTCAATGTGGGAAAACAAACATTTCACATAACACCACTTTGGTAGTGTGCTTCTGTCTTCTCTAAAATTACATGCTATCTAGTGGACTTTGTCATATCTGAATTGCTTCCTTTTCCATTTAAAGATAATGCAAAAACTGAAACATGTAAGAATATTGACAAGACTGGGAAATGTGGATGTTTGTACAAAATAGATATTCATAGCCTGAACTTTCTTAAAAGATAGAGGTCAGCAGAATCTTCTCTAGGTTTAGAACTGTAAAGGAGAAACTTTTCTTGGAAGGAAACTAGTATGTTCATGATCCTGTATAATCAGACTGCCACTGGATTAGGTTGCCTGGCGTCCTAGATCACAAGTATGTACTTCTGCAAGTCTAACTTGTGTGTTGGATTCGTATTCTCCTCTAGCATTAACAGGTCTGGTCTTCTGCCATTGAAGACTATTTTTAGGACTGAAAATAATAAAAAAACAAAAAAACAAAAAAACAAAAAAAACACACCAAAAATGCTCTTTCAGAGGGGACTGTGATGTTAGAAAGTTAAAGGACTGTTTTTCCCTGTGTCTCAGTAAGACCTAGTAAAAAGGGCCTTTGAGCTTGCTTAGGAACTTGGGCAAAGCACATAATCTTAAATCGACAGGCAGTTGTTATCATTGCAAACTTAAGGAAGATGCATCAACAGATCTGGATTTCTTGTGGCTTTTATACCAAACAATCTGAAGAGTACTGGAGAGCAATGAATTGTTGCCACACTATGGAAATGGGAATTTAAATACATTCATGAAGTGAGGAAAATAAAAATAAACCAACTCCTAACCTCCCCCCCCAATATTTGTTCCATATATTAGTTCCAACTGAAAGCTTGTGCTGTGACACATGTTTATAGAGCTGAACAGTTTTTTTGTTCATCGCTTTTTTGTTTTGTTTTTCCAATAGGATTAGTTTCAAAAACATTGAGGAATTACACTTAATTTGATAGATTTATAGGTAGGAATTGGGGCATTGAGGCATCAGTGGTGCCTTGAATCAGTTGGATAGCACTTTTGGTTTTTAGTTAGGAGTAGCTTTGTTCTCTAGAACTGGATAACACTTTCACTATTATCCCTTGTCCTGCTCCATTTGCAATTTGCACACCTTTCTGATACTTCAGTTTGCTTTTTCAAAAGATGCAAAACAAATATAAGCACTCCTCATCTGGGAGGTGTTCATGTGCGTGTGGTGCATGTGCAAAGGGGTTAAACAGGGTTATTAAATATTAAAATTTCATCTAATCTGCACAAAAAGCAAAATAAAGCAATATTTAAGAATGGTGTTTTCTGTACACTATAGGAGTAGAACAATGTTGAAGTTGAGCAAATTGATGAAAGGCCATTAAAAGTAGTTCTGTACAGTGTGTTACGTTGTATATCCAAGTACTTAAATGAAGCTGTCTTGGTTTTTGAGAGTATAGATTTGGGCGTGATTTAATATTTCAAATGGGGCTTGTTGCTGAACAGGCTGTTTCAGTCTTAATGCTTCTCTGCCTTGTAGGTGAAAATGAAACGGTGTCCTGTTTTCGTGCACATTTTGAAGAACAGCTGAAAAATTATAAAAAGCAGGTGAGTTACATAATAAAATAATCATCTTATGAAAATACAGGTGTTGAAAGCTAATGTTTTTAGTTTGTTGTTCTTGGTGGTGATATGGGTTGTGGTTTTAGAAGCTTGTTGACTGTTGGAAGGGTGGTACGTCAATAGAATTTTACTAACTTTTGCCAAGTATCTTTCTAAATAACATCTAAAAACCAGCAATACCTTACAGATATGTGGAAGCCCCACTTTTGTGTACTTGTCCTCTGAATTCATAGCTTATCTGTATTAAAATTCAAGTAGGCAGGTAACTGTTGGAGCTTGTTTGATCTTGGGTATAATATAGCAAAAATTGTAACTTCAATATTGCCTACAAATCTTTTAACTCGAGCTATTTTTTATTCCATTGTATGTATCTAAGCAAGTTGTGTAGCAGATGACAAGTGTTTAAATAATTTATATTTTTGAACAGGTTATTATTAATTTGGTGGATCAGACAGGCAGAGAGAAGATTATTGGAGATGCTTACCTTAAACAAGTTCTTCTGTACAATAATGCCAATCTGACTTATGTTTCATTTGACTTCCATGAGCACTGGTAAGAAACCTTTTAAAAATGTCACTTTGCATCTTTTTTTATGATCATGAAAGAAGAGTGGAAGGGAGGAGAAAAGCTATTATTATTTCTATTTCTGCATGAAACACTTTTAAATAGGAAGGATACATTTTGTAAACTGAAGCACTATAAAAGTTCAGGTTCGGGTAACCAAGCACTGTTGTTTGTTGATCTTGTATCCCTGACGTGTTAAATATGTAGTTTTTATTGGGCAAAGCTTAGAAGCTGTTACTCATTTGAAGCAAGGGTTTCCTTAAACATGCTATGAATGTAACGCTGTGGCTGACCTGCTTTTCAAACTGCAGCATTCTGCTCTTAATTCTTTACTACGAGCCATCCTTCTGTTTCTTTTGCTTGTTTCTATAAGCATACGATGGGTTCTTTCAGGGCCTTTATAAATAGCTTCTGTTTTCATGACTCGGCTCTGTTGGCATGGTCTAGTGCAGTGTTCACGTGCCCAAGCATGTGATCTGTCACAGGGACATGTATTTCTCATGCTTCCCTCCAGCAGACTGCATTTGTGTATGAATATGGGGTCTAAACTGTTTTAATCTTCATTTCCTAACTTAATCCAGGGATTGCATCTGCCCTGGGAAGGCATTGCTGACTGTCATTAGCAGATATTGTCTGAGAGGGGGAGGGAAAAGGAGGGGAAACCCCCCCCCTCAAAGTAGTAATGGCCTTTGAGACTTCTATAGGACTGCTGACATCCTGAATTGATTTTTATAAGGTTTTGTTTAAATGAGCTTTTATTTTTGTTGCTTTGCTTTCCTCCTAAGAACTGATGTAGTGACCAGGACTCTCTTTTTGCACTGTGAGCATGAGTGAATACAGAATGATACTGTGAACAACCTGGTGGGGTGGGAGTAGGAGGGCGTGATGTGTCTGTAGGTGTTTTTTTTGTCTAATCACTGGTAAAGCAGGGCAGGCCATTCCAGTTTCAAATCTGTAGTGGTTAATTTTGTTGAGACACTGCCTAAAATAAGAACAGTGTGTTGCACATGCCTGAATAGCTGCACACTTGCTCTTCCTTATGGAAGCAGTGCTCAAGAATACAAATTCTTGAGAATTTAAAGATACGAATCTCATGCTTTAGATTTAGATATTAAACTGTACTTTAAAATAGTTCTGAATATTGGGTGTTATTTAAAGGTTACTGCGGGAGAGAATGTCTCTCCCACTTAATCAAAACATTAGCTTCGTTAACATTACAATTATAAAATGATTAAGTAAAGAAAAATCACTACTCTAGGTCTAACTTATGTGAAATTCTGTGTTTTAGCCGAGGAATGAAGTTTGAAAATGTTCAAACGCTGACTGATGCCATTCATGATATTATTCTTGACATGAAGTGGTGCTGGTAGGTACTTAACTGTTTCTAGACTAGTGTGAAATATTTGTAGAAGAAAAAATAAAACATATTCAGTGGCCTTGATTTTGGCATAACTGCTAGGCTATATATTCCTTTCTTGGTGCCCAGCTTGTGTGTCAAAGTTTATTCTGAAGTATTGGTGTCCTACAACGTAACAGCAAAAATTCTCAGGTGGTGTTTTCTGCCTGAGGCTTACTGCATTTAACGCTTTTAGGGTTTCTTATATTTCATGTGAACCACTTCACATTTGACTCACAAACCCAAAATGCCAGCCTTACTATTGAAAACAGTGGGCATGTTTGACCTTTAGTTTCTACTGGTTGAAGTTCATGCATTTTGGTAATGAGTGTGGCTGCAGTCTTCAATCAATTCCTGTATACTGGTCAATGTATTTTGTGAGTGAGATGTTGCTGTCGTCATTGTTGGCTCCTGGTTTTGAAATTAAATGCCTTCCCTCTTGAAAGCTTCTATTATATATACATGAATTGAATTCAACATCTGATTACATATCAAGTTAATGGCCCCAATAGGACGAATGTTGGATGTCTAGCCTAGACTAAGAAGGAGGCTAGGTGGGAACAAGAGTATTTAATTCTGACTGGGATGTGACTGGGGTGATGAGTGCAACTATAAATAGTACTCCATGTGTAAAACTTTCTACTGTTCATAGAAGCTGATAAATTACTCTGGCTTTTAAGTGTCTCAGTATGCTTTTGCTCTATCTTTCTGTTGAAAGGGTTGATCAAGCTGGAGTGATTTGTAAACAGGAAGGAATTTTTCGAGTTAACTGCATGGACTGTCTGGATCGTACCAATGTTGTGCAGGCTGCTATTGCAAGAGTGGTCATGGAACAGCAGGCATGTATAACTGCTGTATTTTTCTTCAAGTACCGAGTACCTCAGAACTTAATTGTATTCATGGGGAAATCTGTGTGTTTGAAAAATGCTAAACTAACCTCTACTGAAAAGGATCTTTGCAAACTACTTGGAGAGCTAGGAAACTGAATGTAATATGTACAACTAAAATAACTTGAAATCATTCTAAACCAGTGATGCGTAGTGTTCCCTTCAGAGAGGAAATGACTGTCTGTCCACATCTTGGAGAGGTTCTCTAGTTTTGATCTAGTCAATTTAAGTTACACAGTAATACAAAGTTTAAAACCATCTCCATCCCCAAAATGAGATGTTAAAGGAGTGAAATCTACTAGAAGTTGGATGCTATTTTAGCCCCTTTGAAGTGAAATACTGCGTCAGGTAGGGAGATTAGTTGTTGCTTTTGTGCGTAGAGGAATAATTAATTCACAGTGTAAATATCCCAGGTGGCTGACTACCATGCTCTGGAGTAGTTCTGCCTGTATAGGGAGGGCATTTCCAAGCAGACGGAGTCCTTACTCTAGTCTTCCTCCTCTTTGCCCTGCCCTCCATTTGCTTTTTGACACAGAAGCTCAGTGAAAATTGTCTTCCCTCTTGAAGGCTTAATAGTACCGTAACTGAAACTTTGAAGCCTCAGTTACCTGGCTCTAAATGAACAAACTTGACTATGCTTAGAGTGAAGGACAGACAGTGAAGTGGGTCTTTATCCAGAAGAATGAGTGGCTCTAACTGTTGTACCTGGCAGTTCCTGTTTGTCATCTGCTTTTATGAACTCCTGACACAGAAGGAGTGTTGGGGACAAGGGGTGGGACCAGCAATCCCACAGTCACTGTTTCAGAACAGAATTTCTGTATAGGTTAACTCAAGAGTTCAAAGGCCATCTTTCAAAATCTAGTTATATAGATTGTTGTGAAGAGGACTTCAGTAATCATTGCTGTAGTGGTAGCTTGTGATGTGCTACAGCATTCCTGTGTTATAGCTGAGGTACTTTTGGAATCAATTAATAACTGAGAAGTGCCCCAAGCATTGGAAGGGGACTGACATGAAGTGAAAGATTGAGAGTTACATGTACTTTACCTTTGCACTTCCCTGGAATCATAGGGCTTGTTTTCTCTCAGCTGGAAACTTGGTAGGGCTTTCAAAGTCAATGAGCAGATGTGTCAGTTTTCATCAAACCTGTAAAGAGTGCTTGAGCATTTTTTTATTGGTTATAAATTGAGGTTTACCTATGATTTAGTCCAAGTTATCCCTGCAGTTGCCCTTACATTTACTGACTACGCTGTGGTTATATATGTGCTGCTTTACCAATTTAGTGTGTGTAAAAAAAAAAAAAAAAAAAAAAAAAAAAAACAACCAAAAAAACCCTAAAGTTTGTATTCCCAAAATGAATCTTGGGAATACAAACTTAAGTACTGGTTATTCAGGAGAGTAAGATATCTTACTTTCAGTATCAGTGTTAAACAGTAACTGTCCAAAACACCCAAGCATTTGTAATAAACACAACCTATGCAGTTGTTCTAAGGTTTTATTTTGAGGGAGGTGTAAGTTTGAAGATGGAGCTGTTACATTTGCTTAGATTAAGAATCTGGTCTGCTTTATCTTGTAACTGGAAGGAGATTCCATTTCTTTGTTTTCAGACCTTTGAGGTCATGAGTGCCTTTGCAATAGAAGACATGAAGTTGTTTATGCGTGTTAAAGATCTGTGATGTTTGTTCTTTTGATCTCTATAGAAAACAGAAACATTTTGTATATCTTGAGTAATTTAGAGGAACTTGTTTTCCTTTAGCTTATTTTTTTGAACATTGACTCCAACATCCATAATTAATATATTACTGCTGTGTCCAGTGATAGGATGCTTAACAATGAATTAGTGATTCATTGCTAACAATTAATTTCATCTGACAAATTAGAATGGGTTCCTTTTTCAGATCATACAAAACTTTAATTAAACGCTTGGCAAGTGTTCCCATTTTCTTTATCAAGATCTGATATCGAGAACTGTTATCTTGAACCTTGTATTAATGTGTATGTCAAATTCCAGCTGAAAAAACTGGGTGTGATGCCACCGGAACAGCCTTTGCCAGTAAAATGCAATAGAATCTACCAGATAATATGGGCAAACAATGGAGATGCCATAAGCCGACAGTATGCTGGCACAGCAGCCTTAAAGGTAAAGCATGAAGAGTGTTACCTGTTCTGATTATTAGTATATGTTACAGGTTTTAGTGCACTGGAGAGCTCTTGTATATGTAACAGCCAAATATTCTGCATGTTTTTGTCTTGAGATACAAGGCCTTTCAGTAGAAGCATAATTTGTATCACACTGAGTGTGAATTGGAGAAGAGCTGGATGTCCAGGTATCCTGTGGCAGTGCTGGCTGTGTTTTAACTTTTGTATCTAGACATGAAACTAAGAGAATAAGCATAGCTGAGCCAAGAGTTTAAGATCTACATTAAGCATTACTTCTATTTAAATTTAAGCATGGTTATAGCACTTTTAAGCAGTTACAATACATCAAAAAAAATCTTCTGCAGGACTGAAGATCAGGGTATGTAGGTACTTTTTCTAAAGACTTTTCTGAATTTAGCTGTAAAGCAGTCTGTCAAGATAAGAAATCACTCATGAAACTCCTTACTGTTCACTCCTGATGCTTTGAAAAGTCAGAATTTGAGCTATTTTCTGTTGCTGATAGAACAGTTTTTAGTATTCCTGGTATTTGGCACTGGAAAAACACTCACAGTAGAAATACTTAACTCTTAAATCTCTTAAAATATCTCTACTGAACTAATCTATTACATGAATCTTTTCTTTTTTTAAAAAAAAGAAAAACCAGCCTGACACACTTGTCTTGATTGTGAATATTTAACTTTAAATCTGAAGCAGAGAGCTCAGTTTATAGATCTATATTTTCAGCTATTCTGCTTGAAGCTTTCTTTTCTCACTCTTGAGGTTCATGGATTAAATTTATTTTGAGTTTAATTGTGATGTTTCCTTTAATTTGAAAGTGAAACTCACTTGAAATGTTCTTCATAGCAGTTGGCATGGCTTTTAGAACTGCTCTGTGCCAATGTTCGGAGTGTCTCTGAAAATAGAATCCTTTAGTGAAGTGTAACTACCAAAACTACTTTTTATTCAAATTCTAAGCCTTCCATGGCCTAGAAACTTTGTTTCTGAGGTTGTGAGGATATGTACTATTTCCCTTCAGTATGTTATGCTTGTCTTGTTTTGGCAGCAGAAGCAGAGAAGATGAAAACCATTTTTCAGTAAGCTTCAGTCTTCTCAATTGTTCCAGTAGTGTGCCTTTTACATAAAGGCAAAATAAGGGTTTTTTTTGATGTGTTCAAGCAACCCAGTGACTGATGTCTTAAAAGTTCTGCTTTAATATTAGCTGGCATATATGTCCAGATTACTGTTTTCCATTAGGAAATGGAAATTTCTACAGGAAATTCTTCATGTAGAATTGTAAGTCTGTCAAAAGCATCAGATTCTCTGCAGATTCAAACAATGTCATGAGAAGTAGATGCTCTTTGAAAATCAGTATTTTCAACCTGTGTATTAAATAGTTACTCGAATGTAACTTCTGAGTTGTCGTCTATTCAGTTCTGAATTTCAGAACGCCAAAGCTTTTGAGCTGAGAGTGATACTTCAGAGTTGCATGTGTTCATGAATTGCATGTTCTCTGTGACAGGGTGACTTCACAAGGACTGGTGAAAGAAAGCTGGCAGGGGTCATGAAGGATGGAGTTAATTCTGCAAACAGATACTACTTGAATCGTTTCAGGGATGCTTATAGGCAAGCAGTCATAGGTAAGAACACAACTTCAACTAAGCTGAGCTATGGTATTTAGAAAAGTATTTAAATCATTTTGGCTTTATCTTTCTGACTTTTTTTTTTCTGAAGCTTAAAAGTGTATATATAAATACTCATGTCTGTAGTAGACACTGTATGGAACAGTCACTCTCCATTTGGAGATTAAACAACACTCAACTAAGAGGCATTACACGCAGTGTAGCTCATTGTAGAATTTGCTCCTAATGTCATTTTAGCATTAACTTTTTAATGACATCTCTCTTTTAGACAAAGTTAAATCTGTGTAGTAAGTGTTTCGTAAAATGGTGAGTTAATTCTTGCTTTTCTCTTAGAGAAAATAGTGTTATACCTACTAGGTTTTAAGTTTCATGCAACATTCTATTCAGAAAGAATAACCATTTCCTAAGACTGACTTCAAATAGGAAACATTTGGAAGGAATTTACGAAGTAATCAACAGACTGTAGCTGTATATCACTCTTAACTGTTGGCTTCTTGTTTGCTATTTTGTGGGTTTTATTTAGATTTGATGCAGGGTATCCCTGTAACAGAGGATCTTTACTCCATATTTACAAAAGAGAAAGAACATGAAGCCCTGCACAAGGAGAACCTGAGGAGCCATCAGGAATTGATCAGCCAGCTGTTGCAGAGCTACATGAAACTGCTCTTACCAGATGATGAAAAATTCCATGGAGGATGGGCACTTATTGACTGTGATCCAAGGTTTGTTGAATAACATCAGAATTGATCAGCTGGTACTATGACACCTCTGTTAATTACTACCGATGTTAAATGATTTTGATAGCTGATGTGTTAACAGAATACAAGTGGACAGTTTTGTAAAATGACAAGAGTCCTTGAAGGGAATGAACACTTGTAATTGTAAAAGAAAAGCTCCTCTAAACAAGTGCTTTTTCCCCAAAGTGCCGTAAAAATGGTGCATGCTGGTGTTACCTTTGAGACATCACCTGGAAATGCATGCATTCCGTTAATACTGCCAAAATGTGGTCAGCACCGTGAAGAGAACTTTTAACCACCCTTAGGTCCAGAAGGAGCTGTTTGAGGATCTGTTGTTCGTTATTGCTTGATAGGGAAAGTGTAATGTGACTTCAAAGCCATATCCAATCAGATTAAATTCTTGTGTAATGAGTCAGTAGTAGGAAAGCCTAGATTTCTCTTCATGAAAAGTAGTGAGCATAAACTAACTTCACTGATAAGTCTCCTTATCAAGTTCAGAGTTCACTAACTTGAAAACCAGAGATTAGATCTTATGCAGGTTAAACTTCAGCATCTAAAAATAGCAAAGCAGGATGTTATGATAGCTATTCAAAGCACAGACTCATCACCTTAACTGAGCTTTGAGGTATTTTTCCATTTCTTTGTTAGCATTTTCAGTAGCTTGTGGGTTTTCTGTTTATTTTTGGACCTGCTGCTGACCTGTTTGAGCTCTTGGGTAACTCCAGGTTTAAGACAGTGTTGGTTACATGGATCCACTTATGGTTTGGTAAGTCTAATGACACATCACATCTTGGCTTGTGAGGCGTCTCACCTAACTTGGTTTTTCAGTGGCTGTGAAGAGGTAGCAGCATCACACAAGATAGTGTACCATAATTGAAACCTCTTGTTGTAATGTGCCTTCAACTGTAAGAGTGTCCCTAAAATACCCTGGGGATGTGTTGCAGCTGTACAAGTAAAACCTTCTTCTTGTATTCATTTTTTCTTCTTCCCTCCCTTAGTCTCATTGATGCCACTCATAAGGACGTGGATGTTCTGCTGTTACTTTCTAATTCTGCTTACTATGTGGCCTAGTAAGTTACCACTTTCTCTTACTATGTGTATTTTTAGTACCTTTGTTTTAGATTAGGAGAAAGCATTAAATTCTGATTCTTTTTTTTTCTAGTTATGATGATGAAATCGATAAGGTGAATCAATACCAAAGGTTAAGTCTTGAAGCTCTGGAAAAAATAGAAATAGGTAAGAATCTAGTCACCATCTATTTTTTTTTTGTATGCTTCTAACAATAGCTTGAGCACTTATCAAAGCATCCTACAAATGCATTCAAACAGCAAGCCTCGGTGTACTGCATGTATCCTGTGTAGTCCACTGTAGCTAGAAATGTGCTTTGTTGCCAATAATGGATGCCAGTTACTGTCTTTTGCTACTGCTTGAAATGGGAACTTTGATCACTGGCAGGCTTCTAAAATCTTTCCTCTTTCAAACTCTTAAAAACCCCCATGGATTCCTCAAAACAAATGTCATTATTTATCAAATGGCAGTAACAATTTGATCAACTTCTGTAATGAATCACAGGTTTGTGCATTCAGTGCACTCTTTATTTGATCCAAATACAGCGGCTGGTTCCGAATTGTACTTTAGATCTGTTTCATGGCTAAAACTGTTCTTTCTCAAGGTCTGTTAAGAAACATGCTATTATGAAATCACCTTGTTATGCTGATTAAACTTATTTATTGACTAAAGAATGTAACATCTGTAGGCTAAATCCAGCATTTTCTGCTGAAAGTATTAAAGATGTGCTATCTCTTTACTTTGCAGTGTTTCAGTTGAAGAGAAGGGAAGGGAATTTTTGTGGCCCCACCCCCTTGCTAGAGTTTAACCCCATTACACAATGCATAGTGATTTCATCAGCTCCTTGCTGTAACTTTCACTGTTCTAAGTGAATTTCTAAGAATTCAGTGGAAAAGTCTCTCACTTGTGTACTGTGGAGATCTGTAATGCATCCTGATGGACAGAATATAGTTGAAACATCTGGACCAAATACCTTATAAAAACAACCCCTCCTCCCATTTAATGATATAGATCTGATGCAGTGCATTGGAAAGTTGAAGTGCTTGGTCTAAATGTTGAAACTCGCATTTCTTCCCTTGGTAAAAATATATTAGCTTTCCCTTTAATCCTTGCAGGAGCATACCTTAAAACACAGGATGCAATAGGTGTAGATTTATTTTTCTATTTGAAAGAGTGCTCTTGTAATAAGCAATCAGGCTGGATTATAACAGATATACACAAAGTCTAATTGCTTTTTGTAATTGATTTATTTTTTTGTGAAAATACTTCATTTAAAATGTCTATCTTACTCTGAAGAAAACATGAAGCTTGTCATGCTGAGAGACTGTCAACGCTTACATATGCTTAAGTAGTCTTTGAAATATTTCTTTCAGTGTTTGGTTAAAGAAAATTTCTGATCTTCCGGTTTATTTCTCAGGGCCTGAGCCTACTCTCTTTGGCAAACCCAAGTTCTCTTGCATGAGGCTGCATTACAAATACAAAGAAATGAGCGGATATTTCCACACTCTTAGAGCTGTGGTTCGCAACCCAGAAGAAGATGGAAAAGGTTTGTTTCATTAGTAAAAGTTTTATAGGTCAAAGTGTATTCAGTATATCAGTGTTTCTCTAGGGAACACTTTTTCCATTGCTCTCAGAATAACTTCTGAGGAAGGATAGATTTAATATAATCCAGTTGTGTGGGGTAGGGAATCACCAAAAAAACCCTCTGTATGTGGCTTCCTGTGTGAGCACTAGAATGTTACTGTTTTAATATAAAGAAAAATAAGTTTCAGATGTGGCTTTAAAGCAACATGTCTCTCTAGAATTGAGACATTTCCATGTGTGGATCTTCACTGCTCTAAAACCTGATAAAATGAATTTAAAATTAGCTCCTAAAGAGCAGAAGAAATTTATTTAGTGAAATCAGTGTCTACAAATGTTCTTGCTTGTTTAACTGAAATCAACACTAATAAGGGAAAAATATCACTTCTTACCTGGAGCACTGAGTTTATTCTAATCCTTGTTGACAAAAGAGAATTGCTTCTCTTCCTTCCACAAATGATGAATTGTGGCAGTGATTCACTTGCACCCAGTATTTAGGGCTTAAGGAGAGTCTGTTCTTTTTTGTAAAATTTGAATCAGAATTGCAGCTTGTAAGGTGCAACTATTCTGTGGGGTGAAAGAGGAAAAACAACCAGCAAACCCAAACTAACTTAATTATGTTAAAATTAGACTGATTTCTTTGTAGATTTTGGAATATGGGGTTTTAAGGGGTTTTTAAGGGTCTGACAGGCTGCTACTTGGATTTCAGACACTCTTCAGTGCATTGCGGAAATGCTGAGAATCACAAAGCAAGCGATGGGATTAGATGTTCCTATTATCGAGAAGAAGCTGGAGAGGTGAGTACTTAAATGATGTGAACCTTCTGTGTCTCACTCCTGCTCTCTTCTCAGTGGTTGTAACAGTATGTGGTAACAGCCATATGTGATGCCTCAAAGAAATGCCCCTAGCTGTACTGTGCTAGCAGTTAATTCCTGTGTGCTGCTTCCAATAATAACTGTCTGCAGGTGCTTATCTAAAAAGCATAAGCAAGAACACTATTTTGTACATGTGTGCTTATAGACAATATATGCTACCAAATGTAAACAACAGATTGTATATCAGATGGTTCATGGTTAGTTTGTCAATTTTAATTTTTCCTATCTGAACTTAATGTCTGCTTCTGTAGTAAGACAACCTGTGAAGTGTAAGTCTGGTTTGGATTCCACTGCAGTTGAGTGTTTAACAAATCCAGATAACATTACAGGTCTTGTGTGAAGAAATGGCTGAAGCTAAACTTCTGAACTCCTTAAGTGTTAGTCAGCATGATACAGAAGTTTTTGGTTTGCAAGCCGATTAAGAGAAGAGGGCACACAAAGGTATAGTTGACAGAGAAAACTACCTAAAAAGCTCTAGTAAGTATTTTTAAGTCAATTGTCTGTAATCAAACAGAAATAACCATAATCTAATATTGTTGAGGTGTTAATGGTGAGAAAATAATTTACAAAGGACGAGTAGAAATAGGAGAGGATGGCTAGCTGAAGTTTAGCATGTTTTACCAGTTTCAGTGTGATCTGTTGCATTATTCTGAGCTCTTCCAAATCAGGCTGTATGAACTACTACAAAATGTCATGTAGCACAATTGTAAATTGTCAGCTGAAAACTATTAGGGCACATTCAAATAACTTTCTTATTCATTTCATTATTTGGCTACTATTTCAACTTCTTTTCCCAGCTGAGTAGAAAGTGGAACAAGAAAATGTTCTTGTTTACAGGTACTGGAGACTAGATGTTAGCTAAATCTGGCTACTGAGTAGAACATACATAAAGTCAGGGTTACAAATACAGAGAATTCAAATCCAGTTTCATCTACAACTAAAAATGCCTGCAGAAGCTTGAAGCTTTTTAATTTTTTTTTTCCCTTGCTTGCCTACTATTCTGTATCCACCTTCCTTTTTGTTGTTTCAAATTTGATTAGTTTATATAGGTACAATTATGTAAGGAAAGAATAATTTAGTAACAAAAATGTCCATCTCTATTATGGAAACTCTTTAAGATGGTAAATACTTGGTGTTCATAAATGAGATGCCTTGACTGTACATTAGATTTTTTTTCCTTCCAGGAAGAGCAGTAAACCTCACGAAGACATCATTGGCATTCGGTCTCAGAACAGAGGGTCCCTGGCTCAAGGCAAGAATTATTTACTGAGCAAGTTCTCATCTCTCAATCAAAAAGTAAAACAAACCAAGTCCAACGTAAATATTAGTAATCTTCGGAAGTTAGGCAGCTTTACCAAACCTGAAGTGAAAGTAAATTTTTTAAAACCAAATTTGAAAGTGAATCTTTGGAAATCAGATAGTAGCCTTGAAACTTTAGAGAATCCAGTGGTAGATGCTAAAGTCCATACTGAATCTGATACAGAAGTATCAGATAATGATTCATTCCACTCCGATGACTTCCTGAGTAATTCTAAATCTGATGAGGACAACCAGCTAACTGACTCTCTGGAGAACATAGGGCAGGCAGACTATGTGCTGCCTAGCTGTGGTATCATTGCCTCGGCTCCACGGCTGGGCAGTCGGTCCCAGTCTATAAGCAGCACTGACATGAACATCAGCATTCACGTTCCGTCCGAGATCCACGTGTCCCAGGCCAGCCAGTCTGACTGTGAGGACACACCCATGGCTTCTGCTGACGATGCGGAGATGGAATTTGCTAAACCAATTGATGTGTACTGCCAGAGGTTTGTGCACGATGCTCAAAATAAGATGTCAGATGATTTGGAGGCTGAGGCTGGTTCTCAAGAGCCCCATCATGTAAGAAATCCATCCAGCAATAATACATGTAAGAAGGCAGAAACCAAGGCTGAAGCTATCAGAGACATTCCTTCCAGGCCATCTAAGCTGGATGTACAGTCTTCTGAGGCAAATCCTCAGCTCTTAGCTGTTGGTGGGACTGACTTTACTAAATCTCATAAAAGCCCAGGATCTGTCTCTGGTAACCTTGAGACGGGACTCCACATGACTCCTTCTCCAGCTGACAGTAGCAGCAGCAGAGCTGTATCTCCTTTTGCTAAAATTCGCAGCTCCATGGTCCAGGTCGCTAACATCACGCAAGCAGGATTGACTCAAGGGATTAATTTTGCTGTGGCAAAGGTCCAGAAGAGCCCTGCAGAACCAGAAGCTATAAATGAAATGAAACAAAAAGAACTGAAAGAAATGTTTACGCAATGCCAGACAAGAATAATTCAAATCTAGTTGCTCATCTAGGAAGTGTTCTTCTAGTTGTGGCTTTTAATACAATACTAAAAAAAATTAAATCAGGTCTCATTGTGGCATGAGCTGCTACTGAATACTGGGATCAATAATATAGGTAAAACTTGTTTACAGGAAGTGAGAGATGCAAGTGAATTTGGTTCTGACCAAGCTTCAGAATTCCTTCAGGCAGCTGAGACAAAAGAACAGTAATCCATATTTAAACAGGTAGCTTAGACACTGGGATTTAATAAGCATGCTGTCTGTCTTAAATGTGTTGCACAGTTATTTTTGGAGACTAATTTTGTAGCTCTTCTGACTTATGTAGAAAGTATTTATACTAAAAAGGTGATACTGCACTTCTGTGACCTTACTTACCTTGCACTGTACCAGCAAAATAACTTACAGTATATTACACTTTATTTATTTTTGGACTAGTATTTTTACTTGTTTCCATTGACATTTTAGATGCAGCTTTCTATGAATTGTGCCTCTACAATGGGAATCGATGCGTTTCGGTTGAATTATGTTAATCAAAAAATTAAGATTTCTTTTTCTGTCCTTTTTCTTTCCACGCATCTTGGAACACTTTTAGTAAAAATAAAGCATATCAATCCAATCTGAAGAATCCACGATCCTGCAGTGCAAATTTAGTTTGTAGATATATTTTTTTTTCCTCACTTGAGGTGAGGGGAAATGGAGCAAAAGTCCTCTAATTGTCTTGCCCATGCTAAAGCTATTCCTATTTCTTTTTTTTCTGAATTGCAAACACTGGTAATTAGCTGTAACTTTTGTCTGTGTAGAACAAGACAAGCCAGATGCCTGACTTTCAGGCACTGTATCCCTCTGTACTCTCTTTTTTTTTTTAAGCTATATTTTAACTGTCCACATGTAGAAGTCCAGATAGCTTCTAAAACAGAAGGCAAGTGTATGGTTTCATAAAATCAGTGTTGCATTAGAGCATAGTTGTCAGCATCTAATCAAAACCAAATTCATTACCAACTCAAGCTTTGTATACTTGCAGGATAAGGCTAAGCATCCACTCCTCATGCAGAGAATGGGATAAAGAAAACCAACCCTTATCTATGTGTGTCAAAAGATTAAATCTAAATTACTCTTTCCCAGAAATGCCTTGCCATGCCATTCTAGTATAGGACATTATCCAAAAGCTACTGTAAACCAGGATCTGACTGTGCTGTGGTTTGTAACTATAACCACCATGATAGACCCAGTGCCTCTGTGTTCTAGTCCATGTACTGTAGATAGGCTGCACGTGGTGTTCCAAGAAATAGTGTCATAGGGGTAGGGTAGTACAGTGTCTTAGGACGTGTAGTGCGTCTGAAATTATTATCATCTAACCCTCATGGTCTGAAACTTTGATAAGCAAATTTGATTTATTTATTTGTTTTATTAAAGTGATGTGGGTTTGGGTTTTTTGAATGTCTACTTGTGGCTATATTTAAAATTAAACTACTGCTGTATTTTAATGTGGGCAATATACATGAGATATTTTAATAAAAAAAGTGGAATCAAAAGATGTGTTTTGGCACATGATGTTAAGGGGATAAGGTACTCCAGGACTGTGGGGTTTTATGTTTCAAAGATGGGTGGGTTTTCCCTCTGAGTCAGAGGATGGTTGAGGTTGGAAGGGATGGCTGGATGCCACCTGCAGCTGGTGGTCTAGGACCATGGCCAGATGGCTTATGAGTATCTCCAAGGATGAAGACTCCACCACCCCAGCAGTAAAAAGTGTTCCCTGACATCCAGAGGGAACCTCCTGTGTTTCAGTTTGTGCCCACTGCCTCTTGTCCTGCCCCCTCTTCCTTGCAGCCTCCCTTCAGGCAGTTATAGACATAAATAAGATCCCTGTCAGTCAAGGGACACATACATGTCTTGTCTCTGATCCTTTTCTTCTAGTGTTGCACTGCTGCAACCCTGGCCTCAAGGGAGGGAAGAAAACAAGTTATAATCATATTTAATGATGATACCCCTTAAAGTGCCTCAGCATTGGTACTTGAAAAGTTCTGGAGAAAGAGGAAATTCCCAATACTTTGCCATCATTTTGGTAGGAGAAAAAGAATCTGATCTATACAAATACTTACATAGTAACTTCTGCAGTTTAAAGGAGACCTCTAGGGCAAGGGTACTAACAGCTATAAAGCCACTCTTACATTTAGAAAAATGTGGCTTAATGAGGAGTCCAGGCATATCTTCCTGGAAACTAGTTCCTGACCTGCTGTATTGGTTCATTGCTTTCTGCTTGGTGATCTAAAAGTATTCCAACTTAGGGGTTGTCCAATACTTATGAAATGTTGGAGATAGTATCAAATAATCCACAGAAATATGTATAAAACCATCCTCTAAGCAGCCCTGAAGGGCAAGGCTCACAAACCAACTCTGCTTTCCAGCCAGGCTGCCTCTGGGAGACAGACTTCATTTTTTTCCTGTATTTGTTCATTTGCTTCATATTAATGTAGCACAAGTCAGCTCAAACCAGCAATGTTCATTTTAGTGTTCAAAGAAATAAGCTGTGACTTGAAAGGGCATCAAACTGAGCTGAAGTTTAAGATACACAAAGATTGTTTACCATAAATACTCCAGTTAGTGTGCAGAGGCAGAAAGGACAGTTTCAGAGGGGCTGCACAGTACAAAATGTACAAAAAGCAGTGAAGGGGATTCCTCTTCACATGCTATCAGTCAAGAGAAAGCATTAACTGAAGGTGGTATTGGCTTAATATAAACTTTTTCTTGTTCAGAAAAGGATTAGTTGAAGGAAAATCTGGAATTTGCTCCATTGCTGACTCTTGCAGGCTGTCGCCACAAGGACAGCCTTACTACTACTCTATCATCTTTGTGGATTACTCCCAACTACTCTTTTACTACTTAAACCACCCTTGTTAAACTAGTTCTGCAAGTCATATTAGGGCCAGTCTGTTCTCTGAAAACCAGCTCAAACTGTACAGCATAAGATATATACAGGCCATTCTTAATGCTTAATTGATATTATTCAAACAATTTAAAAACACTGCAGTAGTAGGTCATGTAGAGAATGTTTTGCATGAGTGCATCACTAACACTCTCTATTCAATGCTTTTTTTTTTTTTTAAAAAGTGCCAGAATAAAGGTCATTTAGACAGACTGGAGAAGTTGTTTTGAAGTCCTGCTCTTCTCCAAGTACAATAATGATGTGTTTCATACTGGAACCTTGTCATGGATAAGATCCAAATCACTTCTTTGTGCCACAGTATAATCACTATTATGCTGCTGCTGTGAGGACAATGTGCCTTAGCTCATGGGAACAACAGGACAGAGTTCTGGCTACTAAAGTCAGTGTTTCTTGCAGCTGCAGACTAGCCAAAAGCTCTGATCCTCAGAATTCAGCCATTCAAGAATTATAACACAAACTTATTTCAGACTAGAGCCTACCCCTGCGCTGCTTCAGGGTTGAAGTTTCTTCTTATTAAAGGAAGTAGGTTTACACAACTTCAGTATTAAAGTTTAATATCAAACAATTTGCTTGTTGTTACCAATTTTCAATTACAAAACAGGCTCCAAAAAAATTTCATAAAATATGTTTAACTGGCTGAACAGAGTTAAGTGTGTTCAGACTGCAAGGGTAAATATCCATAACTTTTTGGTATAAATTATCTACAAAAACTGGTATAAACAATATTCCAATCTTAGTATGGGTTCCATCTAGGATTAGACAAATTTTCATAGCGACAGCCACAAAATATTAAAGTTCATTCCCATTAACACATTTTTGTTGCTGCAGTCGGACTTTCCGTAACGCCTCCAGCTGTTTTGCTCTCAGCCACCTCTCCCGTGACAGCGTCGTCTGCCCCGCGCTGAGAGACAGGAACCTGGAGGAGCAGAAACAGCAATTAAGAGCTTGTTCACGTGTGAGGTTTGATAAGCTAATACAGTACAAAACCAGTTTTCTTTCAGTATCCTATGAACTCGAAAGCATGGGAGGAAATGCTTTGCCTAAGAATCTGTGACAAGAGGAACGAAGGAAGAGGAGATTCCATCTTTTGACTGTTGGCCAAGCCTCAGGCACCTTCAATCCAACTGCAGACTCTGAGCCTTGACTGCATTTGTCACCAGCTTGCCAGACAGCCTTTAGTTCTGGCAAACAGCACTACCCACCTCGCTACGAGCAGAGTTCTGTGCAGATCATCAGCTGTTATGCTCTCGGGGTCATTCTTGCGCATTTCCACAAAGTCTTCTTCTACTGCCTATAAACAATACGGCATGTAATTAAGTGGCAAAAAAGAATCTTTGCTATGAGATAAGCTTTTAAGGAGCTAAACCACCATAACAACCCTTACAGAAGACACATTTCAGCTCATTGCTGTCAGGAAGCAAGCTTGAGTAAAAAATAAGCTACTTCTCATCTGTAAGAAGAATTAGCTTTCAAAATGACGTTTTAGAAAGCAAGGTACATGTAAAGTATATACTGAAATACTCAGGAGTACAAAGCCTTGAAGGCACATTCCAGGCAAGAAAATGCCTGTGTTTTTTAGAATACTTCAAGGAGAATCACTGACAGGGAACAATAGGAAAGTAACTTTCTATAAAAGTGCTTTTTGTCTGAATATACAGTTGAAAACACATTAGTGAAGTCATCCATACCTTGGTCACTTCATCAGATATACTATAGTCCAGCAGCCTCAACAAACTTAGATAAATTCGGAATTTGTTCAACACAGAAGGGAGCACTGCTGTTAGGAGGCTGTTCATGTACTCTTCCATGTTTGGTGGAATTATCTGTGGTTGTAAGTGGACTTGGCAATCTGACTGAAAAATAAAATTACATATCATCTCTTTCCACATCCTGTTTTTTCTATTCAAAGACTAATTTAATCTCTAAAGCAACAGAAATCAATATTTCCCAGAATTAAGATAAGACAATTCTTTAACAGTTTTCATCTTGAAAACTAGCATGAAGTCCTTATTCAAGCAGGAGACAGTTTCACTTCGAGGCAAGAGAGCAAAGGCACTAATTCATAAAGCTAGAATGCAGATCAGACAGCTGTAAAGCCATGGCCATGCCAGCGTCAGTGCTGGATCTGTTGCTCTTTATTCCTGTGCCCATCACCTCAGGAACCACTGTTCTAGATTAAGGCTTTGAGAGCAGCAGCGTCTCCGCAGGCTTTACCCATTACCAGGCCTCCATCAGTAACTCGAGCCTTGCCATCACTGTACTGTTCAGCCAAGGAGGAGGGAAGGTCACTCTCCGTTTTCCTTTGAACAGGTTTTTGGCCTGGCTGCAGCCACGAGGGAGAAAGCAGTAACTAATGCGAGTGTCATACCCACCCCTGGTCACAAGACGGTTTTCCTGTCTACACTTGTCCCTGGAATGGCATGCTCTAAGTAAGTAGCTACCAACTGTAGTTACTCCCCAAATTCAGGAAGACCTTGCCATACCGGTAGGAGCGATCGGCCCTCTGAAGTGATAAGAACGTTAATATTGCATGGGAATTCCATCTGGTGGTAACTGAAGTCATAATCCACCTTCTGCCAGGTTATCAGATTACCCAGTGCTGTCACATTATGTACACCTAGAAAGGCAAGAACAAATTCTCTGACAACCAGACCGAAACAAATGTCAGACTGGATTTTTTTTTCCAATCTGTTTTCAATGAGCTGCTGGTAGAAGAACTCTTGCAAGCATACTGTTCTTATGTCTGTGGAGTCTTCCAGATAGAGACAACCCCTTCTTAAGGCCAAAATTAAGAATTCTTGAAGGATTTCAAGCCTAAATTTTATCTGGCCTAGCATATGCAATAACAGTTAATGTTTTCATCGGTCTTACAAAGCCAGGTAACTGTTTACAGAGAAAATTATCTCCTCAAGAGGACAAAATTATCTGACAGCAAATGGAGTTTAAGAGGGAGGAAAAAAAAAGTCTTGCTGGATAAAGAACACATTAGATAGGCTAGCAAGACCAGAACACCTGAAGAAAATACTTATAAAAATTTGGCAGAATGATAATAACAGTCCAGGTAAGGCAAGTGACTTAAGTTATTTAAGATCTAGAAAGTTAAGACTGACAAATTAACTGGTTAACTCCTGGAATTCTCCCTTTGAAATACTGACAAGTACCCAGCAATTCAAATTTCAGCAGCATTACTGCATCAAATGACACATCCATTGTTATGTTTTTGCCTTTAATGAGTTAATATTAATTTACTATACTGTAAATAAGGCAAAGTTAGTAAATAAAGGCATATTTAATACTATGGCTTACTTCTGGGACATTTTCCCCTTTGGAATCTCTTAAACTGTAACTTCTAACAGTTCCAGACCAACTATTAAATCTGTTAAGACACTTACTCTTCTCTAAGATTAAATTTTGTTCCCAACATTGTTACAAGAAATTAAACATTCCTACTTTTAAAACTCTAAATTCAGCAGAGAACATCACACCAACAGAAATGAAAAATTAACAAGCCTATTTTATCTCCAACTTTTAATACTTAAAATATTACTTTGCATTAGATGTTGAGGTTTTTTTAGACATGAAGAACAAACATTTTAGAAAACCTGTAAACCAGCAGAGCAAGATTTTCCTGTGAATGGGAGTTTTTCATGTTGGACTTTTTTTTTTTTTTTGGGAAACAGACAATGCAAAGATTTCTACTAGTTTTATTGTTTTCTTTAGTGAAATTTTGTAACTTTAATAAAGCAAAGTAACAAAAAAATACTGAAGACTCAAATCCAAGTAAATAATTCCAATGAACAACTTTTAACAGCAGTATTTAAAAAAGACCTAAACTGAAATTATGTTTCTAAATAGAATCAACCTGAAATCCGAACCTCACTAGTTCTGCCAAACTAAGTGTTTGAACAGGACAGAGCACTGATACTCATTAGGGAGATTTATTTTACAATAAAGTCACTTCCAGTGATTTCCTGTTCTTCTTTCCTTGAAATCACCAGATATCCACACTATGCATATGCATTCTCCAGTTACGGAACTTTTAATAGGTACTGCAACCTCTTTTATGTAGGTTATAATAAAATTAATTATCTAAAGCTCTGTAGAAAGCATACTGCACAGTGCTACAAGCAGCTTACAAGACATCAGCTTACAAGACAGAATCATCATTCTATTCCACACAGTAATATTTTTTTTATCTCCCATTTTCAGTTGGGTTTTCAGGAATGGTTTCCATACATACAGTAAAAGTATAAAGCATAAGGCAGCAGCATATGCTTCTCCCACTCCTTTATCGCAGGAAACTGAAACTTATTCATTATCACAGGAAACTGAAAGGCCATTCTAATGAATCAGAGGTATTTTGGTCTCAAGATTTATTCAAATTAGTGGCCTTTTCCACCAAGTGACAAAGACACTGTCTGGAGTTCTCTACAATGCAAACAAACCTATACTATACAAGGAACCTTCTTGTTTCATTATCTGTCATTTGTGGTCTGGGATAGAGATTTTGACTCAACACAGGCATTTCTGAGCAAAACACCAGAAACTTCCAGAAAGTCAAACAGGGAAAAAAAAAAAAAAAAGTCCAGGAGATCAAGCCTTAAGTTGCCTGAGAAGGCTGAAGACCAGCAAGAAGCTAGTCCAAGCAATTAAATATGATATAGAAACCACAGTTTTGTAATAGAGCGTTATCACTGGGACATAATTTGCATCATTGTCTTAAAATATAACAATTTTTAACCTTCCAGATGAGATTTTTAAGAAAAAAACAAACAAAAAAATATCTACCTGTTGTGTCAAGCTGTCCCTGCTCAAGCTGAGTCTCATCTACTACAAGGGAAGTGTTGCTGGCAAGCTGCAATACTCCACTGACTAAGCGATTAGCTGCGTAGTCTTTGTGTGGGATAAAACGTGAATGGTTCATGTTTTCAATGGTCATTTGTAGGCGATAGGACTGCAATGAGAAAAGAAACTAATCAGCACATTTCCTCTCCTCCAGCTTCCCCAGTAAATGCTGCTTCCTTCAGCAAGAGCTATAACCGTGAACTTTCATAGTAAGTAAAACAAAACTTATTGCAGCAATACAATTATTATGACCCCAAATGGAATTACTATGAATTTTCTGCAGAACAGTATCCACAAACTTGGGGATAAACGGTAATGACGTGATAATTAAACGACCTAAATGTCTAAACATATCAGTCAGAAAGACAAAGTTAAGTATGAAGCATCTGTCAGTTTAAAACCTTGGGGGGTATAATTTTATTCCATATTCATCCTAGATGAGTAGGTAAATAGGGACTTCAACTGACAGGCAAGCCACATCTCTGCTTTTATCTGACCCTACACAGATAGCAGGAGCCTTCATTTAAGAGGCCTGACTTTAACTAAAATATGTTTATTTGGTTGGAGCAATTAGTCCAATATCTACTGTCAGAAATATGAAAGCATTATTCTTACTGCTGGAACAAGCTGCTGGATAATGCGGTATATGTGCTCTGTGAAGATGCTGTTTCTTGGACATCCACTCAAGTTGACTGTGAATTTTCCCAGAGGAAGCACATCTCGTCTTGCATAACTAAACCAAAACCAACACAGGTTAGGCAAGCGTCTGATTAGCATGGTGAATACAAGTGTCAGTCAGTTTGAGCACTGGGCAGTTCTCTGATAGCTAGCAGGATTTCAATACCAATACATACATAAATAATAGCCACCTTTTCTTCCTCGTCCAGTGTCCAAGGAGCTAAGTTTGGCTGAAGGCTGCTCTGGAAGGCTTTGGGGCACTGCACAAAAGCAGTACGTTTACAGTGCTTGAGATCCTGCAATGTACTTTCCAGACGTTCTGATCTCCTTGTGCTCTATAGTTACTCAGTAAACACACTTCATCCTTTTCCTTTCTTGCTGCCCAATCTCAGTTTCCCTGCTTATCATGCTGATTCCTTTACCTGCCCTCAGCTTTCCTCTCCCTCTTCTTACTGTACATCTTCTCCCCATTCTTGACAAATTTCAACTTTTTTGTGATATCAGCTAAGAGAGAAAACACATTCTAGTCTAAGTGTTAGAGCATTCACAGTCCCAAGAACAAAGTGTGCACAGATTAAAACAAAACCTGCATACTGATATTGCAGTTACTTATATTCACATGGGGAAAAGGGTTCAGGGCAGAGTATAACCACCATAAGTCTTGTCAGCTCATAATTATGCTGCCATGGCATTATGGTTGGATCTGTCTTGATACCACCTCTCCCACTGAGGCTGAGAAATATCTTACAGCTTTTTACATATCAGTTGCAGGTATGAGAAAGGCAAGGTGCTGAGTCCAGTTACAGCTCTGTACACACTTGTGTTAAATTTGTGCTGTACTATTCACTTCATAGCAGAATGGAAGTTTTGAAAATCATAAAACAAGTGGTTCAGTTACCAAGAAATTACTTTTTTTTTTTTTAATGGAATCCATTTACATTTTGAAGAACAACTAAAATTAAATTTGAGCATGATGACTATACTTCATCTAATGAAGACATATTGTCTGAAGTTTCACACCTGAAATTTTAATGAGTCACAGGATGCTGCTCTTTCATCCAATGACAGTTTAAACCAACATTAAGAGAATGTTAAGCAAATCCACTTCAATCAGACATGAAGACAGATCACAACACATATACATCCAGCTACAGCATCAGCTCAGGAGGTAAATTTCTGTCACATGCTAAATGGGGGGCACTTGAACTTACCATTAAACACATCTACATGTAATTAAACAAATTCCCAGAATGTACCTTTCAGTATCTTTTAATACCTAAACAATAATCATTGCAGTTAGTAAATGCTGTCTGTGAGAAGTCAGTGGCAAGTCCTATTCAATAAAGAAACTAGAGATAAAAAGATTTTTTCATACCTCTGTTTAAAAGTATCTTGGAGATTTTGTCCAACTCTCAAAGGAACACTGAAAGGACATACTGCCACAAAACTGGCCTTTTAAGAAAGCTTACTGTTATTTCAGACAATTAAATCTGTTTACAGTGTCTCTTATGACAGGACAGCTCTAGTTGGACAAAATACTACTGGAACAAGTCCTGCTGAAGCTATTTCTGCCATTAATTTGCAGAGTGGTAAAGAACCCCATAGAATGAGATTCTTTTTAAAACATAAATTCTCAACAAACATCTAAATACTTACACTGTAGAGATGAGATGCAATATAAGGTATTCAGCAGCCAAACTGTCTCCCAAGAGGGCGTGGGTGAGGAACCCAAGCAACTCTGCTCTCACTGGTGACAGCTCAGACATGAAATTAGTAACAACTGATAAAAGAGCAGAAGACAACAAATGTCAGAAAACCTGCTGTTCCTCACCCTCTTCTCTCTGTACAAGTCTTACTTTCCAGTACAGTTTGATGAAGAAAAATGGTTACTCCTAGGAAACATAAACATTTGTGGGTTTTCCAGCCGAGCAATTGCTGGCTTTCGATAACCTGAGTCACTAATTTTCTTGGAAATGTTCCCTTTTTTAAAATTAGATATTGTGTAATGTATTTGCAAAAGGCTGTAAAGTTTGGAGCCAAATTTCTAGAATTGATAGCCTATCCATAATATGTTAAAAGGCAGAACTGAAATCCCTTGCACGTAGCACTGCTCAGGACAACCAATACAAGGCACACAAGGAAGAAAATGCTAAATATCAGTCAGAGATTTGCATGCAATAATTCAGAGACAAAAAATAACAGTCAAACAGGCCACACGGAATAGCACAGTTGCTTAAAACCAGAATTATTTACTTCACAGTGTTATGATTCTTATGTTGTCAGTATGTTTCTTATTTTCACTGTTAAACTAAACTGGAAATCAAGATTTCCAGCAATTCACTACTCCATTTGAAAACAAAATATTATTGCAGAACAACTTGGTAAAATCCTTGAGCATGCAGAATGCAAACCCAAGTTTCATATAAATCACATTTAGGTCAGAAAAAGAAACATGTAAGCCTCGAGCAAACACATGTATCTTGTCCAGTTCTGTAGCTGAATGGTTCCTTCATTTAACAAGATCTAAATTCAAACCCTGCCACTGATGTATCTGTCTCTGAGCAAAGAAGTGCTTGTTCACATGTACTAGTACACAGAGAGAGGTCAAGTTCAGATACTCACAGGTTTTACTCTCCTCTTCATTAAGGCAGGCAGGCAGTAATGGGTTAATGTGTTGTAATTTCTGTGCCAAAATCACGTGGATTCTGGGGACTAATGAGGCTGGAGGACTGTGCACTCTCTGTTCTTCTGCTGTGTCCATACACTCCATAGGATCAAGGGCTGAGCTGTCCCTAGGAAAGGGCACAGCACAACTGGACTTAGAAACATTCCACACAAATTTCTCTCCATTTGACTAAGAGCAGCTGGAATCAGGCCAAGAACACATCGGAACAAACAGCATCTGCTCCCAGCTCCTGCTAACTCCTCCCATATTCAAACTACCTTCTTTATGATTTTTATGAACAACATAAACACTGAATCACAATTATATAAATGATACAGAAATGCCAAAGCATGCTTGACCAAAAAAAATTTGGATTCTATTATTTCCAGAAAATAATAAAATCTTAAGTCTCCTAAAAAAACCCCAAATATCTCAAAACCAAACACACCAAACAAAAGCACATTTATTGTCTGCTGCACCATTTAATAAGATGTAGCTTCAAATAAGATACTACACATTGTTCTGTCTGGCATGTACCTAATGAAGTCTAAACAGTAACTTTTGAAAAAATAAGCTAATGACTTATTACATTTGTCTGTGTATGCACATGTAAGATTTTCATATTCCACTGGGTTCCGGAGCCTGATAAGATCTTCTGGACAGTCACATAACAGCTATATCACTGGCTGAGTTAAAAAAAAGGTAAATAAATCCTTATGTGCTTCAGCTCAAATTTGAAAGTATTACCTCTTAATTTAAGAGTTCAGATACAAAAGCTTTGCTCTCCCTGATGCTGCTATACAAAACTCTTTCCAGGTGGTTTTCATTTGTTACATAGAAACTAAAATCCCTTAAGTGACTATATCAGATGATAGTAAAGTTCAGTACCAGTTTAATCAACTTGTACTGGTTTTAAAAGCTGAAAGGCTTTATAACTTCAAAGCCTCTTCAGCAGTCCACCAACAGCCTATCCACTCTTTCCATGAAAAGAAATTTCTTTTGTTTGCATTCAAAACATTGCTAAATGCCACCATTTTGTCTATTTGTGACAGAATGACATGCAGGAAAAAACCCCAACAACCTATGACAGACCAACTGAGCTGTCAGTCTGGGATTAGCTGTCAGAAAGATGATAACCAAAAGCAGCTGACCAGGCTGAGCTAACTTTTAAGAAATTGGCACTATAAAGGATTCACACTGCCCTCTCTATATTGTATTATCAGAAAGATAAACAAAATCACCAACTGAAATAATTTAAAGTGCAATGGTTCAAGGCTTCAGTAGTACATATGTTAGATCAGTCAACAGTTTGATTTTAAAAATTGACTTCTTGCATCCTCCTGGCTTAGTTTTTGGTCAAGCAAGTAATTGCAAAACAGAAGGTGATATGGGAAGTTTCTATGAGTGGTGTAATGTGATTATATACCTTAATTAATGAAAAAAATCAACCCAATTTTTACTCATTTTGGTCACTTTCACTCTCCATGCAAACTTTTGTTTATATTCTTCAGAACTATTTAGGGTAACAACTTTCATGGACTTAGAAATTATTTCAAAAGGACATTTTATACTTTTAAAGCTTATTTGAAAGCTTTTTTCACTATTCACTCATTCACTGGAAGTTTAATAGGCATGAAAGAGTACAAAACATTTAGCTATAGAAACACCTTCTTTATACACTCTACAGCAACCTAAAAAAAAAACCAAAGACACATCGTGTATCCAAGGGTATGGACGTACCCGAGTACAACAGACTTCAGTTTACAGGACAGTGGATCTAACACTTTCCACATCAAGCTTTTTTTAAGCAACAGAATCAACCTCTTAAGCATAACTTATGTATTTACACATTTCCCTGTCTGTATTAAGGGGACAGCCAAAATATTTTGTTCATTGAACTAAAAATTTCCTTCATTTCAGGATCACACATCAGGGAGGAGCCTTACCTCTCTTCATTGTTTACTATGCTCAGCACTGGGTCCACAGACAAAATACCATATACCTCCAGAACATCATTGACTTTGAAATTATCCCAGCTCTCATAGACCTGTCACAAAGAGAAAATAATAAAATACAGAGGCAGATGGGCCAGATGCAGGACTGCACACACACATGCACCAACAAAAGGAAGAATCTCAGTAGATTCAACTGGAGACTGAGAACAGTCTGTGTGAAGAGGTGTCTCCTAGTCCTCAGTGTCAGTAAGCTTATACTGAAAAATTACTTTCTACAGCTGCATGCACCTTCCTGCTGGCATTCTTTTGCTACACAAATGCAGATGCTTGTATTCTAATCTGATTTAGCAAGATCTGCTGAATAAGAGAGCATTCAACACACTAACAGCATAGAAACTGTGTTGGAAGTCTCATAGTCAACGTAGCATACTAGTGAATCAAAGACTGTTTCAAATACAAAACCATGTAGTTTATGTTTCTTTTGGCTTGTTCCATCACAACTTTTTTCCTTTAGAGGACAAATCCTAAAAGAAAAATACCAAGAGTCCATACCAGCTACACCTAGTAATAACTTTTGTTTTTTAAAACTAAGTGTAGTGTGAAAGTTCAAGCTCTAATAATAAATGCTGTTGAATGATTTCAGCTATTACAATGCACTCATGAAGAGAAACAATGTAAGAGTGAAAACCAACAATGTAATTATCTATAGAAACAAAATTCTGGACTTGAGAGAATTTCTGTGCCTAATGAACCAATGCAAGACTAACTACTTACATTCTAACTTCAGAATCTGTCTGCCTCACTGAGGCCACAGCCATGCTCATCATCTCTCCACTTGTGTTACCTTTACAAGACATGCTGGTCCCTTCTCTCCTGGCAATGGAAAATTTAAGTCAAGTGGAGGGGAGCAGTTGGGAGAAATGAGATGATGACCTGCAGAAGCTTCTGTTTCTAATCTCTTTGGCTCCACACATCCATGGATATCACCTCCGCTGCCTGAAAAATACAGGATTCGTACACCCTTTAAACAGAAATGCAAAAATGAACAACTCTCTTCAGTTCAGAATTAAGCTAATTTAACAAGGTGTCCGAGACAAAAACATTTAATGCAATATATTTGACAGAAGATACCCTTAATCAGAATAGAAAAGTCTCTCAAATGCATATTTTATATTAACAAGTTAAGTGTGAGAGAGTGTACTGGTAAAGAACTACGTGTCTTAGAAACTCAAACATGGCCAGAAATCTGATTTTCAAAATGTAACGCTTAACCTGTGTGAATGATTTTTTTCTAAATTCCATGAGGCTGCATGCAAAGGTAATATTTTTCTGCACCTCATGTTTGAAAAATGACAGTTCTTAAAGGTGAGAATATGCATCAACAAAACGGTTAACAAAAAACAAATCTCTGTGGAGTTTCAGCAATATATAAAGCTATAAAAATCTGTTCTACAAATTGATCAGTCCGAGTATGAAGATAAAACAGTCTAAACTATCCTACAAAGTGGTTAAACTACAAAAGGAAAAACCTGAATTCAGCTAATGAACCTGACAGACATAGAATGCTGCACAGAAGAAAAAAATAGCTTCTACAGTTCTTTAACAGAACTGACAATGTTAAACTAACCACTTTCTCTTGTTCAAAGAAAAGTGCCAAAATCTCCAAGAGAACGCTCATGCTGGTTCAACTGGCATCTCCACAGATGAGCATCAAAACAAACAGTTCACAAACTGATTACAACATCAATAAGAACTGCACACCATCTGAACACTGCTAGTGTTTGAAATACCTTCATCTTAAAGGAGGGTTTAATAGCTTTCTTCAGGATGCTACAGGTATCTGGTATTAATCTGGTTCCTTTCCGATGGTGGATTAGTAAATCATATTAGAAAAGAAGTAAGGCTGGAAGATGTTTTTTCATATGTACTACTGTTTGTAGCAAAGCGACACCTAATTGACACGTTTGGCTTTAATTTACACAATAAAATCCATACCCTGAGTGTGAGAAACGAGATTACATGATTTTCCCCAGATTACCATCTGCAACAGGGTGAGAAATTAAACAAGAACTCCTAAATTTCAGCCTGCTGCTATGAATTGTTTGTGTGCTGTTGCATACAAAAGGCAATACACAAGTGCTGCTGTACAAAATACTAGTTTTAGGAATTAACTCTAGCAAGTACTACCAGCAAGTCATACCATATCCACTGCAGCACTGTAGGCTCTCCCACACTACTTCAGTTTAAACCACTGATGACTTCAACAAAGCCACCAAATGAGTTACAAAGGCTGCAACAACACTACTGATTCAAACAATTGCAAATATTTCCATTCTTGAAAACGAAATTTTTGCAAATTCTGGAAAGATATCGTTAAGAACTACTCATCAATAACGACTATCACCTGTATGTTGCTCTTTCTGTTTAGATGGATGTAGATCCATATCTTCATCTTCCTCATAGCTCCTCTTGTGGCGACTTGGTGTGTAGGATGTTGAAGGACTAACTCGAGCTTGGCTTGAACTAACATATGCGTAAAATTGCAGATTAAGGACAACCACAGACTCAGCTGAGAAAATTCAAGCAAAGTTGTTTTGTGGTTTGTTGTGTTGTTTTGTGTTTTTTTTAAACAAAATGCTATTATCCTACTTTGAGCAAGACATTAAAACAATTCTTCAAATTGTTACCTAGGTGTCATCTCTTTAGATACATAAATAACCTGCTTAAGAAATGTACAGCCATCACTGGCTTTGCTGAAAATAGAAACTAAAAAACAAAGTGCTATTCCACTATCAATCTCTAAAATGGGTTGATTTTTTTTTTTTTGAAAAAGCTAATACACTTTTCCTTTTCTTAGCATGGTGGGGAAACACTGAAATAGTGTTTACTACTTCAATAATAGTCTAGCTCACTTTACCTTTCCACTGCTGCAGTACTTTGCTGTAAGCTTCATTCAAAGACTAACTCTTATCAATCATTTTATTATGAAAATTGTGTTAACTTAATTTTAAAATTGCATTGGCATTCTGTGCCAATGACAAGTTCTATTAAATTCTGAACTCAAAACAGGAGATATCAAATCATTATAGATTTACCATCAAATTCTTATCTTTTTATAAAATGCAACACATCCTAGGTTTTCTAGACCTTCCCCTGGAGAAGAGAATATAAAATTCCTAAAAGGTGTTAAAATAAGCATCCTGTATCCATTCCACTCAGATTAATTTAACTTCCATTTACTAGGAGAAACTAAAGATAATTTGTTTCTCCTCAAAATGTTTCCTTTACTTACTGAGAAAACTACATACTGTGCTCAAACTATTAAAACCACAATACTTCAGTTTTCCAGGAATTATTGTCTTAACATGTTCAGCTACAGGTGTTTTCACAGGCCTTTGTGGGAGACTCTCACTGTCCTAATTTAATCAGAAAACACCAATGAAATGCTCATGGCTCAACTGAGGTTTCTATTTTTCTGTGCATTTGCAAATAGAAATTATCTGAAATTTTCAAGATCCTCCCAAGCAAACACGAAAATCTAGACTAAATCCCTACTAAATCAAAGAGCAATGCTCCCAAATTCATTTGCATCCTCTTTGTGCATATAGCACACCACCCATTTCTCCTTTTTTCTTTTTCTACACCTACCACCTTCCCCGATTCTCTCAACAGAAAAGGTGTTTCCTTAAATCTAATGAACTGTTTGGTGATCACTGTTTGTATAACAGAGCAATAGCTCGGTGAAAAAAGATATTTCTTTCACCCAAGCTGATTCACCAGGCACTGGAACGCAGTAGAAAGTCTGTCTCTCTGAGGTGACTGTTTGTGAGGAGTTCAAATCAATTTCCTGCTGAGGCTAGAACACCAACAGAAAATTTGTTAAAAGCCTGATTAGAGTTTTTTTTAAGCTCATTTCACAGATTCAGATACTCACCCAGAAATTCCAACAAACACGCAAGACTACATAGTCATGAAACAACAAATCCAGTCAGTCTGTATCTATAATGCTTTGATTCTAACTGCACTGCACTACCAAATATAAGTTGTTTCCCATAGCAGAAAGTTTCAAAATCAAGAGCACTTCCCCTCTCCCTCCAAGCAAAGAAATCTTAAATACAACAGAAACACCTTGGAGCCTGCTGAACTTAGAACGCTTAACTGCATGAGCAGTTAGGAATACTCTGCTTTCCAAACCTGAGATTAATTTTGCATTTTAAGAGCAGTATCTCCAGGAATCCACTGGTGAGTACCAAATAAACTATACCAGCCTTATAAACTGCATCTTTCTGTCTAATGTTTTATCTTAAAATTCATGTAACTTGTATAACTTACCCCACATTCTGCCACATCCCTGTATTTACCAAAATGTAAAACCTGTCAAGGAAAAGGCAACGCAATCAGTTCACTTCTGACAGTACCCTGAACATGAATTACTTACACCAAAATCACTGCAGTCAAAAGTCCCTCAAAGACACACTGCTAAAGCTTTCATTATTTTGGTAATTCAACAGAAACATAGTAAGTGGTATATTACTGATGCCATTTGAGCCATACAGAGTTACTATTAAATAGTGTCCAGACTCCATAGTTTTAACTCAGAAACTAGCAAAATATGAGGACTAAAATGAATAATTATAAGCATTTACTGAAATAATAAATCAGTACTTCACTTACACGTGCATTTGTGTTTGGGTCAACTGTTTCATATACTCCCATGTAGAACTCAGGATCAAACATATCTTGAACCATGCAGCGAAATTTCACTAAACTGTTGGGTTTTAGGTAATGTACGGGAACATCATTCAGGGATGGAACCTGTAAGAAAGAGCTGATTCTAAACAACTGGTGTACATTAAGAAATGCTCTGAAGTAAGCCAAAACCAGCATAAAAGCTGTTACCAACTTATTCTCTGATCATCTGGAATACCCTACTGTACAGTTACTTGCCTCAAACCCTGTACTGTTGTTGTTGATACGATTAATTGCCTCATCAGGTAACATAATATTTTCGGAGTACATCTCCTGCCCTAATCCAAGCAGGAACAAAGTGTGTTCATCTCAACACTGGAAGTTTCTGCAATAGCTGTTGCAGATAATAGTTACGATTATTGGACACTTAACAGTTCCCAAATTCTTCCAGTTCTAAAGCCACCAGTCCCATTCATTTCTCAATCCTGATACTGGACTATAAAAGAAATGCATTTCAGTCATTGAAGCTGTATGAAAACTGTACAACATTTGAAACTAACCCTTAAACTGGGAACTATTTATTGAAGCTGCAGTATTAAATAGAATTTATTACTTATTCCCAGTTAACAGCACTTTTATCGTGTATTATGTATGAGTGGTACCATAGCAATTGCATACACAATTTCTTATAACAAAGGGCCGTGGAAAACCTGTATGTTAATTTCCAAGTCCACACTGGGGAAGCCTTTTTCACATATGTTTACATGACAATGGAAAAACAGAAGGAAAAAAAAAAAAAATCAACGCCTAGGCATGTGGTGTAACTTGAAAGAATGAGACTTGCAATAAGCATAGAGTTTTCCGATAGCAAAGAAACTCTTTGTTGAAAAAGAACCCACATCCAACATTAAAATACAACAAAAAACCAGAAGTGCCCCTATAGGAAATGGCATTTTAACATACATATATTGCCTCATGTTTTTCTTGAGCAAGAAAATGCACTTTCAGTTTCTTCTAATGTAAATTTAACACAATTTTGCCATCTACACTTCGATTTAAACTGTCACTGAAATATTAATTACAGAATACTCTCACTGACAGAGGAAGAAAAAAACCCCAGTCATTTTCACTTATTTTTTAGCCATAAGTGGAATAGATTTGATATGAAAGTTTCTAATCCACTTCGCAGTGTTCCACAAAGCCATTTTCACCAGTATTTTAGAAAAATATCAGCTTCTGAACTCAGCTTTACTTTCAGACCTAAAGCATAGCTTCGTTGCTAAACTACAAAAACCAGGCCTGATCCAGGCCAGTAAGGCAGAGTTTTAACAGAAGGTATTTTTTCCTAAAACCTGAAAGCCCAAGCACCTATTTATTGAACCCACACACAGTCTGCAGCATAACGACAAAAGATCACGAAAGAAGGGGTTTCTAAACAGCGTTCCGAAACTTGTGGTGTGCAAACACTTCCTGCAGACTCACAGCAGACATTAACACCTTCCAAAATAACAGTATTTGTCAGCTCCTGCCATCTACTGGATTTCACTACGAACAGGCAGCGATCAGCAGCTACGGCCCAGGGCAAAACAGTAAGTATACTGAAGTCAAGGGGGTGGGCTTCTTCGGTTTCAGTCGGGATTTCACAGCTTTGCTTTACAAAGATTAAAGCAACCGAAACGTAAACAACGTATCACAAAGTCTAGGCCTAAAATTTGGAAGTGTACTTATCACAAAAAGGAAAAAGTTCTCAAGAGCATGTCGCTGCAATAACTAAGAGGTCAAAAGAATGAAATTTAGGAAAGGTGTAACTCCCAAAGAATAAACCAATCTTACCCAGTTAGTAGCATTATTTTCTTTTAATTTCTCCTTGAAGTATTCGGTTACCTTCTTTTCCCAATCAGAGTTGGGAACATTTTGGGCTACAAACAAAACACATTTATGCGTGTATTAGCATCACATAACAGACTTCCCTCCAGCATTCTCCTAAGATAGTAAACAATTCAAACAGCCTGCCTGAAACGGTGTAAGATAGGAAGTCAGTACAATTACGAGAGACATAAAACGCAGTCATCTGCCCAGAACAGAAATAATTAAGATGAACACAGCCACTCCTGAAAGTTGAGGACAAGCTCTGAAGCACTGCGGTACACCCAGCTACAAAGTGGAGGAGGCGAGGTACCACTTTCCACTTTATGTTCACCGCGGAAATTTTTATTTCAACGTGCTTTTAGTTACGATCAAGCCTAGGACAGAAATACAGCTTCAGCGGATGGCACTGCTAACATTACTACTGATCGGAATCCATGTAGCCCGCACACGTTATTCCTGAAACCGAAAATAAGCTTTGTTCCATTTTTTTTTCCCCCCTTCCCCTAGCCGGCCTGCCAAGCCCAGGCAGCCCTTGCCGCCCGGCCGTGAGGTACCGGCACAGCTCCAGGACGGAACCCGCAGCCGCCGGCCGTACAGTCCCTCAGAGGCCTGGGGAGCGCGGCTCCCGCCCGCTCTCGGCGGGGAAAGAGGAAGCGGGGACCGGCCCTCGCTGCTCTTCCCCGTTCACCCAGGCGCTTCCCCGCGCCCGCTGCCCTCGGCCTCACCCGCCCCGGGAGGCCAGGCCGGGCCCGCCGCTCTCCCGCTGCCACCCCCCGAGAGAAAGCCCCGTCCGGCTGCCGCGCGGGTACGGGCGCCCTCACGGCGGCCGGGCGGCTGCTGAGAGGATCCCGGCCCTGCCCGGCCCGCGCTCACCGAAGATGCCCTGCACGATGCTGAAGGGGTTGTTGAGCCAGTCGGCCACGCACGGCATGGCGGGGGCGAGCCTCGCCGCGGGGGACGAGGGCAGGCAGGGGGCTGCCGGCGCCCTGCAGCCGCCAACTCCCGCTCACAAGCCTAGCGCGGGGGCCCCCCACTTCCGCCCTCCTCCTCCTCCTCCTCTTCCTGCAGCAATGGCGGCACCGCCAGGGCCGGGCCCGCCTTCTCCCCCTCACTTGTACGCGGAGAGGCCGTCAGGGCGCGTCGCCGCCATCTTAGAAGCGGGCAGAGCGGTGAGGGCGGAAAGGGCTGAGCCGCCGCGGGGGAAGAGACGTGGCCGGGCTGCAGCCATGGCGGCGACGAAGTCTGGCGCTACCGGCGGCACCAACTTGCTTTTCTCTTCCTCTGCTACCGAGTTCAATTTCACCGTGCCCTTCATCCCGGTTAGCCAAGCTCCTGCCGCACCGCCGGGCCCCGCTCTCCTGGCAGCCGGTAGGGAGAGCGGCCGGGGGGTGCTGCGGGGCCGCTGTGAGGGAGGTGGGAGGGCGCGGAGGGGCTGCGCGGGAGCCCGGCGGGGCAGGGAGCTCCCGTACAGCCCCTCCGTGCCGCTGGGTGACGGGCTGCGGGGCCGCTGGGAGCCCCGAGGAGCTGAGTCGGGGCCTGCCGAGGGGTGCTGCGGGCCTGGTCGGCGCCTGGGCCCGCTACGTGTCAGTTAGACCCTAATCTTCTCTCCGTGGGGCTCTGAGCTGGGTGTCACTGCCAGCTGGCGGGCGTTAATGCTTCAGGAAAGACAAGCTGCTTGAGATGTCTGTGTTCCGCTTTCCTGCGTGTACTTAATGCTTAGGGCTTTGGTTTTTAGTTTTGTGTCTAAGGCGCGGGGGTGGGTGCCGCGTTTTCAGTTCGCTGTATGTTTGTTTCAAGCAATTAGAGATTGTCAGTACTTCCATTCAGGGATGTGCTTAGTGCTCTCACTTTTTTCAAGCTCCTTTTTTTGTGTTACCTTCTCTTTAGACTGCGTGCAAATAGCATGTTAAGCAGGCACCTTAAAATCCTTGTTAATTTAACTGCAGTTTTAATGTCCTTTCCTTAGAAAGCCTTAACGATGTTCCAAACAGATGCATGGGCATCTGATGCTATGATGCTATGAAAATCTGATGCTCAGTTTCAGATAAAGGGATTCTGTGAATGGATTTTTCTGGAAATCCATTCAGTATGAGATTAAAACCCTAAACATTAGAAATACATCTAGAAATCAGATATTTTACATTTTACTTTATTGCTACACGTTGAGTCCAAAATCCAAGATTTAACTTCAGTGCTGTTGTATCTTACCTAAAGTAAGTGTTAATATAGCTGGAAATCAGTGGAGTACATCTCTCTAGGTTCAGTAAAATGTTTGCCAAGTACGGCTTTGAAACCTTTTTTTAGATCAAGTACATTTTTTTGAGTGGGAAGGATAAAAGCATTATTATTCTTTCTTACTTGAAGTATCTAGGTAGCTGATATATTTGCTACTTCTGTTGTGCAGTCCTTATAGTTTTTCTTTCTTGCAAATACCCATTGTTTTTAATCTTTTTAAAATTGTAATTTTTAAGTGCTAGTCTGGCCAGTAGCTTTGCACAGCTGACCGTCATGTGGCAATTTCCTGAAGACTCTGAATCTAGCTAGGGAGAAAATCTGATGGGATTTCATTAATCTGGTGAATCGTATACTCTCGATCTCACTTAAAAAGATTCATAATTTTGCAACTGGATTGAATTTCAGTGCCAGAGGTTGTGCCACGTTCCATGTCTGTCCAAGTAAGGCCCATGTCCTCTTCAAAGTTCTATTTCAGTGGTCCGTTGCACTCGCTGTTTGTCCAGCCAGGTGTCATAGGGATCTGGCTGTGTAGAGCAGTTTGCGTCTTGAATCATAACTTGAAGCAGGCAAGAACAAGCTCTTGAGTTTGAATTTTAAATTGTGTAAAATGCAGTAAGGATTGATGTCAGGAATTGCTTGACATCTGACAGCCAACATCAGGAAGCTGTGTGCAGTCATAAATCTGTTTTATCTCCAAGAGTGAGTAATAAGCATTTTGTGCTTTGCAGTTTGACAGTAGAAGATACATTCTCTTGCTTGGGTGTACAAAAGTACAAATATACTTTTAATGTAGATAGAGAGGAGTGTTCCCAGTGAGGAAGTGGACTAATGTCACTTGTGGTTGTCAGGTGACAACCTGTGAATGACAAGGTTCCACCTTATAGAGGGAGGGATATACAGGAGGTTGTCACACAGTCACTGTTGAAGAAATACTGTTTTGTATAAGGGAAGAATACATTGCCCTTGTTTAGCAAAGCTGTACACTTAGGAAATTTTTAAACTTGTATGAGGAACTTGTATGCCGGTCTGGGCTTGTGTTCCAATATATTTTTTGCAGAATTAGAAAAAGGCAAAGTAATGTATTGTGTTGGAAAACTCTCTGTGTGTGTATACAAACATATATAAAAGTATAACTTTTGTTTTGGCAGAACTTTTGTCAACCTCACTTTGCAAGGAAAGATACAGTTAGACTAAATCTCCAAAACCTAGTTGAAATTGGAGAATAGTAGATGTTTCGTGAACGGGCATTTGTGAAAGGCAGGCCTTGAAAATTCTTCAGCACGTTGCTACGTTTATTGTGATCTGACATGGTGAGGTGTATTGCCTGCTCTGCTACCAGTTATTTGGAAGGCTGGGAATTGACAGTCGTGCAGTATGCTTCTCTCTATTCCACAATGTTTATGAAATATGAAAGTAAAGAATTTTACTGTTTAGAAGTTGAGACCTTTTATTTGGCTGTCCTGGATTCAGCTGGCATAGAGCTTGTTTTCCTTCTTAGTAGCTAGAGTAGTGCTGTGTTTTGGGTCCAGCGTGGGATTTGGTATGGGAAGAATGTTGATAATACACTGATGTTTTTAGTTGTCGCTAAGAAATCAAGGACTTTTCAACTTCCCATGTCCTGCTAGTTTGTAGGTACACAAGAAGCTGGGAGGGAGCAGAACCAGAGCAGCAGACCCAAACTGGACAATGAAATATTCCATGTTGTACGACATCCTGCTCAGTATAGAGATGAGGGTCGGCCGGGAAGCTCTGGCTCTTCTGGGATTGTGGTTTTGTAATTTTTCCCTCCTCTGGGATTGCTAACCAGGAATGGGCTGGGCATTGGTCAGCGGGTAGTGAGTAATTGCATTGTGCATGACTTGTTTGTGTATTTTATTATTACTATTATTATTATTAAATTATTTCAATTATTAAATTGTTTTTATCTCAACCAATGAGTCTCCCTACTTTTACCTCCCTAATTCTCTCCCCATCCCCTGGGGCGGGGATGGGTGAGCAAGCAGCTGTGTGGTGTTTGGCTGCCGGCCGGGTTTAAACCACAGCAATAGCTGTTCTGTCTGTAGTTGGGAGATAATCTGTAGGCCTGACTTCATAGTGGTCATCGCTTATAAATGGTTTTAGTATTCTCCACACAATGGTTCACACACATAGATTTTTGGTTTTGTTCCTCAAAGTAGGATAAACTGCTATAGGTGAAAGTAAAAGAATTTGATAAATGCAGGTGATGCCTCAAATTGACACTGTCTGAAAAGACTACTAAATAAAAGGTGGTTAAAATAGTCCTTTTTAGTCATGGCAGCTGCTTCTTTTATGATTAATTAATTAGAACAGCAGCTTCCTAGGGAGACTTCTCTGTGGATTCCCCTGTGCTCCCTTGATGCTCTCTTACAGTTATGTTGGCTGCAGATAAAGACACTTGTTACTGGCTGCTTGTAGCTGCAGAGCTGCTTGCTCTCTTTCTTTGGCTGAGGACTGAGTAGCAGAGAAGCAGTGATAGATCTGTGGTTTCTTCCCCACAGCCTGGGGATTATTTGATTGCTAGAGCAGATGACAACACATTTCAGACTTCTGCAGATGGCATTGGCTGCTTACAAGGTGTTGTTCCCTCAGCAGGTAGGCAGTGATGCTCAGACCATCACAGGTTTAACTGAGCTTACTGTGAGATCTGTGATAATGTCAAATAACTTTTTTCCCACTTGTGATTAGATCACTGCAAAGCAGAAAACTGGGATTGACCAGGACCTGGTTTATCTATTTTCTCAGCGCAAAAGGGCAGTCATGGCCTTGCACCTTTTTCTGCAGTTATGCAGAATGGCAACTTATTTTTCTGCACCAGAGGTTTAGCTCTTGTGCCAGTCTAGAGTAGAATTATTAGAGAGAACTGGAGTAAATCCTGCTTATCCAATAACTTGGAGTGATGAGTTACAGCCACCTTGCAAGTCAAATGATAAACCTTGCAAGGGCTCTGCTGAAGGAGCAGATGAGAATGTGTTGGTTAACCAGTAGGTTTGGCCTATTTGGGGATGTCGTTAAGCTCTACTTTTGAATTTGATCTTGGAAGTCTAAATATTAGAGCGTGAAGTTCTATGCTTAGTAACTGTTTTCATGGTGAAAGGAAATGGATCGAGACTGCTTTTGCATTTGGTAGGCATAAAGGAAATTGGAAGAGATTTTAGTGCTCTGGGAGCAGGGATCTTTGTCAAGTTGGCTTGGGAAGGTCCTGTCTTCAGTCATGTTTTTGTCTCCTGTTTCAGATTTTTAATTTTTGTTGCTTTGTCTGTGTACACTGAGGGACTTTTATGGTCCGTTTTAAATATCCTTGAAGACGTGGTATCTTTTCTTTCATTTTACGATGTGTTTAATCATGAAGGGCACGTAAGCTTTGTAATCCTTCTGGCTTTGAGGCCCAACAGAGTTTTGGTAGTAGCTGATAATGTTACTGAACATTTTGACTACATACGCTAACTGGTGTGAACCTCTCACAATATCTGCAGTGATCTTTTTGTTTTTGCAGATGATTCTGCAGATGTTGGTGAAGAGGACAGCTTCTTGGGTCAGACTTCTGCCAGCCCCAATCCACCACAGACTTTCAACTACTTCTCTCAAGTACCTAGTAGCAGCGATCCATTCGGAAGCATTGGGCAGCCACCCTTAACAACTGTTGCACCGCCTGTTGGAGCCCCGGCCTTCTCCAGGCCTCCAACTTCACTTCCACTTGGGTCTGGGTCACAGGATGGGCAAAATGCCTTTTCACCGCACATTCCAAAGTCCCAGCCCTCTTACGGTGCACCACCTACTTCTCAGGTGGGAGTCGCGGCTTATCCGACTCCTCAGCAGAGCTGTCCTCCGCCTGCAAATGCGTCTACTCTTCCCCAAGGAGCATCTCAGCAGGGGTATAACCCTTATCGACACACCACCCTGAGCAGCAGAGCGAACCCGTACCTTACTCCGCCACAGCTGCAGCAGGGTCACGCACCTCCTCACCCACCATCCTCTGTGCCGCCTGTCCAGATGTATCAGACCCCTCCAGGGTCGTTGACACAGGTATATAAATCATTCCCAACGTCCTGGTATCAGAACACAACAATTTAAGTCACTTTCCTCTTTGACTTGCATGTTTTATCTTCTGAAGTTTTTTCTCTTCCCCCTCAAAAAACCCGGAAGTCTTGAACCGTTTCTGATAGCAAAATCTTTTCACTAGAACTAGCCTGGAACTGTTGCTTTAGCAGAACTTCCTGATCTTTGAAATGAGTTTACCCTGAGGCTGTAACTACGTGCAGCCTCTGGCATCAGAAACAAAGCCAGGTTGTGAAGTCCTGTTGCTCTTTTCTGGCTGTTACTGAGTTTGCTGCCATTTCAGCTGTGCTGCTGCATTGTTTGTGCCTCTGCTGTAAATCGGGTCATTCGGCCATTTGCAAGATATGGGCTAAAAATCTCTTTCCAAGCTGGTTTTACTGGTGAAGCCAGCACTTTTTGAAATTATGATCTAAGTCACATAAATTGTCAGCAAACCCTCTGAAATGCATCAGTTGAGGATTTTGTGTGATATAAAACATTAATCTCCATTGTTTTTTACCTTCACAAAAGCATTATTAAAATAATGTGAATGTGTTGGTAATAACCTGACAAGTTTTCCTTGAAAACAACAAAAATTGATTTTATTTTGTCTGAGCTATTGCTATATTGCTGCTATTGTGAATAAAGAATAGAAAAATTATATGACAGAAAATATAGCAAAGGCAGTAGAACCTAAACAGTCTTGAGTTTTAGATTAAATAATTTCAAAACTCTTGTTTGCTTGATTTTGTATATTATACAATGTATTAGTTTTTTTTTTAAAAAATGTTGCTACTGCTGACATCACTTGTTTTTAGTAGAACTAACTGGGATCGTTGTATGAAATCTACTTTATGTATGCTATAGTCCCTTTCAAAATCAGTTACTTTTCTTGCATTGCTGAGGTGACGAGTGAGTTTGAAATCTGCCTGTTCTGATCACTTTGAGGGAAGAGAGCTATTTCTAAAGTGGCCTCTTGTTACAATTGAGGAGTCTTTATGCAAAAATGTAATTATATATAAATGAATAATGAGAAGAATGCATTTTTATTGTCATGTCACATTTGGTGGCAGTAAGAAATAAGCTTAGCCTGAGTCTTAAAATTTAAGAGACTGTTTTAAATCTTACTGGTTTTAGGTAATCAAAGTGCTAAACCACAACAGTTTTTAACAATATTTGTGGGAATGAAATTCACATCCTTTCTCAATTTGGAAAGGTGTAAGTTTTCAAAAACATGATGAAGTGGACAACTTGTCTATATCATTTTTAGAATAAAAGATAATGTTCTTGGGGAGGAAAAAACATTGGAAATAAAGGCCCAGAATGTTCTCTATAGCGAAGTATAGATCAGTCATATAAAAACTATGTGAGATTGAGGTGATAAGCCTGTATGTATTTTCAGTTTCCACCGTCTCAGTCACAGCTCCGAGCTCCCCGGCCTGCAGGTCCGCTGGTTCAGTCACCTCCTGTTTTGCTGCAGAACCAATATGAGCCAGTTCAGCCGCACTGGTTCTACTGTAAGGAGGTGGAGGACAAGCAAATATGGATGCCATTTAGCATTCTGGATTCTGCAAAACTAGAGGAAGTCTATAATTCTGGTAAGTTGTATCTTACTCAGAGGAGAACAGAAGGACTAGAAGGAAGATACTAGAGTAATGCCACTCACATATTGAGAGTGTGATATGACAGTAATAAATAATGCTAATACATATCTCAAAGATGTGTTTTGTGCCATTTAATTTATTTCACTTACATTATCTGTGGCTTGATGCTGTCAGTGTGAAGATGTACATCCCTATTAAATATCACATTTCACTTAGAAATAGTTATCTGTGTCTTAGTTTGCCTTTTTGTTAAACTCTGTCAGTTCTGGATTCAGCATTTATATGTGGGAGTTGTTCAAAGCTTTTTTTGCTGTGCACAGAGCATTTAGAAGCATTTTAGGAGCAACATCATTGCCTGGTATTATGAAGCTTCTTATTCGTGGTATAACTATCTGTCTTAGTGGCCTAATATTTATCACAGAAGTGGTTGAGGCTGGGCTGAGAGAGAAGATTGTATGTGTTAGTATTGTAAACGGGACTGATTTTTTGTGTCCTAGTCCAGCCTGATCCTGAGAGTGTGGTTCTGAGCACTGACGGGGGACGCTATGATGTATACCTGTATGACAGAATAAGGAAAGCTGTTTACTGGGAAGAGGAGCCTTCTGAAGTGAGACGATGCATGTGGTTTTATAAGGGAGACAAGGATAGCCGGTTTATTCCTTACACTGAGGATTTTAGTGATAAGCTAGAGGTTAGTATTACTTTTACATAAACTTCACAAAGAACTTGGTAGTTCCTTGTATTTATGACCTTGGAAATACTTCTTTGTTTCATTAAAATGATTTTCACAATGCACTTTCTGGAACATAAGTAAGAAAATACTGGAAAGGGGTGTCGTTAGAAGGCCACATTGCTCATGCATAGGTCCTGCACTGCTGTGACCTAAAATCAGCTTTGTCTAATGCTTCAAGTGACACTTTTATATAAATAAAGTTATGTAAACTATAGCCTTAACATGACAAAATGATGCACAAATCCAAAAAATAGTTTGTCTGAGAAGTCATACTGATTTTGTGTAACTTGTTTGTTTCAGGCAGAATATAAAAGGGCTGTAACTATGAATCAATGGCACCGGCGACTTGAATTTCCAAATGGGGAGACAATTGTTATGCATAACCCCAAGGTAACAGATTTTGGCAATTGGTTCTCACAGAACTCATTAGGGGTGAATGAGCAGATAGGTGGAAGCATAAATGGAATGTAGCCTTAGTCTTGCTTGAAACTACTTATTGATTGTTTTGGATATGTGTGCATTAAAGATGATAAACTTTATAGAACACTGCTTGCTTCTGTGTCCTGTCTCATGATTAAAAGACAATGCTTTCTGGAACCTAAGGAGAGCAAGGGTTTATGGAATAAATATTTCAACTAAGTGTAACTGACAGCAAATGGGAGGCAATTTGAATTAGTTTAACCTCAGACAGTCTGTACCAAATGAAAGGTAGTTTAAACTGAGAGCTTTCATGTGGAGAAGAGCATTAATCTAGCTATACAGTAATTAGTTTGTGTATCTAAGCCATGAGAAGACCTCCACCGCATCTATTTTTAGGTCATGAGAGAGTACAGCAAAAGAACCCTTTAAAAGTTATTCTAAATACTCTGCTAACGTTCTTATGTGAGTAAAACATGGACTTCAGCCTTATTGACCAATGCTGTTAACTGTTTGCTTATCACAGATGCAGTGATTAATAAATAAATAAAATAATCCAAGGGCCAGAGAGGATCATGGTTACTCCTACTTTAAGCACTTATTAAGGTGGATTAAGGAGTTCTGTCCAGTAAAAATCTAGAGAAGGAGCACTTAAACCACTTGGTGTCATAAATACGAGTTCAGACTATACTGAGTCAGTGTAAGTCTTACAAACAGCCATATTACTGTATTCCTCACTTTCTAGGGTTTCTGGGCTACTTTGAATGTTGTTGTCCTTCCCTGAAAAGCACTGCACTTTTTTCTTTTCTTTTTTTTTTCCTTATGATAGAGTAATTGTAAATAGGGGTACTGTTCAGTTTCCTCACATAAACAGTTACCTGCTAAGGCAGAGTGGATACTCGGGTCTGGGAAAGAGGAGCTTGAATAACGCTTGTCTGAGGCATTAAAATTGTTAAGAATCACTGAGCATACAAGCTTCTTCAACTAGTGGTACTAGTTTAAGTCATCTGGTTGCTTTTTACACTAATGAGAATTACCTGTGTTATTTTGGAGTCTCATTTTAGTGAAGCTGTCACTGCCACAGGGAATAGCACCAGGGGGTTTTTTGTGTTCATAATTGGAGAAAATATTTTTTTTTTTTTTCAGGTCATAGTTCAGTTCCAACCCTCTGCCACACCAGATGAATGGGGCACGACTCAAGATGGTCAGGCAAGGCCAAGGGTAGTAAAACGTGGAATTGATGATGACCATGATGAAATTCCTGATGGTATGTGATTACTGTATGTGGGTCTGGAGCTTGAGCAGTCAGCTTGGTTCTGCCCAAACGTTGGACAATAGTGACAGTGCACTGTTCATGCCTAGAGTCTAAAGATTAAAGTTAACCTCTTTCAAGAATCTTAAATTAAGGAATGTCTGGTTTGTGGTTTTTTTTTTTTTTTTTTTGTAATCAGAGGAGTCCTGTGGGCTATATTATGTCCTGAGCCATGTTATGTAATAGGTTTTATAAAGCAAGTCTATCTTAAAGTTGTTTGACTGGACTTTACCAGTGCAGTACATATTGGTACTTTGAATTGTTTCTTTTTTTTTTCTACAGGAGAAATGTCCCAAATTGACCATCTAGTATTTATGGTTCATGGCATAGGGCCTGTGTGCGACTTGAGATTTAGAAGCATTGTTGAATGTGGTAAGTTTTTGCTTGTTTAATGAACAGTTGTATTCTTAACTGTTTAAATGTTGGTCTCTATATCTTGTATTCAGATAAGCAGGTCTTTAAAAAAAAAAAAAAAGTCTCTAATGTTGAGAAGTTCAATTTCTGGTAGAATTTCTTTCTTATTATTTTCCGAAAGCAGAATCTGTATTTTGTCAGACTTACAGCTTTAACTGTTAGTATTCAGTGTTAGACTTAGAGAGTGGTTTGGGTTTCAGGGTGTGTGGGGTGTGGTGTGGGGTTTTTTGTGTGTGTAGTGGGTGGTGTATGTATTTGCTTTGTGTGGTTTATGTGTGTGGTGGTGTTTATGTGGGGTGGTTTTTTTGTTTGCTTTCGTGTTTTTTTTTAAATACACTACAGTACAACTGAGTAAATTAAGAAGGCCATGTCTGGTCATGGAGTAAAAATGCATTCATTCGTTGTGAGATAAATAGAAGCTTGCTAGAAAATCCACTTTAAAAAAAAATATCTATTTTCTTACAGTTAGAGGAGTAATACTTGAAAAGATTTTTCTACTTTGCAGTTTCCTTCCATTTGTATTCTGACTTTGTCTGAAATTGAAGGGGGGAAAAAAGAAGAGAATATTTGCAATTGTGTCTTACTTGACTACTGCTACTATCAGATTTTTATTGCTCTTCTTCTTTACAGTTGATGATTTTAGAACTGTTTCTCTGAAGTTGTTGCAGACTCACTTTAAGAAATCTTTAGAGGAACATAAAGTGAGCAGGGTGGAATTCCTCCCAGTTCACTGGCATAGTTCTTTGCACGGAGATGCAACAGGTGTGGACAGGTGAGTGTATTGTTTAATGTTGAGAATTTTATACAAGCTGCATCTTAACGGTTTTTGTAAAGTGGATAAAAAGAGGAGTTAATATGCTCTTTACACTAGAAGAATGATTGGGTTACAAAAGAGAATTGATAATTTTTTAAAATTAACATTTTGATGAGGAGTATAAGAAAAACTGGAAAGGTATGTGGAGTATTTTCTCATTTATTTTCATGACCCTGAGTAACAGAATATTTACACACACACTTTTTCAGTACTGCATTTTCATGAAATGTCTAATGCTTTGATACATGATGATGAGTCAGTGTGTAGAGATAGCGATTGAAGTATGAGGTGGTGAGCATGGAGATGAATTGTCCAGCAGCAGGTTTGTACAATTTAGAGTGGAGAGTTTTCTCTCCTGTACCTTCCTGCAGTCTGAGTCTGACACTAGGAGATGTCAGTGCCCCCTTTCTGAGGAAGGCATTGAGCCTTCTGTCCAGGCCTAGAGTAGTATCTGAATTATGATGAGTCAGTTGAGCTAAAATTGTTGGGTTTTTTTGAAACAAAGCATCTATATTTGGGTAGGAGTGTAACAGCATTTTAAAATCTATTTTAGAATCACTTCTTGGTGCCTATCCCTTTGATGTTTTTTGACATTTCGAGCTGCTTTTTCGTACTGAAAGGTGGGGAAGTAGAGGTTGTGAGGGTAGCAGTCTGTACCACTTAGGACGTGTACTGGTGTACTCCAGACTGTTCTAGCTCAGTCGAGTCATACTGCTTTCCTAGAGTCTTAGTCTTTTATTCCCATTTGAACACTGTGTTATCGTGAGGAAGGATCCTTTTCTGTTAATCAGACCAGGCAGTGCTGACTAAGGCAGTGTCAGTTCTCTAACAATTCTATTGCAGCTGTCTTAACTCCCGGCGGGCAGATGGTGATGCCACGCTTTTTCTTCAAAAAGAGAGTATTATGTTGCCTGTTAGTTCAATTTCACCTTCAGTTTTTATATGCGAGTTCTTTTTCTCTTTCACTTTGTCTGGTCTGCTCACAAAATTATATGAGAGCAGTGTTGGAACAGAGAAGAGATTATTTCAAGCTTCCCTTCAGCCTGGAGAGAAAAAAGGGAGCTCTATATTTCAAATATGTACAGTCAGTATGTATGAATATGCAATGAGGCCAGAAGGCTATATGTTTCTTTTCTTTTAATGTCTGTAGAGACTGCATCTGTAGTATTTACCTTGCAGTTCTACCACCCGTCATTTCACAAATTAATAAAGTTCTTATCTGCATTTCTTTAAAAACATTCATGCTTCTAATGATTTTGTGTTACTAGGAACATTAAAAAAATCACTTTGCCGAGCATTGGACGCCTGCGCCACTTCACCAATGAAACACTCCTTGACGTACTGTTCTACAACAGCCCCACCTACTGTCAGACCATTGTGGATAAAGTGGGGTTGGAAATGAATCGTTTGTATGCACTTTTCATGAGTCGCAACCCAGACTTCAAAGGAGGAGTCTCTGTGGCTGGGCACAGTTTAGGTAATTATCTAAGGAACTGATCTGGGATGAAACCAGCATTCCTATGCTAAGGGAAATGGAACCTTCATTAAGCTAAAATTAGCTGATAGGGCATGGCTGTCTTTCAGAATAGAGCTGAGTAAGTCAAACACCTCTCAATAACAAAGTCTAAAAAGGTTTGAGAGAAGGTTTGTATTTTGTGGATGTGTGCCTTGTCCCTCCTCCCCCGTTAGTTTTGTTCATGAAGGCTTAGTGTCTAATCTGTGTTTGAAAGTTGACAGGTTATCTGGTGTCTTGTTAGGCGGGTAACTTCTGTGTCTCGGAACCTCCACTTAGTAAAAGTAAGATCGTTTTTTGGAATGTACAATAAGTGTTATAACGACATATGACATATTGATTTGGGCTGGAACTTTTCCTCCAGTTTGGCAAGCAGCCTAAGATGGTTAAGGAAAGATAGTTTAGTCGTGGCAACTACATAAAGTATGAACGGGGAGGGGGGGGGAGAAAAGGTTTGCTTTTTGCTGAGAGTGACTGTGTTCCAGTTAGTATGTGGGTGTTTTAGTTTTAATTCAGCCATCTTTTTTTGATCAATCTATATGTTGCTATTGCATATAAATCTGGCTTGGGACTTAGGGACAGGAAAATCTGACATTTTTCCCAAGGCAGTTTTAATTCTTATTTCCAGGTTCCTTAATTCTATTTGACATACTCTCTAACCAGAAGGACTTGGCTTCATCAGTAAGTAGTGGACCGTTCTGTGGTGTTAATGGGACTGTAAAGGACGTGGCTGTTCATGATAAACAGGTAATTTGCATGCTAGGCTTTCCAGGCAAATAGGTCTGATATTTTCAGTAGCTTTTTCTTAAGTTTTCAGAATTAATTAGCTGAAACACAGTTGTGGGTTTTGATAGTACGTTTTAACATGTTAATGGAGATACGCAGTTCTGTAAGTATTGTCAGTTCTCAGGACAAACAGTTTGTCCATCTCTCTCAAGTTCCAAGTAGGCCAGTGATGTGACTTGATCATGAACATCAGCTTTGACACTTTTGGACACATAACTTGGTCTTACACTGTCTGAATGGTGGCGGCGATGCGTAAGAGGGAAAGAATCTCTCTGTGTTCAGGCTAGAAACAGTGACCAGCTGTTTGATTGAAAAGAAATGTTTCTTGAGCTTTCCAACACTCAAAAATATTTTGCCTCTCAGTAATTTTGCTGCTCTGTTATGAGTGGAAAATCTGCTTTACTAAAAATGGGCATAAATTTACAAAGCTTATATAATAATGTTTTTAAGAGAAAGTAATTGAACTCCGTTTTACTTTCTGCATATTGGCTTTTCGCTGTTAGATGATGTGATTCCATTTCTGTGCTGTTTTGTTAAGATGACTGAAGATACCAGTTCCTTGGGCTCCTCAATTACTACTTCTGGTGATGACCTTTGTGAGCCTGAAGCAGATGATGATGTTCCTACTTTGCAGAAGACTCTGGAAATGCTTAGCTTGTCGGAGTATGCAAGCACATTTGAAAAAGAGCGAATCGACATGGAATCTCTGGTACAATAATGTTCATTTGACTTATGGGGATATCCCAGGTTTATGGAGGTTTATGTTTGGTGGTGGGTTTTTTTGTTTGTTTCTTTTCTTTATGGGTTTAATGTACCATGAGGCATGAAAGCAGTTGCAAAGGTAAGGTAATTAATGCATGACGTGAAGACTAAATATTACGTGACTTTTTTTCTTGGTGTAGTGTATCCCTCCCCAGTTACATTAACGCACTTTTATCATGTCTTTTTAAATTTTTGTAATTTCTGTAGCTTTATAAAATGTCTTATCTAATTCATGTCATTGCTAATAAGAAAGTATATATGTCATTAGAAAAGTTAGAGTACGCTTTGATGTGTGTATGTGGTGTTTGTTTTTCTTTTTTTTTTTTTTTTTTTTCTTAGCTCATGTGTACAGTTGATGATCTGAAGGAAATGGGGATACCTCTTGGACCAAGAAAGAAAATAGCTAATTTTGTAAAAGATAGAGCAGCCAAGCAGGTAAATATGTTTTTCAGGAATGAAATAAAAAGTTGTTAAACAAATGTAACTGTCTTTCTTGCTGAGGAGTAACTCCTGTTCTTTAACACACTTGTTAACATCATGGATATATTAAAGGAATTTTGACAACTGTGAAATAAACCTTTTTTTCCTGATTTTGAAACTTTTCTCAAAAGGAACAGAAGAAAACACTAGCAGAAAAGAAAGCAGTGCTGGCTGCCACACTCCAAACTCAAGAAGATGCCCAGAAGGCAAAAGAGACTTCTGTCTCTCCTTCAGAGTCTGGGCAGCTGCACTCAAAGAGGAGGCTTCCAGTTGGTGCATCTGTTTCTTCTGTGAACATTGACTATGAGTATTTTGAAATTGGAACTGGTCAGGTGAGACTACATAGATTTAAATGATTCATTTGGAACAGTGCTGTCCTTCTGCTTGGTTTTGGTCTTTTAAATGTTGATGGCTTTGTGCTACTTCTCCTGACTGTTGTACAAAAGTTGTGTTTACATAGAACTTTACCCTTTGCCAGGAGGGAGGGCTGGGAGAGTGGGTTAGATTACTGAAAAACAAAACCCCTTATAATAAGGATGCCGTGACAATTCACTTTTTTCTTTCAGCCGTGAGTTCCAGAAGCAGAACTGTGTGAATGACATAATATTGAATGGGTCTGTGGCTTTACAGTTAATATGGTAGCCTAAATTGACCCATTTATATTTAAGTTTTACCTAAAATTTAACTTAAAACCAAACCTCAAAGACTTCCTGTTTTAAATGGATTTTTTTTTTTTAATAATTTTGAATTTTTTTAACAAAGGCTTTAATATTACAGTATTAATATGTACTAGCATGTACTAGTACTATGGTATTAGTATGGAAGAGTGCAGTGCAGCTGAAGCTTTCTGAAAGTACTCTGAGCATGTGGTTGATTTAATATACAACTTGTTTGTCCTTCCTAGCTAAGCATTATATGAAACTAGCTGGCAGTTCTGAGAGATCATGTATCTGATTTCTGCCTGGTAGGTTTCTGTGGCTTACAGTGCATTGGACTTTGAACCAGATATTTTCTTTGCTCTTGGATCTCCTATCGGTGTGTTCCTTACTGTGAGGGGTGTGGAGAAGATAGATGAAAACTACAGACTTCCTACCTGCAAGGGATTCTTCAATATCTATCATCCAGTGAGTAAGCAGTACTTTTGAGATTTGATTTTAAGTTGATGCATATACAATGCAGAATAGTTTTAACCTTTGAGCATTACAACTCCCGTTCCCCTATGTACATTTCCCAAAACACTTTAAAAAAAATACATATTCCAAATATTTGTGGTCCTTATTGCAAAAGTAAAGTACAGCTGGCTATAGGTTCCATACCTACCATTCTAGGTACTGTGCTGCTCTTTCACTGTAGTGTTTCCTCTTTAGAATCTCTGTCTGTCTGGAGGAGAACAAGACCTAATTAGTCAATGAACTTGCTTAATCTTAAGATTAAACTGGTCATGAACTGAGTTTCTGTAAACTGAAATAGAATAGAATTAAAAAATGGGTCTCAATCATAAGTAGTGATTTTTTTTTTTTTTTTTTTTTTTTTCACTGAAATGTGATAACAAGAATAATTTCTAATATAACTAAATGTCAATGTGTTGTTTCTTAACAGCTTGATCCAGTAGCTTACAGGTTAGAACCAATGATCATTGAAGACATCGATTTAAAGCCAGTTCTCATTCCACATCATAAAGGCAGAAAAAGACTTCATCTAGGTAAAAATAAAACTTATTTCATACATGGATCTCATTCCTAATTTACTCATTTGATGCATTAGAATATCGTAAAATTCCAAGAGACTAATGAGTGTTCCTGGATACCTGACTCCATGTTTTTTCTGAACATCAGAGGGGATTCCTCCCAGCCCCATAGGCTGGGCATTCATAAATGCATTCAGATGTAATAATTGTAATTCCTCAGATTTGAGCTTCTAATTACCCAAGTTCCATTTTAAAATTGTCGTACATCGCTTGTTCACCTCAATTTCTAAGATGATGTGAAACAGAAACTAAATTTACTGGTTTCTTTTACCTTGTCCCTAATGACTTCTCTTTTTTTCTTTCTTAGAGTTGAAAGACTCTCTCTCTCGTATGGGATCTGATCTAAAACAGGGTTTTATTAGCTCTTTGAAGAGTGCCTGGCAGACCCTTAACGAATTTGCACGTGCTCATACATCTTCAACTCAGCTACAAGCAGAACTGGAGAAAGTAGCTAACCAAATTAAAGAGGAAGAAGAGAAACAAGTGGTAGAAGGTATGTGGACACATCATTGTTTTTCTTACAACTTATCGATCTCAAATTAGTGGAAACTTGACTATCCTAGTGATTGCTTGCTATTGATTTTCCTGACCCTATTAAGGACGCCTCTGTGCTTTTGGAGTATTAATGTTAAGTGTAAGATCTACTGCTGCATTTTTTTGTCTTTTAGGAAAAGAAAAATTAACAGCTTCTACTGAAGGATATTTTAGGCTTGACTTTGTGTAACCTTTCAAACTTCTGTTGGAAGTGCAGGTTTCTAAATCAGTTGTGTTTTTCTTTCAGGGAAAATTAATACAAATAAATATTTGTAAAATTTACTCTCTTCAGTAGTGTTCTGCTGAGCTTTTGGCATGAGCTAAGAAGCATTTAAGTATATGCTCTAACAGAAAAAAGTGCTGTTGAGGAGAATAAACTTAAGTCAGATATAAATATTACCTCTAACAATACCAAGGGCAGGCTTTCCAATTGTGGAAAACTAAACACCTGTTGGTGTTTAGTAATGCTGGCTTTGATTATACTTACAAAATCAAAACATTCCTCCTAGTTTAAATTGAGGACAGTGATTGACTCTGTGCAAGGGGGATGTAAAAACATATTATTTCAGGTCATTTGCTTGTAGAATGACCGGATCTGTCTATGTATAAACAGTGGGTTTTGTTTTTAAAATTGCTCAGCTGCTACTTTGTGAGCGATTCTTCAAACAAACTCTGTTTAAACTGTTACAAAAAAAATAAGCCTATAGTTCCAGTAACCTTTCTGAATTAGGTAGTGGTGTGCTAGTCAGTTGAGGCTTTTATTGTCTTACCACAAGCACTTGGAAATTATCATAGGGGAAATGGGTGATATTTCTTGATTATAGTCAAGTGGGCTGTGCTTGAAAATAGTGTCAATCTTGAACTCTTTAATTTTAGCTGAAAAGATCACTGAAAGTCCAGACCCTCCAAAAGATGAAGATTTTTTGGTGAAGGTTGGAATGCTGAATGGAGGACGTCGTATTGACTATGTTCTACAAGAAAAACCAATAGAAAGCTTCAATGAATACCTTTTTGCTTTACAGAGTCACTTGTGCTATTGGTAAGAGTAATTATTTATGATTCTATAAATAGTGCTTTCCTGATATAACTGTATATCTTCAAATGTTGGTAATGACATGTCTACCATTTGTCTTACTCCTATTGTCTGTTATTTACCTGGGACCAATATGATAATAGCTAGAATCATGTTTCCTGTCATGAACATTTTATAATGAAAACTCAAGTGATCTCTGTTGCAAATCGTGCCCTAGTGTTTCACTTCAAGAACATTTTGACAAAAATAGCTGGGTTTATATATCCAGATCTATTTTTTTAGGCTGCTGCTGATTTGACAAGTTAAACATTGCAAAAGGACCAACCAATTATAAAGCTACCAGAGTAGGAGTAGGAGTTGTTCCAGTGGTCAATGTGTATGTATATGACTTAGGAGACCAGAGTTTTCTGGGTCTTTGTAATCTTTGCCATGTTTGGAAAGATGACTGCTGAGTTGGATACAAGGTCCTTGCCACTTAATTCTGAAGTGGCCTCTCGTTTGGAAAGATGTTGCCTTCCCACACAGGCATACTAGAAAGATAATTTTTTTTTATACTCTGGATGGTCAAATGTTATATAATTGAGACAATTTGAGTATTAAAATAAACATCATATATGACTGTCCAGAATTGTCAGTCTCAAGGTGTTGCACCTAGATGTCACTATTAGCTAATCTCATTCCAAAATAGAATTCTGTGTTAGCACTAAGTAAACAAATCTATTGTTCTGTTACAATAAAGACATGGCATGCTGCTCTCTTGAACTTTGACACTCAAAACACACATCTTTAGCTACAATAATTTTCAAAACAAGGAGAGGTCTATGAGCATTTTGACAAGTTTTTCAAATAAAAATATTCATGAAGGAATTGTATATAGACTATAATATAGAGTAAAAGTATTAGCTCTTAATGTTGGAATGAGATGGCTGGATATTTATACTCTGCTATCAAAGATTAACAAAAAGGAAAAAAAGGAAGAAAAAAAGCACCGTGGAACTTCTGTGAATTTGGATGGTTGTGATGTACCACTTGTACAGTGGTTGCTCATATACAGAACAATTCATAGAAAAAGAAGCAGAGTTTGGTGTCATAGAACACAGTGCACCGTTGCCTTACCCGGATTTGGATTTACTTTTTTTAATGCTTACATGTTTTAAATGGAGATTTGTAGGAAAAGCAGTAACTATTGACCTTGTTGTCTTTAGGAGTTGTGCTCTTTTTTTCTTTGGTATGTCATTGTATACATTTTATTACTGTCAAAATTAAGTGCATATGAAAATACATAGGATGTAGAATGGCAGAGCAAAGGTTACCTAAACTGTATTTGACAACACAACAGCACACTTTCATATGTAGGAGGCAAGCTTGGATGTCAGTTGCTGAGCTGTGCAAAATATTCTTGGGGAGGGAGGGGTGACGAGTCTCTTGTTTTGAGTTTAGCAGGTGCCAGACAAGGGGTGCTTTACATCATTTTTGAAGGCTTTGAATTTCAATAACTAATAACTCTTAGAAGCAGGCATCATTCCAGAGGTTAAAATATGGAATCAAAAGCATTACTTGAAGGATCTTATCAAAGTCAGGATCGCTTCCGTTGGTAAAGATCAGTAGCTGTCGGAGGAGGGATTACTGGGGCTGCAGTGCTGACGTGTGCTTGCCAGAGCGGGGCTCCCTGAGCAGTCGGGGACCGGTGGCGGTGGTGCCGATTTGCGGGTGGGGTTGAAGGAATGGGGAATTCTTTTCCACAAGGCGGCAGCCGATCATTGCCAGGTTTTTAAAAACTTGCTACCCATAGCTTTTTTTTTTTTTTTTTTTGCATGATGCTTAATGACCCAAATAGGAGAGTGTGTTGTTTTGGTTTTGTGGTGTGATGTGGTGGTTTGGTTTTGTTTTTTTTGAGGGGGGTGGTGGGGGAAGCCTTAAATGGAATGCTCTGTGTGTAAGAGAGAACAGAGCTTCTGTGTTGATCCTTCTGCTTGCTTGTTGCTTGTTTAATAGTGGAGACCATCAAGAAATATGGTTACTATCTCTATGCTCAATTGTGGAAAATACCTGTAGTCCCTTAACTTGCACGTTTAACTCTGTACTGGTGTTCTGTAAATGGTGTTCCTCACATTTGGAGGATCACAGTTCTCACTGTCTAAATCGCCTTTACTGTCTCCCTGTGTTATTTCTTTTAAAAGCACAGGGAGCTACCCTTACCTAACAACTCCTGCAGCTTTGGAGCTTTCTTAAAATTTGCCTGTTTGTTCTTTTTTTTTTTACCCTGGTTGTTACTCTTTTAAATGGATATTGTTATGTGTGTTTAAATCACACGTTATAGATGAATAAGAAAATCAAGTCTGTCCATGTTAAATTCAGATAGACTGAAGGTTTGATTTTGAAAAGAGGAGGGAAAACAGCAACTTCGAAACATGGCATTTGAATTATCTTAATCTTTAAATTATTTGAGAACTTCCTTACTTTTTAGTGGTAAGGAGGAGAGGAATTCTATGGGTATCTGATACAGTCTGTTTACAAGAAAGCGCCAGCCATGGCACTTAGAGAAGAATTAGAATATTGCTGATAGAACTGGCAAGGCTGAGTTTTGACATTGGGCTAATAGATGCAGTGGAGCAAGTAAAGGAAGAAAGCTTTGACAAGTAGAATGTATTCTTGATGGAATATATTCAGGAGCCCATTACAGACAAAAAGTGATAGATTATTTGAGTTTTAAGCCAAATGAGTAACATTAAAGTGGATAGAGCAGGGGATTGTGAGCTGCAGCATAGTAAGTTAGGGAGGACAGAGCAGGGGGAAAATGTGGAATAAAAAAGGTAAATGCATAGGCTAGGGCTGATAGAAATAATGCAAAACAGATGAATTGTAGCTTGAAGGAAGTTAGTAGAGGTAAGGACATGTTCCCAAAAGGTAAGTGCTAGGGTTGTGCAAATTTTTAGAGCGCTGAATTGGTAAGAAGTGTGGGTTATGAGAACCAAAACATGGGCCATACTAAAATAACCCTTTGTCTACTGTTTTTTGTTTTCTTTTTTTTTTTTTTCTTTCTTCATAGGGGATCTGAAGACACTGCTTTGCTGTTTCTCAAAGAAATATACAGGACTATGAATATCAATCCTGAGCAGCCACAGCATTGATGTATAGAAACGTGAATTTGTAAGTTTGTCCTAATATAACTTATGTACTCATATATCACATTCAGCTGCAATTTAGATGTCTCTACTTTCCCTTTTTCCTCTGAAGTTTACATTATGAAGCAGGCAGCTGCAAAGTGTCACTTTGATTGCAAAAACAACTTCTAGACTTAAATGCAGGGGAAGTGTTCAAGTTCTCTCCTTCACTCCCAAAAGATACCTGATGTTAGAGGTTTTGTTATGGGATAATAATTGCCATTACATATATGTCAAAAAATGTGATCTCTCTTTATGACATTTCTCCCTCAGTTTAGTTGTTCAGTGAATGTTCAAGTATAGGAAAACTTGCTAATAATAGATATGGTGAAACTTCATTTACAGTGCAGTAGATTAAACACCAACAGTGTCCCGTGTTGTATCGGTTCACCAGTGGTGCACATGTATGCCACAGAAGTTGCTTGTCTCCTGAGAAGGTGTTAAGCATTGGTGTTGATAAATTACTGAATGAGACCTCTGTATATGTCAGTATTTTATTATCTTTGTGTAGTTTAAGTATTTCAGCAGAACAGGTGAAATGATATAGCATGGAAGCTGGTTCACTTTCAAAAGAAACTAAATACACAATATAATTGTGTATCTTAGATCTGAAACGTACTTGCAGGTATTCTTATTTTAAGATGTGTGTTTCCTAACTGAGGATCTGTATTATACCAGTTTGCATCACTGGATGTTGTAGAAAAGACTATATTCTCTTTTGAGAGGCAAGGAGAAAGAAATATGCACCTTGCCTTTTGGAATCGTACAACAGATAGTTTCTGATGTATTTCTCCATTTTTTCAGAAGAATTGATAATGTCAAGGTACATAAATACCCAGTGTGAAGAGAAATTATTGACATTTCAGAGGAATTTTCTAGATATCTTTAACTGCTACCGCACAGTTGTAACAGAATGCTTCTTAAAAGACGCTTGATAGCATCTTTTTTTTGAAATGAAATGTCATAGCTGATCAAATGTGGTTTTTAAAGCATGGTCAAATAATCGGAAAAAGGCACTGTTTGGCTGCACAGTTCTGGCAGTGGTGTATCAGTTATCACAAAGGCTTATGCAGAGTCTCAAGTCAGGTGCAGAATTTTTTCTCTGCTTTCAGTTCTTTTCAACCGTGTAGGGTGAAATCATATGAACCTTATTGCTACAGATATAACTTTCAGTCTCATTGAGAGGGGATGGGGTGTGATAACATCACAAAGATAAAAGTGGGTTTGTTGCTTAGCTTCAGTAGACACTGGGATAATTGTATTTTTCTTTGAGAACTACCCAGCTGGAGGGCGGTTTAGCAGGATGTCACGCAACAAAGCGCAGTCAAGAAAGTCTGCATGATGGTAGTACCATTAGGAATTGCTTGGAACTTCTCTCAGCACTTGTTTTACTGAACAGCATTTGAGACTAGGATTCAGATCCCATAGGCTTAAATGGGAGGGCCGTTATGGCCCACTGGGATGCACTTAAGGACAAGTGGTATCTTGGGAAGGCTGTGCACTACAAGACTAGGATCTTTTTTACATGAGAAGAAATGTCTCTCCATAGGCTGTGTAAAATATTACTGCATAAGTCTCACGGTAGGCCAAAGGAAAATTCTCCCCAAGTGTTCCAGACAGTAGTCAGTAGGGTTGGCATGTGGGTTTTCTGGTTTTTTTTTTTTCCTTTAAGGCCTTCAAATGTGAAGGGTGGCACTGTGGAGGTAATGGGTTATCCAGCAGTGCCTATGACAGCAACATTCATCTACGTATCTAGAAGGAGATTATCTGAAGAAACAGCCTTTCTCTATTTGTGGGCTGCTCAAGGGAAAGAGTAAATGCCAAAAGTAGCTCTGGGCTCCCTTTTCATACTTCTCATGTTAATTGATTTGAATGCTGAGTCCTGACCCCTGCCTTGAAGTGCAGAGCTGCCTCTTGCTGTCCAGTTTAATTTCATGGTGTCTTCTGCCAGCAGAGGGAAAGACAGGATCTGCTAGCCTGCTTGTTTCTTCTCAGGTGTTGTTGGCCAGTGCAGATCCCTTTAACTTCTTGGGGACTGTGATAATTTTGGAGCAGATAAAAATTTAGCAGAGAGGCAAGCTAAAGGAGGAGCTGGATGTTCAGTTTTACCTCTGGTCTGAATTACCTGATTGTTTTCTTTTGGGGAGAGGGAGGGAGTTGGCCAGACAGTCCCTCTTCTGCTTTTAAGAAAACTAAGGTGGCTGCTGTGCTTCATCATATGGAGGATGAATTCTGAAGCAAAGAGGAGGGTCACTGATGCACAGTACCTGCCGCACAGCAATTTACTGTAGTGTTCTGTCTTGGGAGGTTTTTCTTGACATCTGCAGGTAACTTACTCTTAACTAAGTCAAGTCAGTAGCATTAACTATCTTAGCTAAAACTACTTCCGAGAAGAATTTGTTGCACTTAAAATTGGTGAGTAGCTACCAATACCTGTTTGCTTCTACTCACTACTAAGACTACAAATGGTACTGAAACCTCTGAGTTCTACTTTTGCTTTGTATGACTGACTTGATTTAACTCTTCTCGATAGTCTTGAAGCTGTTCTCTGTGAAGCAGCGATATGGGGTTTCATGTAAACAATGTAAAGATGTGCTTTAACACGTAAATCGGAAATTTCATTTCCTGTATCTATTTTGGTTACTTGGTTGAAAGGGAACTGAAAACACTGAGACGTTTTTAAATGACTCTTGCAAATGAGAATTTTGTCCTTCTTTAGTGAAGTATAGCCACCACTAGCATCTTACCCTTTTTATTAATATTAGATTCGCGGGAGTATCTTTCACTGTGCTGGCTAGAAGATTTGTTTAAGTCACTCTACACTCTATATATTATTTTTACAGCTCTCTTTAGAGGGCCTTGGTGAGGGGGGAGAATGCACCAGCATATTAAAGCTCAGATCTATAAACTATCGCATCTTTATTTCTATCTCTATTTAGAGTAGGATAATTTATTACTGTAAGTTTAAAGAATCTAGTAGCTAATGAAAATGTACAGTGAATGAATCCTATGAGCAGTTGTTGCGAGCTCTTTCTGTTTGTAATTGTAATTGCCAATTTGTGTCCACAAAAAGTATATTTCAGGAGCTTATTGTATTAAAAATTTGATGAAAAATGTGTATGGATTTTTAGATCTTTCTGAGTCCTCTTACAATTGAGTGTTGGCATATTTAATTTTATTAGTACTACTGCAGGAATAGAAAACTTGGTATATTTCATATTTCCCATATGTACATGTTCTGTTTTCTCTGTACAGCCATACCTATTGCTCCGACAGACCTGGTGAAAAACGCTTTGAAGAACATCTAGTATTTTCATAGTTACAGATGACAGGATAAGCGTCAGACTTTTTCTCTGCCAGTCCAGAACTTGCTGAGATTCTACCTTCTTGTGTCACTTCAAGCAAACTTAAATTTTGAGATGATCAGCACTGTCATTCAAGAGATGGATGGAATGACACGCTTTTGATCTTAAATCAGTTTAATTGTGCAGTTGCCAAGTGAAAGGTGATCGCCGAAGAGGTGGTTTTTGGCACACAAATGATTACTTCTCTCCTTCAGCTATCCCGTCTCAGCTGACTGTCAAACATGCTTTGCCTATCAAGGTAGCATGTCCTTATTAAAAAAGACTTGTTGAGAAACAGCAATAATCTGCTTTTCTTGACGCATTTGTTGGTCCACCTTTTAAAAATAAAACGTGAACTGTAGTTATAACCGTCTTTAATACAGATTGCACAAAACAGTTCATATTTACTAAATATTAGCAACCAGAATAATTTTCTTACTATTGTAAGTGTGATGGAGATTATTTTATAAAGACCTTTTTAAGCCTCTGTTAAGAGTTTTATGGTGGAGTTTTTTAAGTAAAAACGAACCTTTGACTTTGAAAATGTTAGAAGTTTGTTACAGCTAGTTCAGTGTTCACATCTCCTGAAATGAAGAACAATTTAAAATAACATTTTGGTCTGGTAATTAAGGTAATTTTAGTGAAACTCGACTGCAGTTATGAGAACTAAAATACTTACCTTGATCTTGCAATTTAATATCTCAAAACAGTTAATGTAAATAGAGGAATCTGAAGCTTACGGCTGCTAGATGATAATCTAGGTCCAGACCTGCAATCCAGACTCCATTTTCATGTAATGAGGTTGAGATGAGTTGGGTAGTATGAAATCCTTTGAACTCATGTCTCTGAATACTGAGCGTCTGTAGCTTTCCTCTGGCTTCAACTTACATGCAAATTGTGGCTTTTCTTAATATTAGTGACTTAACCTTACTACTGACTATTTACCTCTGTTATTGCAGTAAATGAATTTTGAAATGCAGAATGTTTTTTTTTTTTTTTCTTGGTATATGTAAAAATACACATTATTGTGTATATATTTTGGTTATTATAATTAAAAATACCTTCCAATGGGTCTTTACAGCAAGATTTCATGTTTCATCACAGAAAATAGATGGGAGGAGGCCTCTGGAGAGGTTGCCTAGTCCAGCTCCCCTGCTCAAGGCAGGAGTGGCTTAGGGCCTTGCTCAAAGATGGAGATCCTTCACCTCTCTGGGCCCTATTCTAATGTTTCACTACTATGATTGCAAATTTTTTTTCTAATATACAGTTGGAATTTCCCATCTGGAGCTTGTCTGTTTCCTCTTGTCCTTCTGTGCATCTTCAAGAATAATGCCTCTGTCTTCTCTTGTGCTCTCACATTAGGTAGTTGAGGACAACAATACGATTCTCCTGTTTGGCTGCTCCAGACTGGACACTTCCCTTGACCTCTTCTTGCACGCCATGTGCTGTGACCCTGTGAGTCCTCTTGGGACTTTCCACTGGACTTGCTTTAGTTTATTGAAGTCCATCTTGTTCTGGGAAGCCAGTTTGCCAAAGAATACTTTTTATCCAAAACAAAATGTATTTGTATCTTTGTAAATTGGCCTCTGGAGACCAAGTTTTCTGAGCTTTATGATCTGCTTTGTTAGCTAGAATACAAATAATATATTAAAAAAAAAATCAATAAAAAGCCACAAACCACAACCGCTGACCTCATTTTCATCTTAAGTACCATAGAGTGGAGGGCTATACACTTATATTTATCAACTCTATGCAACACTGAATAGTCTGATGAATATGCTTAAATAGCTCCCACGGTGCCTTGTTCCCTTTTTTCTCTTACTGTAAAGCTGATGGCCTGTCATTCAGCCCCCTGGGAGGGAACTGCAGCACCCAGGAGCAGTAAAATTTTATGTGTTGCATGGGGTGACCCTGCCTGGCAAGGAGCTTGCTTTGCAATGGAAGGATGCACAGGAGGGTATTGCAGGTGAAGGAGAATCCTCTGGAGAGGAGAAATGATTCTGGGAATACAGCATTAGAATCAGTCCTAGTTATATAAATAAAAGTGTGACTGCAACTACAATAACTAGCAATTCTTACACCTTGAAAGCAAAGTTAAGGAAGGAAAAATGACAACCTAACCAATGGTTACATGAAACAGAGAAAAACTGTATAAACAAATGGAGTTTAAAGAGTGAATGTGTATCTGCTACAGATGTATGTTACTTCCCCAGCAGAAAACTTCCTAGAATGCTGCAACAGCTTATTAGACAGACCATATCCAGCACAGCCTCTGATACATGGTGCTATAGGTTCGCTGGGTTTTATTTTGAGTTTTTTTTTTTAAATAGTAGTAGGTATTATAATCCATAATTAAATAGTGGTAATTAAAGTTTAATTATGTAATCCATAAACAAAATTTCAGTGCTTTCCCTGCCATATTTTCATCTGTGCTGGAGTGGTCGTAAACATTTAAAAAAAAAAAAAAACAAAACAAAACGTTTTTTCCAGATGAAGAGGTTTTTAAATCAAAGTATCTGTGTAGCAGGGCCTAATAGCAACAAAAAGGAGGGGGAATAAGTTCACCCTACCCCATAGTGCTGGGGATTATAACCCTTCCCTTGCCACTCGGATTGTGCTCTGCCTTGTCTTGTCATCTGGACGTTTCACCATGAAAGTGTCCTCAGAAAAGCCCCAAGTGTTCTGCTTCAGCCTTCCATCCCAGCCCTGGAGCCTCCACAGGAGAAAAGAGGATTGAAACTGTAAATTAACTTACTGAAAAACAGATGGAGGCTGAAGAGCAGGCAGAAGTGGGGAAGGGCAGCTGGGGTGGGGCTGTGGAGGTTCTTGATCCTGCGTTGTTGGTACTTGAAACATTCCCATCAGTACTCTGAGGCGAGGGGCTCTAGGATCCCCCTGGAAAATGTTAGTCTCTGCTGTTAATTTTAAGCTCTTCAGTGTGAAAGTGGAAGCTGAGCCAGTTTCCTTAAGCTGGGGTAAATGGAGAAAAAGGTCACCTAGTCTCTGTCACCTATCCCTAGTGTCTTTTTAGCAATTAGGCTGTGGGCTTCAACTTATTCCAGGTTTTCAGGGGAGAGATGGGTAAATCTTGGCTGTGTTCTGCAGCCCTGATCATGTGTCTACAGCTGCCCCAGGGCTCATGTGGAAATACAGACTGCAGTCAGGAGCAGTCCTGGGCTGAATGGAGTTGTGCTAATAGGCACCTGGAGGTGTTCAGCAATACGGCAACAAGAGTGGTGTTGGCACCATCTGCCTAACCTGCGAGCGAGCTCCAGGGGGTGTACTCTGAGGTGCTTAAAACATCCTTGAGACAGATCACTATGGAGTAGTTCATGCAGAGACAAAAGACTGCTAGTCCCTTGTAGGAGAGGAGAAAAAAAATACATGACTAAGTTGCTGACAGAAGCCACTCGATAGGGTGCCCAGTAGAAGATTCATCTTGCCCTGTGACTTTTGTAAAGACATTTTATCTCCTTTCCTACTCCTGAAAACCTGCAGTGTTATTTGGGGACAGATAGTCATCATTAAAGTCATAAGCAACAACAAGCTGTTCTAGGAAATGCTGCAGTCACAGAAAACAGGTCACCTGGGGCCACGAATGAGCTGCTCTCATGCCACCCGTGTCCTGGGCGGCAGGAGAGCCTGGCTCCCTCCTGGCAGCAGCTCAGCTTGGCTGAGCTCCTTCAATCAGTATTTTCTGATTAACACATCCATGCTAAGTGTTCTCCAGAGGATCTTCTGAACTTGATGCTCGCTCCCTGCGCTGCTCTGACACAGCCTTTCACTTTTGTACCAGGAGACTGTCTCTGTGCCCTAATATGTGTGAAGATCTGAAGACTTCTGACAAGATACAGTGCTTCGTTTAATGCAAATGTCAAAAATAGGATGCTCACTCTCCTTCTGTGAGGAAACTGCTGTGCTGAACGGTATGCAATGCTTCCAGATAAGCACATATGTAACATTGTGTTGATCTTCTATCTACAAATCTGTTAAATTGCACATTTTTTTGAAAATATGTTCACTGAAGGATGTAAGTTCTCTCACTTTTCCACAAGCACTTCATCCTGTAGTATTACAACATGTGGGAACCAAAGATTGTTGGTGAGTTCCCCAAAGCCACAGTAGTAGTGAAGGGCACAGACTAAAAAAGTACACAGCGTACAGAATACATTGCAAAAAAACCCCGGAAAAGTGAAAAACTAATCGGTTTCTGCTGAAAGGTTGCACCTTTCAGGATACTCCTTTCGTATGCTAATTCACATTTTGATACAGTCCAGTTTTGCATTCAGGCCTTGTGGAAAATTAATTTTCAGGTGGAAATTTTTATGAATTAATTCCAAGGAAAAAATTACAGCCTCTCTAAGAAAGATTCCCATTTGAGTCAAATTGAATTTTTTATTGAAAACTTACTTCTCTTGGAAAACCTTTTGCCCAGTGCTCCTCTCCTGCTGTTTCAGGAGCTGTTGCCTCCACCGGCAGTGAACGTTTCTGTTCTCTGGGAACACCTCCTTGCACATCTCTTTATAAAAGAAGCATAGTCAAATAATTTCTCCTTGTTCTAAGAGATGTCTTGCATAACACTGAAAATTTTCAGTAACTGTGCTTCTAGAGTTGTCCTGGTCCTTTCCCATTGAATTTTATATTAATATTTATAACTTTGTGTCTGCAATAGGACAGATGTCTTAAACTGTCTAAAATGCTATTTCCATAATAATATTCTTCCTGATTCCTCCCTGCATGTTATTTTTCTTTTTTTTTCTTGTGATGAATAATAAAACCTAGCATTTTTTTTCCTTTAAAATGATCAGCAGTTGGTGCCAGTGCCAGGATGCCGGTTGGTGGAGACTGAATGTTCAAATAGAAAGGAGTGGGCATTGGAGAGCAGCCCTTTGCAGTGCTGCCTCTCTCAGACTGAGCTAAGTATTCTTGGAATTTTTTTTTAACATCACTTTGAATTAGGATGTGTTCCCCAAGGTTGAAATTAAAAATCCCATGAGTTCTTGCTTAATAATGGGAAACATTATTTTAAATGCCTGTTTTCATTTCAATACTCTTGGCATATCTGTAGTTAATTGAAATGGTGTAAATCATTGACAGCTTGATTTAATGGGAACAGTCTGGTGGTTGTTTTCAGAATCTTGTAACAGCAACTCTTAAAATAAAATATGAGCTTGGCTCTAGATTTTGATCTGATTTTCATATTTGTAGATCAGGATTAGCTTCCCAGAGGCCAATGGAACCACTCCAGTGTAAATACGATTACAAACAGACCTGCTGGGACTCAGAATTTCCAGTCAGTGACGGGTTTTTTATTTGCTTTAGATGCAGATTACTAGTTCTCTCTTCTACAGAATTACCATTTTTCTGTGGTGATAGGAAGGGGGTGAAGGCTCTGGGTACCACATTGCTCCTGGGTGCCTCCCAGACAGCATAGGGAAGGAGGCTGAGGAGAAGATGAGCATCCCAGCTAGCTGGGATCTTGTACATCAAAATGTCATCGTTCAGAGCATCCTTGACCCTCCATGTGGGGTTTTGACCAGAGAACCTCGAAATGCGTGAACCTTACGTTCTTTTACTGCATGATGCAAATCCCAAAGACCTAAGTGTTTGTCTTATTTCTGCAGTGGAAATTTTCAGTGACCTGAACAGAGGTGATCATCAGCACAGGATTTACTCGCAGCGGTAGTGTTCAGCTGAGCTGCTCGGGGGGTACAACAACCCTGTATAATGCACCTTCTTGAAGTTAAAACGCAGTTCTCCAGTATGCATGAGGAAAGGTGCTTTCAGCTCACTGACTTTCAAAACCTAGGACTCTCCAGGCTTCCTTTATATATGGAGGCTATAAAAGAAGCAACGTCTTTCATATGTCAATAAAATAGCTTCAGATCCATACAAATTCAGGCAATCAAAAGTGAAGTGTGTCTACTTAAGAGATGGTAATAGAGAACAAAGGTCTGAGAGGAGAAGAAAGCAAGCAGTTGACCTTGTATCTCCCTTTCTGCCTAAAAAATGTTCAAATAACTTTTAATGTAATCTTGTTAAAATGGTCTCATGAATGCAACTGAAACAATAATTATGCTCGAGACTGCTGTGAGTGCATGAGTAGGGAAAGGGTTTATTCAGAAACTAGAAAGAATGCTTGAGTGTAGGCAGAAGTCAAGTTTTCCTAAGCCAAGGCTTGTTGCGAGTATTGTGAAACATTTAGTTATTCGTCTGTTTGTAGCTCAGGGGATTCATGATGTTCTCTGTGTTTCAGGATGTTCAGGTATGATTGTCCTTTCCCCAGATTTTCCATCTGCACAAAGGACTGAGAAAATAGAGCTCTGAATTTCTAAATAATAAGCTCTAGCTCTAGCAGGCTCCAGGGAGGGTTTCTTAAGTGGCATGGGAGGGGAGCTATAGAAGGGAACTGAGGAAGAAACAGCTCTCAGATTTCTGCCAATATAAAGTAGCCAGCCGCAGGGAAAGGGGAGCACAGGTATGTCATGACAAATACTTTCTGTTTTTTTCCCCCTTAGCTTCTCGGTGGAAGCTACGTGTGGAGAAAATAATGACAGTGCTGCTGAGTGAAAAATGGGAGTTGCAGTCGTAGAGTAGAAATGAATAACCTCAAAAACTCCTTCACGAAGGTGGCAGTATTTCTGCAAAATATCTTAGCCAATTGATTTGTTAAGAGACCATTTTTTCAGAACTGAACTCTGTCAATAAACAAGATTAGCTTTGTTTTTCAGACCATCCTTTGTACAAATGTATATGGTTTTAGCCACTGCAAGATCTTTCGCTAACATGAACGTGGTACAAGTTTATTGACTGAAATATAGTGACATCTCATATTGGATGATTTGTAAAGTCCTCTCAGGAGATAACCCGCTTCGAAAATAGTGATGCCTGACAATAGTATAAAAGGAGCTATTAACAGAAACCAGTAACTGAACTGAGATAGTAATTACACAGGACTAACGGTTAGGTGTAAACGCATATGTACATTGATGTACAGGTACATATTACATGTACATATGTGCACACGTACATATATATGTGTGTGTGCATATCTAAATGACCTGTATATTCTGTGTATATTAATTTAGAAGATAGAAACAGTTCCAAATTGAATCCTGAAAACTCATTAGCCTAGGTCCACATGTTTGACATTGAGAATGAGAGATACTGCGGCCCTTTAGCTCTTGCAGACATCAGGCAATCACAGGATGTTTTTTCTTTTTTGCTGTCTTCTTAAGAAACCAAAGTGTGGAAAAAAAGTTAAATTATTTTGAAATGACTTAAATGTGTGCATTGAGCTTTAGTGAATTGGAAGATTATATGCACGAAAGACCTAGACCCCAGATAGAGTGGAGCTTCATAGTACTTAGATAGTAAGCACAGAAGCATAGGTAAACCACTCATGAAAAACAACCTGAAGTCTACAGTAAAATTCAAAGACATATTCTACCTATATCAGTACAACTGACCTAAATTTTTGTGTGTTAAACTCTTCCAGAGTGGTTTCTCATTGCTTCCAATCTCACTTCACCATGTCGTTGTTTTTAGAACATAGATAAAATTGAAGAACAATTCAGATTTTGTATGTATCAAAACTTTAAAAAAATTTAGCTCACAGTGTGAGACCAGACCAGATAAGTTTTAATCATATTTCCTGGAAAACTCTCATAGAAGGAACAAAGATCCCACATAGCTCCCTCCCTTGCTTGGTGGAACCAGCTTAGGGAAGCATCTTCTTTGATCACTAGAGCGAGAGCTTCACCTCATCTCCCGTCACCCCAAGTAGGAGCGGAGTGCAGGGAACGAGGTGCACCATGGCAGGAGAGGGATTGGAGAGGAAGCGTCTGTCTTGAACGCCCACAGCCATCCCACTGCCTCTGCAAACAGCTCTCTGAAACAGCCGATTTCCATTCACAGGCACAGAGCCCTCTTGTTTTCTTAGCAGAGTTATGCTGTGCAGGGGCGTGGTGGCAGGGGTCAGCCTGACAAGCGTCGACGCAGAGGAAGGAGCGGGATGAATGGGAAAGCACAGCAGCACTCAAAAGGGGAAAGGCAAATTTCAGGGTGAAAACCTTGCCTTAGCAAAGAGGCAAAAATGAAGGCTGGCTATAAAAATGAGAGGCACGTGTGAAGATAGCCTGAGGGCCACCTGGGCTGCAAAAGGCTGGAAACTCCTAAGGAGGAGGAAGTTGTATGAAGGTTGAAGTATTATTAGCTAGTGATAATAAGGGCTGAAATAGCCTTTTGGCTGTTAAATTGCCACTGCCAGGTGACCTGACGCTCTTCAGAGGTAAAAACTAACACTGGGTCTTGGCAGCCTTAGCTGTGGAGATAGATAACTGTGGGATTCCTTACCTGTTGTGCTTGTAGCTAATTCCAAATGCTTAGCATTGGCTTTTAAATCTCAGGCAGCACAAGGTTATGTTCTGAGATCTACTGGAGCAGAGCTTTCTGTTATAAAGCAGTATCACAGGCAGCTTCAGTGAAACTCCTGGCTGGCACAATGCAAGACTGAGCAGGTAATTCAAGGTCATTGCATTTTACTAAGATTAGCTGCCACTGAAATCAAGAGGCATTTTCTCTGTTGACTCTAGTAGGAGTCAGGTAAAAGGACATTGCCACAGCAGTGTTAACTTGCACATACACTGTGTATTCACTGGCCAGTTTGAGACTATGTAAAACCTTTCCTGCCCAGATTTTTCAGGTCTGAGTCTTGCAGTTTTAAGGTGATATCCTGTTCAACAGTATCTAAGCTAAGAGCAGGGTGAGTGGAATGACACTGAAGCACCTGTTTGAAAAGTCCTGGGTTTTGAGGATAGAAGAAGCATCTCTTCTGTAACATCAGTGCTTGATTTTTGACTGCTGGTAACTTCTTTTTGCACTGGAAGCCATGTAGCATTTAAAGTAGGAACTCACTACAGCCTCAGTGCCTACACACACACAACTGCCCAAGTAAGAGCTGTGATAAACTGGTTTGTTTGGGCTCTCAAGTCCTCCTGAGATCAACCATCTGTGCAAAACTTATTTATGCACCCAGATGTTTTATTACTCAAAAACTGGAAAACGAAAGAAGGAAGCACCAAATACATGTGCAGACTGTGGGTTGCTTCTTCAGCATTTTGCCCTTTATGTTGATAATAGATCCCAAGTCTGACCTTTCCTCCAAGAGAAATTATACAAGAAATAAACCCTTCAAGATAAATTGAACTGAAATATACTGAGTTATTTTAACATGACCCCAAAATATTTTTAATATGATCTTGAGATGGTGCCTTTCTTTTAAATGGCATTAAGTTCAAAATGCCAGCTGCAGCAGACCACTTGTACAGCATCATTCAGGGTAGGGATGGAAACCCGTTTGTGCTGTGTTCAAAGGGCTTGTGTCAGGGCTGGTTTTACTCTAGTGAGAATTTTACTTAAATTATTTAATTCTGCAACCACTCAGGTGGTGTTTTGACAGATTTTAAGTAGTAACATCACCTTTACGAGCCTCTTCCCCGATTTTGACCACTCAGTTGTCTACTTGGATGTGTCTGTTGCAGCTGTTTGTGAGGCAACTTGGTGAACTGGACTTGGGTTAAAGGTAGCCCAGAAGAAAAGAAAAGCAGCTTTTTCATCTGATTCAGTTCCTGTTTCTGGCAAATGAAACAACTTATCAGCCACAACAGAAGAGATAGCATGGGGATGGGGTACTTATGCCAGCAATACTGCCAGAAGAAAATGCTTGCCAAGCTGTTCCTTGGAAGGTTTATCTGGCAACAACTGATAGTCCTAAATCCCTGGATAAATTTGCAGAATATCCATTCTATCCTCCTATATTTATCAAAACATGCCATATCTGGTAGTGTACATCCAACACTGAAAAAATATATGAACTGCATTGGCAGACTGGGAATAATAGCACGTGGGGATACTAGTAACCACCACCAAACATTTTGTCTGTGACATGGCAGGATGCTCCCCCCATGCTATGAGCCAGCTGCTGCTTTCCAGCACCACCCACCCCCAAACCCCAGACTGATAGTGAAGAGGGGGAACCACCTTGCACTCCTCCTCACCAGGGCACGAGAGGCTCTTCCAGACCCATGTCCCACAGGAAGGGGCAGCACAGCTCCCCACACCCGCCTCCACAGCACCGTGAGGCTGTTTGCCCTTAAGCAGGAGCAAATGACCACCCCTCACACATTCCTGCTCTTTCATTCAAACATGTACTTTAAATGCTTCAGGTATAATCCAGTCCCAGACTGGACCAGCTTCTTGCCCAAGATGCAGCACAATGGAGCTGGGGCAGGGTCTGGAGCACAGGTCTGCTGGGGAGCGTCTGAGGGAACTGGGGGGGTTCAGTCTGGAGAAGAGGAGGCTGAGGGGAGACCTCCTGGCCCTCTGCAACTCCCTGCCAGGAGGGTGCAGAGAGGGGGGATGAGTCTCTTGAGCCAAGGAACCAAGGAGCCAGGCCCCAAGGGAATGGCCTCAAGCTGCCCAGGGCAGGGTCAGGCTGGCTCTGAGGAAGGATTTCTGTGCAGAAGGGGCTGTTGGGCGTTGGAATGGGCTGCCCAGGGCAGGGGGGAGTCCCCATCCCTGGAGGGGTTCAAGAGTCAGGTTGACCCAGCGCTGAGGGATCTGGGGGAGTTGGGAATGGTCAGTGTGAGGGTCATGGTTGGGCTGGACGATCTTCAAGGTCTTTTCCAACCTCGATGATTTTGTGATCCTGTGTGATTCTGTGAATGTTTCTGTGCAGCTGAAAGGTCTGTCTCACTACTGTGGATTCTGTTAGAGCTGTTATATAGGTATTTGTTCCCATTGCTCACTGCTGTGCTCCGCAGATTGACTTGCAGAGTAATGTGACAGGGGGACACACATCTGGATGGACCAGATGATACGTGGCTTGTGGCTACTGCCCCCCCGCAAGGAGCAGCACTGGGTGAGTGTGCATCAGCCTGGGGTGCTTGGAAGGAGGGGAAGGCAGCGCTTGTAAAGGTCAGTTGTTTCAGTCCATCTTAGTAGACAGGGATATATTTTTTCCTTCATGAAAATGGGGACAACCTAACTGATCCTAGTTTACAGACCTGTTATTTCTCCCTGAAGTGCTCCTGTGTCTCCTCTCCTGAGAACTCAGCGAAGGAACACGGTGGCTTTCAGAGCCACGTGCAAATGACGTTATTTTGGCTTTGCAACAGAAAATGGGATGTTTTTTGGGGGTATGTTCTGGAAAACGTCTGCTATTCTGTTCAAATTTCCTTAATCCAGTTGTAGATAAGAATTGAAGTCAGTGAGTAGTCATGGACAAAACCAGAGGACACTCTCCCAAAAGCAAATGCTGAAGGTGTGGCCAGTAAGTGGGAGATGTTCTGAGTCAGCAGCATGTGCGTGAGAAAAAGCCAAAGCAAAGAGTTACCGTACCTCGACTGATGTTGATAATGTACAAAAACAAGAAAAGAGCGTTGGGTAGTAAAAATTTATGTCAAGCTATAGAAAATATATATGGAAATAGATGTTGATGGTGACAATTAAAATTGAAATGAACCAAATGGAATTTACTAAAAATATTTAGAAACTGCAGCAGTATATTGTTAAATATCCTGAAAGGAAAGGGCACATCTGATGCAAGGATAAAAAGGAACCAAACACTTCAGAAAAAACTACAAACAAAATTATTGTGTATTGTGTGTATGTAACTACAGGGAAACATGTTGCAATGAAAACGGTCCCTTGTCACAGCATTTTAGAATAAAAATTTAGGTCCAAAGTCTTTATTTTTTACGGTCTGTGCTAAGAAACATTCAGGAGAGAAGTAGATTGTATGATAATACTTAGGTGATAATTGTGAACATTCTGAGTGGACTATTTTTTATTATTCCAGGTAAAAGCATGTAACAGAATTATCTGTAACAACAGCTCGTCAGGTATCATTTGACCAGTATCTGTGCTGACTGGACTACTTACCAAATACCTTTTGCATTCTTTAATCCCACTTCTTATAATATATAAAAGATTTTTGTACACTACAGTCTGTGGGAGGTTTTCGCCAGACAGTATCTTGTTGACCACAAGCATTTATCCTTTCACAAAATACCAGGTACCATTAGCACAGTAATAAAACCCTTTTAGACCGCATGAGTGTGCTGAACTCACATTGTGCCTAATTTGCTGATAAATGTATCTTGTTAGGTATCATTTTCTCTAGATATGCATTGACCTTCCCTTGGATTTCAGCAGGAGGTTCATAGTTAAAGTACAAGATAATTAATGGCATAGCTAATCATACCAGATGTTGTACTGGCAGCATTGAGGGTAAAGCAATTAGGACTCAGCTAAGTACAAGTTAAAATAATCTGTAGGCTAACAACATTGCAGGGATTGTGCTGGGCCACCAGTGAAACTTCAAAAGTTGTTAGAAAAGACAGAAATGTTTCAAACAGAACTATATCAGCCATGGCCCCGAAGAGAAGCTTGAAAGATCCTATGCTTTTGCCTACCAGGATGTCAGGATTGTGAAGCTCATTTAAATTCATTTAAAATTGAAGCTGATGGCAGGAGGAAGAAGGAAAGGAAAAGTTTATACAACCTTAATGTCTGAAAATTGTTAAGAAAAACAATATGAAGAATGGATGGGATGGGGGTAAAATTTCAAAACCCTTTGCAGAAAACTAGTCTCTGCAGGCAGTAGGAGTCTCCTCACCACCTGCCTGTGGCTGAGCAGCTTCTGGTCTTTACTAGGCACAATGGCTGGGATGTCACCGATGGGAGGATCTTTGGGCCTCTGTTTGAGGTCACCTTTGGTGGGAGAGCTGATGTGCCCATGGCTGGCACCATGCTGAAGTCATTAATACCCTCTACTCAGCGCTTGCCAGGCCACGCCTGGAATACTGTGTTCAGTTTTGGTCCCCGCTATAAAAAAACCAACCATGGCCAGGCTGGAGAGGGTCCAGAGGAGGGCCACAAAGATGATCAAGGGGCTGGGCAGCCTGCCGTATGAGGAAAGGCTGAGTTAGAACTTTGTTCAGCCTTGAGAAGAGAAGGCTTCGGGGAGACCTTATCACCATGTTCCAGTATTTAAAGAGTGGCTACAGAAGATGGAGACTCCTTTTTTATAGGGAGTCATATGGAAAAGATGACGGGTAATGGGTGCAAGTTACTCCTGGGAAGGTGATCGGACACAAGAGGAAAATTTTTCACAATAAGAACAATCAGCCACTGGAATAATCTCCCCAGAGAAGTGGTGGATCCCCCGACATTGGACACTTTTAAGATTCAGCTGGACGGGGTGCTGGGCCAACATGTCTAGACCGTGCTTTTGTCAAGAAAGGTTGGTCCAGATGATCCTTGAGGTCCCTTCCAACCTGGTATTTTATGCTTCTATGATTGTCCCTCCACCTGCTGCAGCCTGAAAGGTGACAATGGCTCCAGAGGGGTTCCACTGCAAGGAGCCCATCTCCACAGCTCTTTCTGCCATCACTACATGCACTGTCCACAGAGGCTGCCAGGAGTGAAGACTTGAGATGTTGTCCTTTGCTCTCTCTCCCTCTTGCTGCCAAGAGTGCCCAACACTTCCCGTACACTCTGGGCTTCTTACCCCCTTATCCTGCCAATGAAAAATGTGTTATTTCAAAAATCCTGCCTTGTCTGGTGCAGAGCTACAGCATCTTGTCTAAATTAATTTCTTCCTGATCACGGAGTCAGGCATCTTCTCTGCAGGATTGGCTTAGCTCTGCCCACGCACGATGTGTCTGTGGGGAAATGAAATAATATTTTCCTTTTACTGCTATTCATTCCAGGTGTCCACATATGTAGCACAGACTCTCCAGTGCATTCTTGCAGCACATTGCTAATTCAAAGCAATATTTTGCCACACTTTGTTTACGCTGCCCATATTTATTATAAGAGAAATTTCACTGGGAGAGAGCAGCCAGTGCAGCAGAATGGTTTACTGTAAATGATCATGGATCTGGGTGAAAAAAGCAGGAGTCCAGAATGTGGACTTGGTGATGATATACCATACTAAATTCAAACACTGGGGCAGTAACATGCAAGCCATTAGTGCTAGGAAGAAGGAATTTCTGTCAGCAAATGGTGATGGAAAAATCTTCACTGTCTGGCTTAAACTCGATATGATCATTACAAATCTGCAATTTACAGACCAAATTAGGCTTTTGAATTGAAAACATTATTTCTACCATAACATATGGATGTGGAAGCAGAGGAAACACCAGAAGTAGAGACAGATGGCTTGTCATCTTTGTAAACCGTTCCCTTAGGAATATACCAAGTATCAAATGCAATGAATATATGCCACTTGCCAGTATTTGTTCAAGAGCTCCACAACTCCCTGCCTCCAGGGCTACGCAGACAAGGTCTGTGTGAAGAGCGTAGCTCTCTGGATGAATGTGTTTTGAGGCACCTAGGAGAGTGATTGCAAAATCCCATTGGAATTTAGAGGGAAAAAAAGTGTTCTAGATGCATGATAAACCACGGAGGTCATGCGGAGTGCTTCCTAGGACAAACAGGAATAGTATGATTTCCTTTGTGCCCCCTGCAACTTTTGATGGTACATCTGTCCGTTTCTGGCTCTAAAACATGCTGCCAATGTTTTAACAAGGACTTGCTACTGATAAGAAGTGTTCCAGCCCAAACTTCCCCATAACCCAATGATAAACTTCATGTACCAGTGGCAACCTGCAATGCAAAGGTTATAAATTCCTCATGTCCTGCTCTCTTGAGTGCACTTTATAAAATAACCGTGAACTCCACCAACTTTCACCTTTTCATGCTGAGCCTCAAGAAAGGGAAAGGGCATAGGAATTTCTTAAAATTCTCTTCAGTAAGAGAATTTCAGTGCAGATTATGTGGGACTTCACCTCCATCACAACGAGTTAAAGACTTCAGGCTAAGCTATCTACTGATAAATATTGCTGAACTCCAGCTATAACAATGGAGCTCTAGCAATGCCTGCCAGCAATAAAAGCAAACCTTGTGTTTATCTTGGCAAGACCCTTGCCTTCATTCTATCCAAAGCTACAAAATGCTAATATTAGCCCTGAATCCATTGCTTCTGAGCAATGACTTTCGAGATTCAATTACCGTGCCATTATTAATATACACAAGAGACTGATTGTAAGTATCATTCTTAATAAAAGATAATGACAATGCCTTTCACTCAAGCAGGGATTGTATTCATGAGATACCCTGCCCTCCAAAAAAGAGACCTTGGTACTGTGAACACGTCCATGGCGCGTACTGCAAAAATACCAATTAGCTTAACCATGGCTTAGTTGTGTATTCAGCCATGTACTCAAACACAGACTATGTCCTGCCTTTCACTGTATCTCTTGGCAGGAAAGTCGTACTCACGCCCTGCTTACTAACAGAGCAAACGTGTGCAGTGGGCATGAAAACTATCTGGTGGTAGTTTGGGTAGGTCTGTGCAGAAATGCCACCCAGATGTGCAGAAATCTTCGCTCAGGGAGAACTGGGACAACGCTCACCAGCCAAGCTAGCGGTGGCTTGATGGGCTTCATGCTGAACAGGAAAAAAGCCAGGTTTTCTTTGAATGTGCTTTTTGTTAAGCAGCAGCTGCACAGTTGGACTGGAACCACATGTGTGAGCTGGAGTAAGGGGTGGAGCGTGGTGACTATCAGTGAGTTCCTCTGTCGCCTGCATGGCAATGACTTGTATAATGTGACCGGGGCACTTGTTGCCCTACATGATCTTCATTATTGACTTCTGATGGTTTCACACGACACATCACTTGCGAAACGCCAGTTGAGCAGTGACCTTTTTTCCTTCATGCTGTGGAGCTGCACGCAGGTGCTCGAGCTGATAACAGCCCGTGTTAGCTCAGAGGCACACGCAAGCACCAGGCTCCTACCCAGGGGCTCATCCCCATGGTCTCTCAGGGCTGTGGGCTGAGCTGCTTAGAAATGACACAGAGAAATAAAACACTTTTAAAGCACTTCTGGTGCTCCATGACCTTAAGCTGTATCGTAGCCTCCGAATAACTCAGCAATCTTCAGGGGTTCAGTTAAGGTACAGGTGCCTCCTATGGCTCATGGTACCACCTGGCATGTCCACAGCACCAACATAAAATACATCTGTATTTTTATTCAGGTATAGGGATATAGAGTTTCTTGTACCACTGTGGAAATTAATTAAAATTTCTTCTTTTACATGGGAAGGAAATACCAATTACAAGTGTTTCCAGAGACAAAAATGAGTGGGTGTGAAAGATGTGTGATTTGTGCCAGTCCCCCAGCAGACAGCAGCACCCTCCTGTTCAGGGGGATTCTCCCACAGGGAAATTTCAACTGTTAGTATCTGCCCTAAATTGTTTTTGGGAGAATAAATTTCCCGGTGGGTCTATCCTGCTTTCCTCATGCATATTTGCACCGGCAGAAGATCATTTTATGTCAAGAAACAGAGAAATGAGAGAAGCGAAGGAAAGAGTGATGTAGAAATTCAATCCATTCATCCTTCTTGTCATCCCTGTGCAATCAAGCTCTCATATTTCTCGAGGAGACATGAGGGCCATTTAATGGCAGGTGATGAGCCAGAAAATGAATGAATTACCAGCAAGTGCAGACAATCCATGGGAGAACAATGCACACAATGTTGACCTTGTAGTAAGATAATTTGTGTGCGAGATGTGAAACCAAAAGTTGTCATTTTTTTTTTCCTCCTTTAGTTTTAACTCTAAGGAAAGAACTACAAGCTGAAAGTCTACTGAAAAAGTATTTAAAAAAATAAAAAGGTTAGCCTACTTAAAAATGGTTGATACAGCCCATCCTCTGAGCACATGGAGTAACATCCCTCATAATTTAAAGTAAATTCATATTTACTGCCATTTCAGTGTTCATGGGGTTAGGTAATAAAATTCTCCCCCTCTTCTGCACATATCTTATCTAGTCAGGCTGCAGCCTCCAATGGATAAGAGACTATCCCCCTGCCTTTCTGCTGTGCCAGCAGCAGCGCCCACTGCTTGGTCCAGCCCAAGCCTAAGCACAGCTGAGGCAGGGTTTCTGCTAGGCTGCCAAGAGCGCTCCAACCAACAGCTACCTAAGTTCTTTGGTATCTCTCACCTGTAAATCTCTGTTTATATTTCTGACCAACTGCAATCCACACATTTCAACTTGCACATGCTTCCTCCTAAAGGATACAGGTGGACATCTGCATTTCCTAAAATGCGTCTGGCTGTCTTGCTGACTATTGCCCCAGGCTGAAGTTGGCTTTTACTGGGGTAGATACTTCAGCTCAGGTTGTATCCTTAGTCCATAACTGGAATCTTAAGCTTGGTACTTTGGTGCACATGAGTGTCTGCAGACATACACATTTTCACACACTTTGCTGGTAGCTTGGTCTGAAGTGGAAGACTAGAAGAAAGAAGAGGGTAAGGTGGTCACAGTCCCTCTGCAGACATCTCATAGACATCTTGCTGCTCAGAGGATTACTGGGAGTTTACATAGACTTGGACTTAAACAAGTTGAATTTCCATTTCCATTCACAGCCTTGTGCTGGGGACTAGAATTGTATGCTTGGATGGCCTGTGTTAATTATTTCGTCATTTTGGCCTCTAAAACTGAATTTCAAAAGTTTTCTCTCAAAAACTTCAGTCGTCTCTGTTAATGTCAGCTAATTTATGTTTTGTGAGAAGGCAAAATACATTTTACAGGCTCTAATATTGAATAAAATATTTTATCTTATTTTCATTTTGTTGGAATGAAGTGAATGCAACATTCACCTATAAACCTCTCTCAGCACTTCACATGTTACAAAACCCCGTTAAAATATGACATCCAAGAAAGCAAAGTTACTACAGATGTTTTCATTGCCCAAGACATCTAATGTGTGAATGTTAAATTACTGAAGAGTAAGTGAGATTTAAAAAAATTCTTTCAGACTTAATAACATGGAGTATTATCAGCAGCACAGGTAGGGTTTTGTTGTAATGAGATTTTTTTGCTTGTCAGTTTGAAAAAAAATAAATCCATCATTTATACACAGGACAGCTGCCACAAAATAAGATGCCAAGAAAAACAAAACCCTGCTTAGAATGAGAACTGTTATCCTTTTTATTCATTTCCACGCTTAGAAGCATTTAATTCCTAGAACTATTCTGGTCCTGATTACAATTTACATCTAATCATAAAATCATTCTCTTTCGAAACTCCGTCTTTTGGCATGTTGTGTAACTAACATTATTCATGGAAATCCTAGCTCAGTTATGTGCCCATCAATCACTTCTTTTGGTTGGGTGTTTTTAGAGTTTTTTTCCTTCTTTCTTCTCTAGGTTTATTGGTTTCTTGTCAGAAATGGAATATTGCATGACAGCTCCATTTATATCTGATGCAGAACATGAAATTGTGACATTTCTATTATCTCATAAGACTTAAGATGTAGTATTTGCAATGTGTTCTTGGAGAAAGAACGAAATTACATCCAAAACATTTATATGAAATAAATAGAAGTGGTCTAATTAACATAGCAAACTCAATGAACATTAAAGCTGAATTTCATTCAACATACCTCATTAAAATATAACTGAAGAATTGGAATAAAATCCTCAAACTGTTTGGAAAAAAAAATATTTACCCAAATGCATTTGCACTGATGAGGAATGTACAGCTTCTACTACTACCAGTCAACGCAGCGTATTTTCTCCCCAGTACTGCTGAATCATGAAACTACAAACTCATCTATACAAAGCAGCTGTGACAGAACTAACAATATCTGAACTCTTACATGCAATCTTTGTATACAAGAAAGAATAACATAATTTTACACTGCCTTCAAGATCCTTTATAAATGAAGGTCTGAAGAGAAGTTCAGCCAAAACTTATTTTTCAGTCATGCTAGTTATATTGGAGCAACAATTACACTTTCAAACAACAACTTGGTGCTTCCAGACAAGGGCAGCCAGCAGAATGAATCCAGTTACACTCAGTGATCTGATCCACTGAGGAAGTTTCCCACAAAAGTAACTTGGTCTATACAGAAGTGGATAGGCTTGTGCCAACAACCATCATCCTCTTTCTGGACATTATTTGGCTAAAACTAGAGCTATGCTAGTGTGTAGAACAGGATCAGTTTTCTCCTGCACTCTGAATAGCTGAACAAGACAGTAAATAAAATTGCTGTAGATGGTCTTTGCAAAATCATTAACTATCACTTTACTATCAGCAACAATTTTTTTTTTTCCTCATTTTCTTTCCTATTAACACCATAATAATCATACAAGACTGTAGCACTGTTTATTATGCTATGAAATTTTTATAGCTAACAAAATTTTTCTCAACCAGTCTTAAGAAGTAAGAAAGGGATTTCCATCTTCCTTTTTCTAGCACTGTTTTAGCATAAACACAAACCATCAGCAAAGCTGCCATGGAACTTCAGGGGCAATTGTATCTTACATGGCTACCTTTACAAGCTGCAGGTGGGACACATTGACTTGAAAGAAGGAAGTTCAAAAACTATAATCCAAATCAGCTTCGCTTCTCTCTTTTGATTGCTCTTGTCCTTCATGTAGCTAGTGAGTTCATTTGTAATTTCCACCAGTGCCCTTTGCCATGTGAAGTAAAGCAGCTGAGGACATGCAGAGTCTGTCTCAGCCCCTTCTCCCAGGGCTGAAGCCTGCATCACTCTTAAAACAATGCTGGAGGACAACCTGAGGACCTGATACAGCTTCTCTGCAGAGAGTTGTATATTCTACAATACAGTCGCCTGGCCCTGAACACCACAGGGACCAGTGATTCACAGGTCAATGGAACACAGCTGCTCTGCTCCCCCTCAGCAGTAACCAGATTGCTATGCTGGCACATGGGCCCTCTTCAAGAAAACAACAGACAGGCTTGATAGTGCCTGTCAGGGTCCTGAGGGCACTAAGAAGCCTTAATGGAACCAACCAGCCTCACATGGGACCTCCACCCTCAGCCCTGGGCTCAGGGATTCTATTTAAGCTCAACCTGGGCCTTTTAAAGGTGCAATAACCCTGTAGCCCAGTCCTATGGCTTGTGCAATGCTCTAGGGAGGCAAGGTCTCCGATTCTGCCACAGAATTACTCTGCATGGCTATGGAGCAACTTAATCTTGGTGTCAACTCCTGGGTTTACTCCCTACCTTGGCCTCTACCCTGTCATACAGCCATGGACCTGCCTGGTGAACACTGGACCTCATCCTGACCTATGGATTAACTTCCTAGCTGGACCTGGGACCTGCTTCATCACTGTGAGACTGCACTGTGATATGGGCTCTTGGTTAGACCTGGATAATCTCTCTGGGTCTGCTCTGCCTGGGTGCTGTGGTTGGGCCCTGGTAGGTGAGGCCCCTGCCCTGCTGAGCTGGGGATGCCCTGCAGCTCCTTGTCCTTTAGGGACCTGCCAGCCCTCACCATGCACTGGTATTATGAGTCTAGCTCCACTTCTGATCTTATATGTAGAAGGCTTCAGACAGGTCACTTTCCTTCTCCTTAGCTTGTTTTCCCCATCTTCAAAAAGTGAGGTATCTGCTGACATCCTTTAAAGCTTAGGAAAATCTATAAATGGAAAGACTCATATATGAGCTAGGAATTTACTGTAATTAAGCAGAGCTTAAACATGGGGCACAAGCTGGGTTTGGCAGTTGTTTGGAAGATATCTCTTGGGGACTTTTTGGTTGCTGAAGTGTTGTTAAAAACAAATATTGGAAGCACCACTGAGAACTTGCTTTATGAGTACAATACAGATAGTCATTTTTGCGAATTCTAAAAATGTTAAGAAAGGTGGGAAATTACATTACTGTTCCATGCACTGCTTTCTTCTCCTAGTGAGTGAAGTTTAGGAGTTTCCTGGTTATGTAGAGAAGAATCTCATCCAGCTGCCTGAAGCTCACCTGGCACCACTGCTCCTAAGGAGAATGAAGTGTCTGACTTGCAAAAAACATTTAACAAGTAGTTTGTTTCTACATGCCCCCTGCACAGGAAAAACCTTATAAGCTGTATCTAATACCACATCTCAAAACTTAATGGTGAAGGGAGGATGAGAATGCTGTCACCTGTTAAAGAGTATTTGGTCTGTTGGAGTCAAAGCCATGCTGAAGTAGGGAGTATACAGTAAACAGGTTATTTTTGAAGACTGGAATGAAATGCTAAGGAAGTGATAGAGGTTTTCCCTCAAGGGCAGCCTGAAAGTCAAGATCAGGTGTCATCCTTAAAGACAAGGTTTAGGTTAAACTAGGAGACCTGCAGCCTGTGCCACAGTGATGATAATCCTTTCTGGCTTTACAGTCCATGGACATATAAATCCCAACGATAACCAGAGCTCACATAACTATTGTGCATCAGCATATGCCAGGCTGCTTTTGCTGGTGATAAGGAGTTCATTTATTCAATGAACAGCCACTCTCTTCTCAGTGGTCTGCTGATAGTCAACTGGATCCATCCCTATGGGGAGTACTTTGCTTTGCCTGGAAGCTGCCCAGATGGCAACCATGATTAGTCCCAGAAACGTTTGTTTAGTTCTCCAAAGTCAGCTGTGTTTCATCCTCTTCACTGCGAGAAAACACAAAGAAATCCTTGCAAAAAAACACACAAAACCCACCACTCCAAAGCATAATACTACTTTGGTTTGGGCATTGTAAGGTTTTCTGCTTCTCATGGCTTTTGACATGTTATTACTCAAGATCTTAAGTCTGTTACAGAAGGTCCAGATGTTTTGAGACTCATGATCTGCAGAATAAATTTTTTGGTGGCCTTTTTGTCTTGTGTGTCTGTTACGTGGTTGACTCCAAGTTTGTACACTGGCTGGATAACTGTACACCAGTTGTTTCTTTAGGTTGCAACAGCCTATGCCTACTCCTGGGGAAGTCAGTGTCGAGACTGTCAATGAGGTTAGTGGGAATGAAGTATAAGAATTTCTCATTCTGGAATAATTTTGGGCAGCTCATTATCCCACTGAGATGCTATGACTTTTGGTCAGATTTTCAGTACTAAAGAAAGCATTCTGTAGTTCCAAAACATCAAAAAGTAGGAAGCTGCCCCAAATCCCAGAGTATATGATATAAGAAGAGACTAAAATTAAGCAGTTGCAGCAAAATATCCTGGATAATTATGCTGATATACCCCTATGTCATTAAAGCTTGGGGGGAGATATTTAGGGAACTAGTGAATTGCTGTAATGAATGTTTGTGACACACAGAGCAATGCACATGCCACTCATGATAGCTCATTCTAGTTCACTCTGAAATTCTCTCTAAACTCATCATATACTACATGTTCTGCTGCTGACATTTAAACCAGAGCAGCATACTAATGAGTCCAGAAGTGGGGAGAAGTTTTTTTAGTAGTGGATTTGCAGCTGCAGTGGTCTTAGCAAGAGAAACAACACTGAATTAATAACCTGCTGCTTCTCCAACCTGGATTCATAGGTGACTTAGGCAATTTGCATAGTGGCATTGATGGTTTGGGATTCATTTGGAGAATTACAGAGTAATGGCTCATTTCCAAAATCGTTCTGAGCTGCTTTCTTCTACTGTCTGCCTTACTGGAATTGGATGGGTTATTATAGAAATAACAGTTAAAGCAGAGAGGGATGGTGTCTCATCAGGAAACTGTCTTTAGCTTGGCCCTCTGAAGTCAGTACAGCAACATGACTATCTACATACCAGAGTCTTAATCTTCAATTAGTTCCATCTTCAGGTCACTCTGGTTTATTTACAGGCAATGCTGTGTGCACTCGCATCTCTCCGGGGATGCAGCTCTGTCCCCTGCAGCGCTGCTGGAGGGACGGGGAGTCTCGCTCTCTGCCCCCTCCTTTGGGATGGCTGGAGGGAGAAATCTCTGCACTTGAGGGAAAATGCCCTGCCCGAGGATGAAATTGTCTTTATTTTCTGGACAATGACACTCCTACCCACCTGTATACTTGGCATATATCCACCCTGCACTTTGGAAAGGCCTCTGAGGTCGTTCCAATGTCACTATTGCTACTGGGTGTTCAGTGTGGGTAAATATGAGCCTCGTATTGTCTTTCCTGAATGTGAAATATTTGCCTATTTGCGAATACTAGATTCAAAAAAAGAAGGAATATAAACACAAAATTCTGTCTAACGATTCTTACCACGATTCAGATAAAATTCTGTATTTAACCAAAAGACTGGTTAAATATGCTTTTTTGGGTCTAGGGCTCAACCTGTGATGTAATATTTCCCAGGGTCCAGTGTCTTATGTTAACATCAGTAAAATACTACCAGGATGATTTTATCGCCAATGTGCTAAATACCAATGTGTTTATTATTTGTCTTTAGTTTCAGTCTGATGTAACTCAGTGGGAATCATTGCATTCATTCCTCTTGATTTACTCTGGAATGAAGGAAAAGGAATCACTCTTTCCTTTTTTTGTTCCAAATAGATATCAAATTCGTATAATTTTTGCAGACTTTTGAGCTACATATTCTATCCTCTGAATGTATATAGAGAAAAATTTCTTTAGGCAAAGAATTTGATGAATAGTTACTGTGTGTTTAAATTAAGATTCATGCCAAGTACAGAGATTAGAGCCCCATCAGTTGCTATGTTTTTAAAAATTTTTTATTTGAACACTGTTTTCCTTCTACTGGCTAATGATAATAAATCGGATGCCAGTAGCAATCCTACCACCTGTTGAGCTTCATTTCTCACACCCTACAACCGACTGCACAAACAGCTATAGCAAATGATTGAAGAAAGAAAAAAAGGAAACAAGGATGCCTGTGTCCAGCCCTGCTGTAACTAAAACAAGAACAGAGGACTGCTCAGGGGCACTGGGGAGATCTGCACCCCGCTTAACAATGGACCCAGAGTACTCGGGCAAGAAGTGACCTTGGAAGACGGCAGCAAAGCGAAACATTTCTAGGCAGAATAGCAGATTTACAGTACAATGTTCAGCTGTTTGATGACAGCTTTTCATTTCAAACATCAGCATTTCCATATTAGTAATTAGAGAAGCAGAAAGTACACTTCATTAAAGCATCAGTGTTTATCAGGCTACTGAGTCTGGCTTAGCATATTACCTGTAATAGCTTCTCAGAATGAAAAATGCCCATCTGGCATATTTAGCTATTAAAAGGAGCAATTATCAATACCTGAAGGCAGCTAATACAATTTGGTTTATTTTTAAATGCAGGGTACATGTTCCTAAAAATTCCTCATCGTTGCTTTATTAGGACACGTGATAAAGGGGCCACAGATATAAATATGCATAAATCTCTTTCCTGTAGCTAGATATACAAAACAGTCTCTAAGATGGTGCAGTCTACATCTCTTACAGAAAAAAGACAAAACCAGTAAGTTGGACCAGCTGAAATATTGATATATATCACTATGGCATCACTATAGCAAAAAAGGTTAGATGTCCAAGTCCTAAATACTAACTTTAATGAGTTTATCTTGAAAAATATAATATTTTTTGTTCTGTTCCCTTCTAAAGATTAAAAATCCTGGTTTTGTACAGTTATAGAAATGCATAGTTCCAAAGCTGAATACTGTTATATTTCCAAGCAATCAAGATTTTTTTCAGGGAAATCAAAAGTCTGTTGTTATTTTCAAATTGCACACAAAGAACTGCCTGTAACATCTTTATTATTGCTGCCTGTCACTGCTATGATTTGATATTGTTTCAAGGCCAGAGTGCAAAGATATAGGAATATGCAAGTTACTGTAGGCACTGGGAGGCACTACGTAATAGTAAGTGTCTAGATCTGATCACAGGGTTTTGTTTTTGTAAATCAAACTCTTCATCCAAAACCTGCTCCCATTTTCCCTATCCAGACAATGAACCAAAACCTAAAAAAATCTGCTTTTATAATTGATATAAAAACTAGTTATATTTAATAACAATAAAATGAATAAAGCCAAATTAAAATCCTATTGTTGAAGATGAAAACAATTACAAAAATAAAGGCCAATAGGAAATAATGGCATTTACAACTCTAAATTTGACTGTCAGCTCCCTCGGTGAGACATCATGATAGTATCCCACACACATTTCTGCTCTTTCATCTTCATATTAGTTTATCTGTTTTCTATCGTGCTGCTTATAATACCAATAATGTGCAAAACTACTCTTGCTGTGCATGCATTAATATTGACTTGGGACATCATGGCCACGACTCCATTTGGCACACGGACACTCTGCACCCCCCTCTTCAAAAGGTAAGGACACAGAAATGACACAATTTGCAGGGACATAAATCAATCGCAGGCTAAAAATCTAACATCGATGAGGGGAAATGTTGTCTTCAGCATTTGATGTGAGATTTTTAATTCTTTGACTTCGAACCTTTTCAGTGTCAGGCCACATCCAGTTCTCATTATCGTGAGGAAAAGTTATTCAGTACTGAGGAGAACTTCATTAAGGTCTATAGGCTTCTGAAGGGAAGAGAGAGGTTGTTATTACGTGCCCCTTAATTTAGAGGCCAATAAAAAATCCAGGAGTAAAAAATTTCACCTAAGGGAACACAGTGATTAAACTTAAGCAGAGCTTTTCTATTAAGTTATTAGATAATACAGGGATTAAACCCACTGGACCATTAGTATAGCTCAGGAACGCTGTATATACTTAATAAGGAAAGATAGAATCAAAGTGCAGCTCTTTATTCTAAAGAAAGGTATTGAACCGTGTTGTTTCTTCTGAGATTTCTTCAGCTCATTTTATCTTCTGCTGAGCTAGTGTTGCCCTCCTCTTCTGGGTTAGAAATTCCAGAAGTTGCTTGGTATTTATCACACAGATGAGCTTAAAATATTAAAGCTTATTTCACCGTCTAACTTTGAAAAGGCACTTCCATATTCTTATGATACATTTCTTCATAAATAATCAGAAGTAAGTGTTTTGAGCTCTACAGAAATCATTTGACGCTCCCTGTCAAGCTCTACTAACTCTATGTCAGGTTCTTACTTAGAAGCCATTCTGTTCTATCATACTGGCTTCAAATTCACTTTAGTGACCTTCTAAACATGAAAGGAGGTCAGGCTTTTCTCTCAGCTGCTCAAGACTTCAAGTTTTTAATTGTTTCTGCACTACCTGTCACTAAGCTCAGCTAGCAATGGCTCCATTATGATTGTTCTCAAGATTTTTGGGTCTACAAAAGCATGTAAGTAAGAAAAATTTTTGGTACCAAAGGAATTAAAAAGCACATTTTAAGTTTTTAAAACACATGCCTTTCCAGAAGACATTTTTAGCCCGTTAACATTAATGCTAATCCATCCAACAGCTTTGATGAGTGTCAGGCCAGGCTGTTGTCTCTTAGGCACTTTCTGAGCTAGCTAGACATAGTAAACAAAACCTAATGAGCTATAATTAAAATCACATTGTTTAATATGTATTACTTGGCAGAGAGATGTTTTGCTTTCAAGTTAGAGTATGGTTCTGTTCTGGAAAGTCACTCGAAGAGTGACACTGGGAAATGGCATATTTATTTGTCACTTTTCCCAGACAAGTCTGCTGAGTTCATAAGCAAAAAAAGCATTTCTTCTGCCTTACCCCTCACCCTGTAAATGGCATGCTTGGAATGAAATTTAAACCATGTCCTTCACTGCTTATGGTTCATCATCACTGAGCAGGATAAGGACCAGAGAGGTCATAGCTGAGATCAGAAATGCAAATGAAAGGTACCTGTTGTAACCGTGAATTGAAGATATATCAGCGATTCGGAATGCAGCTTTCTACATTGACTTCAATTATCTTTCCATCTGGTGTTTGGGAGCTAATTCTGAAAGTGTTTATACATGTACTTAATCGTCATGCTGAAAATATCACTGACAAGTGGAAGCCCCATCTAGTCTGATTATGCCAACTTTTTCATTTTCCTATGATTTTGTAAACTTTAGCTGTAGAACTGATGTTGTTGGGGGGGAAAAAAAAAAAGAAATCCTTCGAATTGTGCCACTGTATGTATCCCACATCCACCTGGTTACCCAGTTGACATTTCCTAATCACACGTGCTTGCTGAGGAACACAAATGTGGCCAAAGCAGCTGTACAATGCGGGTGGCTGACTACCTCCCCTGCTGAAAGCTCCTGCCCCTGCTGCACAAGCACCTTCATGGACTGTCTGAGCTCAGATCTTAAAGAGCAGGCTAAAAGCTGGCTGACACAAAGCTCACAACATAACCAGAAGCAAGAAAACATCACCAAGGGAATGTATGTATATTATGTCCTCCACGGATCAGTTCTTTGGTCTTTAATCAACAGAAATGAAAACACAATGATCAGGATACATAGGTCCATAGGCTGAATAGGAGTAGGTATTTACATAATGTTGTTGTATTGTGGGTTACCAGACAGCTGGGAATGATGAAACTAAAAATTATTAATGGATAATTTCAACAGGAGTGAGTAGCCAGAATCCACAGGGAGTTTATGAATGTTCGGTATGTGCTGAATGCCTGTACTGTAACCTGCACCCCTGCTGCACTCACCTGCTCCTGTCATCACCCGGCTTTTACTGTAACGTGCAGATGTGCATCAAAATTGGGAAGGCAGTGAAGAGTGAAAAATGGATTAATTACTGTGAAATAAGTTGCGCTTAAATACACTGTTGCAATTCTTTGGATCAGACAGTTCTTTAAAGCAAAAAAAATCTAAGTTTTAGGCCGAATTTAAGGTTGTTAATCCTTCATTTATATGAGCTCAACAGCAGGAGAAGTGTTGCAATGTAAAGACATAATAAATATTTGAAATTATTTTAATTATCCAACACACCTCTGAGCATACACATCTGAATCCTCTAGAGCACAGTTTTTTGCTGACAGCTGCCTTTCCCATTCCCCTAAGTGAAACTGTTCCCATGTCACCACAACGGTTTTCAGGATCACTTCAGGGCTGCTAGAATTACACACTAAAAACATGCATTTAGAAAATTTAGGGACCCTTTCATTCACCATCCCTGCACAGTGACACATTACCTTGGGGTTTAAACTGGCTATCTGAATGAAAAAAGATAAATACAAGGAGGAGAAAGAACCTGAGGGCAGTTTGGCAGCTCTTGCCTACTAATAAAACACTAAATTACTGAGTAGGGGTGCAGGAGCCGGTAGGCAGAGCTGGGGGTGACAGGGATTAATCCAGACTCCTTCCTGCTACTGGAGAGGGGCAGCCCCTCACAGACCCTGGAGAGGGAAGCTGAGCATCCCTGGCCAGAGCAGTAAATTTGGGTAGGAAAGAGAGGATTTATTAGTTTGTCACACTCATAGTAAGAGTTATTAAAAGCTTCTAAGGATGGCACCATCTAGTAGGCAGAAAGGTTGGGTTATTTTCCCACCTCTGCCCTGGGCTGGGTGAAGGGCTCCCTCCGGGCTCAGCCTTGCTCATCCCTGTGCTCAGGCACAAGCCCACGCCACCATCACCAGTGGTCTTCAAGGTTCAGGAGCTGCTCTGTCTCTTCCCGAGCGGTGCAGAAGCTCCACCCCGCGCAGGAGGTCTGTGCATCCTCATAACAGGAGCAATAGATATTCATCCACCGTGTGCGTTAAACCTCCCTTTATCACTCATGTCCACGATGCTTCAGATTCATCTGTAGGAACTCTACTGAACTGCTGCTTGCTGCACAGCTGTTTGTTTGCACTTAACAGTGTTTGCGTTTTCTGTGGAGCAAGATTTAAAGTTGAAGCAGTTGTAACATTCCCAGGACTTACAGCCCTGCTGTGTGTGCTAAAATTAACGAATAGCATTTGGAGCACTTTGCACAAGAAGGACTAAATTATGTTTTATGTATACATCTGTGCAAATAAAGAAAAAAAAAAAAAAGCCAGATGGAGCAAGTTCCTAAGCTCTCAGATAAAAAGACAAGTTAGAAGGTGACAGCATCGGTAGTAACTGCCTGGGAACACATTTCTAGCAAATATGGCAGAATTTGAAATCTATCTCTTCAATGATGACAAACACATGCTAAATCAAATCAGCTGCCATTTGCCTTTCGGAAGTCCCATGCACTCTACATTAACACTGATTAGGTGACTTTAACACAGTCTGTGCCCTCAGAGCTGGATGCAGATCAGTTTGTTGATCAGGTTAGGAGATAAAATTATGAGTTGAGAGAGTTGCTGGTCAGAGCTTGGAGTGGTATGTCCGTCCCCATGGAGCCTGAGGGTTTTCCTCCACATGTTGGAAGTGTGTGTGTGCTGCTGTGCTTCAATATTCTGCAAAGCAATGGAGGGGGGAGGAAAGAAATAGAAGTGAGGAAGCAAATTCCTGGTTTATGAGGAATTCCTGGGAGTCTGGTTATGACTACCTATATGTTTATTTGTAAATGAATACTATGCAGCATAAGTCAGAGAAGATGGAGCCTCTAGTTGGCTGTAGAAGCATGATGGCTCTGGCACATGTCTATTTTTGGACATAAAATAGATTTTTCTTCAAGTTCTGTCGCAACCAGATTTTAGTTGTGCAGTGAAATAGTACGCTCGCCATCAGCTGACATTTTGCTCTTAGCAGGAGTACTTCTTCATAACTTACATTTTCCTTCCCTGAGAAAGGAGGGCAAAGCAACCCCACTGAATGGCAGCAGAGTGCTCTGGGGGAGCTGAAGATAACTGTGAGGCGTCATCTGTTCACTGGCAACACGGCTACAAAAAAACACACGAGGAAAAACAATTCTTCAGTCATATTTCCTAATCTGGAGGGACAGGTGGGTGTGAAAAGTAATGACAGCCTGTAATAGCCTTGGCTAGCCATCTGGTGGGGTTTTTATTTGCTCTGTAAAATATAGTGAGTTTAATACTGAGTGTAGAAGAAACTGTGCTGTCTGAAAATTCAGTCAGGAAAATAGACTTTCAGGGGGAAAGAGAAATTCTTCCATCCCAGAAACATTTGCAGGCCTGGTGGTTTTGTATGTGTGTGCATATATATGTTTACATGGACACGTGTACACACATATACATTTCTTTAGAAAATTAACAAAGATCTCAAGAGTATGCTTGTTAGTAGTGTAGTGTTTTAGTGGGTTAAAGAGCCAGTCACAGAGTAATAGAAAAGGTTTGAACTGTATCCTTGTTACACACTGAATAAATTAAAAGACATATGGGGAGGAACTTAAACACAGTCTTTAATCACCAGCTTTAGAAGAACACTTGAGAACGTGCAAAATCAAATATTCAAAGTTTCAGAAATGGGTAGATAGCACAAGTATACCTATGTGGCATTTCTCAACCAGACAAAGTTGGTCCATATTCAACTTCGAACATCAGTTTATCTGAGGGCTGAGCTGCAGGAGGGCTCATTCTTTCAGCCCTGCTTATCTGTTCAGGTCTCCACTAACCTGTAGCTATGTCATTTCTATCTCAAAGCTAGAATTAACTCGTTTGAGGAGTCTTTGTGGAGTTGCTCTCATTTGAAAGTAAAATATCCAGCATATTATGACCCTATGGTTTGTAGAGTGTTGTGCAAAACAACCCTGGGCTTGCCAGCTCTCTCATTATGTTTCATGATGAAAGCTTTGAGCCAGGATTGAAAAACAATTTCGACTGTGTCAGAGTGAGGATAGATCAGTGAGAAATTTAATTGCTCCTATTAATATAGTCTTAATGTGATTTCCGCTCCCAGGGGGATCTTGGGTCAAACATGGTCGGTGGGGTAAGCACACCCCCAGAGTGGAGTCAGACTCCACTCTGGAGTGACTCCTGAGAAATTGGTAGATGCCAATCAGCAGAAATGTATGTGTAAAATGGAGAACTTCACTGAAATTGTCTCTGCATTAGGTGGGGCTGTGACCACAGCTGTACTCACCTCTTTCAGGTCAGGTCTAAGTTAGAAACAAAACCCTTCTGGAGAAGGGCTGAGGAAGGAGCAAGCAAAATAGCTGAGTGAAGTTATTTAGTTGTTTTTTTTTTTTTTTTTAAAAAACTTTATATGTCCGGTGCCAACTGAGTTTTATTCATAATGCTGGGGTCTTTAATGGATCTTCAGGTTGTTGACTGTTGTATTTAAAGTGGGATATGGGTTTCAGTTAAGGACTCCAGAAAAAGGTCTACCACTTTGGACATTATTATATTTGTAACCAGCCATTCCAGTTACTGCCCCATGCTCTGTGACTGCTGAACAGCATCTATCCAATCCCACACAATGGCCTAATGAAAAGGACAAGGTGGTGTTAGGAGCCAACCATGAGTGAGGCAGCAAATGGTTGGGTTTCAAGAAAATTATCAACAGTTGATAGTTAGGGCTTTGGTTTTGTTTTTTTGAATAACACTCATTCCAGGTTTATGAATAGTTACACAGTAAGACAGAGGATCTCTATGCTAATGATGGCTGTCACAGGGGGAAGTAATTGCCCTGCAGGGCATAGGAAAAGGTGAGGAGAAGACTGCTCTACTGTAACATTGACTGGTTTACAGGCAGGTATTATCGTGTTAATTTTTTGGAGATCAATAACCACAAACTGCCAGAGCACTGCCAGGATTTAGTAACATCTACAGGATGTGCCTTGGTTTGAAAAAAGCTGAGGGACGAACAAGTGGATGTACCGCTGGTGGAAGAATGAGCAAAAGATGCCGTGCTCCAGCCTTACTTTTGACTCTGTTACAAACTGAAGGGTGTGACAATTACACTATTGATGGCTCAGCAGACTGCTGCTATTTCAGCTTTCCTGAAATGTCTATGGCACTAAATTATTATTATTATTTCCTACAGGTGGTTGTAAGTTAATTGTTAGTTCTTACCAATGCAAAGAGTCTTGCCACCTGATTTTATAACTGTGGCCTAATAGCATAGAAAGCTGCTGGTGATTTCTTGCCACAGAAACTGTTCTATCTTCAGTAGTGCTAGTAGCTTTGATAGCAGAAGTTTGGGAGAGGTTGTTTCTATACTTGGTTCCAGTTAATTGCATAATTGGTCTTATAATTGCATGCAGTACTAAAGCTGTTTCTACTTTTATAGAGCTCAAGTTGGAATTTTAAGGATAGTTTTTGCTTCCAAAAAGTTTTTATTTTCAGTACAGAAGTGCTAGAAAATGAATTAGAAAATTATAAATTAAAATTATTCCTTCTTGAAAGGAAGATGCCATGTATAGTAGATTTTAGCTAAACAGGTCAGTCTTAATCTAGAAGCCTGAGCAAAACCTCTGGTAGCAGTTACATCCATCCACAAAGATTAAGCATTCAAAAATAAAACATCCCAAAGATTAAGATGAGCTGTTAGGTTTCTTATCTATTTTGTATTTACGGTGCTGTGAATCAACACTGCAAAGTTAGTCTCTAACAGTAGAAGTTTTATTATTTGAGAGAGCAAATCCTCATCTGAAGAACAGACATACCACACTTCCCACTGCAGAGCATTTTGACATAATGGCTGAATTACAGTAGGAACTTGAGCTCAACACAAATCCTGGGTGTTGACTTGACATTAGCTTGAGGTACTGACTGCCTCAAGAAATATAAAGTGCTCGTGTTAAGTAACTTCTTGTACTTGATTTCATCATTAAACTTTTTCCCAGTGCTTAAAAAGTAAGACAGGCTTGAACACTCTCATGTAATTTCTACTTTTTAAGTACTTGCATTTCTGATATTAAACACACTGATTTTTGAATTGCAGTTTTAAACTACTCAAAACATATACTACATAAAAATATTGTCGAACCACTGAAACGTAAAATAATTCAATGAAAAATAAAGGAGAGAAAAAAAGGGGAGTGTCTATGATAGGTTCCCTGCTGTGATGACTTGGACGGTTCCTCTGCACAATTGTTCCACTAAGACTTCAGCAGATGGAGTAATAGGCAAGCTTTAAACACTGATTACCAATTCCCGCACAAGTGTTTTCTGTCTGTTTTGTCAATTTGGAGATCTTTCATAACTATTCCCCAGAAGGCTCTTATGCCAAGATTATCCAACAGGCTGACAAAACTAGCTGGTCACCACATGCCAGGCTGGCTGCGGAGATGAGTCCTTATGTGCCCAGTGGAAGCAGAGCTGCAGCAAGAGCTGGCGCTGCCTCGGTTCTCGGGGGCAGCTGCTCAAGGGTACAAAGACAACGTTTATTTAGCCTGCAGGAAGCACCCATATTCCTTCATTCAGGCTTCTCGTATCTCAATATAATGCCAACATACTTTTTTCATGATATATGGAGATTTTAAGCCCAATTTTGTCGGTAATTGCTAGAAACTCAAGCATCTTTTTGTTTCCAACTGTAATATTTTAAAAGCATCCTATACTGCCTAATAGTTTCCTTTATCCAGATGTAAGAGGACAGCAAAAAACCTGTTTGATCCTTGAATAAAAGCCAGCAGGTGACCATCAGTGTAGAAAAATCACTTATGAATTCAATATTTATATTAAAGCCGTTCTCAATGTGTTCAGACCACAATGAGCACTCAGGTTGCTTAATAGGAGAGATTGTTTTCAAGATATTTGTTAATCATTTAAAATATGAACGCTGATTTTAGTCCTTAATTTTTGTTCTAGTAAAATGGAACTATACCAGAATCCAGCTTTTTACTCATTAACATTCCAAGAACAGAAAAGATTAAATACTTGCACCAAGTAACAAACCAGCTTTCTAAGTTGTGCAGGACCTCTGTGGCACAGGACCTCATAAACTCAACCTTAAAGACTCTTGTTGGTGTTACACTATATAAAGATTTTTATTTCCTACTTTCATTTCACAGTTTATCATTTGCCCATTGCAGGCTTGTTTTTACTGAATTCTCACTGCATTTCATTTCTTTTTAAAAACATTTTCTTATATGCTCAACTGAAATGCCTTTATGTCTGCATGTGGGGAACATCCATATTTCAGCTGTCTTTGATGATCTTCTCTATATTTAATTCGTGTGCTTTTCATATTCAATGCACTAATTGGCTTTTCACAGCCTGACTTTTCAACCCTGCATGATAGATCTTATTGCATTAAGACCATTTTTACCCTTGTTTCCTCTCCTATTCTCCAGTTTAGTATTTTTCCTTTCTATTAGTTCTGTGCCATCCTCTTTCCTGTCAGTAATGTGTATATATGTAGATCAAAGCTGCTTCAAATTAACATCTCACCCAACTCCTTTCCTACTCTATGAATGCTTATTTAAAGACTTATATTAAAAACTTTTAGCTCATTTAAGTTTGCTATGTAGGCTCCTCTGCAGGTGTGTGGATTTACAGTACCCCTCAGCCTGGCCCTCTGACCAAAGCTGTGGGATAAAATCTGGAGTTTAGACAGTAGGTGTGGAGTCATCCATCACTTACCTTGTGACCGTCAGTAGTGCTTCCTCACATATATCACCTGTCACAGGAGAAATGGTTTACGTCTGAAATAAGTCAGCTGCTGAACTACAAGTAGGTTACTCAGGGCTTCAGACATGGTTCTCTCTGTCGGGGAGAGCTTTTTGTCCCTCTAATGCTGTTAACTTTGCAGCATGTTCATCTGAGCTATCAGGATCGTTGAGCCTTCTCTGCACAAGGGAGCAGGCCCTTTTCTGGATATTCACTAGCAATAATTCATTAAAGACTTTCTCCTTGCTCATATTTACCAAGCAAATTCTCCTGCAGTCCAAAGAAAACATTTCACAGGAGGCAACTGCTGCTAAAAAGAGAAAAGCAACACTGTGGTGCATGTATTATAATTGTCTGTCCTCTCATTAAAAAAAAAAAAAGAAAAAGGAAAAAGTGAAGGCATTTATGTTTTGTGCCATATTTACTTCTTCAATCTGGACTCTTACCATCCTTTTACCCTTAAACCAGTTATTTCTTCAAAAATGTTTTCCAAAACTTTTATTATGAAAGCAGTATCTCTTTTCTGAAAACTCTTCTATGTTATCCAAGCCTCACGGAGAAAGACACTCCCACTCTTGTCCCACCATGGCCCTGTAGAGCTGTGCTGTGCAGACAGAGCACCTAAACCTCTAGATTTAGGGTGTCCAATGGCCAGATGTTTGTACAAGCAGACTTTGGATCTCCAGCAGTCAGGCAGCGTTTAAAGGACCTAATGAATTGTTACTGTTGCTGCTGTTGGGGAAAGAGCTGGAGTGGCACAAAGGAAAACAGGATTTTACATGGAATGTTAACTCAGTTTCTATGTTATCAAGTCTTTATCCTACCCTTAAGAGACTGATAAATATAATCTTAAAAAAAATATTTATTTCAAATAAAATAGCCTACTTACATGACATTTTCTTGCACAGATTATTTGGACAGAGTATTCCAGTGCATCTGTTTTACACTTCATATCTAATGCCTTATTTGTTTGAAATTAAAGCTTTAAAAAAAAATAAATAACTAAAGCCCACACCCTAAAAAATTTAGCCCATCAGCCAGAATAGGAGAGAAGCCACCATTAGCACTTAAGCCCCCTCCGTGTGAGGTTCCCCACTGTGTGGTTGTGTACCAAAACAAAACTCTCAAATAACATGATGGGGGGAAAAAAAGCACTGCATGTGTGAAATATATTTACTGCCTTAGGGAAGGCAGATCAGGAAAAAGTATCAATAGGAAGCAGACTAGGAAATACTAAACCAGTTGGATATCATCATCCCTGAGCCAGATCCCTTTCTGTAAGTGTTTTCTGGTCTACATCCAGGACACCGTAAATTCAAATTTAACAAATACAAGACCAAGTTTTTGCACAGAGACCGCTTAGTAATAATTTCCAGTGGTGAGCAGGACAACTACCATAGATATTTATTGTGCATTTTTGGTCTCCCTTGTTTTGAAACTAGACTCCAGCTGCCCAGGAGCAGGTGGGATTAAGCAATATCACCCCAGTGGAACAACTCAGAAGGTACTTTGCACAGGAATCACACCTGAGAGGTATAGAGGAAGAGATTAAACAAGTTATAGAGTCTTATCCATGAGAAAAAATCTGGATTAGACATGAAAGCGCAGATATTTTCACAGACGGAGTGGGAAGCAATTTATTTTAACCAGAAATGAGAGATTTTTTTTTTTTTTCATCTAAAAGCACACGTTATTTTAACCAAATGCTTAAAATTCTAACACTGGTTTTGTTTCTTCTTTGTTTTTAACCAACATTCAGAAAGCAAGCAGGACAGACTTTTACAAAAGAAAATCTAGAAACGTTGTGAAGAGCAAAATGTGTAAAGCAAAGCACTACACTTTTGTTTCAGAGGGAGAATTGACGAAAAGAAAAAGACTTATTAGTATTGCCTTAAGAGGCTAGTAAAACCTTAGGAGTCAATAAATTATCAGAACTAGACCACATTTATCCAAACCTTTTATCAGAATTAAGGTTGATATCTACTAGAGGAAAAATGCAATATATAAATTCAGGGAAGCCAAATGATATTGTGGAAAGCTGAAGTAAACAGTTTCATCCACTCCCAAAGGAGTGTGAGATTATTAAAAACTAACAAGCTGCAATCTTTGTCCTCACTTTTTAAAATTGTTCCAACATTTGATGATGGCTGACAGCAAAATAGGGACTCATTAGACTGTGGAAGGGAGAGGAAAGAGGGAAAGGAAATCTGCTTGTACTAGGTCAATGTTCCTTGCTTGGAGATTTAGAGAAGGTAATTTTGAGACAATATACTCATGAAATGAATTTAATCATGTGCTATGACAAAATGATCTATAAACTCATAAAATAGGAGGCTAGTGACAGTGAAAAAGATGTTCAAAATCTTATCTAAACTGGAATGTATTTAATCTCAATATAAACGCTTACTTCTGCCCAATACATTAGTCTGTTTTTTTCAGCATGCTGAAATGATTTCAAACACAAGCAACAGAGCCTGGATTTTACAAGGGAAGAAGACTTGGCAGTCTGTATCTGTTTCCTTCTAAAAAGCTTTGTAATATGCACACAGTGAATTAATTAGAAAATACAATAGAGAAATACAAAGCTTTGCTGTTTATTAGGTTACCAGATAGACTAATTAACATTGCTAGATACCGTATCAGGATTAACGACTACGTGGCCAATTCAACTGAAAGCTGTTTGGGAAAAAGGTAAGACAACTGGAACCTAAATCACCCTGATGGATAAGGAGCGTGATGGATTGAAATGGAAAAACTGAAGAGTGTTGAGCCATGGCATGCGAGTTTAATAGTGTGAATATTCATATCACAGCTCTGGAAAGGTTAGTTCATGTACTGGGCACAGGAACAGCAGAACACAGACTCTGGATATGGCATCAGCCCTTCCCCCGTGCTGCTGCTATTTCTCTTTCAGCACCAACTTGGCAGTTTTGTCCTCATTTGTAGTTTAGAAGACAAAAATAGACAAGAGAAAGAAAAATGCTTTTGCAAAACAGGGAGGATTGATTTACACCTCGTGAAAAACTTGGAAGCCGTGGAGAAAGAATATAAAGCATGTTGCTGTTCTTTGAAATGTATTGCTGATGTGCCATCGCACCTTCTCCAACGCCATGCAGAGTGCACTGCCCTCCAGACCCCTGAATGGACCTCCCTCCCCCAAACCTGCACTCACCTCTGCTCCCCAGTTCCTTCCTGACCCAGGGTACGATTCAGGACACTCCTGTTGGTCGCATGTGCTGGTGACCAGCACATCCTGGGAAAGGATTTTTATTCTAGCTGCCAGTCCTGAGAACGGTTTGCAGATGTGGAAGAGGTTGGTGGAAACCACTTCTGTTTTCTGTGTGAGTAATTAAAGTGCAAGGTCCTGCACATGGTTTGGGACGATCCCAAGCACAAATACAGGCTGGGTGAGGAGTGGATTGAGAGCAGCCCTGTGGAGGAGGATTTGGGGGTGTTGATTGACAAGAAACTCAACATAACCCAGAAATGTGTGCTCACAGCCCAGAAAGCCAGCAGTGTCCTGGGCTGCATCAAGAGCAGTGTGACCAACCGGTCAAGGGAGGGGATTCTCCCCCTCTGCTCTGCTCTCCTGAGACCCCTCCTGCAGTGCTGTGTCCAGCTCTGGGGGCACCAACGTAAGAAGGACTTAGATCAGCTTTAGTGGATCCAGAGGAGGCCACGGAGATGATTGAGGAACTGTAGCACCCCCTGTGAGGACAGGCTGAGAGAGTTGGGGGGTTCAGCTGGAGAAGAGAAGGCTCCGGGGAGACCTTAGAGCGGCCTCCCAGGGCTGAAAGGGGCTGCGGGAAAGGGGGGAGGGACTCTGGATCAGGGGTGTGGGGATAGGACAAGGGGTCACGGGTTTAAACTGAAAGATTTAGATTAGGCAGAAATTCTTCCCTGTGAGGGGGGTGAGGCCCTGGCACAGGCTGCCCAGAGAAGCTGTGGCTGCCCCCTCCCTGGAAGGGTTCAAGGCCAGGTTGGACGGGGCTTTGGGCAACCTGGGCTAGTGGAAGGTGGCCCTGCCCGTGGCAGGGGGTTGGAACTAGATAAATCATTAAGGTTGCTTCCAACACAAACTATTCTGTGATTCTAAAGATCAGCACTGCTCAAATCATAACCAGCATGTCCAATGGGTTGCATGACTGAGCATCACCAGTGGAGCTGCTCATTTCGCTGTGACTGGTTCCAGATGGCGCAGACTCCAGCCTGCTATCTCAGCAGGGCTAATGGGATTAAAGAGCAAAAAACTTTCCCCACTGAAGTAAACAAAAATGACAGGCTGAATAATATGTAGCTTTTAAGGTTAACATTTTAGACGCTTTAGCTGACAAAATTTTTGCCTTGTTTCTCTCAAGTCAGAATTTTTTCAACTTAAATTAAAATAACTGATGATTTATGCAATCAGGGTGAAAGTTGGAGTGAGTTACATGGTCTTATAAGGTGATCACTTAAAAATATCTAAAATAAATGTAACTGCTTGCTCAAAATAGACAAAATATAATCTGTTCAACAAAAAATTTCCTTTGATATAACCATTTGTATGCAAGTGCAAAGCAAGTTGTGCTTTCCACACATCTTCCATTCATTCAAATGCAATATGAGATATGAAACACTTTTAGGAATGTTTTTCCACTATGTTTATTTGCCTTTCTGTATTCATGACAGCACTGGAGACAATTGTTTTTGTAGATTCTTGGAAGCCTTTACACATTGCATCCTTTGATACTTTGATCCGATACTGGAAGCCAAATGGTCTGAACGACAAATCTAGGCATCTAAAACAGGTTGGAAAACTTGTCTTTAATAGTAACTGACTTGGATTTTGCCAGGCACTGTGCCACAGCCAAGAAAACACTCAACATATCCCTGTATGAAAGTATCACGGTTTTACAAAGGTATGTCAGGGAATTGTCTATGTGCTAAATATAGCATCAAGTAATTGAAACCAAAATTGTGCACATAAATGAATTTTCTTTTCAATAGCCAGGAAAAAATAAAGTCATTGTTTAAAGATGAATTCTGGAAAAGCCCTTGAGTTCCTTACTTACGTATATGTGAATAAGTCCCAATGTTACAGGGTTACAGTGATTATTTTGTAAGTATGGCTTTCAAACTCAGATGCATTGAAAGTTCTTGCAAACTTTCTGAATGGCAAAGCTGGTGTTTTAGGGTGTTTTTTTTTGGTTTTTTTTTTTTTTTTTTTTTAAATGTGTTATTCTAATGAATTTTGTACAGAAAAATTATTTTCCCAGAACATCTCATATAATTTATATTTTCTTCTTCTGTTGAACTTGCTAAAAGTTATTTCTAAACAAGACAAAAATTGTAAAGCCATTTCGGTGAAAAGTTTGGCTGAAAAAGTAATTTTCTGTTCCAAGAAGTAGAAAACAGGACCCACTTTGATTTTGTGAAATAAAATGGCAAAGCTTGCTGTGAGACTTCAGCTTTTTTATTGTTTTTTCCTAACTGTAGAAGTGCTTAAAAAGTTATAATGAACGCTGTAACTCTGAACACTTTCAACCAAACGTCATTTGCTTCAAGACAGACTCTGCCCTCACATCTTGGTAAACGTGCTGTAGGCTTTCAGTGAAATTCCTTCTAATGATTTCAGTTCCTAGTGATTGATGCATGTAAAGGTTAACAGCTGATAGCATGACAAAAGAAATTGAAACCTAAATACCACCTTTGTTATAAGTTTTTATTCAAGAAAGCATTATGCCATTTTATGCCTGCTTCATTTTTTAACAGACTCGTTTGTATGGATGTCAAAAGCAAATTGAAGTAGCAGTGTGTCTGCCATGCCAAATACATTAATTCTTTTGAAACTTCTTTTCTGGTAATGATGCTATTCTTTCTTTTCTTTTTTAGGAAATGGGTGCTTTAGAAGGCAATGATGTGTGTTAGCAACAACTTTGTGAATACTTATTACTTTAAGCAATAGTTCCTCCTATTTATTGGTAAAAATAGAGAACAGTATTAGAATTTCATGAAGTTATTGCTACTGCTGCCTCAGTGCAGTGCAGTCACCCTTCAGTTCATGGCATCAGAGTCTAGCAGATTTTTTTTTTTCCCAGTCTAAAAACCGGTATTTCTGAGAGGAATAATAAAAAGTATTGTAAATTTAAGAAAATGAATTAAAATGTATGGAATCAGTAAATATAAGGGATGAGTCATCTAACATAAAACCTTTTAATCCAGAAAACAAAAGCCAAATCACAGTAATACCAGAAATACACAATCTCCGAGGCAGAAGACATTCCCCATTCAAACTCAGCACTCTGGTGTTTAGCTTGTGTGTGCCAGCCTTGCTGGCCAGGTGAAAGCTAGAAATCAGTAATTAGCCCAGATTCCCAGCTGCTGATTTAAAAGTCTTTAGGAAAGCAGAAAGGTAGCTGGTTGCCTGGAAAGAGCAGGAAGGTCTGGATTGTTCATTTTGAAAGAGGTTAGTGTTGTTCTTCTCTTTTAAGATTTTCAATTTTATGGCAATAAAATAATTTCTCAAGTGTTCATTGGAAGTTGGTGTGGTTTTTGCTGCCTTGCTGACATGAATGTGCCTATGTTCCTTGTTGGGGTGGCATTTGTTTGGCCAGACTCTGGGAAACAGTGTGCAGTTTGGTGGCCTAGGTAATGCGGGGACCAGGCTGTATAGCTGTAGATTGGCTTTAGACTCTAGAAAATAAATTGTATGTAAATATTTTACAGTTAAACTTGCTACTGTCTCAGGAAAGAGGGAACAGCTACAGTTATTAATATTGGGTTATTGCTGGGCTCTTTCTTGAGTGCAAGGACAGGTGGCGATGGCTCCGCAGTTGAAGTGCAGGGATAGTTCAATCCTCTATGGATTTTGTTCTGCTATTTTATCCACTTTTTGGGTTTCGCCCCGTGAACTGAGCTGTTTATGAAGATGTGTGCTCCCCACTAGCTTCCCTGTGTGAAAGTTTTGAGATAGAATAAATAAAAATCAAGGTGAAAAACTTGTTCTCTGTTTGTGGTCAGGGTACTAAAGGAGGCAGAGTGACTGGTTCCCAGTTCAGCCCCGTGACTGGTATGGTATTGTATGCATCACCTGCCTGGTGTTACAGCTAAGGTGGGAGTTATGGGGAGAGTTGCTTTGTAAGGGCAACTGCGAAGGGTGGCTGATGGCTTTGTAAGAAACATGTAATCACTGTATTAGCCCTTTACTGCCATTTGTTCTGTTAATTTATACTGTGCTATGCTCAGGGCACGGACCTGGGTTCCCACCTCTGTGTAGGGTGTGTGGGCAGTCACAGCTTTCCCTCTGTGCTGTGGAGGAGGATGCAGGTGGCCCTGGGTGCGTTCCCGCGATGGGCTGATGGATTCCACCAGTCCTGGTTTCTGTTGAAAGTACAGACATGTTGCTGGTTGCCAGCTGCTGTGGCTTTCCACCTGGGTTACAAGTTGGCAGTTAAAATATTGGATGTTTGGTGAGTAATGCAGTCTGTGAGAAATATTACCCGCTTCCCCAGGGTTGACAGGGCTTGAAAGGAAACATTTATCAGAACTGTTACTTGCTTTCTGTCCTTTCTTTGGTCTTCCTTATGCATTGCATTAAAATAAATAAATGGCATGAGATGGAAGGGTGATGAATTTCTTTAATTGTGAGGCGCTCTAATAGGCTCCCTGGGGGCCCATTACACACCAGGGTTGCTGCTCAGCAAATCTCCTCCTGGGTTCTGGTCGCCAGCACTTTTCCTTACAATGGAGACCTTTCATCTTAAGCTCTGCTAGTGCTTTGCAAACATCCATTACATTTCACAACACTTGAGAGAACATAATTACTGTCTCTTATCCAATTATAACTTGTGTAAAGGGAAAGCAAGACACAGATAAGTAAGGGCAAGATGCAGTTGTCACACAGATGTGTGGTACTGGGGCTGCGTAGCCACGCTTGCTGTATCATGTAACCAGATAGAAACCATCTCTTCCCTCAGTGCAGCTCATCCCTGCCAGATTATAAAGCATATCTGCCATGTGGCTGATAAGAAAAATATAAATCTAGGCCCTCGCCTGGGTCTAGCAAACACCAGTATGTTAATGAGCTAATCATGCTTAGACTGGACTTCCCGATTTGGTTGGTTTATGGTTTAAAGCGTGTTGCTCAGCCCAGTGCATCTTTCAGTAGTACTCAGCACCAGCAAGCGAAGAGAAAATGCAGATGCTTTCTGCATGTACTGCATAAAAATTACTTTATAATATACGATGGTAGGGAGAATCAAGACGGACCTAATATACCTGACTTGCAGTTGGGCTTCCTTTTGTTAAAGCTTTTTAATAGCTGTTTGCTCTGTGTTTTCTCTTTGGTGCAGCTAGATGTGGCTGGTTAAAAGGTGTAGAGGTTGTGCTCCAGACATTCACGTACAAAGAGCAGTCAGATCAATATCAATCTCAGCAGCCTGGTGCTGTTACAAAGGCTTGCAAGTGCGTGTTGTTCAGGTGCAGTTGCGCCTGCAATAGAGATCAAGGTGGGCTGAATGGTGCTGTAGCTCCCGGGATGCTGCAATAGATACAGAGGGTGGCTGACAGATCAGGCTGGGGAAGATACAAATGAGAATGAATGAGCTCTGCTATTTGCCACAATGAGTTAACTTTAAGGATGAATCACAGGCTGGTTTGGGTTGGAAGGGACCTTAAAGATCATCCAGTTCCAACCCCCCTGCCATGGGCAGGGCCACCTTCCACCAGCCCAGGTTGCCCAAAGCCCCGTCCAACCTGGCCTTGAACCCTTCCAGGGAGGGGGCAGCCACAGCTTCTCTGGGCAGCCTGTGCCAGGGCCTCACCCCCCTCACAGGGAAGAATTTCTGCCTTACATCTCATCTAAATCTCCCCTCTGTCAGTTTAAAACTGTGACCCCTCATCCTATTTCTACACCCCTGATCAGGAGTCCTTCCCCCCCTTTCAGCCCTGGGAGGCCGCTCTAAGGTCTCCCCGGAGCCTTCTCTTCTCCAGCTGAACCCCCCAACTCTCTCAGCCTGTCCTCACAGGGGGTGCTCCAGTCCCTGATTATCTTCGTGGCCTCATCTGGATCCACTAAAGCTGGTCTAAGTCCTTCTTACGTTGGTGCCACAGAGCTGGACACAGCACTGCAGGTTGGGGGGAGTCTTATGACAGTGGATTAGAGGGGGATCCTACTTCACAGCAGCTGATAAAACTGGAGGATATTCCCTGGGACTGACTGGCATGTAGAACAGGGCTTCGTTGGTCCGTGCTTGCTCTCTTCATTTGCGTCATTGCACTGGACTTACATGAGTGCCCACAAAGGCTCCCAGGAGCAGCCTGACAGCCCAGCGTGGTCTGTGTTGACAACAGGAGTGGGCTTCGGAGCTGGCTGTGTGGTGGAAGTACCTTCACTTGGCCAGCCAGCTGCGTGTCCAGGCATCGATGCCTTGGACAAGCAATGGGTGCTTGGGCCAGTCCCAAAACCCACTGGATATAGCTTTGATTTGACAGACTGGAGATCTTTGGAAATGCTTCATGAGATGTGAGTTACTGGATAAGCTTGTAGGCTTTCAGCAGTTAACTGCAGCAAGGCACTGAGGAAAACCTCCAGATTTTAGCCAAAGTTGGCCTGAAACAAAGTTTTTTGAAAAGTTACAGAATGTATCGAAACAGTGATAAGCTTTAATATTTTTTCCACTCTTTTATATGAATATAAAGATGGCAGTTTTATCATTTGATGGACTGCATGTATATTTGGTTACGGTGAATCTAAGAGTAAATTTTATTTCCTCAGGGCTGTCTTTGAATATGTCTTTGTCGTGCCTTGTTTCTGATTCAGCATGCAATGTCTTTGCTGCCCAGTAATATCACAGTGTAAAAGCAGGTTCCGAACACTTTTTCAAAGGACTCTATACCATTTTCCCCTCTTTAAGGCTGTTTTTACTAGGTATAATTCAGTGTTTAAGACCAATCAAAAGGGATCCATCTATAGCTTTCTTCCATGTTTTCTTGACCTGTATTTTTGGTTTTTTTTTGTCATTCTAAATATTTCATACTGAATTCTTCAGACTCCTACTCTTGTATGAAATATTGCATTGACTACAATAAGTGCAGAGCTCTGCAGCACAAAGGATGTACTCCAGTCCACAGATCTGGGATTTCTTGTCACTTTAATGCCCTCTTAGACAGCAGATCTGTTTATATTGCTGTCATTGATTACTTCTGAAGTAGCTAATGGACTCTTTGAACTCCAATAGGCAATTTTATGCTGCAGAAGACTATAATTGATCATAGGCTAATAAAGTTAGGGTAGTGGCATCGACTCTAGTTCCATACATTTCACATTGTGTTTGCTTTTTAATTTTATAAGGATGTATTTTTGCCACTGTTATAAATTCACCCTCTTCATTTTAAGAGAACTCTGGTCATGAAAAACCAGCTCTAAAAGAATGAATTCTGTTGTCTCCTTGGTGTGTGGTATTTTGCTGTTCCAAGCTTTAGCTTTACAGTTTCTCCCTGGTAAGACAGAATTCATTCAGAGGTTTAATCTTGTTACTTCTGGCGTTATTGGAAATATCGCCTCTGATTCAGTCCTCTATGAGACTGTGTCTTTTAGGGATGTTCTTTAGATTGTGTTCTGGCTGTATAAAAATGCTTGAATAGAGCCATATTTTTTTTTTTTTCCTTCCCGGACACCTTATGTGACACATGCAGTTCACTGAATCAATGTGTATTTGGCCATTTTTCATAGGCTAGTTTTATTTCAATTTAACACTAACTAGTATTTATATCTCAGTGTATTACATTAAAAAGACCCATAAAAAAACCCTAAATAAGCCAAATGGTCCATGTAAGCCCAAACTATAAATAAGAGTTGAGGTCATAAATATGTTAGCTTTTAAATATTTCTTCATGCAACCCCATAAAGGGTTGGAAGAGACTTCTTCAGTTCATTTAATTCAATCTGGAAAACCAACCAACCAAAATCCTCTAAACATCCTTCTTCTCACCTAAATGGCTATTCTGCTTTTGCAAGGTAATGTGTTTGTGGTTTTAGGGAGAAATCAAGGCTAGAATTCTGCTAGGAGTGTTTCCAGATATTTCGCTGTAGTCTCTTATAGTGAAAAGAAGACTTAATTATTTTGCTTACAGATGTTCTTTCTCACTAAGAGAGACAGTGCAAGATAAATTGTAAATTAGTAGATTGTTTCAGTTCTCACATCTATTTACTATTAAATGATTTGTTTTTTAAACGGCCTTGAAATCTTTTAGTCACATTTTCTCAGTGCTTGTGGCTTCTCAGTGAAGGATAAAAGTTCACTATGAAGTTTTTGTTTTCTCAAGCTGTATCACTATAAAAAGAATTTAATAAGGGACCAGTCTTGAGATGTTTGCTGTAATCTGTAAGTTTGTTTTCATTAAAAGGAAATTAAGATTTAATGGCAGAATACACAACCTAAATTCTGTAGAAAGTACATGGTAATGTACTTGTGTACAGGCAACTAAGTTTCTACTAGATCTAGTCCAAATGATCCTAGGTTTTATGGCAACTGCTTGATAATTAATTGTCCACAATTAATTGTACTTTAGGTTTGAACTGTATTGGTGAATGGCTTTCTGGAGATTTGAAAAAAAAATCTCTTAAGAGGAATAACATGCTCCATGAGAACGCCAATTATTTAAATAAGAAATATACTTACCAGTTTTGACACTGGTTCAGGCAAGGTTTACTAGTTGAAGCTGGGGTGTAGTTTGAAATGATCAGTCTTGTTTACAGACAGATTGATCAATTCTATTACAGAGTCTAATGAGTTTAGTGAACTTTATGTAGTCCCTGGAAAACAGTGATGCAAGGAGCTGCTTATGTAAATAAGACTAGCATCTGTGCTTATGTTAGAAAAAAATAATGAAGGCTATTAATACTTCAAATAACTGATTGGAATTAAAAAAAAAGAAGTAGCCCATAATAGCACATTCCTATTCCTATGGTGGAATTATGTGCATCACCCTTTATCTGATTAAATGTAACTCAAGATTGTTGTGTGATTTTTATTTATTTTTAAATTTTATTAAATATATAATAACAACAACTCCCCCCAAAAGCTCCACATCTCTTTTTGGTTTATAATCTGTTCAAATCACAGTCCTACAGATCTTTGGGACAGTTAGCAGCCCTGTGCAATATGCCTCCATGCTTTATTTGGGGTGCTGGTAACCACAATATTAAAACCTCAGCTATTAGTGAGTTAGATGGGTTTCAAGGCCCGTGCACCTTTTGATTTCTTCATGTTTCTGGAAATGTCAGGAGCTGGTTCATGCCTCTTTCAGGGTACTTTAACATCTACAGACCTTATTTCGGAAGGTATTATGGTATGGCAGTCTTGTTGTTCTCTGGATGGCCTTGCTTGGTGCTGAGGTCTGATTTGGAACTCTTCACTAATGAGGGCAAAACTATATCATCTCCTTTCTCTATACCAAATACAGTGATCAAAAATATGGGTTTTTTTGGTGAGCTTTTTATTGTTGCGTGGGTTGTATATGTTTTGTTCTGAAGGTAACAGCCTTGTATTTTTCTATATTAGTATACTGGATATAATTATGTATTGCTTTGTCTTTAATCTTTGAAGTTGTCATTAAATGGAAGAATGACAGGCTTCTGAACATAAGACAAACCTACTTTATCTCTTAAATTAATTACCAGGAGACCGTATAAACACTGAAAACAAATTTAATAAAGGAGGCACTCCAGATGGTTGAAGGTAGACTTACGCATTCAGAACATTCCTCATTATAATTGCAGTACTGTGCACAGAGATTCATACTGACGCTTTGGGGAATTTACAGTTGAGATGCACTACAATCTGCTAGGAGGCATAATATTCACAGGGTTTTATTGTCACAGAAAAAGCATAATGACTATTGAGGAAAACTAATTGCTGACAGTTTTTGAGCTGGCTTTGGTGCAAAATACATTTGTTCTGCCCTGTAGATCCTTGTTTCAAAAAAATATTTAAAGTACACATGCAAATAGCAACATATTGCTCTAATCTCCATGGCATCTACGTACAATTTTCCTTAAATGACTCTACGCTTCCTTTGTCTATATAGGTGCTTAGTTGGCAATGTGATTTTTTTTTTTTTTTTTTTTTTCCCTAAGGTTCAATTTCAATGCAGCTCTGGCAAGATAACCCTAGATTCTACAGTTCAGGCCCCAGATAAAATAAATCTATGAGAAAAACTTTAAATAGTGGTGTGCTTCGGCATATACTTCTCTGCTCTCAGCTGGCAGCAAGAGAACATACTGGTCGTCTTTCTCTGTGGGGGAAGCTCTGGGATGCTGCTTTCATCTGGTTGCAAAGGAAGAGCTATAGTTCAGGACTCTGACCCAGAATCTCCTGCAAAAGAGAAGGGATTCCCCCATACATCTGTGTTTCTGATCTCCAGTGGCCATTGTAACATGGCTTTATTCACAGCGTTCTTCTGATTCTTGTTTTGTTCTTTTCTTGCTGAGGAAAAGTTCAGCAGGCAATGTTCCACGGTTTGTTAACTTGTCCATATGACTTTCAAAACTTCAAATATCCAATTCTAGCTGACTTAAAACGTAACTAAATTGCAACATAGCTGCAAAGGGCTCATCTGTGTGTTGAAAAAGAGGGGCGTTTGTCATAGACAGTTTCCCAGCATTAATGCTGCTGTATGAGCTTAAGGCACCCCCCTGTAGAGGTATGCAGAATAGCTATTAGCTGATAATATTAGAAAAAAATATTTTTAGTAAGTGGCTTAGAGATGTAGAAATGTTTAGACTGGTGTTCCGTTGCTTCTCCAGGAAGCAAGGGAATTCTGTAGGTTCTGTGAGGTGCTTTTGGAAGCATGCTTCAAAGGCACCTGGTGTGTTTTAATTTGTTCACCTGTGCAGTTAATTATTCATTCTTTGCACAGTGAAATGGTATTGCACATCAAGCCATTTATCAAACTTTCAACCACAGCCTTGGAGGAGTACTGTGGTGACCAGCAAAGTGTGCCTGGTGATTGAAGGGCAGCTAATGTGTCGTAAGAATTGAAAGGTCATCAGTCTTGGAAGAGTTGTGAATGGGCATTGAAGTTGTACAAGAGAATTAAGCAGATAAAGAAAAAATATGTTTGTGGGAATTAATTAGTTCTTCCTGCTGTTGTTGGTTTTTGGTGATGAAAGACAGAGACATCTCTGGTAGTCTGATTTGACTGCATTGGTTTGGGCACTGAAGAAAGTCATGGCTGCATCAGAATAGCTTCATCAGTGTGGAAAAAGACTGTGACTACACAATTCATACATGAAACAGAAGCAGTTGTCCATGAAGTGACTGGAATGAAACCTGGTCAGTGCCTCCTGGGATCTGCAGACTGCTGCCTGGGCTCAGGGAAGGAAAAAAATTGGTCTGACAGGGTTGGGTAGGGATGAGAGCATTCAAAGCTGGGAGACTGCATGGGTGTGATGACCAGTGGTGTTAGAAATCGCTTCAGTTCAATGAATTATAATCATAAAATAGATTGGGTTGGAAGGGACCTTTAAAGGTAATCTAGTCCAACCTCCCTGAAATGAACAGGGACATCTTCAACTAGATCAAGTTGCTCAAAGCCCTGTCCAACCTGAGCTTGAATGCTTCCAGAGATGGGGCATCTGCCACCTCTCTGGGCAACCTGTGCCAGTGTTTCACCAAATAATCCTGATGGTGTAACTTTGTATACTTGCTGCTCTAAATAAAATAAAGCAGAAGTTGTAATAACAAGAAGTTTAGACCTTGGAGAAATTTTTTCTTTGCAGTATTAGTATAGAGGCCAGATAACATACCAGGGGAGGGCTTCCAACACAAATTTAGGAAAAGAATTAGTGTGGATTATAGGACTAAAACTATTCAACCTTCTCTTGGCACCTACTCTAATCCATCAGAGCTCTGGGAAATTCAAATGTATAAGCAACTCCTGAAACAAAGCAATCACTACTCCTTTCAGTTCCTATTTAAAATTATGTGCCTAGTTCCAGGGAATAAAAAACCACAAAAGGTTGGAAAACTATTAGTTTTATCTACTGACTTATTTAAGCGGCTCATGTCTATGAGATGGGAGCATTTTAGTGCTGAAATTTGATTTCTGGACAATACAGGGATCAAAGAGGTAACAACTGGAACCCAAACCATATTTTCTTCAGCAGCTAGACTTCAGACAACTGTATGGTGGGAAGGCTTAGCAGCTAGTTGAGCTGTGGTTTGATGATATGATAAACCTGGCTTTTCAGTGATAGAGGATCAAAAATGCTGTGACTACATGGCATAAAAATCTGATCAGAGAGAACTTGCTATGAAGTTTGGAGTTTTGTTTAAAGAAATGTTTATGGATTACCTTTGTAGCGGGAAGGTTTTATGCCATGTCAGAAGCTTTGTCAGTGGGCATAAATTCAATAAAAAGTAGCAGGAAACTAAGGCTGAGCACTCTGACTGCCCAGAAAAGCAATGATGTGCCGGTGTTTGTACAGCTGGTGATTTAGCAGCGCACTGCCCATGGTATTAATCACTGTGGAGAAATGTCTTAAATTCTAGTCTGTAAGAATCATGGATAAAGAATCTCTGCTTCCTGCGCGATACCAGAAAGGCATCATGTTAAAGGTCTTTGCTGCCTTTGGGGGGGATGATAATTGAGGGTGTTTGGTTTTGTGGAGTTTTTCTGTTTGTTGTTGTTTTGGGGTTTTTGTTTGTTTGGGGTTTTTTTCCTTTTTAATAGAGGTGTTTGCCTTTTTTTCTTTTTGGGGGGGTGTGTATGTGTGCTTATTTTTAGGGGGATGCTTTTTTTGAAGATGCTTCTGCCTTAACTTATAGCAAAGCTAAATGTTTCTTTAGAAGTCAAGTGATTGAGTCTCTGTTAAATGGCACCTAGGATTTCCAGAGAGGTTACACGTGATCCTTGTGAAAATTTCTTTATGTATTGCACAGACTCTGTTACGTTCTGTTATGATTTTCAAAGAAAGCTTTGGTGTGCTATTATAATAGTGTTCCATAACATTAAATTGAACATATGAGTGAAACAAATTTGGGAACAAAGCTTTAGTTGACTTTCAGTTTCTGTTTAAATTGTAATATTGTACCATCAGCCGTTTCAGGTCAGTTATTTTATTAGTCGCATACAGTACACTTGCACAAACCCTTTTTTAGCTACCACTACTACAATATCTAGAAAGAAGTCTTGAACAGACTAAGACTAAGTATGCAGGAATCATCAGAAGCACATAAAATACTTTCTATGCAACTGTATGGTTACGCTGTAGATTCTGGGAATATTGCTGTTGAAGTATGGGGTTTTAATAGAAGAATTTGCTAGTGGAGATAAGGAACTGATCTCCATATAAAACAAGTTGGAGACTTTCAAAACCTTTAACCAAAACTGTCTTACTGGGTCTTGTAGATTACTTTTGTAAGAAGTGTTAATGAGTGTTACAGAATGTCCTTTTGGAAAGGTCATAGTTTGCTAAAAACTAATAAGAATAGTCTGATAACCTTCAGTCTCAGGCTCTGATCATTACATCTGACGTTACAAAAAAGTACAGAACGTGTAGTTTTCTTGAGAGATGTCTGTCTTTTAATTATGTCTACAGTTCAGCATTGAAGTTGAGGTTTTTTTCAAACAAAAAAAATCTAATCTTAATTTTCTAACAGAAATCATTGCAAATAAATTATAAATAAACTCACACCGTCACTCTGCTCATATATCTCCTAGTTTTCAAGACCTAGGGACATGGTCTAGTTGTAGGTATGAACCAGGTACGAACATTATTTTGTGATGATAATATTAATGAAAGTTGCCTTCCCAATCAACAGCCTTAAAGGAGAAGCCACCTGCTTTTTGCTGTAGAAAAACATACTGGTTACAAAAGGAAACCAAAGGTAGAGGGATTGAAGAAAAGTTTCCTAAAATGTAATTTATTAAATAAATAAAATTATAAGGTTTGATCAGCTGAATAAGGTAAGAATAGTGAGAATTATCTAGTCTTTGGCCTGTTGATTCATCATCCTGAGTTATAGGATGGGTAGTAAGGAAAGATGTCAGGAGATTAAAAGAATTTTTAAAACCCAGGCTTTGTCGCTGTTTTTTAAATAGATTAATGAAATCTGTGGGTGGCAAAAAACAATTCATTATAGGACTAACAAGTCTAATGTTACTTACTTGCCTTTTTTCTCCTATAAATCAAGAAGTCTGTCTCAAATTAAACATATTCTAGTAAAAAGTCATCCAAAAGAGCAGAACCTTGCTCAGCCGCAAAAGCTGGAGAGGAAATGTTTCTTTCATCCTCTTTCCTGAAAAAAAGACCGTACCGATACCCAACAACATAAATAGTTTTGCTCATTTTGATGTTTATTTTGCCTGTGTCCAATTCTTGTTATTCCATATTATTGTATTACCACAAAATGTCAATCGGATAGAGGCTGTCCTTTGGTAAGCCTGCATGCATTTCCTCTGCCCCGTTTATAAGCTCCTTCTTACAAAATATCTGGAAAAAAACCAGATCTAGAGTCTGGCAAATGCAAATACTCCAGGGTTGAGAGGATGCTGAGGGAGAGTACTGTTCTGGCAGACCCACTGGGTTATCAAATACTCCTCTCTGAGCACCCTGACTGTAATTACAGCAGCATTACACAGGTTGACAGGCTGCTTCTCTGAAAAGTCAATGTAACAAAGCAATTGGATCTTAGTTCAATGCCAACAGCAGTTCTTGGCAATTTCCCACAGCCTGAAGTGTCTAAGGATCCGCTTCTTAAACCCAGCTCCTGAGATTACTGTCAAATAAAGACGGCAGAGCCCCAGTCTGTAGCTGTTTATTCTTAAACCTCGTACGTATCAAACCAGTACTACTGCCTCAAACTTATACTGGTATTAGCAGAGGGTTTTTGTTTTCCTCTTACTCTTCCTTATTTTATCTCCCTCAGATCTTCCATCTGTCTCCAGGTCTCACCCTCCAGGCAGTGTTGATGGCTTGTGAGAGAAAATTGACATAATTGAGATCTTTTAAGAACTTACGAGCAAATACAGAGCTGGTATAAACTTTAATGCTGTAAGATGGAATGCTTGCCACAAAATGACCAATTGCTCAATGTTCTTGCCTTCACCTTTGATATAATTAAAAGACAATTGGCATCGGAGGGGGGGAAGATGTGCTTCTCACAATTACTCAATTAAGCTTTGAAGAAGGAAGCACAATGCCACCAGTCAATATTGCAGTGCTGCCTTTGACTTGATGAGTCCTTCTAGTGCTTTTTGAAGAATTTAGCAATTTATTCCCACTATGACTTTAAAAGAATTCTAGCATTGTGTGTGTGAAATTTGTTTATTTATCAGTGCATTGTCTTGAACAAGACACACGGGATCATTATATGAAGCTCTCATTGTGAATTGAGTGAAGTGGGCAGGTTACAGTGTGTCTGGTTACAGCATTAAAAATGGCAAGGTGGTGTTAGAAACTGAAGATAACTCCCAATAGGGAAAAAGAGAAAGATGAGTTGTCAGAAAAATGAGCTTCTGAGATTCTTTCAGAGTGAAATGATTAGATTTTTTTTTTTCACTTTATGTTGTGTTACTACTTATGCACATGGTCCTGACACGTGCCTGTTTCACTGATGCAAGTGGTGGCGTACAGCCTGCCAGGGGCTGGTCTTGGAGCACAGTGATTTCCAATCTGAGGATACAGTCACTTAAATTTGATTTAAGATGTTCTGCATATCCTCAGATATGATATATTTGAAATTTCTGTGTGATTCGAAATTCCTGTAAGAAATACTGTTTTTTCTTTTAAAGAAAAGCTACTTGAATTATTTTGAACTTAAAAGTCATCTCTCCAACTATGGTAAAATTTGTAAAGACTGAAGACTTGCTATCTTTTTGTGTTTCCTCTTTTAAATCTTTCAAAGACAGACACGTGTGGGTGGTGTTGTGTTTTTTATTGTGTTTTGTTTGTTTTTTTTTAATTTTTAAGTCTCAGGCACCAATAACACCTTGAAGTGGGACAATGAAGTGAGGGTTGATAAGTCATTGTTAATTATTCATGTTTTGCTTTTTGTTGGAGTGTCCATTTGGTGAAATAAGCCAAACCATAAATTGTTTCTCAGTCTCTTGTTATGGCTTTGTATGAATAGATATCAATAACCAGATACCTTGGTGGGAAGAATATCTGCCACTCTTTGGAACAATGTGCTGAAATATCAGGGAGACGTTTCAGCTCCCATTGCTGTTGCTGTGGGAGCCAGGGAGCCTAACAAGATGCACAGACCGTGTCGGTTACATGTTTTCTTGGGGAATTTCCAACAAAACAGTTGGTTAATCTCTACCCTCACTAGTTTATCACTGTCTTTTTACATTGAATATTGCTGCTCCAGACAGATTGTTTCCAGACTTAGCACTTGTCTCTTAGTACGTGTTAAATCTGGCACCTTATGGAGAAAGGGTAAAAAAAAATTTTCTTATCTAGGGGATCCTTATATTTAAAGGAAGTTTAGGAAATAATTTTTCTTTATGGACCAAGAAATTAACGCAGCTACCTCTGAAAAATTGTGCCTTCTAACGCTCTGCTGTGTTCAGCCATCACTTATGCGTTGTTCTGATAAACGTGATCAACTTTTGGGCTGTCCCTGCTCCTTATCGGAAAAACACTGCCTCTTACAGTGACTGTGGAAAACCTATATGATCTGGGATCTCGTGGTGTTAGCTATCAAACAAGTTGCAGAGGACTGACAGGGGAAACAATTTATCTCCTGCGATTTCCACGCTTGACTTTCATTGTAGGTGACCTCAAAGCATAATCTGTATGATCTGAGCTGTGTGGATTCATGTCATGCAGGAAAATAAGTAACTCATTTATGCAAGCTAAAATGTGGACCTTTTTGTTTTAGTTTTTTTTTTTAAACTAAAGTAGAAATTCTGATTACTTAAATTCTTGATCAGAGAATTACAAATTAACTTAAAAAAGAGATTGTGTTCAAAGAAATAATAGTTTTAGAGTATACTTAGCATTAAAACTTTTTCCAGCCACAGTTTACTTTAGGGCAGATTTCAGACCATAGGACTGAAAAGTTAAGGTAACATTCAAGAGCACTTTCTCTTAGAGAGCTGAGCACCTTTTCCTGACCACTGTGCCTTCGCTTCAGGGATTTCTGGTCAGTCCACATGACTCTTCAAAACACAGATGCATGCCCAAATCTGTTTTTTCTTCTGCTTTTGTGAGATCAGAGTTGCAGCTTTCTAATTAGAGTGAAAATGTAAATGAGGAATCTCCAACTTTGAGGAGGTCATCCCTTGGCTGACAAAAAGGAAAGTCTTCAAAATGTCAGTCCTTCCATACATGCCTCACACTTGCTCAGGATCTGCATTGTGAAGCTCTCTGGGTGCTATCGTGTATCATATATTTTATAGGGTTTGTGCTCAAAACATTAATAAAGCATGTTTTAAACCCTGGAAAAAGGTTCTTGAATTAAGCTGCTTCCCTCTGTTCTACAGAGTGTTGATTTCATGTGTCATTGTGCCTTATTTATGTGTTGCTAGCAGGTGGAATGCAATAAATTCATCTACCTGTGGTACTTTGAGAGAGGTAACATTTTAATCAAAAGAATAATGAGATGTTTTGGACCATGTTGAACTGTTTGAGTGTTGGGAGTGTCACCTTGTTGTTGTTTCTCCCTCACCTGTGATCTAGTCCTTTTATATGAGTCACCTTTCTGTTTGGTAACAGCACAATTTGTGATTTGATATGAAGCTGGCTAAAACCTGAAGTCCCTGATTCATTTGTGTAATTGTCTCCTTCTAAAGGCAAAAAACTCTGTTTAACTCTCATACTTAACTGCTATAAAGCTTGAGTGGAGAGTTTTAATCTGCTGACCGTATAGTCTTAATCCATTGTATTTATTAAGCACGTTATAACGCTTGTGAAGTTTAAGAGTATTACCCTAGGCCAAGAAGTTATAAATGAGATTTTTAAAAATTTCTTTATTGTGAAACACAACTTGTAATGATATTTTTTTCACTTGTTGGCCTAGTCCCATTGTCATTCATAGATTTATAACAATGGCAAGTTTGCTCTGTATTTTGGTACACAAAGGTGAACATAAACATTGTTCCTTGTGATGGCAAAGGTTATACTGGAGAAACCAGTAACTGCCTTGATTTCAGTTTAAGATATGTCCAAGCAGCTAAAGAAAAATGATGCTTTTTTTTTTTTTTTTTTGAACATTAAGAGATGCTTTGGTAAAACACTGCTCTTGCATAAGTCTTGTTTTTACAGAGCAGTTGTAATTAGTTTGTACTGTTCAAAGTGTCAGCCAGGAGTCGGTATACTTCAGGCAAATAAGACCGACTAGTTTATGACTTCACAGCTTGGAGTGATGGCGTGCCTTAGCGAACTGCAGCATGCTAAATAGTTTCTGATGAGATGAAAACACAAATTTTGTTCCTTCCGAAGGTCATAACATATTATATGTATCACAAATATATATATATATAAACAGCCACAAAATGCAAATTTACTTTCTCCATTACACAAAATTTCCTGTAATATAATTCTAGTTGGTTTTTTTCCGTTGGCTTCTGCTGAAAGCAAAGTCTGTAAGATTTATTTCTGAAGTGACTGAACTGGTGTCTGTGCTGGAGATATAATCTCAAATAATTGTTTCCATTCTTTTAAAATTGAAGAACTCAGGCTTACACTACTTAGCTTCCCAGTTTGCATACTTATTTATATCAGATAAAACAGTGATTTTTTTTTTTTCCATAGTGAGGAATGAAAGGATTATTTAATAACAAAATACAGTCATTGTGTTTTTAATTGAAATCTACTTTGTCATGATGGGTGACTAAATCTTAAATTGTCACAACAGCATGACATGAGACACTATTTTGATTATTGGTGTCTTATCTTTCACATTTGCCACCTTAAAGTTTCTGGAGAGCTCAATTAAGGGAGTTCTTATAACCCCAGTGACATTTTTTTACTGACAATAAAAACTATTTCTCTCTTCCAGAAACCTAGTTCTTTCCCAACATATTTTCATCTTGTTTACAGAAAGAAAAAAGCCTGAAAATGAGAGCTGCAGAGATCCTTGGAGAGAAAAATTGCATAATTACAACTTATGGTTCTGATGTTTTTGCCTGAAGATGTACAATATGTTTTATGAGCATTTTATCTCTCAGTAAAATGATTTTCAGCTGCCTGAATTCACATGACATGGCAGTCAAATATTTTTTTGATTTGATACTTTGATTTTTGAATAATTCTGGCCTGCAGGATTATTCCTGAAGGCCATTGGAAGCTTTTCTGAACTATATGTCTGTCTTTTGTTAGACTTTGTATTCAGAATTCTTCACTTGATTAAATTCAAATTAAATACATTTAGAGTTTGCTTTCAAGCAATTCTGGGGTAGATTTTTATTATATTTTCGTCTAGGATTTGTTTTGGCTTGTTATAAAAATCCTAGTTAGCTTTTATCCTTTTTATCAGACATTTGAAAGAACTGGTTTCTTCTAAGAAGAATGTTTTAATCTGTCTAAATCATAATTTATGACTGTTTATATAAATTTTATATAAATGTTAATCGCCTCTTTTTGTTCTTTCTTATGAATTAAAGAAGGTGGTCAAGCTTTCAGGTCGATTTTGTGCCTGAAGAGAACTAGAGAAATTTGGGTACTTAGAGTTCTATTGCACTGCATACCTCCCATTTCCCAAATAAAACATGTAGGCAACCCTGTGAAAGAGTTAACGTAAATTAAAAAAAGCCAGGGTTTCTATTCTAACCCAACACTTCTCTTGGAGAATGAGCTGGCTCTGTTCCTTCTTGGGGAGCAGGGAAGAGGAGGGCACCTCGGTTCTCCTGCTTTATAAAATGTGTGATGTGACTTGAAGGTGAACTTCTCTTAATGATTGTGTGGTGCTTAGTACTATAGTGTGAATTCCTTAAAAGTCTCTTTTATCTGATTAAGACTTAAAATACCCCAAAGTGAACTTTGGAGGAAGCTGCTTTCTTTGCAACAGCTGTATTAAAGTCAGGCTTCTAATCTAAGTCATCTCTACAGAGAGTGGAAAACAGTAGACGCTTGAGCAGTCAATCCATCCTACCCAGAGATAAGGTGGGTGAATCAGCCTCTGGCTGTTTCTTTCTCCCTGGATTATTTGGGGGGGGTATGGGACTGGGTGTTAGAGAGCCCATAGATCACTGTCTTCAGACACATAAAGCTAAGAGCAAGAGCTTGTTAGCCTTAAAGTAAGGAGTTGCAGCTTGATGACTTCAGTGCAATTTTTTCCTGTACCCATCACTCACAATTTGATACACAGGTAAGCTGTTACACTAAGTATGTAGTGACTAGCATCATAATGTTTCTTTCTGGTTTCCTACTGCAGCTGTTACTGAATTACGGAATCTTTCTACCTCTGACTGCTGTCGGGGGGAGCAGTTTGCCTGCCATGATTGATGGCAGCTTTTCCCATTACCGACTTCTTCTGATTTCATACTCCAGGCAGGTCTGCAGTAAATTTTATTATGAAAGATTCTTGCTTTGTGATTTCATTATACAGCTATTGGAAGAAGGAAGGACTAGAAACATAAACACTTTTGTAATAAAGCAATATGTAGATTTCCAGTTTCATGTTCTGAAATGTTCATTGTCTGAGAGAAAAATACAATGCTTTGAGCAGAAAAAAGCACTCAGGGAGTTATAAGTTAAGGCTCTGGAGAACCCAGCTGAGGTCTCTGCCAGTACAAATAGGCAGACAGAAAAGTATCTGCCCCGAAGGGGTTTAGATTTATAGACAAGATGGGCAAGCTGCACATTTAGAAAGCAGGAGGGGAAAAAAAGCACAAAAAATGTCTGAGGGGCCATGACATGTCTGTGACAGTGCCAGCCACAAGAAAGTGATGGCGCTGAGAGCATCTACTGTGTGTTTGTCAGGGCTGCTGGTGGTGACCTGGTCCCAGGCCCAGGCAGGTAGCACACACGGTGTCCCCAAACCTCTGCTTCTCCAAGCTAAAGAGCTTTTGTTGTGGGAAATGGACAGCCTGAAACAGCAGGACATGGGTTGCCACATAATTCCAGAGTGGAATGTCTGTGTCCTGTAAACTCATACTGCAGCCTCTTAAAAGTGGCACTTAAGCGAACAGTGGGTGATGATCAATGGCATTGTCGCGTGGTGATTTCTTATGAAGTTTGGAAAATCTTATTTAAACCAAAGTACTTGCTGTTTATTGCATGTTTGGTTCTCCCACCTGCCTCCCGTTGTGTAAAAGCACTCCAGATGCTGCCCTGCGTGTGGGGTTTACCAGCTTTGCACACTCACCATCAGAGCTATACTCTATGTAGTTTTTCCACAAGCCCCGTGCAGTTGGATCAGAAATTCCAGCAAAGGATGGCCTCAAGCAACAGAAAACAAAGAGTAGTGGAAATGAAGTAAAATAAAATGCAGCCTGGGATTTCTGAGGAGATTTAAAGGATAAGCTTGGCCAACTTTCCGTGAAATCTGAGTGGGATTTAAAGCTGCGGATCCTTAAAGCTGTTTTGAAAGTCGTAACTTAAAAGGAAAGAACAAGAAATTTTAGAAACCAGGTGGCAAGAGTCCATTGCACAGATGGCCCAACACAGACGGTGCAAGTCTGACCCTCTCAAAGACGTCTTTCCTCTTGCCATGGGGCTCTAGAAGGGCTGATGCTCAGTCGAAGATATTCAATATCCTGGGCTGTGTTAAAGGGCAAACTGAAAGCAGGGCCAGGAATGCTGTCAATGCCATGCTGTGTCCAACACCTTGGATTTTGATTTGTCATGTGCCCAGCTCTGAACTATGAGCCATGTGAAACCCACTGATGTAAATAAAACCGGGAATGTGCTTGGCATGTGCTCTCCGAGTCCTCAGGGATCCGAGGACAATGCAGAGCTACTGTAACCTTGTAGGAGAGAGGCTTGTGAAGAGAGCAGTGGAAGGCTTGTCATGAAAGACTGAGCCTGGCAAAAAGGCTGCGATTGAGGTGTTCAACCCAACTGCTGCTGCTGTTTTGACTGTCAATGACCTTGGAGATAGTTAAATCAATAACAGGTATTTTTGCTGAAATGATAAAGTCTATACATACTTTTTTTTTTCTTTCTATACAATAGGAAACGGAGTATAGATGATCTAGATGTATTTAGGTGTATGCACTACAAGCGTCTCAGCTTGTTTACTATCAGTAAACTGCCTCCTTATTAAAGAAGAAAGATGACGACTAAAATTTTAATTGACATTGCATTACAAATAAGAAATATATAGTGTAGAGGAGATGTTCCACTGAAGTTTTAAGTGTTGTCACTTACTCATGGTGATTATAAGACCATGTGAATAAGTTGGAGGAAATGATATAATGGGACAAAGAAAGAAGCTACAAAGCACCGATATAGTTATAATGCAGAAGGAATGTATTCTTCTACCTATAAATGTGCCTCAGACTTGCCAAGTAGATCAATTAAACTGCTATTTGCACAGTGGGTGATAAAGATTTTTCTAACCTGAGCAAAGACAGTGATTTCTGCAGAAATTCAGTATATAATTCTTGTGTATGTTTGATACTTCTGTGGTATTGTGTGGGGTTTTTATTTATTTATTTTTGTAGCTTTATATCTGTAACTTTTTTGTACCCAACCTCACTTCTGCGTTTGATTTTTTGCTTTACACTTTTAAAACTTGACTTTACCTAGTCCTTCATGGCGTTGCTTGACTAGATGGACCATCAGGAATAGCTAGAATTGGATCGTTGCCCTTATCAGTCAAGAAGCAGCTTGTACAAAACTGTATGAAACAGTCTCATGATAATATAGTATGTTCTGATTTAGGAAAACCTGTAAAGCCATATGTGTTAAGTCTGTTAATCACGTGTCTCTGAGCATTGAGTCTTGCTGAGAAGCCTGAGAGTGCTTACAGTATAGTTAGTAGAGTGTTAACCTATTATCCTGGAAGATCTGTTCCTGTAAATGAACACAATCTCTTAACTAAAGCCACATGCTGGATGTCTTTAACTATGAACTGCACGTGTTGTTTCACTGAAGATGAGTAAATTTGTGTGAGCACTATTATGTTCCCAATAAACCTTTATAGCAGGCTCTCAGGATATAATCATGGATGTGAACTCACTGTACTCCGGAACGTCTGGTAGGTGGATTCTCTGTGGTGAGAGACTGCCTCTATACTTTTGCAACCTACTTTCAGTTATTATGGCAACCCTCAATATTTAAAGGATTCATGATTAAGGTTTTTAAAAATAAAATTTGTCCTTGCTCTACTTTTATATTTGCTCTCTGCTCTGCAGCCCCCAGGAATCATATTCCAAGCCCTTCTAAAGAATAAGACTGAAATTTTTTTATTCCTTAAAGAAAAGGAAGTGAAGATTCTTACACAGCAATCTGATTTAAATAATTGAGGCTATGTAATAAATAGATTTGTTCCTTTATCTTGAGGTAGAGGTATCATACAGCTTTTAGAAACGGGCCTTTAGTGACCCATTACGCCTCAGTGTTCCTAAACACTGAATGGGAAGGGAATCTGTCCACTGGTCTGAAGTTCGGAGGTTCTGTACACCTATGACTGAACACATCTTCAGACTAGATGACCTCACACATTTAAATTCACAACTCATTTGCTTACCACTCAAAGAAAAGGTGGTGGTGGTGGTGGTGAATAATTTAGCTTTTCTTCTTTGTTTAAAGGAATCCTGGCTTGGTGACCAAGATGCATGTGGATTTCTTTCCAAATAGGAGTATCTAGGCACTGAGGTGTGACTGCCAGAATAATAGTGTTCATCTGAATAAACCACTTGAATTTATTCTATTTTATGGAGACAAAATACCCATATTAATTTACTTGGTTTCAATTTGTATGAATTAGTGAGTCTCTTCCATTGCCAATCAGCAAAGCGTGCAAGTAAGGATATCAGTGCATCAAATTAGCCCTGACCAAAAAGAACAGTGCACAGTTTGTTATATAAATAGTCAGACTGATTCCTTCCTTCCTTCTTTTTTTTTTTTTTCTCACTTCCCTTTAAAATGAAATTGTGTGAAGTATTAAACACACAGGGCTTATTCACTCGTTTGTGTTGGATAAGTGAATTCGGTGCTTGTGGGAGATGCCAGATGGGCTGCATGGGAGACAGAAGGTCTCTGTCTCTCTACCAAGCAGAAGCAGTGTGTGCTTCCCAAATTATGCTGCCGAAGTGCCTCAGACCTGACCCATAGGTAAGAGGCTAGTTTTGATACCCCTCCAATCCATAGCATCTTTGACGCTGAGAAAGCTTTAATGCCCTGAATACTCCATTCCTTCCTGGTGTGCTACTGCTCAGAATGTATGTGTAGATTCTCCTCGACTTCAACCACTCCTTGAGACAAACATACTCTGCACTCCAGAAAACATACGTGACTGATTATGCTGCTTAAGCTGCTAAAAAAGACAGAAGGGAAAAAAACCTCCATAATTCACTACCCCTTCAGCCATGGGTGGTTGAAAACAACATACATAAAACTTAGAGTTTCTGACAGCTTTTTCTGTTCAAAGTGCTTCTACTGGTACACAAACAGATTAATATCATAAATGCATTCTGTTGTAACCAAGCACAGTAGTAAAGCAAAAGTCCGTGTTAATTTAAAACTGAAATTTCACCTTAGCTTAATAAAATCTTTCCGAAAAAAAGAATATTCTTAAATGAGTTATTTGTGGAATATACAGGGTCGTGGTAATTAGACTTTAAGCTGTACGCTAGTTCAACTTGTTCTCCAGTTGTCATCACTGAGAGAGCTTAATGAATGTTGGTAAGATTGAGAGCTACACTGTATCTTCTTGAAAAAAATGTATGCATAAGTATTTGCAGTGATTCTGTTTTGTTGTTGCATATTTTGTGCAGTCCATTTCACAAAGCTTAGCCTAGTGGATTTGGTGTTTTATGCTGAGATTTGCTAAATCCATTTTGAGATTGAAATACCAGTGGGAGCATTTCTCAGGTTCTGCTTTGTGGTGATTTTCATAATGTTTTTTTAAGTTTGGAGGAAGATGATTAATTTGGATATTTAGGCAGGAATCAAAAGCTGCAAGGGAAACAAATAGGATTGCATGAGGAGACTGGAGAGGGGCTTTATTTCAGACAGAACAAAACTTGTAATTACCTATTGTTTTATCTATTTCACAGTATGAGACTTTCTGAACAATCACAATAGGACATTAATCATTGCAGGTATTACAGTCCAAAGTTAACAGCTTTTCTTTCTGGAATATGCTTTCTTAGTCAGATAAATCCTTTTATAAGACAGCTACAGGATTGTTTAACTAGAATATCAAAAGAATCAGTCTGTGTATACATAGGAAGTTAGCCAAGTTTGCAACCAATTCTTTGTTAATTCATACAAAGATTGTTATTATTATTTTAAATTTATTCTAGCTGGTCAGAAAGTGCCAGCGTTCTTTATGGGAACATCTGAGATAAATATATGAAATACCACATTGTCCATCTCTACTTTCTCCCTTCATGTAAAAGGTTAATACTGAAGTCCAAATATGTATTTTTTTTTCATCCTAAGAGAGTTTCAGTGAGTACTATCACTCAAACATGTAATGAAATGTGAAAGGTTTAACCAAAATAAAAATTCTTAGTGAAAATGTTTCCTGTTTCCAAAACATATCAGCCAACTGGAATTCCTTAGCAGACCCTTAAAATAGTAAAAATTGTGCGATTACTGGATTTTTAATAAGAAAATGTTGTTCTGAGGAGAAAAAAAAAAAGGTCTAATTTCTAATTCTTTACTTGGTTTTGATGTCTTTAACTTCCTGGCATGTCATATGTTTGTAGTTAGACTTGCATGTAGCTTTCCCTTACTAAATCAGGGCTATGTCCAATGGCTTTAGGCATCACTTGATAGAGATGGAGCCACTGGCAAGATTTTGATTTTGATTGCAATGTGCCTTCACCCAGATTGGTCCCTTTGCCTATACGCTTCAAGTCCACCCCAAGGAAATGATGCTCTCAGATGGGAGAGTTTGAGCGTGTTTTTACTGCTTGTTTGTTACTGGTGGTTGAGGAAGGGGAAGGTGAGGAATTGGAGCAATAGCTTGTTATTCTGTTAAGGTGGTTAAGAGCAGCAAAGAATTTAAACTTTTTTTAAGTGGACATTACTGGAAAGATGTGTTTAGGTTAAATGAGGCAATTCTCAGTGTTAAAGACAGAAGATTTCTCTCTCCTTTAATACTCTTTGGGAAGAAAAAATAGAAATCAACAAGTTTTATCCTTTTCCTTTTAAATTTTTCTCCCACAGCAAAGCAAATTTCTTACCAGTCTTGAACAGGCAGCTTCAGTGTCACAGATAAGACCTTTGAGTACTGCCAAAAAATATAGGATGTACAGATACACGGTGGACAACAGAATAGCATATCACAACATTAACAAGAGGAGGAGAATCTTCCTCCACCGGTGTGTTATTAAAGATCATCTTCCACTGCAAACCTGGATCTAGCACATAAACACAAAGCAGAGAAAAATCTAAGAAGTGCTAACATAACCAGTATTGAGCTTTTCTTCTGCATAACTTCTTTTACATACTCTCAGTTGGATTCATCACTCAAACACATGGTTTCCTTCCGTTTCAGTCACCATATACAGAATTTGGTGATAGCATTTTAAGCATTTCATTTCTTTATTTGTGCCACTGTGCAATGCGATAAAACTCAGGCCTTCATACTGTAAGGAATGGATAATCTCTATTTTGCTTCTGCATGTTACCTTCTGCAAACCTTTGCTTGTCCGGCATTTCTATCAGACTGGATTCAGAAGGGGTTAATCCTTTGCAGCCCAGTGTAATATTTTTAGGTTTAAATTTTTTTTTTGTCTTCAGTGCACAAGCCCATGTGAAATTATAGAAGCAAAGCAACATATTGACTGCCCTCTGAATATAGAGATCTAAAATAAGCTCTTACACCCAGGTGGCTCAGCCAGCAGAATTTAAATGATGGTGACATCTTACTCGGACTGTTAGATCAGTGTCTCATACTAATGAAGTTACTTCATTACAGTTCGAAATGTTGTGGAGGTGAAGCCTAAAAATCAATCTGTTTGTCTTTAGACAAGAAGCTGACAGTGTTAAACATTCATCCTTCCTGCTTCTTAGTTTGGTGCTTCAGTTCTTTGTGTTAATTATTGTTTCAGCGTTGTTAATTATTAGTTCAGTCTTGCAAGGTCCTGAAGTTGTTGTTGGTTTAGTTACAGAGTAAAAGAAGGGAGGGAAAGAATCATCCCTGAAATACTCTTCCACTTCTGTCTCCAGAGCAGAAAAAAATTGAAGGGTGTGGGAGAATGAAAGTGAATAGGCAGGAAAGGAGAAATGAGCAAGTGCTGTCTGTGTCCTGAGGGGATTTGTTCTGAATTGTGACGAAGTCAAATTTAATCCCAAAATGCCTGTTTGAACTTGAAATGTTTTGTTTTGAGGCATTGTGATTACAAGTACAGCTTCAAATCCAAGGCAGAGCTCTGCTTTCCAGATAAAACCTTTGGCTGACCTTGGGAGGAGCTCGGTGCATATCTCAGCATCTCTTCCTGGGGAGCTGAATAGGTTTTTGGCTTAACAGAAATTCTAAAAAAGAGGGAAAATAAAAAATTTAACTTGGGCTATAAGAAGACTTTAAAACCCTTGAAACTTCTGACCAACCACAAGACTGCTTCTCCTGCCTCACCTTGCAACCTTAAGGTCTGCATTGTCAATGCTGTATTCTCTAAATACGAACATAATGTTCCTTAAATCTTCTTTTCCAGTACGTGTGACACATCACCCTTGCAGTGCTCCACATGCATGTTAACTGACCGGTCCCTGTGAGATGCTGGTGAGCAGGTGAAGCTGCGCTGCCCTGGGTACCAGGCATGGACGATTCCCTTCCAGGCTGCTTCTGGGCAGTTGGATTTTGAGCTGTGCATTTAATCAAGGAACTAGGCAAAGCTTATTACACAGCTAGCTCATCCGCACACAAAATGATACTGGTAAAAATGGGAGCAGGGCTGAAGGCTTTGCTGCATTAAAAGGAGAAAAGGCAAGAGCGTACAGCCTTGGAGCTGTGTGATGTGAGCTCTGATCCTGAACTGGGAATTGGATTTCTGCTGGCACTGGCTACGCCTGGAGTAAAAAACAGGAAAACATCAAACCCACCTTATTTTATCTTCCAGGCAGCCCAAATGTACATGCAGACCATGGCTAACCCATCTGCAGGTCAATGCCCACAGGCTCTCGTAGTTCCTGGTAGGAAGTAGCAGGTTTATCAAACGAGTGAGGCAATTTTTCCCTGGAATTAGTACGTAAGAAGCTGTAGATGAAGTACCTGGGGAGTGTCTTTTCTGCGGAGTGGCCCATGGTGTGTGCTGAGGGCTGGGAAGAGACTCTGCCATGACGTGTGACGTGAGGGGGAGCATGGCTATAGGGGCACACCGCTGCACGGCCCCTCTCAGCTGTAAATGATGTCAGCATTGGGTCAGTTGGCAGGTGAGCCTGCAGAAAAAAAAACATTTTTTCTCTTGGGGTGAAGTGAATCGCTGTAATGATCTTTGCTCACGAGAGTGCTGCGAGGATTAACTGCTTTAATGTGCATGAAGTGCTTTGGAGATGAAAATGACTGAGTAAATCTTAAAGTTGTTGATGATAACAATACTCGTTTAAAAGATTTTTTTTAGACACTCGCTGTCTTTTTCGGAACTGAACAAAAACCTGAGAGAAATTAGACTTCTTTACTTGGGATAACGCTTTATTGTTCTGTCAAGTTTTACCCTTCAACATAGCTGCACTATATAACTCTTAACTAGAAGTGCCCCGTCATCTAGAGCAATAATTATTTATTTGGTTCCCACTAGATGCCTCTGTAAAAGCTTCTGAGGATAAAGTTTCTCCCAAATTGTGGATGCTACCAGCATACACAAAATTGAGGCCTTAACGCTGCCGAGCCTTCAGATTCTTTCAATTCCTTTTGAACGCAGGGAGCTTGTAGATGGGAGACGGGAATTTAATAGCAGAAAACTTTTAGATTTCTGATTTTTTTTTTTTTATATGGTATTAATTGATTTAGCTGGGATGATGCCAAATATATATACAAAAATGCCATGTTACCATTTCATTACTTTTGCAGACCGTTAAACACATCCTTTCCTTCTGTAGTTTGAAATCCTGCCATATCTCCAAAATCTTAGAACAACAAATCAAGTTGAGGCAGGATGTCAGAAATCACTCTTCACTGCAAAAGAAATTCCGGGGAAAGGAGCAGGAGGGGAAGAAAATGTGAACTGTTTTTAATTGTATATGACACGAAAAGACTGAGCTACCCACCTGTGAATAGGAACGGCGTGGTAGGTGCCCCTGGCTGTTCTGAAGTGCTGCTGGCAGGAGAGCAGGGTTTGAGGGCAGCACCTGGAGAAAACAAATGTGTGAGCAAGTCATGCATCTCCAGCTAACTTCCTGTGGGGGAAAAGGATGTGATTATCACAAAAGCTCTTTTGCATCCTTTTAGAGATTCTTTCACTTGAAAGACAACACAAAGTTTTGTACAGCCCTTCTGAATGAGCTGTTAAGCCCCATGGGAGCTCTACTGACTTCCATAAATGCTGTGGATGTCATGAAAATGGTCAGTATTTAGGGTTATTTTTTTCTGTTCTAGTGTTGGTGGGTGTTTTTGTTTGCTTGTGTTTGTTCAAGATCTCTCTGAGTTTGGGCAGTGTACTTCAACTTTCCATATCTCCCCTCTTTATAGAGTGATACAGAGGAATAATTTCTGGTTTTGAGATTTATTTACTTAGAGAAAACTGCTTAGTATCTTATTTACTTGCTATAAGTAAGTTATAGTATTTTTTAAAATATTGCTAAGAATCTTGCTTGCCCAGACTGTTTTGTGGAATTTTACCAAGGACTGCTGTGTTCATCAAAACAAAGCAGTTCACTGTGAAAATCTACCAAGGATTGCAATGTTCAGCAAAATATTATACTTTTGTCCTTGAGGAACAGGTGGCTCTAACTAGTTGGAATTTTGCTAATGAGTAGAGATAGCCATATACGAATGGTAGAAGTTCTATTGGTTCTCTTAGATAAGACAGAAAGTAAACCGTATGAAAAACACTCTTGTTATTCAAGAAATTGGCCAAGAGAATCTGCGCATGCTTCGGGGGAAAAACAAAGTGAGGAAGACTACGAGCCTTCCTCCCAAAGACCCCCAGAGATGCCCCCCAGGAGGCAACGGGCAGGTGCAAAGATGACATAAACTGTTGGCATCAGCCTTTCGAACTAACCCAGCCTTACTCACGCATATGTATGTTTGTGTTATGTAACCCAGTGAATATGGATATCCACACTCTATCAGGTTTTGGTAAAATGTGCAGTGGGTGTGCAAGCTTTGTGGAGAGATCCCCTTGCACCCCGGCCGGAGTAAACATCCCTGCTTTATAACTCTATTTGAGTTGTAGAGTCTTTTTTTCCGTGAATCAAGAGTTAGGACAGAGGAATTTTTGTGAGTGACACTGTGCAAATTAAGCCTTAAGCATGTCTATATGTGCTAGTTGAACTGGATTTTTTTGGCTCTAAAGTTTGATGTTTTTAAAAACTTTAAACATGCTGGATAACAATCCTACTAAAAATCCCTTTGTCGTATAAAATAGATCCCCAAATTCTTTTCTACGCCACTGAATTTATTCGTGTTTAATTCTCTAAAACATTAGAAAAAATATAGTAGCTCTTACGTTTTGATAAATCGGAGAAATCCCCAGACTTCAGCGTACATCACTTAATTCAGCTTATGGTCACAGCTGTGTATTTACATATTAGGAAATATATTTTAAAAGGGTTGAGGAATAGTTAACAGATTTTTTTAAGCCATTCAAGGTTTGTTACACTCTTTTTTTTTTTTTGTTAAGGTCTCTGCTGAACAAAATTCCAGAATTTCTAGTAGGCCATGTTTGTTTGGCAGGGGCTAACAGTGTAGCTAAGTTTATTTCCATCTCTGTTACACACAATAAAAAAATATTCACCAGGGTGATCCTCCACCTGCCTTCCTGCTCCCAGGATTCCGTTCTGGCTTCTATTTTCCTTCACTTAGATCTCCAATATATGATCCATAAATTGATTGATATGTCCGCTTTTCACAGATAGATCATGTATTTGGGTGCTGGGTCTCAACACTTTCCAGGCTTATGGAGACATGAACTTTGAACTATGTATTTCCCAGACCCCAGCAAAAATTATTTGTTCTTGAGAGCCCAGGCTCTGAAACAAGCTCAGCAATGAGGCTGACTATGTAGCCATGGCCAGGATCTACTTTGCTCTCTGCTTGTTCTCCTCTGTGACTTTGGAGATGCTCAGTCTTAGCATTGCTGACCCGCTCCTATTAATAGATTTTTCTTATTTTGTGCCTCCTCCGGGATTTTCACTTGATGTTATCTAACTGCCCAACAGAGAAAGAAGGTAAGAGTAGTACCACTCAGGCTACTTGTTCCAGGCAATTGCCATGCAATAGTGTTTATGGTGCTTGAATGTCAAGCATTGTAATAATCTCAGCTTGACTGAACATGATTTAATTATTAATGAGAAAGATGTTCCACGACTGTAAGCCCACCATGGGCACAAAGAGATACTGCTATTTTAAATCGTTATCAGTCCTGTTTAACATTCCAGTGTTTAAAGGCTAATGAAGAGACTGATTCTATTATGCCTAGCATAAAATTTTAAGAAAACAGATATTCCCTGTTAGACAGTCTAAGGGGAAGTGCCTTGTGTCATGTTCTCTGTTGTTGTACGTACCCCTATTTTGATTATCTGTGTTACTGCAATACCGAACTTGAATTTGTTAATACATCTCAGAGGTGCTTACGTCTGGTTTATAAGCATGTTAATTTGGTTGTGTAGTTTTCTTCCAGCTTGGGGGTTATTCATGTATGCTGACAGAATACAGATAAGAGGGCACCTCTACCCAGGACATATAGAGATGGTGATCAGGATCCATGATTCAGCCGAAACTAATTTATTTATGACTCGTCACTATGGCAGGGACCATGTTAGTAACAGTCCATTAGCAAAGCAAGTACATCCTCAAAGAGAAGTTGTGCCAAGATCAATGGCAGAAAAATATTCCATGGATAGATTCAAGCAGCAGTAATTGCCACAAGACTTGCTATAGCTTATACAGAAGTTCCTCAGTTGTTCCTGGGACCAGCTCCAAGACAGCATGTAAATAGTTTTCATCACAAGAACATGCTAGTGCAGCTTCTAAGAAGGAAGCTCTTATAACCTCTTATTGTACTTATTAAACATGAAAATACAGAAAAGAACAAGATGGCTGATGCAGGAACAGCGAAGCGTGCCACAACATTATATGCAGTCATTTTACAGAGTACTTAGTTGTGACACATTTATTAGCGTTGCTTTCTAGAGACCTCCCATAGTTAAAATGATATATCTTGAGAGGGGACAATGCTTTGCACGTTGCCAGCAACATATTGCTCATTGGGGAAACAAAAAACAGTTGAGTTCAAAAAGACATGTTTTTGCTGCAGCCACTGATGTCTCAAACCCCAAAAGTATAACATGTCTTTGGTAATTACCCACTTCAGTCCATAATTACCCAACATATGCAGAGTGGTGGGAGTCTTCTTGCAGTGCTCAGGAGAGTTTCCAGCAGAGGCAACTCGATCATTAAAAACCAGCAGGAGAGATGGAAAACAGACACAAGCCCTTCTCTGTTGTGGCATTGGCCGGTTCTGTGCTGGACTGTGACTTGAACACAAAAATTTGAGACTCCAGGAATTATGTAGCCACAAAAATTGCAAAACATGTGGCTGTTTAAGTGAAGATTAAATTTTAAAATGGTTATCACTCCCTGCACCTCTCCAAAATCCAGCGTATAATTTATAAATTACTTTATATAATGAAAAACAGACAGAGTGCCTGTTCAAGAACCATTGATCATCTCAGTTGCTCATCTCCTGCTATCCTTGTGCTTGAGACAAACAGATTTTTTCTTTTCCAGGTTTATGACACAGATTTTTACTGAATCGTGATGCTCAAGTCAAAAGAAAAATGCCATATTTGAGTAGAAAGACGAGTGGAACAAGGGATGACTGTGCATAAAACCACCTTAACAATATATTTGCCATAGCTATGCTGTTCAGTCATCTTGAAATATTTATATCCATCCCTTTACCCAGCCATTTCTTACTTTGGTATCTAAGCATTTTGTACAAAAAATTGAAGTGAAAGTTTATTGGCTTAAACAAAAGCAAGCTTATTGGCCTTACTGGGATTCTCAACACACACACACACACTGGTAGGCAGCATCAGTGAGCCTCTGGCTTTGTCTGAGGACCTTTTTCCCTTCTCTGCCTCCCCCTCCACATGAGGAAGTGGTTGGGATGGACAGTGGGCTCTAGAGCAGACTTCTGGTTTCTCTCTTTACACCTACTAACAAGTACAACACTCTTGGTTTGGCTCTTCCAGGGCCCAGTACCATTTGGATAGATATCTTTCCTCTTGCTAACTTTGTTTTTCCACTGGGCCAATGTTCGTGTGAGAAGTCATCACTGCAGACTGTCCATTTTAGGGGCAACTCTGAGAAACAGCAAGCTGGGGTTTTGTAGTCTGCTCTTAAATTGTGTTTGCAGTCACTGTGGAGCCAGTTCAAAGCATAAAATTAAGGTAAGGTTCTGCCAGCAAGCTGAGGTGGTGACCAGCTGAACTGCTGCCCTTCCAGCTGGCCTTCCTGGGGTATTGGTCTTCATACCTGTGATACAAAATGGTTGGATTTAATTGACTGTATGTAGAATACTGTAGGCTATTCTGCAAGAGTTGAGACTTTTGCTTTTCATGGCTGTCAGTACTACCCAGCTGTCTCTTGCCTCACTCATCACTTCATGGCAGTGCAAGCTCTGTGGGGCAGAGCCTTTCTTCTGGTATATAGTCTGTAACGTGATGGAGTTCAGCGAAGTGATGAAGGCTTCAAGCACTATGGACTTGCACATTTTCTCTGTGTTAAAGTTAAGTCAGACATTTTACAAAATGTGAGAAACCACTTCTCCGAAGGGAAATGTGTAAGTTAATGAGAGTGCAGGAGCTGGTATGTCAGCTGCCCAAGGAGGTAGATGACAAGATATGACAAAATAAATTTTAATATGTAGCCATGGTAGTACTAAAGAGGATGTGAATTATCCTATGAAGAGCATAAATTACAACAAACCTCTTTTTAACCAGTTTATGTGGCTTTAGACTTTGCCATTGGCTTACCCCGTGCATGTCTGGCTAAAACCTTTATAAACCTTTCATTCAATATTGTACTGAATAATTTGTCTACCCTGTCTGTAGTTTCTGCCTTAATCATCTACATTTTATAAGCTCAGACAAAGATCTTTGCATATTTTCCCAAGGTTTCATCATTTTTCAGAGACCTTGTAAATGTCTGTACTATACTTAGTTTATTGTGTTAAAACCTTTCTTCAAATCTCTGCTTTGTCCTGTTGTGTCTTTTTTTTTTTTTTTTTAAATAACTTCTCACAGAATTTAGCTTTGAGACTGATAGACAGTGAAATTACAACTGAATAATATAGTAGTAGACTGCTTTGCTAGGACTGGCCCTAGTTTTACATGTAAAAATTCTTGCTTCTCTTCCAGAAGCAACATTTATTAGAGAAGTAACTGGTTTCAGAATGCATCTGCTAAAAGCATAATTGCAGCACCAATGGTTTGGTAAATTTTTTCTTCTATCTTTAGATTTTTTTGGCCTTCCCAAATTGATTTTCATGATAACTCTTTATTTGAACATAAATTTCTAGCTGTTGCAATCTTACTACATCTAAAATGAGATGATCTTATGTCAGCAGCTGGACTCGGAGTAGGTATGTGCATTTCTTTATTCCAGCAATGGTTTAGTCATTGGCATGCATTCCGACTCCTGATGATCATCGTGTGCAGGGAAGAAGCTTTAGGGAACTGTTCATCGGCATTTAGGAAACGTGAACTTCTTAAGATTTTCTTTATCTGGAGGGTGGTTTGCAAAAAGGTATGCATATTATTGTTTGAACTTAAAAATGAGATTCTGTGCATACCCTCCAGCTTAACGTAATTTTATCAGTTTTCCTCTCCCCAGAAAATATTGCTGTTATTTCAGTGGATGTTGCACCCGGTGAGACAGCTGGTACGTGCCTGTGTGTTCAGCAGTAGTTGGAAGAGCTCTGGAGATGCTTGTGGCACGACTGAGAGTATTTTTCTGGACCAGGTCTTCAGTGCTCATGTGAGAAGAGCATCAAGGTTGATGATATCTAGTGGAGACTGCTTTTTTTTTTTTTAATGAGGCACGTCCTCAAAGGCTATAAACCAGTGTAATTCTAACAGGGAGGTGCTTAAATGTGAAATGTCATTCACTTCCCTTTTAGATATAGAAGTTACGTATACCTCAGAGTTATTCTTGTTCTAGTTATTACCTATTTTTAAGTTTCTATCGAGAATTATTTTTTAATACAGTACTTAATTTTATCATTGTGGAACAAGGTGTACAACATGTGCAATGAAGTGGGTGACGGGAAACAATGAATAAACAAAAGAACCGAATCAACTTGTAGAAAGCTGAAAAGTCTCTTGAATGTTGTGGGAAAATATTTTTTTTCTTCTTTGTTATTTCTGCTTTGATATTTTGTTAGCTTCATTATACAAAATTACTTACCTCCTTTCATTTAATCCTTCAAACATTACCAAAAAGCTATTAGTATTAAATATTGTAACCTCAATAAATAATTAGAATGGAGTACTTTGAATGCTTTTTGGGAGGAGAGTATTGCTTTTCCAGATTAGGGAAAGGGACAGTTTATGAGGTCCAGGGATAATGTGCTACTGTAGCTGGGAAGGTGGGTGACAGAGTACTTGGCTGTGTGTTATTTTGTTGTTTTAAACTTTGGGTTAATTTTTTTTTTTTTTTTTTTTTTCTGGTGAGTTTTGGCTCTTTATATCACTTTTCAGAGCTGTGCAGATCTAGTCTGCCTTAGGGCAACGATTTTCTGTGCTTCAGAGAAATCTTGGAAAACTTAAATGAGATGATAAACACATTGGTTAGCCAAGATAAAGTGTAGGTCTGCTGTTACACGATGCCTAGTTCCCCATATTTATAAAACTAAAGTAGAATAATTTCTAATAGCTTTAGGTTCCCTAGGGGAAAAAGAGGAATTTTTTGGGAAAGGGAGATATTTCAAGAGAAAATGTCCTTTTCTTACAGTTACCTAGATCATAATTTACAGTGGTGACTATAAGTAACAATTTCAGGTGTTTACTTTTTAAGAGTTCTGTGGATCAAGCACTCAGATAAAAACATGACAGCAATCATTGACACTGTGTTTCTTGTCAGGATCTGTGGAGCCCAGGATGCAGTTTTCAAAAGTAGTTGAACCCCTAGTCCTGCTGTATTTTAGCACAAATATTGTATTAATAGAAAAGCTAGATATCCAGAAAAAAAAAAAAACCAACCAAAAACAGACGGACGTCTAAATGCTTAAAAAACTCCACTACCAAACAGCAGGAGAACAGCTTGGGCATGCAATGGTATTAATCATCTCTACAGGTATCCAGGAGAGAAAATAGAAGTGTTCAAGTGGGCTGTTAGGAATGATGGCTGTGCACCTGCCACGTAAGTGTGCCCCTTGGAGAACAGGGTAGGCACGCAGCACTCCAACTGTCTTCAAGCTTTGAAGACTTGGCAGCTTGCCCTCACGCTCCTCCCCAGCAGATATTTGTCTAGGTGGTTGGCCATCTTCAGCTGGTTCTCTTCCGTGAACATGTCCATCTTTTTCTTGAGCCTATGTGCAACTTTTAATGTTAACACAATCACGCGGTGTTGGGGCTTGCTAGACTAGCTATGGGGCTTATAAAAACCACCTCTCTTTATTTGTTCTGAAACTGCCAGCTGCTCGCTTAATTTGATGTCCCTGATTCTTACACTGAAAAGATTGTGCACAGACAGTCTCTATTGTTCATCTCTGTGAAATTCCAGATTTTATGTTCTTTCATTATATCACCCCTGAGTATCTTTAGGTTGAAAAGTCCTAGCCTGCTTAGCTGTTTCTTGTAAAGAAGCCTTTCCATGCCTTGGCTGGTCCTTTTTTACCTTCTTTTTGACCTTTTATACTTCTAATTATAGGGAGGTGCAGACAGATGCAGAAATTTCTCTGAGATTAACTGAGATGCATTTTTTTTCTGGAAAATCTTCCTCTTTTTGCCATGCTTGGAGGCTCATTTAACATTGGCAGGTAATTGTCAGCCTTATGAATGCACCTTCCTGCAATGCTCTTGTAGACTAATAACTGATTCCAAGGCAGAATATTTATTCATCTTCATATTAGTTATCATGGTCATGTTGTCCAATTTCCGGAGCTTTATAGCCCCTTCTCAGCAAACTATTTTTATGGATGACTGTTCATTAGGATCTGGGTAGAGATATTCTTGTAGGACACTTTGGAATTCTGCATTTCCAAAAATAGAACTGAACCATTTCAAACACTGTTGGGACTTAAGTGTGTGTGTGTGTGTGAAAATCTTTGGAAAAGCAGAAGGCCTTTTTAAAAATGCAAAGTATTTTTAGCGCTATTCTGTTAAAGTGGGGGTAGGAGGTATGTATATAGGGTGTAGTCTTAGCTCCTAAAAACTACTGGCTTCAGATCAATTTAACCTTTAAATTGTATTTTCATTAAAGAAAGTAAAGAATTGCAAGTATTTTTCATGGAATTTGTGAAAGAGCTATTTTTTTGGTAAATTTTTGTGAAAAGTGTATTGATTTTGCCTTTACTCTTTTTCACCACACTCAGCCCTTTTCAGTTTTGCTACTGAAAAAAAGTCCCAAAGTGAAGAGGGATCAGGGAAAATCTGCCACCTTTTTCTTTTTTTTTTTTTTTTTTTTGATAAAGAAATGAATGTGAATTTTAAAAAAATTTTAAACCAGCTTGCTTTTCAGTGAGATGTTCTGATGAGCTTTTGTTTATCTTTAGTACAGAACTTAAAATAATTGCAATCAGCCTCTGAATGCCTGAGCTGACCGGGCACTGTGATTTTGGGAAGCTCGGAGAACTGGAGGATGTGCCTTTGGGGGAACACTTGAGCTCTGTCTAATTCTGCACTGCCTGGATGGCTGTCTAATGTGGGAAGGAGCAGCAGTATATTTTCTGGCACTCTCTTCATGCTGTTCTCAGCAATTTTTTCTGCTATTCTTCTTGATAGTGCTCACAGGGAGCCTAAGAAATGATTGAGCAGTGAGTTGCCCTAGGGCAGCGCCAAGGAGATGCCAGTTTTTAGCTGGGAAGCGCTTACTCTGCCAACAATCAGTCCCTTTCACAGCCCCTCTATTGATGATTTTGAAGCGTCAGGCTGGGCATTTGTGGTTGAATTGTACAATCTGTGCTTCTAAAATAAGGGTATCTTTTCCTCCTCTGCATCTTTATGGCCTTTATGACGTGCTTTTAAACCAAAGACCAGATTAATGCAAGATTCTGGCACTGAAACCACTCCTTTTGGGGAATTTTGTTTTTGTTTTTTTGTTTTATTGGGACCACTGACTCTTCAGAGTGGAAACTTTTCGCAGAAATGTGTTACTTTTGGCTGAACTGTCACTGGGAAAAGGTATCCCTGATCTAGAATGATCAGATTTTTAAGTATGTCCACACCAATAAACGTGTTTTCATATACCAGGAAAGTAAAGGAAGGATCTCCTTAGTTTCTTGTATCTCCTTCTGAATATAAGTATGTTAATTTTGAAGGAATTGGAGCTATGAGAAGTGGACATCTGATGATATTCCATCAGAAATTCCTATTTCCTAGACTGCTAAATTTCAGTTGTTTTATCCACCATATTTTCTTTTACAGGGTATAGTGTGAATAAATCACCACGGGCCTTAATCTTGTCAGTGGTGGCATTTGAGGATGTGAGATCCAGTGGTGCATCTGGACCATTGTTGTCTGGGAATCTCAGTACCAATGTGTAGTGAATCCAGCCTGGGCTTGAAATGACACTTTTCTACACTGTGCAGCCATTTTAAAAAGCTTCACAAGCTGAGTATGTAGCAGAGACTCATAGCTGAGTGCTTCTCTTACAACGGAGTTGAGAGTGGGTTTTTTTCTGAAAATGGTGAATAACAGTGGTGTTTCAACAGTAGAACCTGTGGTTGTCTGCTATATCTAGTCAGAGGAAGAAACAGAAGTTCATGGTGCAGGCTCACTGCCAGACAGTTCTGACCTTGGGTTTCTAGCACAGGATACGTTTAACACTTTCTTTGCTAAACAATTTAGTAGATTGTGCAGGTAAGTAGGCAGGTGCTGGGCCTCTAGAGCACACCTCTTACACTACACTCTTCTTTTTCTGTTGCGGTCTGGGTATCAGCCCAGTTCCTACCCTTACTGAATGAGCGAGCCCTCAGCAGGCGCAAGAAAAATGCTGACTCCCTTTCTTAAGATAGGTTACCTTCAGCTTTATGCCATGGTAGGGTTGATTGCTGCTCACACTTTCTATCCAAAATTTTATATTTTTATAAATAGATTTTATATAAAATATATATATAAAAATCTATTTTTATATTTTATCAGATATTAGATATAAACCTTGTTTGCCAGACTATAAACCCCAGTGGTAAGCAAACATGAAGGATGAACTTAGACAGCTGGAATCACCTTGAATAATGGTGCTCCATAGAAATCACAGCTGGCATTGCTCTTATGATAATAGTTGCATGCAGGGGTTGGGCTATAATGAAGCTTTGTGCTGTAGAGCAGGGAATCTGATGTAATCAGATTGATGGAACAAAATCAGATATTCAAGGGAGAGGCAATTAATCCTTCATTTAAAGACACTCAGATCAGCAAGACATCTAGTGTTAAGGATATAAATTAGTCTTTAATGTGGGCTTCATGATAGGTAACTCCTGCAGAGGCATCTATCAGCTGTATATAATGGTAATTTGCAACTCACTAAGGAGTTAGAGACAACAACTGATAATTTCTCAAGCTTTTTCTGCTAGTATTCACAGCAGGGTTAGCCTCTTGCTCAAGGAGCAGGCCCAGCCCTTTAGAAGATTGGTATCATGCTAATTTTCTGCTCTCGTGAAGAAGATAAAATGTTGGTCTGAAAAAGGTAAAAAGTTGGTTCTAAGAAAGGATATGTTGGAAAACTCATTGTAGTAGCGTCCAATGTGTTAACCCAGCAGGTTACCTTCAGTGCCTGGGTTTGAGACTCCAGCATGAGATGCAAAACAAGTCACATGGTGATCTGGGAGCTGTCTGAAGGTAGTTGTTTGGGAAATGGTAACTGTAAGGGGGTGGCTGAAATCCTGCCCTTCTTCCCAACTTCCCTATTGCACTCGGGGCTTCAGGAGAGCACTCCTCTAGACAGTGGGACAAAACCCTCTTCTGGGAGTAGGTATCTGGCCCGTACAACTAGTAAAACAGAACCAGAAAAAAGCTGGCATCTATTTTGAAACATTTATTACACTTATCCAGGAAGAACATCACCTGGGGGAACATCATCATCACTGTTATTTTGACTAGTTGGAATACACAGGTGCACGCCCTCCTAGGTCACACTCCCAGTTGAGACTTCTGATCTTTTTGTCACTGAAAGATTCAAGATTCAGTGCATCTGAGAGGACACATTTGAGAATGGTCCTGTAAATAGGAAGGTTGGTATCATTTTCATGAGACATGAACCAAAAGGTCTCCTTCTGTATTTGGCCTTGTGACTGCTAAATAAAACATCCCTGTGTCAGATGGCAGAACTTAGGTTTGTCACTCTTGCATGTGAAGTGCCCTAACTTCTCAGGTATGATACCTGATATCAGAGGGGTTCCTCTTTCAGAATGGTGGAGGTCTTCAGTCTGGACACCCTTGTCCAGACAAGTCTGCAGTGCCTGGCTCTTGCATACCCCACTTGGAGGTCTAATGCAGGCTTCTGCCTTCCATAAGTTTTGGGAGTCAAGCTGAGGGGCTACGCTGAGATTTTTCCAAAAGCAAATCAGGCACCTTCACCTGTAATCACACTTATGCATCCCATCTTGAGGGATCACAGTGTTGCCTGTATCGTTAAGGCAGGTATTCAGTACTAGCAAGTGAGTGTGCCAAGGCTCGACTCAATAGCAGACCCTCATCAAATTTCTGTTCCAGAGTAATATCAGGTGCTTAATGTACCCCCCATAAGTCAGCCAGCAGGCAGGAGGGCACAGCCTTTACACGAGCAGCATAATCTTGTTTAGCAAGTTGTTTCAGCCTGCATCTCCCCTGTCTCTAATGAGATACCTGCTGATGTCTACTCATGCACAATTTTGCCATTTTTTTTGAGAACTTGCTTCCAGACAAATTCCATAATTCAATCCCAACTGCCAATATTCTCCTTCCTGCTTGCTTCCCGACAACAATTGCTCTGGTTACTCCGTCACATTTGCCTTGGGTAGCAGATGTCCGCTTGGTCTGTAATAATCTGCAGGCAAGCGGAGTGCTAACCTGAACCCAGCCTCCAGAGCAGCATTTGAGACAGGGGAAGTAATAGGAATTTCTCTCATCCGCCTTCATCTCTCCATTGGAAAACTCCTAAAGGGGCTTTTAAAATTGATTGCTAAAACCTAATTTGGATAGAAAGTAAAAGTTACTCTGTGGTGCTGCTTAGCATGAATAAGTATTAATGTTTTTCATGCACTGTACATCCAGTGGTAAATTAAACCTTGAAGGTCATTAGTCATAGTGCTAAAACTCTAACTGAACTTATCAATTTCCCAGCAAACTGTGTCGACAGACATCTCCCATTTTCTCTACTTGGCTTTCTGACTTCCCAAAAGGTGCGTGTTGCTGTTTGTGGATGTAGCCCCAAGGATGCAGGCACTTGCATCTATGAGGAGTCCTGCTGGATGTGCAAACCTGAGCATTTGAATAAACACTTCCAGAAATGAGGCTCCTATGAGATTCTGCGACTTGCTGGTACAGGTTTCAGAAAGCAGGATCAAGATGAATTGCACTTTGTCTTGTTTTGAAAGGGATTAAGGAGAAAGCGATTTATTGCATCCTACTTGGACCAAAATCTTCCTCAGATAATGAATATTAACTAAACTATGGAAACAGGGATTTTTTAATGAATTTCACTTTTTTCTCTTTATGTTTAATGTATTAACCAAAAATTGTTACTATTTTCCCCTGAATAAGGGGGATAAAGCTTTAAAATATTTCTAGATGTAGCTGGAAGAATCCCCAACCCTTCCACTTTCTTATTTACCTTGATTATATCTAGAAAGTCATCCTCTCATTATTGTAAAAGAAATGTGTCTTCTAATGCTGTCTCTTCCATTAATTAGCTTTGCAAAAGCTAAGTTTCTGATATTAGAACATCTGAACTAATGCAGAAGCCTATAAGCCTTGTGATCCTCTATCCTTGATCAAATTACCTCATAACTTCAATGCTTAAGCAGTAGCCTAACCAGTAAGGATGCAGTTTTTCTCACGTATCACGTGAGTGAAGATATATTTTTTGGTGTGGTTTTGGCTTCAGTTTGTCTTAAACTGATTTAACACTTGTTAAATCAAACCCAATAATAGTTGATAGGAGGTGACTGAAAGTACTATTTTTTTTCTTGATTGCTTTTTAAAGGAAAAAAAAAATCATAGAAAAATATTGTTTACTGAAAAATTTTAGTCTCAGTTTGTTTTTGAGAAATGAACATTTTGTGTCCTTTACTTATTTGTCAGAAAACTTGAAAGAAACTATTTTTTGAAGGTGTTTCCAATACTGATGCCTTCTTTGTCTCATCATTGCACATTTTTAACTTTAATAATATGAATATCTTCATGGAAATCCAGATAAGAGGAGTATTTTGTGAGAAAGTACTTATGAAATTGAATGGATACACAGCTCCTATGGTGAACTCTTAAAAATACTGTAGATAAAGAATGGATAGTAATGCCTTTTTAGAAGTTGATTTTTGGTTGTTTTTTGTTTTTTTTTTTTTTTTTTTTTTAAACTTCCATGAATGATAACAGAAACACAGTGAATTATCATGGAAAGAACCTGTGAATTTCATAAATAATCACTTAAATCTCTGAAAAAGTATTAAGAATCTTAGTTGTAAACTTATTATTTTCAAGCTTAACAAAAAAATTTACATCAAGCTTGTGGTTCAACTGTGCAAATAGAAGAAGGGATCATCTGTTGGTTGCTTAATGAGATGAGAACTGCTGATGAAGGGAGGCAGGACTGCATTCAGTATACCCACCGATGCTTGAGAGAGCTCTTTAAAAAAAAAATAAAATTGCGTGAATATCATGGTGTCTTTTAATGGTTTCATTATTGAATGGTGTGTGAATTGTTTTTTTCTTTGGTGGAAGGTCATCTATTTTTTTTAATCTTAGTTTTACTGAGATTGGAATCTGTCATGACCTTACCGGTGTGAAGAATCATTATAAAGCCTGTTTAAAGAAAAAAAGTCAGTGCTTGCTCTCAGTTATACATTTATAAAACCTAGAATCTGTTAACTCTTGCTTATTTCTTTTTGACCTCCTGAATTCTGTGCCATGTTCTGGGGGCAATGTTGATGCTGTGAGATTCCAAGCCCCCCCTTCTGCTGTTGGAGTGCAGTGTGGAGCATGAAGCAGTGCTGGGCAGCAAGTTCACTCAGCAGTGGGAGCCCAACATACACCTGCCTGCCTCTTTGAAGACCAAATGAACCAATCTACTGGCTGGCGAGCCCATTGTAACACCTCCACAACTCTCTGTGTCCAGTGAAAAGAGCATTTGTCAAGTTTCACCCAAGTATAAACTTTTCATTGTCTCTTACGCAGGCTGTGCAAATTATGCCCTCTGTCTGTGCAAGCACCATGGAGTAGCTAGTTATTAGTCAAGAAGTAGTAAATTGCCTTATAAGCAGCATCGATAGCAATATATTAAAAAGAAAAAAAGAGTTTTAAATTTTATACTGGAGGTGTGTAGACTCAGGCATACTTAGGGATCTGTGCCAGGAGTTTCCAAAGAGCCTAAAGGCGTTAGGGCACAATGTTATCCATAGAGGGGGGAAAATGAGTCAGAGCAGCTCCACCCTGCATCTGCAACAAGACCAGCCTCATGCAATGATTTCACAAGCAGTGACTGCAGGACCTCCATCACCATGATCGTTACTGAATGCAAAAGACTGATCTGCTAACCTAGAACTGAATGAATAAAGCATGTAAATATAAATGTTCACACTGTAGTGCAATTAAAAATAAAGGGAAGTCAGAAAAACTTTGTCTACAGTGCATTACTAAATCAAGTCTTTGAGTCAGATTAAACATTTAACATAGATTCTTTATTTATAATGATTATATAAGCCTTCATAACTACTAACATTTTATACCCTTGCAGTTTATTCCTGACTTTATTATCCAATCAGATCAAAGTTATGTATCTGACTTCCTTACAAAAATCAGTTGATGTATTCTACAAAAAAATAAACCCTCTTCAGGTTGGGGGTGAATGTAGTATCTCATGTTAAATTTAAAAAAAAAAAAAAAAAAAAGAAGAAATTTACTGTAGATCAATCTTTTTCTTTCCTTCCAGATTTCCTGTACAGTCAGGCATCCTATGTTTTTATTGGTAGCTTTTCATATTCATGACTGATAGATATAATCAGTGTTCTGGAGCAAGGTATTTACCTTAGTGATGGACTAGGGATGTTCTGTGCAAAGGGTATTCACTTAGAAAAAGTTTTCTGCATTGTCAACAAAAATGCTGTCCTATTTCATGTTCATTATAGCTATGGAGAGTAAATTAACCCAGTTTTCTTTACAGTGTGATTTAATGTACTCAAGAACTTTATGATGTCTCTCTCAGTCTTTTCATCTCTAGATTAAGCAGTCCTAGCTCCTGCATAATTTGTTTTCACTGCAAAGGAATATGCAATAACTGTATTGTATAATGATACCCACAGAATGTTATTCTGAAAGTATGTCTTAATGTGTGTGTGACAGACTATCAGATATGACAGACTATATGAATAATAAAGTAAGTATTAAATGGAACAGGAGAGGAAGCAAAAATTATACAGTAGGGTATGAATTAATGTATGTACTGACACTGTTTAGAAATAACAGTAAAAAAAAAAAAAAAAAAAAAAAAGAGTGGGACTGGGATACTACCTTGTGTTTCAAGAACCTTATCCCACCCAGTCATAAAGGAAGGGGTTTGTGATGTTCAGGAAGGTCAAGGATAATTCCAAAGATGTCACTATTGCCAAAGGGTGACCAATAGATTATTAAGATGTTTATCAGAGAAACCCAGGAATTTTGTCAAGAAGATAAAAATATAATTCAGTGTTGAAGAAATTTCAAAGATAGAGGAAAAGTTAAAGAAATGGAACGAGGGAAAATCCTGCCTCCTAGGAGAGAGGAGGTTGATTAACAGTAACTCTGCCAAGAAAAGTAAACCAGTGAAACATCAGTGGCCTAATGACAGGAACTAGCATGGGATTTGGAGAAAAGAACCCAGACTGTAGGAGGAAAAATGCTGGAGGAGGAAAGATGGATCAGGGGTGCCTCACTGGAAGGCTGCCTCTGGTTACTCCTTCCTGAATAACAGCTTCAATTTAAGAACTGTGCAGTGCTTCGCTTTTTCTGCTCAGAAGCTTTAATCTGCCTTCTGTGAGAGCTTTTGGAGTCTTTCAGATGTATAGACAGGAAGGTGTTCATACCACGCTGGTTAGGGTCAAGAGGTATGAGACAATATTGGTAACTAATTAAAAATAGGAAGTAACGATGATTCGCTAGTTTTGTCTTAACCCGACAAAGAAAGAAAATGGGCTGAGGTGAATGGTATGTGGGGCCAAAATGGATCTCATGGGTAGTCAGCATGAAGTAATAATGAAAGTTATAACCCGTGTAGTCCCTGAGAGAAAAGGAAAAATTTAGTTTCACAGTAATTTTTATAATTTTCCTGTAAAGTTCTGTTCCTCTTCAGCAAGTTAAAAGTTGATTGTAGGAAAACAAGAACCTACAGTTGCTTCTGAACATTATTAAGGGAAGGCTTCAATTTCCTAGGGGATATTTAAACCAAGCATCAAAGCATAGCAGCATGGCATTTCTTTTTATTTTTAATTCTTCATGTCACATTTTCATTGGACACATCAGAGAAAGCAGCAGGCAGGCAGTTTTGGCTTTAATGTTTGAGAAATAGAAGAATTAGATAATTCAACTTCAAGCAGATGTAAGACCAGCATAAAAGATGCTGTTTTGGGGGAGCCAGTAACATTCAATAATGAAGTGTAGAAACCATACATTTCTGTTTAAATGTTTTTCTCTGCTAGTTTCTTGAGGCTGCCAGCGGCAATGACTTTGTAAACCGGAAAACAAAATGGTAATTGAAAATTCACTTAAAAATGCAACTTTCAGAATAAAGACAGGTATATACATCCCAGAGAAAAAATTATGCATACCTAACGGATTATGTTAAAAAGAAAGAGCTAGCAGGTGAGATTAATCAAAGTGAAAAGTGTCTGAGGAATAAAGGATGTGTATTATTAACAAAAAACCCAAACAACCCAACAAATCCAAACCAAAACTGGAGCAGAAATCTAAAAGCTTTAATATGTAAAGAAATGAAGACAAAGTCCTGTGTTGGGACTGATGCAGGAGCTGAGACCCCCTGCCCAGAAGCAGCTCTGCTTTTAGGTGCTACCTCGTGTGCTAAGGGAGAGCATTTCTGCTACAGACTTTGATGGGCAGAAGGGGACATGAACCACCGGCCATATGGACCCAGCTGCTGCTGAGGATATGGTCTCATTTCTTCTCAGTCCCATAAATATGGAATTGCTTGTGTGTGATTCTGGGCAGGAGGCAGAAGAGGGAAAGGAAGGAACCTTCTTTTGTCAATCTGCAAGGTAGAACCAAAAAAACCCCCCAACTATCCTAACTAAACCTCAGTCTTTATATTTCTGCCACTCAAATTAGTGTAAATGGTTAAAGCTCCAAATATTTAAACTAGATCAAAATAAAAGCATAAATTTAAAGTGGTCCACAACAGTGATACAATTATTATCAGAAAGAGAAATGTTTCCATCATTGTTTCCTTTGCTTGGAGCTGTCTTTGAAGTTGAATCTTTTCATGTGAGGTCTCAAAGAATTGTTTTTCCTCATTTTTAACCTTTAAAGTAAAGAAGTCACATCTGATCTACTGAGACACTGGACTTTTAGTTCTTATGGCCTTATGGCACTCCCATTGCAGCTCTGTTTGTGAAATAACGTGTAGGATATAAGGAGGAGAGACTGCAAGGATCTGCTCAGAGAAAAGGTTGTTATGATGGTATTGCTAATACCCACTTATGTGGTGTGCATGTATGACATCCAGGTTTTCTTTTTAAAAGGTTTATCTTTCCAGTCTTCTAAGGAGGAAAGAGAAGCTTACAAACATAATCAAGTGTAGAGGCAGATATGGTGACATTGTACTGTTATAAAACAGGTTAATGTTTCATATTATTGGGAAGGTGAGCAAATTCTCTTGATCTTTAAATAATATAATTTATTTTCTAGAGTTAATTCTGAGTTTTGATTCCTAATTACATTTTCTGGACCTGCACAATACTTTAGATACCTATTGTGTTAAATAAAGATGAATACCTCTTGCTTTCCACACTGCCTTGGAGGAGGAGTTCTGTGGACGTGATCCATCTCCTTAAGGTTTAGTTGTAAGGTGGAAAAAAGCTCCATTTTCCACCTGAAAGTTTAAAGTGATATTTTAACTTGATTCTTCCTATTCTTTAGGCTCACCTGTGTGCCTGCTTGAGAGGCAAAGGCCTGGAGGGTCAATGTTGCGGGGTTAGAACTGTTGATTCCACAGTTCAATCCCAGAGCGGGACCGTTTTGCTTTCCTTCCATCAGATGTCTTGTGATCAGACGTATGTGTTATAAAGATCCCATGGTTCTTGAGAACCTCTCCTAGCAGATTCATATTCCACTATATGAAAGGATAACCCTCCATTTAGCTTTGATGTTGGCAAAGTCCCCAAGTGGTAAACTCCCTTGACACACTCTCAAAGTCTGAATGCTAAGTAACTCATCCATTTTCAGAGTAGATTTTAGTTCCGTTAATTAATTTGTAAAGCAATTACATACACATGTAAAGTCAGCATGCTTTAAGGAAACAACTAAAATACCAAATGTATTTAAAAAATAGCTATAAGGCATAAGTATGTTAAATTTCCAGTTTTTAAAACTAACCTTACAAACACATAAACATTTTGTAAATCATACAGATCATAAAATACATATGTTAAACTTGATCATCTTTGTTTCTTTGGAAAGTTTACATAAAGTAAATGTTTCCACAAACAAAAGGTTGCTTTGTTATATAGATTAGTAGATTCAATTCTTTGTTCATGCCACATTTACTACTATAAATCTGTCGATTGCAGCCTAATTACACCTGATTTATATGTGACATTGTGCCCCATTGTGTAGACACTGAGCTCTGTTATGGATGGGTCAGTAGCAGATCAATCCTGATTAACTTTCAACATTTCTCTTACGGATCTACTGCTAGGCGAGGTGTAATGCTGACTATGCATCATGACAGGGTCATGTCACTGGCGGATCAACTGGCCTGTTTACTTTTCTTTCTGGCTCCTATATAGGATCAGAATATATGGGAGCATTTGCAACATAAGGCTGCAGGCCCTAGTTCCATTAAGCCTTAACTGTAGTTACTGCTCATAAATTACTATATGGCTGGTGTTTAATTGTATTATTTACATATAATGTTAATAACTATTAAAAATTCTTAAGATCTCATCCATGGTATATTCATGTGAGCAGTTTCGTGGCCTTTGATAGAATCGTTTGTGTGAGTAAAGAAATGGACTATAAGAAATGGACAATTTGTGGAATTGAAGTCTGTACTGCACATCCTCAAAGGGGATTGTTATCTGTTTAAATTCTGATTTCACTGGAATCAAAACCAAAGGTAACAGGTTGCACAAACGTTACAAAGCTGATTTCTTCAGGTTTAACATTTAAAAAAAGGTTATTTCAGAAAAATGCATCATCGGTAGTTAAGGCAATTAGAACAAAACACTGTTACTTTATAGATATGGTAGAACTGGTTTTAGCAAGCTAGCGTGCAGGAGACTTTTTGTGCTTCAGTAAGTTAAACTCATTTTTTCATTTGGGAAAATTAGCAGATAATTATGTTTAGTGCATTGCAGATGCATGAGATCAACGTGTTGAAGGAGAAATCAGGCTGTGTTGCAAGCAGCTTTGACTGTTGAGCTGTGCAATTAGTTGTTACCGGGTCATGAGGGAACAGATCGGATTGCCATTGTTAAATTCTGCTTATAACAGATACTGTGCATCTGCCTCAGTTTTAGGGTATGGATAATACGTTAATATAGATGGAAACGGGCTCTTCTGTACTTGTTTTGCCTCTGTGCTAAGATTGCCAAGGGACATTGGGGTCCAATCTGGTAGCCACGTGACACCAAACGTACACTTGTTTGCATCTGTCAGTATGGGCTTAAAATCAGTCAGACCCTGTCCCCCTCCCATCAGTATCTGGTTTCCTGGAGATGAATTGTTAGTATCTCCTGAATATTCATCTTATTTGGGCATTTGCATGTTGCGGATGTGAAGATTCACCAGCGACTCAATCTCTACTCACCAGGGACTTGGGGAGTCTCAGCCCTTGGCTATAACCTTCAGACAAGCTGCTCTCCTCTCTTGAGAAGGTCAATGTTTAATGCATATGTTTGAACAAGTAAAGTTTTCTGTCTCTTTTCTATAAACCCTGTGGCAAATGTTAAAGGCATCATTCTGGGAGATGAATACCCTTAGGAATTGAAACTGAAGCTTTTCTCATAACTCTTCATGAAGGCTCAGTGAAATATTTACCTCGCTTCCTTGCCAGTAATCCTAGTTCTGGCAACGTGCTCTAAAGGGGATGAGGAAGACACAGCAGCTCTGTCTGTTACCTGAAGAGAAATAAAAATATGTGAAAATGCACATTCTTAAATGGAAAGTGAGTTGTGCTGATTTGTAGGTGGTTCAGAGCCCTTTGCATATTTACTTTCTAACCAAGTAGGAGGCTCGGGTGGGACAAGCACTGTTCAACTCAAGCTCATTCAATACACACGTCATAGACTTTCTCTGGTTTCTCATTCTAGCCAAATTTCATGGAAGCCAGAACATGAAGAAACAGCTATTTTGACCTAGGGAAGGTATGCTTCTTTGGTGTAATTTATATTATTTTTTCTTAGTAATTTGTACTACTGAGAGATTACTAGCTTTACATCTAAATACAGACTGGAGGTTCACTGGTTTTCTTTTTTTCTTTAACTATAAAGGCCATCATGAAAGAATCATGAAGCTGATTTTTTGTAAATTAAATATGGGGGATTAATGTTGATATTATGGATTGTTTCAAAGTAGAAATTAACCTCTTGATCCTCACAGATAACAACAGGAAAAGACAGTTCTATGAAAAGCCCAAGTCCTCATACTGTCTACATGGCTATGAAATTTGGTACCATACTTAATGCCAAAACGATGCAAAGAATTTAAAGGATTAGAAATTTAATTATTTACAGAAAATTATTTAATGTGTTATTGGATCACATTCTTTTCCTGGTCACAACACTGCCATATTATTTTTATTTTAATAACAGCAAAAGTAATGATTTTTCCTTTGGCTATTCTTTGAAAGTTAAGTTTTGCCCAAAGTACAGTTTGCTTTTCTCAGGAAAAGGTTATTTTAAAATAAAACTATTGATAAATGAGTCTGACAATACAGCAGACTGCCCAATTTTTTTCTCCTGTATTTTTATTTTCGATGGATTTAGGACTTCTGTGTTATTAAGATACAGCTTTGATAGAAAAATATTTAAATGAAATATTTGACTTCTTAAAGGTCATCAAGTTATATATAGCAAAGACTGTAAAAATATTCAGAGTGTGAGAGCTGAACTGAGAAACAGTTTCACCTTATTGATGTAAAAGTCCTAATGTAGTCACAGGGGCTGAGTCTTTAAGCAGGTAAAATATGCACATGAATCAAGCTGAGAATGTGAATTCGAACGTGAAATAACTTGTAATTATTTCAGGTAGGACCATTAGAATTTGTTTTCCACAAAAAAAAAAGAAAAAAAAAAAAAGATGTAGTTTAAATCTACTTTGTTAAATATGTTAAAGATAACCAAATACTTCAAATTTGAGAAATCTCTGATATACAAAAGTGTTACATTTGGTGTATAAGAGTGTACACAGAAACATTTGAATGGGTTATTACAATCTATGAGAAAAAATTTTAATTAATTACAATTTGATTTTCATATGTATTAATTAAAATACGATATGTTCTATACTTTCAGTTAATCTGAATCTATATTTCTTACTTAAAAAACCCCCCATGGACAGAGAGTGACCAATTTGCCCTCACTTTGTTCTCTAATTCAGGCTGCAACCTCCTTTTGCAGATTTATTTAGTGTATTATGAATTATTCCTGCAGTGTACATATGTTTCTGCGTGTGCATGTAAGAATATAAAAATTTAATATATAGAATACAGAATCAGAATATTGTTTGTATTCAAGAGGGACATTAGCTACCTATAACCATAGATATAGTGGATGAAATAATAATCTGTAAATAAATTTTGTATATGCAGAGCAAGAGAATGTAACCCAGAGAAGTTTAAAATATGATTTTTAGAAAATATAATTCTGGTGTCAGTGCAGACATACCAAGTTGGACATTAACACATCAGGCACTGGATTTTATGATGTCTTGACATTTTTGCAAAGGAAAACCTGGATTCTTGTTTGATGTGTATTCATGTAATTCCATGTTTCTCTGTGACTGGTTTATGTCATCTGTAATTTTGGAACAATTTGTGCAGACTTTAGTCGTCCACTGATGAATTTGCTCATAAGGTTGTTTTCCCAAAGGATTTTGTGTGACTAAGTGTGCTGGTTTGGCTGGGGTAGAGTTAATTTTCTTCACAGTGGCTGCCATGGGGCTATGGTTTGGCTTTGTGCTGGAAGCAGTGTTGATAACTGAGGGATGTTTTCATCACTGCCCAGCAGTGCTTACACAGAGTCAGGGCCTCTTCTGCTCCTCACCCACCGCACCAGCGAGGAGGCTGCGGGTGCACAAGGACCTGGGAGGGGACACAGCCGGGACAGCTGACCCCAACTGCCCCAAGGGAGGTCTCAGACCATATGGTGTCACGGGCAGCATGTAGAGCTGGGGGAAGAAGGAGGAATGAGGGGATGTTTGGGGTGATGGCGTTTGTCCTCCCAAGTAACCATTATGTGTGATGGAGCCCTGCTGTCCTGGAGATGGCTGAGCACCTCCCTGCCTGTGGGAAGTGGTGAATGGATCCCTTGTTTTGCTTTGCTTGTGTGCGTGGCTTTTGCTTTACCAATTAACCTGCCTTTATCTCAACCCATGAGTCTTCTCACTTCTCTTCTTCTGATTCTCTTCCTCATCCCACCCTGGGGCCAGTAAGTGAGCATCTATGTGGGCCTTAGTTGCTGGCTGGGGTTAAACCATGACAGTCCATTTTGGCACCCAACATGAGGATTAAAGGGTTCAAGATAACAAATGTGCTAGATCGAATTTATAGCTGTTACTGCCATTTAGCTATTAATTGGTAGGCTTCTGTGCTTGCCGTGGGGCTTGGTTGCCTTACTGTATGCTAGCCTAGTATTCGTTAGTGGTTGCTTTTTTTGCTTTTGCTGCTTGCTGTGCTGCTGTACTGCTTATCATCTGACTCTGCTGAGCCTGGGAATGTTTTGATAACAGCAGTGGTGATGTGCCTGGGCTGGCAGATGGCCAGGCATCGCTGCTGTTTCTGTGCTGTACTGGACAGGCTGGAACTCCAGTGTGATCTAAAGTCGAAGGGACTGTGACCTGTGGATGAGTCCATGTGGGAGCGGGACACCCCAAAACATCTGTGGTCATGGATTAAGGCCATGCCAGCGCAGGTACATCTCAGTCTGTGGCCATGGTTACGTCTGTGCCGCAGCAGTTATACCGCTGAAGGGACTGTGGCCCAGGGATAAATCCATGCTGGAAAAGGTACATCTCGGAGCATCTGTGGGTGTGCATGAGGTCATGCTGGAGCACCTCAAAGCATGGATAGCTGCCCAGGGAGGTGGTGGAGTCCCCATCCCTGGAGGTGTTTAAGAGTAGGGTCAATTTAGAGTTTAAGCGTATGGTGTGGTTGGGAACTGTCAGTGCTGGGTGAATGGTTGGACTAGATGATCTTTAAGGTCCTTTCCAACCTAGATGAATCTGTGATAAGCTCATGACAGAATAGGTGCACCCCTCCAGACTACAGCCACGGGTAGGGCCACGTTGGAGCAGGTACATCTCTGAAGGCATTGTGGCCCGTGGAGAAGGCCACACTGGGAGCACCTGCCCCTCAAAGTGACTGTGACTGTGGATAAGTCTGTTCTGAAACAGGTTACACCCCTGGAGAGACTGTGGTTCATAGATAAAGCTCTGCTTGGAGCAGGTACACACCTGAGGGACTGCAATCTGTGGATGAGTCCGAGCTGGAGCAAGTCCAAGCTGTGGCAGGGGCAAGAGCTCATTGCAAAACTATTAGATTCATCCATTCATTTGATTCCACAAGTGCGGATGGGCTGTTTCTTCTGGTCTTCATGTATGGTGTGCAGTGCTGCCTCTTCTTACTCTGCATCTCTGTGCCCCCTTGGATAGGGTGGCTTTTGCCAGGTGTTATCTGGTGGCGTGTCTGGTTTCTCACAGAACTGTCCCAGTCCTTGTAAGAGATTTCTGTTATGTGAGACCAGCAGAATCCTTCAAACCCCTAGCACAGACCGTGGCATTTCAATATGTGGGAACTGTGGCTTTCCCCCTGGGAGTGCACTTGCCCAGGCAGGGCGGCTGCAGAGGGAGTAAGGTTATGTTGGTGTGTTCCTGATAACCATGGGAAAAGCTTTTAGTTCTCCTGTAGCCAAAAGTAACAATTTTAGATCCCAGCACCATATGGCACGTGAATGATTTTATGTTCAGTGTTATAATGATGCAAGACATAGTAATACCTAATATTGTGATAGGCAGATGTAGATGATTATTTAAAATGCTTTTGTAATTAAATTGCCCAATTCCATCAGCTTATAAGTGTCTACTACTCAGCATAGCTAATAGGAATTTTATGGGGAATCAATTAGGATGTGAAAGCATATTTGCTAGCTCTTATGATCTGGAAAGATAAGAATTCAGGAACAGAAATAAAGGTTCTCATATCTCTTGGAATTCAAGCAAATTATAAGTGTGGTTCAGGGAGAAGATATGAACCTTAAATTTTATAGGGAAGCTGTTTGGAAAAAATCCACACCGAAACAAAAAAAAATTAAATCAGTGAAACTACACATTAAATTACATGAAATGGCTTGGATATCATGACTCAAAGAATTTAAATACACAGCTAGAATACTGGCAGACTTGTGGCAAAGGCTGAGAATAAGCAAAATGTTCACAGAAAGCTTCTTAGTGCTTGGATTAGAGTAATGGATGCCTTGAATTAGACTGATTTGGTACTTGGGGTAGAAATGCAGAAAATAAGGTGTAATTTTGTGGAATTACATAATTGTAAATTTGCTCTTATTGCTAGGCAGAATTTTTTGGAAGCTTAGGACAGAAATGTAAGAGGATTTATAACTATGAATTAGGAACTAGGATCCCATAACAGTAAAGGCTTTGTATGTAAATTGATGGTGATGGCAAGCAAAACCTGACCACTTAAAGCTCACGTTCTGGCAAGAAAACAGTTTAGTCTGATATGGGCTTCACTCCCTTTCTCAGTCCGAGTGAATTCTGCGGAATGCTTCTGAGGTATAAAATTTAAGCACAAACTGACAGAATAGTGATTTTGAGGATCTGAGCAACAAGTCTTTAGCAGAGACTTTAGGCCTCTGAAATGGCAAAAGAGATTATTTTGAAGGGCCTTAATTTCACTTCCACAGGGACTGGATTTTCTCAACATCAGGGAATATTGTACAGACAACATCCCCATGTCATAAATTTTATTGCCTGTTTTATTTGTTGTAGTAGTTATTTTCTTTCAGTTAAGATGTGCTGCTGTGAGAAGTTCTCTTTCTTTCTTTGATTTTGCACTGTAGATACCCATAGTGTTGACTTGCCAAGTTTTGACTTGCTGACAAGATGTAGAATGCACAAAAAAATGGACAAATAAAATATGTTTCATTGATATAATTAACCTACTGGTGCCACAAGTTAGGCCTTAAATTATCTGTCATTGAATATGGCTAGTGATATTGACTGATGGGTTAGTATTATTAAATATTACTTCTACTATGGAAGGCCACATAATAAAATGTGATTTACATTGTAACTATTTTTGATTTTTGTAATAGTAGTAGTAATAACAATATCAACAGTAATAATAATATAAATACCCCATTTTTTTTTTAAATAAATGACAGCTATCTGATCTGTCCTGCAAATACAATGAATATGCAGTACCAAAGGCAAACCCTATTATTTTTACTGATAAAGCCAACCAAAAATGTCATAAAAAGTTGGGATTTTCTTCTAAAGATCTTTAGAAAAGCCACTAGAAGCAACCAAGGGAACATGATTTTGGGTTTGTTTTTAATCCCTGGAAATCTGTAAGTGAAAGTATCATCTTTCTCTCTAAAAAATCCCCAACATTATGTGAGTGGAGCACTCTAGATAGTAACAAAACTCTATTTCCTCTGAAGTTTATATTATGGGCAAACATATGGCTCTTTTCATTTATTATAATTAAAAAAGCCCCAAACTTTTACTGGTCATTTTATACACCAGTGGATCAGGAGTTTTCTATTCATATGACTGATCCAAAGATGATCTTTTCACATATCCACAGATGTTTTGACCTGAAAAACAGCCACTCAATCTCAATCTAGGTATGCAGGGCATTAAACTTAAAAGAAAATCTTGGAAGACATGCACGTGTCTGTAAGCTGTTATGCTACAAGTTCTGCTGCAGTTTGTAATGTTCATTATCACTCTGACATTCTGATAAATCCCGTCAGACTTTTTTTTCTTCTTGGGTTTTTAAGGCTTTGTTAAATATGGTTAAGGAATTATTAAGCCATTTATCAACAGGGCTTTGTTTGATCAGCTGTAATTTGTGGCACATTTTAGTAGGGAAATGAGCATTCTCAGTGATGGACCTTGCATGTTTAGTATGCAATGTGTGTGCAGGCTCGTTCCTCTGGAAGAGTTGTTCGCTATTTAATTCCTTATAAAGTCAAAATAAATATTTCAGTTTAATTATCCAGGCTTTGATTTAGGCTCCTAGAGCATCAGGTGTTAAATGCACTACTTGTATTAAATGAGCATTACCATTATGTGTTAGCTCAAAAGCTTTCCTAACTGGTGACTCCAGGATTTTTGTTGGGGTACTCAGATAACAGCAAAAGCCACAAAACCACGGAATGGCTGAGGTTGGAAGGCACATCTGTAGGTCACCTACTCTGACTCCCCTGTTCAGAGCAGGGTCAGTGAAAACAGGTTGCTCAGGACCACAGCCACTCAGGTTTGTATCTCTCCATGGATGGAGTCTCCAGTCTCTCTGGGCAAGCTGTGCCAGTGTTGACCTCTGTCACAGTGAAAATGTGGTTTTGTATGTTTAAGTGGAATTTCCTGTATTTCACATTGTGACTGCTGCCTCTTATTCTCTCACTGGGCACACTGTGAAGTTTGGCTTTATCTCCTTTATTCCCTTCCACAGATAAAACCCACCCTGAGACACCTCTTGTCCAAGCTGGAGTCCCAGCTCTCAGCATCTCCTCATACCTCAGATACTCCATTCCCTTTATCACATTTGTGCCCCTTTGCTGGACTTGCTCCAGCAAGTGTTTGTTTCTTGCACTGGAGAGCCCAGAACTGGACCCAGCACTCCAGAGGCATCTCACTGGCACTGAGTAGAGGGGAAGGCTCACCTCCCTCAACCTGTTGGCTATGGTCCTCCTCATGCAGCCCAGTTTTTTGCTGCAAGGGCACTTGCTGGCTCATATTCTAGTTGTTGTCCATCAGGATCCCTCAGGTCCTTCTCTGAAGAGCTGCTTTCCAGCCAATCTGCCTCCAGTCTGTACTGGTGCATGGGGTTATTCCTCTCCAGCTGCAGGAGGCAACAATGGACACAATACATACGAATGCAGACACCGATGTAAAATACATTTTATCCATAAAAAGCTTCGTTTCAGTGACTGTCTTCAATTCTGCAGCAACACTCATCCATTTAGTAGTAACATGTCTGGATTTTCACATATATTTCAGCATGGTTCATTTTTTTGTGTTTTCCCCCATACTTCATTTTCCATTTCACGCAGTAGAATCTGACACTGTCTAGTTCCTAGACCCCCCAGTATGAAATGTAATTGCTTATTGCTTTCTACTGGGCCTCTCATTTAAAATATTATTGCTGTTTTCCCCCATTCCTTCTCTGTCCTTTAAAGTTTCCAGATTGCTATCAATTTCTGTATTCTCTATTTCATGTTTACTGTGCTAAGAACACCTATCTTTTGTTACAAATATTTCTTTTCCCAAAAGCTTTAGTTCTTTCCCTTGACTGAGTTTTTTCTTATTGCTTTTTATGACTCTGCACATAGGAATTTTTTTCTTAAGTTGGGAGGAAAGTTGAGGTGTTTCAGTGCAACATAGAGAAGCTAAGGTTTGGGTGGGATTTTGTTGGAGAAAGTGAAGAAATAGTTTGCTGTCCAAAAGGTGAGGAAGAGAGGAAGTCACAGATGGAATACAATTGCATCTTCAGAGGCTTTTTGAGCATATGACACTGCCTTATAATGTCTGGTATTGAGCTCAGTGTTAGTAGTGCAGTGACTGGATGCAAACAGGACGTCAGTTTGGTATCGGTTAACCCATCAGAATTTGTTTTATTGTGAGAAGCATGTATGAAGACTTGAGATGGGTGAGCAACTCTTAGAAAGACTACGGGTGTCTTGCTGCAAGAAACTAATAATAAGCAAGGAAAGATGGAGCAATTCACAGAGCCTTGCTTTCCACATCCCCCACACCCCCTCCCTCATTTCTTCCCCAAACGCCGTGTGGGATAAACAAAAATTTACTGCTGGTTGAGAGCAAGAGTACATCATAAATGCTCAGCAGTGAGGGGAAAGAGGTGAAGCATTAGATCTTGGAAAGAAGTCTGAACCATACTGACTCCTAGAGCTATATCTAGGTTGATAGACTTTATATTCCACTAAATTCACATTGAATGTCTTTCTTGAGCATTTTTCCATGCTTACTGCCAGGCATCGAGAATATAGGTTGATAGACTTTATGTTCTATTAAATTCACATTAAACGTCTTTCTTGATCATTTTTCTGTGCTTACCATCAGACGTCAAGAATATTGGGCTGTACAGTAGCAGATCTTCACAGGTTTTTTATTTCCAGACCTTGGAAAGTAGCAACTGCTATTCAAAGGTTATAGGACTGTATATGTTGAGCAAGCCAGCTGGTCTGGGAAAATATCAGTCCCCCAATTTCTGAATTTTTTGACCTCACTTAACCAAGAAATGCAAGTCAGCAGCTTGAGATGAAAATTTTAATTAATTACTGCAAGGTAATTAATAAGCAAAAAACCATCTGTTTGGTTTGCAAGTCCGTGCCCCAGCAGTGTGGGCAGGAGCAGGTAGGCAGGATTTGTGGCTAGTCAGAAGAACAAGCTCAGGCAGCTCAAGCTGAGGTCAGCAACGATGTCACTGAGTCAGCCCCACTGAGGAGGAAGCAGGGCTTTTTCAGTACAGTGGCAAGCTCGAAATTCTCAGTGACTTGATTCTGTTTCAGGATTCACTCTTTTGCTTTTTTTTTTTTCCTTGGGTTGGTTTTTTTGGGGGGTATTTTTGAAATGTATTCTATATTTTTATCTTTTCTGTTTTGCAATATAGAGACAAAAGGCGTTTTCAAAACATATGTGGGAATCCACAAGTCAGTATTTTTAGATTTCCTTTTTCTTGGGGGCAGGATCGGGACAGTAGGGCAAACTTGGCTGTGTAGGGGAAATCCTAAAAATCCAGGAAATAACATACACTTTGACAAAAGTGAAACAAAAATCCTTTTGAACCTTCAGATTTGGAAATTTAAAAAACAAATCATTAATATTGACATCTTACAGTAGGAAACTTCTGGTAAAACAAAACATTGTCTTCTCAAATTCTATTTGTTAATCAAAAACCCTCCTTCATGATGAGACCTGTAAGGAACCTTGGAAGTTTCTCTCAGTTCTGGGCAATGAACTTTTGACTCCTGTTTGCTGTAGCACCTTTTTTGTCAATATTTTTTAAGACTGCTTTTTCAAGGTCTTGCCGCTTTCCATAAGACATTCATTTTTGAGAGAAGGTAAAGACTGGTACTTTTCAGTGTATTACCGTAGAAAGCTGTAATTTTGACAAGAAGAGGCTATTTCTAACCTAAAGTGATGAGATACATTAGGAACTAGTATGAATAGCTAAAGAGTTGTTTGCTCGGGTGTTGTTAAACTGGGGAAAAAAAATAACCAAAACCAAAAACTTTGGAAAAATGTAGAGCATATCAATTTGCCTGGAGTACTTTATGTGAGAATGAAGAGATACAGACCCCAGCAATAGGAGGGTTAAGCTATTTCAGGAGGTAGTTTAGGATGGGCTGGGTTGAGGATGGAGAGGAAGCACACTCCTGTTCAGAGCTCTCCCTGGCAGAACTCTGTTTCAGCTGTAAATGGAGGATAATAATTATTGTTCATTTAGCTCAGTGCATTGTTCTTGTGCTTGGTGCACGTTTACAAGGCGCTATGGAGCTGAAAGCTATTATAAAAGTGCGAGTTTCATGATTAATTGTCATGATTAATTGGAGAGCTCGGTGGTGTTCATGGTGCACATCCTTTTTTTAGGAAAATAGAGGGTGGGGGCTGGAAGTGATGGCTGTTGCTGTTACAATGGAGGTGATGAACCATTGCGGAGAAGCAATTACTATGTGTAAAGTGCTGTGAGAAGGCAAGTTGTAAATGGCTATCCCACCACATGACTGTTATTATTTTAGTTTATTTATTTAGCAAGAGATATTGTAGAATTTATGGAGCAGATCCTTCGCTCTGCTAGCAGGTTTGATTACCATGATTTCACTTGTGTTAGGCCTAGTTACACCAACTGAAACCCATGTGTTATTATTTGCAGAAAATTGCTATCTGTCTCTCTAATATCATGCAAGGTTCAATTTTTTTTCAGAAAAGGAAAAGTTTATTTTTTTCATTTCACACATTTTGATGAGGAGGGAACATTCAGGAGTCTGTATCCTGGCACTAGGGTTAATTTGGCAATAGCCTGAGAGTGGTTACAGTGGTGAGGTTAATGCACGGTATTTGGGGCTGTATATTATGTTTCCAAATATGCAGACAGTATACACAGATGAATAAACATAGTGTTTTGCAGAGTAAAGCTATATAAGAACAGATATGAAAAATACTGCCTGTAATTAACTGTGAGATGAATTAATGAACAACAACAAAATGTTTGAACAATGTTTGAGCTACAGAGTGGTCATTAATATAAAGGCATGCTGTGGTTCTAAGTTAATAAGAGTCCTTTTTAAGTGTTAAAACTCTAGTTTCTTGTTTCTATTGAACTATAAAAAGTTTCACAGTTCAGTAGGTGAAAAAAGGTGATCCTCAATTGGGCATGTAGAAAGGACTTATCAGTCTACCTCACGAAAAGCACTGTTTCTACCTTTTTTTTAATTAGGTTGGCACCGAGCCTACATGTACGCACCTGAGAGAAGGTCTGTATCAAGTGACATTGCTCTTCTTTTTTCTCCCTGCAAAATCAGCATTTAATTTGTCACAGCTAGATTAAAAGTGAAAGGACCATTTTGCCACTTAAGAATTCCTAAATAATTTAAGAGCTAGTTTGTGCTGTTAAACACATTTAAAAAAAAAAAATGCAATTAGGTTGAATTACTGTTCTCTCTCTGGCTTTAAGGTGAGAGAAGATGGGATGATAGAATGAAGATTTGACTTTCTGATTGTTTAATGATTTACAAGCTAAATATAGACAGAAGAAAAATGAAGCCAAAATACAAGTGTGTGGTATTGAACTTTAGACCTTAAGTGAATTTCTCTGTTTAACTTCCAATAGAATATTTGTGAAAAAAAAAAAACAAAACCCAACTTAGAAGTGTTTTGCTGAGGTAGTGCCCATTCCTGGTTTAGGTCCCATGTCAGTGAAGTATTGCCAATTCTAGTAAAGAATATGAAGAAAAGAAATTATTTGCATATTTTTATAATCGCATTTTTTAAAATGGCCATCTTGCCCTTCCCCATTGGGAAGAGCCAGTTTATTCAACTGACAATCTCTGGGAGTGACATTGAATCTCTGGGAGTGACATTGATAAATCATACTGTAGGAAGAAGTGGAAATATTCCATTCCCCACTCCCCCTCTTTTTTTTTTTTATTGTTTCAATTGACATTTATTTTGTTTTCATAAATTATAGAATAAGTAGAAACAGTCACAAAACATTTAGACCAAACCCAAAAGATATTTATTAAGCTTTGGTTTTAATACTAAATTTCAAACAAAACAAATTTTGTCATTTTGTTTGAGCTCTGACATAAGGAATGCAGCTGTCAAACTGCAGCCATGGATTAGAAAGTTCTGGAATTTCTGATTTCTGCAGGAGTAGTAACAGCACCTGAATAATCCTTTCAATATCTTCTGACCCTTTTACTTATGGCATAGGGGAAGTAGAGGATGAAATAAATCAAACCCATTTGAATCTGATGTTGTACTGATAATAAAATCCCCACTGAGTGTCATAGTACCATTATACCTTTTTGGATGAAGAATCTATAGGGATAGAGGGCTATGCAGGAGGTTATAGTTACGGCTTCTTCTCTCATTTAACTCATCCCCTGTTGAAGTCTGCTCTTACTTCTGGGAACTTGTTTTCAAGATGGAGATTGCGGTGAAAGATATTTCTGGGAGCCTGCCGTCTGCCCTTTCTCCATCCTGTCTTCAGAACTTCTGTTGCATCTCAGCTTCTTCCTCCTGACCTTCCCCTCCAGCTCTGCAGATCTCCCAGCTGCATGCCCTACCCTGGTGATTTCCTGAGAGAGGGAGGATGGCTGCTGGATGGAGAAGTGTGGTTTGCCTCCACCTCCTCTTCCTCTCAGGCCCTGGAATGAAGATATTTGAGTGAGCCCTGTGTCAAACCAAGGTAGAGACTGAGGGAGATGGGACATGGATACAGAGGAAAAGGGTGGCTGGAGCAAAACTGTGCAGGACAGCACAGAGAAATGGGTGAAAACAGTTTTGTAGTATTGTGCTGTTACTCATATCTGGGAACCACGACATCATATACTGTCAGACTGGTAAAATTCCATGAAAGAAACTTGGAATCTCAGAAAACATTAGGATCACTTATTTTTTCGGATGAAAGTTTGTATAGGATATGTTTTCTTCCAGACTGATTTTACCTATCATTAGATATTCTACACCTGAAACTGCAAAAGCAATATTCATAATCAGTTAATTTTTGATGTAGGATCAAGCAGGCCTGTTTTTGGCCAGCCACATTGGAACAAGTGGTGCAATTCTGCTCTGGGGTGTTTTAATATGCATCTGGAAGGTGATGATCTATATTGGTATGTTTTCAAATTGTAGGTCCTGTAACTGAGATGTGGGGAGAAACGAAAAAATACTTCATCCTTGGAAATATTCTGAAACCTTCTGCACATGGTCCTGGGCAAACGTCCCTAGGTGGCTATTGCTGAGCAGGGTGGTTGGATGAAGATGGACTCCGAAGGTCCCTTCCAACCTCCACAGTTCTGTGATTCTGTGCAGATAGCCCGTTGGTGTTAGATAAGGTAGAGCTTCAGAGAGCTGAATTTAGCATAACCAAAATCTGCTCTAACATAAACAAAATCTGTTTCAACAAGCTTCTCGTTACTTATTGTTCTTGTATAAATGCAAATAAGACTCAAGAAATGCAAATGATTACGGTAAAGTCACATCCTAATAGTGTGTACCCCGTAGAATTTTTTAGATACGTTTATATAAACTGATTCAACAAAATTAAACCACCCAGGAACTTTCAAACAGAAGGATGATTGTTGAACTTGAGGTCAACTGAACCTGGAGTTGACACTGGAAAATTTGATAATTACAATTTTTCAAATTCTGTTCATTGTAGTAAATAGGAATGCAGCTTCCTTAAAGGCTTTTAGAAACAGAATGTATCTTTTCTTCAGCTGACAGAGCACTGAGCATGACTGTGAGTACTTTCGCTTGTTTCCTAATACAAGGAACTTCCTGATAGCAAGTTCTAAGTCCTGAATTTCCTACTACTTTGTTACGTCTGATGTACATTATTCATTTGTAGAAGTGGTTTGCATTACTGCTTGTAGAGTTGGTTATATTGTTATATATATATTTGCTAGGTTAGCTCTTCATGATGCCTTTTGTGATGAAAGGTACAGATACAGCTTGAAAACTGCAGCTTCAGCTGGTCCAACCAGCAACAACTTCTTGTCTCTTCAGGGATGACATTAGTACAGCACTGTTGCAGGGATACAGAAAAAACACTTGCAATGATATTTGTCTGAATGCAATATTTTGTAAAGGCGCTTCCCATCTGGAAGATTTTGACATTCACTTATAAATCTTCCTGCTTTTACTTCAGATATAGACACTTAAGTTAAAATGTCTCAAAAGATTAATTGTACATTAATCAGTTGAACTGATGCACCCTATAGGGATGCATACAACCACAGTATGAATATGTGGGGTGAAAAAACACTTCATTGATCTGACATAATGAGATCTCGTGACCTTATGTGCTTATGTCACACCACTCACTTTCGCTCTCAGCAGGGAGACTACAGTCCTTGCCAGCACTAGTAAATTTAAACCTGTTTTGCTAGTCAGTGGATATAGTTACAGTTTGGGCTCCATCTGTCTGTGTGAAATGAGTGAATGGGTCTCAGCAGAATTCCTCACCAGCAAATATTATTAAGAAATACTGGCTCAGTTCACAGTAATTATCCCCTGTTGATTGTCTCAATAGAACAGCACACATGAAGAATTAACTATCCTTCCACCTCTGAAACAGTACTTTAAAAAGGAATCTAGAGCAAATTGGCTGGGTATTTAGGAAAAACCTGTCCCGAAATTGTTTGTGTTGCTTTTGAGGTCCAAATTCTCAAAAATGGTTGAACCCACAATAAATAAGTTCTCTCTGGAAACAAAATGGTAGTAGTGGGGGGAAAAAAATGCATCTGATCTTTATTAAAGCAGACTGCCAGTACCTTAACACTACCTACAGGGAAGCAGAGACTGAACACTGACCAAAGGGGGGTGTAAGTGACTTGCAGCAAAACTTGAATGTGCTCCATTCTCTTTCCAAACGTCTTTTGGGAGTTCTCATCTGAAGAGTTACCAAGAGGAAAGGTGACTCCTGAAAGTAAGGCAGTATTTCTATTAAGTATACAACTCAAAATTCTCATTTACAGGAACTTCTAAACAGACAGTAATGTCACAAGATGCTTTAAGATAAAGGGCCAGTTTGCTTTATATCACTCTCCATATCACTAACCCAATGCTCAGAAGACCTGTTGGAGCACATCCCAGTTCCCTTTTTTGCCTGTGGTTTCTCCCATGGAAATGAAGGGCCAGAGATGGAGAAAGTTTGGTGCGTACCTAGATCTTGTCCAGTCTTTCTGTTGGTCTTTTACTAGATCTGTGAACCTTCCACATGTTTGAGGGATGATGCTGGTTACTTGTTATTTCTAATGAAGTAATGTGAGTAGGGTAAATATAAAGATAGTATTTTCTGACTTGATGACTTATATTCTATTTGTTATTTACCTGCATGCGATAAATGAATATAAATGTGCACAATCAGTTTTGAATTCCTACATTAAACCTTAATGGTTTTATCACTTAAATTCATGTTTAAATTGATTTAAAAATAAGCTTTATTCTTTCCTACTAAAAAGCATGAAACTTTGGTAGAAATCTTTATAGTCTTCAGGGTTTTATCTTTTTCTTAGTAACCTTTATTTAGCACAGCTGCTGCTGAGACTCAGTTTTGTTTTCAGTAGCACAGGCCTATTCATTGAACTCCTATTTTGGAAGAAATTGCATAAGCATTATTTCTTTGAGAGCTAGAAAACTAATAATTGCCTTTTAAGTTTTAAGCATGCTTTTCAATATGGCAAAAATTGGTAAATGAGTTGACAATTTTCTAAAGATGACTGTCGAATCTATGAATATGTCAATTGCCAAGTAAGGTTGTTTTACAAAGTCTTCCAAGAAACTTTCTCTGTTTGCATTTTTTTTTTTTTTTTCCTGATGAGCATATTGCATTATCTTGGCCTCTTCTTATGATCCTCCTGGAACAGAAAGGGAGTTTTCAGTCATAGCAGTTGTACTGCATTAATGGAGATCGCTCTGGGTGCCGTTGTGTAACATGGAGAGAAAGAGCAGTAGCAGAGAAGATTCAGAAGCATTTAAAGAATAGCTCTTACCCTGCAGAATATTTGGACACCCGGTGAAGCCTCTCTGACTTCCTGCAGTTAACACAACTGAAATCATCAGGGGTAACTATGACAACTCAAAGTGGCTAAAGTGTGGCTGGGTTTTGGACAAGCTGGGTCCTCTTTTTGACTTAGACATAAATTTCCAAATAGTCAAACTTGAGGCCAAAACCTCGTGTCTTGCAGGAACACTACTTGAGCATGCCTATCTTCTTTATGCCATCTAACCCCATGTCTTTATTTCCCACATGTAAATGGAAATGATGAGATTTCCAACACTCCCCCCCGCCCCCAATATTCTCTGTTTTGGTTGTCGTTCTTCACAGTTCTTCACAGATGTGATTGTCTCTCATAGGTTGTGCACAGACTGCCCAGAACTTTACATGCAGCAGGACTTTGATCATGATCAGTATTTCTTGGTGCTACTATAGCTATATATTATAATGTAAAAAATACTGATACTTATGCAAGGTTCCCTAGTCCAACAGTGATTTTTCTGTCACACAATACAATGTTCACAAAAATATTGCAATGTTGCCAATGTTTGCTTCAGGACAAGATTCCAAGAGCAGAGTTGGCAGCGTGGGAAAAGCAGGAAAGAGAAAGAGAATTTTTTTTTTTTTTAACTGAAACACTTTCAAATTAATTCATGTAAGCCTTCTTAAATCCACTTTCTGTGTATCTTCTGCACACATAATCCTATCTGCATAAGTAGTTCATTAAGAAAAATCAATGTTGTCTTATACTGTGTCTTTAGAAGGAGGAAGTTGTCCAGGGTGTTTTCTTCTATGTGCCTGTAAGTCACAGGGGAATCTGTTCTTCAAAGCAACAGTTAGCATATTCCTTTGTGCCAGCAAAATATTATTGTAACATATAACTGAATTCATTTTCTTGACCTATATAAAAAGCACTGGAAAATACATTTTATTAGGGAAGGAGCCTGTGAATTCAATTCCCCTTGGCTATTCCCCCACATCTCAGCTCTATGTCAAAGTCTAATAATTAAGAGACTATAGAGAATATATATCAAAGATTGATTTCTGCTGGATTTCTGTAGGTTGCATGCAAGTTGGAGATTTAACAGATGCTAAAAAAAATCTTGAATTGTATTGTAATTTTTTTTTTTTCTTTTGGAGTAAGCACTGTAGGCAGGGTTGGAAACTCCACCGTGTTTAATTACTGCAGAAGGGCAAAGAGCTTTGCCCACAAGGAGTGATTATCCAGTCCATAAAAAAATGCTACCATTTTGCCTAACAGCATCACAAAAATGAATGAAAATATACATAATAATTTGGTTTTGGTAAATGGCCATCTGTGCATCTCGACAAGTAAGGATCAACGTTTGCAGGGAGGCATTGCAGACCTTTGAAAGCTCTCCTGACACTCATCTGAGATGAATGAGATCCTGAATTGCAGAGCTTTAGAGAGGACTGTAGGTCCGTAAAATACAGCAATTACTGATAGTGGCCTACTGTAGACAAATAAAAGTTGATGTTTACAGTCACTCTTGAATAAGTACTACCAATTATTTGAAAGCACTGTTTTGTTCCTTACACGTTTATATACTGTACAGGTAGGCCAGGCGTTCTGGCAGCCTGCTGTAATACATCTAAAACTTGCCACCTAATTTGGAAGGACTGCCAAGCTTAGCACTGTGAGTTGAGTATCAGAATCTTGGCTCCTGTGATTGATCAAGTAACCCCTACAATACAATGGAAGAAGGCTCAGAGGAGATGGACAAGGGCGATGTGTCCATAAACCTCAGAATAATGTAGGATGTGACTGATCATGGCTTTGCAAAGAATCCTGAATTTATCTCAACACAAAGGGGATCAGAGTGTGGCCTTTGTTTTAGGTAAACAGCTACGTCAGTTGAGTTGATTGACTGCAGCACAGTTGAGTGGATGTATACACGTATACATGGCTCAGCCCAACACAGTATAAAAACTAAATGAAAGCATTTTGAAGAAAGGAATGGGCTTGAGCTGGTTTAAACCCATATATTCCTTTCTGGGGACACAGCGTTGTGATGGTGAGTGTATTATAGAGACTGGTAATAGGGTTCACATTGGTGTTGTGATTGAACTGTGTGTTGCAATTGCTGTATTTTGCTAAACTTGTCTTGTGATTTCAGTATATTGCAGTACCACTCTGCTAAATCAAATATCCCATGTAATGTCAGATATAAACGAGAAAGTAAATCTGATATTAAACACTACAGCCTCCACATAGGGAGTATACGGAAGAATCTGGTCAGAAAGTATTGAACTCTTGACAGCTTGGAAAAAATCATAGCTCCGGTTTTAACAGCTTATATTTAAATGCAAGATTATATCAGAAAGTGAATTTTCCCACCTGTTTTCTAACCCGCGAGAAGGTTAGATCTGAATTTCACGGCTCAAAGCTGTTACCTCTTATATCCAATGCTCATCTGTCCGCCTGCATCAAAACTAAATTAACTAATGAAGTGGCCCAAAGAGACAAGCTAACCCTTGCAGATGTGTTGTCAAAGCAGAGGTCAGTCAGCCTGTGGCACTCTACCTGAATTGCAGCAGTCCAAGCATCCATCCCTTGCTGCATGTGCCATTTGTTTGAGGCTGAGGCTCTGTGGGGATAAAGGAGGCAGCCTAATCTGAATCTGCAGCAGCAGGAGGAGGGAAGCCAATAGCCAAAGCACTAAAGACAGTATCTTCAGTTGCTCTCGGTTGTCGCTGTAAACCCAGCCCACGAGCACAGCTGGATGCCACCAACTGGGTGAATGCTTTTGGTGACCTTTTGGTTCAAGCCTTCATCATTCATAAACAGGTTGGTCACCTTTGACAGTCCAGAAACTCCCTTAATATGAACCTGTCTTCATAAAAGAATAAACAGGAGTCTTGGACTTGATGAACTTAAGGGTCTTTTCCAACTTAAATGATTCTATGATTTTATTAGTTTAATGTTATCCATTAGATGAGCACGTTCTATTACTAAAGTAAATTTACTTCTCCTTGCTGCTTTAACAATTGATAAATCCTGGAGAAAAATACATGCTTCATTAAAGTTACATTATACATTTGAATTCAATAATAAAGACTCTGTGGTGTAGCTTTAAATATATACATGCATGTATAAAATAATGTTTTAAAGACATATATATTATTGATGTGCTACATACCTGAAAGTGTCACTTAACATTCCACTGGTAGCCAGTCATTGGCTAATGCCGTTTCTGGACCATGGTAAGAAAGTGATGTTACCCACTTAGAGAGACTTTTTAATAGAACGTGATTCAGAGTTCACCATATTGTGGAAAACTTCACCTCACTTTAAGTGAGCTCTGGATAAATGTTCCGATGTTCACACAGAAAAAAATTGCTCAAATTTTCTCTTGCCTGGGGGGCAAGAAGTTAATTAGGTTGGGACAACTGGGATTGCCTACAGCCCTTTCCCTCTGTGTGAAAGATGTGAAAAAAATGTCAAGTACTTTCAGCTTTATCAGGAGCACTTTGTTGGAAGACCTTTCTTTCAGAGTGATAGTCTTGACATCTGCAGAGAGTAGGTATTTTCTTTATAAACACCTGGTCCCAGTGATGTTATACATCTGCAGAAAACTGCATGTTGATCAAGCCTTGATAATTTGGCAGAGTAATGTTATAAAATGCTGCTCAGTCTGTGAAATGGGAATGTGGCACTGGGAACTGACTCATGGTGCTTGGAAAAGTTGCTCGTAAACAAAGAGACAGGTTTAAAGTGATTTGACTTTTTAAAATATTGGTATTAAATCCTCACTGATGTGTATGCTTGTGTTTTTATTGAGAGACAAGAATGCAATAACCTCTCTGAAGATAATAGTGTTTTCAAGTTATCACTAGAAATTTTCAACTGTGATTTTGCTACTACAATAGTTTTTGTAGTCATGACAATATTATTAAACATAACGTGGTACAGAGAATTTGAATTATGTAACAAGCTTTTCTTAAAATTCGATTCAGTGACATAATGTACAGGATGGAAAACACTTTAAGGACATGTTTTTCAGGAAAAAAATTTGGAACAAGCTAGTTGATTCTTCCCATAAACAAGGAGAAATATAACAGTGCACTCATAGTATGTTGTGTCTGTCAGATTTAGCAATAAAAAGGTGGTGGTGGTGTGGCCCAGACCACAGTCATCTTTGAAAGTAGAAAAGTCAAATAAAGCTGAGAAGGGAAAGGGAGATGTTGGGAAGGGTGTTAAAGAAAGAAGCTTATTCTACCCCCTCTTCTCAGGAAACACAAAAAATTCACTGCCCACCACCTCTGTGAATTTACCCCAATTAAATCATGGCAATTTACCTCAACTAAGAATCTGGGTTGATGAAGCTTCCATTGCCTTTCTCTGTTAGGCAGTCCTGAATGGGATGGGAAAGACCTTGTGTCCTTAGGATCAGCCTGGATATACTCCTGCCTTGGGGATCACACTGCCACAGCTGTCCTGCAGGCACGCACCCTGCAGCCCAGCTTCTTTTCATTAAATGTGGATTCACAAGGTGTCAGTTCTCTGGATGGTTTTCATGGGAGAAGGGCTCAGTTTAGGACTGTGTCTGCTTAACAGTGTGGGCTTTTACCTGGTGACACCTGTATAAAGCAATCTCTGCCTAATAGGACATTGCAGAAAGGCATCTGTGTCATATTTTTGGTCATTTGTTACAATGGTCATTATTAAAATCACAACAGTATAAATTCCATGTTCCTACCAGCCATCAAGTCTTTCTTTGGATTTGTCTAACTCAAAAAAATTTGCTCGTTGAGATTTCAGTGAGAAGGTACTTAGGCACCATGGTGAAATTACTCATGATTTATCCTGGTATAAATGACACAAATATTCCAACCTGCAGTACAGTCATTAGTTTTTATAGTTATCAGTACAGAACGTAACCAGAAAATTAAATTGAACATATTTGATGGAATCACACATGCTAAAAACAGAAACGTGTAGGATTAGTTCAGTCATGTTCCAAAACATGTGTTTCAATGACTGACTAACTTGAGGGCACAATATTGTTTATACATTGGATTTGCCATTTTTACACTTTCATCATATCAGAGTACATTGATTATATAAGAATCATAAAAAGAATTTCCATATATTTTGAGGGCAGCGATATTAATAGCTATTATTTCTCTCATTCCGAGTATTTTGGAATTGTAATTCCATTGCGTGAATGGTGTTGATATGAAAACAAATAAATTAATACAGAGATTCATTACTTTGTTGTCATATATCCCCCAATGTACAGCTCATAGAGAACATTAGACTTAAATATAGAACTTTCAGCTGAACAGAAGCATCCATTTTGAACATAAATTTCAGTTACACTAATTGCATTATATTTTAAATCTGTTACAACTCTTGTCGGGTAAGAAAGAGGAGTGAATTAGAACATTTATTTTGTTTTGGTGGAAAAACCTGAAAAGCTATTGGGAAGTCTTGAGTCAGTTATGCATGTTATATCTCATTCCCTTGTAATTTTTCTAAAAATCTAGTCAACAACTGGTGTACCTGTTTTGGCTTCTCTCTGTCATTGCAGTCTGATATAAAATCCTTGTTTGTGACCTTTTTTTTTTTTTCCCCCCTGGAAAATAACTGAATTTCACATTATTAGCTTTCGTATTCAGACTGAAGAGTGCTGTAGTCAGCATGATGACTGTAGATGAATACAGATAAAGAGATTGCTAATTCAGACCACATAGTGTTTATCTAATTTTCATAGATGTGAATCTACCTGTGGGTTTTTTGCATGATTACTCTCCTGAGATTACATTTATACCTAACATGGACAAAACCAAAATTCTGGATTAAGCTTCAGCAGATCTTTTAAAACTCAGCCCTCTTGAAGTCGGAACTGCTGACCTTGAAGCTGTCTCAAATATGTCAAATTTGTTTTGAATGCCAGAAGACCACAGCACTCAGACATGACTCAATCTCATCTTTTGGCTAGTTCCTCACCAGTTAGTACGTGCAGTAAAGAATAAAAATTCCCAACTGCCAAGCCCTTCAGGAGATAAACTGGCTCTGTCCCTGTTCTCAGGGGGAGTGTCTGGCTGCATACACCATTGAGTTGGTCTCCACTGTTCGAGGTAACTCATCACAAGGCTTTCTTAAAAGTTATAATTAATTTGGAAGAAGAGTGACCTCTGCCTCCTTGGGTAGATGAAAGAAAACAGAATGAGGGCACTCAGCTGCCTTCTCTATGAAAGCATCTGTAGAGGGGCATGCATGAGATCTAGGCAGGCTTTGACCTTCTGGGACTAACAATGAGACATTGTAGCTCTCTTATGTTGTAAAATGTCTATTTTCTAGGGCTTGTCAGTGAAGCTTGCAACATCTGCATGAGAACTGGGGCAAAATGATCTTGTTCTGAGGGACAAAGCCACATCGTGTCACAAGGGAAGAGTCACAGAGCAAATAGTGTCTCCCCTGTCCTTGCCCTAGAACACGAGTGCTCCAGGGTATGGTGTGGAAATATGGGCATATCCTTTACGTGGAATAGTTGCCAAGAATAAACATTTGTGGTATTTTTCTATGGCTAGTATTAGTAGCAGGAAAATGTTGCACATTTTTTCTTGCTTTGCCTTTTAATTTTTAGAAAAATATGCAACTCTGTGACTGCATTCTGTCCATACAAACACTCTCAGCGTTCACCTCCGTATTTCATGCAAGTGTGAGTTCAAATCTACGTTCTTAGTCTATCCCAATAGTAATAAACATGTTAGAGGCCATGGACAATCTCAGCAGTGGCAATTTCTAGTTTCCTTTACGGCCCTTCAGTCTTAACAAATAAATCCTGTCTCAATTGATCTTCCCAACTCTATAAGCAATTAACTGGTCTTTTAAATCTCTTCCAAATCTCTTCAAATCTCTTTCTCTACATTATACTGCTTACCAGTACCTAAGCATTTTCAATGGTTAAAATAAAGGAACCATAATAATTATCTCTTCCTTTTCCTTGCTACTTGCAAGAGTCGGACATAACAAGTAGGTCTTACATGGTTGAATCTGTATGCAAAATTGTAAGAATCAGTCTTTGCTACAAATAAACTAGAAAAAGATTTTATTATTGAAACCCTCTTGTGGAAGGGAGATATCTGGAGGGGGAACCTGGACCCTACACTGTGTATAAGGCCAGACAGCTCGCTCTACTTCTCTAAGCTCTTATCTTAATAAGGGATGAGTTAAGAAGCTTATTATTTTTGACCATATGGTACAGGAAACAACCTGAATGATGAAAGACCTGGGGCCACCCTCATTTTACCAAGAGATTCTGTTGGGTTGTGAAGGCTTTGTCTTTTTGTGCAAAACTTCTCTTTAGCGACTAATGAGGTTTTTGATGCTTCTGATGTCACTGCTCATTTTGTTGATGTCAAAATATTTCCTGCAAATTAGTACTTTCCTAATCATCATGCCATATTATTTTTGTTTTCTCTGAAAGTTTATTTTGTTGGGTTGTTTTGGGGTTCTTGTTTTGTTTTGTTTTTCTGTTTCTTGACTTGGTATTCAGATAATTGGGCTGTTGATAAATGCCTGCTATAAAAAAATAATTTAAAAGGTAATAATTTAAAAAGGTACTAAAATTCCTGTCAGCTTCCTGAGTATTACAGGCAAATAGCTCCTGCATTTACATACCAATCGGGGCCCTCATTTACTAGTTGGAGACACGAGTAGCTGGAATCACGCTCTTTTCATCCTGGGGATTTTTGCCTGAGATAGGCTTTAGTTGAACCTTCTCTTCAAATTTATCCTTCCTCCAACTGTTTGTGCAGATACAGTAGACACTAGGCTCGAATTTTTGAACATTCTTGTTGGTCAGAAGAGATTCTGCAGTAAACATTAAATCTGGGGATATCCAGGAATTATGATGTAAATTTTTGTTCTAGGAGTTTAGGGTTTATTTCTTCATCCTTTGAAGTTGGTGCAGAGCTCATAATTGGTTGCTTTTCCTTTTAATTATGCTTTCAAGTATTTTTAAGCCATCTAAATGCTTTGGGGATTTTAGAACTAAGAAAAGATCTCTGTTACTAGAAAATGTTAGTTTCATGTAATGCAGCGTGCAAATCATTAGGAGCTAAAAGACTGGGGAGGAGAAGATCAGGTGCTGATTCATTATGACTTGAATGGAGCCCAGGGGAACAGGGCTGTCTTCAGAGTGAGAATCAAGAAAGTCTGGTGTGTTTGGAAGCAAAACTGAGGTGTTCCAAAGATTCAGTTGTGTAACACATTGTGGGTGTAAAAGGAGGTAATTTCAACAAAACCCCCAACTTATTCATGACAGCCTGGGGTAGTAATGTAGGTACCCTCAAATGTGATAATTTTTTGAAGATCTAGAGTAGTAAAATATTTGAAAATCACTATGAAAGCCATCACAGGTCATTCAAACATTATATTTTCTGCTATTAGAAATAGTAGATCTGAGGGAAAATAATGCTAGATCTGAGGCACATAAAACTCCTCTCTAAACCAAGAAGTGATTCAGAAAAATCTAAACCATTTCCAAGTGGGCTTAAGATAAAGATACCAGGTGAAACACGTGAACAGAGAAAATATGTCAAAATGTACCTTAAACCTTTATTTAGTCAGACAGGATGTGCAATTGATATATGGGTATTTTTTGAGTTTTCAGACAAGTCAGATGAAATACCAGCACATATGATTTAAATTGGTCAGAAAGTGGCAACTTTGGAGTTTCATTACTATGAAGGTGGATGCTTAAGAAAAAAAAAAACCAAAGACTTAGCAAATTAAATATTTTAATAGTGTAGAACAAAGAGGAAATCTCCCAAAACACTAAGCAATCAAGGAGCAGAGAAGGATATTATTTAGATGAGGCAAAGTATTGATAAGCCGAACTCTGAACAAGCAAATTTTCAAACTTAGATGCTACAGGGACAGAAAATATCTTAAAAGAGCTTAGAGAACTGAACCAATGTTATATTGACGAGTAATTATTTTTTTTGTCTGTTGAAATAGAGAAGTGAACGCATGATAGTAGGTAGCTCCCTGAAGTGCAGTCAGTCATGTTTGATGGCCTGGCATCTGAACACGTGTTGCTTTTCTGGCCATGAGGTAGTGGAAAAATTGCACTGGATATATTACTTCTAAACAAAGGAAGAGTTTGAAGAGTGGAAATATTTTTTTTTTCTTATTTTTCTAATAAACGGAGAGCTAGTCCTTCGTATGTGGAAGGAAAAAGGCTCATGTATTAGAGAGAATATATGAAACATGTGGTGAGTGGATGTGCCACAGAATTTGCCACAGACTGACACTGTTTTTTTTAACAGTGTGATATTTATTAATTCCTCTGTGCAGAAAAATCATCAGTTGTTCAAGGGAAGAACATAAAAAAAAAAATTACAGAGTAATTTTGTTTCACCTTTCTTAAGATTTCCTTGATGTGTTATGATGGAATTACTTCTGTGCTTTTATTGCAGTACGGGCAATTACTGTCATTCTGCCCAGAGCTGTTGCTCCTAATACATCACTTCAGTGGCTAAGTTAACAAGTAGTGCTGTAATGGACATTTCTTTTTGAAAAATAATTTGAGCTCAGCCTGCTTTAATGAACCATGTGCTAGAACTCTGCCTTTATTTTCCTATTCATTTTCCCACCCCATGCATGCTAAGGAAATTATCTTTCAAAACCTGAAATTTTAAGTAAATGTGTAATATCATTATTTAGCATCACAAAATACTCTTGTAATTCTTCATAACTCTTAGAGTCTAATTAGTCTCTCTCAAACCACACATAAGGGAAGTTACTAACACACCCTGTTTAGACTACTCCCATCTTCTTCTGTCTTTATTATTTGCTCTTTAAGGAGGAACATACACTGGTGCAGTCCTCTGAAGCTCCTACAAGTAATATCTTTAAAGAAAAGTGATCTAAGCTGGAGGCTTGGGGCCTGAAGGTATCAGTGCACAAAGATCTGTGTAATACCCAAGCAGGGCACTTGAACTCCCTCTGCTTCAATTTTGCATCATTAAAGTGAGGACATATTACTTTATTTTCCTCTTTCTGTGCTGTCTCAACATATGGTTTTAAGCCCTTTGAAGTAAAGGCACACTGTGTGTTTGTTATAGTAACTGGAATAATTTGGCTATGATCTCATTTGCAGTTTGAAGCTCTACTGTACTTCTAACAGAGAAATAATGCTATTGAGTGGAAATGTGCTGAAATTCCCAAGTGTTGCATTGAAGCATTGGCTTTTCAAGATGGTTGATGTCACCTGTTTTCATAGATTTTTGGGTTTTCAAAATATCAAAATAATTATCTTGGATTGACTGCTTGTGGATCGACCTTAGGGTGCAACAACAACCTTGGCAAATTTGGGTTGTGTCTCAACTACTGAGCATTCAGAGTGAGTTGTCTGACAGGTTTTTTTTGTTGTTGTTCTTGTTACCTAGTAAATTTTATATTTGTAATTTTTTGATGAAATATTTTTACGGTATTCTTCTAAAAGCTAATAAAATATTGCAACAGCAAATGATCCCACTGGGTTATCTAGTAGCCTCTTATAAACACAGTTTATTATTGCCCTTATAGCGAATTGAACCATGTCCTCAAGTCTAATACCAATGCTGTTAGATGTTCTGTAAAGAGAACTTTGCTTAACTATAATATGTCTGACTATTAAGCATTTTTTATCCATATCTTGAGATTTATAGCTAGTGGATTTTTTTTTTTTTTTTAATTAAATGTTGTACAAACATAATTATTTAAGCTACCTTGGATTCAGAGGTGCCATTAGAATCTGAACAAATGGTGCATAATAAATTTATATTTAAAAGTGGTTAATTAGTAGTGTTCTAGGCAAAATATTAATGAGAAGGGTTTTTTTAATGTATCCCTTTTTCTGAATTCATGATGCTCTCACTTTAGTGAAGTGCAAAGAGTAAAAACTCTTTGATAAAAAACCCAAACAAACCAAAACAAACCCAGACCACTTCTCCTCAATAATTCCTGAAAGTGAATTTAGTCCAAGTAGCCTGAGAGCTAGGTAGGTGCAGTTTAGCTCCTGTGTCTTTGTGTTGATGTTTAGAATGTAGATTAGTGTTTTAAACCTCTGTTGTACATCAGAAGCTTTGATATCCTGTGTACCTTTGATCTCTAGAAAGCTTCTAACTTGAGGATAGCTCATGGAGTTGTCTACAAATGTTACGAGATAGACTCTCATGTTCTATTATTTTTTTAATGAGTGCAACCTTCTTCCCCAGGCAGGGATCAGGGCTGAGTTGTGCTAGGTATTGTACAATGCATATTAAAATTTCTGCTATCATACCATGCTCAGTAAATGCTAAAACCCTACAGAGAAGAATATGTATACTTATGATTTATGGTTTACAGTGACTCACAAAATTGTCAGTCCTAATCGGCTTCAGTTAATTGCAGTTAAATGCAAATGCATGTGTCTTCCTAATGAAGTTCCTCACCTTGTTAATATTCTATCTTCTCTAGTCTTAGATTGGGCTAGATTGCTGCTATCTGTTTAAAAAAGTTAATGGAAGAGGAGTTTGGATTTTTTAAATATGTTTTTCAGGTTATATAACAAATCTTCCTTTAATTTAGTAGCTTACTTTTCTGAGACATGGTCCTTATGGCTTTTCAAGGATATGTTAAAGAGTGTGTATCTATTTTAACGTTTTATCTTGGCTAAAACACCAATTTAATCTGGTGGGAGTACATCATTATTTAGCCAATAAAAACCCCAAACAATGACTTGTAGTGAGAAACAACCTATGTTTTGCTTAAATCTTAATTATCTGCAAAGCATTACCCACATAGAATTCACCCAATTGACAGGAGATAGCATTAGATTCCAAAGGCTGAAAGTTGCTTTGCTTTCGAGTCAAACCTGTAGGGAGCAGATAATAGGCTTTATACTATGTTGTCCTGGTTTTATGGATTTTATGGTGGGTTTTATACCATGGACCTTCTTAACTAGACACAGTGTCAAAGTACTTGAGAAATACAAACCTTTAGGAGAGACTGAAGTGTAACTTTTAGCTGCTATAAGAGTCAGCTTTCTAAATATGGAGTGTGATTTTGTGGTCCCAAACCACAACACCTATCAAAATGGGATTAAATTTAAATGTACTCAAGAATGACTTTTGCAGTGTACTTCTCAGCCCCCTTCTCTCCATCTGTAGCTGGTGGGAGTTGAGCTTACTGAGAATTTTGCTGAGAATGCTTAACACCTTGCAGATGTTTCAATTTGAATACCATTTTTAATAGATATAAATAAAGTAATACTGGTTGTCTGTAAAATGTAATATATTTGAAAGCCATGTTGCAAGAGCTGTTTGAAACAAAATGTGTACTTTTTTCAGCTGACTTTATACTTCTTTAGACGAATTTTCCAACTCTGCAGGGTTGCATCTTTTTAAAATAGATTGGCTGCAAAGAAATCCTTTATTCTTTTCAAATTACTGATAGAAGTGTTTCAGAGATCACGCAAGTAGAGAGCTGACCCTGAAGCAGGACAGGTTGGTTAGAACTCTCGAGAGGTGGATGTATCTGTACAGGCACGAGTCTGTAGTGTTAACTGCAGCATGGTAGTGCAGGCACCTCTTCAAACACTTCTCCTTTAACTCAACACCAAGGCAAGCAGTGGATGGACAAGGACAAACTATAGAGGATCCTCACCTCTGCATTCAGTATTTTAGGTAGCACAAGAACAACCTCAGAACACACTGTCCCTGTCAGTCATCCTCTAGGTATTTCTTTCTCCCGTAGAGCATATCTGTGGATTATTTTGGCAAATCCAGGCAGGCTTTTGAAACTTTTTTGATATTTATCTCCTACGATTCATCCCTCCTGCTCTCGTGACATCATTCTCTATATGCCTATCCAAATAAGAGAGAAAACTTCAGTTATTTTCACAGTGACAGCATTAACAACTTGAGAGATGCTGAATACATACCCTAGTTTTGCAAGGGAACGTTTATATAAATGATGGCTTGATTGCATGTAGTGGA